>NC_142517.1:195737000-197058500 GCF_057876585.1 Rhinolophus sinicus | reverse complement strand
CCAATCCAGGCAGTCTACAGATAGCTACAGATTAGATAGCTGATCTCATCATTCATAGGGTTGACATCTCTGAAAGATATCAATTTAGTATCAATTTGCGTATAAATTTAACATAGATTCACATTTAATTTTTCCAGCTCTCTTGACATTATTTTGGTTAGGAAATAGAAGGGAACTGGCATTTATGGGCCAGCATGATTTTCACATGTCCCAGTTCCCACTCTACCCTTTTAAGTCCTACAATGCTTCCCTAAGCTGATTTGATTATTTTTATGTGGGACATGCCGTTTTGGACAACTGAGAATGCAGGGAGCATTATGGTCAGCTGCCTTTATATCAATTCCACTCCTCCCCTTTGTGCAGTAGCCACTTGGTTTGGGGGGGGTGGGCCCAACCCCAGCTTTAAAGGTGAGCCTGCATGGGACTAAGCTGATTAGCATATGCCTGTGGCCATGATGATGGGTTCAGGGACAGGCACTTAACCCAGGCCAGTCAACTAACTTCCACAAGACAGCAGAGCCGAGCGAACTGTAGAAAAACAAAACTGTGGCTTTGATGAGCTCATGACTCTCTAGAGCAAACTACACCCAAAGGGCACCAACAATTAGACTCTTTGGTTATATGAACCAATAAAGCTGCTTTATAATTTAAGCCAGTGTGAGTGGCAACCAAATGAGTCTGAACTGACAAAAAGTGGGTCACTGGAATGCATCCTCTTCCTCAGTGGGGGTGTTAGCAGGGTTTTAAAGATGTGCAGCACTCCACCCTTCAGTAACATCCCAGCAACATGTAGTGGGTGGGAAGGGTAACAGATTTCCCATGGGACAGCCCAGGTTCATGTGACTCCAGATCTTTGGGATATAAGGGCTGGGGTCAGGGGCTCTCCTAAATCCTAGCCTTGGCCTCTCCTTTAAAGGTCACATACTCTTGGCTTTCTCCTGCTTCTTCCTCCCCGTCCTAGGGCCATCTAAAATTTCTTTGGTAGTTACTGCGCTAGAGAAAATCTCGAGCAAAACCTTCCAGTAAACTCCCCCTGAGAAATGATGAGAAATCCTTAGTCCCCACCCTTAGAGCATTCACGGGGCCTCTGAAATTTCTACAGGTCAAATAAAGCAGAGCAAGTTTACAGGACTCTGGTTTCTTAGCTTACTTAGCTTCTTAGAGCTGAGCCCAAAGGGAGTAATTTTTTTAACCATCTCTGGGTGCCTTGGGATCTGTCCACCCAGTCTTGGAAACATGAGCTCAACAGGGAAGTTCCCAGGGGATATGGCGTCCATCTGGGCAGGTGAAGAGAAACTGTGGTCAGTTTAGACCTTCAAACCCTCAGTCATTTTCTCCCTCATCCTCAACTCCCACTCCAGCTTTCTCTGGAGGGTGGCGCAGATACTGCCACACCTGAGCCTTCATCACCTGCGGCGCTCTCGCCCTGTCCTGTCCAATCTGCCCGACTGCATACATCAGCACTTGGATAGTTCTTGGAAGCCATCTTCAGTCCACGCCTGCTCAAAAGCCCATCATGGCCCCTCCGCGGAGCCGGGGTTCCTGGTCTGGCCTTCAAAGTCCCAGGCGCTCCTGCTTCTGGACTACTGCCCAGCACAGCCACTGGTAACCAGTCTGTTCACCAGCCCTGGCCAGGACTTGGAAAAAAGGATGACCAAATAGGAGATAGACTGACTCCATAAAACAAGCCACAGGGCTACAGGCAGGTGTGTACAGGAGCTGAGCAGGACTGTGAGGACATTGTATAGGGTCACCAGGAGTTGACGCCAACTCAATGGCATGTAACACACACATCCCTCTTTCCCAAAGGAGTATATAAACCCTGTGAGGCTGTTGGCCTCATCTCACTGAATCCCAACACTTGGAAAAATGTCTGGGGCACAGTGAGTGCATTCACTTGCTTCATTTCCTAAAACCTCTCCAGTTTAACCAACGTTGGGTTTTCCAGTCTCTGCGAATTGACGGTGGGCTATCATCCATTCATCCCTGCCTCACAGGTGTTCCACTGGATACACCCTTCTTACTGGAAATTGATTTCTTAATAACAAAAATCTACATTTTCCTTAATGTCTATGATTTTGCCTTTACTTCCTGAGAAGTGACACCTTTTTTCCCCTAAGAGAATACTTAACTTGCTAATCGCTAAACCTCTTTAATCCTCCCGAAGCCATTTCCTTTGTAAGAAGTCTACAGTAGCCAATAACACCACAGAAGTAAATAGTGGTTTTATAACATCTGGCAGTTGACACATGTGCCATTCTGTTACCAAGACAGTTTCCCCTTCTCTCAAGCTCTGTTCACGTTAAACCCAGCCTCCCAAGTCACCTCCTCCCTGAGGCCCTCCCGATTCTTACCACTCCTCAATCTGCTCATTTCAGTTCAAAGGGCTGTGCCTACCCGTTGCACACAACCTCTACAGACTTCCAGTTTATGACCATAGCCCCAGTCGGTCCTGAGCTAAGTTCCCATGTTCTTCACTTTTTGTCCATCACCTCCCCACCCCCAGCTTCTCTGACCCGGTGTTCACCCCCATTCTCCAGTCGCGAGACATCCCCGACCCCCAAGCTCGATTACCTGGAGCTGGTGCAGGTGCAGGACGTAACCTTGCACTAACAGCTGGAATAAGAAGCGCAGCTGCCCTGGTCCGGGAAGCTCTTCCAGGCTCCGCAGCCTCCGGTCGCCAGGCCCGGTTCCGGGAGCCTCGGCTGCCTCGGCCGCCGGGAGGGCGCTGGGGATGGAGGCCTTGGCTCTGGCCGCGTGGGGGCCGAGGCCAAGACGGGTCGCCCGCGTCCCCAGCAGCGCCCACCGCAGCCTCGCGCAGCCCAGCGCGGCCATGCGATCCATATGGCTCGCGCAGCTGAGCCTTTGGATCCGGGGAGCAGAGCCTGGAAGCCGCCCAGAGATAGATCAGGAGGGGCGGGTTCAAGGGCTCCGGCAGCCCGGGGTGGGCCGGGCGAAGGACGGCCAGGCCCCTCACGGTTCTTTTTTCTCGCGGTCGTTACTCCTTCCAAACAGGACCTACGGACACACAGAAGCCACCTTCCAACTGTATGCCTTCCGGCCGGGGAACTGACCAGCCAACGCAAAGGCAGAAGATGCACAAGAGGACTTAGGGGGCCTCAGAGAGCTCTGACGATGGCCGCCTCTTCCGCGACGCCCCACCTCGCACTTCCGAGAACTCTCAAGAACTTAAAGTTCGCTTGGTCCGAACTCTGGGTAGAGTGCACAAAGGTTCTCGGAAGTCCAGGAGGGTTCCAAGGTCAGGAGGCCCTACCCAGTGAGATCAGCCCTCGCTTGACCTGCGGGTTCGCCACCCCAGGAATCCGCTGCCGAGATTAAACTGGCCGCAGGTTTTTCCTAAAACCTCCCCCGCTCCGCCCCCCCCCCCCCCCAGCCTGAGTGCTGAGAGAAGAGGGAGAGAAACAAAACAAAACAAAACAAAAACAAAAACAAAAGGCTCAGTGTCCAAGGTCATCTGATTCCTGGAGGGGGAAGCCAAACAAATGTAAATATCAGCGTTTTCTAATGCAATTCCACCAGCTTCCGCTCCCCCTCCCCACCCTCCCACCGCCCCAGTCCCAAGTATGCTAAGGCAAGGCTTTTCAAACTGCAAGTTGAGACCAGATTTAGTAAGTGCGACCACAATTTTTTTTTTTTATAAGATGAAAAAGAATAAAATAGTACAGAAAATATTGCAAGAAAAGAAAATATTGCGAGAATTATTTCATGAATTCTTTGTTTCATGTATATATTCAAAGTATACTTTTCAAAAAGTTAAAAACATGACTCACACAAATATAAAATAAACACAGGGTCAAAATTTATTCAACCCATTAATGATAGAACCAGTAGGACAGTAAAGCTTGTTCTAAGAGCATTGGAAGAATTTGGTTTATAGGCAGCCAGAGCAGAGAAAGGGCATATTAAGTTCAAAGAAACAACAATTAAACTGACAGCTGATACCAATAGGTGTGGATTTCGTTTTACTTATCCTGTTAGGGGTCATAGAGTTTCTTGAATCTGTGACTGAATGTCTTTCATCAGTTTAGGGAGCTTTTCAGACATTATCTGTTCAAACATTGCTTACACCCCATTCCTGTTTCTTCTCTCCTTGCAGGACTTCGAACTATACATACAGACCTGGCTGTATCCTTCTTGTCTCTTACTTTCTCTTTTGTATTTTTTAATCCCTTGGTTTCTTCTAGTTGATTAATTCTCTATTCACCTTTGTCTAATCTGCTGTTAAATCTATCCATTGAATTCTTAATTTCTATTATTTTATTTTCCAGTTTTCAATTTTGATTAGTTTTTTCAAATCTATGTCCTTAAGTATATTCTAGTTTTATGCCAAGTTCTATCTTTAATTATCCCCTTTAATTTTGTAAGCATAGTTGTTTTAAGGATTATAACCAATAACTCCAATCTCTGGAACCTATATGGGACAATTTCTAGTGTCTATTGTTTCTAGTGGTTTTTGTTCATGTTGCCATAGTTCTTCCTGTGTCTGGTTACTTTTGATTATGTGCCAGAAAATGTATTCTCTAAGTTTCTGGTGGAACTAATTTGAGGTTTAGGATGATTTCATTTCCTTCAGGGAAGATTTACTTTTGTTTTTTACAGTTGCCTGAAGGCACAAGCAATCCAGGATCATCACCCTAATTCAATTTCAGCAGTGAGATGTTTTGAAGCTCGGCTGCAGCCCTTTAGAAAGCGAGTCTGTTTCCAGTCCTCAATCCTTTTGGGTGCCGACCCAAAGTTTGGTATAAGAGATCATGGACTTCAGATTTTCACCCCCAGGTCTGTGAGGCTAAACCACTCACTTCTCATCTTCTTCTTCTGAAAATGAGACGTACCACTGGTAGGAAAGTGGTACCTGTGCCTAATTTAACCCTGGATTTCTGTCTTCTCCTGGTTCTTGTCTGCTAATTCTTTATTTCCTTGTTTGTTCCCTGATGTTGATGACTTCATGTAAATGCTTGTCATATTTTTTTTCAGTTTTTCAAGTTATCCTTAGAAAGAGGGTTGAATCCAGTATTAACACAAGTGGAAATTCAATTTATACTTTTATTTTTATTTTCCCCCCTTCTGGGTTCATTTTCTTGTTTTAAATTTTTTTAACCTTTTAAAAATTGCTTAATGAAATCTCCTAATACATGCATATAAAGCTATACATTTTCACATGATACTATTTTGTCCATAACCTACAAGAGTCAATAATCAGTTTCTCTCACTGTCATCTATTTCCAAATAGTATGTAATTTCCATTTTGATTTCTTTTTTAATCTAAGGAATTAAGATCAGGAAGATAGAAAGGTGTTTTTATTTACTTGTAGTTGGAGTTTTATTTTTGGTTTTGAAAGAGAGCACTGTTGTTATTAATTTATAATGTTATTACATTATGGTCAGAGTGCATAGGTTCTGCATTTTAGAATTATTAAAATGTCTTTGATGGTACAGTATTTTCTGAATGTCCCATATGTATTTTTGAAAAATATGTATTCTGTTTGTTAATTTATTAGTTTTGTTATATAAATCCTCTATAGCCTTAGTTATTTTTGTCTACTTGATTGGTTAAATTTTGAGAGTTATGTTCAAGTATCGCCAAAAAATGAATTTGTCAAATTTTCTTGTATTTCCAACAGTTTTTGTTTTATATTTTGAAGGTCTGTTGTTAGGTTCATAAAGGTTCATGACTATTATATATTCTTGATGGAAACACCATTTATAAATGTGAAACATTAAATTGCTTTTGATTTAATTTGTTTGATTTTATACTGTTACTCCTACTTTGTCTTTAAGCATTTGTTTGAGATATCTCTATTCATTCCTCTAATGTCAATCAGTGTGAGTTATTTTGATTTAGAAGTAGCTCTCATAAATAACATGTAGCTGGATTTGTTTCTTACCCAATAAGAGATTCTTTAAATAGCAAATGTCATTTTTATCATTCGAATGAAAGTTTAAAAATAAATAAGTAAATGAAATGAAAACACAATGGATAAATTCATAAAAGGGGAATTATAAATAGCTCTTAAACATATACACAAATGTTCAACTTTACTTATAATAAAAGCAAGACAAATCAAAACTATGTTAGAAACAATATTTCATCCATAACATTGGCAAAGATCAAAAGTTTGATACCACTATGTAGTTGAGGGGGCCAGGTCTGCTGTCTCATTCATGGTTCAAGGGAGTACAAATTGCTACAAAGCTTTCAAAAAGTAAGGTGTACTTAACCTACTTCTAGGGATTTATTTCACAAATATGCGTGCATATATGCAAAGTCATGAATATACAAGGATATTTACTGCAGCACTGTTTGCAGAGATAAATGCAATATTGGAAACAAATGAACACCCATCAGCAGGGAACTAATGAGATAAATCATGGTTAATCCATGCATTGGAATCATTTGCAGCCTTAAAAAACAATGATACCAAAAGTTTAGTGGTTACCAGAGGGTAAGGGGGGTGGGGGGGTTGGAGATGAGGGTAAAGGGGATCAAATATATGGTGGTGGAAGGAGAACTGACTCTGGGTGGTGAACACACAATGTGATTTATAGATGATGTATTACAGAATTGTACACCTGAAATCTATGTAACTTTACTAACAATTGTCACCCCAATAAACTTTAATTAAAAAAAACACAATGATACAACCCTATATGTACTGATATGCAACAATTGCCAAGATAAATAAAAAGAGCAAGATGCAGAACAGTGTTAGGGTAGGCTATCATGTAATTACGCCAGTCTTTGCAAATGCACAGAATATCTATGGAGAGATATACAAGATACTTATAAGAGTATCTACCTCAAGGACAAAGGTGGCAGGGACACTAAGAACTTCACAGCATGTTCATGCCTCTGAGTTATGTAATATGTATATGTAATATCCACTTCTTTTCAACTAGCCTGTCCAAAAGTCACATAGCAAGGACATTTTCTTTTGAACTTTCTGAAAATTTGTTTCCCAAAGTGATGTCTGGCTGTCCATTAACTTGGTCATCAGAGCCAAGAACTTTAGTGAGAGCAATAATAATATATTAAAATAATTAAATCTTCACATACATATATATAGCACCTTACTTTTTCTTTCTTTCTTTCTTCTTTCTTTCTTTCTTTCTCTCTCTCTCTCTCTCTCTCTCTCTCTCTCTCTCTCTCTCTCTCTCTCTCTCTCTTTCTTTCTTTCTTTCCCATTTTTTTGGGGTGGGAGGATATCCAGAAAGAAGTACGTTGTGGGAAATGTATAATTAAAGATATCCATGAATTAAGTACAAGGAAAACTAGTGTGCAAAAAAATTGGTTTGAGATGTGAGAGTAGGTAAAACTGATCTGATTATTTTAATTAACTCATATTTTGTGATTTTGAAAATTAAAATAAACGAAAAATTTCCAAAGCTCCTGAAAGTGGAAAATTTATGTTTGCATTGCTTTCAAAAGAATTAAACTGTACAGAAAAACATCCCCAAAGTACAAATCACCTATAATCTGACCACTTGAAAAATGTATATAAAGTAACAAAATGAAAGACCCTGCTTTGCTTCCCCAATTACATTCCCTCAAAATGAAGCACTGTTCATATTTTAGTGCATATTCTTCCAGACCTTGTCCTATATTCATATAAACATTTTTTTTACTGTAGGTGAAAAATATTATATTGATACTTCAATGTGAATTCCTTTAAATATTACAAAGACTCAGGTTTTTTGTTTTTGTTTTTCAAATATGCTTATTAAACATTTCTTTTTCTTCCATGAAGTCTTTAGTCATATCATTTGATTTTTTTATTTTATTGGATTGTTTGTCTTTTCTTATTGTTTTGCTGGTGTTCTTTTTCTATTTAGGGAGATTAACCTTTACTACATACCGGGGGTGCCAAAAAAATGTGTACATACACATGACTTGTATTCATCTTTTGTTATCGGTATATATTGAGTTTTAGAATTTTACTTTTCGTTTCTTAAAATGTGCATACATTTTTTGGCACCCTCTCTATATTATAAGTATTTTCTCCTGTTGGCATGTTCCCTATATCTTGACTGTATTTAGGGTATCTTTTGGAAATTCCTGCATGGTTCGATCTGGCATTTTTTTTCTTTTATAACTTCTGAGTTTCCTATCTTGCTTGCACTGCTCCAAGATTACAGGGGGAAATAAATCTCTTATATTTTTACCTTACATTTGATAGTTTCAATTTTCACATGCTACATTTTTTTTTCAGTTAGCAATTCAATCCATCTGGACTTAATTTTTGGTTTTGGTATGACCTAGAATCTTAACATATATTCTACTTATTCCAACATTATTTATTAAATAATAGCTCAAGAGATTGCTGGGTAGCGACATTCCCTATATGGGAACAGCGTTCTTTAAATTACAGGACTTAGTTGATTTTCCATTTCATTCCAGGGTATTCCTTTGGTGCCATCAGCTTTCAGGAGCTGGTTCTGGGTAATCCTCTGATACTGCAATGAGCAGCTGGAGCTCAGAGTCACAGTTTACCCAAGGGTGACCCTCCATCTTCACTGGGGGCTGGTAGGAGATGGGAAGAATGGACCCTTCCCCCACATCCCACTCTGTGTCTTTGGTGTTCACAAGACCAACATAGCAGAAAGCATATGTTCCTTTAGCAAAAGGTTAGGACATTTCCAGAGGGGAATCACTCACTACATAGGAGAACTGAACATGTTAAATCTCACTTCTCCCTCGGGCGGCAGGAGGGTAGGCAGCTGGTAGCCAGACCTTGATGACCCTGTACTTCAGAGGCTTCTCTAGCAGCCCTCTAACTGGTTCTCCAGCACTGTGCTTAGTTCATTGTCCCTCTTGCATCCTCTTCTTCAGGCCTCAAAGTGGAGAAACTCCACCTTCCTTTCCTTAGGAAAACGCCACCTTTACCCGCAAGGACCCTGGTTTCTTTTCTTCAAATAAGGTTTTGAGTCCTAGTTTCGTAGTCTCGTCCAATTCCAAGGTCCCACAGGTGTGGGGGAGTGGGATATCCAGCTCCTGGGAGATGGTGAAAGAAGAATCTCTAGCTCCTGTTTTATTGACAGTATTTGTACCCATAATCATGGTGGCAAGGTTGCTGGTTTGGTTCCTCTCCTGGTTGATCTGTAAAAGTAAGCATCTCAACCTAGATAAATTACTTTTCTTTCCCTTTAGACTACACAACCTAAACCCATGCTGAAGCAAAAATATTTCTTCCCAACATTAACAGAATCAGTAAGTTATCGATTATTTTGCTAAAGAACAAAGCAGCTGGTTTCTCTCTTGAGTACACTCTCTGACACCCAGGGAAAGGCACCTGCCTTCATTAAACTCTTTCATGTCAACAATTATTATCTGATTTGGGATGGGATGGGATGGGATGACCAATTTTTCCACACAAAGCTTCCCCAGAGGTTTGAAATACTATACACATTTTTTCTTCAATTCTAGTAAGTATTTGGATCTATTTCTGTACTCTCCATCCCAGAGGTCAAAAATCCAAGTAGCTTTAAATCAAACAGACCAGGACAGACCCCAGAATAGGGGAGGGGTCGGAATTGGGGTAAATTGAAGGATACGGCCTCAGGATAGCCACCACCCAACTCCGGCAAACTACTGGTGTTGCTAGAGCTTTGGATTTTTTGAAGAGACTCCCAAACTCAGAATTTTTATGAGACAACAGCTGAACATCTTTTTAAAAATTAATCAGGTCAAATAAAATCTGTGTGTGCTAATTTTCAGCCTCTGTTTTATTATGTTCCACTTTTCTCTCTGCCTGTTCCTGCGCCAGTACGATCCTGTTTGAAATACTGTTTTTTCTAGGCTGAACTGTGTGCCCCCAAAATTTATATGTTGAAGTCCTAAAAGCCAGTGCCTCAGAATGTGACTGTATTTGGAGATAGGGTCTTTAAAGAGGTAAATAAGGTAAAATGAGGTCACGTGGGCCCTGAACCAATATGAGTGGCCTCCTCATAAGAAGAGATTTGGACATAAGCATACTCACAGAGAAGACCAATGAAGACACCTGAGGAGCACAGCCATCTACATGCCAAGGAGAGAGATCTTAGAAGAAACCAATCCTGCTGACACCAGGATCTCAGACTTCCAGCCTCCAGAATGGCGAGAAAATAAATTTCTGTTGTTTAAGCCACCCAGTCTGTGGTACTTGGTTATGGCAGCCCTCACAAATGAATACACTGCCTCTTCACAGAAAGATTTACTCTTCACAGCAATCTGTTTCAATACCACAGCCTCCCTGAATAGTTAAGAGGTCGTTCTTCTTCTTCACATAAGAAAAATGAAGTTCAGGTAAAGCACAGTAAGGGGCAGAGCCAGACTTTAAACCCAGGACTTCAGGTGCTGAGTTTAATGCCCTTTCCACTAGGTTTGAGGTATGAAGGGAAGGACTAGGTAGTCTGAGCATTCTTACTGCAGAAACAGGAAGTCAAGAGCAGCGCATATTACCCTGATAACCAGAGGCTGGGTGATGGTCCATAAGAAGGTAGAACCTCTTGCCTGGCCCTGCATAGTGACACCTGCCTGGAATGAACAATACTCTCCAGTCCCAGTGACGAGCATCTCTGGGAGGGTGGGGGAGAGTTGGCTCACTGTTATCCCAACCAGGGCTGCCACGCTAAGGTCTCTAAGGACAACTTCAAGGGCATGTGCTGGCCTTCTGAATCTGATAGACTCTTGTTTGGAATTCCATTTTGTATCAGAATGTTATCCTCAGTAAATTTAGGGATACCTGATGCTGTATAACAAAAAATTTGTCTGGTCTTTGTCCTAGGTTCTTATGATGGAGCTTCTAACTCCTAAAATTTCCCAAGTGATGGGAGTATCTTTGTTATTCATGGTGGATCCCTAGACAGTTTCAGAGTGGGGGCTGGTCATGCTGGAAAGACTGGTCACATGATTAGAGGGGTGGGGCTTCCAGCCAGGTGATTTCAGCCCAACTTCTGGGAAGGGGAGGGAGGCAAGAGATTGCGTTCAGTCACGTGGCCAATGCGTCTATCAATCCTGCCTATGTAATAAAACTCCAGTAAAAACTCCGGACAGCAAAGCTCAGCCGAGTTTCCTATTTGGTGACTACGTCAATATGTTGGGGAGATGATGCATCCTGATTCCATGGGGAGAGGACATGGAAGCTCCATGATCAAGCCTCTCCTAGCCCTCATCCTATAGGTCCCTTCTCTTGGCTTGTCCTGATTCAGATACTTTATAATAAAATTGTAATTGTAAATATAGAGCTTTCTTGAGTTCTGTAAGTCATTCTAGTGAATCATCGAGCCTGAGGGGGTTGTGGGAACCCTGATTTTGTAGTCAGTTGGTCAAAATTACAGGTGGCCTGGGAAGCCCCAAACTGGATCAGAAGCAAGGGCAGGCTTACTGCAGACTGTGCTCTTAACCTGTGTCTTCACTAACTCTCAGTGGTCAGTGTGAGAACGGCAGTGTTACCCTTACCGTTTCCTTTCCCTGCGGTTAGGTCTCACTTTGAGGGATTACATCACACCCAATAAATGTACGGCTCCCAACCTGGTCCTCAGCTGCTGTTGGCCTGTGCTGCCATCACCTGAAACAGCCTCACTTCCGCCTGGCTTCTCCTGTACCCCTATTCCAACAAAGGGCTCTCACTTTCTTCTCTCTCTCTCCCTCCTTCCCTCCTGCTCTCTCTCCCACATCCTTGTTGGGTTCCCAGGAGCATCTGGCTCTTCCAGAACTCAGGGCAAGGATAATTTTGAGGTCATTTCAGGCCTATCTGCCTACATATCTCAGATGTCCCCATAGAGGGCATGAAAGAAACTCTGGGACTTACCTTCCAGGCAGCAGGAATAGGTATTTTCCGTTCTCAGATTCTCAAAATAATTGGTAGAGGAGAAGTGCAGGATACATGCTCTGACGTCAGGGACACATATCAGCCTAGAAAGAGGAGGAAGAAGGGAAGGGAGGAGGAGAAAGAATGAACATTTGAGGGTTTGCTATGTACCAGGCACAGTTCTGAGCACTTTCTTAATATTAATTCATTTGATTTCTGCATCAACTTTAAAAGTTAGTAACATCTTAGAAAACAGAAGGACAGAGATTAAATGTAATTGCCCAAGTCAGATAGCTGGTAAAGTCAGAGCCAGAATTCAGAAACTGGGAGCCCCAGTGGTCATGGATGCTCCAGAACGACTTCCTCTTGCTAGACCTGAGTCATGCCTCCCCGTCTACTACTTAAGGTAACTCTTCCATTCTTCAGGACAGGAAATTCTGGCTCTCAGTAATCAAACATTTTTTGTAAACATTTCATTATATAGCCGAAATTCAATTTTTACAAAGCAAATCATTGACTACTTTGCTCTCTGCTATGTCAGCCTCTCCCTAAAGGGAATGAGATGAAACACGTTAACTACTGCTTCCTTCATGAGGGAAAGGCCACTCAATTAAAAGGGAGCATCTGGAGGTGTTGTTATACTTTGACACTTGAATGGGGCTCCCTATCTGAAACCAAAGAATTTATTGAAACAAGATGGAGCATGTTACAGTGATAAGAGTGTGGGTTTTATTAAAATGCTCACAATGTTCCAGTAAGAAGAAACAAAAACAAGTTACAAAACCATTTCAACAGTTGATCTCTTTCTCCCCACCCCCTCAAATGTTTACAATATTAAAGAACATAGGCTATACAGATATACAGTCACACAGACATAGATTCCAGTCCTTGCTTTGTTACTTCTGAGCTATGAGACATTGGGCACATTATATAACCTCTTGAATAAGCCTCCGTTGTCAACTATTAAATAAGAATAATTGTCCAAGTCATACGAGGTCGGACAATTAAGTTCGTGAACTTGTTGCAACAATGTTGCTAACCTTTTTTGATATCAGAAGGATTATTCATTATGAATTTGTACCAACTGGACAAACAGTTAACCAAGTTAATTATTTGGAAGCGCTGAAAAGGCTGTGTGAAAAACACAACCTGAACTTTTTGCCAACAATTTATGGCTCTTGCATCACGACAATGCCCCAGCTCACATGGCACTGGCTGTGAGGGAATTTTTGGCCAGTAAACAAATTACTGTATTGGAACACACTCCCTACTCACCTGATCTGGCCCCCAATGACTTCTTTCTTTATCCAAAAAGAAAGGAAATATTGAAAGGAAAACATTTTGAAGACATTCAGGACATCAGGGGAATATGACAGTTCTGATGGCCATTCCAGAAAAAGAGTTCCAAAATTGCTTTGAAGGGTGGACTAGGCACTGGTGTCAGTGCATAGCTTCCCAAGGGGAGTACTTCAGAAGTGACCATAATGATATTCAGCAATGAGGTATGTAGCACTTTTTCTAGGATGAGTTTGTGAACTTAATTGTATGACCTCGTATATGTGGTAAAACGAATAATTTGTATTAGACTTTTGCTATTGCTGCATGACAAACTGCCCAAATACTTAGCAACTTCAAACAACAATCATTTTATTATGAATGTGAATTCTGTGAGTCGAGAATTTGGAATGGGCACAGTAGGGTAACTACTTTCTGTTCTACAGTGTCTGGGACCTCAGCTAGGAAGACTCAGAAGCTAGAAGAATTGGAAAGCACCTGATGACTCTGAGATAAGGACTGTTGTCCAGAGTGTCTCCACGTGGCTTCTCCTTGTGGCTTGGCTTCCTCATAGCCTGGCAGCCTCAGAGTAGTAGGACTTACCACATAGTAGCTCAGGGCTTCAAGTGTAAATGTTCCAAAGAATAAGGCAGAAGCTGCATGATCTTTTTTGACCCAGCTTCAAAGTGATGTAGCATCACTTCTGCTATACAATTTGGTCAAAGCAGTCACACGCTTTCCCAGATTCAAGGGGAGGAAAATCAGACTCCGTTTCCTAAATCAGACTCTGTTTGCAGCTACCTTTGGAAAAACAATCTCCCACATTAGCCATCAGGGAAATGCAATGTAAAACACAATGAGATAACATGAATACAATTACAAAGACAAACGAATAAAATTAGAAACACTAAAATTACAAATACCCAAATGTTGTTCCGCTTCAACTGGAACCTTCACACACTGCTGGTAAAGTGTCAACGGCTACAAGTACTATGAAAATCTAGTCATATTTACAAAAGCTGGACCGTGCCTACCCTGTGACACTGTAATTCCACTCCTACACAAATCTAACAGAAATGTGTAAGTATGCTCACCAAAAGATGCATATGAGAATGTTCTTAGCAGTTCTACTTGTAATAGTCCGTAAATAAAAAGCATTCAAATATGCCTGACAGTAGAATAAATAAATGATAATATATTCATACAATGGAATTACATACAGTATGAGAATGACCTGTAACTACACACCAGTGAATCTCATTAGCATAATGTTGACTGAAAGAAAAACCCAAAACACAACATACTGCATGATTCCATTTACATAAAGTTTGAAAACAAATGAACGTCATGTATGGTGCTAGAGGAAGGCAGTGATCAGCAATTAGGGGAGCACAGGGGGCTTCTGGGGTTCTGATCATACCTGTTTATTGTTCCGAGTGCTGGTTTCATGGCTCTGCACACTTCCTAAAAATTCATCAGATTATACACTTATGATTTGTACACCTTTATATATGCTATATAGCAATTAAAATGTAATTAAAAAATAAAGAGGATGTCAGTAAAATGGTGGAGTAGGCAGCTCCAAATGCCCGTGCCTTCACAGAAACACCAGGGGGGAAAAAAACCCTGAAATTGTCAGAACCAACTTTGTCAGAACTTGGAAAAACCATCCAAAGTTCACAGCAACCAAGCAAATGCTGAATCAAGAAAAAGGCAACTTAAAAACAGTAGGAAAGCTTTGTGGCACTTTCACTTGTCGTTGTCCTATCCCCTTTCCCAGCTGGGTGGCACTGCTGAAGACAGCAGCCAGTATGGGCCCCTGGCCCCTGGTTCTGGAGGGTGCAGTGTAGACTTTTTTCACAGACTATTTGTTCTAACCTGTCTGGGAGCTGCCTGAAGGACTGACAGCAAGGTGCTAGTCTCTGTTTCGCTTATCTCAGAACCAGACCAGGGCAGACAAATGGCAGTCATTGCTCAAAAACACTGCAAGGCAAAACTGCAGGATACAAAATCAACACACAAAAATCAGTTGTATGTATAGAAATACATACACCAGCAATGAACAACCCACAAAGAAAACAATTCCATTTACAATAGCATCACAATAAATAAAATACTTAGGAATAAATTAAATCAAGGAGATCTAAGACTTGTACACTGAAAACTATAAAACATGACTGAAAACAACCTAAATAAATAGAACAATATGCCATATTCATGGATTGGAAGACAATATTGTTAAGGTGACAATACTACCCGAATCTATATTTAAATTCAATGTAATCCCTATCAAAATTCAAATGGCATTTTTTGCAGAAATGGCAAAATCTATCCTAAAATTCATACAGCATTTCAAGGGACCCAGAATGGCCAAACAATCTTAAAAAAGAACAGAGTCAAGGGACTCACACTTCCTGGTTTCAAAACTTACTACACAGCTACAGTAATAACAACAGAGTGGTACTGGCACAGGATAGAAATCTGGACCAATGGAGTAGAATTGAGAGCCCAGAAATAAACCCTCACATTTTTGATCAATTGATTTTTCACAAGGATGCCAAAACCATTGAATGAGGGAAAGAACGGTCTCTTCAACAAATGATGCTGGGAAAACTGGGTATCCTAATGCAAAAGAATGAATGGGGACTCTATCTTAAACCATACACAAAAATAACCTCAAACTGGATCAAAGATTTACATTTACGATCTAAAACTATAAAACTCTTAGAAGAAAATGGGAAAATTTACATGATTGTAGATTTGGCAATGGTTTTTAAAATATGATACCAAAAGCAGACAACAAAAACAAATAAATTGAACTTCATAAAAATTAAAAACTTTGTGCATGAACAGGCACTATCAAGAGGGTGAAAAAAACAATTTACAGATTTGGAGAAAATATCTGCAAATCATATATTTGGTATGAGTTTAATATCCAGAATATATAAAGAAATACTACAACTCAAAAATAAAGACAAACAACTAACTGCTTGTTTTAAAAATAGGCAAAGGACTTGACGACGTTTCTCCAAAAAAGATATACAAATGGACAATAAGCACAAGAAACAATATTCAACATCTTTTTTCATGAAGGGAATGAATTCAAAACCACAGTGAGATATTACTTCATACCCTCTAAGATATCTTTAATTTAAAAAACAAACAAACAAACAAAACCAAAATAAGTGTTGGCAAGGATGTAAAGAAAATTATAACCCTCGTACATCACTGGTGGTAACGCCCAATGGTGCAGCTGCTGTAGAAAACACTTTGCTATTTCCTCACATAGTTAACCAAAGAATTAACATGTGATCTAGCAATTCCACCTTTAGGTATATACCCCAAATAATTCAAAACAGGGACTCAAACAGATATTTGACATCAATGTCCACAGCAGTATTACTCACAATAGCGAAGGGCGGAAACTACTCAGGTGTCTGTCAACAGAAGAACAGATAAACCAAGCTGGTATATACTATACGTACGTACAATGGAATATTATTCAGCCATAAAAAGAAATGAAGTTCTAATACATGCTGTAACATTAGCATGAAAACATTATGCTAGGTGAAATAGCCAGACATAAAGGGACAAATATTGTATTATTCCACTTGTACGAAATGTCTAGAGTAGGCAAATTCATAGAAAAGATTAGAGTTTACTAGAGGATGGGAAGTGGGGGGTGGGGAGTTATTGCTTAATGGGTACAGAGTTTCTGTTTGGGGTGATGAAATATTTGGAAATAGGTAGTGATAATGATTGTGTAACACTGTAAATGCAATGCCACTGAATTGTACACTTAAAATGGTTAAAATGGCAAATTTTATGAAAGAAGGAAGGAAAGAAGGGAGGGGGGAAGGAGGGAGGAAGGAAGGAAGGAAAGAAGTGAAGGAGGAGGGAGGGAGGGAGGGAGGGAGGGAGGGAGGGAGGGAGGGAGGGAAGGAGGGAGGGAGGGAGGGAAATAGGGAGAGAAGGAGACCAAGACCAGTCCGGGGCTGAAGGAGGCAGGAGTTAGGTGGGGAATCAGGTACGCATTCCATTAAGCCAAGCTGGAGTCTATGCCCATACTCGTACCTGTGCACATAATTTGTACCCACAAGATTCCTCACTCTATAAGTTTGTTACATAGTAGAGGGTTGGCTGGACCCCTGATGAAGTATACTCAGTAGAGCAAATGAAAGGTCAAGAATAAAACCAAAGGACCCACCTCCATTTCCAAACGTAAAATACGCGGATGTGCCATAAACAATAATTGAATAATGATGTTGGAAACCCCATTTGACAACTGGCAGAGGTTTTTATTTGGACATATACTGTCTATTTCATCATTCTCAATGAGGGGAAATGTATAGGAACATATTATATGGGGAAAACACGAAAATATCATTTACAAATTATTTAATTATTACTTTATGAACTGTTAGGATCATAAACTCTTGATCACATGATTAATTCACTGTCATATTTGTCAATCTCTTAGTATTCTTGCCTCTTTTTTGGCTTCTTATTCCATCCTTCCTTCAACCCAGGTCTTCGCATTGACGTCTGAAGTCAGCAACTGCTACAAAGTACTAGGAAACAGGGTGGTACATGTGTTCAATAATTCATTCAATAACTTTGGACGATTCATCTAACCCCTCTGACACTTGTTTTTCTTATCTGAAAAATAGAGATAATACTGAAGGGTGTTTTTTTTTGTAAGAACGTGTGTATGTGCATATACATGCACATGTGTCAATACTGAAAGTAATACCTGAATAATAGAAACTTATTAAATCACAGCTACTATTTGTTTCGCTTGAGCATCCACTGTAGGGAGAGAATTACACTTATGCACATATTAATAAAATGTCTACCTCTTCCAGTAACTACAATTTCTCTTCTGAAATATATTATGATGAGATCCTCAATGTCAAAGAACTCATCTGTTAATGCCACAGCCCATAAGGAAAGTCATTTGTACAGGATAGAGATGCATCATAGAAAAAGAAATTTATCTCCAGGGATTTGAACCTTTTCTCATCTGGTAGAGGCAAGAGAGAAATCTGATAAGAGAAATCAGTGATGTTTATCTCAGCTATTGTCTCAGGTATGATTGCTGAGATACCTGGTCTTTCCCCAAGCCCATGGATTTTGAGTCCGTTTCCTAACAAGAGAAATGTGTCTTAAAATTTATATCCCACTGGCTATGAGCATTCAGATTTGAGATGTTTGGTTTCAATTAAAGTCTTTCCAATTCTAAATCTACCATGCACTCTAATAATTTTCTTGATGATTTACACCCCAAGACTGATAATGTCATTGTCACAGCATTTATCAATAGCTGATCTCACTTGGGAACTCCATTCCTAGGTATATACCTGTGATGGATTGAACTGTGTGCTCCCCAAATTCATATGCTGAAGTCCTGGCCCTCAGTACCCCATATTGTGACCTTATTTGGGAATAGGGTTATTGCAGATGCAATTAGTTAAGATGAGGTCATACTGGAGTAGGGTGGTCCCCTATTCCAATATGACTTGTTCTTATGAAAACGAGGACATTTGGACACAGATATGCACACAGGGAGAAGGCCTTATGAATATGAAAGCAGAAATCAGGGCGATGCATGTACAAGCCAAGGAATGCCAGATGGCCAGCAAACCACCAGAAGTTAGGAAAGAGGCATGGAACAGATTCTCCCTCACAGCTCTCAGAAGGAGCAAACCTTGCCAACACCTTGATCTGCTAGCCTCCAGAACTGTGAGACAACACCACCCAATTCGTAGTACTTTGTTACTGCAGCTCCAGCAAATACAATATCCAAAGGAAGCGCAAACAGGCACTCAAACACATTCACAACAGTGCCATTCACAACAGACCAAAGGGAGAATCCACCCAAATGCGAATCAGTGGATGAGTAGAAAACCAGATTGTGGTAAATACACACAACAGAATATTACTCAGTCATACTCTTCATATTGCATTCTATACAATGGAATATTATTCAGCCGTAAAAAGGAATGAAGTACTGATAGATGAAACTTGAAAATATTACTCTAAGCGCAAGAAGCCAGACACAAAATATCACATACTGTATGATTCCATTTATATGAAATATCCAGAATAGGTAAATCCATAGAAACAGAAAATAGAAAGCGGGGGCAGGGAGTAGGGGGGCTGGGGTATCCTTTTAGATTGATGAAAATGTTTTGGAACTAGACAGAGGTGGTGATTGCACAACACTGTGAATGTACTAAAATGTTCACTTTAAAATGGTTAATTTTTTTATGTCAATTTCACCTCAGTTTCTAAAAAACATGCTATTGCTATTTTTAAAGAGCACAGGTCTGAAGTATAC
Source organism: Rhinolophus sinicus (assembly GCF_057876585.1). Lineage (NCBI taxonomy): Eukaryota > Metazoa > Chordata > Mammalia > Chiroptera > Rhinolophidae > Rhinolophus > Rhinolophus sinicus. The sequence continues at coordinate 197,039,078 of NC_142517.1, read as the reverse complement.
AATTCGATGGGTTTTAACTAGTGCATTACCTATATAAACAACACTCCCAATACACAGTACCATCACTCCAGAAAGTTATTTTGTGCCCCTTTTCTTACTATACTATTAAGTCCCCGAGGAAATCACTCTTCTGATTGTAATCCCCATAGATTAGTTTCCTCTGTTCTTGAACTCCATATAAGTAGAATTATACTATATATATATATATATATATATATATATATATATATATATATATATATACACATACACATACATATACATACACATACATATACATATACATATATATTTGTGTCTGGCTTCTTTCACTCAACATAATGTTTTTGAGATTCATCTATGTTGTTGCAATTTTATTTTTTTACGGTATCTTTATCTGGTTTTGGTATCAAGGTAATGTTGGCCTCCTAAAATGAGTTTGGAGTTTTCTTTCCTCTTCAATTTTTTGGAAGAGTTTGTTGAGGATACACATAAAATCTTTGAATGTTTGGTAGAATTCACCAGTGAAGCTGTGTGTGGCCCTGGACTTTCGTTTGTTGGGAGGTTTTTGATTACTGATTCAATCTCTTTGCTAACAGTCTATTCAGATTTTTTCCTCATCAAGTCTTAGAAGATTATGTTTCTAGGAATTTAACTATTTCTTTTATGTTGTCCATTCTATTGGCATATAATTGCTCATAGCAGTCTCTTATGATCTTTTGTTTTTCTGTATCAGTTGTAACCTCTTTCATTTCTGATTTTACTTATTTGAACTCTCTTTTTTTCTTGGTGACTCTAAGTTTAATTTTGTGTCTTTTCAAAGAACCAATTCTTAGTTACATTGATCTTTTCTATTGTCTTTTTAGTATTTATTTCCACTCTGATCTTTATTATTTCCTTCCTTCTACTAACTTTGGGCTTCATTTGTTCTTGTTCTAGTTATTTTAGGTGTAAAGCTAGAGATTTTTCTTGTTTCTTAAGGTAGGCCTGCATTGCTATGATCTTCCCTCTTAGAATAGCTTTGGCTGCATCCCATACAGTTTGGTATGTTGTACTTCTGTTTTGTCTCTAGATATGGTTTGATTTCTCCTTTGATTTATTTGATGACGTATTGGTTGTTCAGTAGCATATTGTTTTCTAGTTTCATACTATTGTGGTGGGAAAATAGGCTTGATATTATTTCAATCTTAGATTTATAGACTTGTTTGGTGGTATAACGTGTAACCTATCCTGGAGAATGTTCCATGTGCACTTGAGAAAAATGTGTAGTCTGTTCCTTTCGGGTAGAATGTTTTGTATATATCCATTAAGACCATGTGGTCTAATGTGTCATTTAAAGATTTATGATTCCTTACTAATTTCAGTGATTCCTTATTAATTTTGTCTGAATGACCTATCTATTGATCTAAGTGGTGTGCTATTGTATTGGTGTCAATTTCTCCCTTTTGGTCTGCCAACATTTACTATATATTTTTGGTGATCCTATGTTGGGTGCATATATAAATCTTACATCTTCTTGCTGGATTGATCCCTTTATCATTATGTAATGCCTCTCTCTTTTATTATAGTCTTACTTTTAAAGTCGATTTTGCCTGATATGAGAGTATAGCTACACCAGCTTTGTTTTTATTTCTATTTGCATGGAATATCTTTCTCCATCCCTTCACTTTCAGTCTCTGTGTGTCCTTATTTCTGAAGTGAGTTTCTTCTAGGCAGCAAGTCTTGGCTGTTTTTGGAGTTCCTCTCTGTTCCTTTCTTCTTTCTTTCTTCCTTTACATTTTCTTATGTGTATTTACTATATAGGCTTTTTTGCTTTGTGGTTGCCATGAGGTTCATGTATAACATCCTATGTATATAACAATCTATTTTAAGTTGAAAGCAACTTAAATTTGAACACATTCCAACACTATATTTTTACTCCCATTTCAGTTTAATGTCACACTTCACATAACTTATTTTATGTATCTTTTAGTTATTGTAGTTTTATTTAGTTTTGTCTTTTGACCTTCATATTAGCTTTATAAGTGATTAATCCACTACCTATACCTTTTACAGTGAGATTTTTTACTTTTGTGCTTTCTTGTTATTAACTAGTGCCGTTTCTTTTCCACTTAAAAGATGTCCCTTTAACATTTTTTGTAAGGCCAACTTTTTTTTTTTAAGGCTGTAGTTTGTTTCTTTTGATTGCCGAGTAGTATTATAAACCAATTTATCTGATCTCCTGTTGAGAGGTATTTTGGCTGTTTCCAATGTTTTTATTATGAATACAGCTGCAATAAATATTTTTGTTGGACATATTATTTCATTAGTGGGGAGGAAAGAATACCTAGGAGTGGAATTGCTGAGTCATAGGCAAATATGTTAATTTGTACAAAGTTCTGGTGTTAGATAGTAGTTGCAACATTTTACACCCAACCACCAGTCACTGTGAAAGCCTCACATGTTGCACAGTCTCTCCGACATTTGGTCTTGGCTGCCTTTTTAATTATTCTAGTGTAATTTCATTGTGGTTTTAATTCGCATATGCATCATGAAATAGTATTATCTTTTTAAAAGTCAAATTTACTTACCTACAATAAAACACCCATCTTAAGTGTAGAATTTGATGAGTTTGGACAAAAATACAATCATATACCTACCACCACGAGGATATAGAGTATTTCCAATGCATCTCTTTACAGTCAATCCCCTCCCTCATCTTATAGTCCCTGGCAATCACTGGTATACTTTGTTACTAGTTTACCTTTTCTATAATGTTATATAAATGAAATTATATAAAGTATGTAGTCGTTTCTGGCTTCTTTCACTTAGCATAACGCTCTTGAGATTCATCCATGTTGTTGCATGTACCAGTTTATTCCTTTTTTATACTTAAGTGGTCTTGAACAGATATATCACAATTTGTTTATTCATTCATTAGTTGTTGGATATTTATATTGTTTCCAAGTTTTTGCTGTTATGAATAAAGCTTCTGTGAACATTTGCATGCAGGAGTAAATTGCTGGGTCATATTTAAGAGTGTTTTTTTTATAAGAAATTGCTAAGCTGTTTTCCAATGTACCATTTTGCATTCCCACCAGTAATGTATGTGGCCCATTTACTCCCCATTTAGACATTTGGTATTTTCAGTTTTCTCTATTTGAGCTATTCTATTGTATGAATGGTGTCTCGTAGTTTTTCTTTTCCATTTTGTTTTTGTTTTGTGGTTGTTTTGCTTTTTAGTATTTTTTTCCCCTTCAAACCCTTGTGTTAAAGGCTGGCTTTCAATAAATCAGTGAGGGAGCAGCTCTGTTACATAGCAACCCTGACCCAGGAGCAGTACTTCTGAGTGGTTCAGCACCAGGCTCCCCAAGAAATGTACATTGTGTGACGTGGGGGGGGGGGCTTTCCAGCTATGCCGTTTCTCCGGAGGGGCTGTGCTCAGTGCTCAGTCCAGCACGCTCCTGCACCACCTGGGCAGCACGTAGCCACCTGCCTGCAGGGCCAGTGGGGTAGCAGCAAACCAAGGCTCAGCCACTCTGCCCTATCATTCTGCCTTCGTGGGATTTGGACTTAGAGGTTCAGTCATAATCTCACAGATGGTAGCTTCACCCACTGGCTCCTTAGCCAAGCATATACACCAAATGTCTGAATCTGTTTCATTATTGTTTTAATTGCCTGCAGCTTACATTGTTCTAAAGTTGACAAAAGGTCAAATCCAATGGGCCTGAATCGATCCCTTGACATCAATGAGGGCACAAACCCTTACGGAGGACCTAGGAGGCAAAGGAGGGTGGTTTGAGAGGCTGGATCACACTCTCTAGTGGCAGGAAATGGAGCTCCCTCAGCCTCATCTCTCTGAAAATCATCAACGTTGCTAAGTCTCAAAGTAGTTGGGTGATTCAAACAGCAGACAGAGGTGAGCCTTACTCCTAAGGGACAAACGCAGAGGAAGCCAGGAGGGGAGGTCTCATGGCTGCCTTTGGTGACTACCTTATTTAGGTAACTGATCCAACTGATGGGGCAAGTGGAATGGACTGTGTACCCAATTTATCAACCTCCTTCACTGGTTGTATGGCTCGTGCTGTATGGCTCCAGAGGGCAATCAGGTGTGTCGTTTGGCTAGGGTGACAGGGAGGGACAATCACCCTCAACTAAATAGTTCGAAACCATAAGAATGTACCTGTCATGACAACGGTGCCTTCTCACAGCTGTCGGGTCTGTTCTCTGGCTCCAGCTCTAGTTCAAGGTCTGTTTTCTGTACCAGACTCCTCCTCTTTCCAGCCACTGAGCACCCATTGTCCCCTTGCTCTGCCTTTCATGTCAAAACTTCTCTTGGGATAAGACAATAATCTCATTCAATTCACATACTTCTAATGCTTAATGTGCGTCCTTACCCAAGGGATACGCATTCTGTGAAATATTTAAGCAAAGAAATAAATCCCCGACAAAGAGTAAAACAATGAATAATGATGATAGAGTTTCTGTGTATTGGGGTGAAGGTAGGGGTGGCAAAGTATCTATCTAAACCCTGTTCTGGCCTTCTTCACCTGTAAAATGGCTCTATAGCTGCTTCACTTCCCTTTTACATTTCTTGCCTGCCTTTCCCTATCCAAAGAACAGGGTTTGGATAGCAAATGGAAAAAGGAGTAACCATGCACTATGAACCCTCTAAGTGCTTTCAGTACATTTTGCTTAATTTTCACCTCCCTTAAATGTAGGTATTATATTCGTATTAAAAAAAAACCAAAAAAAAACCAAGACTTAAAAAGTTAGATGACACGCCCAAGGTCACACAGCAGAGCTACAATTTGAACCCAAGATCAGCCTCCAAGGCCCACGCTCTTTTCCTATCAGAACACCACCTTTTCATTAGTATTTACTTTCTGACCAATCCTGAGTGAATCTGAAGCAAACAGGAATAGTGCCCACCCTCCTTGCCCTCCACCCAAATCCTTACTGCAGCGCTCCAGAAATACTCTGTACTTCATTCCGCAACTCAGGAGCACTCACTCCCCTTTCTCTAAACAGGGACTGGGTAAGCTATCATCTTAGGAAAACAACTGACATGTTCTGACAAACATTTATTCTATTACACCCCTAAATTTAAACTTTCAAAAAAACCCAAAAAAAACAAAACCCCAAAACCCTCATTACTTCCCCAAAATTCCTTATTCAGCTGAATAACTTATGCTGTGGTATTCATTGCTAAGTATGTATGCTGAATGCTTAATAAGTAAGATTTAATTTTCTCTCAAGGACAAAAGGGAAATGATCCATAAGCCCCATTCCTTCGCCCACCCAGCATAACATCTATCAGATACTTAAAGGTGATGAAAATTTAAAAACACTTGGCTTCAAGGACTTCTCCTATTGGCCCTGAATGTGAAGTCCTTACCGCAGAGCAGCAGGAGCTGCCCCAGGACTCTGACACCATGCTTTTTTCACAACTGTCAACACGGCCTTCACACTGGCCGGCAGTCACCTACTGTGGCCTTAAACCCAGTCAGGGCTCTTAGTGATCTTTCCCTGGTTCCATGTGAACTCACCACAGAACTCCAGGAGCCACGTGACAGGGTAGAGCACCTTCCCAAAGCTCTGGGAGAATGAAGGCAGAGAGCCCTGGGGGAGAGCTTCCTTCCTGCCTGATGTGCAAAGGTGAAAACTTGGGTATGACAAGCAGGGACCAGTTGGTTTCCTGTTGGGCCCTGCTGCTGGCAACATGAAGTAAAGGGATTGCAGGGCTAGGGAGGGGGCAAGCAGCGACTGGCAAGTGTGGGGTTAAGGAGGAGCACTGTTCCAGTGAAAACAGCCTTTCTGATCCAAGCTCCCGCCTGGCTCCACCTTCCCCTGCGGAGAGAGACGCAGAACTTCTGGTTCAGGCGCCGTGTCCTTGGAGATCTCCATCTGTACAGTCCACTCGAACATTTATTGGACACTCACCATGTTACTGAGATTTAGGGAGGGAGGTAGATTCAGTTAAGAGTACCAGAGTTAGTCAGCAGTCTGACTAGGAGCCCATCCTACAATGGTGACAGCTCCTGAAACCCACCTGCCATGCCACCACTCTGCTTGCCCTAGCGACCTGTGAGCCAGACCCAGCTAATCAGAGACAGCAAAGGGGAGTAAGCAGAACATGAGCCTCCTCTGGGTAGTGGGGGAATCACAGCTCCTTCTACCGTCCCCCAGGACTGTGTCCTTTGATATATGGACACAGCCAAGAGCTATTGGGATTCTCTGGGCTCCTTCACTGGGGCTACACGACATTCACAAAGTTCACAGAATCTCTCACTCTCAGAAAGTCAAGAGCTGAAGAGGTAACATCCATAAGAGAGAAGTCTAGAAGGCTGACCACGTAGTGATGGGAGGTGAGAATAGGAAGACCTAGGCCTACTGGCAGGCTGGATGTATGAAAAGGTAAATAGTCTGGTGGTGAAGGCCCCGAGACGAGGTTGGCAGGACGTGGGTTCATCATGTCACAGCCTCTCCGTCTACCGAGATGTCTGAAAGTGGCTCTTCCGGAGAGACGGTGAGACCTGAGGAGACTGTGAGCTCCCCAATGACAAAGGACTTCGGCCCAAATACGTTCACTATGTTTCTCCTCTTGAACTATAATTCAATCACTGTACCAAGGCCTAAAATAAACCACACTTGGCTCTCTGAGGGTAGAAACCAAACCCTGCTTTATAAGGCTGAGTAGCCATCATTGGCTTCTCTGCTGAGATATGAGGTACCAGCCAGTGACTCTTCCTCACCTTCTCTCACCCCGTCCCCACCACCCCTCCAGCCATCCAGATACCCATCTCTGGAATTCAGCCACTTCAAAAAATACTCTGAGGAGGGCCAAGGTGGAGGGGGCCGGGGCTCAGGCTAGCTAGCCGGCCGGTTCCCATGAGGTAGCTAACAGCGGTGATCTGGGCAGCGGCTAGTGGAGAGGCCGGTCATGGGCTCACAGCAGCCAGGAGGGAGTCACCGGTTGATTGGGAGGTGGGGGAAGCAGACAGTGTCAAAGTCTGCCCAGAGTACTTGTGGGTGGAGAGGCTGGGCTCTTTGCTGGTGTCCTCACTGTCCTTTGAAGAAATGGGATTCCTGAGGAAAGAGGAAAGGTCAGCTTGAGTCTTCTTGGGCTTGGGTGTGGTCCCATCATTGGGGAGTGGCATTATTCCCTCAGAGGAGCTGTGTTTTCTAAAGGGAACAGGCGAGAAACAAATGGCTGAGACTGTGTAGCTGAGATTTTGACCCCTGATCTGCCTTCAGAGTCTGGACCAGCCATTGACAACATTACGGTGTTACAGGTCATAATTATATGGAAGTATAATCATTTATCTGAAGGCTTGAGAGCTTAAGTGTAAGTATGAATGTATGTAAGGCTAGGAGGGCTAAAGGTTTCCTACAGCGCGTGGGCAGAGCTGGAAGTGGCCACTTGTGCAGATGAGTCTGTGCTCAGCTCCGTTGCACTGGGCAAACCAAGAGCCACCAGGACGAGGGTATTATGGCTGCATATTCTGATACTGCCACCAACGCTCAGTTGGAGAATGCCGATCTTATCATGATCGAGGAAGACAGGAAGAAAGAAAACTCCCTAAACTCACGCCCAACACCTTTCCCTCGCCCAGGTAGCACTCACCCCAGCTTGCCAGTCTCTGATTTGGAGCAAGCACTGAGCGTCGTGTCACCCTTTGAGCCAGTCAGAAGTGACGTTGGGAGAGACCACTGAAAGCAAAGGCAGCGGTGAGGCCCAAAGGGCGAGGCAGAGATCAGGTGTGGCCAGGTCTTGGCACGCCCTCCCAGTTCTGCTTCTGAGTGACCCTGGGGCTTTCCCCTTTCCGACCCTTACGGCACGGGCCCAGATGAGAAAAAGTCTCGGTTCTCTCCCAATTCAGACAAAAACTGAGGCTACACAGCACTTTTCGATCTTTGAAAGAAAGGTACCCAGAGACAATTATACCCTTGAAAAGGAAGGGTGATTGAGACACAGAGGCAAGGCCCAGGGGAGAAATGAGAGGGTCTAGAGGTACACTCAACCCATGCAGCACTCTCCAGGCACAGAAGGCAGGCAGGGAGCCGTCCCCCTCGCCCTGATGGCACCACTCACCAGTGGAGCAGAATCAGAGATGGCTCCTGTGTGGAACCCTTTGTAGCACCAACTCCGAAGCAGATCTACTCCTACGACAAGATTAGCAGGGGTGGGACTTAAGAAGGTGGAATCAACTGGCCAATTCTTCTTGCCAGGGAGGCTCATTTCTGGGATTTAATCTCTCACTAGACATGGCCTCCTGTGGGCAGGGAGGACACATCACCTTTGAGCTTGTTGCCATGGTACTTCTGTTCCCATTGGGTGGTGAGAATGTTGAAATATCGTGGCTGCTCAAAAAAGCGGAGATAGCGAGAAGAAATTCGAGAAGGAAAAATTCGTTCAAATTGACCCCGGCGAGAAAACTCATCTTCCATCTCGACCAGAACCCGAACGTCATCTGGTGTCAGGACATCCAGCACTGACGCGTAGAAGTCCTACGACCCAAAGAAAGGGAGGAAAAGGGTGTGACAGAGAGTATAAGCCAGAGGAAGAGAATCAAGAAGACGGGGGACAGGGAGCAGAGCTCTGGGATCCTAGGGCCCCACGACTCTCAGGGGACCACCAAGGCAGCCTGGTGGGCCAGCTCTGGATTTCGTCTGTTCCCAAGTCTACTGAGCTTAGCTGGAGGATGGAGATACTCTTGTTTGGGGTGAGGGGAGCCACTGAGATTCCCCAGTGTTAAGTGGTTTGTTGGATGGAGTCAAGATCAGAATCCAGCAACTCATACTTGGCAACAGCTTTGTGTCTGCCACTCTTCCATCTGGCTCCCTCACCTGCTCTGAAAAAGCCAAACCTTCCAGGAGCTCACTGTACCTCAGGGAAAGAAATGCAAAGAGACTACAGCTTTGAGAACAACGGTGGGTTAATACAGCATTTTGCTAAGAGCAGTGGTTCTTGAACACATGATAAAGGCCATCAACTCTCTCCTGGAATAATGCACATGCCAACATACCTCTGCACATCAAGGGGACCGGGGTTAGGAAACCCTGCCTTAGACAGAAGAGAAACTGGTTGCCTCGGGGTTCCAAAAGTTTGAGCAGGGAAGCTTCCTGCTGGCACTAAAGGGGAGGTAATTTCCTACCTGATCAGGAGTTTTCTGGGACAGGTAATAGGCTTTCTTCATCTTCTGTGCAGTGAAGTGCTCTGGGGCCATTTGACATTTGTCTCTGGGGGAGATGGGCAGGCTAAGGCAGGGGGTGGAAAGGGAGAAAGGGCAAGGTCAGCAGCTTCACATCCTGAAGACATGTGGAGAGAGGGTCCAGCCCAGGAAGACACCCTTCTCAAGAAATGACAAAGAAATAGGGGCAGATGTTTGTTACTTGAGTAGATTAGACTGCAATGTATTCCATTCAAGCAGCCGGTCAGAAAGTCAAAGATCAAGTACCATGGAAGAACTAAAAGAGTACAAAGTGCCACTTCTAGGTTGTATTTCAATGATAAAAAAAAGACACTGAGATAATTGCTGTACACTTCAGTTTAGTTTAATTTCGTGAACACTTACTAAATACCTAGCTCGGCCCTACTGGCTGTGTGATCCTGGGCAAATGACTTGACCTACCTTCACCTCAGTCTCATCATCCACATTACTACAACTACTACTGAGAGACACAAAGATGGCCTCCAAGGAGCTCACAGGATGGCAGGTGTCAAATGACAACTACAGCACGGAGCCAAACATGAGTCTACAAGGTGTGGTAGGAAGAACAAGTTTGTTACCGGCAAATTAGGAATTGAATTCCAACTCTATACCACTTTGTAGATGAATGACCTTGGATGGGGTACTTAATTCCAGTCATTTTCAGCTTTCTCATTTGTCAACTGAGGATAGCAATACAAGTGTCATGGGGCTACTTTGGGGATAACTTATAGGTCTTTCCTTACACATAGAAGGTACTAAATATTGGCTCCTTTCCCTCAAGAATAGATCCGAGAGGTTTGGGGGTATGGAGGAGAGAGCCCACACTGAGCTGGCTTCATGAATATGTTGCCTTGAGCTAGGCTTCGAAGGATGGGTGAGGTCGCAACAGGGAGGTCTGGCTGAGAGGAATTTCTGGAGGAAGGAACCCCTGAGCAAAAAAGGGGACACTATGGGGAAACAGTAAGGGGCAACAAATGTTTCAGAGAGACTGGATTAACTGATCTTTAAGGAATCTTCCAACCTTGAGGTTCTATGAGCGATCCCGTTTATCAGAGCACGGAAACCAGAAGAGGAGTAAAGGGAAAGGCAACTGGGAAAAGGAGGCTGGGGCCTTGAACGTCCACGTGAGTGGAACGCTGATTCCGCAGGCCCTGTGGAGATTCCTGAGCAGGGGAGCAGTAGAACCAAACGTGCCTGTAGGGACGCTGACAGGGCAGTAGCGCATGAGTAACCGTAGGGCAGATGGCGCAGCAAGGGAGACCAAACAGGAGAGTGCCCAGCCACCATTCCTTCCGAGAGCCACGACGGGGCTGTGCATGCTGCCAGCCGGCTGCGGAAAAGCAAGGAGGCTGACCTGGTGGTGGAGCTGCTGGAGCTGCTGGAGCTGGAAACGATGTCCTCTGCGTTGGGCAGAACAAAGCCTGCCAGGTTCAGAAGGTCACGGATCATCTGGCCTTTGATGCTGATGTCCAGAGGAGAGTTGGAATGGAGGCTTTGGGGAAAGGATGCAGAGTGGTCAAAGCACATTCCAAAACTGTTTCTGGCCACACGTCCGTCAGAGCTAGCCCCATTTACTCCCTCGAATCTCTAGGATGAAAGGCCTCTGACATTCATTTCACGGGCACCATCGTGGGGTCGTCTTGCCCACAGACGTGAACACCCTTATTCAGGCGGTTCTTGCCTATGGCCTTCACTTGCTAGGGGAAGGCAAGCAGTGGGATCAACTTCAAAACAACAACTTCTAACAAGCCCTGTCTATCCTCAAAGAACCCTAAGATCATGGCAAAGAATGAGTAAATGAGCAAACGAGCAGATGATGAAGGGAAAACTCGAATTCTAGTGAAGGAAAGGTCTGCCCAAAGTAAGCAAGGCTCGAGTGGAAACAGGCTCATGAGGAGACAAGAAGCATTGTACTGCGAGTGCCGAGAACACCTCCGACCTCGGGGAGATGTTCACTTCCAGGACCCAGGGCTTGAGGTTCTCGTCCAGCATGATGTCGAAACCGAAGAGCTCATGGCAGCTGTAAGGTCGCCGCACGTACATCTTCAGCAGGCTGGTCACATATGGTTCTGACCTGGTCAGAGGCAGGAGGAAGTATTCAGCCCAGCTCTTCCCAGGGACTTTACCCAGAGCTGCCCCACCACTGGAATGCCCCGGAGATGGGAGAGCAGAGCAACCCAGAAAAAGCGCCTCTCAGGAGAGGCCCCTGATCTGGGGCCAGCTTCCGGGGATGAATTGCAGTAGAAGAGCAGAATTGTACTCTGTCCACACCTTCCTATTCCCTGTCCTCAGAAACTGAAACACAGCATGGTCAAAAAATCTGGAGCACAGCAGCATAAAGGCCCATGGTAGAAAGGGGGGTTCCCTGGTAGGCCCCCCACCAGGGTGGCAGTGTGACTCACGAGATGATGGTTTTGACAACCACATCCTTTATCTTCTCCCAGATGGCATCACTATTGACTCCCTTCTGGATCAGGTAGTTCCATAAAGCCTTCAGTGCCCTGCAGGAGGGGGAGGAGGGGCAGTATTGGGGGTTTTAGTCTATGAACTGAGTGATGAAGAGAAAGAAAGAAAAAGGGATAAGAAGCCCAAAGGTATTTTCTTTGTATCTCTTCTATGTTTTGAATTAAGAAAGAGATGAGCTTAGATGCAAACAGACCGATTCTGAATTGCCAAGTGTTTGTATAAACTTTGGGTCTTACATTAATCCTCGGCCCACCATCTCCCTGAAGCGCCCCAAAGCCCAGAAGCCTGCACTCCTCAGGCCTCAGCTCGACAGGGACGCGGCCTAGGTACCATTTGTGGCCCTGGCAGGCCGTTTCATCTGCATTGGGCTGGTACTCAGCGTTCTTTTTATTGACACTGTAGTTTGTCAGGTGCATGAACTTGTTGCCAAGGCTCTTCATGGAAGGGGAATACCTGGAAGTGAGTGGAAAGGCCGAGGGTAAGATGGCGAGATAGCAGACAATGGTCCCCACATTTCCCCAAATCCTGAGGCAGAAAAGGGCAAGTGCACAGACCTTTTCAGATGCACAAGAGCCTCAGAAATACGTCTCTTGGTAAGGTCTCTAGAATACCACAGCTAAATTAATCTCCTTTATCCCACCTCAGTCCTGAAGGAAGATCCTCCCCAGATTCAGTGAAGTAGAGACCCTCTTTAATTCCCATTCCTCATGTGACATTATGATTTATAATTTTATATATGTATGTAATATATATATATCTCTGCCCCCAGTTCCTGACAGAGCTCCTAAAACTTATACATTCTTAAGTGATAAGAGCACTAGGATCACCTTTTGTTCTGATATTTGGTCTTTGGCCCCAGTTCCTTAACATAGGACTCCTGAAACCTTGTGATTTCCTGGGTGACAGGAGTGCCTTCTGTTCTAACAAGGAGATTTTGGGGTGGGCTCCTGGATGAGGGCCGGTCACCAGAAAGACCAACCCATGAATAGAAGCTTGGAATTTTCAGCCCAGACCCCCACTCTCTTGAGAAGGCAGATGGGCTGAAAACGGAGTTAATAATTGATCATGCCTATGTGAAGAAGCCTCCATAAAAACCCCAAAAGTATGGGGTTCAGAGAGCTTCTGGGTAGGTGAGCACGTGGAGGTACTGGGAGAGTGCAATGCCCAGAGAAGGAGTGTTAAGCTCCATACCCCTTCCCACATACCTTGCCCTACACATCTCTTCCTTCTGGATGTTTTTTTGTATCCTTTATCATATCCTTTTATTCTAAAGTAGCAAACATAAGTAAACTGTTTCCCCGAGTTTTGTGAGCTGCTCTACCAAGTTAATCAAACCCAAGGAGGTGGTCATGGGAACCTCTGATTTATAGCTGATGGGGCAGAAGCACATGTGGCAACCTGGACCTGTGATTGGCATCTGAGGTTGAGGGTTGGGGAGCCTTGTGAGACTGAGCCCTTAACCTGTGGGATCTGACGCTATCTCTAGGTAGATGGTATCAAAACTGAGTTACATTGTAGGACACCCAACTGTTACTGCAGAGAATTGCTTGGTGTGGGGGCAAAAATATTTGGTGACCAGAAGTGTCAGAAGTGAAGTTTTCTGTGTAAAAGAGACACACAGAAGGAAAAGAAGACCAGGTTTTCCCAAATAAATCCCCCTTCTCCTTTGCTAACAAAAACTACCAAAACATCTGTTATTTTTCTGCTGGGTGTCCTCCAGTTTCCCTTCCTCTCAGGAAAGCAAACCCTGAAAGCTGTCAGGGTGACACCTCACCACTACCACATACTTGCAACTGGCAAAGCGGACAAGTCCATCGGAAAAGAGGTAAATCCGTAGAGGATCATAGGAGGTGACGTAAACATAGATTCGCAGATCAAACTTGCTGCCACTGATGAGGTAGGGTTTGTGTAGATACCTACATAGGGAAAGGCGAGTTTCAGGGACACGGCAGATGAGATAGGCTCACGAACCGTAGCAAGCCAGCTAACAAACAGTCCCCGAGACAAAGACTTAAACAGTTGGCTGAAGAAGGTGTGTGGCTGGAAGGGCAAAGGGCAGAAGAAAATGGTAAAAAGGGAACCTGTAGGCAGAAGAAATGAGAAAATGGGGAGCGGGATCCAAGTGGGAGGCAGGCTCACCTCTGTACCAGAAGGGGCCTTCGCTTGGGGAGCTGACTCCACTTGTGAATGACCTGGATGCCAATGCCGCGAGCTGATGCTGGCTGGAGGTCAAGTGGAAAGGAGGTGAGATCTGCTCTTGGCCCAGGACTCCGCTGTTCCCACTCTCACACCATGGCCTGCTCCCCTTTGTGACTCACTCACTGGTTTAACAATCCACTTTTGGCGGCGGCTGCTCTCCCAGGCTTTGCGCAGGAGCTTGGCGTCCTGGGGCAGGATGAAGGACTGGGGGAAGAAACTGAACTCCTTCTTGCCAAAGCGGCTCTGCATGCGGGACAGGTTCCGCCATAGTCGGTCCTTTCGCCCAATCTGGAACGAACCTGGAAAGTGGTTTAGCTACAGGAGGGACAGAAAGTGAGAACAGGGAGAAGGCCCAGGTAAGACCATGAGGAAGATGGCAGGACTCATGATCCCATCCCAACTTCTAGCAACTTTCTAAGCTCCTGCTCCATCTTCTTATCACCACCTCATAGTCCTTAAGTATTCAGCTACTGAGCACTCACCAAAAGATGATTAAAGCACAAACAAAACACAACACAATTCAGTGCCCTCTAGGACTTGATAGTTCATGACATATAATAGTGATTAAGACAGGCATGACATCCACTTTAAGTGCAAAGAATAAGCTGTTAAGTCTTTCCTCATGGCAGCCTATAGGACAAACGCAGAAAGGAACCGGGCCTTCAGTAAGTCTCGGGACAAGGGATCATTCATTACATGAGACCAGAGGCCTCTTTACACATCTTCAGCTGGAGGAAGGGAGGAAATGTGCAGTGGTTGTAGGGGAAAGATAACAAACTGAAAACAGACACTGCATCTCAAGACACATTAGAGGCAAGTGTCTTTGAGAGGCTACGACTGCCCGTCACTGCAGCTGACCTGCTAGATGTGCGTGATCTGCTAGGGTCTGACCCAGAGCCCTCCTCCTGTACTTTCTCCACTCCTCCACAGACCTTTCTGACTTCTCCGTGGTCAGCCACCTCTTCCCCCGATACCATCCTCCTCTTGTCTAGAGCAAACACTTGGGGAAGAGTGCGTCAGAAAGGGCCCCTACCTTCTGATGTTCCCGAATGGATCGGAAACCAGGAGACTTCATGTGGTGACCCCAGCAGCCCAGCCAGTCATCATTTCCTACGGAAGGCACACTGGGGAGTCAGTCCTGCTAGCAGCTGAGTCCCCGGGAGAGAGAGAGGTCTGGAGGCCCCCAGAAATACCACTGGGGCTGGGCATAGCTCCCAGACCCTGTTTTCTAAGAGTTACCATGGAGCCGTCCTACATAAGGCCCTGGGGTCAAGAAACAGAACAACGGCCCTCTGTCTTACAATTTTGAGGAAAAGGCTCTAGTCCAGAGTGTTCAGAACTATGTACTCCTATGAGGTTGGAAACTTCAGGACAGGGTCCCCACATGGCAGGAGGCATCTAGAGCTTTCCTGCTGCCCGAAGCCCATGTGCTGGGGCCGAGAACAGGCTCACACTAAGGCAAATGACTCACTCTTGCTGATTTTGAAGTGGGACCGTCCAATGGTCTGCTTGACAATGTTGGGGGTCACTGCGCTCATCTTCCACCGGAGCAGCTTCCTCTGTTCCCAGGGAAGTTTCTCCACTGGGGGAAAGTGGGGGTAGGAGGTGGGGGATGGAGAAGAGCAGGAGAGTCGTGGTGAGAAGAGGAAAAAGATGGCACTATTGCTCAACCTTCTCTGGGTAGGCAAGTCACTAAGTATTACTGCAGATCAGAGTTTCAAAAAAACAAACTTTGGGGAAGAAAGGACGCTGCACAGGAATGAGGAACACAGAAAGAAAGAGAGGTTGAAAGGGGAAAAAAAAATTTTAGAGGGAAAGAACGAAGAATGAGCTTATGGGGTTAAGAAGGGTCAGTTCAAGGATGAACAAGAAAAAGATCCCCAGATCAGACCGGTGAACCAGGTGGGGCACTGAGCACCGTAACAGCCACTCTGGAAAGGTAGCCACCCTTTTGCTACCTCCTCCTAACTTTGCTAGTGTCCTTCTCCTGAAGGCTCTTCTGAGCTTAGACACTTGGCTAGGTTTACCTCTCTCATCCCGAGTGCTAAAATAGATGGTAGGGGGCACGTTGGGAAAGAGACTATAGATGAGGGCTGGTCGGACAACTTTCTCACTGGAAAGAGGTTTGGTCAGAATCTCCATGCAGCTCCTAAGGGAAAAAACAGACATGTAGTAAAGAAAGGGGAAGCCACAGCCCTCAAGTGTTGTTACTGATACATTCAATTTCTTTTAGGGTGCTGTCTTTTAAATTGTACTTCTACGAAGACAAGTGCTCAATAATTATTTTGCAAATATTAATCAGTAAGGTGCTAGGGCTCACCCATATACAACTATATACCATTAAATGTCACCTAAAGACAAGGCTTTCTAATACTCCATCCTGTGGTACAGCTCCAGAATTTCCTATGGGAAGCCACAGGCTGGGGAAGTTCCTGAGAAGAGTGGTTCTGAGAGCAGGTAATGAGTTTGGGTGGATACTAGCACAGGAATATGCTACACTAAGACAAAGAGAAATAAATGAAGAGAGAAAAAGAATGATATGGATAATTAAAAAGGAGGAAAAGTAGAAAAGACCTAATAAGAGGCGTAGAGATTTTTAAAAAGAAAAAGGAAAAAAGCAACAGAAAGAAAACAGAGATACTTTTAACTCATTTTATATCTAGGTTTCTCTGAAGATACACAGTTGATGAATGCTCTTCTCCATTTGGGAAATGATTTGTGACACCAGATAGTTATGTAACCGTGCAGATGGGTTTCCAGGCAGGAATTCCTGCCCATTCTCGTGAATTTTTTTCGCTTTCCTGTTCCTGAATCCCAAGAAAAGTTGGTCGGGAAATTGGGAAAATCAGCTCCTTGAATCCAGTAATACCCACAATGGGAAATAAATGTACTACTCACAATGTATCTCTTAGACATTTTTCCTATTTATTGCTAGGGTTTCCAGACGGAAATTCCCACCCATTCTCGGGAATGTTTTTCGCTTTTCCATTCCCAAATCCAGAGAAAAGTTGGTCGGGAAATCGGGAAAATCGGCACCTTGAACCCAGACGGTTGGCAGTATCGGCCGTCACTTTGTGGAAATGATTCATTATGGAGAACAGTAAATAGTTTATATCTCGGGATTCGGGCATGGGAAAGCGGAAAAAAAACTTCTGAGAATGGGCAGGAATTCCCGCCCGGAAACCCTAAGCGTGGTAAGACAGGTCTGAGAATCCAGGGCAGTGGGCCATGGGATCCCTGTTGTTCCAACAACGGCTAGGCCAAGGCTACCTCAAGGGGTCTCAAAACAGTGAATACGTCAACTATCTATTAGTTCAAGTTGACAGATCCAGACCATGTCTTTAAATAGCACTTAAAATGAAGGGAATAGTATTACTCCTCTATCCTGAGCTGATATGATCCACAAATATTACTATTTAATTTTTAGCTTATAAAAAGCCATTCTACCTGTTGTTTTGCAGCACAACAGAAATAGGCACTGTATGTAAAATGCCACAGTGTTTTAAACCTTCAGAATTTTTAATGAAGTTTATTGGGTCAAGTTAAATACTAAGTCCCAATTAAAGAATTCCAATGAATTCAACTCTATTCCTCATTTCCAAAATATTTTACTTCAAAGAAAGACTTTTAATTTACTGAGTATCAGAATTTGAAAATCAAGGAGAATGAGTTAATTTAAAAACAAAGACATCTGAAGTTAACATAATATTGTATGTTAACTGTATTTGACCAAAAAAAATTTTTTTTAATCCAAAGACAAGATATAATGCAAAATGGTACAGCCACTCCGGAAAACAGTTTTGGCAGTTCCTTAAAAAACTAAACATGCAATTACCATATAACCCAGCAATTGCACTCGGGGCACTTATCTCAGAGAAATAAAGACTTATGTTCACACAAAAATATGTATATGATGGTTTATTTGTAATAGCCAAAAAAGTGGAAACAATCCAAATATCCTTCAACAGGTGAATGGTTAGACAAACTGTGGTACATCCATACCATGGAATACTACTCAGCAATAAAAAGGAATGAACTATCGATACGTACAACAACCTGGATGAATCTGCAGAGAATATGCTGAGTAAAAGAAGCCAATCCCAAAAGGTTACATATGGCTATCATTCCATTTGTATAACATTTTTGAAATGACAAAATTATAGAACAAATTAGTGGTTGCCAGGGATTAAAAGGGGATGGGAGTAGGAGGGAAGTAGGTGTGACTTTCGGGGAACAGCAGGAATGCTTGCAGTGATGGAAATGTTTATATCTTAACTTAATGTTAATATTTTGGTTGTACTGCAATACTGTAATTTTGCAAGATGCTACCATGGGGGAAAACTGAGTAAAGAGTTTGGAGGAATTTCTCTTACAATTGCTTGTGACTCTACAATTGTCCCCAAATCAAAAGTTTAATAATTGAAGAAAAGAAAGAAAATCTTTGTTAGCTGCCTCTCAAGAGTACTGGACTTTTATCTTCAAGAGGCTTGGCTTCTGGCCTACTGGCCTAGCAGTGCTAGAAACAATGACCTTGCAACAGCTACTTAAATTCTCTGGTCCTCAGATTTTTTTGTTTCGTTTTTTGTTTTGAAGATTTTATTGGGGAAGGGGAACAGTGTGCATTTCCAGGACTTTATTGGGGAACACTGTGCCCTTCTCAGGACCCATCAGCTCCAAGTCAAATTGCCATTCCTCAATCCCAGTTGTGGAGGGCACCGCCCAGCTCCAAGTCCAGTCACCATCCCCAATCCAGTTGCAGGGGGCGCAGCCCACCATCCCCATGTGGGAGTGAACCGGCAACCATGTGGTTGAGAGCATGCACTCTAACCAACTGAGCCATCCAGTGGCCACCCACCGGGAGTTCAGCAGCAGCTCAGCTCAAGTTGCCGTCCCCAACCTAGTTGCCGTCCCCAATCTAGTTGCGGAGGGCACAACCCACCAGCCCATGCGGGAATCAAACCTGCAACCCTGCTCCAACCAACTGAGCTATCCAGCCGCCCATCTGGTCCTCAGTTTTTATATCTGAAAAAAGAGGCTAGACTTGGCAACCTCCATCTCTAAAATCACATGATTCTTAGAAAAAGAATATGGAACTGGAAATGCAATAAACCATTGCTGGGTAGAGAAACAGAGGCAGTGTTTTCAATGATCTTTCTGTAATTGCTGAATTTTCTCTTATAAATCTTTCATAATTGGAAAAAATAAGATTTTAGCAATCCAAAAGAATTTCTGATTTTTGTCATCCTTAAAATGCAAAGTGGGGGTGGCCCGTTGGCTCAGTTGGTTAGAGCGCAGTGCTCATAACATCAAGGTCTCTGGTTCGATTCCCACAATGACTTGACTTGGAGCTGATGGGTCCTGGCAAAACACACTGTTCCCCAATATTCTCCAAAAAAAAAAAAAAAAAAAAACCATGCAAAGTGGTTGAGAATTCCTCAACCTCCATGTGCTTGAAAACCCATGTTTTAAGCCTCATATAGATTAGAAGGTCTGTGCGTTTTGTAGGAGTTAAATTAATTAATGAAAAAATTATTAACAAACAGCTTTTGTGAATTTTATCTTATAAATCAGAAAGGTTAAATAAAGGGCTATGCAGCTATCTTAAAGTAGGCCTGAAAACAAACCCAGTTCACCTTTAAGCATGAAAAAGGTGGGACTCCAAGTCAATTACATGTCAACTATCTTTCTCTCACGAAGAGTGGTGGTGCTTAGTAACATCCAATATATACAACCAGAAACAGCTTTGCTGTTCTGAAAGGAGGATAGGTTAGGCTTAGGCGACCCTTCACATATACAGCTGGATTTTAATTAAAATTAGAATAGAAAGTTTTAATCAAAAATAAAATACAAAAACAGAACTCCCCAACTTTTTAATTTTTTGTATTTATGTTTTGTTTCTTTTACGTTTTCAGTAGAAGTTATTTTTAAACAGAAAAAAATTAACGTTTAGTACTTTGGGCAGTTCTTTTTAATATTTAATAAAACAACGTAGTTGATGAGAGCCTCACATGGAGGCAAGGCTGGAAGTGGTGAGGGGAACCAGGAAGGTTACGTTGAAGAATGTTAACTTTCTACCCTGAAAGGTGGTGTATACGATCCTTTAGCAGGTTCTACCGATCTTTAGCACCACACCATGTCCTCACTTATAGTCATTTCCTCATAGCCCAGCATTCCTTCCTTTCCCGCAACTCTCCACCTCAGTTACGCAGCATCCTACGACTACCTGTTTCACAAAAGAAGGACCTATTCTAAGAGATCGATCTTTTGGTTCCCTTGTTAGAGACAGATATCACTCAGACTCCATCAAGGGCTGTCAATAAAATAATGTAGACTAAAGCTACAAAATTTTTAATTCAAATTCTTATCACTAAGGTTAATGCCAGTCTTATTTCCCAATATAAAACTAACCTCAGAATGGAGCAAAAGAGCATTTCCAATTTCCAAAACCTCCAGTTAACGGTACATCTATCCCAGAACTGTTCCTGACAGTGGAACACATTTATAATGCAAGGTGGCAATTACCCTCGTGTGAGTGGCCTAACTAATAATTTACCTCAAACATTATGTTTCAGAATTAATTGGTTATTAATTTTCTAACCACTTCTTGAAATTATTTGCTTTTCACTTGAACAATTTCTTGGAACCTAAAGACCAACTTGCAGCCTAAGAAACACGGTACTACTGCTTTTAGCCCAACTGACAAAATATGCTTCTGGTCCTTTCTATTCCTCCTTGTTTGAAAACTAAAGCTCCAAATGTGAAAATCTGGTAAAAGTGAGTCAGGGTTAACAGGGTCATTCATAACTTAGGTGATTAATCTCATTATAATCTTAGAAAATGAGCATCTACCGCCGATCTGCACAGACAGCACTCACCGAGAGATGACCGCTATGGACCCATTGGGGGAGACGGCACTGGGGGAGGAGCACTCGGAGTCTCCTGCGGGGGAAGCAGAGAAGTTCTGAAGGGGAGAGGCTGCTACACAAACTCACAAGCCTAGGCAGCTCGTCCTGGGACATCGTGGTCAGCCTTCTTGGAAAGCCAGGAGGACCACCCTGCTGCCTTCCCGGGGCTCAACAGCAGCAGGGACAAGGCATGACTAGTGGGATAGGAGGACTAGAGAACAGTCCCCCAAAAGCCACTACCCACCAGCCTTGGAGCCCAAGGCAAATGAGTAATGCAGATGATAAAGTGGGCCATGGACCTGGTACACAACTGTTAGCTCCCCCGCCCCCCGCCCCATGGGTCGTGACCAATTCCCAGCTGGAGGTAAGAGGACCCCCTACTCACCTTCCTCCTCCTCATTCTCGTCATGGCTGCAGCAGTCCTCCAAACCATCTCCCAGCTCTTCTTCTTCATCTTCAGCCTCAGCCTGGTCTGGCTGGAGGTCAGCAGCTGAGCTATAAGAAAGAATCATGCCGCAGCCCAGCCAATTCCATAATGGAGGTCACAGTCAGATTCTCCTTCCTTTCTCATTGCCCAATGTTTGTCCCTTCCCCAGTTACCAATCTGCTGTCTCTTGCCTAGCTCTCACAATTCGCTTCCCTTGCCCTCAGAGCTTAGGGCTAGCCATACTCAATCCTATATCCCCTATTCTGTAGAGACACTACTGTGATTCCCGGAAAATGAGACCTAGCCGGACAAACAGCTCTAATGCATCTTTTGGAGCAAAAATTAATATAAGACCCAGTATATATTATATTGTTATGTTATATGATTATATATATTATATTATACTATGTTATATTTTATTATATTATATTATACCCGGTCTTATAGTAAAACAAGACCAGGTCTTATGTTAATTTTTGCTCCAAAAGACGCATTAGAACTGATTGCCCGGCTAGGTCTGGTTTTCGGGGAAACACGGTATATATGTCTTTTATCTTCTCTGAAGTCCCTCAGAACATACAAGTACAAAATTCTGCATTCAAAACCCCATCAATGACTATCTGGTAATGGACTTCAAAGGTCCTTAGGCCTCTCTCTGGCCAAGGCCTGGGTGAACCAAGGCTTAAGAGAAGTAACAAGGAGCCAAGAGAAGCAGCCAAGTACATGTATGCTCTAACGCTGCAACGGCTGTCATACCAGGAATGACTGAGAACCTGATTGGGTGTCTGGAATTCTTATTTCTACCTGGTTATAACCTAAAGCAGGGGTCAGCAAACTCTTCCTCTAAAGGCCCAGACAGTAAGTATTTCCCGTTTTGTGGACCATTCAGTTTGTCACAACTACTCACCCCTACCACTGTAACAAGAAAAATGTCATAGATGGTAGTAAATGAATGGGCAAGGCTCCATTTCAATAAAATGTTGTTTACAAAAGCAGACAGTGGGTGCGATTTGGCCTGCAAGCTGTAGTTTGCTGACCTTCGCCCTAAAGTGAAAACCAAAATTCTAGGGCAACTGAAAAATAAAAACTTTAGAGACACAGGGTCAGTGTCACCGAATCATGGTGTGTATACTCTACAGCTCTAAAGGAACCGAAAACTTTCCCCCACTTACCCAATATCCCTAGAAGATGAGTCCAGCTCCCTGGCTTCTTTAGGCCCCTCCTTCCCAAGCTGGCCCAGATGGATGGAAGAGAGGCGGGTGGCCACGTCGGCTAAGCCACAGGGCTGAGGGGGAGAAGGCAGAACTGGAATTTTGTCTTCTCCAAGTGGTGGGGAGTCAGCCGCAGACCCACAGGCAGGGCTGTGGCTGAGCCCGTTGGCATGTGAGGCAAGGAGGTGAACGCTGATGCGCTTGGTGCAGAAGACGGTGCTATCCAACTCCAAGGCATCCGAAGCTCCGGGGAGCGTCCTACCGTCTGCGCCAGCATCCTCCTGCGGGAATGGCAGGTCTACCGCAGGAGGTTTCCACCGCCTGTTCCTGTTGAGATCCCACTGCAAGCTGGGGTTCATGAAACAAGACTGATCAAACTGGCAGCCTTGCCTCGGCGGCTCAAAGCCTCGTGCAGTCAACTTCCTCACAGCCTCAGTGAACCGAACCTCCCTGCTCAGAGCCTGGGAAGCAGAGTCGCCATCCAGGCCAAAGGGATGTGGCTTTGCCCTCGTGGCTAAGTTACTCTGGTTAGACTGGGGAGAGGCAACACTGGTGGCGGAAGTGTCTAAGGAGCTGGGGGAAGCCAGGGTGCTACGGGCAAGGGTGTCCTCTAGGACGGTGCCATTGCTCTTGGGGACCTTGTGTTCAATGGGCTGGAGTGCACAGTCTCCAGTGCCCCCTGAATGATGCCAGGAGGCAAGGTGGATCCTGGGTGAGGACAGTGGCTTCAGGCCCTCTGTGGCCTGTGATAAAGGCACTTTAGTGCTATTTGGCCGCATGAAGGAGTTGTTATTTAGCGTGGGCTTGTAGGAGGAGGAGGAGGAGGAGAGTGGAGATGGGCTCTTCCCTGAGATGGCAGAGGCCAGGCTATTCCCTGAAGGGATTTCCCCGGCTGCTCCCAGTGAGAAGTACGGATCAGTGGATGAGGACGCCGTGGGCTGGGCCATGGGGGAGACCGGGAGAGACGTGGCCTGATTGGCAGTGAGTCTGACAGGGAAGCTCTTTTGAGGGAGAGAAAAAGATCTTCTTTCTAACGGGCTTGAACGCAAACAGAAAGATTCCAGTTGCTGGTATGTTTTGTCCCTACAGTTGGAGCGGCGGTACAGCAGGGTGTGGCTGACCAGGTCCGGGAGAGAGTGCAGGTAACAGGAGTTGCTGTGGCTTGCAAGGACAGCTGTGGGCCCAGGGCTACATAAAGTGCTGGGGCAAAAGAAATATGCTGGTTGGGGTAGGCCCAAGAGGCCTGGGCCCAATTCTGCCGAAAGTGTCCCCACGTGCTTCTTCTCCAGCTTCCAGATCGGCTTCACCTGCTGATGAGCCTGAGGCCAGACTTGGCCCTCACAGCGTTTCTCAGGTGGCAGGGCAGGCGCGGGGCCCGCGGGACCCGTCTGCTTAAAGCCGTTGCCCTGGCGGAGGCCAATGCTGTAGTGCTCCGTCCCCGCTGAGGCCATGGGGGGCCCACGTCATGGCCACACGGCCTCATGGCCCTGCTGAGGGAAGGTGCCACACGCTGCCAGTGGCGGCAGCTGCATCCTGGAAGTCCGTCAGCTTGAAGGGGAGAGAAACAAATGGCAATGTCACAGTCCCAGGAGGACACATACAATGCGACAGCAGTCCCCAGGTAAACAACAAAGTCCCACATCATCAGTATTTCTTGGGTAACCAGTCTTGGTCGTCATTTGGAGCCCTGGGAGAAGAACACTAGATTCTTAGGGTGTTTTCAGTGGCCTTCCGGCTACCCTCATGCGATCAAAGCTGGCAACATCAAGGACTAGACTTTACAGCTCCGCCACTGTGAGTCTGCTCACCTGATGCCACTCTCTCACTCAGAGGGCCAGTTCCTTTCTATCCAAAAACAAAAACAAAAAACCCCATCTTTTTGTTTCATTATCCACAACTTTACATGAGGGGCTTCCTTCCCTCACCTAACATTGGTATGGCTAGGAATAAGGCCAGTCTGGGGGTGACACAGAAACCATCCAGTATCTTTTTTCTCACCAACCAATTCTGAAAGGTCAAAGATCATTCGAGAAACATAGTTTACATCTACTGGTCTTTGACCAACGCTCAGCTGCTCCTGGTGTGGTCTACTTTTCAGCAAAGTACGACAAGTTCAGAGAACTCCCTTGACCTCTGGAGCTGGGAAAGTAATTTCATTTCTTCAAGAGTCTTGCCAACTGTATAGAATTAAAGTCCATCCCATGCGTTGGTGGGAAATAAAAGAAACAAAATGGAAGTAGATACCAACATTATTTTTACTTAAAATGACTTTATTTCCAGTGGGTCAGGAGAGTTCAGAGAGTAGAATATAGAGGCAAGAAGAAGGGCACAGAAGCCTTCTTTACTCCAGATCCCAGACTGACCTCAGGGACAGAGAGCCTGTCTCCTATGTTTCTCATTCAGTGTTGCCTCTAAAGCAAAAATCTCTGAACCAGCTGTAGTTCTGGGTCCCAAACAGTCTGTTCAGCAGGGTCACTTACTTTCTAAATCAACTGCACAAAACAGTCTCCAGTTTTCACAACTGCAGGGAAAGGTGGGCCTTCTTTCATGACAGCATCCGGAGGTAAAAACAAGATCCTTTTATAAGAAGTCATTCATCTGAATGGAATCCTGGCCTCTTCCTCAAGTGTTTTCAGAGTGGCTACAGGGAAGGAATTAGCAGAGAATTTTTTTGTTCAAGTTAAATTTAAAACATAAACTTCAACAGGGAGAGGACCTTGTATTTTGATAAGAGAGTAATGGCCAAGGGAGATCCACGATTCCTGTTTGCAGCTACAAAAAGCCTGCAGAAGCCACACGATGTCACCCTCTTCCTGCAAAGGCTGACTTATGTGGATTCTTTCTCAAAAGTACAAAACCCAGAACTCATCACTACTGATACTCAAAATGACAGTGGGTTAAAACAGCGGAAGTGTTACAACTAGATTTTGATGCCAGTAACTTCAAATTAAGGTTCAAATTAAGGACAGAAAAAGGACCTCCACCACGTCCAAACTCCGGAAATACTGTGCGGGGCACGATTACAGTCTATGCCCTCATGGTGAAGCGGCACATGCAAAGGAAGAGGCAAATCATGCCCGTGACTTTACAACATGACACGAGTGCATGTGCTGTGTACACTCAACAGATTCACAGTCCCAGCTCACGGAGTCCTCTTTCAGGATTCCACATCCTGCCCTGCCGATACAACACAGCAGACACCCCAAAGTGATGGGAGGAAAGGGCTAAGGAAATGACACTTAGGGCTGGCACTCCCTGAAGAATATCCCACCTGTGGTTCCCATGTGCACCCTGCTATCTCAGACCGGCATGTCTTTACAAGTGCCGCTCCCTGGAGCCCTTTCCTTCACTTTCACCAGACTTCAGAACGAGCAGCTAGAATATCACCTTCTCCAGGCAGCCCTCCTGGACTCCCTTGTTCAAACAGGTTCATGGTTTCTCTTACAACAAGCTTTAAGTATGGACTGCTCATCTGACTAAGAGCAAGAAGCACGTTTTCCTCCCGCTGCTGTCGCCAGTACAGGGTCTGGTACACAGTAAGTGCTCAATAGTCTGTTGAATGAATAAACTGAAAAAGTTCAATGAATGAACGGGAAACACTCAAGCACCGAGGAATGCTAGTTTGGGTGCCTAACGAATGCCAGGTACTGTGCTAGGCATTTTGCCTGTATTATCTCATTTCATCTTCACAGCAGCCTCACATTCAATTTCTGATGACGACTCGGAGACTCAGAAGAGCTACGCAACTCTTCTAAATTAAACCACCAATAACGAGTGGTGCCTAGATGAAAACTCAGGTTTGTCTGACTCCACACGGCCTCTTAAACAGGAATGAAACACACACAGTCACTATTCCCTCAATTAGCCCTAAGCTTCTGGTATCAGACAAGAGCCAGGCTGGAAATACTCTTCCACTGTTTACACTGAGCTCCTTTGTGAGCAAAGTGACTACTTCATCCTCATCAGCACCACAGCCAATCCCACTTTCCTTTGCAGCCCTGGGTGCCCGCTGCACAGACTGCTCAATGTCTCCCTCTCCGCATTGTACTGTGTGAATCCTCAGTGCCAGGAATAGTGCACACAGGCGTCCTGGCATCTAGCTGACTTGACTTCTAATGCAAATGAGGAAGAGGGAGGCGAAGCTGCAGGTGGCCTGCTTCCAGGCAGAATGGGAAGCGGGCCAGCAGGGCAAGTGCCTGAGGAAAGCGGATTCTCTTCTCTCTAAGAGGATTCCAGCTCTCGCATGTCTCTGCAATGGCCATTTCCCACTCATGGTTTCCTCTCATAGTCCCCATGACGTGTAGGATGGCAACTTGGAAAAGGGCCACCTGCCTTCCCAGAGATGCATATCTAGACCCAGGGGCCTAGCAGGTGAGAAGATGTTTCTGTAACTCTCTTTTTGGGAAATAGCTCCACAGCTCGTAAGAAACATCCAGAGATGGCTAAGATAGTTGTGTCAGAACTGCCAAGCAAAGGCAAATCTGTCCAGTCAGATAATTCGGAGAGAGTAGCTTCAAGAACACGAAGTAACCAGTATCACTCATAACACGGTCACATACAAACGTTCCAACCTGGCATCAGTTTTTGGTTCAGAAGTAGTGTGTGGTGTAGACGAGGAAATGATGATTGCTAAAAGCCACTTCCTTCTTTCTGCTTACAGACAAGCCTGATGAAATCAAAGCTCCACGTGATGGGCAAGCAGAGCCCTAGCTCAAACATTCAGGCAGCCTGGGTCCCCGCCCCGACGGCTGCCACACGTCACCTTCTCCTGTGTGCTGCCCTCAACAGCACTGCCACTGAAGTGCCAGGAATTGACCCCTTCACCCTACAGGAATGCAAAGTGACAAACTTTAAAAAGCTTTAAAAGGCCCAAAATATAAGAAGTAGAGGAAGTGAGAAAGTAGTTCTAAAACCTAACATACTAAGAATAGTGGTTTCTGCCATAGCAAAGTCCAGGTGGGCAAATAATGTCTGGCCCCCAGGCCCTCCAGACAGCATACACGCAGCAGGCGCGTTTTCTGCCAGGTCATAAAACCTGTCCCCTGTAGTGTAGTTGGGGCTCCTGACACAATGTCTGCAAAACCCTTCTCCCAGCTTCCCTCAAATTTCTAAATGAACTGTGATGCTACAAACTTGCTGTGTCTGTGCCTTTAGAATCCAAGAGACAGGTTGCCCATCTCCCAGGAAATATTTTAGGATGACACATCAAAGAAAAGAGAACAAGGAGAAAAGGTACTAATATTTATGTATGTAGACGGCCACTAATGGAAGCCTCCTTTCAAAAACACTTGACTTAAGCAAATCTAAACTTATAGTAATTGGTGATTATGTAAATTAAAAGGAATCACAAGTTCCATTATTTTCATTCAATTTACATATATATTTTTTAGCCACATCTATCCACTACTTAAAGATAAGCAAAGGCATTCATACATACGCTAAGTCCAAACGATCCACCATCAATTGACCCTCCAATCAACAGTTTACAAAGAACTTACTTTAGGAAGAAATAAACTGACCTCATCTAGAAAATAATATTTTGAATAATCTAACAAATTTTAAAGAGCTACTAATCTTACACCTTTCTTGCTTCTACACATTATCCCTGGGCAACAGGAGGCTTACTTAAGAAGCAAACAGGGGGTACGAAAGTTCAAGTTTAGAAGAAACAAGCCTGTGTCTGGCTAAGTTCCTCAAAGTCCAAACCAGAATATGCCCAGCTGAAAAGAAAGGTTAGTTGAGGGCAGAGCAGCTAAGGAAAGAGTTCTTGGGAAGAAAAGTCCCTCTGAAACAGTTCTCAGGACATTTTTTATACTTACAGAAAAACACAGGTCTGGAAGAATATACACTAAACTATCAGCGTGGTTATCTTGGGGGAAGGGGTGGGATGAAGGACTGGGCAGTGGAGGGGAGTGGGCCACGTTTCCAGGTTACTTCACAGGCATCTGTATTGTTTGATCTTTCAAAAACAAATAACCACATACTACTTGTGGGAAGTTTTTCCAAGAGTCTCCAGGGCACTGCCACTACTCACACCCATGCGGCATCATCAGCAGCTGCCACCCCTTGGTGACTCACGTTAAACAGAGCTCTGATGAATAGAGTATCCATTCAATGCTGAAACAACACAGCTGGAATGTCTAGGGAAAGACTAGCGAGGAAGTACCATAACCCCACTGGGCAGAGATGGAATCTAACCAGAAAATTCACGTACAGCACAGTGCGTGGCCCATACTCACAGTCAAGTGATGCTCACTATCATACTCACTATTACGGGAACCAAATGATCTGACCTTCTCCCCTCAGCCCTTTTCTTAAGCTTCAATGCAGAGGGGAAACACATGGAGCAAGCAATATTACTCCACCCCCGAATTTCAGCTAGTATGTGTAATGCTCTTTTACACAAAGACATACCTGTCTTGTCATCTGGGGACTTCTGTGATATTTGTTACATTACCAGTAACTGGATTCTTCAGCTGCAGGTATGACTTGGCACTAAAAGGCAACTGAAAAGTGCTTTGGGACATACCAGGAAAAGACCCTTGCTTCTGGGTCTTCTTTTGGTTTCTATAACTAGATATTCGGGATTTCTGAAAACATTGGGTGAAAAGGTAAAAAGTGATTGTTACTCACCTACTGCCCAGACACTGGTTCCCATACATCATTTGTCAATAAATGGAACCAAGGAACTAAGTTCCTTGAAAAACAGCTGGGGCAAGAAAAACATCACATGAGCCTGGAAAATGCTCTAAAAAGGAAATACTCAAAATTTGATAGGAACATGTCATAAGATCACAGAAACAGCTAATATCATATTTATAGTGAAACACTAGATGCTTTTTCTCTAAGATTGGGAATAAGGCAAGGATGTCTACTCACCCCATTTCTATTCAACACTATACTGAAAATTCTAACCAGTGCAGTAAGGCAAGAAAAAGAAAATAAAGGCATGTAGATTGCAAAGGAAGAAGTAAAACTATGTTTATTTGACGGAGACATGATCTTGTACATAGAAAATCCTAAGAAATCCACACAAAACCTACTAGAATAAGCAAGTTAATTAAGACTGTAGGATATAAGATCAATATACAAAAATAGATTTTATTTCTATATACTAACAACAAGTAAAATGAAATAAAACAAATAATTCCATTCACGAATAGCATCAAAAGGAACAGGAATAAATTTAACAAAAGAAGTACACTGAAAATTACAAAACACCGCTGAAAGTAATTAAAGCTCTAAATAAATGGAGAGATATAACATTCATGAATTAGAAGACTCAATATCGTTAAGATGGCAATTCTTCCCAAATTGATCTAAGAGATAAATGCAATTCCTATCAAAATCCCAGCAGGTTTTTCTGGAGAAACTGACAAGCTGATCCTAAAATTTATATGGAAATGGAAAAGAACAGAATGGCCAATACAATTTTGAAAAAAAAAAATAAGTGTACCAAGTTGGAGAACTTAATACTACCTGATTTTAAAACTTAGTATAAAGCTACAATACTCAAGATAATACGGTACTGACCTAAGAAGACATATAGATCAACACAACCCAATAGAGTCTAGAAATAAACCCTTACTTTATAGTCAATTACAGGCATATCTTGTTTTATCGTGCTTCGCTTTATCAGGCTTCGTAGATGTTGTGCTTTTTACAAATTGAAAGAAAGACCTTTCATCAGCAAAAAGATCATGACTTGCTTTATTGCAGTGGTCTGGAACTAAACCTGCAATAGCTACAAGATATGCCTATAATTGTCAACAAGGCTGCCTAAGCAATTTAATGAGGAAAAGGACAGTCTGTAACAAATGATGTTAGAACAACTGGATATCCGTACACAAAACTGAACTTAGACACTTAAACACCATAAATTCACTCAAAATGGATCAGAGAGCTAAATGTAAGAACTGAAATATAAAACTTCTGGCAGAAAACACAGAAGAAAATTTTTATGACCTTGAGGTAAAGGTTTCTTAGATATGATGTCAAAAGCATGATTGATAAGAGGAAAACTGATAATAGTCCAGCTGTTAGTTAGCTATATCACAATTAAAAACGTAGAAAAACATCACTAGAAAGATGAAAAAAAATCCACAAACTGGGAGAAAACATTTGCAAATATAATATAAAGGACTTATATCCAAAATATACAAAAACTCTTACAACTCACTAAGAAGATGAAAACCAACTGACTTCAAAAAATATATTAATAGGCAATTTTAAAAATAGGCAAAACATGAATACTTCACTAAAGCAGATATACAAATAACTAATAAACACATGAAAAGATGATCAGTATCATTAGTCATTAAGGAAATGAAAATTAAAACCACAATGGGATACTACCATGTGTCCCCGAAAATAAGGCGTAGCTGGACAATAAACTTTAATGCATCTTTTGGAGCAAAAATTAACATAAGACCTGGTCTTATTTTAATAAAATATAAGACTGGGTATAATATAATATAATATAAATATAATATCAGACCAGGTCTTATATTAATTTTTGCTCCAAAAGACACATTAGAGCTGATGGTCCAGCTATGTCTTATTTTTGGGAAAACACGGTACTATGTACCCACTAGAATGACTATAATCAAATAGATTGATAATACTAACTGTTGGCCAGAACATGAAGAAAGGGAAACTTTCATACATTCCTGATGGGAATGTAAGATGGTCCAGCCACTTTAAAAAATAGTTTGGCGGCTTCTTTAAAGAGAACAGACACATCTCCAAAGAGGACATACAGATGGCCAACAGACAGTGAAAAGATGCTCAGCATCACTAATCATCAGAGCAATGCAAATTAAAACCACAATGAGGTATCACCTCACACCTGTCAGAATGGTTATTGTCAGTAAATCAACAAACAACTGCTGGTGAGGATGTGGAGCAAGGGGAACCCTCATGAACTGCTGGTGGGCCTGCAAATTGGTGCAGCCACTATGGAAAATGGTTTGGAAGTTCCTCAGAAAATTAAAAATAGAACTACCTTATGACCCAGCAATTCCACTTCTGGGTATTATCTGAACAAATACAAAACATTAATTCGAAAAGATATATGAAACTCTATGTTCACTGCAGCGCTATTTACAATAGCCAAGACATACCATGTTTAAAATAAGACCAGGTCTTTTATTAATTTTTGCTCCAAAAGACGCATTAGAGCTGCTTGTCCGACTAGGGGGGAAACATGGTAGAAGCAACCTAACGGCACATCAATAGATGACTGGATAAAGAAGATGAGGTACATATATATAATGGGATATTACTTGGCCATAAAAAATGAAATTTTACCATTTGTGACAACATGGATGGACCTAGAGGGTATTAGGCTAAGTGAAATAAGTCAGACAAAGACAAATACCATATGATCTCACTTATATGTGGAATCTAAAGAAAATAAACAAATAAAACAGAAACAAAGATACAGAGAACAAACTGATGGCTGCCAGATGGGAGAGGTTTGGAGACCTGGGTGAAAAAGGTGAAGGGATT
Source organism: Rhinolophus sinicus (assembly GCF_057876585.1). NCBI lineage: Eukaryota > Metazoa > Chordata > Mammalia > Chiroptera > Rhinolophidae > Rhinolophus > Rhinolophus sinicus. Next base: position 197,007,187 of record NC_142517.1, on the reverse strand, counting down.
AAGAAATATAAATTGGTACTTACAAAACAGTCATGGGGATGTAAAGTACAGCATAGGGAATATAGACAATAATGTTGTAATAACTATGTATAGTGCCAGGTGGGTAATAGACTAATCAGGGTGATCATTTCATAAATTATATAAATGTCTAACCACTATGCTGTACACCTGAAACTAATATAATATTGAATGTCAACTGTAATTTAAAAATTAAAAACTAATAAAAGTATGAGGTAAAGATTAAAAAAATAGTTTTATAGTGACCCAGCAATTCCACTAAGTGTCTACACAAGAGAAACAAAAAGCATATGTCCGCACAAAGACTTATACACAAATGTTCATAGCAGCATTTTTCAAAATAGGCAAAAACTAGAAACAATTCAAATGTCCATCAGCTGATAAAGGAATGAACATATGACATATTCATATAATGGCATGCTACTCAACAATAAAAAGCAGTGTACTACTGATGCATGCAACAACCTGGATTAATCTCAAAAACATTATGCTTAAGAAGCCAGACACAAAAGACTATGAGGTGTGACCGAAAACTACAGTGAATATTTAAATAAAAAATTATTACAGTAAAAGACACATTGTCATTAATCCCCTCAAAATACTCCCCATGGCTTCGAACACACTTATCCCATCACTCTAGTCACTTTCTGAAGCAGTTCTGGAAGTCCTCTTTTGTGAGTGTCTTTAGTCGTGCTGTTGTGGCTGCCTCGATGCCCTGAATCAATTCAAAATGTTTACCTTTTATGGTCATTTTGACTTTGGGAAAGAGCCAGAGGTCACATAGTGCTAAATCTGGTGAATAAGGTGGATGAGAACGCACTGTAATGTTTTTATTTGACAGAAACTGCCATATACCAGAAGCGATGTGTGACACGGAGCGTTGTCATGATGGAGGATGAAGTAAAAACGCTCACGAAAGAGGACGTCCAGAACTGCTTCAGAAAGTGGTAAGAACAATGGGATAAGTGTGTTTGAAGTGATGGGGAGTGTTCTGAGGGGAGTAATGGCCATGTGTCTTTTACTGTAATAATTTTTTTTTTATTTAAACATTCACCGTATTTGTTGATCACACCTCATACATAATATACGATTCAATTTTTACAAAATTTCTAGAAAAGACAAAGTTACAGAGATAGAAAGTAGATCAGGGGTTGCCTAGGGCTAAAGGTAGGAACGAGGAATGAGTATAAATGGGGATGAGGAAACTTTTTGGGGTGGTGAAAGTGTTCTACAGCCAGACTTGTGGTGACAGCTGCATAACTGTTCAAATTCACTAAAAGCCATCGAATTCTACTTTTATACTGGGTCAATCAATTGTATGGTATGTAAAATTATACCTCAACAAAGCTGTGAAAAGTGGAAGGGACAAAAAGGACAGAGAGCCACCTTAAAGACGATCCCTCTCACCACATCTAGGACGATATGAACAGCAAAATAAATGAGTTATCAGATTAACTAAAAGAAGAATCCACGAATCCATGCTGATATAAATGAACAGAAGAATGAATGACGGGGGAGAAGGAACTCTTCCTTACAGAATTCCAATTAATGAGAATAGAAAATCCCCATTGGCAACCCCTATAGTAACAGCTGCTTCAGGCAAAACTCATCAGTGGATCCTAAAATTGGTGGGTGAAAGGTTGTTGGAAAATAGGATAATTATATTGTCTCTAAATATCTCTGCACCAGATTTTATTAATTACAAAGGGGAAAATCCTAACTTGAAGTGGAGAAACCTGACAGACACCACCGCTTTAATCAAGTAGTCAAAGATGCCATCAACAGAAATAGCACAAACTGACTTTATGTGCCCCATGACATGATGCATTGAAGGACACGTCATCACTTCTGTGATTTCCTGCCCAAAATGCATCATCTTCAAGGCATGAGAAAGTATCAGGCAAGGCCAAGTTGAAGGTCGTTGTACAGAGTAACTGGCCTGTACTCTTCAAATGTGTCAAATTCATTAAAGACAAAGAAAGGCTGAGGAATTATTCAGATAAAGGAGACTAAAAAGACATGACACCGGAATACCATGTGTGAGCCTGAAACAGTTAAAGGGCATTGACAATATTTGAATAAGGCAGACCAGATAATAGTATTATAGTATACGGTATTATATCAAAGTTGATTTTCTGATTTTCATCATTATACTGTGTCAATGTAAGAGACTATCCTTGTTTTAGGAATTTTTTAGGAAAGATTCAGATGTAAAGGGGCACCATGTCTGCAGCATATTCTCAAACATTTAAAAAAAACAGTTCATAGACCACATATGAACGAATAATAAAGTGAGTATGGTAAATATTAACATTTGCTACATCTGGGTAAAAGTAAATAGGAATTCTTCGTACAATTTTTACAATTTCTGGCAAGTCTGAAATCATTTCAAAATGAAAAAGTCATTACTATTGTAAGGGAAGCCTGGTTTTCCTCGGACCAGCAGGCAGGCAGCACCCAATCAACTTCAACTTCTTTGAAATTAGACTGGCAGGAATGGATTTTACCAGTGAATGATTCAAGACGATAAAATACAAGTCACTCCTTGCTCTATTACCTGAAGCAGGCTTGACTGGGGGTTCCACCTGTCATCCCTGAGGTACAAGAACTGAGGTCACACGCCTCAGGAAGAGCCTCGTCAGGACACAAGTCTTTCCAATGCAGCCACTGGGGGGTGGCCACCCTCACATGAACTAGCCACCCAGCACACTGCGGCCTAACCTGCCAGTGCCTCTGCAAACTTTGGCTTCAGGGGAGCACAAGGGGGAAGGCACACACCATAGCCTGGCAGATGAAGTTTAACATTTAATAGCACTTTTTCTGGGGCCCATCAACACACAACGTGGGGGGAGGGCTCCAATTTTTAGGGGAGAAATGCTGTTTAAACTCGGTTTTATGTGAAAACCTCGTTGCCCGACAAAACACGAAGTTCTCGTTTTGCCTTCAATTGAGAAAGCAGTTGCTGTCAGCTGAGAATCAGGAACCTAGAAGCTGCGATAAGGAGTTCACAGCTACAGTCAAGGGAACGGGGCAATGTGGGAAGCTCAAAGTTCTCTATGATCAGTTATTCAAGGAAGGAACACATTATCTTTTAACCTCCTTGAAACCAGACGGGAATGTCAGATTTTAGTAAAAAGAAGGGCTAAGGGAAGTGGGAGGAGGGCTAATAAAACAGGAATGATCAATCACATTCCTTATTTAATTGACCTTTTAGACTCAAGTAATCTTTTAGAATCAGGGACGGGAAATAAGCTGCAACTGCACAAAGACGTCAATAAAAAAATATATATATATATATATATATATATATATATATATATATATATATATATATATATATATATATATATATCTCCAGGCAGAAGGGTGCTAAGTACCTGGGACGAGTGTTTATGCAACACAGAAATTCCCAACATGCCCTGCGGCAATGATTTCACCCTGACCTCAGCTATCTTCATTTCCACTCCTCAATCAACAAGTCCTTCCAGTTTCAAACATACCCCCTCGCATGCATGTGTCCGTCTCCATTCCCACTGTTACTACGTTAGCCTCAGATACTGTCGTCTCTCACCTGCGGTTCCAGCTTCTACTCTGACCTCTTCTTATAAGCTAGTCTCCGGGCAGTGGTGATGGTGCTCTTCGTAAAAGGTAGTTTAAACCATCTGACTCCTGACTCTCTGACCTTATCAGAGCCACTCTTGCCCCTCACCAGGCACGTTCCCACCTGAGCTCCCAGGGTCTTTGTGTTCCCTCTAAAACACCCAAGTGGCTTACAAGGCTGGCTCAGATCCCTCACTCAGTATTCAGCTAATATCACCACCTCACAGAGCCTGTCTACCCTAATACTGCAGCACCCCAATCAGTCCCTATCACGCTACCTTGCTCCAGTCTCTGTTTGCATTCTCCCAGGATCTAAAATTATTATATATTAATATTTCCTCATAACTGCCTAAAGAAACATTGGAAGGATAAACAGAAACTGATTTTTTTTTTTTAAAAAAAAGGTTACCAATGGGGTGTGAGACTTCTCTGTGTATACCTTTTCTATCATTTTGATTTCTGAGCTATATAAACGAATCACCTAGTCAAAAACCTTACTAATTATATTTTAAAGTGAAAAACTCCCAATTATTTAAACATTCCTTTGCTATTTGTCTACCTTCTCTTCCGGAATGAAAGCTCTATGAGAACTGGGACCTTGTTCGCCCGGCATATGTCCCGCCCTGGAAATGTAATCAGGGTTCCTTAAACATTTGCTGAATAAACAAATGTACCTACAACAGGTATAACCAGCAAAACCACAAGATGGGCCTCTTCAGATTAAACAGGTGCTCCTCTCCTCCCACCGTCTCCTTGTTGCTACTTCTTTTCTTGGTGCAGAATCTCTGCCATCGCCACACCTGACTCCTTCAACAATAAATACCTTTTTTCCTCCACCTGAGGACTCCTCCAAAATTCTCCACAGCATCTGTCTTTCTTCCTTCCCACATCAAACCAATCTGCTCTTATAATTTCAACTATCACCCGCAGGAGGACAGTCAGTTTTCAGACCTTGATCTCTCTCATGCTTCGCGTTTTCATCACCAACTGTCTGCTCCATCTTTCCCACGTGCGTGTCCAGCCACTTCAACCCAGCTCGTCAAACTCGCTCTGCACTCTTGACTTTCCAGTGTCTTTCAGTGGGACCTTCTTTCTCTCAGTCACTTAAGAGGAAAACGTCAGTCACTTCCGACTTCCTCCTTTCCCTTATTCTCCAAAACCACACCAGACACAAAACTTAGATCCTTTCTTCATAGCATGCTTCATCTTTTATTTCCAGCATCACCACCACAGAGCTGGACCATTGCAAGCATCCAGACTGAAGTCTGTGTCTCCAGAGTCTGCCCCTTTTAATGCTGTCCTGTGCTGGTCTCAATGCTAAGTCCTGGAATAAACCTTTGAAACCGGTCGGTAGGCCTTGACACTCCACTAAGCCTCCTCCTTCTGAATCTTTATATTTTACTCACCTTTTTTTTCCCAGGCCCAGCTCAAGCCCCACTGTCTCTATGAATATCCGTTGTGTATTTACTCCTCTAATTTGACACTTTGCAAAGGCTATCTTTTACCACTGACTGCTCTCTTTTCACACGGATGTGCCGCATAAACCCACAATAGTTTTTATAGGGAAGCCCTGTGTATCTATAACAGACAAATGCAGAGCTAATCTGGCAGAAGTGGGGAGATCACTGCCCTAGTTTGGCTTCCTCAGCGATGCTGCCCCACTCTCCTCCCCCAACAACTTCATGGGAGCACTGAGGCTCCCCAGAACAACGTTTGAAAACAACAATTCACTTGGGAGTGATGGATATGGTCCATGTCAATTATACCGACACAAAGCTGTTGAGGGAAAAAAAAACTTGACTAAAGGGGCAAGAAAGGAGAGTAAAGAACTGCAGAGTATTCTAAAGATAAACAAAATGGTCTCAAACATGCCTTTCTGTTTGCACGGCTGGCTCAGCCCAATCCCTGATCCACCCCCTCCCCCTACCAAGTGTAGGACTGTCACAGTAGACCCCTGACGGAAGTCCCTGGCTCCAGGCTCTTCCCTTCTAAAGCATTCAGTCTCAGGAATCTCAGCATCCTGCTCTGTCCTCTTTATACAGCCTTCAGGAACTGCCGAGCTCATTCTGCCTTCCACTCATCTATCATTTTGCCTCAAGTTTCCTCCTGAAGTCAGAGTGAGCGATGAGCAGCCCAGGCTTGAAAATCTATGGCTGTTGCGTCAACTCGTCAGGTCTCCAGGGACCCAGCCCAGACCAACTTGGACAAGGTATCTGTTTGTACAGAAAGCAATTATTCATTACCCACTGATTAAATCACTCTCCTCTATTACAGGAGTGCGTGTGACTCCTGGGATCTGCAGTTTCCTTTTCCTCCTCCATCTAGGTGTTTCCCTCGGTCACCAGGGGAACTCAGGACATCAGAAATGGTTCAGAGTCTACAATTCACAAGATCTCTCATGAGATTACTTTAATTGCTCCGTAGTTATGTTAGAAGACAGAACTGACTTATGTGGAACAAAATAAAATGGGGAGGAGTGTAGGCACCAGACTCCCTTTCTCTTAGGAGATAAATCTAAGCTGTTTCCCTAAAGAAAGCTGGAGCAATGAACTTCCTCAAGTCCTACTGAGAAAGGTCGATACCCCAGCCCTAATGAGAAGGGAGGGTCAGTACCAGTGAAGACAGGGAGCTCTTGTAGAACACACTTCAACAAAAGGAGTTAGCAAACCTGGGGGGAAAACACTGATCACAGCAGTTAGAGCTGAAGGAAGGAAATCTCCAAATTACTGAAAAAGGAAAAACAGTAGAAGGCTTAACATAATTAGGTGACTAGCTCTCCTGAAGCCCTGACCTTTATCAGCTTCAGAAAGGAGCTTCTTTCCTCATCCTGAGTGAGCTCTAGAGCAGTGGTCCTCCAAGTATGGTCCACAGAACCTGAGGGAACCCCGAGACGCTTTGAGGGGTTTCACTAGGTGAAACTGTTTTCATAACAAAACTAAGATGTGGTTTGCCTTTTTTTTACCATGCTGGCCTTTTCACTGATGGTGCAAAAGTAATGGTGGGTTAAACTGCTGGTGCCTGAGCAGGAACTGAGAAACAGCACCTGACTTGTCAAACTCGCTCTGCACTCTTGACTTTCCAGTGTCTTTCATTGGGACCTTCTTTCTCTCAGTCATCTAAGAGGAAAACGTCAGTCACTTCCGACTTGCTCTTTTCCCTTATTCTCCAAAACCACACCAGACACAAAACTTAGATCCTTTCTTCATAGCATGCTTCATCTTTTATTTCCAGCACCACCACCACAGAGCTGGACCATTGCAAGCATCCAGACTGAAGTCTGTGTCTCCAGAGTCTGCCCCTTTTAATGCTGTCCTGTGCTGGTCTTAACACTAAACTCCTTCACCATCACACACTTCTTCACCGCACAGTGAAATAATAAATGCCAGCTTTACTTAAGAATGTCCTTGATGATGCAGTAAAAATGATATTAAGTCTCAATCCTCGAATATCTTTGTAATATTCTGTGTGACAAAATTAGAAGTACATTTGTGTGCATACAGAAAAGGATGGTCTCTATAAACACTTGTGTGTCTGAATTGCAGAAGTTTTCTGTGAAACACATGTTTACTTAAAAGAATGAATGACATACAGTGATGGGTGAGACTTTGGTAATTGGCAGACATTTTCGGTGGAGGGGGAAACAAAGCTGTCACTTCAGGGAAAACAACTGACAATATTTGTTGCCAATGGCAAAATTTGAGCTTCCAAGAGAAAATTAGAATTTTGACAAACTCATATCTGCCACGAGCTTGACAGCTTCCCAATACTTAACCATTTTTCTAATGACAGTGTGGTAACATGACTATGGTTTTTTGATACTGTGTAATAAAATGTGGCAATAATTAGAAGATCTGCATAACTCAGTGAACCACTATTTTCCAAATACCTATCACACAATGTTACAGAATCACACATGGGTAAAAAGTCCTGTCAAAGTGAGAGAGACCAACAGTTTTTAATGTAACAAAGTATGAAAAGTTCAGTGATATCATTTCAGATTCCACACTGCAACTAACCTTCACAAAACCACCCTTTAACTTTTGTGTAGTACCAAAGAAGAATACTCACAATTACCAAAAAAGGCTATGGAAATATTTCTCCATTTTCCAACTAATTATCTGTGGTGTGAGAATGGATTTTCTTCATAATGCAACCAAAACAACACATCACAACCAACTGAATGCAGAAACATATGAAAATTCAGCTGTCTTCTATTAAGTCAGACATTAAAGAGATTTGCAAAAACAACGCCACACTTCTCACTAATCTTTTTTAAACAAAAGCACTTCATTTAAAAAAAAATGCTACTTACGTTAACTTGTAATGGATGTATTATTATTTCTAAATGAATTAATAAATATTTCAATTTCTAATATGGTAAATATCAGGACATATGTATCCCACACTAAAAAATATATTGAAGACCCCAAAGAGCTTTTGAAGTGCTGAGAGGAGTCCTGAGACCAAAAAGTCTACACACCTCTGGTCCAGAACACTGCTGCCTGTCCATGATACCCAGGAGGGCTCCTAAGGACAGGTCCTTTGTATTTCAGGGCCTAAGAGAAATTCGTACTCTCAGCATTTGTTCCAAAATGCCAGGTCTGGCTTCCCAGTTCTGCCAGAAGAGGGTGAGAAGTTCAGGCATTAGAGAAAATTTTTCTCTGTATTTCACTGGCAGATCAAAGCATTTGATCCCATCCTAAAATCCAGGAAGCCAATGATCAGATTATTCCAAGGTCATAAAGGAATCTAGGTGAGAAAGCTAAACTCAACTCCAGATCATGAATATCAGATTCCAAAGTGAAGGCTTCATCTAGATAAGTTTTCAGCAAGTGACTTTTCATTTACACACTCATTGTTGTGTTTAGTTATAAATTCTCTGCCTTCATCCTCCATCCCACTCTTTCAATGGTGGTGTTCCTCTGAGCTCAGGCTTCCCCATTGCCTAGCACATAGTAAGTGTTCAATAAATGGCACCTGCCGTTATTACCACAAACTCACCCACGGCAATCTGTTCCATCCCATGACTTCAATCACCTCCTGTATTCTTAACTTTCTATCATCACCCAGACCTCTGCCATGAGCCCCAAATCTACACAACGACCTCCTGGGCCTTTCTACCTGGATGTGCTGCAGCGACCACCACTCAGCATATCCGATGTGTAACTCCTTTATCACTCTCTTCAAAGCTGCCCCTCCTCCTATTTCCTTCTGCATCAAGAACCACCTGGTCACTACAGTCAGAAACTTAGGATCATTCCAGACTGCTGCTTGTCCCACTCTCCCTAGACGTATTCTGCCATCAGGTTATATCCACTCTCCCACCTTTAATCTCTCTCAAAACCCTCCATTCCTACTGGAACCACCATAAACCGCTCATCGTCTCTAGCCTGGTCTCTAGTTTTCTCATTGGCTCCCTGCCTCCAGTCAAATTCTTCCTATGCAACCCACACACTGACACGACGGTAATTTCAAACACAAATCTGATGCTATTTTCCTGTTAATTATCTTTCTGTGGTTTTCCTGCAGCATACTCTTCAAATGGTTTTACTCATGTATACTCATGTAAAAGGATTTTTAAAAACGTGTATTCCTTGTACATCTTAAAGTTGAATTCTAAAATTTTTCATCGCAAGTTTAAACCAAGTTTATTATTTTGTTAAAAGGAGGCAGAAAATACTAAACATTTTATTAAAAGAATTGTTAAGGATTAACTATAACTAGAATAAACACTTTATGATAAAATAAGTTTTAACTATTTTATTGAATGACACACACCTAAACTAAAAAAACCTCTTTAAAAATTTTTGTGTAAGTTTTACCAAGTATAACTTGAAAAACCTGTGGTCCCAAAGAACATTCCAGTCACATTTAACTATTATGTTCTTCTGAACTCAGAATATCCCAACAAGGAACAAACGTCCCTCTAATAGCGATGTGTATTAAACAGGGAAAGACAAGAAGCCTTCTGGGTTTTCAAGGTAACTTAATCACTAAACGAGGCCTCCCTCAAATCAGTATTTCCAAAATATTCCATTTTGCAACTGAGGTTTGTGCACTCGGGACAATATACTACAATAAAATTTGGAAATTTGAGAGATATGACATTCCTTCCACCAGCCCTTTTTTTTTGTAAGGTGAGTTTTAGAAGAGTTCATTTGGAAACTGAGGTTCTGGAAATTGATTCTTCTAAAGCTTTGTTGTGCAGGTACTGTATATCCCTTGGAAGTCTTGGGCACTGGTTATCCCAGCTTGAAAACCACTGCTCTGGAGGATACACCTCTAACTCCTTAGCAAAATATCTAATGCCCTTTGTGACCTAACCCCCATTAATTTCCCTCTTCCTAAATGTCACTGGATGGCTCCCATCAAAACCAACTCAGGTCTGTGAAACTGTTTCCAGTTCTGTTTTCAGGACTTGCTGTATCTTCTCTAAAGTTACATTGTATCTGGAACGTCTTCTCAGCTCTTTATTCCCAGAAAACACCTGATAATTTTTCAAGGTTCCATTCAGTCCAATCAATGGGCAGCTGGTAACTTACTGGGTACCAAGGAGGTGGTTTTTACACAAGAAATGAAGGATGGATTGGAATACTGTCCCAAAGGGTCTCCCAACTGCTTGTTGATTGGCTAAATTAACAGGTGCTGAAGTTAAGGAAGATGCCATCTGGAGTAATTGAGAAAGCAGGAATGACTCCACAAGGAAGGAAGGATTAAAGCACTTCTTAGATCCAGAACAGGATTGTGAAGACCAGGGAATGGGGATAATAGTTTTCCAAGTGAGTATGGGTTATGTATCTTTCTAATGTTCTATCAGAGCACACACCACACAGTATGACAAGTGCTTGTTTACTTGATTAAAGTCTCCCCTAGACTACAAGCTCCGCGAACACGCCTGTCTTGTGGACCACTGTATCCCGCCAGCGCCTTCCATCGTGCCCTGGCTCATTAAATATTTGTTGATGTTTATTACAAATTATTGAGTAATTAAATGAAGAAATGGATGGATAAATGAGTTAAATTCCACAGGATCTCAGCTGCTGTTTCAATCTCTACAGTTTAGGATTTTTCTATAGGTACTGAAGGTGGGAAAGTAAAAATGTAGGTATCCATGTTAAATGCAGCCACGAAGCCTGAGAGGAGCTTGGGCTCACACCCAAGGGAGAATTTAAACCGCAGAGTGGCGGGAAAGAGGAGGCACGGAGGCCCAGGGTGAGGGGATGCAGCAGGGTTCGGGTGCCCAGAGGCGAGGCGGACTAAGTTCACAAGCGTAGAGAAGGAAAAGAAGGGTTCCGAGGAGGGGTCAAGTCCTGGCCCGGTGGAAGCCAAGGCCCCCTGGCCTCCCAGCGGATGGAGAGTTGGAGGGGAGGAAGCCGGGCTGGAGCGGAAGCGGCCGAAGGGCTGGAGACCCGCGTGAAAGGACCCGGGCAGAGGGAAGGGCGGGAGAATAGGGTCGGAGGAGAGTCGCTCCCGCGGCTCCGCCGCCACACTCACTCACCTAGCCGACTCAGCTTCGCCCCGGCACTGAGCTCGCTCCGCGCTGCTTGCTCCTTGGCCTGCTGGGCGAGCGGGCGGCCTCAGGCGCCCCTAGCAACCACGCACCGCCACGCGACCCGCGCTCCCAGCCGCCAGCTCCGCTACCGCCTGCCACGCACTGCGCGCGCCCCCAGTGGACGGACCCAGGGCCTGGAAGGGGCGATAGCGGGCGGAGGGATGCAGGCGCAAGGAATCTCGGGGGTTGTGGGGTTGCGGACTGGGAGGGCCGGCTTTCACCGGCCTCGCGCACGCGCAGTCGCTTCAGGGCGGGTGGGACCCGAGGAACAGAATTCTGGGAGATGTAGTCCCGAGATTAAATCCCTGACAGGCTCCGTTCTAGCACTTCAGCACTCTCTCGTCTCTGATTCTATCTAACCCCTATGGACTCTTTTTTTTGGCCGTGCCTTAATTCGTTCTTATAAAATCAAACATCTCGGGCTTTATTAAAGATTATTTTGTAGTAGTTCTTTCAAGTAAAAGCCTTTGAGTTTGACCCCGAGTAAGAAATCACAAGATCTACCATGCGTCCCTCCAACCCATCTTCCCCTACCCCAACCCACTCAGCAGGGTACAGCTACAACCACCTGTTTTGAGGGCTTCAGGTGTGAACTTTAGGAAACACTGACTCAATTCATTATCTCCCTAGGCAAGACAGATCGTGCCCCCTCAGTCTCAAATGTCCCTAGACCTAATGGATTTGGAGATCTAAACGGAGCTGAAGGCTAAGAAGATCTCTTCTAAACAGTCTGCTACATCAATAAAGGGGACAATAAAAGATGAAACTAACCTAATGAAAACAATCTGCACCACAGCAAGGATGCTTAACAAACAATTGATTTAGGCAACAGTCATTGATGGATACTAAAACCATCAGAGGATTAATGGAAGAGTTTTACACTGTAAGGGTGTCTGCCATCACCTGTATATTTTAAGTAATCTTAGATCATGAAACATAGGACAGCTAAAAAGTATGTCTTCTGATGTGATGCAATCTGAACTATAGAGCAATATTTAGGAAGTAGTGTATTTTGTCAAAAAAAATTAAAAGTTGAATCTGAATCTAATCAAGCTTTTGGCTCCAACTTCCAGTTTATAGGAAATAAAGAGAAACACCACCACAAGAAAGCAATCGGACAAATCCAGAATGTGGGCCAACATACAGATGAATGACCTTGTTTCTTCAACAATTTCAGAGTATAAAAAATAGTGAGGTGTTCTAGATTGTAGAAGATTTAAGAGACATAATCAACCGCAATGAGTGGACCTTGTTTGGATCCTCATTTAAACAAACCAACTGTAAATTTTCAGACAATGGAGAAATCTGAATATGGACTGGGGACATAAGAACATAGCCAATGTTAAGAAACCATTATTAATTTTGTTATTGTAGGACATCCCCCCCCCGCAAAGGATATATCCATATCTTAATTCCAGAAACCTGTAAATATTACCTTATACTATGGCAAAAGATGTGATTAAGGATTTTGAGAGAATGATTTTTGAGATGATTAAGGAATTTTCCTGGATTATCTGGATGGGCCCTAAATCCAATGACAGATGTTCTTAGTGAGGCAGTGGGAGATGTGACAGACACAGAAAAGAGGAGGCAGCAATGTAACCACAGGCAGAGATTGGAGTGATATGCCTGGAATGCCTGGAGCCACCAGAATGTGGAAAAGGCAAGGAATGGATTCTACCCTAGAGCCTTCTGAGGGAAAAGGGCCCTTTGGGCAGCCTAATTTCAGACTTCTGGGCTCCAGAACTGTGAGAGAATAAATTTCTGTTGTTTGTGGAAAGCCACTAAGTTTGTGGAAACTGGTTGAGGCAGCCATAGGCTACTTTGGTTCTTTAAGAAAATACCCATTTTTATTTTTTTTTAACAGACACAGGCATATATATTTTTCAGGATTAAATGAGATGATGCCAGGGATTTGCTTTTGCTTTAAAACACCCCAGTAGCAATGAGCACACCTGGCGCTCAGGTCTTAGTTTCTAGTACAGACAGTCCCCAATTTACGATGATTCCACTTAACGTGTTTTTGACTTTATGATGGTGTGAAAGTGATATGCATTCAGTAGAAACCATACTTCAAATTTTGAACTTCAAATTTGAATTTAATCTTTTCCCAGACTAGTGATATACAGTATGATACTCTCTCGTGAAGTAATTAATTTTAGTTCAATGCTTCAAACATTCTGCAGGCCCAGAGTGATTTCAGCTGCAAGTTAATGGTGAGTACCCACACAACCATTGTTTTTCACTTTCAGTACAGTATTCAGTCAATTACATGAACTAGTCAATACTTTATTATAAAATAGGCTTTGTGTTAGATGATTTTGCCCAACTGTAGGCTAATGCATGTGTTCTGAGCACATTTAGGGTAGACTAGGTTAAGCTATGATATTCGGTAGGTTAGGTGTGTTAAATGCATTTTCGAATCATAGTATTTTCAACTTACGATTGGTTTATCGGGACGTAACCGCATTATTAGTCAAGGAGAATCTGTACTATTCTGATTTAAAAGGAACCAGGGCTCCTTGGAGAAGTGGCTGATTCTAGGACCATGCCAGGAAACCACAAGATGAACCTCAAGTATCTCGTAGTACCAGAAAGAAGGTATTTAAAAAAAAAAACTAAACAAAACCACATTGTTGGGAGTAAGTCACGGGAGCTAACTGAAAGAACTCCCAATGACCAAAGCTGGAACAATGTGAGCAACAAAATTAAAGTAGTAGTAGTTTATAACCAAAGTATAAAACAAATATCCATGAGTCCCTAGTATAAATAAATGGTTGACTATGTTAAACAAATGTGGTAAAGAGACAAATCTGTGCAGAAGAATTCCAAATAAATACTCAGCCCCAAAGGAGGGGGAGCATTACTCCCTACTCCTTAAGTGTGGGCAGTGCAGAGTGACTTCTTTCCAAAAAGCACAGAATAGAAAGGGGAGTGGGGTAGGGCAAAAGGAGTAATAGTAGAAAAATCTGACAAACACTACTTCAGCCAGGTAATCAAGGTCAATATCAACAGGCATAAATCATGTAGATAGTATGTGCCCTTGATATGTGATGCAAATGGAACACAACTTTTGTGATATTCCTCCCAAAACTGTAACCCCAATCTAATCATGAGAAACAGACGAATTCCAATAGAGGGACATTGTACAAAATGCCGGCCCAGTACTTCTCAAAATTGTCAAGGTCATCAAAAACAAAAATCTTCTGGGAAACTTACAGCCAGAGGGGCCCAAGGAGACAACTAAATGTAAGGTATAATGAGATCTTGGAACAGAAAAGGGACATTAGGTAAAAATTAAGGAAATCTGAATAAAATATGAGTTGTAGGTAATAATATATAAATATTGGTTCATTAATTGTAACAAATGTATCATAATACTGTAAGATGTTAATAATAGGGGAAATTATGTGTAGGGGTGGAGTATAATATGTGTACTCTATACTATCTGTTCAATTTTTCTGTAAATCTGAAACTTTTCTAAACTATAAAGTCCATTGAAAAAAGAAAAACTACAGCAACAGAAATTTGCCCAGCCTACCTTAGCCAAGTGATCAGGGGTAACTTCACCAATAATGGGAAAAAGCAACATCATCAACCTCCAGATATGATGTACGAAGAGGACACATCATCACTTACGTAGTGTTTCTGCCAAAAATATATAACCTGAATGAAATCACCAAGAAACATCAGATGTACCCAAATTGGCCAGTACTCTTCAAAATGTCAATCACTGTCAGAAAAAAACAAAGAAAGGATGAGGAATGGTTCTAGATTACAGGCTAAAGAGAAACACAACCAAACACAAATCATGATCTTGGATTGGATACTGGACCAGGAGAAAAATTGGTATAAAGAACATTATTGGAACAATAGGCAAGATTTGAATATGAACTGTAGATTAGTTTATAGTATTATATCAATGTTAAGTTTCCTGGTTTTGTTAATTATACTGTGGTTATATAAGTAAATATCCTTGATCTTAAGAAATTCACTGAAGTATTTAAAGGTAAAAGGGCATGATATTTACAACATACTCTCAAATCATTCAGAAAAATATGATAAAACTAATTGTGGCAAAATGTTAACAGCTAATGAATCTGGGTGAAGTGTATTTGGGAGTTGTTTTATTCTTAAAACTTTTCTTTAATTTTTTTCAAAATAGAATGCTTTTTTAAACTATAGCAATGACAAAATTAAAAAAGGAATAGGTAGAACCAGTGTCAAAATGTTGGTAACAGCTGAATCTGTGGGATCAAGGTATGGGGGTTTATGATGCCATTCTCTATGCTTATGTATGTTTGCAAACTTGAAGCTCCCTCCCCTCCACCCAAAAGGTAAAACACATATACGCTCATACACAGGCACAAATCTTCAAGCCTTCTAGACATTCTCTGAATTCCAGACACTACTCAGACCGTTCACTCCCAATCCTCTCAGCACTTTGTGCAATGATCGCTAGATATAAAATTGTTTTCATATTTCTAACCCTTTACACTGTATGCTCCCGAGGATGGGAACGTGTTTCCTTATTATGCATCCTCGTAAAATGATTAAGTATTGCTTTATGCGATAGCCTAAAAAGTTTGGATGTATATTTAATTTCTCTACATCAAATTGTTTATGTACCAGATAAGCATGATCTCTCAAGCTAGTATTAAATGAATTATTTGAAAAAAAGAAGAATTCTTCCATAAGGTAACTCCCCCTAGTTTATCTTTTAGAAAAAAAATCCAGATTTTAAAAAACAACATTGTATTTGCCTAAATCCAGGCAAGTCTTAGTTTAGTAAGTACTGTGGTTCTGTTAAAAACAAAACCAAAAGTTCTGATCTGGTAGAGATATACACTCATAGAAGTACTTACCAGTAACATTGTATGTTGCCCAGGATTTGTTCTAAAATACCCAAGTGAAAAAAGGATACAAGGTGATAACTGTTGAAGCAGTGATGGCATTCAATGGGCTAATCTCTCTACTTTTGTGTGTATTTGAAAATTTCCAATTAAGACTTAACGCATTCAAAACTGAACTCGAGGTTTCCCACCCACTACCATTCCACTAATAGCCTTGCCTGTTTCAGTGAATGGCAATTCTATCCTTCCAATTGCTCAGGCCAAAACCTTGGACTCATCTTTGTCTGCTTTCCTTTGTTCACACCCCCACATCCAATCAGGCCAGAAATCTTACTTTCTCCATGTTCCAAATATATTTAAAAATCTGACTACTTTTCATCACTCCATTGGTACCACTCTAGTACAGAATACCTGCATTATTACAATAGCCTCTTCACTGTTCACCCTGTTTCCCATCCTCCCCGACTCTTCATAGTCCATTGACACCAGAATGAGAGTAACCCTTAGAACATAATGTAGATCACAGCCTTCCTCCATCAAAACTCCCCAGTAGATCCCTCCTCTATTCAAAGTATGAGACCCACAAGCCCTCCACATCCGGTCCCCATCACTGTCCTGCGCTTATTGCCTATTCTTCTCCCACTTCTTCCCTTCTTCCATCCAAACTGACCTCATAGTGCCACAAGCACTCCAGGCATACTTCCATCTCAAGGCCTTTGAAGAGATCATTCTCTCTGCCTGTGCTTTTCCCTCAGATAGCACATGGCTCATTCCCTCATCTCCTTCAAGTCTGCTGAAATGTCGCCTTCTCGGTGAGACCTACCGTGACCATCCAACTCAGCACTCCTCATTCCCCTTCCCCTGCTTTATTTTTCTTCAGTTTTTATCACTTTCCTACATACTAGATGTAATTCACTCATTTTAATAAGGTCAGTCTCCCCCACCAGGACGCAAAGTCTATGAGAGACAGGCACTGCCTGGTATACAGAAAGGATTCAACAAATACGTTGAAGGGAATTGAAATAATCTGGGTAGGAGGAAATTACGGTGGTCTCTAGAAAGTAAAAATATTCCTTTTGCTAAAATGTGAACAGAGTCAATCAGTGGGCAATAAAGATGAGGACTAACTAAAATTCCTTGTCAAAACAAGGAACATCTGGAAGGCGGTCTTTGTGACAAGGTGTCCACTGTCTTCTCTTAATGCTGCCATTTTGGAATAAACCTGTGTTTCTTCCAAAAAAATGGAACATCTTTCACTTCTAAAACAGCTGGAATTTAAGAAAGGACAAAAGTAGTCTCCCATTTTATGGATGGAGAAATAAGGGCCCTGGGAAGCTTGTCACAAGGCATCCAATGAGTCGAGGTTTAAGCTTCTCAGTATATTTCCAGCTGGGTTACAATTCTAACTAATGGGTCTGCCAAACATCCCTTTCTGGTAAACTACATCATCTCCATACACAGCTGCCCTACTAAAGCAGCTGGGGTTCCCTATACACTGAAACTCCACCAAATGTTAAAACTAGCCACTAAGCCTGCGATCTCAAAGCAATCTAATTTACCTCTCTGTTTAATGCTACCCTTTCCTATTTCAGCTCCACTGGCCTGGGCTTGGAATTAGGTGTCCACATGTTGCTCATCTGGGGTGGAGGAAGCTTCAAGGCAGGAGGAGATATCAATAAGCTCTCACAGCAGAGTTCTGTGTGAATACGATACCAGGGCTTCTAGCACCACACAGCAGCTGAGGTGCTGCTGTACCTCCCAACCCCTTTCCCTGGCAGCTCACAGGGGGGTGAGGCACACCTTTTATTACAAGAGTTTACAAACATCTATAAAAATAATCATAATAAAAAGGATACACTTCCCACCCCCTCCCAATGATGGAATGCGGACTATAGGCTGGGGAACCCTCCACAACAGACAGAGCGTTTATCCCCGCTGCCTAGATCTGAGGCAGGCGCTGTCTTCATGTGTCCTGCGGTCAGTGCACCTCAACCCAGAAACTGCTGGGAGGATTACGGGAGCTCCAGAAAGAGATTCCTCAGGTAGGAAGCGTCACCCTAAGATCCAGGAGCACGTTCCTGGGCTTAAAGGCACAGTAGCGGAGAAAAAACCCCTGGATGTAGAGAAAGAAGGAATCTTCTCTGGCACCAATAGCAATGAAGTTTACTGGTTGAAATCATCCTGAATTTGGGGGGAGGAAGGAGCTTTGTACATAAATCTCTCCTAGTTTCCTGTTCTCCAATCAGTGGAGTTGGCAGCTTCTCTCTCTTTTTTCATCGTTTGAGCTCTCGGTTGCGCTGGTGGCTTGTAGAGCAGCAGAAGGAAGAGTTGGCAATAGTAGGGCAAAAAAGGCTGGAGGCTGGGCCCCAGGAATCGGGATCACGTGCTGGGGGTCGGCCTCAGGAGGTGAATGAGTTTCCTGCAGTGTTTGGCCGAGGTGGGCCTGGGACTGCTGTGTGGCGGTAACTGATTGCCCAGCGAGAGCAAGGCTAATTTCTCACTGGCACCCAGGGACACCAGCACCTGTGGGACAGAGAACAGAGGACAGTACATGATGTGCGAAGGACTCTCATTTGGCCGAGCAATTCCCACTCCAGAAAAGGAAGAAATAGGTTGTGTGGGAAAAGAGAAACCTTGGAGACAGGAATCGTCAGGACCACAGGTCTACTTCTGATCTCTTTGGTTACAGACCCAGAAACCCGTGCCTCAAGGGACAATGCACTTGTCCCCAGGAAGAGGTCCTGACTGCAGCAGTGATAGTAAGCCAGAAGGTGTGATTCCCAATCATGGATCTGGACCAGTGAGTCTTAACCTCATCATCGCCAAGAATCCCTTTTATTGTATCCTCATATGGATTGCCAGAAAACCCTATAATATATATCAGTAATCATGTTAAAATTTCATGAACCACCCAATGCTACCACACTAAACTTCCTTATAATTTGGAGGTTTAGCCTTATGGTAGGTAGATGTGTGATTTCATTGGGCTGCTTATATATTGAAAAGTGAGAAGGAAAGGCAGAATAAAGCAGTGGCTAAGAGTATGGGCTTTGGAGTCAGGCTCTTGAGTTTAAAAGTCTAATCTTACATACTAGCTTTGTAATTTGGACAAGTTATTAAATTCTTTGTGCCTCAGTTTCATAGCCTGCAGAATTAGGAATACAATAGCTTAAACCAAATAATGAAGGTAAAATGCTTAGCATGGTGCTTTTCACATGGCAAGTGCTAAGAAGGACAGCATCTGCATGGCCCCCAGAATGAACCCACACTATACCTCAACATCTCTAATCTTCCCTCATCTCCCTCCCATGCAGCCTCTAGAAGAACAACAGTGGTCCTTGAGATTCCAGGCATTTCCAAGCCCAAGGGAGCCCTCTTCTAGGGTGGGAGACAGTAGATGGAAAACTCATCTCCAAGACACTGGCCCTGGGTTTCCTGCTCCCAGAGAGGGACACACCTCGGGTTTCTGGATGTCCTAGTGCAATACAACCCATCACATGGTTCCTAAGTCCTCTGGGGTGTACCTGATGGATGCAGGGTTCCTGGCGGAGGCTCCGAAGGGCAATGAGGGCGGCCTCCTTCACGGTTGGCTGGGGGTCTCCACATGCCACCTCTAGGAGCCGCTGGGGTACTTGGCACTGTAACAGCTCTTCCCCCAACCCCTCAGGCCCCAAGTTGCCCAGAGCTAACACGGCATTGCGCCGGATACCAGCCTGAGGATCTCCAAGCAGCTGGGTCATACTGGGCACCGCAGCTGCCAGGGCAGGCCCCAGGGGACCAGCCTGGTAGGCTGCATTGCCCACAGCAAAGCTGGCACTGCGCCGCACAGCAGGGTCCTTGTCCCCAAGCCCCAGCAGCAGAAGGTTGAGCAGTCCAGCCTGGCTCTGCAGAGCTCCACGCAGGGCCATGCTGTGTTGGAGCAAGTGTCCCAGGAGCCCATAAGTGCGGGCCCGCACGGAATTCTCTGGGTGGCCCAGGAGGCTGCGCAGGGGCCGATAGGATTCATCGGCGCCAGCCAGGAGTTCTTGGATAAAGGACAAGTGGCTGGGAGACAGAACCCGGGCTGTGTGGGCCAGCAGGGAGAGAAGGTCAGAGGTCAGCAGCGGCTGGTTACCCAGGAGGGCAACTGAGAGAAACGAGATGACGGTGCTAGGGGAGGCAGACACGGTGTTCACGAACTTGTTGAGCGAAGTGGGATCTGTGAGGGCCAGGCGTGTGAGGAGACTGATGGGCAGCTCGACCTGTGGCAGCGGAAGATGATGGCAGCAGACCTGGGCGAAGTGGGGAGGAGAGCAAGGAAAAGCAGTTCAGGGAGAGGGAGAGTACACTGCAGCTCGACAGCCGGAAGGAGCCAAAAATCTGGGAGGAAAGCCAAGTGCCAAGCTATAAGAAACACCACAGAGCTGGGAGAGCTGACCCACAGCAGGCAGAATGGGGGCCCCAAGAGCACAGGTCCTTTCCAAGTTCAGTCCTTGCTCTGCTTGTCAAAGGCCCACTGCTTAGTGCCAAGAACTGCCAGTAAAGGGATTCCTCATGGAGAAGCTGAATCGCCAGTACCTACACTGTGATGTTCTCCCCATTGGGCTCCAACGGAGTCCAGTTAAGGGATGATGGAGGCCCCAGCTAAGGGATGATGGAGGCCCCAGCTAAGGGATGATGGAGGCCCCAGCTAAGGGATGGTGGTGGCCCCAGCTAAGGGATGGTGGAGGCCCCAGCTAAGGGATGGTGGAGGCCCCAGCTAAGGGATGATGGAGGTCCCAGCTAAGGGATGGTGGAGGCCCCAGCTAAGGGATGATGGAGGCCCCAGCTAAGGGATGATGGAGGCCCCAGCTAAGGGATGGTGGAGGCCCCAGCTAAGGGATGGTGGAGGCCCCAGCTAAGGGATGGTGGAGGCCCCAGCTAAGGGATGGTGGAGGCCCCAGCTAAGGGATGATGGAGGCCCCAGCTAAGGGATGATGGAGGTCCCAGCCGCAGCTCCCGCCACACGCCTCTGTTCAGGCCTGAACGCTTTCTCTCAGGTCAAGCCAGATGTTCCTCTCTTACAGGGCCCATGGAGAACCCTGGAGCTGTCGGGAACTGAATTCGAGTGCACGAAGTGGCTGGCCATCTTCCTCTCCCACTTTCATGCCTGGGTAGCTTCCCATGTACCTGCAGCAGGTGGGCTGCGACTTCTGAGTCCCTGAGGTCAGCCAAGACCCCTACAAGGAGATCAGCATCCACATCCAGGGCGAAGGGGAAGCAGAGGATCTGGCAGACAGAGAGCACCACGTCGGGGAGAAACTCAGACCCGTGCGGCCTAAGGAGGGGAGCGGGGAATGATTTACTCGGTCTGGCTCCCTCACCCTTATCACTCTCCCCCATCCTCCTCCAATTCCCCAGTCCAGCTCTCCTGCCCCAATCTCAGCCATACCATTTCCTGCCTCACAGCTCAAGCTGTCAGCTCATTCTCTCCTGCCTTCCCCTCCTTACTCTCCATCGCAGACTCTCTGGATCCTTTGGTCTCCCTCCTCTAGCTCAGACTCACGCCTGGCCCAGCTGATGCAGGAAGCTGGGGCAAAGCAGGTGCTTCAAGGTGGATGTGAGGATACTTCCACGCTGAGACAGGTGGTTCAGGCATAACTCGGGCTCTTGAGTGAAGGTGGCCACCGCCAGGTTCAGCAGGGCTGCCACACCTGCAAACACCACGAATGAAGACCCAGTGGAGCAGGCAAGAGTCCCCGATGCTCCTACTCCCCCATGGCTCCCAGGGTTACCACCTATTCAGTCACCTCCCCATCCCTGGGCAGCCCCCGTGTATATTCTGCCATCCTCTCCCCGGGCGGCAGCGGCAGCAGCAGCAGCAGCAGCAGCAGCAGCAGCAGCAGCAGCAATCTCCATGGGCTAACCCAGTTCTAGGCTGCTTCTCTTGATGAGGGATCAACACGCTGGCCCCACAAAGGACGCCGTGCTACTGGAAAGGTACCTTGAGGTGAGATCAGCGTCCAGTCTGGCTCTGGGCTTTGTGGACTGGACAGCAACAGCTCGTCTTCCTGTGTGGACACCTCCTCGGGGAGCCTCAGAGCCATGGAGAAGCGGTGCCACAGAGCGGTCCACATTTCCGAGCTAGTCAGGTCGCTTATCA
The DNA here is from genome assembly GCF_057876585.1 of Rhinolophus sinicus. Lineage (NCBI taxonomy): Eukaryota > Metazoa > Chordata > Mammalia > Chiroptera > Rhinolophidae > Rhinolophus > Rhinolophus sinicus. The sequence continues at coordinate 196,985,043 of NC_142517.1, read as the reverse complement.
GCCTACCCTTCCCCTGCTGGAAACAAAATTGAAAGAAGGTGGGTGGGGAGGTCAAAGTCAAGAATCAAAAGGCCTTTCCGCACTCCTATCCCTGACCTACGAGAAATAATTCCTTCTGTTTTCCCACCTAGGATTTCCCTGTTGTCTTAGTTCCCTTTCTTCTTATATCTTGACCCCCACCTCTCAACCTATGTGTAGGTCTACTGGAAACCAGGGAATTACAGCTTTTTTTCCCACTGAATCCCAAGGGATAAGCTGAATGGTTCCCTTTTTAAAGCTTCCAAGGGCAGCTGGGCCCCTTCTAAGGCCACCACATGCACAGTAGTGTGTGAGATGCTTCTTTAGTGTCTAGTGGCACCCCACAATGCCCATTTTCTCTCTCCTTACTTCCCATCCATCCTAAGATGCAGCTGTACCTGGGTGAGGAGCTGTAGCAGAAGGATAAGGAGACCATCGTAGAATCCACAGCCACCTGGTGGAGCCAGCCGGACCTGCAGGAGAGAGGGAGGCAGAATGCAGATCCTGAGCGGGATGAGGTGGCCTCACAGGCCTGTGCCCCCGACTCCTGGTCAGGCAGGAAGAGCTCTTCCTCGGCCTGGGGCCGTGAGGACAGTTCTTCTGGACTTAGGAGTCTTGGTTCCTGCCTATTCAGTCAATGACTAACTCTGTCCTAAAGACACACAGTCTGGTGGCGTAAGCAGACGTGGAAACAATTCTAGTTTAGGAAGACACTTTCCAGACAGGAGTCTGGGGTGGGGGTGGGGGGTTCACAGTTGAGAGTGCCTAACTCTGCCTCCTGGTAGGATTAAAAGTTGAAAAGGCAGACAAGAGAAGGTAGAGGTGGGAAGGGAGAATATTCCAAGTAGAAGTCATAGCATACATAGAGGCAGGTCATGAAACAGCATAGTGAATTTTGGAAATGGTAACTCGTTCGGTATAGCAAGATTCCAGAGCTCAGAGGTAACAGATGAGCTTTGAGTAGCCTGCTCAAGAATTTGCACTTTATCCCAGATGCAGTGGGAAGCCACTGACAATTTACACAAACTCCACATGGGCAAGATTTTTGTCTTTTATTCACTGCTGTATTCTCAGAGCCTAGAATAGTGCCTGCTACTCAATCCATATTTATATTTATGTGGTAAGTAATCAACAAATGACCAGATTTTCCTGTAAGCAAGATCACTCTGGTGGCAGTGAAGAAAATGGACTAGAAAAGAGGGCCTAAGAGAGAGCTCCTTTAGCAGGCACTGCCAAAGTCCAAGAGACAGATGACGCCTCTTCCCTCTTTAGAAGTCCAGAGTGTTAACAACAGATCTGAAGCCCTGACCAGTCTGGGCTGAGAGGGGTCATTTATCCAGGGGCAGAAGGGCAGGAAAGACTCCTTGATTCCTTTAGCATTCCTTAGTTAACTCTAGGCTGGCTGGTACTTCAGCCTTTTCCCCATGAATGTGGTCCTTGTTTGACTTAGAGAAAACACGTCCACACATTCCTGGCAAGCCTCACCTCCGCAGGGGCAGACAGGGCATGTGTGGCTGCAGCGATCCACTCCACAGGCTGGAGGTCAAAGGTCACCCCTTGCTGACCAAGCTGTCCCAGTAGACAGGCTGCTGCACTCTGGAGAGTTAGAGGAGAAGGAATGTCCAGATCTGAATGGTATTCAGCACAGGCAGAAAGATTTAGGTCTTTGTCCCAGGCCAGCAAAATGCCTCATAAACAGCTGCAAAGGGGATAATGCCATGCCTGCTTCCAGAAGGGTTGGATGACAGGGTGAAAGGAGGAGGAAGATGAAGGCTGAAAACTCACCACAAGAGAGACGACGTGTGAATGGGTGAAGACAGTAGCAACCTCACTGCCTAGCTTCTCCACTCTGGAATAAGGAGACACAGTAAGGAATGCAGCAGTGTGAAAGGAGGCCGGTGGGTGGCCTTCCCTCTCCCTTGGATGGCACTCGCCACCTAAGCTGCATGTCCGACTCCAAGTCACAAAGTTGGTGGGAATCCAGGTCTATTCTTGGTAGAGAAAACTTCACTCTCTCTATCCCAACACCTTCTACGGATAGGTTATTGGATGCCACTCCCCATGTTCCATGTCAGGGTGAGCTATACAAATGGAAGATTTCAGTGGAGAGAGCCTACTTTATGACTCACCCAGGAGGTAGATCTTGGAGCCGAAGGACAAGAAGGGAGAGGAGACAGAGTGTCACTTCAGTAGACTCTTCCCAATCCACTACCTTTACCTACAAAGGAAACCTAAATGATCAGAGCAACCTCGGAATCAGATGACAGGGCCACCATGAGATGCCCACCTATATTGCTGGCCTACCTTGCCCTGGACCAACATGGACAGGGACTCCAAGGCCAGGGGCTCTCGCCCTAGAAGATGGCACAGGGGCTCACTGATGTGGCAGCAGGAGTAGAGAACCTAAGGGAGTGGGGAGAAGTCTGTCAGTGAGCAGAGCAGCACCTGGGCTCCCAGATTGGAAGGCCCGGCTGAAAGCAGGCTAGCCTCTCCACAGATCTGGTATCTACATTTGCGGGTGTTGGAGAAGTTTGGGCCACTTCCAGCTCTTGATGTACTTCTCAGTTTGGGTGAGGATGGGCTAACAGTGGGGCCATCTCAGTTGAACAGATTTAAAAGCAGAAAAAGGTTCTGCGAGGGGATCTCTCATCTCTCTCCGTGTCTCTCTCTCTCTCTCAGTCCTGGGGGTTAAAAAGAAATCTGAAGTGCTGAGAGATATGGGCAGGCAGTACCTTGAGAAGGTGTAGGCACAGGATGGGATGCTGCAGGCCAGAGATGAGAGATGACCTCAGCTGGCTGTTGTCTTCGGTGAGCTGATTTGCCAAGTGACGAGAGATCTATAGGGACATAACTGAAGACTCAATCGCATTTCCATTATTCCAATCCTATCTTATCCTATCCTATCTTCCACTAGTCAGTACTCTCAAACCCTCGCTAGGCCCAGCTTCACCAGGGACCTCAGACCCCATTGCATTCCCGGTCTTCATAGCCAATGGAGAACCAAAAGTCATGGGCTTATTTAGCCCCAGTGTGGCAGGTACAGAGGAAAGTGTTGCTAGCCAACAGGGAGCAGGAAATCTGACTCCTGAGCCCTTGAAGAAGCATCACTGGTGGCTTCAGGTCAGCGACACGACCACAAGGGCAGTTGGTCACTGAGCTCTGTAACCAAGGCCTCTGGGATTTTGGCTACATCATGGTCTGCAAGTGGCCCAGACCCAGGTTTGGAGCAGTTTCTGAAAGTACTGAGTACAGGGAGGTACCACAGCTTATTTGTCTGCCTTCCTGAGAAGCTGGCAACTCTAAGAAGGACGAGAAGAACAAGAGACTGAAGCTCAGACCTGCTCCTTGGCTTCCCAGCAGCCAGGCAGCCCCACAGGAGCAACGCACATGGCTGCCAGTGCAGAGGAAACGGCTCCCAGCAGATCCTCACTCTGTTCCCGCAGTGGCTGGCTCACTTGAGGGGCTCCTATGGAGAAAGGCAAAGAATGAAGGGTGGGGGCTAGCTGCTTCTCTCACATTGCTCCCTTCAGTTATTTATTGGGCACTAATTAAACGTGCAGAGCCGGACCCACTCAACAGTGACGTCCAGAGAACCTTCCCTCCCCACGCTGGTTACCTGGAGGTGTGTGAAAAGGGAGCTGTGGAACTGTCAAGCCATGAAGGAGCCCGTCCAACACAGCCCGCTGTGTCGTCAACAGACTGGAGTAGAAGGCTTTGGAGATGGTCGAGCTGTTCCCATCCATGGCTTCACACAGAACAGTAAAGCACTAAGGGCAGGCAGGGTTCACAGTAAAGGAGACCAGGGCACGGTTAACATGAGGGCGTCAGAAAACTGATTGGGCTTAGGGGAAGAAGCAAGCATCCCCGGACAGCCTGAGAAAAGAGGAGGAAAACCCAGAGGGACTAGCTGTCTGATTCTAAGTATTTCTTGTACAGAAGATGCATCATAACGGCCTTCACATTTCAAGGACAGGAATTTCAGGTGTCATTCCCTCTTCTCTCTGATCAGCTGCTCCCTAGACGGTGTTTCTCAAAGTGTGATCTGCGACCAGGAGTATGAGAATTGCTGGGGATTCCTGGGTCCCTATCAACCCAGTTTTCTGAGTCAGAATTTCAGGAGGTGGGGTATTTATTCCAAACTCCCCGTGCTACAAGGACCTGTAAGAAGTGCTGGCCAATAATATGAGTCACCGCTGGGGAACATTTAGGTTAGATATTAAAAGCTTCCTGAGTTAAAAGAGTGAGGGATGCTAAAATAGGCTCTGAGACTGGGAGAAATTGAATGGACTGCTAGCTAGAGGCAGGAATGTAGCCTAGATCTGTGTTCTCAGTTGCCAGTTTGAACAACAACCAGGCAATCGTTTACTTCCTTGCACATGTTACCCTGTAACTGCCTCCTCCAAGATTTTCTCATTCAATCCTCCATTCTCTTGTCCCTCACCTCCGGAGTTCAGTGGAGAAAACCCACAAGATGGAGAAATACTGGCTGATCTGCAAGTCTCTTCAAGAAGAAATACTTCTATTTGTGGTTCCCTGAAATAGTCCACAGGGCTTAATGCCTCTGGGCCTTTATGTAGGTTGCTCCCTCTGCCTGGAATATCCCCTGGACTTCCTGCCTCATCCACCTAGCAAACTTCTATGTATTCTCCAAATCCGAGCAGAGATGATTTCCTTCTTCAGGATTTCTTCTATGACCCTCCAAGGAGTGTTCATCTTCTTCAGTGGTGCTTCTGGATTTTATACCACGTTCTAATGGGCTTTCTACACTTTTGTCCTTGAGCACTTTACATCTGCCTACTAGACTATCCCTGGTCCCTTGAAGATAGGAGCTTTCTCTTACTCAAATGGCATATGGCACATAGTTGGCATTCAATGAATGTCTGATGTCTTACTTTGATCTAACCCTATCTAGTCATCAGAAAGGGGATGGGAGAAACACGGAGAAAGACAGGAGAGACAGAAATGTGGAAACGGGAGCCGATTACCGTAAGGCTATCCCTCCGCCAAGTCTGCTCAGAGTCATCTGGTTGGGTCAGTAGTTTCCCCAACAGGTCCAGAAAGAGGTTGGCACCGTCCTGAAATACCTGTAGGCTAGGGGGGGAAGTGAGCCCATGGTTTCTTCTCCTCTCTCTACTAAAAGCCCAGATGTGGTGAATGCATCCATTCTGGGCAGCTAAGAGAAGCTCTGCAAAGGAACACCTCAGAATGCTCCCTCTTCTGTCCCTTGCGAAGCACACACACAGACTCACATACACACCCTCTAGGGCCCCTTCTTTGCCATTTCCCTGGTTATTCACATCTTGATGCTTTCATTTAGTGTATGGTGACTGCTGACCCTGAAAACCTGAAAGTCTTGGGGCAAACTTGGAGGTGTCTCAGGGTCCTTACAAGGGCTAGCTGGACTCTGAGGGGTCAGTCAGCTGGTCCCTAAATCTGTCACAAATCACAGCGTCTCCTCACTTAGTTTCTTCCTAATGGAGAAAGGAAGAAATGGGAATAGAAATTGAAGCCAAACGGGTCAACAGAGCAAAACTGCCTCTCATCCCACCTGTCACCTGTCTGACTCCTCTCCAGATTGAAGGTGCAGGCAAAGTAGGCCTGAATCGCGGCCATCAGGTCCCGTAAGAAGGTCCCATACCAACATTGCTGCCGAGGAAGAGGACAAAGAGTAAGGGCAATGTAGGGGATGGAGACAGAGACTAGAAAACGCAGTAAAAAAAGGCATCAGGTATCCAATCAGGTTGACCAGACAGAATGGGGCAGAGGAAGAGATGGGGCAGACTGGACAGAGAGAGGAGATCAGAGGTAACAAAGTGGTGGTCAATGGGCTATAAATAGCCTGAAAATGTGTCTTCTTTGACCTTAACAACATTTTGGAGTTTAAGAGATTCTGTTTTTCAAAACAGCTCAAAATCTTTTCGAAATTTCTTTAAAACACTCAAGTTTAATATTCATCAGCAGAGTGCAGTTTTCTCGCAGCCTCAGCGTAGGTTCTCTTTATTCTGTCCTTGGCTCAGCTGTGTCAGGACACAGCATGGGGGAGTAGAGGTTGGATTTCAAACACGCTGAGTCTCAATCCTAGCTCTTCCACTATCGTCGCCGTGACCATTTACAAGGTAGTGCCTATGTATGAGCCAGTCACTCTCTGAATTTCAGTACCCTGCTCTGTAAAATTGGTTCAATAAAGCCAAGGATTTAACACTTCAAAGCACAGTGCTCTAAATATTAGGAGATGACACATAAAATCTGGATTTCTAGCTTCAGTTGGAAAATTGGAAGATCTGGCGATACTGGGCCCGTATTCCCACATGGCAGCAGTAGGCTCTGGCTGAGGAGAGGATGTCCCATTTAGACTGGGCACGAGCTCTCCAGTTTATCATATTCCCCACTACTCACACGGTCCCACATCATCTACTTCCCTGACTGACATCTGCCTGGCCTCAGAAGGCATTAGAGTTTGTAATTCATGGTCTACTAACTAGAAAGAGGAGGAAAGAAAATGAAAGGCAATTGGTCTGAATAGAGATGGCAGTTCGAAGAAGAGAAACCCAAGGAGAAGAAACTCCTGGAAGTCTTCAGAGGCCCCTTGCGTCGTGCTTACCTGCTGAATACTGTTGTTCTCCTGGCTGTGTCTGAGGAGGCTGAGCAGCAGTCCAGGGAGTCCTGCCTCGCGGCAGAAGGAATACAAGGGAACAGAGTCACTGCAGCTGGACAGAAGACTGCTCAGGACCCGGAGTGCAGGAAGGATGCGGGAAGCGCCCTCCAGCATGCCTTTCAGGATCTGGGTGAAAGAAGGAGTCATCGATGTTATCAGAGGTAAAAGGAGAGTCACAGTCACCAAGTGTCCCCAAGGAGTTGGCATATCACCAGATGTTCCCATTCCTTTCTCTGGGAGTCTAAAGCACAGAGAAGGAGAAGAGGGAAATAGGGAAACTGTACCAGGGAAGAGGATTATAGATGGCCACGTCACTTGACTTATAACAGCAGTGAACAAGAAGGAGGGGACCACCCCGCAGGATCTCTCTGTCAGGCCCAATGCCATTCCTGCCTGCTCCCTCCCTTCTCCAGCCTTTCATCTTAAAAACAAAACAAAACAAATGCACGCACACTCACGTACACTTCTGAAAATGAAAAACAATGGACACGAAACCATGTTATTCAACTCCAGATAGACAAAACAATATTATTCAACTCTAGATCGGGGTTGACAAACTATGAGCTACAGGCTAAATCCAGCCTACCACTTATTTTTATACAGCCTGCAAGCGATGGACAGTATTATATTTTTAACTGGTTATTCTTTAAAACGCTATTCTTCAAAAGAAGAATAACATTTACATCAAGTGTTTTACAGTATGCTATTCACTATTCTAAATCTTTTCACTTATATGCTCATTTAATCTTCACAATAATCCTTTGAAGTAAATATAATTACCATTTTATAGGTGAGGAGATTGAAGCGTCCAGATAGGTTAAGTAGTCAATAATCACACAGCTAAAGAGTAGTTTCAGATGGAATTCCAACTCAGGAAGTCTTACCCTGGAGGCAGAGCTTTTAACCTGCTTCCCTACTGAAATGTTGTCCAATACTAAGAGGACACTGGGTAAGGGCCAAAAGAGAGCAAGTTGCCACGGCAATTCACTGAGGAAAGGAGAGTCTTTTCAACAAGTGGTGCTGGGACAATTGTATATCCACATGCAAAAGATGAACTTAGATCCCTCACACTGTATGCATACACCTCACATGGCACACAAAAATTAACCCAAAGTGGGTCAGAGACCTAACTGTCAGAGCTGAAACTAGAAAACTTTTAGCAAAAAAACATAGGAGAAAACCTTCAAGACTTTGGCTTTGGAAATATTTCTTAGATACAATAACAAAAGCATAATCTACAGAGGGAAAAAATGGTAACTGAACTTCATCAAAATTCAAAACCCTTGTGCTTCAAAAGATACTCTTAGGAGAATAAAAAGACAAAGCATGGAAAGGGAGAAAATATTTGCAAATCACATATCTGAAAAAGATCTTGTATCCAGAAGATATAAAGGACTCTTACAATTCAATAAGAATACAAACAACCCAATTTAAAAATGAGCAAAGGAATCGAATTGGTGTTTCCCCAAGAAGATACACAAATGGCTAATAAGATGCTTGACATTAGTCATTTGCAAAATGCAAATTAAAATGACAATGATATACTATTTCACACTCACTAGAATAGCTATAATAAAAAAATAGATAATACATGTTGGCAAGGATGTGGAGAAATGGGGACCCTCATACATGGCTGATAGGAATGCAAAATGGTTATGTTCAGCAGTTTCTTAAAATGTTAAACATAAATCTACCATATGGCCCAGCAATTCCACTCCTAGGTATCCGCCCAAGAGAAATGAAAGCATATGTCCACAAAGACTTCCATGTGACTGTTCATAGCAGCATTATTCATAAAAGCCAAAAAGTGGAAACAACCCAAATGTCCATCAACTGGTGAATGGATAAACACAATGTGATATATGTCCATATAATGGAACGTTGATCAGCAACAAAAAGGAATGAAGTACTGATACATGCTACAGCATGAGCGAACCTCGAAAACATTAAACTTAAGCTAAGTGAAAGGAGCCAGCAAAACTATACTGTATGGTTCCATTTATATGAAACGTCCAGGAAAAGCAAATCCATGAGACAGAAGGAAGGTAGATTAATGGTTGTCTGGGACTGGGGTAGGAATGATGATTAACTAACTGGGTATGAGGGATCTTATTGGGGTGATGAAAATGTTCTAAGATTGGATTATGATAATAATTGGATTATTGGATTAAGTGTTTCACACTTCCTATAAGTCATTAAAACAGACTTTAAAGAGAGGGGAAGAGATGCAGGCAGGATATTTCGGTGAGTTCCCAGAAAGGAAGATCACTGTGTTTCCGAGAAGCAAGGAAAGGCTTTGTAAGAGGGAACACTAACTATGAATGCCAATTAAGCAAAATGTTATTCCCTAAAAAAAAAAAATCGTATTCTTCTCGTTAGTATACCCATTATAGAAAATATTGTGTAGTTGTTACATCTACATTTTTCATTTTGTCAATAAATATTTTGTAGAAATGTGTTTTCTCTCATTGTAGAAGTACTTACATAATGTCCTCCATTTTTGCCTCATGGCCCACACCACCTGAAATATTTACCATCAGGAATTTGCGGACCCCTGCTCTGGATAAATACTCTGCCCTTCAGAAAGAGAAACCCGAGGCCTGCTCTTTCTGTGTTACTAAGAGGGTAGCAAATCTCCTAGAATGAAGCAGATGAACTGAAAAACAATTGAAAAGGGGCAAACTTTCTCTCTCTCCTCGTGTCAATGTTTTTTAATGCCTCATCTGTGAAAATAGTCTCAAATCCCCTCCACAGTATCTTTCTGTCTGTCACCTGCGCGCCAGCCTCCTGCAGCTGACTCTGGATGCGCTGGCAGAAGTCAGGATTGCACAGCAGGGTAAGAGGGGCTTTCAGCTGGATGGGCACAGGCTCGGTGGTCGCTAGCAGGTGTTGCCACTCATTGCTGCCATCATTGTCACTGTCTGGCTCCTGAGGCACAAGGGAGTAAAAGAGGTCATGAGGAGTATGTAAGGTTGAGGGCAGGAGCTCCCAACCTGGGGGACCGTGAAGTAAATGCAAGTAACTGCATTTATTTATTAAAATCTATAAATTAATAACAAGAAAGCAATTTTGAACACACGGGGAGCTCATACTTGGAGGGTTGGGGATCATTGCTCTAGAAAAACATCTACCCAGACCCAACATCCCACGGCAGGGACAAGGCCCAGAAGAGCCCCCAGGGCTCACCTCATTTTCTAGGTCCACTGCCTCAGTGGTCCCCTGGCCCGCCACCTCTGGCCTCAGTTCTGGGAATGCTTGGTCACAATCCTGGGTGATGCACTTTTCTCTGGCAGAGGAAGCAGGGGGTAGGATGAGTTCTAGACCTGTGAGGCTTAGGGATCATTAACTTGTCCCTCGCTCTGGACCCAGGATAGGAATGAAGAAAAGCCACATAGGACTGGATAGAGGAGACCTCGTTCTAGGATAAGGCCGGGACAGGGTATGTTGACCACTACACACACATCCTGGACTACCCTCCCACTTTGCATCTTATTCTCAAGTCTCCCTTAGCAGTTTACACCTGTGGCTCCCAACTCAAATAACCTTCCCATTTTCATGGAGATGATTCTTTCCCTTTCAGTGAATGTACAACTGAGGCATAGAGGAAAGGAAAGTTCCCACATTTCCTGATCAATCAGGAAAGTATCTGGCATTAGAATTCAAGGACCCAGGACTCAGACTCGTAGGGCCCTGTTCATATTTAGGCAGTGGCTAGTGACAGGGACCATGTTGTATTTGCTTTGGCTAGAGCCCAAGATCTGCAAGATACTTCACCCTATAAATCCCTAGCTATACCCTCCTCACCGAGGTGCTGGGGGGGCCTCTCCAGCCCCCCACTCAGCCCAGCTGCTCTTCATTTCTGAGGCCATGATCCCAGCCAAGAGGCCTGGTTCCTGAGGACTAGCCCTTAGTCTGGGCAGTGGGGCTGTGCCGGCAGCCACCCTGCTGGTCCTGTCCACTTGCTCAAGGGCAGGTCCTGTGTTGCGGTGTTTCTGTGGGAAGTAGGCAGGAGACACTGAATCAGAACTATTTTGTTGCCATAAGGCAGCATCAATCCTATTTGTGGCCCTTTCCCAACCCTAGAAAGTCATCTGCCTCCTCCCACAACCTCGTCATTAGCCTGGTCATGTCACATGTTCCCACAGACCTTCTTCTTGGCCTCCTCAGCCATGCGCTTATAAGCTTGATGCAAGATGCGAGATCGATTGCCCTTGGGGGCCAGCTGATGCACCTGTTGGTCCTTTAGGATCTGAAGTTCTGGGGGGAGGCGACTGGTGAATGGGGTACCCAAATCTGGGTCTGCTGGTTCGGTTATGACTGCAGAGAGGGAAGGAGGGAAGACATTATTATATAGGAGCTGGGCCATGTCCACTTAGCCAGAGACAACTTCAGCATCTCCAGGCTTCTGTGGAATATCATTTGGACAAAGTGACAAAGAGGTAGGGGGGTTGCAAGGGAAGTGGCAAAGGTTTGGCAAAGGCCTAGTAAGAAAGTTCAAACTGGAGACGTAAAGAGATATGTTAGATCCAGATGTTGGAGGAAGGTGGGTAGATTGAGAACACTAGGAGTGCAAAAGCCCTGGGGAACCCTAATGACTCACTGGTGACACGACCAGCAATAAAGGGGTGATGTAAAAGGTCTGGCCAGGCCAGACGCTGCTGGGGGTCCTTGGTGAGCAGTCCCTGCAGGAAGTTCTGTGGAGAGAAAAAATCCCCCGTCAGCCTTCACTTCTCTCTAGGCTCTAACCCATCAGCAAGCCAAGACTCCGGAACCGATCTTACAGAAGACAAGCTGGTCTTGATCACACCCTCTCTAAACCTATCCTTAGGCCTCATTTCCCTGGCTGAAATCATGGACAGAACTCGCTGCCTCATCTCCTGGGGAGCCCCAATTCCCGTCTACGGACATTTTGGAAACCCAGAAGGAGAAACAGAAATTTCAATGTCACCAGCTTTGTGAAGAAGTGAGGAAAATACTAGAAAAGTGGGATGTCACCTTCATAGTCATCTTCAGAAAGCAAACATTCAAAGGAATCCCCAGCTGCTCACTTTGCCCTCCCTTTGACTGCAGTTTGCTTACAGCTGGGGAGGAACAGACGCATTTATGGTTAGAAGCACTCACACAGGTCATTATGGAAAGATGTGTTTGGGAGCACTCAAAACCTTAAATCTCTCAACAAGTGTTCAGATGGTAGAGGGGTAGGGAGACTGTCTCTGAAAAGGGTACATTGTTATGAGGTATCTTTGGGGAAATCCTCAATGGGGCCTGAACTAGGAATAGAAGATAATAGATTATGACCACTATTAAAAAACACAGTGATTAGGATACTATGGCTCTGACTAGCGATTCCTGCATATCTGCCCTAAGGGAGAATGAATATCCTATGTATATCACCCACCTAAGTTTTCTTTGTTTAGATTCTTTTTGATAATTACTTGGGCCTCCTCAACAAAATAGGTTGGGGAGAAACCTGTCCCTTTTCATCTTAGATAAAGCAAAGGAAAGTTATAATGAAATTTCACTCTGAGAGAAGGTTGCATTTAAATTCCGTTCAAGGCCCAAATTGCCCTAGATAAGAAATAAAAAGGGTCAACTCTTTTTCCTCCCTCCTGCCCCCAACTCCTCCAGCCTGCTGAGACTTAGCTGCAACTGCAAGGAGCAGGTCCCATCCCTATCATCTGCCCCTACACGCTGAGCTAGGCCCACTAGCTCTGGCCATTTGGATATCTGAAGATTCCTTCTTTCAGGAAGAGGACTGAAAGCTGCATTGGCAAAACCAGATTATCATCTAGACATTGCACCTGATAGAAAATAAGTGGAACAGAGTTTATGTAAAAGGACCACTATCTGCCTCAGGTGTCTTGAAAGCCCCTTTCCATTGTGACACAGGATAGCCTGGCCATTCCCAAGTTGGGCAGACCTTAGAACACCCTCCAAGAATAAGCCCCTTGCAGTAAAAAAAGGAAGGCAGCTTGGCCCAGCTTCTGCCTTAATTCAGTAACTGCAAAGTCCTGTCTCAGCTCTGGGAAAGGATTTTGGAAAAGGGAACAGGAGCAGAGGGAGACAGGTTTCTGATGCAGAAGTAATCTCCCTTTCTTTATTACCTTGAAGCAAGGACTAAAGGTGGGGGGCCAACGCACAGGATCCTTGAGAATGAGGTTGACCAGCTGAAAGATGCTTGTGGTATAGAAGGGAGGGGTCCCTACAGCCAGTTCATACAATATGCAGCCCACAGACCAGAGGTCTGCAGTGTGGTCATATGGTCGCTCTTCCACCAGCTCCGGAGACATATAGAGGGGAGTGCCTTTGATGGATGTCAGCACCATCGTGTTGGTGCTCATAGCCCGGGCAAATCTGCAGATGATGGCATGAAAATGGAGAGAAGATCGTCAATAAAAACCAGACATGGTCACTCCTCCTCCTTATTGTCTGAGATATCCCAAACCCAAAAAGAGAGAGCACCTTCCAAAAGACCTAGTGGGAGTTCCAGTCTCCAGTTCAGGTTCTAAAATGAGGCCCAAGTAAGCCACGTATGTGGTCTAAGACCCCCTGCAGAACGGGAAGCAGACATGGAAGCTCAGGCTCCTCACCCAAAGTCACAGAGCTTGATGCCACCACCCTTGGCAAGGAGAATGTTCTGAGGCTTCATGTCCCGATGAAGGATGCGGTGGGAATGCAGATAATACAGGGCTGACACCAACTGGGCAGCAATGGCCTGAACCTAGGGGTCAGTCAGGTGGGAGGAAAAAAAGAGAGGTCAGAGGAAGGAACCTGCTGACAAACCCGAAGACTCCTCCTTAATACGACAGTGGCTGGAACTTTTCTCTTCCTTCTCTTTTTTCCAGAGCTTCACACAATACCTTCCATAGTTCTTGCTCACTTACTCATTCACTCTTTCATTTGCTCATTCATTCAAAGAAAATTTATTGCGTCTCACTAGCTGCATGACCATGTACAAATTATCATACGCCTCTCAGATTCATCATCTATAAGGTGACGATAATGATACCACCTACCTCGTAGGATTATTGTGAAGATTATATTAAAGTATGTAAAGTAATGTAATGCTCAGAATGGTGCCTGCACTTAGTAAGCATTCAATGTATGTTAGCTGTTATTCAATGAGACAATATCCCTTTCTCAAAAGTAGTCAAAGAAACAAGACAGACAAAAGGAATGAGATGATGACTTACAAATAATGATGAGTGCTCATAAGGAAATAGAATACTGAGATCGGAAGTCCTGAGGGTGAACTACTTGCTAGAGTACAGAGAAATCCCTAGAATAAGTGTGGATGGAAAAGGTGTTCAACCAAATCCCACTGCTAACCAGTATGTCTTGGTGGCAAATCTTACCCACAACCCATATACCTTCCAGCCCTCTCTGGTACCACCACACTGGCTCTTCTTCTGTAACGCTGCCTAATAACGACAACAACGTTAATAATAGCTAACTATGCTGCATACTGTGTGTCAGGCACTCTTTTAAACATTTGTATATGAATTAACTCATTAATCCTCACAGTAATTTTATGAGATAGACACTATTAATATTTCCATTTTAAAAAGAGGAAACTGAGCCCAAAGAGGTTAAAGTAACTTTCACAAGAGGATCCAGTGAGAAAGTGGCAGAGCCAACCTTTGTATTCAGATTTTGGCTCCAGAGTTGATATACTTTGTCGTCACACCACACTGCCTCTATATACACCTAGGCTCTTGTATTTTTCTCAGTTTTCAAAATGGAGACTCTCGGCACCTTCAGCTTTCCCTACCAGTCCTTAACCTGAAGAGAGTCAGGGGTGGGGAAAAATTTGAGTCAGGAAACATACCTGGTCTTCGGGAAGTTTTCCGTCGTCTTCCAGGATCTGAAAGAGCTCTCCCTCAGCATAGTCTGTCACTACCACCACCTGAAGGGAGAAGGGAAAGGCATTGATGGTTCCAGATTTATGCATTCTGAGGTTGGGAAATTCCCAGGACCCCTCTTCTTGGGGAGAGGTGACCCCAAACAAAAATGCACCTCTTTATCAGTCTCAAAGCTGTCAAGCAAATGCACGATGTTGGGATGTCGCAGACCCCGCATTATTTCAATCTCTCGTTGCAGATTCCTCAGCTCCTTCTCTGAGCGTCCCAATTTTGGAATGAACTTCAGGGCCACCACCTGTCAGTGATAAGATGAAGAGCCAAGGCCTAACCACACTAATGAAACATTAGCCTCAGAGCTCCAGAACTGAGACTTGAGATTGAGCAATTCTCATTACACCTGCTTGTCTCCCACTCCACTTTCCCCATGGTGCCTTGGCCTTACCCAAGCTTCCCCTACCCCTTGCCCTAGGAAGAACCAGCGTCTGCCAGACAGATCCCTTTGGTGGATTCTGGGAGATGTGTTCTGATCTAGGTAAAGAACTCAAGATATAAGGGATTTAGGAGGAAAGGAAGAAAAGATGATGAGAGAATAGAGTTCGGGTGGTTTATTGTTTCCTGCATGGAACAATAGAGATTCATAGTAATAACACTATTTAATTATTGTTTACTAGGTGCCAGGCACTGTACTAAGTGATTCAGTGTGATATCACATTTAATCCTCAAGCCCCATCAATCAGATACTGTTCTTATATTCACTCTATAGATGAGGAAACTGAGACATAGAAAGGTTAAGTAAGTAACTTATCCCTAGTTCTAAAGCTAGAAAGTTGTAGAGCTAGGATTTGAACCCAAGTAATCCAATTTCAGAGCTCATACTCCATAAGAAGTATGGAGTCCATGCCTTAGGAACACAGGTTAGTTTGAATGTTTCCTTTCTGGCCCTATTTCCCCCTGGAGTTGGGGGTGCAGAATCCCAACCAAAAGATACCCCTCTTTGTTCACCACCTGAGCACTGTATTTTCTCCGACCCTTGTACACCCTCCCAAAAGAGCCTTCTCCAATCATCTCCAACACGTGGTACTTTTCCATGACAGAGGTTTCAGGATCCCTCAGAAGACAGAAGGTAGAGATGGTGGCGAAGCGCTACCGCTCCAGAGACAGGTCCACATATCTGGAAGGCCTGGTTCGGGAATGGAAGAAAAATTAATGTTAGCCGCCTTGCTTTGTCCTCGTTTTCATTTCAATCCTGGCCTCAAAACCATGGTAGGGTGGACTGGATGAAAAGATGAGATCTCGGAGTAAATAGAATGCCTCTTGTAGTTCTCCTTCTTTCTTAACCTCTTCCTGTTCCCTAACTCAAACTCGCGCCCAGCCGACCCGGTGCCCCACTCCTTCCTCCACCCAGCCTAGCCCACGGTCCACTCTCCCTCTACTCAGCCTCGCTCACCCGACCGCGACCCCCTCCATCCAGCCTCGTCCACCGATCCCGCCCCTTCCAGCTTCCTCCAAGTTCTTGCCACTGCCCACCTCCTCAGCACCCAACCCACACCCTCTGCCCGCGCGCTTCGCACACCCGAGCCCCTCTCTCACCCTCAGCCCAGGAGCTTCAAGCTCTTCAAGCGGAGGACAGCCAGCCCTGGCCTTCAGCCCTGCCCCTTCTGTCTGCCTGCGTGCTTTGCCTAACTTATAATTATTCTCCACCCCCACTGCCAGTCTCTCGAGACTCCCATTGTTACCAGTTTTACTCGCTAGAACCGGTCAGAGAGTCAGAGGACTAAGGCATTACGAGGTATTGGGGAGACGGTGGACCGCCCATAGGCACTTTCTAAGGCACTTTCAAACCGTCTCCTGGCCATCAGGACCCAGTAAGGACCCAGAGTCTGCGGTTGCCTAGAAACGGCCTCCAGCCTCACTGCCACCCCCTGTGACTTTCCGCCTCCGACCGCCCCGAGAACATTTCCGGTTCCGGCTGCGGGCCGGAGAGGACATGGCGGCTTCTGCGTCGGCAGCTGTAGGAGAGGAGGACTGGTAACTTTGGGGCATGGGCTTTGTCTGACCGCCTGGATCCGGTCCGGGGGACAGGCGGCGGCCGCGGACGGTCGGTACGGCGGGCATGTGGGGCGGAGCGAGGGATGAGGGATGGCAGAGACGCTGACATCTTCCCCTAAGAGAGCTGCTGGACTGGGGAGCGGGTGGGTGGAGGGGCGCTGATCTGAGAGAGGAGGCAGGATCTGCGCCGGTCAGGCCAGGTCGGGCCACGCCTTACCTGGTTCGATACCCTCTCCTCAGGCCTCATCCCGTCCCATCTTCTCCTCCTGAAGTGCATTTGCTCAGGGTCCCGGGTAATGCCTGCTTGTCAGCTCGTCCCACCTCCCTTTTACCTGTCAGTACCGATGTCCTCCATCTCCCGTCCCCTTTTCCCCTTGAATCAGCCTATTTCCTCCGAGGCTTTCCTTAACTATCTCCCATCCCGACATCATGAATGAGGACTATTGTCTGAATGAAGCTTTACACTTCACAAATAGCTCTTAGACCTTCTCTCAAGCATTCTTAACAAGAGACCAGAATGTGGAAGGACTCAGGGATTTGGAAATAGGATAAATGTGGGTTCACTCCACATTTAATTAGCTGTGTGACGCTGACCAGGCCACCCACTTACCTTCTGTGAGTCAGTGGACTCCCTGTGGGGGGGAAAAAAAAAGTTGGTGTGGCATCTACCTCATAGAACAGTTGAGAGAATCACGATGGATTTGTAACATACATAAGCCTCCTTTTCATTATTAACGCTGAGATGGAGATATCTGAGGAGACTAGATGAGGCCCGAGAGGTGAAATGCTTATAACTAGGTATCCAGGTCGTCTGACTCCAAATCTTATATTCTCAGTACTAGGACACTCTACCATCGCTCTTTTTTTTTCTTTTTTTTTTTTCCTGTCACCACCCATCCCATATCTCATACCAGGGCCCAAGTCACAGCTAGGGTGGGTGAACTAGAGAAGGGCCTCTCGATGGAGGTTACACCTCAGTGTTTCATTTGTTCACGAAGTGCAGTTAGTGCTCGTCTTTATTGAGACCATCTAGATTCCTGGTTTTCAACTTCTTCAGGAAAACTTGAAGATTCTGAGGAGACACTTTTGAGTCATGGAGAGGGCAGCAGTGATTGCACAGCTAGCCCATGGTGCTCTGAGACTCCCACACTCAGGGCAACCAGACCTACTTCACTGTTACTTCTTTTTTATTTTGAGGTGTCTGCCTAAGACTTAAAAAAATTTTCAGGAGAGAACCACTCTTGGTGAAGAGGGGACAATATACTGATAAGAAAGCAAACCAAGCGCATACCTTTCCATGTATTATCTGTGTATAGCTGTGGACTCAAGCCAATCACTCATCTTCAGTGTCACACAACTGCTATTTCTGTGATTAAAAATGTGTGCCTTCTGAGTTACATCAGGACCACTGGATCCTGACCTGGATAGGTTGGTCTAGATCAAGTAGACAGCAAGGTTCATAAATACATTGAATACTAACTACATCCTTCCGTCTTTCCTTTTAAAGGAAAAACTTATGTACGAACAGGAAAAAAGAGGACATAGACTAGCTACTATAGCCAACATGCTATTAGGTACTTTACATAAACAAATCACCTTCCATCCACACAATAATCCCAGGTGGTATTATCTATTATGTAGACAGGGTAACTCAGGCCTACAGACAGAAGTAACTACTCAGATCACATGGCTGGTAAGTTATTGGTACCTAGTACTAACCCCAAGGCTGATGGCTGTTCCACTATAACACAGCTTTTCTACCACCTAGATCTGTTCAGGTTGTTATGTCCTTTGAGAAGATTTAGGGTGACTGGTATTGGCAGTGTGTGTAGCTACTAGGATCCACATGAACGTAGTGCAGGGAAAGCCAGGAGTGGTATTGATAGCCTTGATGTTAATCAATGGACATCATATTTCTTGGTCAAAGAGATGGCCACTAAGGAACAACCAACAGTGCAGTGAAACTTAAACAAGGAATCAGGAAATCAGGCTCTAGTCTGAGTTGCGCCTCTGTTAAGCCTTAAGTTTTGGGCTAGTCATTTCACCTTCCTGGGAATCTGTTTCCTTATCTGTTGTAGAAATGATCTCTAAAACTCTGATTCCCGTGCTTCCTACCTGGCCGTTTGACAACTTAAGGAATAATATTTTCCCCATTTTTATGGAGCTTAGCAAGAGAATGCACACAGGCAGATTCCTGTTTTCCTACAAAGCCAGGTTTCATTGGCCTTAGTAGGCTTTAACAGGGAGAGCTGTAATGTGAGTCAGTCTCCCCCTTTCTTTCTAGGGTACTTCCTTCTGAAGTCGAGGTGTTGGAATCTATCTATCTGGATGAACTACAGGTGGTTAAAGGAAATAGCAGGTATGTATTCAACTAGAGGTGGTCAGGAATCCCCTTAGTGATGAGAAGATTCCACGCAGAATCTGTGAGCCTTGATTCAGAGATAATGTTTCTCATAGACAAAGACTATTCTTTTAATCCCCCGCAAAAGAGCGAGCCCAGTGCTTACATCCTCTGCCCGCTTTACTGTCTCACCCCCATGCTCCGCAACGCTCGGGCCCCTGCCCAGTCCCATCCCAAGTCTCCACTTCATCTACCTGCAGATCTTCACCATGGGAGGTCTCCATCACCCTGTACCCGGCCACTGCAGAAGACCAGGATTCACAGTATGTCTGCTTCACTCTGGTGCTTCAGGTTCCAGCACAGGTGAGGCCCCTACTTGATGGCAGCAAAGGGACGGAGGGGACAGGCTCTGGGGTGGAGTACTTTAGCAAGAACTTGTGGTTTTCTCCTATTAGTATCCCCATGAGGTGCCACAGATCTCTATTCGTAACCCCCGAGGACTCTCAGATGAACAGATCCACAAGTAAGTGGGCTGGGCAGAGCCGGGAAAACTCTAGATACAGTTCAGCCTGGTGAGTGAAGGGTGCAGGCCTAATGTTTGCTTTGCCTTCTTCCTCCAGGATCTCACAGGCGCTGAGCCAAGTGGCCAAGGCTGGGTTGGGTACTGCCATGCTCTATGAACTCATTGAGGTAAGAGGTGTCCTAGCCTGGGGAGATATCCTTCCCTTCAACCTAGAGCAGTTCTTCTCAAAGGAAGCTCTGGACCTAGAATCTTGAATATATCTGGATTCATTCTTTTAGTCCTTGTTTAGGTAAGGTCTAAATTAATCTAGAAAGATGAGACTCTTCTGTTTCAAAAACACCTCCCAAAAAGACAGTTCTATAGCTTTCCCAAGTTTCCTATTCCAGCATCTTGGCAGAAAATTACTTCCCCTCTTTAACTTGCATTTTTCTTCAGTTTCAGTGCATTTCTTGTTCTCTTGGCACTGGCAACTGAATGTCGCAAGAGGTGGAGCCTGCCTGGGGCATCTTCACTCTAAATGAACATCTGAAAGCTAGTCTGCTATTACAGCTGACTAGAAGAACTCATGGTTTTTTTATTCATAGTTTCTATCCTAGTGAAGGAAACAACCCATATGAAGCAACACCTACAGCTACAAGTTAATATACACAGATAACTTTTGCTGTTTGAGATTAAAAACACAATTAAGTACCGTCTTGTTTTCCTCTACTTTGAGTTTTTAAGAAAAATGTTTAGAAAAGAGTGAAGGTGGGTGGCCTGGTGTCAGAGAAAGTGGGTGTAGACCGCTGTAGCACTCCTGATGTAGGCCTTCAGGAATTCCAGAATATTAGCTATTCGAATACCAGTGCAAGTGCATATTTCGTAGCTCAACTCGATGCCTTTTGTATTCTTTGTCCCTTTGGGTTGTCCATGCCTTGACTGACTTTCTGAAAGCCTACTCCAGTACAAACTCATTGGGGCAGTGATGCTCAAAGGGGTTAACCGAGAAAGGCCTCCCAGAAGATGTGTTTGAGTTGAACATTTTTTTCTCTCTAAGGTATATTATTTGCATTCCCAAGAGCTATTAAAGGTGACTAAATGAGTGGGAAACTTAAATTGGATTTGGAGCGGGGCTGATTTGGGAGGAGGGGTGGGGACTGCAGGATTGATTCCAAGCAGAGGGAGTATCACCAAGACAGAAATGCGTGAACGTGAGGTAACAGACTGGCTTGGTGGGAGACAGGCCAGCCAGCCAGTCACTCCCGGGACTAGTAGACAGGTTTTGCTCCCAGTTCTCGCCACTGCCTCTGTTTGAACGATGTCTTCTCTCCTCTCAGAAAGGGAAGGAAATTCTCACAGATAACAACATCCCCCATGGCCAGTGCGTCATCTGCCTCTATGGTTTCCAGGTGGGTTTCTCTCTTGGGACCTAGGGTCTGCTTGGGATGAGCGCGGAGGGCTCATAAGAGAGCTGTGACGCACTGCTCTGTATCCGTCCTCCCTCCAGGAGAATGAGGCCTTTACCAAAACACCCTGTTACCACTACTTCCACTGCCACTGCCTTGCTCGGTACATCCAGCACATGGAGCACGAGCTGCAGGTTCAAGGACAGGAGCAGGAACAGGAACGGCAGCATGCCACAACCAAACAGGTTGACCCTCCAGGCCTTGCTCTCATTTGACACCGCTGGCTCTCACAACCTTTGCTCTCCCTCCCCTCCAGTGGTTCTTAACCTTTTTAGGGTCATAGATACCTTTGAGATTAATGAATGCTCACCTCTGTCCAGAAAAAGGGCACCCTTATATACATGTAATCACATTGCATGCAGTTTCAAGAGGGTTGCAGACCTGTCACTGGGCAACCCTCCTCTGTGCCTCCTCACTGCTCAGCAGGTACGCCTGAGCCCTTCGGACCCAGCCCTCTGCACATGAGGCTGACTGACTGGGTGGGGCACCCGGCCACCACCCTGGGCGCGAAACGGTGTGATTTCTTTTTAGAAGGCAGTTGGTGTGCAGTGTCCAGTGTGCAGAGAGCCCCTCGTGTACGATCTTGCCTCACTGAAAGCAGCACCCGAACCCCAACAGCCAATGGTAAGGGAACTCCCTTCTAATCTGAGCCAGGAGTAATGGCATTCTCCAAGGAGAGAGGAATGGCATCTTGTTTGCCTCGAGTGGGATCTCTGGAATTGGGCTCAACCTGCTTGGGACCTCTCTGCAAAGCCACAGCTCCCGCTGGGAGCCCAAGGCTTCATTTGGGAGCCCAAATCTGAGGGACAAAACCAAGAACCTTGCAGATCTCCTGAGCCAGTCCTGGAAGAGCAGGGGCTCAAGCCTACCGTCTTCTGTTTATTCTTTTCTCCCTGCCAATCTGCTCCTTTCCCTCCAGGAGCTGTACCAGCCCAATGTGGAGAGCTTGCGCCTGCAAGAAGAGCGCAAGCGGCTCTACCAGAGGCAGCAGGAAAAGGGGGGCATCATTGACCTTGAGGCTGAGCGTAACCGGTACTTCATCAGCCTCCAGCAGGTGAGGAAAAGGTTTCCCACTCCACCCATAATGACACCAACCTTCCTACCAACACCCCTCTGCCCTAGGGTGCGCTTTGTTCTACCCAGGGAGGTGATAGGCTGACAGTGGTCGGCTCATTGAATGGGTGAGGGCCCTGTGGTTCCCTGCTGTGAGAAGTTGCATCTGTCTCACGTCGTCTGCTCACTTCTCTCTAGCCTCCTGCCTCTTTGGAACCCGAGTCAGCTGTGGATGCCTCCAGGGGATCCCAACCACCCAGTGCTCTCGCCACAGAACTGTCCGCTTCATCAACTGGCCAACTCACCCTGTCAACTCCTCTGTCTGTGGCCTCACAGTACACATGTGAGAAGATTCCAGTGGCCGAGCCAAATCAGCAACGGTTGGGCGAGACCCAGAAAGCTGTGCTAGATCAGCCCCGGGCCAGTCGAGGCCCCTGGAGACAGCCTGAACGGAGGCACTTGAAGGGAAAGGAGTAC
The DNA here is from genome assembly GCF_057876585.1 of Rhinolophus sinicus. Lineage (NCBI taxonomy): Eukaryota > Metazoa > Chordata > Mammalia > Chiroptera > Rhinolophidae > Rhinolophus > Rhinolophus sinicus. The sequence goes on along the minus strand of NC_142517.1, from coordinate 196,962,620 downwards.
ATTGCCCCCAAAGGTACCAATGACACCCAGCTACTGCCATCTCCTGAGGGGCCCGTCAAGGAGCCCATGGACTTAAAGCCAGAACCCCATAACAAAGGGGTTGAAGGTCCTTCCCAAGAGAAGGGGCCTGGCAACTGGCAAGGTTCCTCACCCCGCAGGACTCGGGACTGTGCTCGCTGGGAGCGCTCCAAGGGTCGGACATCGGGTTCTTCCTACCCCCGCCTGCCTCGGGGTCGGGGAGCCTACCGGCCTGGTACTCGAAGGGAGCCCTTGAGCCTGGAATCTGAAGATGGTTCCTAGCAGTACTGTGGGGGGAGAGGGAAATGGGGGTGGATAGGGACAATAAAGTGATTTGGCCTTGTTTGGCTTTCTTTGCTCAATAGTGCCTAGCCTATGACGTATGGCTGTCTAAGTTCCTAGCAAGGCTGGAGTATGGCAGAGTAGCCCCAACCTTGCCCTGAAGTCTGTTGTCCCATGAGATCGGGGTCTGGGTAATCTTTTTTTTTTCTTTTTCTTTTATTTTATTGGGGAAGGGAAACAGGACTTTATTGGGGTACAGTGTGTACTTCCAGAACTTTTTCTTCCCCCCCAAGTCAAGCTGTTATCCTTTCAGTCTTAGTTGGGGAGGATGCTGTTCAGCTTCAAGTTGTTCTTTCAATCTTAGTTGTGGAGGGCGCAGCTCAGCTCCAGGTCCAGTTGCCGTTGCTAGTTGCAGGGGGTGCAACCCACCATCCCTTGTGGGAGTCGAACCGGCAACCTTGTGGTTGAGAGGACGTGCTCCGACCAACTGAGCCATCTGGGAGCTCAGCGGCAGCTCAGCTCAAGGTGCCATGTTCAATCTTAGTTACAGGGGGCGCTGCCTACCATCCCTTGCGGGACTCGAATCGAACTGGCAACCTTGTGGTTGAGAGCCCACTGGCCCATGTGGGAATCGAACTGGCAGCCTTCGGAGCTAGGAGCACAGAGCTCTAACCACCTGAGCCACCGGGCCGGCCCGATCTGGGTAATCTTAAGGAGTGTAGTAGGTTTCAGGGAAACTAGTGGATGCCAACATCTAAGAACATGCAAGAACCATCCTGCCGTGTAACCCACTGTTTATATATACCCACATTGTGTGTATGTGTGTGTATATACATATACGTGTGTACACATTTTTAAAAATAAGGTAGAGGATTGTACTTTTCTATTTACTATGGTGTATCCTCTTTCTCCTTTGTCTTAAGCTGTGCTGCTAGCACTTAGATATGTGGACACCTGGTGGCCCCTGTAGGCATCTGTGATTATATCCACTGCTTTTTCACTCTAGTACCAATACAGGGAGGTAGGAAAGGCGGTCAGAGACCAGAGCAGTGTGGCACATGTTTATTGATCACCTAGAGGATGGCTGCTGAGCACAGCCTCATCGTCACCTCAGGGACTCAGCATTTTGAATTGCCCCTGCAGGGTCATTCTTATACAGCATGAAATAGCCCTGCACCTGGGCGGGACTGATCTGGGTTGTAGCTTGAAGGACACGTTCTGCAAAGGCCTCCGCCAAGGAAGGTGCTTGCCCTGGATAGAACCTCTGGAACATCTGGGTCAGCTGCCAGCGTGAGCAGTAGCCCACATACTCCTTCAGGTCTACTCGCCCCGGGCGTATCAGAGCAGGGTCCAGTCTAAGAGGAGAAGGCAGCAAAAGCAGAGTCATGGGCAATAGTACCACGGGTACCCCAAAAACGACGGTCCCCTCAGAACATCCTAATCCTAAGATGCTGAGGTGGAGCCTGGCCTCAGAGTTCCTCACTCCTTCCTACCTGTCCACATGGTTGGTGGTCATGAACACAATGCGGGCCTCAGTGGAAGCCACACCATCTAAAGCATTGAGCAGTCCACTGAAGGTGAGACGACCTAGACCTTGGTACTTCACTGGGTCTAGTGGAAGGCAGAGAGAAAGAATCAAAATCAGTCCTTTCTGTTCCCCACCACATTCCCCTACTTATCTGCACCTCTGTGGGCTCTTATTGCTAGCCCAGGCAACCTCCAGCAGCCCTCCGGATTCCCACTTTTCTTCTTCTGTTCATTTAGAAACCCCTTCCCTCAACTCCCCTCACTTACTGTCCACAGCCAGGTCTCGACTGAGAAAGGCAGCATCCACGTCTTCCAGGAGCACCAGGCTCTGCTGAGGGGCCACACTCAGCAGGTGGTTGAGCCGGTCATCGGAGAGGCTGGAGTCTGTGAGACTCAGTAAGCAGATGCTGTGCTCCAGTTCCCCAGCCAGGGCTGTGCTACAGAAGGTGGGAGGACGGATGGTTGGCAACCTGGGAATTCGTCCTTGGGCCCACTGCTTGTTCCTCACTGTACTAGATGTGTCTCAGGCCTACCCCTTCCACCACCCCACCCTAATGTTCCTCATGTCTCGTGTTTATCCTGGTCCATGTTCCCGACATTCCTTTCTCTTTCCAATCCCATCAGCCCAGTTTTCCTCCAGTTTGAGGATTAAGAGAAACATTGACTCTACTTACATAAAACTGCTCTTTCCACAACCAGGGGGTCCGTAAAGCAGGTAGCCACGTCTGTAAGGAATGCCTAGAAATACCGCCAGGATGATCACCAAGGCCTGAAATCATGTACTCTACCCCAGACGTCCACATTCATTCCCATCCTGCTCCTCGGAGGCCCAAGGACCTTGGCATTGGAAGAAATCATCGCCGTAGGCAACTTTCCCTTCATCTCTGGGAACTGGGCTAGAGCTTTACATTCATTCCATCTGGCCAGAGACTAGCCTGTTTCCTCCTGCTCTAACATCAAACACGGTCTGACCAAGACCCCAGCTACTGCTCACCTCTGTCAATGTACCACTTGGGGTTATCGATGAATTCCCGGATGTCTCTGACAATTCGCTCAGCCAAACCCTGTTCTAGAACCACAGAATCCAGTGGCCGCCGCCGGCGTGGATAGCCAAAGGAGCGCCATTCAGAGCCCATGGCTGTGTACATCACTGTCTTCCCTTCCTCCTGCTGCAAGGCTAAATCTCGAGCTGGAGTTGGGGGGTAGGGGGTGGGGTGGGGGAGGGGCGATATGAGACAAAGCCAGCATTCCTCTCTGCCGTGCAACTAAGGCAGAGTTGTACAAAAACAGCTTCCCCCAGCCCCCTGCTCCCAGGGGCTCATAGCTTCCAAGCTTATTTCCTCTAAGTTAAATGCCCCCATCCCTGCAAGCCCCCATAGAGCCTGCCTATGCCATCATCCCACACCTTCCTTCAGCATGTTGAAGAAAACCTTGCGGTCAGTGCCCAGAGCCGTGAAGGTGACAGATTCCCAAGGAGTCCCCGTCTGCAGGTCTATCATCTGCATATCTCGGCTTCGTTCTACTCGGATCCATTTCCCCTGATACCTGAATAAGAATGATCAAAATTGGGGTGAATGAACTGGTGAAACTCAGCTCCCCTCATTCTCCTTTTCTACTCTTGGAGCCCTCCCTCCCTGGCTCCCCACCTTACCAGATAAAGTGGTTTCCAGGGCTGGGGACAAATTCAAACTTAGTGGAGATGCGGCCACTCTCATGCTGAAGGTACGAGGTCTCGACACTGAGGTGCTGCGTACGGGTACTATGGCGGGTGAGCCAGCTCAGCAACCAGGCATAGCTCCTGTCTCGAGCAGGGACTTCCAGTGTGATCATGTAATGGCGCCGGAATGCCACCAGGCCCAGCTGGGCGCCCTTCCGGGCCACGGCCAGGGCCGTGCCCACACCCACCAGTCCAAATCCAGCCCCAAAGTAGGGATTGTCCTTCAGGGCCAGAATAAAGTCTGAGAGGGGCATCTTAAAAGGGAAACACTGAACCTCACAGGCCCTGAAGCATTTTCAAAACCTGGGGATGGGGTGCAGTGGGGATGGGACAAAGCACAACATTAGTTTAGAGCTTGGACTCCACAATTCCTCCCCTCCCCCCTCCTCCTGCAAAAGCTGTGAGCAGGAAAGACAGGTCAGCTACTGTGTACTTCAATGTCCTCCCTTTACGGGACGGCCATGGTGTTGTGACGCAAGGGCTGAGACTCCAGACCCCTTGGCCCATTTTGCCCATCATTGTCCTGCTCATACCTGTTTCCTGAAAGAAGACTATGTCTGGAGATTTCTTACTCCTCAGAGTACAGTGTAACCAGCTTCATAACAGGATAACAGACAGAATTTTTGTGGTCCCTGGGACCAACTGAGATAGAAAGGGGCCCACTGGCCAGAGTTAGTAGGGGATGAAGCCATTGTCTTCCCCTGACCTGTCAGTAACCCCAAGCCTTGTGACCATGAGTGACGTCCTTCGAATATCCTCTCCTTTACATGCTCAATTCCTAACGTCCTGTTTAGCCCTTTATTACCTCCTACCTAAAGTCTCTTGAAAATTTAGTTCTTGAAATGGCATTTAATTGGTCTTCACCCCCTGCTTCACAAAACTGCTATACAGAGGCCCAGGTCTTCATAAAGATTGGCTTTAATTACTATCCCTACTCCAACACTCTCAACAGACCCCGGAACTAAGTAAAAAACAAACGAACAAACAGAAACTCCTTTGCCTGATACTCAAAGCCTTCCATAACAAACCGCCCACCTACCTTTCATGGCTTAGCTCCTAAAACTAACTGCCTGTTGAACAAATATGCAAACCACTTCCCACCTCCTGGCTCAAGCAGTTCTCCCAACTTGAAAGTCTATTTTAATTTCTCTCCAACTGAATTCTTCCTCATCTGCTACTTTCTCCATGGTGATTTTTCAGAATTCTCCGCAATAAAACGTGATCGGGTCTAATTCTAGGAAACCAAATGGTTCCTAGTACACCTCCCCGGCCCCCTGCCACTTCGCTCTGCTCCTGGCACGCGGAGCGGTGAACTGACTGACAGCAGTGACCTCCGCTGAGGCTCAGAGTTGGAACCAGAATTCCAAAACACCTATGCATGGAAGGCCACAGACAAAGCCCTATCCGTTCCAGGTCCTTGATGGACGCTCAGAAGCCCCCTCCCGAACAGCCTCCACACCCCAGCTCGCGCCTCCAGCAACGTGCTCTGGAGTAATCTGTCACTCCGCCCCCTTACCGCCATGACTCTCTGGCCCTCCCTCTCAGTGGTTTCACCGCTCCGCACTCCTGGGAAGCGCCGCTCGGCCCCGCCCCGAGTTCTCTCATCTACTTCCCGCCACGCCCACCACGAGAGCCCTGCCACTCTGCTCCACAACTCTCGATGGTACTCCTCGGGCTTCTCGGCTGGGAGGAGTTGGAGGTTGGGGAAACGATAGAGAAAACCATAGAGTACTACTCCCGCCGCCAAGAGGTAGAGAGAGCGGTCTCCATAGGCCCGATGCCATAGAGGCCGCTGGGCCGGAGGCGGCCGCATAAAGGGAGTCTCGGGAGGCCGCTCCAGCTTCTGGTAGATCATAGAGATGCGGCTCCTGCCGGTCCTGGGCCGAAAGGTAAGTGAGCGGCTGCGGGGAGCGAACGAGTAGGGATTGTGGATGGAGCGGGCTGGAGGGAAAAGTTTCTTGAGCCCCAGAATGAGGGTGGGACTGGGAAGTGGGAACCTTTGAAAGGAGGTGCTGAAGGGAGCACGCCGATGAGCGGGGCCCCGGCGCATCACATCAGCTGCCCCAGTGCCTCAATCGCGTCACTGCTCTGAACCCCGCCCTGTCACCCGCTCGCTCTCCTCAGGACCGTAATCGTGACAATGCTTCATCCCAAGCCTTGCAGGTTACAAATCGGCTTTCCCATTCGCGCGGTCTGTGATCCCGCTTCCTGTCCAGCGATGTGGACTCTGTCGTCGCCTCCACTTTACAGATAAGAAAGCTGAGGCCCAGAGAAGCGAGGTGACTGTATCTGTCCAAATCCACGCGGTGAGTCAGAGCCCACAGGCAGGGGGAAATCCGGCGCCTCTGGTCCCCAGGCCAGGTCTCATTCATTCCCCAGGCCTTCTTTCTGCCTCAACCTGTCAGGAAACCTTCGTAGTGGAAGTGACATGTGTGCAGATTCTTAAAGGAGTTGGTTAGCCAATCAAAAATGAGAAGGGGGAAAGGCCCATAAAGCCGAGAGACAGGCAGACACACAATGTGTGAACGTACAGAAGGAAAAGGATGTGGTGAGTATGGGGAATGGCAAATCATTGGTATGAGTGGTTCAGAGGTCTGTTGAGGCAAGATGAGTCTGGAGAGGTCAGCAGGGGCCAGATCGTGAAGTTCGCCTTACACCCATACTAAGGAATAGTGAATGAGTTCATGAAATGTTAAGAAGGGAAGGGGCATCTGAGATCCCTGGGCTCCACCCAATTTTGTTGTAGCTAAGAAGAGAGATCCAGATTGCTTAATGGTTTGACCAATGTCACTTAGCTCCAAAAAACTTAACCTGCAGTCTTTAATATATTGGCCAAAACTTGTTGGCTCTCTCCTAATATTAATCCCTCTTATAATTTTAATACTTTTTGTTCTAGACATTGTCATAAAAATAAAACTTCTAGGTTGATGAGTTATGGCATGCTGCCATGCAAAGCAGTACCTAAGGGGGCAGGCTCTGGGTTGTCCACTCACATCAAATGGGAAGCAAGTGAGAGATCTTACTATATTTTATTTGGTTTCTCTTCTAGTTGTTTTATCAGCACTTAAGAGACCATAGCACACAAGTTGGTGGTAATGACAGACCCCGTGTTGGACTCACAGCCAAGCAACAGCACTGGAGAGATGGATGGACTGTGTCCTGAGCTATTGCTGATCCCCCCACCCCTCTCTAACCCTGGAATCCTGGAGCCTGTCCAGAGCCCCTGTCCTTCTGGGGACCCCACACCTTTACCTGCTAACCCAAGCTGCCTGCTGGTAGAGACCACAGCCACTGGAGAGGACACAGGGAACATGGAGATCATTGTAGAAGCAGTAGCTGGAAATCTGTCCCCAGGTGCTCCTGGAGAGACCTCAGGTATAAACACAGTTGCTAGCAGGCCAGTGGGGCGAACAGCCCTGAGATTTTCGTCTGTGCTATTTTTGTTCCTTCTCTATAAACATGATGAGAACACAAGGTAGCATCCTATCTTTATACTTAGAGATGTGGTAATATGATTTGCAGTTGGTAAATGTTGATTGAAGGCTGGCAAGGTGGTGCACAACCTTGTACCAAGCTCTTGGCAGTCTGTCCCTGTAAGGGCTTTATGTCGGCTAAGCAGTAATCCAGAAGGGAAGACCTTTCTGACACCTCTGCCAATCCTTACTCCAATAATCCTTGGGGATTCTTTCCCCCATATTGACCCTCCCACCCAGGAACTGCAGCCAGGGGTTAGGCAAAACGCCCAGCCTCTCTCCACCACCCTGGACTTGGCAGGGCTTCCCAGAGGTAATCTGGGCAGGTATTTCCCTGCCCTAGTTTCTTGTGTATAACATACTTAACTCATCCAAGGCATGTGGTTAAGAGTGGGAGTTGAACATTTACACTTAGGCTAGAAGAAAGATTCTCCCCTTTATTCTTCCCACATCTATAACTTCTTATTTTTAAGTAATTTCCTGTTTTTTAACTGCCATCCTTTAACTATAGCTGTCACAACTTCCCTTGGCAGTGTACAAAGAACACGGGGAAAGATTAGTTAATTTGATCATATAATATTTCTAAACTTCTAATCAGTAAAGAAATAATAAATAAAAAACATACCTGGGAAAAACATTTGCAATGTATAAGAAAGAGTTAATATCTTTAAAATTTAAAGAGCTCCACAATAAGAAAAAAAACACAGTATTTTTTTAAAAATTTAAACAGTATTTTTTAAAAAATAAAAAGTGGGGGAAGAAATCTATATGAAATTCAATAAAGAAGAATTAAAAATAGTAACTATAAAGATGAGTAATCTCACAAACACACCAATAAATTCTAGTTAAAAATAACTATGAGATACCATTTTGTTTCTCAACTTTGGCAAAAATTGAACATTTTTTTATGATACCTAGTGTTGATGAGTCTGTGGGGAAACAGACACTGTTGTATAGCTTATGGAGAGTAAATTAGCATAAGTTTTTCAAGGCCAATTTATTTACATAACAAATTTTAAAATATGCATACTCGGACCCAGTAATTCCACTTGTTGGGATTTGTCCTATAGACTCACACACATGCGCAATGATACAGGGGTAAGGATGTGTAGCTTTATTTGTAATGGTTGGAAACAACTCAAATGTCAATCATTAAGGACAAAATTTCATTTTAATTTATCCGTGCTCAGAAGTACTGTGAACTAAACAAAAAAATATGAAGTAGATGTAAGTGTACTCATAGATTAAAAAAAAAACAGATAAGTGAGAAAAAATAGGCAAATTGCAGAAAAATGACCCCAAAGGATATAGACCAAACTGTGTGGGGGGGATGGGAAATATTCTTTTTGTGATATATGTCTGGATTGTTTGAATTGTTGCACTCAATATTTATTTAAACAAACAAAAAAATCATAACGAGAAAAAGGACCACCAGAATAAATATAAGACAAACCTGGGCGTGAGTCATGGCTCCACCATTAACAAACATGGTGGCCTTAACCTCACAGAATCCCAGGGCCCTCTTCTCATAGGGCAGTTGGAGGACCAAAAGTGTTTCCTAAGCCTTTCTTTATCAAGGTCCTGCCCATTGCTTAAGAAATGGCAGTGATTATTATGAACAGGATTTGGCTATTTTCAAAAAGGATGTTCCCCATTTTATGAATTACTGTGCTGATAAAAATCTCTTTACAGAATGTAACACTCATCTTGTAATATGGCAGATAGTATTCTGAGATTGTCATTTTCTTTTTTTTTTTTTAAGTTTCTGATTTTTTTATCTGGGCAAAATATATTGCCTTTTCTTAATGCTTTCTAATTTGGTTAACGCTTGCTACAGTCATTTAACAAATACTTAAGTACTTACTTTGTGCCAAGTATTGTGCTAGATACTGGGAACTCAAACACATCTGCAAGGCAGACTGTCCCTCCCCTGATGGGGTTTATGGTCCAGGGGCAGAACCAGACTTAAAGTCCATCTCCACTCCGTGAATATTAAGAGTCACCTATGTTTTCTGCTAGAAACTAACTCTATGCATGTTGTTCCATCTGATTCTACGCCTTTTTCTGTCGGTCCTTTGCCCGCAGGTGTCCTGGTAAAAGTGGTGGAGGTGTACTTCTGTGAGCACTGTGAGCAGAGCTTCGCAGAGCCCACTCTGCTGGCCCTGCACCAGTGCACTGAGACCCTCACACAGCCTGTGCAGGGCCTCGCTAGCCCCCCCTGTTCTGTACAGCTGCCCCCCAGCAACCTCACTCTCCCTGGCCCTCTGCAGGGCCAGAACCAACCAGATAGCCCCCTGCCATGCCCTGTGTGTAGACAGGAGTTTGCCCAACCCCAGACTCTGAAGAGCCACTTCAAGACTCACCGGGGCACTCCTGACACCTTCTCCTGCCCAGAGTCTGGCTGTGTGTTCTCCGCTGAAGATCGTAAGGGTCTACAGTACCACCTGAGGCAGACCCACAGAGCGCTTCCTGTGCCCTGTTCTTTCCGGGGCTGCCCCCTGCTCTTCGGGAGCCAGCAGGGCATGGAGCTGCACCGGCAGGCCCATTATCCTTTCCACTGCAATCATTGCAGCTTCATGGGCTCCAACGTCAAACTCTTCCGGCAGCATCGGCGCAGCCATAGGGCCGGGACACAAGGAGAACTGGCAGCCGGTCAGGGTCTTCCATCCCAGGAGCTGCTGCCAGGTATGAGGCCAGGGGCCCAGCAGTATGTTGCCTGGAAAGGCAGTTACTTCTAGGGCCTGAATATAAAAGAATCCAGAGTAGTGGCCCAGGAGGACAGAACCACTGGCTGACGGAAGAAACTTCAGACCAGTCAGCATACGTGGCATATAGAGAAAGTCTTTGTCCGTGACATTGACTGAAATTTGGCTTCAGCTATACTGTGGCCTTGAAGTTACTTAAACACTATTCTCTCCAGATCCATTTCAGAACTTTCATGCCCATCAGTGGCTGTAGCTACTGGTAGAATGCCCCTAGACTCCTTTTTAGAGCAAGTGGGGTTGGATAGGAGAAGCTGGGGTTATTTTAAAAAGAAACCTTCAAGGAGGGTGGTGCTTCTTGATTCTTACTCCTCTGGGTCTCAAAAAAAGGGCGTGGGATGAGTAGAGGAGAAGGAAGAAATGGACAAATCGGGCCAGGAGAGGCCAGGGTCCTGCTGAGAGAATTTGGCTTGCTAAGACTCATTTGCGCTCTGTTCCCAAAGAGAACGCCCCTTTTTTCTGGGAAGTAGTCATAGGTCTTTGCCTTTCTGAGGCAGCTGCCTCTATTGAGGGACAGAAAGGACGGATTTGAGAGGACAGGATATGACCCTGAATTGCTGAGTTGCGTTTCTCAGAACAGTTTAGAGGTCAGGATATGTTCACCTGCACTGAGCCACCAGCCATTAGCCCTGGGGACCCAAGCCAGGGAAGTGCAGTCCACCCATTCTCTACTTCTCAGTCCCCTAGTCCTACTCCAGTGACCTCAGAGCTCTTCCCTTCCAGGAGTCTGAGGATAGTGTTATCTGAGGTGTGATTTACTTGAGGCTGGAGAATTACTGATAGCTCCTGGTCTTCCTGTAAGAACCCAAGATGCCATTATGCTAAATGGGGACAGAGTGATTCTGCCAGCCAGTAAGAGGACACATACAAGCATTCAGTGTTGTCATTGGCTCCAGGAGACTTTATCAAGTTTTATGTGTCTCCAGCTCCCAAACTGTCCCAAGGAGGCGAGCCTTCGGAGGAAGCAGGTACGCCCTTGCCTAGGCAGGAATCAGCTGACGATGAGGACATAGAGGAAGAGGAGGAGAGTGGCAACCTGAAGGACTCCCAGAAAGGCCAGGGGGCTCAGCAGTTGGAAGGTAATGACACCATTGCTTTTGAACCTCTCGGCGGGGAGGAGTGAACTGTGGAGAACCTGGCATTGAGGCTCTAGGCTTTGGTTTTCTGAGCTTTGGTTCAGTCCATTTTGACAGGTCTAGTGGGAAATGATAAATGGGTAAAGACTCTAGTAACATAAGGTGTAGAGGTAAATAGAGTTTGCTCTCGTGGGCTGGTTTTCCTCAGGCAGAAAGCGCTTTTGCAGGGTAGGGACAGGAGATCCACAGTTAAAGATGCCGGAGGTTATTGATGATCACAGCCTGTCTTGTCTGGAACTGAGCCTCCTAGGATATTTTTCTGAATCATTGCTTCCCAGTTTCCAACTCCATAGAACATTTGAAACCCATCACAAAGGGAACATGTTGACTGTCAGGTGAATAGGCAAGATCTGATTATATTTATTAGCAGCTCCCCATAACCTAGATAGAACTCATGAGCCAGTGTTTGGAAGTTGGAGCACTTTACCTTCTTCTCTTCTCGTCTGCTCCATCCCTGTGGGGCTCGTTTTCTTCCAGCCAACCCTGCTCATCCATCCACCTGCCACAACAATGCTCCGTCCAGGTTGTTCTTTTGAGCAGCTCTAGACAAGGGCATAATAGTGGGTGGCTGGGTAAAGCACTTCAAACAGGCCATGGCAGGGTCTGAGAAGTGATTTTGTTTCTCTGAATCCTTGAATTTTTCATCTCTTCTTTGAGTACAATGTTTGAGATGCTATTGTTTGATTTCCTAGACCGAAAGGGGAAAGGCCATACACAGTGTCTGGGCAAATTGTGGTTCTCCCATTACCTGGCCAGCCCCTGACCTATCGGAGACTCTCACTCTCAGCCCTCTCTACCTCTCCCTGTCACAGGGGATGTGGCTTCTGGCACCGAGTCCCTCTTCAAGACCCACATGTGTCCAGAATGCAAGCGCTGCTTTAAGAAGCGGACCCATCTGGTGGAGCACCTACATCTCCACTTCCCCGACCCCAGCCTCCAGTGTCCCAACTGCCAGAAGTTCTTCACCAGTAAGAGCAAGCTCAAGACCCACCTGCTGCGGGAGCTGGGCCAGAAGGCCCACCGCTGCCCGCTGTGCCACTACAGTGCGGTGGAGAGGAACGCGCTCAACCGCCACATGGCCAGCATGCACGAGGATATTTCCAACTTCTACTCAGACACCTATGCCTGTCCCGTCTGCCGGGAGGAGTTCCGCCTCAGCCAGGCCCTGAAGGAGCACCTCAAGAGTCACACGGCGGCCGCAGCCGCGGAGCCACTGCCCCTGGTCTGCTTCCAGGAGGGCTGCAGCTTTGCAGCGCCCGACCGCAAGGCCTTCGTGAGGCACCTGAAGGAGGCCCATGGGGTGCGGGCTGTGGAGTGCCGCCATCACTCCTGCCCCATGCTCTTCGCCACGGCCGAAGCCATGGAGACCCACCACAAGAGCCACTATGCCTTCCACTGTCCCCACTGTGACTTCGTCTGCTCCAACAAGCACCTGTTCCGCAAGCACAAGAAGCAGGGCCACCCTGGCAGTGAGGAGCTGCGCTGTACCTTCTGCCCTTTTGTCACCTTCAACCCGGTGGCCTACCAGGATCACGTGGGCAAGATGCACGCTCACGAGAAGATCCACCAGTGCCCTGAGTGCAGCTTCGCCACTGCCCACAAGAGGGTGCTCATCCGCCACATGCTGCTGCACACAGGTGAGGCGGTTTCCGTCCTCTCGATCACATAGTGATGGTGGTGGTGACCATGATGGCAGATGGGTGCTTCTACTGTGTAGCAGACACGTGAGGGCTTGGCACTCGTTGTCTCGTTGGACCTCAGATTCCTAGAGATAAATCTGGTATTTGGAATTCATGAGCCTTAAGCTGAGTGTCACTCCGCTAGTAAAGTGGTCCGGCTAGGATTCAAATCCGGACAGCCTGATCCAGAGCCTGCGGTGTAACCACTGTGCCCCACCTGTAAGGCCCTGCCCAGTTCTGCCCACCCCCGTCAGGCTTGGGCAGGTCAACACTCAGCCTCTTAAAGTGAAGAAACCCAGGTCAGGACCAATACCTCCCTTTGCAATTCAAGTTTTGTGATGTGCTGTGAGATGCGGGGCGAGAGCACTGAGCCATGCATACACGTTATAGCTCTAGCAGCTGGGACACTGAAACACGATCGTGTCACAGCTGTGATGCTGAAACACGATCATGTCTGGTGACCTGGAAGTGGCAGATATTTCAAGTCCGACTTTTAATTGGTTGCCAGCATTACTGATGCTTTGACAACCAAATCAGGCTTCCTGCTACCGCACCATGCCGTTTGATCTCTGTGTAAGCACAGTGGATTGATAAAACATTTACAAATCTCATCAAAGACTCTTTAGTTTGGGGGGACAGTTTTTAGGCAGCCTGGGACAAAGCCATTGTTGTTCCTATTGAACATTTCTATAAATGCTTTAGTCACAAAGTCTCATTTTTCTGAGGCCTTTCTTAAAACCGTACGTGTATATAGTGCTTCATAGTTTATAGAGTTCTTTCATATATATTATCTCATTTAATCCATAACAATCTTGTAAGGAAGGCAGGTAAAGATGAGAAACTGAAAATGTAAATGGCCCATTTCAGGGTTACAGCTAGTGTCAGAACCAGAGCCGGGACACCACGTTGCTGGCCTTTCACCACAGAGAAAGGGGCTGAGTGGGTGGGCAGGGCTAAGAGGGAAGGGTCCTGAAGGAACATGGGCCCCAGCTTCTTAGAGCCAGGCCTTGGCCAACTCCATGGACAGCTCACCCTCAAGTTCTCACAGGGCACCACGGAGGACTCTGGGACATCTCGTTGAATCTTCCTATCAACCACGTGAGCTCAGTATTTTGTTGCCCTCTTTTTGGACACAAGAAAACTGAGACTTGGCGGGGTTAAATGACCTGCCCAAGGCCACATAAGAGTAAGTTGGAATTTGAGCCACCACTTAATAGCTCTGTGATTTCTCTGTGCCTTAGCTTCGTCCTCTAAAATGGGATGATCATAGCCCCTGCCTCATAGGGCTGTTGTGAGGATTCCGTGAGAGGAAGCGTTTTTATAAAGTGCTCAGAAAGGTACCTGGTACAGAGTGGGCACTCTATACATGTTGGCTATTATCTTTATTACTGTGTTGGACTCCGGAGTCAGGTTCTCAGCCACTGTGTTCTGTTGCCTAATGTTTACTCCTCCATGTCCAGAAAACCAGAAGGAACTGGGCTACGGGGAGCAGTTGGCTGTTAGTGACAAGAAGCTGAATAAAAAACCGGGAGTGGACTTTATAGCTAGTTTTGCAAGGCTCAGCCTTCACTGTCCTCCCATCTTCATTGCTGTTGGAGCGGAGGCATAGTTGTCGGAAGCGCATTGACTCTTGTGATCAGCACGTGAAACTTTTGCTCCTGCCTGGTGTCAGGACAGAGCTGCTGGGGAAAACGGTCCATCTGCTCACTCGATCTGTATGTGACCTGTGTTCTCTCCCCTCTCATCCCTACCCCTACCCCCACCCCTACATAAGGCGAGAAGCCTCACAAGTGTGAGCTGTGCGACTTCACGTGCCGAGACGTGAGCTACCTGTCGAAGCACATGCTGACCCACTCCAACACCAAGGATTACATGTGCACTGATTGCGGCTATGTCACCAAGTGGAAGCACTACCTCAGCGTGCACATGCGAAAACACTTAGGGGACCTCAGGTATGAGCGCACGCCTCCATGCCGATCCCAAGCACCTTATGCTAAGCTAGCCTCCTCTTGAATCCAACTGTGGCCCGCTCCTCTTCTGGCCTTGAAGAGATGCCTCATAACGCCCCTCTCCTCCTGTCATCTCAGCTGCATTGCCTGTAGCTGGCCTCTGTGCCTGTGGCCCGTTCTCCGTGGTGAGAGATCTCTGACTCGGGGAAGGAAGCGTAGACCTAGAAGATAGGCCTAAGCACGAGGGTGTCACTTGAGTTCAGAGTCCAGTCCTGGGAAAATAAATAGGCTGCGCTGTGGCCCCCATCCCGGCCACCTCCAAATTCATGCAAGTTCCGTTCTGATCTCGGCACAGCTGGCCAGGGAATTTCTCCTTCATTTTCATGTCTTCATGGGAGAATGAGAACTAGGCAGAAAAACCTGCCCCGTGGGGCTGTGGGCATGTCTGCTGCTTAGAAGTCCCCAGTGGGTTGCTGACTTGTGATACCGTCCCTTGAGGGAGCAGTAGAGAGTAGGGGCTAGAACACAAGCCGTGAAACTAGACCATCTCTGCACTTCACTTTGTAACTTCAGGCAAGTTATTAACTTCTGTGCCTTTGTCTCCTCACTTGTAAAATGCGTACCTATTTCGTAGGGTAATGGCAAAGAAGACCACATCAGATGGTGTATGTACAGTACTGAGTATAGACCCTGCCTCAGTAAGTCTTTAGGGACCATGAGATGTGATGACGGGTTTATAATGATGATTTCACTCCCCCTCCCTCCGCCTCCTCCCCCCTCGCCAGATACCAGTGCAACCAGTGCTCCTATCGCTGCCACCGGGCCGATCAACTGAGCAGCCACAAGCTGAAGCATCAGGGCAAGTCGCTGATGTGCGAGGTGTGTGCCTTTGTTTGCAAGCGGAAGTACGAGTTGCAGAAGCACATGGCGTCCCAGCACCACGCCGGCAAGCCAGCCCCGCTCTACCCCTGTCGCTACTGCAGCTACCAGAGCCGCCACAAGCAGGCCCTGCTGAGCCACGAGAACTGCAAGCACACCCGCCTCCGCGAGTTCCGTTGTGCCCTCTGTGACTACCGCACCTTCAGCAACACCACCCTGTTCTTCCACAAGCGCAAGGCCCACGGCTACATGCCCGGGGACCAGGTCTGGCAGCTCCGCTACGCAGGCCCAGAGCCAGACGGGGCCAGGCAATGCCTGACACCCCCTCCAGGCTCAGCGTCCTCCAGCCAGCTGTCTGCTCTGCCTGCGGAGCAGGACCGTGACCCTGGGTCCAGGGTGGACCCCGGCTTGGACCAGGCTCTGCCGGAGGCTGGTGAAGAGGACAGTCCCAGGAGACAGGATGGCGATGAGGGCCCCCAAGGGAATGACCTAGTTGACAGCCCCAGTCCAGCAGAGGTCGATGAGGGCAGCTGCACACTACACCTGGAGGCCCTGGCAGTCGAGCTGGAACCTGTGGCCGAGCCACCCCTTGAGGAGATCACCGAAACAGCCCCTGTGGAGTTCAGAGCCCTGGGTCCCTCAGGGCCCCTGAGACTGGAAGGGCCAGATGGAACTTTGACAGCGCTGTCCGCCTTTGAAGGTGCTGAGACTTCTGGCCTGGGTGCTGAAGAAGGGCCCATGCTGGACAAAGCAGTCCCTGAGCCCCCCAGGAGCCCCCCTTCCTCAGAGGAACCCCCTAGCAGCTGGGTGGGAACCTTCAAGGCAACTGCACCTGCTGAGACAGCACCCCTGGCCCAGTTCCCTGAGTCAGAGTCATTACTGAAGGCTCTAAGGAGACAGGACAAAGAACAGGCGGAGGCACTGGTGCTGGAGGGGCGGGTCCAGATGGTGGTCATCCAAGGAGAGGGGCGGGCCTTCCGCTGCCCGCACTGCCCTTTTGTTACCCGCCGGGAGAAGGCCCTGAGCCTGCACACCAGGACTGGGTGCCAGGGCTGCCGAGAACCCCTGCTGTGCCCTGAGTGTGGGGCTAGTTTCAAGCAACAGCGTGGCCTTAGCACCCACCTGCTGAAGAAGTGCCCTGTTCTGCTCAGAAGGAACAAGGCCTTGCCCAGAGCGGAACCACTCATCGCTCCGCATCCGCTGTCCCCGGGCACCCAGGCCTCAGAGGCTGCAGAAGGTGGGAAGCCCCCACCTGCACCATCAAAAGTAGAGTTAGTGAGCCCTAAAAATGCTCCTGAGCTTCCTAGGGAACCCGAAGAAATAGAGGCACCTCTGGCCCCCCTCTCCGTCCCCACAGTACTTCCTCCGGGAAACTCCTCAGCCCCTGAGAAGTTCCACTTTGAGCAGGGCAAGTTCCACTGCAACTCATGCATGTTCCTTTGTTCTCGGCTCTCCTCCATTACCTCGCACGTGGCCGAAGGCTGCCGGGGAGGACGTGGCGGGGGAGGAAAGCGAGGGGCCTCGCAGACCCAGCCTGTTGTGTCCCCACTGAGCAATGGGGACTCTGGTCCCCTGAACAGTGGGGGTACAGAGTGCAGCCCTGGCGATGGGGACTCAGCTCTGGTTCCAAAGCAGAAGGGGGCTCGCTTCTCCTGCCCCACGTGTCCCTTCAGCTGCCAGCAGGAGCGGGCCCTGAGGACTCACCAGGCCCGGGGCTGTCCCCTTGAGCAGTCTGGAGAGTTGCACTGTGGCCTCTGTTTGTTCACCGCTCCCACTGCTGCCGCCCTGAAGCTGCACCAGAAGCGGAGGCACCCTACTGTGGCCCCAGCCCGGGGGCCCCGGCCCCCTCTTCAGTGTGGGGACTGTGGCTTTGTCTGTAAGCAGAGCAGGTGCCTACAGCAGCACCGGCGGCTCAAGCACGAGGGAGTCAAGCCACACCAGTGCCCTTTCTGTGACTTTTCCACCACCAGACGGTACCGGTTGGAGGCTCACCAGTCGCGACACACAGGTGTCGGCCGCATCCCGTGTAGCTCCTGTCCCCAGACATTTGGTACCAACTCAAAACTGCGCTTGCACCGGCTGAGGGTACATGACAAAACCCCCACCCACTTCTGTCCACTCTGTGACTATAGTGGCTACCTTCGCCATGATATCACTCGCCACGTCAACAGCTGCCACCAGGGCACCCCAGCCTTTGCTTGTCCCCAGTGTGAGGCCCAGTTCAGCTCCGAGACAGCCCTCAAGCAGCATGCTTTGCGTCGGCACCCTGAGCCGGCAGCCCCAGCCCCTGGCTCTCCTGCAGAGGCCACGGAGGGCCCCCTGCACTGCCCCCGCTGTGGCTTGCTGTGCCCCAGCCCTGCCAGCCTGAGAGGACACAGCTGTAAACAGCACCCCCGGCTCGAGTGCGGGGCCTGCCAGCAGGTCTTCCCCAGCCGGCCAGCGCTGGATGAGCACCGGCGGCAGCAGCATTTCAGCCACCGCTGCCAGCTCTGTGACTTTGCTGCCCGGGAGCGCGTAGGCCTGGTGAAGCACTACGTGGAACAGCATGAGGACGCAGCGGCAGCGGCCTCGGACGGGGGTGGGGATGCTGGCCAGCCCCCGCTGCGCTGCCCCTTTTGTGACTTTGCGTGCCGCCATCAGCTGGTACTAGACCACCATGTGAAAGGGCACGGGGGCACCCGCCTCTACAAGTGTACGGACTGTGCTTACAGCACCAAGAACCGGCAGAAGATCACCTGGCACAGCCGCATCCACACCGGGGAAAAGCCCTACCGCTGTCACCTCTGTCCCTATGCTTGTGCTGACCCCTCTCGCCTCAAGGTAGGTAAGGTCAGGGGCCATAGGGGCCAGGCAAGGAAGGAGTACAGGCCATGGAGATAAACCACCTGGGGCCTCTAATCGTGACTCCCCCAAATGTTAGCTCTGTGACCTTTGTCAAGTTCCTTAACTTCTCCAAGCCTCAGATTCCTCATCTGTAAAATGGGGACAGATAATACTTCATAGGGTTGTTGCAAAGATAAAGTTCCATAATACATCTAGGCATGTAATAGGTTGGGGGTAATCTAGATAATAACAGCCTACATTTATTGAGCACTTACTGTATGTAGGGCACTGTCATAGTAATCCTTTCAAAAAATATGGGATACGGTTTCTTTTACTATGTCCCACTTTTACAGATTAATAAGTGGAGAATTAGGGGTTAGGTCCCCCAAAGACACAGGTAATAAGTGGCAGAGCTGAGATAATCATGGTAGACCCAAGGGTGGGCCCAGCGGATAAGGTTGGCGTCAAAGTGGCCTGACCGGAGAACCTGACTGGTAACGGGAGTGTGGACAGGATAGGAGCAGAGAACAGTTATCTGCCAGCAGATTCTCTGCCTGCTGCCCCTATTTCCACACCCTGTGGGGATCCAGGGACGCACATTTTCTGGGTCTTTCTTTCTTCCCTCCTCCAGTACCATATGCGGATCCACAAGGAGGAACGGAAGTATCTGTGCCCTGACTGTGGTTACAAGTGCAAGTGGGTCAACCAGCTCAAGTACCACATGACCAAGCACACAGGTGAGTCTGTGTGGTTTTGACAGGCCCAAAGAGTCCCCCATTCCCTGGCACTCCCAGCCTCCCTGAGGTGTGTTTGTCCTTACTCAGATTCAGTGTGCAGGTCACTTTTCACACTGGGGGTAGTGAGTAGGCCGAATGGCCAGAATAGCTTCCCAACCCACTGAAGCTCACAGCAGAAGACAAGTGAACCTGAGAGCCTGGGCGTGTGTATTTTGCAAAAGCTTCCCAGGTGATTGTGGCACCATGTCACCCACTTCCCATTGAGAGAACCCCCCCCAACTCACACACGAGTGACGAAAGGTAGGCCTACCTGCTTCCTACAGACATGATGGAACCATCATGAGTAAAGAGGAGAAGGTGGGAGGGGTCACCTGTATTAACATAATCCTGTTTTTCTCCCGGGTCTGGAGTCCACGAGCTACAGGTTCTCAGAAAAGGGATAATGATGGCATGCCTCTGATTATTGCGTATGCTCTCCCCATGTAAAGGAATTGATCAGATGCATTTCAAGGCCGTCTGCGTCTCTGAATGCCACTTGTTTCACCTCCACCACGTTCCATGAGTACCTTGTGCCCAAAAGGAGGTTGGAATTTCCCATTTGGAAACCCTGTCATCTTTGAGTAGCCATTGCTATCAGGCTGCTATTTATAAGTCCAGTTAGTTATTAGCATTCATTGAGCACCTATTGTATACAAGGGGCTGTGTTGGGAGAAGGGCACAGAAATGTCACACAAGACTGGAACATTCCAAAGATAGGATCACTAGTCAGTTTGCTGCTTGTCTTCTTTATGTGCCACAATCAGTGACTCTTAGGGTCCACAGAAGCTTGTTCCACCTCCTTCCATGGTGATTTGGTCCCTGTCCTTGCCCTGCCCTACAGGACTGAAGCCATACCAGTGTCCCGAGTGTGAGTACCGCACCAACCGCGCGGACGCCCTGCGCGTGCACCAGGAGACCCGGCACCGGGAAGCGCGGGCCTTCATGTGTGAGCAGTGCGGCAAGGCCTTCAAGACCCGCTTCCTGCTGCGCACCCACCTCCGCAAGCACAGCGAGGCCAAGCCCTACGTGTGCAATGTGTGCCACCGTGCTTTCCGCTGGGCAGCTGGCCTGCGCCATCATGCCCTCACCCACACGGACCGCCACCCCTTCTTCTGCCGTCTCTGCAGCTACAAGGCCAAGCAGAAGTTCCAGGTGGTCAAACATGTGCGCAGGCACCATCCCGACCAGGCCGACCCAAACCAAGGCGTGGGCAAGGACCCCAGCACCCCCACGGTGCGCCTGCATGACGTGCAGCTGGAGGAGGCCAGCCCTCCTGCTCCTTCTGCTCCCCCAACGGGACCTGAGGGCTGAGCGCCCACCCCACTTCCCAGACACAGAGAGGGCGTGGTGTGAGATGTGCAGACTGAAACCAGAGCTTGCCTGAGAAGCCCAGAGCAAGGAAGGGCTGGCTTCGGGGTGTCAGGGTGGCTGGAGCCCGCCTGGGGCACTAGCTATAGTACTTTGAAGTTGACAGCTACATAAAGCAAGACATGGACCACAAATGGATTTCATGTTGAGGCCCACGATGCTTTCACCTGTGAGGTCCTAGTTTCTTCATCACTCCACCAAACTCCCTGGCTCTAAGATCTTGGTTTTACCCATTCCAGCTTCTCTTTCCTTCTCGCTATGTCACGTCCTACTTTCACTCAGCATCCTCGACAGTTGTATCCGACCGCATGTGCTGCTGTGCTTGACGCTCTATAAAGCATGTTACACAGAGTGGTTACGGCTTATTGCCTCGTCCCAGTCCTGTCGTAACATCTCCCGGCTATCTGCTTGATCTGCCCTGTCCCCTTGTAGACCTCTGCGTCTTCTTTGTCTCCTTCCGTCTTCACTGGGTGATGGCTTCTCAGACAGGCCCAGGTCTGCCTTCTCTCTCTCCTTGAGCCCATCTTGACCCGTGCCCTGCTCCCTATTTCTGGGCCATTCTGTCTACCTGTAGAGAGAGGACTGCCGCCTACTAAGCCTCCCAGGAAGCAGCTTTAATTCAGCATCAGACTGAGTCAGCAGCTGCTCTAGAGTTAAAGCACAAAGATAGTGTGAAAGGCAAATGATTTGGGGCAAATCTCTAATGTGGAAGTCTGAGTGCCTCCCAGTGACTGTATAATTAATCATTTAAACTGGGACACACCGGGAAAATGACAGAGGGTACTATTACTAATTATGCTGGGACAGCAGACAGAAACCAGGACTGTTCCAGGCAAATCTTCCGTAGGACTGGGATTACATACCCCCTTGTCTGCTCCTTTTGCCCTGCCTCTTAGAAGCCATATTTCTGTATCCTTCCTATGGACACGCAGGGGACCCCTGGAAACTTGTTTTTCCACCTTTTCCCTGCCCCACCTATCTACCCAAATGACCCCCAGCCCTCGAATCTCCCTCTCTTGCCCCAAATGACAGACCATACATACTCAAGCCAAGTTAGAGGGAGCAGCTCTATTTATATGGGGGCCAGGGAGGAGCAGTCCAGTGGAGATGCTGAGCGCTGGGCCGTGTTCTCTTGAGTCAGTGTAGTCTTTTTCAGGTGTCAGGTCTCTCCCCAGCCTTTGCCTGCGGAGCTTTGAGGCTTGGTTTATTCCTTCCTTGGCTCTGGGCTTTGAGGAAGTTGGGGGTAGAGGATAATGCCTCTTAGAGTTTCTCTGCCCCACACCCCTCTCTGGATTTCTAGTTGCCATCTGCCTTTGAGCCACGGTCGATGGGAGAGGTTAGTCCTAGGTCTGGGTATGGGATTATGCCCACAGCAAGAGGAAGAAAGGAATTCCAGTATAGAGTGTGCTCAGGGGAAGGACAGGAAAGATACCAAAAGGAAGAGAAGGTGAAAAATCCAGTCCTAGATTTGCTTGTTAGGAAGGGTGACGTAATTTTGTGTCTAGGAATGTACAACCCAGAGGTGGTTTTCGTCACCTCTGCTTTCTGGAGCATTTTTCCAGGTTTTTCTTATCTTCTAAAACCAGTGCACCCACCCTTCCCATGAAGTGCCCACCTTAGGATTCATCCCCATCCAGCCCTTCCCGGATGCAGAGGTGTACGAAGATGGAGGCTGGATGGAGTCTGGTGCCATCCTTGGAGAGCAGGTGTATGTGGCGGTAACCTGGAAGGCGCAAGAGGACAGCGTGAGGCAGGCAGCCAGAGCTGAGGGTTTGACCAGGGCCCAAAGGAGGGCTCACCTTGTTGCATGCAGGTCCAAGGCAGGGTGTACTGGCCCACAAAGTCATTTCGGGACCTCCAGTTGTAATCCTTTACCACAAAACGCAGCAGGGCCAGTTCAGGCACCAGGACCCGGAAGCACAGCGTCTGCCCCCAGTACGGATTAAAACCTGAGGTGGCAGGGAGGGTGTGAATGAGGGATGGGAGGAAGGAACAGGTGTTGCTGACCAGTTCTTAGTTCCGCGCTGGGCCGCTTTCCCTGTGTTCTCCCTCTTAGTTTTCATAGCGATCAGCGTTTTGCAGGTGAGGAAATTGAAGCTCAGTGGATGAGCAATTTGCCCAAATCACCTGAGTTGATAAGTGAGGGGCCAGGATTCAGACCCAAGATGTTCAAGCCCTGATTCTCTCCTGTTCCACACGGCCTCCCATGGACATAGCGGGAGGGTGCTGGCCTGGGCACTATTTGATGGAGGGCAGGATGGTAGGAAAGTAAGAGGCACGCCCCTCCCACCTCCCTCCAGCACAGCCCATGTCTCACCATTGTTCTCCACGTAGCTGGTCTCTTGCCGAGTTGTGTCTGGGCGGATGCCAAAGACCTCCACTCTCACCAGGGGATCCACAATGCACCCCTCTTTGGTCTTGTCCACTTTGGGGAGTTGCTGGCCACTGATCACCTGCAACCAGGGCTCTAGAACACCTCACTGTTTCCTGCTCGGCCCATCCCCACTCCAGCTCACACCCCAGGGGGCGGGGGGACACAGGACCTCGTGCTCTAGCTTTGGGTTTGCAAAGCCAGTCCTCCATGGGTAATATATTTCCTGCTAGTAATCTCTGTGCAATTTAAAATGCGTCCAAATGGAAATTTAACAAGGTTTGAAAGGTACGTTTGTAACAACAGCAGCCCCTCCGATACCACTTGTTAGATACCAGGCATTGTTGTAAGCACTTTGTTTTAACTAATCACATCAACGCTGTGAGGTGGGTGGTGGCATTACCCTCACGTTGCAAGTGAGGAGAACAAGGTTACGGAACTTGCCCATCATTACACAGTGAGTAATGGGTTTGAACCTAGGCAACTGGCCCGGGGTCCCTGCTGCTAACAGTCAGGCTAGCCCGCCTCTCAAGGGACTTCTCACCCATTACACTCCTGTCAGGCTTAGCCACCTCTTCCCCCTGCTTCTAGCCCAAGTAGCCCCAGTTTTTTCCGATGGTTTTGCTTTCTATTATACCTGGACTAGGAGGGTCCGGGCTTTGAAAGGGCTGATGGGCCTCTCGGGATGGAAGGAACTCTGGGTATCCCGTAGGAAGTCTGGCTTCAGCACATAGCCACAGCCACCGTTCTGGCGGAAGAGCCCATCACAGATGTCCATCTCAAGCCCCGCAGTCTGCACATTCATAGCCACTGAGGCCCCAGGAGAAGAGAAGGGAAGGATTCACCTTGGGGAGCCATCTAGCTCCTCTTTCAGAGAGTTAAAAAGATGTGTTGGGTATAAAAGCCTGCTGGGAACACCTCCGCAGGTAACTCTCAGCCTAGCACTTTTGGAGCATTCCCTGGCTGGACTGCCACCCAGGGACTTACTTCCCACCTGTTGCTCTTCCCTGTCCCTGCTACCTCCTCACCCATCTGGCAGCCTGCATTCCAGAGTTCCTGGGGATTGTAGTTGGATGAATCTGTCCTCAGACCACTGGGATACACACGGCTTAACTGCCAGGCGTTGTGCTGCACAAACTCATTGCCTGTAAAAAGGGTGTAGGTAGAGAGATGGGAGGGATGGGTGCTCCGCCTTCTCTGGTCCCAGGGGGCCTGCTCACTGACTTCACTCCTCCCCAGCACCTCCCGAGGCTGGCTCCAGAAAACGCCACCGTGCCTCTACTCATTTCCATCCAGACCCCGCCCCTAGCTGTCTTCTCCCCAGAGCGTCGAGCCCACTCTAACTCCTGTCCCCCTGCCTCCTCTGAGGAGTTTCTCAGCTCCCTGATCTCTCGCTAGCTCCCTTGCCTTCTTTCCTGGGACTCATCTGCTTGCCCATCCATCCTGCCCTTACTCGTCCCTGTCTCCTCCCTACCCCGCCCTTTCGGTCCTGACCAGCCTCCTTGATGAGGCGCCTGGCTTTGGTTTCAGAGAAAGATGACAACTCATAGAAGCGGTAGTGCTCCCTTGAATGAGTGAAGTTGTGGAATGAGACCGTCTTCATGTAGACAACCAGGGCAGAGAGGGATGGACACAGGATGGGCGTGGATTTCTGGAGGAGAAAGCAGAGAAGAAGATGGAATTGAACCATCAGCAATCTGAGGAGGAAGAAGCCAATGGCCAAGATCTGAACTTCCCCAGCCAACCTAGACCTCTGCCCACTTCCTCCCCACTGCATTCTCCCTCCTACCTCACCTGCTTAGGAAAGAGAGGGGACCCAGGCTTGGGAAGAGGAGCCTGGACTGTAGTCTGACAACAGATAGGCAGACAAAACAGCTGGCACAGCAAAACCTGGGGGTGGGAATGGGAATGAAGGCAGTCTACGTATATGGTGGGATCGGTTTCAGCCTCTGGGCTTGGAGGGTCTGCACCATGTTACTTTCTGGGTAACAGGTTTTTCATTGATTATTTTTAAACAAGTTCCATCCTTCCTGTCTCTCGTCTTTTAAAACAAATCAACAATTTTGGGTCAACATGTACACGAACTCACAGGTATGTCAAGTTATGCAAACGGTCGTGGAAGTCGCAGCTGGAAGGATGTGAGGGTCCCAGAGTAATATCTTTAGATTTGTCTCCTGAATTCCCATTTCCATCCCTGGACATGGCAGCAGATTATACACCACAGCCCCAGAGAACAGGATAAGCTAGACATCAGCCAGCTGAGCCAAGCAAGTGCACAAGAGAGAAATGCAGACTTCAAACCAGGATCGCGGTGATCCCACAAATGGCTCCCCTTCCCCACAGGGAGCTGGGCTACTCAGGCACGGACTTCACCTTCCCCACCTCTCCCTGCTCCTCTTTGGCTAATTCTGGCCCCTCCTCAAACTCACCTATTCCAAGAAGCTTTCTCTAACTAAGCCCACTTTAGCAGAGGTCACAGCAGTCACTCCAATAAGCCCTACTTCCCCAATATAATGGGGGCACACATGCACCCATCAGTGGTTTTCAAACTGGCCTTTGAGGAGACTGAGAAGTAGTACCAAGATGTCTCAGGAGTCACCCAGGGGATGCAGGAGAGAGCCAAATGGGCGCTCCAACTAGGATGCATTTTGTATACCGAGTTTCCAGATAAGATTTGATTAAAAAAAAAGATTTCATGGCCCAAAGAAGTTGGAAAGCCACTGCAATATATCTATATATAGCAATACATGGTGGTGCCAAATTTGCATTCTTATGCCTTTTTTACTGGGGCTGGAGGCCGCTTTGCCCCTCAGCCCTCTACCCTGCCTGGCTCTAGAGTCTCTGACCAGATACCAGAGCAGGAGACCGCCCTCCTCGCCTACCTTCTCCTTTTTGTCCTTAGTGCGAGGGCTCAGCTCCGGGCTCTCAGGCTCCGTCGGGGCCTCCAGCTCCAGCCCAGGCTCCTGCTCCCTCTCTAGTTCAGACTCCAGCTCTTCCTCCTCTTCTTCCTCCAGATCTTCTTCAAGCGTCCTTAACTTCTTCCCCTTCACCAGGATCTTCCTCCGAAGCTCCTAGGAGACAAAAATGAAGGAGCCTGTCTGCTCTGGGACCCTCCTAAGGACCGTGCAGCTCCCACTGCTCTCACAAGGCCACCCAAGGCAGAGGAAGTGAGTGAGTGGCCGGAAGTTCCCACAGGAAAGCTGCTTGACACATACAGTCAGGATTCCATGTTGTTCAGCAGACGTGTGACATCTCCGTCCATATGGAAAAACATCAATGGGGACCCCTACCTCACATTCGGTGCATAAAGATTCCTCATAGATTAAAGATTTACATGTAAATATAAAGAACATAAAGGATATTAGAATAAAATAGAGAATCTTTTTGAATAATCCTAAGGTGAGAAAGCCTTTAGAACATGAGATGAAGAAAAGTCGGAAGACATAAAAATGACTGGCAGATTTGACTACATAAAGCTTAGCAACTCCTGTAAGGCAGAAGATGATATAAACACAAAAGAAAAAAATAGACTGCAAAACATATTTCCACAGCATTAATATCTTTAACATTAAAAAAATTGTCATACATCAATAAAAATTATAAACCCTCAAAGTGGGTAAATATTATCAATTAAATCAAAAGAAGAAAACAGATTTTTCTTTAAAAAAAAACAAACAAAAACACCGAACGACTTTTTTTTCATGTTTGCTATTATGAATCATGTCATACTGGAGTTATTTGTGGTCCCTCTCTTATACTGTTGGTTGGACGGCAAATTGGTATTTTTTCCAGGAGGGCAACTTGGCAATAATAACCAAAAGGTCAACATGCAAACTCTGCAACCCAGGAATTTTGTTTCTAGGAATCCATCTCAAAGAAAGAGTAAATGGGCAAAGCTGCATGTACAAGAGAAAAATTATAGACAACCTAAATGTTTACCATTTACTGGTTATGTTTCTCATCTACTGGTTGAATAAATTAGGGCCCATAACATAAAATGAAATACGATAGAGCTGTTAAAAAGGGAAAAAATTATACATGAAAAGACACCCATGATACATATTATATGTGAGATATAAAGGGATATAGAGGATAATCCCATTCACTTTAAAAAATGTGAATATATATATACATATATGTTTATATAAGCGCTTAAAAATCTATTGACAGCAGTTATTGGGGAAGGTTGATATAATGGTGAGGGGATTTCCCTTTATATTGCTGGTATAGTCTATAACAGTTACAAACTATCAGGAAAAAATTAAGGTATTTCCATTGAAAAAAGAAATATAAGGTAAATAAATTATTTGAAATTTAGAGAACTATAAATAGAATTTTGTGTTCAATTAGAGTTTTTAAAAATTAAAGTCTCCAAGGAGATTAAAGAGCAAGATGGTTCATCTGAGGGTGAGAAGAAGGAAACAACATGGAGGAAGGAGCCAAGGTGGGGGGATACGGAAGCCACAGTCGAGCCTGGGCTGGGGGAGCAGGGTCCCTACCTCCGGCGAGGGCAGCTGAGTGGGCAGCAGCCCATCCAAGGTGGAGCTCAGCAGCTGCTCCCCCAGGATCTCGGTCAGATGCTGTGCTATGATCTCCTGCTGCTCCCAGCTACAGTGGATCTCCAGGGACAAGATGACCGGATAGTCTGATGTCTGATGGGGAGGGAAGGGGTCACTGGAGCCAGAGTTGTAAAGCCTGTAACCTCCTTGCTTCTTCCATCCCACCTAGTTACTCAACTGAGTACCCGATTGCTAAACTCCTCTGACCCTGTTCTAGGACTCAAGGAGATCTGGCTGGATCTGGAGTCCACCCCACATCTAAAAGTCACTCTTGGGACCCCAAATCTCAGACCTGTGCCAGGTAGGACCCAGGTCCCTCCGAGACCTTTGATTTTTCAGCCTTAGATGGGAAGGCCAGGCCATTTCCCTGGTGACGTGTTCGTGTTACACTCTCAGGCTTTCATTTCCAGATTCCTATCGTCTCCCAGCCCCACCCACCACTTTCTCTGTTTCCTAATCCACCCGCTCCCAGACAGGTGACAGAAGTTGTTAGAAGGAATACTTACTAATCCCTAGCAATTACCTCTATGACAACTAATTACTAGTAACACACCCAACACTTATTTATAATAATCCCTTAATATTTGTCTGACGCTTCACAGTTAAAATCTTTTACCTATATGCCAATTTGACGTAACCTCCCCTTGTCCCTCCACCCTCCCCAGACCCAGAGCCAGCCACTCTTCCCTCAGATCCTCTCGCCTCACCAGTGTCGCCATCCTGGGGCTCCTACCTGGAAGGCATACTGTGCTACAGCGGCCACGACTTCTTTAAATAGGATACGGGAGGTCAGGGTGTGTCCATGATAGACGATAGGTTCCCCACTAGGTCCATCCCATATATCCACCTCCACGCAGCGGCACCCTCGCTTCAGGGCCCTGCAAGAACCCCAACCCCCCAGGGACAGGAGGGGTCAAGGTCTGATCTTCCACCTAGGAACCCTCTCCCCACGCTGAAGAAAACACTGCTCACAGGCACTTACCTGTCAAGATCCCTTCAAGTTACATCTCCATGGACCCTTCGCTGCCCACTGGGACACAGCTGCAGCTCACATTGATCTCCACCACCCCCCCAAACCACCTCACACGCTTTCCTTAGCAAGCCATCACATACTGTCTCATGAGGCCGCTGGTATTCTGGCTGTATTTCATTATACAACACATGAATTATTCAAACTTTCAGTAAGTTTCTACTTTATTTTCTCTACTAGACTTCCTAGGGCAGGAACTATATGCTCCACTCACCTTTGTATCTCCTGAAGCTACTAGTTCAGTGACTGGCACTACAAAGATATCTTGACTATTTGATCTAATCCGTAATGCATCACAATAAAAGCTGGTACCTTTTATTAGCTATTGACACATGGATGATCTCATTAAATACTCACAATAACCCAGACAGAATAGACACTGTTATCATCCTTATTTCACAGATGGGGGAAACTGAGGCATAGAGAGGTTAAATACTTTGCCCCAGAGTACCAAGTGAGGGAGCTAGGATTTGACCTCAAATGGTCTGGCTCCAAAACCTATGCTTTTGACTCCTATGTGATACTGCCTTCTGTTTAACACTTAGTTTACTTGTTTATTCCAGATAAATCTGTCAGGACCTCTCAGTTCCAAGAGAGTTTCATAGCCTACGAAAGAGAGAAGCTCCATTTACGCATAGGGCTTTAATACCACTCTCCCACCAGTCTTCAGTATCCCCTCTCAAGTATCCAGAGATCGTCAGCCCCAAACTCCCCGCGGCATCTATTCAATCCCTGTATGTATTGTCAGCACACCTCAGTTTCCCACAGAGGGTCCCTTTTCATGAGCTCGGCCCCTTCTCCCTTCCTCTCACTGCACCTTATATATCCCTCGACACTGCTCTGGCCACAGAGCTGGTCCCCAACCAGGTACGTGTTGTGAGAGGAGTTGATGTAGTAGTGGTTGAGGGGTTGAGTCATATCCTGGTAGATGGGGAGGCAGGTTGGGTTGAAGATATCTCCGTCCTTCGAGCTGAGGTAGCTAAGGAAGCCATCCATGCTCAGTACATGCCGCAGCTTGCCTAGGGTGTGGAGTGGGGGGACACCAGCGTGAGAGAACTCTGAGTGGGAGCTCCCCAGCACCCCTACAGCATGACCTCCACCCCACCCCTCTCCAGGGTCCTGCCTGTATGCTGTCCACTCCCAGCTTCCAGATCCCAAACTTGCCTCCCCCCCCACCACAGTGCCTGTCATTTCAATCCTCCCCACCCTCAGAGAATGTCAAAGCTACAAGGGGAATCATTACGATCATTCTAATCCAGTGCTGTCCAATGGGACTTCCTACAATGATGGAAACGTATCCTGCATTGTCCAATATGGTAGCTCCTAGACACATAAGCTGTGTGGCTGTAGAACTGAATTTAAAATTTTCATTTCAGTTCATTTAAATTTAAACAGTCACATGGAGCTCATCGTTACCATAATGGACAACACAGTATGCAGTCCAAAGGGCTAATTTGATAGATGGGGAACCTGAGGCCCAGAGAGAATCAAAGTCAACGACTTATTACTGATATGACCAAGGTACCTTTGTTTCATTCCCTGGGCCGTGTAGCTGCTGCCAACTCTGACCCGAGGGTTTCTTCCTCTCATCAATTCCCATATCACGTTTTGAGGAGTGTTTGTCCAACATCCCCTTGAATCCTACTCCCCTCAGGGGCAGGGCCCTGACGCTCCTTCTTAGCCCTCACCCATTTCAGCACAGGGTTCATATAATAACAACAATCACTAACAGTTACTGAGTTCTTGCTCTATGCCAAGCACGTGACATGCAGTGTCTCTCTTAGTGCTCTCACCAACATGGGAGGTAGATATAATCCAGTCTGTCCTGGGAAGTTAGGTAACTTATCCCAGCTCACATGATGAGTAAGTGAAGGAGCTGGGATTTGAACCCAGGCAGCCAGGTGGCAAAGCCATGCCCTACACCACTGGGCTGTGCAGTCTCACTGAGGGTGACACTGCTGCAGGGGCTCCCTTGGGGGGCAGAAAAATTGCACTGTGATGTCCAGCTTCCTTGTGCTCTCCAGGATTGACAAGGCCTGGAGGTGGCGGAGAATGGCAGGTAGTTGGGCAGGAAGTTTCATTCTAGACAGTAATAACTCAAGTCATTAGGGTAAATCCACAGTTGCCAGATACTTTTCATGTGCATTATTTCATTTCCTCGCCAATTGTTTCACAGATGAGAGAACTGAAGCTCAGGTTAAGCGAGTTGCCCAAGGTTAGTTAGTGGGGAGCAGAGTAGGGACGTGAGCCCAGGTTTCCTGAATGACGCTAATACTATACTCTGCAGCCAGAATATAGTACCCAATAGTCAAGTGCAAGGCGATGGAACACCAAGAAGGCTGGGAGGTAGAACAAATGTAACTGATGTGTGCTGAATGCTGCACTGGGAATAGGAGATCCTATTTCTTAACCCTCTGACATTCCTTTTCTATGTAGTTTTCCGAAATGATTTCTTTACAGACCCATTTCTTTTCTGAGCACGCACATGAATCTGGAATCACTGATCCCAACACTTTCTGCCTGACCCTGTTCCATGAGGGCATTGTCCTCGTCTGACCTGCTGCTGTATCGCTGGTGCCGAGGGTAGGTCCTGGCACATTAGAAGTACTCAGTAACCATTAGCTGAAGTCATGAGTGCATGAGCGAATGAAAGGAAGTGGGAGTTGAGACGTAGGAAACCTGGGGCACTTGTTCAGCTCTCATTCATCTCATCTCCAATCCTCATTCGCAGGAGAGGCAACAAGTAAGAGTCAGATGCCCTGGGTTTGAATCCCAATTCCTCCTCTCGCTAGCTGTGGGCTTTGAGCAAGAGATTTGATTTTTCTAAACCTCAGTGTTCTTCTTTTGTACAACTGACTTAATGATAGAACCTACTTCAACGAGTCATTGGAAGGATTAGAAGAGAAAAGGCATGTAGAAATATTGGCACGTTATGGGATACTTAGCAAAGGGCCAATTTAGGTTATTGATTTTGATTTATGAGGTTGTAGTGAGGACTAAATGAAGTAAGGAATGTGAAAGTGCCTTATAAGTTATTTATTATTAATAATGTAAATTCCTCACATTCTGAAGGGAATGGGGGGCAGGAAGATGTCTACTAAAGGGGCAAGGAGAAAGGTCTGAGGGCAGACAGGGCATATCTTAGCTGTGCTTGTTAAAAAGCTAAGTTTTTGGTCTCATCATCACCCCCCTCAGCCAGGGGATGACGAGCTTCCTAGGGCTTTCCTGGGCTTAGAGACTTCAAGAACCATTTGGTGAATTTGGAGAAAGCCCAGAAAGGGACGGAGAGCTAGTATTTAAAGAGACAGCAAACAGGATCTAGAGGAAAAGGAATCATATGCACTAGAGAAGAGGCCAAAGCAAGAGGATCTAGGATGTTCCATGTCCACCGAGGCCCAAGGTTGACATCAGGAAGAACGTTTTGCAAGTGAAGGATGTGAAACATGGTGAAACATGAGCATGATGGAGGAAAGGGGACTAATGGAATGTTCTTCCTCCAGGGAGACCTAGCGTTACAGAGGAGACTCCTGTCCTATCGGGGCGGGAAATGGCCGCTCTCCTTCCAAAGGAGTGGTTGAATGAGATGAAGATTGGGCAGGGAACTGGCCTGGGGTGGACTCAGTCTTCCTTGAATTAGGCAGCAGGCTGCTGGTCTCTGGAACTTTCTGGTCATGGTCCCCTCCCTGCTCCCATGTCTGGTGTCTTTCTGCTCTGGTCGTCTTACCACTTTCTGAAGGCTCATAGCGGTCGATGAGTTCCAGAGCAAGGTCAGAAGCGTGGTCTCCTTCTTTCTGCTCCTCTTGGAGGAAATCCACGAATTCCAACAGGGTCAGCTTCTGCCCATCAGCCGAAAAAGTTTCAAACAGTTCCTGCACTTCAGCACGCTTAGTCAGTGCCTTATAGAACTCTATAAATTCTTCTCCCTCCAGAGTGTCAGACTGAGACATGTCTGCTGCCTGTAAGAGGGTTTAGAGGTGAGTAGACAAACCCTTTAACAGCAAGTTTTATGACATTGACTTGTCTTGGAAGGACAGTCTTACTGGCAGGTGGACCCAAAATCCTTCCACAGAACACCTGATAATGTTCCTAGAAGAAGCCAAAATTTTATTTAATTTTGTAAATTAAAAGCAAAATTCCAGTCAGACTATTTGCTATTAGAAAAAATGTTCAACTAGAAAAAGTTAAGTATCCCAAAGCTCCCTAAAAGGTCAAAAGATTCCCTCCTCCTATTCATTCACCTTCCAGTCGGAGTTTTCCATTATACTAGGCACCTGTGAAATTCTGGCCACCGATAGAGAGATCCTTGAGGTCTGATGTGATAGCACATTGGTATTTACATTTCATAGATTATGAATCATCTTTCCAACAAGACTGAAGAGTGAGAACCATGGCCTACACTTCCCATTGAGTCTGGCATTGTCCTAGGGTACATAGTAGAGATCTGATAAATGAGTGTTGCCGGATAGGGTCAGAGTACTTCTGGCCAAGTGACAGTGTGGCCTTGGACACCTTCTGCAAATCCTCCCCCAGAAGACTCACCTGAAAAAGCTGAAAGGCATATTCTTGTTCCATCTCCACATTCATCATGTGTAGTAACCGCTGCACCTCTCGGAAACTCATCCGACCATCCTGGTTTTTATCTCCGCGCTGGAACCAGTCACTCAACCATCCAGGTCTGAGTCAAGGCAAAAGCACTGGGTGTGTGTGTGTGTGTGTGTGTGTGTGTGTGTGTGTGTGCAGATATTTTGTGCATGTTCATCTATTGACATCTCACGCCTGTCTTTGCTCCCCTTCTCTCCACCACATCAATTAATTTCCCACATTAGCTTCCAGAATAATCTCCCCAGAACGCCAACCTATCTTATTCTCGCATGGGTCAGGTGCATGCAGGGACCTTCCTGTTGCCTGCAGAAAGAAGCCCAAATTCCTTCACATAGAAGTTAAGCTCTCTGCGCTCCTGTGATCCAGCCCCAACCCAGGCTTCTCAACACATCTCTGTCTTCCCTGCATTTTCGCCCGACCCCTAACTCTATGCTCTCTGATGTCCCACTCTTTCTCTAGCTCTTCAGTTTCTTATCTCTGGGCCTTTACTCATGTTACTCCTTCAGGCAGGAGTGTCTTTCCCTCCCACTGTCTTCATGTTCAAATTCTACTCATTTTCAAGGCCCAGCTCAAATGCTGGGCCTTCCTCCCTAAAGCTTTCTCAGAACCCCTTCCTTTGAACACGCTCAAATTATCTAAGTACCATACACGTCCATGGTACTTAAATTATTTAGACAATTCCGCCCTCTCCACTGACAAACATGATATCTGAATCTCATTAATCTTTGTACTGAAAGGCCTGGTATAGTACCAGATACATTCTGCTTAATAAATGCTGAACGAATGAATGAATGAATGAATGAATGAACGGAAGAACGAGCTGGCATAGAAGGTGAATACAATCTAGGAAACTTGAAGTGAGATGACACCAGTGAGCCCTCTGATGAGGGATTGCTTCCTACCACTGTGGGAGTTGATGCACTGGGATCTTCTGTTAACCTCTCAGGATCACACCTTGTTTTATCCTTGGCCTCTCGCTGTCCCTTTCCCCACTCCCCGGGGGCCTGATTCATGCCCAAACTCTGCCTGGCTCCGTCTTTGCCACCTCAAGCCTCCATTCCTCCCTCAATATTCTCAGCCTCACACTGGCCTGAGCTGCCCCTGCCCACCGCGTCCCTAGGGCGTCCCTAGGCCTGCACTCCCTCCCACCTGTCCTTAGCCCTGCAGCATCTGCTCCGTCAATGACCCCCGGCCCCCACACTGACTCCATCCTGCCGATACTGGTCCAGCCGCTCCTGTTGGTCCATGTTCGTGACAAAGTCCACCAATAGCTGGAGCCCCTGCATCCACATCTGGGCCTCCTCCACACTGTGGGCCACCAGGTCCAGGTTGGAGCGGCGGCCGTGGAAGACGATGGTGAAGCCCTGCTCCAGCGGAAACTCCTCGGCCAGGCTGCGTAGCAACTCGGACTCATGGCCCTCACGTACTGTTTCCACATCAGAGATTGAGACTGCCAGAGAAGGAGCAAGTAGGGGCACTGAGGAAGAGAGTCCACCAAACTGCAGCAGCTAAGGGCCAACCATTACTCCCTTCTCTGTGAAGCCAGAGAGAGGAGGAATCCCAGCCTCCACGGGCTGCAGACCCCTGGGATGTAGGATTCCACATGAATCCTTGCTGCTTTCGTAGGCAGCATGGCAAGGGGCCTGTGCTGGGAATAGCAAGACCTGGCATCCAGCCATCAGCTGGCAGTATGACACAGACCGAAAAAGCCGTGACCCTCAGTGTCCTCATCTTAGATAAGGGATGGTCCCTTACATGGCCAGGGCACATGGTGAGCACAAGAGGACTGTGAGTCTGACAAAGGGACACGTGCTTGCCGATAGAAGCAGTTACACCAAAGCATGAGATGCCCGAGTTCAAGTCACCCGTTCCAGGTTTGAGGACTTCCTCTTTCCACATGTTTAGGAGGGAGCCAGAGAAATTCTCATGCCCCCTGTCCTCAGCTGGGGATGGTGTGGATTGTGAGCTTTGATTATGTCTTTAAGGCAGACTCTCTTAGACGTGTCCTGTGATCTGCTTTTAGGCGGATCATAAAGTGTTTATAGTCAACAGGACGCACACGTACGATGCATTTATGGTATTTTACAATAGTCACCATGATGGCTCACATTTATGAAATGCATCCTGGTTTCAGGTCCCATGTTTCAGACATTCATTTACTGAGTCCCCGTAACCCTACTAAGCAGGTACCATTTAATCCCCAACTTACAGATGAAGAAACTGAAACTTAGTTTAAGTAACGTGTCCAAAGGCGCTGAGCTAGAAAGTGGCAGAGCCAGGACTTTCATCCAAGCGGTCTGCTTCCTGCGATCATGCTCTTATTATAATAATAATAACAAGATGTAACCTATGATTTATTGAGCCTTGTTATGTGCTCGGACTCTTCTGAGCCCTTTATGTGCAATAACAATGTAATCCTCATAGCATCCTTAAGAGGCAGGTACTGTTATAATTTCCGATTTATAGGCTCAGATGTAGATACGAGTGGGACAGCAGAAGGGCACATCATAGCGTGCTGGTCCCTCCCGTTCCCAGGCTGCTGGCTGCTTAGGGTCCCAGCCACCCATGTGCCCACCCCTAGCTACCCCATCACTCACAGCTGGGCTTGGCTCTGCCTCCCGCCTGCCGGGCATGCCAGACTGTCATGCCATCTTCCTGAAGTCTGAAGTATCTTAGCTTCTTCCAGCTTTTGGACCTCACCTTCCGCATCAGTGTGCCTTTCTGCATGAGCAGCACGTCTTCATTGATGGGCAGCCCTGGGCCAGGAGAAGCAGGGGCTGGAGAACCGGCCAGGAGGGTGGAGGGCCCACGAGGTGCTCTTCCCTGTCCCTGGGCCGGTACCCACGCCCGCCTCTGTAGGGGTACTCACGGCCTTGCAGTGAGGACGCCATCACCCACTGCTCCACCAGCTGGTGCCAGAGTCACCTAAAGGAATAAAGGGGAGCACGA
Source organism: Rhinolophus sinicus (assembly GCF_057876585.1). Lineage (NCBI taxonomy): Eukaryota > Metazoa > Chordata > Mammalia > Chiroptera > Rhinolophidae > Rhinolophus > Rhinolophus sinicus. The sequence goes on along the minus strand of NC_142517.1, from coordinate 196,926,720 downwards.
GACTGGGTTAATCTTAGTGGTCTTGAAATAACAGGTCAAGGGAGGAAGAGAAGGAAACCAGTGTTTCCTGACTGCCCATTATGTGTCAGGCATTTCATCTACACAGTCTGTAGCAATTTTTATTTCTAATTTGAATTTGGTGACGATGAGGCTTAGAGAGACCAAGAAACCTATCTGAAATCACACAGGGAGTCAGAATTTAAAGCTAAGTAGGTCTGATTCCAGAGCCTCTGCTGTTTCCCATAGCCATCTCCAGAGAGAGCTAAACCAGGGCTTTCTGCCAAATACCCCTCTGCTTCCCAATACCCTGCAATCCACAAGGTAACCTCATGTCACCCTGCCAGTTTCTCATTATTAGGAACTGCTGTCTCTCTGGCTGCCCTTTCAGAACCTGGCATCTCTCTACATCCTAGACTTCTCTTCTCCAGATGGAAGCATCCTAGCTTCCCTATTCTGGGAGCCCTCTCCATGCTCTCATGCAGGTCACCCAGCTCCTGAAGGGCTAGGGCAGACTGTTTCTTTTGTCTCTTCTACAACACTTAGCACTGTACTTAGCTAAATAAGCCATCTTCTTCTCCCTTCGCACGGCAAAGTATATTTTACACTCCTTTTCATAACAGTTATTCTCACAGTTTTAACAGACCAGATAAATTACAAAGTCTCAGAACTGCATTTTCAAGTTTTCTCTATTGACTAAAAATGTAGGACCTGGTTAAATTGTCCTAGTAGGTAACCACAAGCTTCCCTTGAAATGAACTAGAAGATTTGCTATGTCGGCACTTTGATTCTATCTCTGCCCCTATAAGAAACACTCAACTCTTGGCTAAACCATTCTCAAACTGTGAATGCTATTGAAACATAAAGCTCTATGCTTTTGTATAAGCAAAGGATCTACACTTGAATAGAAATGTGTTTTTTCATTGATAAGTTTAAAATGTTGGCAATGGTGAACATCTAAAAAAGTAAAAGACTCTCTGAAGCAGTCATTCAGCTAGTGCTTCATGAAAACATCGTACAGCTCAAATCCCGATACTATACAAATGAAAAAGCGGAAGTCTAGGAACAGGATGGGAAGTGTCCGAGGTCATGCACCATATTAGTGCCCTATCTCTCTTTAGTGGGAACAGCCTATAAAGTCACCTGGGGGTGGCCAAGTCTTTAGGAAGAAGGTAAAAGTCACTGAAAATACAGCTTCCCCCACTGCAGGAACTAGAGACGGCTTCCTAAATCAGTAGCCATGTGCAGGTACCCAGACGGAGAGGGCAAGGTTGGGAATCAGTCTGTGCCGAAGTGGGAAAGACAACTCAAGGCAGTTCTCAGGAGAGAAAGAACCCTGCAAGTTCCATGAAGAAAAGGTTTTACTGGCTGAGGCTGACTATGGGAGACTGAGTGAGAAAACTCTGGAAGGAAGAAGGTCCCCAGGTGCTTCCGGGGAGACAGAAAAGCATCTCTGCTTTTCTGGGTGGAGATGCACAGTTTGGAATCTGAGGTTTGCCAAAGATATATGAAGACTGAAGTAGAAAGTAACGGGTCTCTCTTAAGTGTTTCAGCTCCTCAGACTCTGGGGTAAGGCAGGGGGTCAGCCTGGCATGCAACTTTAATCCCCCTTGCCAACACCCTATCTTATCTTGTCTCTGAACTTCAGCTCTCATGTCTGGGGCATAGGGACTCTGGGATGGGTGGGCCTTGGCCTTGGGAGAAGACAGAATTACTTCCATTACACCTGACAACGATGTCCTCAAACGTGGGAAGCCTCAGAACAGAAACCGAGTGCCAGGACACCCCTATTTTGGAGCCTAGTTCCTCTCACACCAGAGTTAGAAAATTATTCTATCCTCTTTTGTCAAACTCTTCCAACCCCAGGGGTTGACAGGCTCGTCAAATCCTGCTCCCATTCCTGAATCACTATTTGAAAGCTGTATCCAGGTGACATGTGGCCATAAGAAGGCCAATTTCAAACCAAGGGGACATAGAATGTCAGTGCTGGACTTCATTTTATAGAAAAGGGGACCGAGGACTAGAAAGGTTAGCTGAACTGCCAGAGTCACCAAATGAATTAAGTGGCCAACTGGGACTAGCACCAAAGTCTCCAGATGACCAGCTCAGAGATCTCACCAAGACTCTACCCTCAGCAAGGGCTTTCTCTAGGAAGCAGGTTTAAAGCAGGGCTAAGGATCATCGAGGGATATCAATGTTTTGTCTTTCTCCTCCATAATTTTCTATCCCTACCATATCCCACCAAATAGCCTTCCTTTTTTCTCTTCTTGTCTTTCCTTTCCCCATCCTCTGCCTGACCCCTTCCTTTGCCTTTGTCCCCAACCACTCTTCTCTCTCCTGATCCTTTCTGTGCCTCCCCATTTGCTCACTTGTCAGCCTCTCTTTGCTGTCTGCTTCTCATCCTTCTCATCCCTTCTCCCCACACCCTCTTTTTTCTGGTTCTCAGCTCCGGTGAGTATTGTGAAACTGTGGTCCAGTAGCACATCCCTCTGCTCAGCCTCACTCACGCTCCCCCGTATCCTAGGAGACCGACTAAACAAACTGCCCAGAGAATGTGACTTAGAACCCAGTTGTTCTCGGTCTTGGTGTTTCCTCTGGTGTCTGAAGGTAGGAAGGAAAGAATGGTCACAGCAGAGTCAGGTGCAGTTAGGAGAGAAGGCACAAAGGATTTGGGAGTGAGAGCAAGAGCAAGAGGCAAGAGACAGGATGGAGACAGAGGAAGACCGACTGGGTCATCACTGCTCACTCCTGGGCATGCATGGGGAGATCCTTGGGAATACAGATAATTTCCGCTATAATACAGGTGAGAAAACAGACACGCAGAATAAGGTGGGGAGTGGCCAGGGCTGCCGAGCAAGATTTGGTCCTCGACTTCCACGTGGTTAATGTCACCTAGAGATGGATTTGGGCAGCATTGCCAATGGTGCCAGTGGCATGACAGTGGAATTCAGGGTGTCTCAGGTCTCTCTGAGGACCAGGAAGGAAGAGAGCATTTTGTCTGCTCTTACTTCTGAGCGGGATTATGTCTGATCTGGTTCATACCAGGAGGACATATGATTCCAGTCAGAGCCCTCAGAACGTTAGTTTCAAGACTTTTATAATACATCTAATCCAGAGGTTCTAAAACAAAGCTGTCCTTACAGAGGGATCCCTTAACCCCACCCCAAATCTGCTAGATCAGCATTTCCAAGGATGGGGCTCAGGAAGATTGTATTTTAAAGAGGACCCCGGCTACAGAGGCAAGTCTGGAAAACCCTAAATCCTTCTTATCACAGAGCAGGAAGTTGCTGTCCAAAGTCACATAGCGAGTGAATGGCAGAGTCAGGACTGAAAGCAAGTCTCAGCACAGTGCTTGGGTATGCCAACAAACTGCTCTGGCCCATTGAGGAGGCGGAGAATGAGGGATAGAATCAAACCCTGGTTCTTTCCAAAGAAGTCTCCTAACTCCTTATTAGCAGGGGTTTCTGTATCCCCAGGGATCTTGGCCAACCCTCATTTGGTAAACCTCAACAATCTGGTCATGAATATGCGAAAGCACAGCTTACTCAGTTCTCTCTCTTCCCTTTGCTAGGTTGGGGCTCACCTCTGAGTGACAGCCCGGGGTAGCTAAGAGGTCCCATGTAAAGGGGTGACTGACACAGCCAGGGGGAAACGTGTAAGTCAAAGAGGGTAAGCTGGAGAGAATCAGGTCGGAGCCTTGTAGACCTGTTCTGGCAAAGGAATCCGGGGTGCAATTTAATCAGGGTGGATTAGTGTGGAAGGCAGAGCTAGGGACTCAGGCAGGTCAGAGCTTGGAGCAGAGGCTGCTCGGAGCCTCCGGGCACTTACCTTGGGCAGGAGGGCAGTCCTGCGTCTGTGAGCACCGCAATGCTGTGGGATGAGGAAACCCAGCTGGCTCCTTCGTTCCTTTGCTCCTCGTGTACTCGCTGCTTTCCTCCCTCTTCCACTGCAGTTTGCTGCTGTGACTGGCAGTTACAGCCAGAGGCAAAGCGTAGGGTGGGGAGAAGTATGAGCTCTCTCCTCAGTCCAGCCCATCTAACTCTTAAAGGCCCAGGACATTGGTCGGTGAGGGAGTCGTGGGGGTGGAGTGGGTAGAAAAGAATTAAGGGGAGGGATTGGAGCTCCACATCTCTAGGGAGGAGGAGCCTGGCAGACCTTCATCTTGATGCCAGCTCTAACTGACCCCAATCCCGCCAGAGCTCTCAAAGTGAAACCCAAGGAGTGCCTGAGCTCCATGAATCACTGCTTTTCATTCTGGCCAGTTTCTTGCTACATGTTATACAGCTGTCTTTGCCCTTATTTCATCTGGCTCCTTTCCATGGTGTCTGTTTCCACCATCCAGCCTGCTTCTGCGTCTCTGCCTCCTGTCTTGCAGGCCACTCAGTCTAGCTCTGTGGCACAGGGAAAGGAAAAAAGAAATAGGATGGAAAAGGAGGGAGATGAGGTGAGAGGGAGGAGAGGAATGATCTTACAGTGTAGAGGAACAGGTTAGTATCTTTGTATATATTAGGCACTCGCTAAATATTGAAGGGATGTATGCAGAAATTCATTTGTTCTTCGTCTTCATTTACTCTCTGAGCATTTGTTCAGCCTCTCCGATGTGCAAGGACATACATGCGTGTTTATAAAGGTGTGTGTGGAGATGAAACAGACTCATGGTGTGTAGGAATCCAGGGCAAAAAGAAGAGCACCAGACTGGAAGGACACCCAGCTGGGAAAGGTAGGTAACGAGCTTCTTGCAAGGGCCAATGAATAGGCAGTTTAAACAGAAACCAAGATTGAGGAAACGGGAACAAGTGAGGAGAGTAATGTGGGACTGTAAAGGGCTTTATTATGGCCCCATTCTTCACAGTGAGAAACTGAGGCCCAGGGGAGTTTAGGCAACGTCCTGGACTCACATTGCAGCAGCAGAGACAGCCAGTCCCTTGCACTCTCCCAAGCACTGTGCACTGGGACGTACTTTTGCTCTGCTTTGGCAAGACTGCAGGACATGGCTCTTTCTGGACCAGTGGATGACCATAAGGCAGCTGAGGTCATAGGGCACATCTGTACTTGCACTTCTGTGGGATCCTTTTCCCGTGCGCTGTCTTCATCGTAGGCACAGAGTGAAACTAACTATATGAAATAATGTGATTTTAAGTGTACTGAGATCTGTCTGCTTCTCATGGCTCCCCAAACACCCCTCAACTGCCCAATATTCTACCATTAGTGATTATTTATAGCTAAAACGTTAGTCCCATTAAAATAAAATCCTCCTAAGTGATTACCATAAATGTCAGGATAGTAGTTACTTTGGGGAGGAGGTAGGCGTTGTGATGGGATAGGACCCAGAGCTCGTTTCTGAAACAGCCGGCCAAGTTCTAGTTCTACTTCGGGTGCTGACAAGGATCTTCCCTTTATAATAACTCACTAAGCTATCCATTTTCTTTATGTCGTTTTCTATATCTGTGTAATATTTTACAATAAGAGGGTTTCAAAATTTTGCAACTCGTCATTTCTGAAGCCTTCCTCGTTTTTCACAATTTACACCGAGGTTGAGTTTCCCATACTGTACTGAGAGCAGATTTTGATAAAGGAAGAGGGGAGGCAGAAGAGGGAGGCCATTCATGGGGAACAGAAAGATTAGGGGCGTATCAATATTTAAACTGTGCTGATTTCATATTTTACTTACTAGAGGCCGTGTCTCACTGCCTGTCTCTCTCCCATTCCTGCCTCCCCAACCTGGCCATGTCCTTATTTTTCCACGCTTGCTTTTCACATTCCCCACTCCTCTTCAACACTGCAGGATCATCTATGGTTTGCCTCTTGGAGTCACTATTTGCTTCACCTAATTGCTACCCCACATCCTTCCCTTCTGGGTGTTTTGTGAGGGGTACCATCACTCATTCTGGATTTTCTGGGAGAGTCCAGGTTTCAAATTTTCTGTTTGTGTCCTCATAAACATGTTAGTGCTCCCAGATCATGTGTTCTACTTTTGGGGACAGGCACTTGGAAACCTTCACAGGTGAGAACAGCTCCAAAGAGTGGCTTAGAAAACATGCCCCCCTGCAGGACGCTCTTTAGATCAGGAAGTGAGCAGAGAGACAGGGCCCCAGGCACAGGAACTGTCCATCTGGTTTGGTTGTTCCTATTTCCATAATGATCCTGGCCCTTTCCCCACTGTTGTCTATTATTAACAGATCCAGAAACCCGATCAGGGCAGCAGCAGAGGGACTCTCTGGGAACTATGCCCAGGAAAGGTCGAGAAGCCCCAAATTGAAATGAAAGTACAGCTGGCAAAGAGGAACACCTAAACACTATACTCTCACGCTGCCACCCAGATAAGCCTAGACCCTCCTCCTGACGCCTAGGAGAGATGCCCCAAACATTTTTCTTTTTGGGACAGTCAGGCTAGGGACTCAAAAGACCAGTTCCCCAGCCCATCCAATCTACTCACACTTCTGGAATAAAGCCCATCTTCTTGGTGGTCAAAAAGGCAACACAAAATATTAAATTTCATTTTAAAAATCACAAATGAGTCTACCTGAAGAATTAAAAGCCATGATATAAAACTTCAAAAGACCAGATACTACATAGCCATTCCTCCATTCCAAAAAAATTAAAAACAAAAAACCAAGGGGAAGGGAGAATCAGAAGGTGTAAAATATAGGTTAAAAAAAAAAAAACCAATGGTATAATATTCCATAACAGACCTTTCAGAAAAGGTCATACAACAAAATACAAGTGTGTGCTCTTTGTAACTCATCTGGGAATGGGAAGACTCCAATTTTGTTCTTACTCAAGATTACCTTGGCTGTTTTGACACTCTGAATTTCTAAACAAATTTTAAAATCAGCTTGTCAATTTTCACAAAAATAAACCTGCTGGGATTTTAGTTAGAATTGAATTTAACCAGATCATTTTGAGAGAAATGGCATCATTTTACAAGTTTTCCAGTCCATGGAGATGATGTATCTCTCATTTATGTGTTTCATTTCTTTCAAGAACGTTTCATTGTTTTCGATGTAAAAGTTCTGCACATCTTTTGATATATTTCTAGCTATTTGATTTCTTATATTTTTTTAAATTTCATTTTCTATTTATTGTATTTAGAAACATGCAATTTTTTTTTTTTTTTTGTATATGGATTTTGCATTCTGTGACTTAGCTAAACTCACTTAATTCTGAGCTTGTAGATTCTTTTGGATTATTTATATACACAATCACGGTGTCGGCATCCTTTATACTCTTTATTTTCTTGTCTTATCACACTGGCTGGGGCCAGAATAATGATAAATAGAGGTGTGATATTTCATTCCTCATTTTATGGTGAATGATTTCAATATTTTATCGAGAGGTTTGCTGTAGGCTTTTGGTTGATATTAGATTAAGGATGTGCCCTTCTATTCCTGGTTTTCAGGGTGTTTTGTTTTTTTTTAAATCATGAATAGGTATTAAATTTTAGTGTTCTTTTCTGATTCTATCTAGATTGTGATTTTTCTTTCTCCTTAGGTTACGTGGTAGGTTGCATTGGTTCCCTTTCAAGTATTGAATTCTTCTGTTTTTGCAGTAAACCCAAATTAGATGATACATTATCATTTTTTATATTGCTGGATTTGATTTGCTTATTTTGGGAATTTTATGTCTACATTCACGGGAGTTTGGCCCCTGGTTTTCTTTCTTGTGATATCCTTGGTGGGTTTTGGTGGCTGAGTTATACCGCTTTAAAAGTGAATTGGATGTTCCCTTTTTCTGTTGTCTGGAACAGTTTATGAAAGATCGGTGACTGTAAACTGTAAGTGATGTCCCTTTGTCCATTCCCAACATGTTGACATATGTTCTTCTTGATCAATCTACTAAGGGTTTATCAATTTTATCGATGTTTTCAAGGGAATGAGTTTTGGCTTTGTTGATTTTCTTTACTGTACATTTTTTTCTAATTCACTGATATGCTTTTTAAAATTCTTCCTTCTATTTTTTGAATTTGCTTTTTTCAGTTTGACATGAAAACTTAGATCATTGACTTACTTCAGCCTTCATTTTGTAATGTGTGAATTTAAGATAATGTATCTCTTTTAAGTAGTACTTTACCTGTACACTACAGGTTTTGATACAGCCTATCTTCATTATCATGCAATTAAAATTATCTAATTTCCTTTGTAATTCTTCTGTGATCCAGGGGTTATTTAGAACTGTACTGCCTGTTTTGTAAATAGCTAGGGAGGGACTTACCAGGCTTTTTTTCCTAGCTTAATCCCATCTGTTTGGTTCAGAGAACATCCTATTAATTTTCTTTTTTCTTTTGGAAATTTTTTGAGGCTTGCTTGATGGTGCAACTATGATCAATTTTGGTAAAATGTTTCCAGTGTAATCAAAAGGAGTATGTATACTGTTGGTTTAGATGACAGTGTTCTATATGTCAATTAAGCTAGGTGTGTTGTTCAACGTATGCTATATCTGCTTCTGAAATAAATGTATTCTTTTTAAGAATTAAATTCTACAATATTCAGGAAAGAAATCTCATTCCATTGAACGGTTTCCTATTCCACATGTCTCTTGGGCTTTTGATAGCAGTAACTTTGTATATCGACCCCCTTCCCCAGCCACTTAGCAGCAGGAATAGTGAGCAAGGGAATCACATATTTGGATATTAAGGAAGGCATGCTCTGAAGGCTACCAGTGCCTGTCCTTGCCCTGCTCCACCACTGAAATAGCCAGAGGCCCTCGAAAGTCTTAGAAGAAGCTGGAAGCAGAGGTTGGTTCTGTCCCACTGAGAGTCAGGAACAGAGAGGGAAACTACTCTGGAGATGTGCCCTAAGCCTTGAATCTTAGAAGGAAATGAGGATTAAAGTCTGTGATAAAATGCTGCAAGTGTTACCTCTTTACTTATGCAAGTCTCTTCCATACCAGTACTAAGTTCTGGCCACTACAGCCAGGAGTGAGGTTCTGTTCCAGCAAGAGATACTTTATCAGATAAAGGGCACCGTCTCAGTCTCCCAAGTAGCTTTTATATAATACATCAGCAAGACTCTCCCACAGGACCTATCCACAAAGGAAGCATCACTGCCCTCTTGGCAGGGCAGTGTGTTTGTTGTGCAGGGGGACAGACAGTAGAGGCAGGAGTGATGGGGATCCCCTGACCAAAGTGCCTAGATGTCTCTATAGTGACAAAACCAAATCTCCAGTTTAAAGAAAAAATTATTTTTATAAAAACAGAAGCATGTTTTATTTCAATTCTGTTGAGGGAGTGAGAGGGATGGAAAACACAAAATGAGGGGAGGGGTCTCTTTATACACACATGACATCAGGACCAACTACAAGGAACAATACCCATTTCCATCCCTCCCCCACAGCTCCTATGTGGAGCCCAAGCCCAGCTGAGAATAGATGGAACAAGAATTAAGACACTATTGGCACAGTAACATGGCCAATGCACCAAAAGATGGAAAAAGAATTTCCCAGGGAGGAAGGCCCTGGGCCTCAGCCGCTTCCCCAGTGGAGGGGGAATGAGAAAACTTTGGCTCAACAGGAAGGCGGTTAGCAAAAATCAGAGTTACCCTAGCTGGACTCTCCACATACAAACTATGGGCTAGCTAAAGGGAGTCAAGACATCTATCCAGTCCATGCCGTTTCTGTTTCTCCAAGACCTCTTCTCTTCAGGCTTGAGACTACTGAGAGCTGGCCTGGTTCTCCTCTTCATTTTGAAAGGCAGGGGAATAAGTGCATATCCTACCCTTCCTACATTTAGGCTATTTAATTACTACTTTCTGGGCCCTAAAGAGACAGAAGCCAACTAACATGGCCGGCTCCCTTTATGAAAGTCGGCTTGAAAGAGCCCTTGTGTTGGCAAAACTGCCTCTGCAAAGGTCGCTGAGCTTACCCCATAAAGACCCTCCCCAAACTTGTTCAGAGACACTTTCAACTGTGTGAGATACGGACAGAAAATACTTGGTCTCTCTCTCGCGTTGGATTAACAATCTTATCTTCGATTGAAGATGGGGATAAGAGAGAGAACAGGTGTTGGTACAGGGAAGGACTGGGAGAAAGCAAAGCAGTTTACACTGGGTTGTGAATAGAGTCATCTGAAGCTCCAAAGAAGGAAGGGGGATTCTCGAACACAATATGAACAAGTGGCAACCCTGTAATTCCCATAGACCAAAAGGGAATGTGTCAAAAAAAAAAAAAAAAAAGACTGAGTGGACTAAGATAGTGGACTCAGCCCTCTATCTTAAATCTGAATAAAATTAACTCAATTCAGCTAATACTGCTTCAAGTACAATCATGAAGACAGATGGAAATGCAGAAATTCACACTAAAACAAAGGATGGAATCAAGTAGCTTATCATCTTAATCCCTCCCTTTTAAAAGTCATCCAGGAAATATCTTTGAGGATTTGAACTGAAGGTAAGATCCACCGCCATCTTTCCTCCCCCAATATAATACCCTTTTAGGACAGCTTAATGAATTAAGACGTCTGTTTTAAGTTTGATAGGAGGAAAGTGAAAAAGGGGAAAGCACTGAGATTTGGAAAAGCTAGCAGCTAAAGCCAAAACAAGGCTAAGGTCCTCGTGGCATCCAGAATTGAGGGGAGAAGACTGGGAAATGGAAGGGAAATTTGGCGGTGGGTTCCTGCTGTCCTTTGGCTTTATACCTTTCCCCTGCCTCCCATTCCTCCCAACAGTTCATGCAGCTATTGGCCTGCTAGAGGGGATGTAATGCCCAGACCAACTTTTTATTGAGCTTATGCAGCTAACAGACTTGTAAACAGTGCCAATTGACAAAGTTTTGCTGAATATTACAGCTTGTGTTCACTAAACACACCTCTCTCCGAGATTAAAAACAAAAAAACCAAAGTAAACAAATACTGAGAGAGAGAATGAAGAGACACATCTTGAGTCTTCCAGGAAGGCAAAATAAACAAACGCCACATGGCTTGGTCCCAGGCGTTCACCAAGCCTAGAGTGCTGCTGCTATCACCACTGTCTCCTCTCCCTGCCAGTGGCCAGGTACAAGTCGGGGAGAAGGGTCGTCTTGGGCATGCTGCACATACAGCATTTGCTGGTGGTGACACCCTCCTGGGGCTGTGGTGGCAGACTGCTGTGTCAGGAGCCCATGTCCTGGGAGTAGCAGAGGGAGCCCAGGTCCTCCAGGCAGCCTGAGAGGGCATCTCATACACCTCGGCAGGGGTACCTTGCCCCTTTTCTCCAGTGCAGTTCAGCATTGAGGTTGTCTATTCCCGGTCGGTGATAAAACCTGAGCTGTTTTCCTTGAAGGTTCCCCCTCCCTTCCTCACCTTGTGTGAGTAGTGGGAAGGGACGGGGAGGATCACTGAGGGGGCAGGGGGATGCCCCGGGGATCGGTGACCTGGCCCTCTTGCAGGTTCTTCACCAGTTGTGCAAGCCAACGTTTGGTGGTGGTGTCATCTTTTAGCACCTGGGCAAAGGTTGTGTCCTTCAGCTGGTCAGGGAGGCACTGCCTGAGCGCTTCACGTGCCCTACATCAGGAACAAACAAACCAACCAGGGAGACCAACAAATAAACCCACATTGGGGGGAAAGGGAAGAGTCCCTTTCTTAGACATAAATATTCAGAATCCTGCAAATCTATGGCTCTGTCAAACTACTTTAAGGATCCATTAAAATCTTTCAAGCTTATATGTACAAGACATAGGCTTAGGCTCTGTAGTCTGCACACATTTTCAGAATTATGCCCCAGTACAAACTTTCATGACAAGAGAATGGAATAAGTGGTACAATAGTTGACTTCAAACTACTTTCTGATTTATTGCAGTAAATACTGCCAATATACTCATGTTAGAAATATGTGAGTTATAGTAAATAAAACATTTCCAAAATCAGTACATTAACAGGGAATATGACCTGACTCAATGTATGATAAATGAACTTTTAATTCTAAATTAATATAAATTTGTGTCTTTTCAAAAACTGCTTCAGTTTTATAGTTAAAACCCTTAATAAGAGATGAGCAGTAAAAACAAAACTATGGTAGCAACGTTATTAGATGAAGTTTTACATGTTTCATTTTCTTTAACCGATAACTAGCAGAAAGTCATGTCTGAAATCCTCAAAGAGGTAAATGTTATCTCTAAGGCAGTTTTAAGCCAAGTTACGGCTTTTGTACTCAGGCTAATTTCCTCGTACAAGTAGAATTTCAAATAAACATATTTTCAAACTTAGGTGAAAACAGGAACCACTGAAGAATAGGACAAAATAGTTGAAGAAATAGCCAAGGCCGAATAACCTCAGGGGCAAGAGGCTAAGTTCACATTAAATCAAATTATCCCCATGCCTAGGAACACAGAAATTGCCCCATTATGTGGTTTAGCAGAATCTGAGAGTGGCTTTCAGCATGAATTATGGATTTACACAGCAAAAGGTCAAACATTTCTAAATGCATTATACCTTCAATGTATGATTTCTGGCAGAAAGATTCTGAACATAGTGAGATAAAATAATTAGCTCAAGGACTTTACAGGAATCAAAGAGAGAATTGAAAATGAATCAAGAGCCCTCTGGGCTCTGCTCCTTTCTTAAGAGATCTTTGAAAGTATCTTTTTTTTCTGACCACCTGGAAGAGCACTAGAAAGTTCAAATCACAGGAGTCATGTATCATAAGGTTCTTTGGGAACTGTCTGCACTCCTTGGAATTTTAGAATAGGGTACAGAGTTACAGTGGGGAAATAAAGCTCTGATGGATTTTTTAAATTCAGCACTTCATATTTTAAAAGGAATTAATCAAGTTCTATCTCAAACTAAATATAGTTGTATCCCTTCCCTGTCCTAAAGATATAGAAGCTATGCCGTGAGATGGAACAACCATTTTCACCAGAGTATTTCCCCCAAATCCTATAAATACTGTAAATGTTTACCTGGGATTATCTGAGAGGCGAAGGTAACATCTCACTACATGTTTCAGCAGACGGGCGGAAGGCTCTTTGGATAGCTGCAGGACCATCTTACCCTGTTTCCCCCCAAAATGGGGTGGGGTAGGAAAAAAACCACAAAACACAAAATAATCCTAGTTGACATCAGAGATCAAATATTGCAAGACTTGTTACACAAGATTCCAGGTTGCTATTTCTAGGTGGAAGACTGAAGTTGCTCAGTGTCATCTGCAAAGGGAATAAGCTGTGTGGTCAGCAGCAGTTGCAAAGAGGGTAGATAAAAGAACTCACCAAGATCATGGCGACATGGGAGAAACGCTCATATGTCTGACATATATAAGCCAAACCGGTGTCATCTAAGAGGATCTTCTGCAGGATGAATGTGGCAACCTGGAGTAAAACAAAATTAAGGGCCCACAACATTGTCTATTCATCTCCCAAGAATAACGATCAACCAGAAAATTAAGCAGAGGCCTTTGCACTATATACAACTTACTTAACAAGATATGCTCAGTACAAAAAAATTAATAAATATCACCATATTGAACACTTATTATGTGCCAGAATTTCTCCTAAAAGCATAACATGCTATATCTTATTTTCTCTATAAACCCATGAGGTAGGTACCATTGTTATTCTCAGATTAAAAATGTAGAGACTTTCACAGTTATTGAACACTTACTATGTGTCAGGTAAAACTATTAATTAAAAACTTGCCAGGTTAAGGTCCCAAGTGACAAAGCTATTAAGTTGCAGAGTTGAGATTCAAAACTAGTTTGAAAACAGAGCCTCTTCTCTTTTCTATGGGCCAAGATGATTTTAGAGATTCAGTCAGCTATGCCTCATCTCTTCCAAATAACGTAAGGCTTTTCTTATTCTTAAAAGATCTTTAAGAAATAAGATTTTGGGGGCAGCAGATGGCTTAGTTGGTTAGAGCGCAAGCTCTGAACAACAGAGTTGCTGGTTCGATTTCCATAACCATGTTAAAAAAAAAAAAGATGAAGAAAAGCACAGGTTGACTGTTATTAGTCAGTACTAAAAGATCAGGTACCAAGTTTGGTCCATCATATTAGCAGCAGTTTAGCCATCTAAATCATTTTTCTATCACTCTTGCTAGATAAACCCGGTAAATGCTACCTTACATGGCAAAGAAGTGCTTTGTAGATGTGATGAAGCTCAGGATCTTGGGGGAGATTAATCATCTCGGATTATCTAGGTGGGCCCTACGTGTAATCTCAGGTGTCCTTGTACGAGGGAGGCAGAGGGAGACCTGACCACAGGAGAGGGTGACGTGACAGAAGCAGAGAGAGATGTGAACATGCTACACTGCTGGCTTTGAAGATGGAGGAGTGGGGGCATGAGCCAAGGAATGCAATTGTAGAAGCTGGAAAAAGCAAGGAAAGGGACTCTCCCCTAGGGCCTCCGGAAGGAATGCTACCCTGTTGACACCTGACTTCCACTTGGTGAAACTGATTTATGAGTTCTGGCTTCCGGAACTATTAAGAGAATAAATTTGTGTTGTTTTAAGCCACCAAGCTTGTGGCAATTTGTTATGGAGCAATAGGAAACTAATACAAACATACACATGGTAAAATGTGTGAAGTGCACAAAGTACACTAATCTTAAGCGTATCTCGATGAATTTCTACCTGTGTACACGTTTATGAACCACAACCAGATTAAAATATAGAACATTTCCACACTCCAGGAGATTCCTTGTGCCTTCTCCCAGTCAATATCCTTCCGTGAAAGGTGACCACTATTCTGACTTAGCCCCATTGTCTGGTTTTGCCTGTTGTTGAATGTCACGTAAATGGAATCATACAGTATGAACTCCTATGTGTCTGGCTTCTTTTGCTCAACAAAATGCTCATGAGTCATCTATATTATACTCATGTATCAGCAGTTCATTCTTTCTTGTATATGTATTGTGATATATAGAGGGTGCCAAAAAATGTATATACATTTTAAGAAAGGAAAAAACTGTATTAAAATTGTAATACTCAACATATACCGATAACAAAAAATAAATAAAGTCATGTGTATACATTTTTTGGCACCATTGGTACATGAGCACTCACTTCTCTTGGGTATATACCTCAGAGTGGGACCACTAGGTCATACAGCAGGCTTATTTTTGGCGGATACTGCCAAACACCTTTCCAAAATAGTTATACTACACCATAAAGAAGGAGCCCTAGAGCCAACACAATGTAGAATCTAATTAAGTTAAAAGCACATACCGTTTTAGAGAGCTCACTTCCAGATTCCATGATGCGCAAACACAAAGGGATAATTTCTGTTGTCAATAAAAAGTTGATTACTTCCTGCTCATCTGTTTTTACCAGAGCCCCTAAAGAAAATATGGACAAACAAAATTATTTCAGAGTCAGGGCTCCCAATTAAAATTAACTTCGTATTGTTCATCCAGCTAGTTGTGGAACTTAAACAACACAGAACACAAACTGTGGTTTATATGTCAGAGAAATCAGTCATACCCATGTAACAAAAAAAGAGAAAGAAAAGCACAGCTTGACTGTTATCGGTCAGCATTCAAAGATCAGGTACCAAGTTTGGTCCATCATACAGTTAGCAGCAGTTTAGTTATCTAAATCATTTTTCTATCACTCTTGGTAGATACAATAACATCACATCTATTCTCCATTTATTTTGGGTAACAGAGAAGAATCTACATCAGTATTAAAGCATATTCCCAGGTAGCAAAGAAGTGGTGTCCGTCTGAATCCTACTTCACAATGGGCACAAAACATTACTTCTTGATTATTTCATTGTCCCTCTTTCCCCAAACACAACCACAGTGGGTATATCAAAACAAGAAGCACACATACACCTGGATTCTAATCCTAGTTCTACAACTAGTTTACTTAAGTTTGATAAAGTTACCTTCCCTTTGTAGGCCTGTTTCTTTATCTATAAAATAATAGTCGGAGCAAATGACTTCTAAAATTCATCCCAATTGTATCATTCTGTTGGTTTCTAAACTGACACGAGTGGTCAGGTGACCGACACAGCTCAGTGCCATCTTCTCCATTCTGTAGAGAGGGAAGCAGAACCCCATGGAACAAATGACTGCTCTCTGAGCTGTCCAATGCATCACTGGCGTTTTTATGAAAGGCCTTGGTTAACTGGACCTGTACTATCTAAAATCAATCGTTAGGAGAGAGTAGGGAATGTCATTTGTTTTAACCACAACGGGCAATCTACAACTGCTACATCTCTAAGCCCCACAGCAAACAGCATGTACCATAATTTACTAATAAGGCCTACAGTAGAGGTCAAATTACTATTTCATTTAGATTTTACATGTAGGTCTAAAATCCATTTTGAGTTAATGTGTGTATAGAGTACACAGTATAAATCACTGTTCATTGTTGTACATATAGATATCCAATTGTTCCAGCACTATTTATTGAAAAGACTATCCTAAATTGTCTTTGTACCTTTGTGAAAAATCAAATGACCACGATGGTGTGGATCTATTTCTGGACTCTCCATTCTGCTTCACTGAAGTGCAAGTCTTCCCAATACCACATCGTCCTGACTACTCTAGTTTTCTAGTAGGTCTGAAAATCAGGTAAGGCCCATCTTCCAACTTGTCCTTTTAAAAAAATGTTTAGATATTCCAGTTCACTTGTCTTTCCATATAAATTTTAGGATCAGCTTATCAATTTCTATTAAAAAAAAAAACCCCTGCTGGATTTTTTGGGACTTGCTCTAAATCTATAGATCAGTTTGGGAGAACTGACATCTCAAAAATAGTAAACTACTGATATGAAGAGTATGTCTCTGCATTCCTTTAGGCCTTTTTTTATTTCTTTCATCATAGTTTTTAGCTACAGAGCTTGCAAATACGCGTATTTTGTAAGATTTATACACAAGTTTTTCACAGGTTTTGGTGCCATTATAAATAGTAGGTTTCAAGTTCTAGTAGCTTTTTTGGGTAGATTCTTCAAGATTTTTTTACATGTAGTTAATCATGTTGTCTGTGAATAGACAGTCTTATTTTTTTCATTTTAAGTTTTATGCTCTTTATTTTTTTCTCTTGCGTTATTGCAGCAGCTGGTTACCCAGGATGACACTGAATAGGAGTGGTGAGAATGAACATCCTTGCCCTGTTCTCAGTCTTCGGGGACGACATTCACTTGTTCACTTAACCATGACCTTAACCATAGGTTATTATTTTTTGTCTTTTATCAGATTGAGAAAGTTCCCCTCTATTCATACTTTGCTGGAGTTTGGATGCTGAACATGAATGGATGCTGAATTCTGTCAAAGGCTTTTTTTAAAAAACTATAGAAATGATCATATGATTTTTTTCATTAGTCTCTTGATATGATCAATCAATTGACTGATTTTTGAAAGTTGCACCAGCATGCATTCCTGGGATAAACCTCTCCTTAGTCATGATGATTCTTTTCATATACTTAGATTTGATTTGTTACCATTTTGTTGAGAATTTCTGCATCTGTGTTCTTGAGCGATACTGGCCTATAGCTTTATTTTCTTTCATTTTTTCCCCCTGGTTTTGTTATCAGAGTAATGCTGGCTTTACCAAGATTTCTTGAGATGCCTCCTCTCTGTTTTCTAGAAAAGTGTTATAGAATTTTTATTATTTCTTCGTTAAATTTTGGCAGAATTCACTAGTGAAATACACCATCTGGGCCTGTAGTTTTCTATGTTGGAAGGTTTTTAACTATGAAAACAATTTATTTAATAGATGTAAGACTATTCAGCTTATCTATATTTTCTTGAGTGCATTTTGGCAGACTGAATTTTTCAAAGAATTTGTCCATTTCATCAAAGTTGTCAAATTTATGGGCATAAACTTATTAGCAGTGTACCCTTATTATCATTTTAATATCTGTAGTCTGTTATAACATACCCCTTTTCATTCCTGATATTTGCAATTTGTGTCTTCTCTTTTTTCCTCAGTCTGTCTGCTTAAAAGTTTAATTTTATTGAATTATTTTTCAGTAAAAATTTGGCGGTGGATGAAATGGGTAAAGGTGGTCAAAAGGTACAAATTTCCAGTTATATGATAAATAAGTCCTGGGGATGTAATTAATGTACAGCATGATGACTAGAGTAACAATACTGCACCGTATAATTTGAAAGTCTTTAAGGGAGCAGACCTTAAAAGTTCTCATCACACACAAAAAAATATTGTTAACTATGTGTGGTGATGGGTGTTAACTAAACTTGTTGTGGTAATCAGTTTGCAATATATACATGTATCAAATTGTGTTGTACACCTAAAACTAATACAATGTTATATGTCAATTATATCTCAATTTTTTTAAAAATCAGCTTTCGGTTTCATTGATTTTATCTATTGTTTCTGTGTTCTCATTTTCTTGGATGGCTATTCTTTATTATTTCCTTCCTTCTGTTTGCTTTGGTTTAATTTGTCCCTTTTTCTAGTTTCTTAAAGTGAAAGCTCAGCTCACTGATGAAAGACCTTTCTAGTAATAATTTAATGCTACAAATTTCCTTGTAAGTCCTGCTTTAGCTGCACTCTACAAATTTTGGTATGTTGTGCTTTTATTTTTAATCAGTTTCAAGTGTTTTCTAATTTCTCTTATGCATCATTTCATTTGTATTCAGACTTGTCTGATAATGCTTAAACTGTAAGCAAAAGATCTAGGCCCAAATATTCATCTTCTGTTTGTTTTCTCAACTGACTTGGAGAAACTGAGTTTCAGAAAATATATGCAAGGGTGGACAATTGGCTTAAATATTGTCCTCCACTGCTAAATTTATTCTAACATCTCATAAATGCATCATCTAACCTCATTGGTCAAAAAACTAGCAGAAGTATGATGATGTGAATTAGATTTAAGAATATAAATGTTTTCTTTTGGCTGGAATCCTGTTGATGTTTTAAATCCTACATGAAAAATTTTTATAGCTTAAAACAGAAAATAATATATTAGAGAAAGTTTCTAATTAGAGTTCCCCTTGGGAGGAGATCTAAAAAACAATAACATTCATTTGGAGAATATGAGATAAGTTACTCCTTAAAAGTAGAATAAAATGTCTCAGACATATGTATTAGAAATACCAAACTTTTAAATTTTACTTCCTGATTCATAGTTTATAATCACAGGCATGTGAACACAGGTTGAACATAAATACAATAACCTAACAAAACAAAATTTGCATAATCAATGTTCTTATTGTTTGGTCAGTACGTAAACAAAAACCATGAGAAAAAGAAATTGAAAAAAGGAAGTGTAATTTGGGAAAGAAACTCTTGAATGTATTTGCATGTCACAAATCCAAAGATAGGTCTTTACTACCCAGGAAACTGACATCTAAAATAGCTGATACATTATTTTCTTGAGTAAAGAGAATTTTAGACACATTTCCCACAGTAAATGTATATGGAAATATTAACTTGAGCATGCAAAAATTTAACTAGGTGAAAGAAGTTAAACACTTGGAGTTAAGGAAGAACAGTTTAGAAGTGAGAAAAAAAGACAAAACAAAATACAAACTCAAATTCTTATTTCTATAATTACATTCTTTATTTGTTGACTGAAGGTCTTGTTCTTTACTCTCCCTACAATTCCAGTAAACATTTCTACATATATGCTGAAATTAACCCAAAATGTTGGGCCTTATTAGCAATACTCAGAATGGTACTTGATAAGAACCATCACGTTCCTTTATCAGTGAAGAGACTCAATCTCAAAGACAAAAACGAACAATTGATGGACAAAAACTATAAAACACCAGCCAAAACACCCAAGTTAAGACCATTATTATGAATTAGGGCTTCAGGCTTGCAAAACAACCCTAATAACTCACCAATAACTCCAAGACTGGTTAGCCGAAGATATTCAAAGGGACGCGTTTTGCTGACAGTGTGCAAAAAGGGGTACAAAAAAAGTGGGATGTGTGCTGCAAGAAATGCTGACCTGAAAGAGAAAAATAATCACATTTAGAGCCCAGAGCTAATTTCTAAGAATTCTAAACATTAAAATTTCCAGGTGAGGCAACCAACTGAATGGCAGAAGATTTCTGCAAACAGTGCCTCTGATTAAGGGCTAATATCCAAAACATACAAGGAACTCATGAAACTCAATAACAGAAAATCAACAATTGAAAAATGGGCAGAGGACCTGAACAGACATTTCTCCAAAGAGAATATACAAATGGCAAATAGACATATGAAAAAATGCTCAACATCACTAATCATCAGCGAAATGCAAATAAAAACCACAATGAGATACCACCTCACCCCAGTCAGAATGGCTATCATCAACAAGACAAATAGTAACAAGTGTTGGAGAGGCTGTGGAGAAAAAGGAACCCTCATACACTGTTGGTGGGAATGCAGACTGGGGCAGCCGTTATGGAAGGCAGTGTAGAGGTTCCTCAAAAAATTACGAATAGTATTACCATATGACCCAGCAATCCCTCTCCTGGGTATCTACCCAAAAAATCTGAAAACATTTATACATAAAGACACGTGTGCCCCAATGTTCATTGCAGCTTTGTGGCCAAGACATGGAAACAACTAAAATGTCCTTCGATAGATGAATGGATAAAGAAGTTGTGGTATATATACACAACGGAATACTATTCGGCGGTAAGAAAAGATGATATAGGAACATTTGTGACAACATGGATGGATCTTGAGAGAATAATGCTAAGCGAAATAAGTCAGACAGAAAAAGCAGAGAACCATATGATTTCGCTGATATGTGGTATATAAACCAAAAACAACAAAAGAACAAGACAAACAAATGAGAAACAAAAATTCAAAGACACAGACAATAGTTTAGTGGTTACCAGATGGTAAGGGGGGTGGGGGGTGGGAGATGAGGGTAAAGGGGATAAAATATATGGTGATGGAAGGAGAACTGACTCTGGGTGGCGAACACACAATGGGATTTATAGATGATGTAATACAGAATTGTACACCTGAAATCTATGTAATTTTACTAACAATTGTCACCCCAATAAATTAAAAAAAAAAAAAATTTCCAGGTGGTTAATTCTGTAAGGTCTATAACACTGCCTGACCAAGGGACCTTTAGGAAAGATGGTTATTGGTCAATAGTCTAGAACAGTGGCTCTCAAATGGGGTGATTTTGCCCCCCAGGGGACATGTGGCAATGTCTGGAGATATTTTTGATTGCTACAACTGAGGGGATGCTATTGGCAACCAGTAGGCAGAGGTGCTGCTAAACATCCTTTAATGCACAGGACAGCCGTCTCCCACCCTCTTCCTCCCACCACAAAGACTTATCCAGCTCAAAACATCAGTGGGGTCAAGGTTAAAAAACCCTAGTCTAAGCCAATGGTTAAGAAACTACATGATTTTACCTCTTATCAGCACCAAGTACCTTAAAAACTGATAAAATAACCAACTGCAGATTTTAAAAAATAGATCATAAAATGCAATCAAGTGTCCTAGAGATTCTCTTACTTGCCCTCTCTAACCTACTTTATGGTTGAATAACAATATTCCCAGGTATAGTCAGATAAAACTTTATAAACCAAGACAACAAAACCACGCAGCCATTATCAGGGTTTATCTGCTGTGCTTAAATAAATGCACACTTTTCTTTTTTGTTAGAGAATTTCAGGTATACTAAGTATTCTAAAAACATCTTAATCTTCAACTGTTATGTCAGAGAACTAATATGGAATCAACCTATTACTTTATATTATTTATAGTTAAACCTTGTAGATGAGCCAACACCCCAAATTTTTAACACTCAAAGTACTTGTACATTTTTCTTAAGTGCTTAAAAATAATTTTCTTAGTAACTTCGCTAAAGCTCTGGAAGGTCAGTGCCATCATCCTAGCACTCAGATTCTGTAAGGAAACTTGACAAAGAGAGAAAAAACTTTAATAAGATGACTATTAAGTGCTTTAGGGTCATAAAAGTCACAAAGCAGATTCCTAAACAGTATTTCCCTTTTCTTAATTTTTCAGCTATAGCAGGAAGGCAAAAATGCTTCGACCTGTATGCCAGTTCTTATCTATTACAGTGGTTGCCTAGAGTCATATATTAAGAAAGATTCTGATGCCAATCTAGATTTGGTGAAAAACAAGTGCTCGGTTCAGATATTTACTAAATACCATGCACTGCTTCACACAAGGCACAGTGATGCCTACCATGGATTCAGGAGGAAGAAGTGGCTGTATGCCTGACCTTTCCTGAGATGTGAATACCACTCCTTTAAAATTCATTGCTATGAATGGGTAAAAAGTAAATGAGACAATGGAATATTATTCAATCTTAAGGAAATTCTGACATATGCTATAATATGGATGAAACTTAAGGACATTATGCTAAGTGAAATAAGCCAATCAACAGAAAGACAAATACTGTATGATTCCACTTAGTACTGAGTAATCAAAATCATAGAGACAAAGTAAAACGGTATTGTCAGGGGTTAGGAGAATAGACAGTTATCATTTTTCCCCCCTCCTTCTGCGCCCCCCGCCCCCCTCACCTCCCCAACCCACCTGCCCACCTGCCCACTCTGGTGCAAGCTGTTGTTTCTCAGTCTAGTTGTATAGGACACAGCTCCCTGGCCCATGCTGGTATTATGAATCTTGCACAGCTCGAGGCAGGCAGCCGGTCGCCAGTTGTCAGTGGGCGGCTCACAGAAGCTCACAGCAGCTCTCGCAGGCTACCAGTCGCTCACGACAGCTGCCGGCCACTCATGGCAGCACACAGTAGCCCGCGGCAGAGGCAGCACACAGTAGCCCGCGGCAGCCCACAGCAACTCATGGCAGCCCAGCTCCAGGGAGAGCCGTTGTTCACAATCTTAGCTGTAGAGGGCGCAGCTCACTGGCCCACATAGGGATCAAACCAGATCTCTGCGTTAGGAGCACAGCGCTCCAACCACCTGAGCCACTGGGCGGCCTATAAGGGCGAGTTATAATTTCATGGGTATAGAGTTTTAGTTTTAAAAGATAAAGAGTTATAAAGCCGGATGGTGGTGATGGTTGACTATTATAAATACATTTAATACTACTGAACTGTACCCTTAAAAATGGTTAAAATGGTCAATTTTACGTTAATGTATATTTTATCACAATAAAAAAAGGTTAAAAAGATTAATTATAAAAGACATGTTAAACAATACTATACTGTTACTACACTAAAACAGAGTGAATTAGAGACCAGACCCACACACACGCAACCTACCGTATGCCCCTCCTGTCACCATTAGAAACGGTTAAAAAGACTGTTCAGTATAAACCTTCCCCAATAGATGCAGTCAAAGTCTTTACCTGGTTTCTGGGTGTGATGCCACACATTGCAGTAATGCCAGAGCATTGCAAACTCTGTTAGATTGGTGTGCTGTCAAGGTGGGTGGGTTGATGGACGGATAAATATTTACAATTTCCTAAAAAATGGAAAACAGAACCAGATGAACATGGAATAACTTATAAAATTAATTCCTATGATATTAAAGCAAAGAACTTAAAATAAACAAACAACGCTCCTATCCTTTCATCAAAAATACACTTGACTGAGGTATTTCTACATATGTCTCTAGGAAGATTTCTATGGAGGCAACTTTGGTCACCGACACTTTCTTTATATCCTGCATCTGTCAAGGTTTTTATTTGAGGGACTCTTACGTTTATAATCCCTCTTTTTTGTCAACAAGTTATAGTGATGAGATAGTTGTCCAGAAAGTGTTAGTAAAGCAACCATAGTGACTCATAAAGAACTCTGAGTTTAGTTAGGTAGCAACTGCAAAAAGGCAAAGATAACAGGGGTATACGCATGGGGATGTGTATAAACAGCAATGAATATATGTACTGTCACAAGGTGATCATTTGTTGAATACAACCTCATTTATTTCAATTGTAAAACTTTTACATAAAAATGTTTCTATAAGATTAGATTCTTGGCTACATGCAGTAGGGATAGAATGTGAACTGACTTTACGGATCTGAAAAATTATTAGGTATTGTAGACAGTATTTAAAGGATGATCATTCCCCACCAATGACCATTTTTGTCAGAACCAAATGTCAGTTATTTATTCTTGAACGTACAAATGTATGCACCTTTAACACTACAGCTGGTTCTATCTTTAACATGTTCTTTGCTCAGAATATACCGTGCAGTCCTTACACCTTACTTTCCACCTCCTCCCCAGTCATGTAGAACTGTCTTGTAGCACTCCTAAAGCTGTGTTTCTCAAAGTGTAGTTCTTAGAACACTTGAATCAGAATCACCCGGGGGCAAAGAAGGTTCTGGTTAAAAATAGAGATTTTTAATCTCAGACTAAATAAATCAAATATCTTGGCTAGGATCCAAGAATCTACATTTTAACGAGCACCTTAGACTTTTCTAAAACAGATTCTTACAAATGCTAACGTTTAGAGAGACTCATCCTACTAATGTCTTCAAAATCATTTGGGCAAAGGCAGACAGATACGACGGTGACGAACAGGACTGAACTGCAACTCACGCCATGTGTACCCACCTGTAAAAGTGCTGCAATCGTACCAAATGAATGCCACAGCATGGGAGCAAGGTCAGGAACAGATTCTCGCTTTTTACTCAGCTCCAGCAAAGCATTCTCCCTGGTCTCAGGACTGGACAGCTCGTTGATCCACTGATAGATCTTTTCTCGATCCACCTGAGCCAGTGCAGTAGGCACAGGCTACAAGTGAAAACAAGAAAGTAAACAAATGAGTTTCTTTAGAGTCAAACCAAGTCTTACTCTGCAGCAGTGCTGTGGAGGCAATATAGTTTTCATAAATACCAGGAGAGGTTTTCTAAATACATACACTTGATATAAACTATTTGAATCTATCAAAATCTAAAATGCACAAACGCTTTAATAACTCCATGTTTAGGAATTTATCCTATAGGTATACTTGGGCTGTACTGAAGACATGTCAGGATGCAGAAAACTTGATATAACAAGTATCTACCAATAAGGAATTGGTTAAACATGTATGGGCACGTCTTTATATGGAATACTATGTAGCCCTTTAATAAAAGAGATAGCTCTGTAAGTGCTAATACTAAATAAAAAACAAAAACAAACAAAAAAGGGTACTGAATAGCATATATGCTTCCATTAACACACATATATATTCTTATATATTTACATATAAATTTTTAGGACACCTGGGAGACTTTTCCTTGTATACAATAAAATCTTCTGCATAGTTTAAACTTTTTTTTAAAAAAACTATGTACCTGTAACAGTTTTTGAAAGAAAAGTTACAGCTTCCCCGCCCATTGCTGGTCTTTTCCCAGTAATTCCAGCATCCCACTCCGTGGAGCAGAAAACCTATGTAATTTGAAAAAGCTCCCTTTTCTAATGGTTCTCCTAAGAATCATTCATTACTTACTCATGTAGGGACTATGTAAACAGACTTATAGAACATGCTTTCACTATTGTGGTAAAGAATCGCAATATTCCAAAAAACTTTGAGGATTTCTATAATTCTTCACATTTGTCAAATAGCCTTGTGACCTTGGTTAAGTCCCTTGATTATTTTTATCTGGAAAATAAGATGGTAGACTAGAAAAACGATCACCATTACTATTTCTAGCTCTAAAGTCCTAACAAATTCATGGTGATTTCTATCCTTGTGTCCAATATTCTTCTCACTTAATTCCCCCCAAACCATGAAGAATAAAATTTGGGGAAATAGAAAGAAGGGATCTACACTTGCAGAGAACTATGCTCAGAGGAATCGGCTTCTTCAAGTCACTCAAGTATGAAAGTGCATATTCCAGTGCTTTCTTGAACTGTATCATACAGCTCCTCACGGTATTTACACGTTCCCCCTACACCTTAGGGTGATAGAAGGATGGTCTACCCATTGCCAAAAGGAAAGACGAGGACAAAAAGGGTAACTGTCTCTGATGAACAACAGACTGAAGACGGACTCTGAGGTGTGCTCACACTCACCCTACCCACGCTGGACACAGCTGTCTATAAAGGGAAGCTGAATCAGGAGCTTTTAGCCTAATGTTTATCATTTCACTTGCTCGACAGAATGAACCACAAGGTGTTCTGCTAAGTGAACTTAAACACCATGCAGCCTAAGTCTTCTTGAAGTGCCTTAGAGCATCCTGTGAAAAACTGTTTCGTGATTCCCATCAGGGATGCGCCTCAAGGAAACAGGCCCCTAAAGCAACAATATGATGTAGAAAAAATAGGGTAGTTTTTTCCCCCTCCCAACAACCAAAGTAGTATTGTCCAAGCAGCTGCCCTCTCAATGCTGCTCCAGACAGGCCCTCAACTGAAAAATTATTTTTGGAAATGTAATTCCCACCAGAAGATAGGGTATGTTTATTTAAAGTATTACGTCACCTTAAAGGCTCAGTGGAAACAAGGGCTAAAATTTTAGCTTTGGGTTTCCTGCCCAGTCTCTTGAACGGCCCACAATCCAGTAACTAACGAGGGCCTCATAAACGCTGCCCCAGCAATATAGTATCCACCCTGATTAGTCATTCATTCTTGTCAGCTCTCCCCAAAGTCCTGTCACCAGACACCACCATCAGTAAACTCCACACCCCACTAGAGCCAGTCAGTGACTTGTATCCAACAACCCTGTACCCCGTTCTGCCCTGGGGTACCCGACGTGAACACCACCAGGCTGCACTAGTAGCCACCAGTCAGCATATCATGGCTTCTGAACACCAGGCCCATCCCCCCATATTCCGTTCCCGGGCCTGGCCTGACTCCCGCGAGGAGATGGTACCCCTGGAATGGTGTTGGCACTCCGAGGAGCCAATGCCCAGTGCCTATTTGGGTCCGTCAGGCCATGGCCACCGGAGGCCAGAAATACTCCAACTTTTGAGACTACACGTGGGAGCTACAGCCTTCTCAGGCACTGCTTTGGAGCTATGGGTTCCGTAGCCATTCTAGCAATGGGAAGGCAGTGAGGGCAGTTTGGTACCAGGAAACACCTGGGGTAGGGACCCCCTTTTCATCATCCCTATTGAACTTTGCCCCCAATTTAATAGCGGGAGTTAGTTTAAACCCACTGAAGACCTATTTGTTATGGGATGAATAAAATTGTTTCTTAAAATAAACATGGGAGCTAACATATATAGTGCTTACTGTCAGGTACTGGCCTAAATAAATACTTATCATCACTACCCTCATTTTATGGATGAAGAAACTGAGGAACAGAGAAGTTATTTAAAATCTTAAGCAGCAAAGCCAGGATTTGAATTAGGCAATCTGGCAATAGAGTCCATACTCTTAACTGCTTTGCTAGTGCTGCTTGTCATCTGTCTCAAGGATTAGGTCTGATTTAAAGACGACTTTCTAAATAACTATCTCCTGTGACCCAGACAATAGATAGAGAATGTATAAAAATCTCAGACAAAAATTAAAATGTTACTGCTGTTAGTTCAGCAGAATCTGAAAAACAATCAGCCCCATGAGCAATGTCACTGATATTAAGAGAAATTCTCTATTTGTTGAGATTACAAGGTACTTAATAACCATAAATTTAATGGGAAAGTCTGTGAAATTGTTTGACATAGTTCCCTATGTCAAATCATGGCTCAGATGGGCATAATTTAGCTAATGATAGTGACGAACACACACACACACCTATGTATCAACAATCAATTTTATCACACACACGGAAATTCAGTTATTTTGGAGAATAAAAAATATTTCTACAATTCTGAGTTACATATTGATTTATAAATTAATTTATATTACCAGACAATTGATAAAATACTTTGGACATCATCCCTGAACAAAACTCTAAAGCACAACTTTAGCATCTTACTAGATGTTTTTTTGAGGTAACACTGGTTAATAACATTATGTAAATTTCAGGTGCACATTATAATTTGGTATCTGTATACACTACAGTGTGCTCACCATGCCCACCACCAAAAGTCTAGTTTCCATCTGTCAACATATACTTGACCCCGTTTCCCCATTTCATCCTCCCCACACTTCCCTTCCTTTTGGTAACCATCAGTCTGTTGTCTACATCTAGGAGTTTGTTTTTGTTTTACTTGTGTCTTTGTTTTATACTCCCCGAGTGAAATCATATGGGTTTTGTTCTTTTCTGACTTATTCCACTTAGCATAATATCCTCAAGATCCATTCATGTTGTTGCAAATAGCAACATTTTATCTTTTTAATAGCTGAGTAGTACTCCATTGAGTCTGTGTCTTTACACACACACATCATCCTTATGCACTTATGTTTTTTCCAATGCACTTACGTTGTTTTCATATGTTGGCTACTGTAAATAACGCTGCAATGAATATAGTGGTACATGTATCTTTTCAAATTAGTGTTTTCATATACTTCAGATAAATATCCAGAAGAGGAATTGTTGGATCATATGGTAGTTCTATTAAGTTTTTGAGGACTCTCCATACTATTGTCCACGGTGGCTGTACCAATTTACAGTCCCACCAACAGTATACGAGGGTTCCCTTTTTTCTACAACCTCACCACTTGTTATTTCTTGTCTTTTTACAGCATTCTAACAGGTGTGAGGTGACAACTCATTTAGGTTTTGATTTGCATTTCCCTGTAGGTGATGTTGAACATCTTTTCACATGCCCGTTGGCCCCTCTGTATGTAAAACAATGTCTATTCGGATCCTCTACCCATTTTTAAATCAGGTTGTTTGGGGTTTTTTTGTTGAATTAATCTTTAATCCATCTTGAGTTAATTTTTGTGAATGGTATAAAATAGTGGTCTAGTTTCATTCTTAGATCTTGATGGTAATAAAAACCCAAAATGCATTTCACTTTCCTTCTGAATCCCAAGGATCATTTAGGCACACCTTTCACAAAAATATTAGAATCTGAAAATTGAGGTCTTCTAAAAGGTAGTGGGAAGTGAAAGTGGGGATGAGGGAAGAGAGGGATCTATATGCACTTTTGAAAAAACATGGTTTCATTTAATGATCACAATAAAGTGGTTTCATCCTCATTTTACAAATGAAACTGTGAGTAAATGATGGTGACAGATTTCCCCCTTCCCATGCTTGATTTAAAGATCACCTCTAAAGATTCCTGATTCACTTGCTACTATTCTTAAATTTATAATTTACTAATTACTTTTCTGAGGCTGTGGCTGATGTGGAACTCAGTCCAGTAGCACACACTGTCCAGTGGTAGATAAGCAAATTCATGTATGACTTCCCTACTGGAGACCACCTAACTTAAACATTTTAACAATGATGGCAGGATACCACAAGCACAAGGGTTAACATTTCTTGAATCAAATGAAATCTATGGATCTTTTCCTCAGAAAAATACATAATTGCAAATTGTTTTGTACATAATTTGTTTTCCACAAATTTACACATAATTTCAGGGAATTCATAGACCACCCCCTTTGCAACCTATCCATGGACCTAGGATTAAGAACCTGTTTATCAAATGAATGAATAGGAAACGCATAAGTGGAACACACACTGGATTAGAAGCCATAAGTGGCTTCAAAACACAGCTTTGCCATTTCCAGCATGTGTAACCTAGGATAAGTCATTTACTTTTGCAAGCCTCAGTTTTATCATTGGTAAAATGAATGAATTAATTACGGAAGTCTCAATCAGCTATCTTAGAAATTTATTTAATTCTTTGTTATAAGTGAGAGACTAATCTAAGTGGCTCTTTAAAAATAATAAATTTTATTCAGGTATAATTTATATACAATAAAACTTCAGTGCACCCATTTTAAGTATACATTTCAATGAAGTTTGAGAAATCTATCTACCTGAGTAACCACCACCAC
Source organism: Rhinolophus sinicus (assembly GCF_057876585.1). Lineage (NCBI taxonomy): Eukaryota > Metazoa > Chordata > Mammalia > Chiroptera > Rhinolophidae > Rhinolophus > Rhinolophus sinicus. The sequence continues at coordinate 196,897,085 of NC_142517.1, read as the reverse complement.
AATCAAGATATAGATCGCTTCCATTACCCTCAAAAGTTCTCCAGTATTCCTGTCAGGAACCGTACCACACCCAGCCCTAGGCAACTATGGATATGCTTTTTGCTGCTATAGATGAGGTCTGCCTTTTCTAGAAACTATTTATAGGAGGTAATATTTACTGAACATACCATGTGCCAGTCACTGTGGATCATCTGCCTTATTCTCAAAATTCTAAGAAAGAATGGGTTCAGGGAGGTTAAATATATGCAAGTTCACACAGCGAGTATATGGCAGAAAATTAGATTTAAATTCTAGGCTACTTCTCTCTAGAATCAGTGGTAGATTTCAATCCTACCTGGTTTATAGGATTGAAGTCACAAATATCTCTCCAAGTTGAAGAAAATATTTCTTAAGATCCCAATACAGACTTTGAAGTTTAATATCCTATTGTGTATAATACAGCTCATTAACAGTTGGATTTGGATAAATGGTAAGTTCACTTACATACCCAGAAACATAAGGTCATTTATGAGAAGTCTGATTTAAACTATTAGTTATCTTCCTCAATACTGTCTTCCAAGATTACAAACAAGATCTATTGGATATAACTGTATCTTCAGATATAACTCGCTTAATGTCAGTGGTCCCTTCCTTTCAATGTTAAAAATGTCTGTATGGCCAAAATTTAGGAGGGAATTGCTCTCCCCTTTTCTGTTTAATGATTTGTATATAGAAAAAGTATTTCAAATAACTTTTTTCTTTCAACAAAGCTTAACATAGGCAAGACATTTACCACTGTGAGTCACCAACGGTTAACTTCAAGTGTCACAAACACAGGGTACTGATAGTTGGTCTTCTATCTCTGTAAGATCTTAATACTTAATGTGAAAAGGAAAAGATATTTAGAATTTAAATAAAAAGACCCACATTTACCTATAAATGAGAAAGAAAAATGATTTACCCCTTATGAGGAAATTTAAACATTGATGTTGATGGCTTTTCTTAAACAGAAAATATCTAAATCTTTCAATACAACTTTATGTTCAAGGGCCAAAATAGCTGGCTTTTCTACCAATGAATATGTGACAATGAATAAAGAAAGAAGAGAATTAGATTGAAATAGAGATTATTTTCCCAAGTCTGGAGATGACTTAACAAGTGTCTTTGAATGTCTAGCTGATGATATTGCAAGAAAACACACTTTCTAAATATTGCCAAAGGGAAATATTAAATTAGCTTAATTATCCTCATATCTTTATAAAAATAAAGGCCAGAATGTTCTTCAAAAATAACTTTTTAAAAATAGAAGTGAATAAGCAAAAAGAAGTTAGGCAATTTGCTTAAAACTTGAACAGGAGACAGTCCTTGAATTAGATGCGCGAGAATGCACAATATTCTTTTTACTTGTCAAAGAGGAAGGCATCTGGGAGTCTAGCACAACTTCAACAAAAAGATATAGAATAACTAATGACGCTGCCCATTAGGTGGAAAGCAAGGAAAAAATAAGGGTTTAAGGATGTTAGAATTGCCAGTAGAAATCAGTGGGGAATATTTTTAAAAATGCATACCCAGAGCATCTCGTAAGGGCTCTCCTTCGGTTGTTTTAGATCACTACCATATCATTCATTACAGAAGACCCACAGTGTGTGAAGATATGTATAATAATTCTATTAATCAACCTCCCAGGTCCATAACAAAGTGATTTGTTACTCTGTTGAGGCAGGAACTAGAGTCCCAAAGCTGAACCTAGGAGCAAGCCATTTAACCAGCGAGTGAACCTAGCCAACCACTGATCACTCTGTTATTCTTATTTCATCTTTAAATAATCCTGTGTGTATTTGTGTCCTTATTTCATAGGTGTGAGAAAGAAATGACGTTCTATGGTGGCAACAATGAAGATATTAGGATGTATTCTGTAAAGAATGAAAAGTCTATTATACCATACATTTCTAGTACACTACTACTCAAGTCAAAATTTAAGATACTTCCCAGATTATCTCAAATCCTCCCTATTGTGAATGAAATCCTGCATTCACATGATCACATTCTCCTTGGACAGTACTATCTCCCTAGCTGAATGATGAATTACCTGTTATTTTAAAAAAGATAAATAAAGGTACACACAAATACAAATTTTCATCATTAGGCAAAAAGTAATGTTGCTTAGATTACTGCAGGCACTGGTGCATGTATTAACTTTTCTCAATTTCTAGTGAGTGACAAACACCATTACTGTCCCTTTACCCAGATCAGAATAAAACAGGCAGTTTAGTCCAATGGAAGGCATGCGCTTCAGTCTCCTCTCTAACCAAATATTCTAGTGAATGAGTGGTAGAAAGTAACTTGTCAGAGCTTTCGTGTGGTCTAAGCAGCCCAACAAATGAAAGTATATCTAAAAGTTCATATTTTAAATAAATGTATTGTCAATTTAATTGAAGAAACATGTATTGAGTACTTAATTATAAGTAGTGAACCACAGCTTTAATCGCTATTCAAAAGATGAATTATAGGGAGCAAATGAAAATAAAAGAAATTGAACAGGTATGGGTATAGAGTTTGGGGAGGCACAGAGAAAAGAGCAGCTTGGCATCCAAGTGTGGAGAACACACAATCAGATTTTGAGAGATGGACAAGCCAACCTTAGAAGAATCTATTTACCTTGTCCCTCCCTACTAGCAGAAACCTCATCTTCTGACTTGCTTCTTCCAAATTATACACGCAATTTGGGAGAAGAAACAAAAAAGTTGGGGAAATTGCAAACATCTAATTGAAAGATATAAAAGGTACTTCTCCACTTTGAGTAGTTACAAACACTTAGAAACATGGTGACAGGAGGCAAAGAGATGCCACTGGCTCTGGAAATGACAATGTTTTCTATAACCTAATTACACTAAGCTTCCTTTTTATATTTAAAGGCAATTTTTCGGGTTCTCTATTTCGTGTTTGTATCATTTTGCCTACTAACGCAACTTAAGTATATTATTCTCTCATTAAGTCACTTTACCTTGGTGAAACAGAAAAAGTGGGATGGGCATTTACAAAAGTGTGCTCAAATCACATGATCCCATTTTCCCACTGTGGATAAGTGTTCTCAGTGGCCACCTCCTTCATCTGCACCCCTCATTTAGCAAAGTACCCGAGCCCTTACTTTGTGCCAGGAACTGTCCTGGACTAGGGTGACCATGTAAACAAGACCCACATGATCCCTGTCTCTGTCCTCAAGAGGGAGACAATCAACAAGCAAATAAATACCAAAAAAAATTACAAACTGGAATCAATGCTGTAAAGGGTACTCTAAAAGTAAAGTTGGGAGGTTACAGAACTACAGTACTTTAAAAAAGATGGTCAGGGTCAGCCACTCTAGGGAGATTTGGCAGAGATCTGAGGGAAGCCAGCTATGCCCACATGGTGTGTGTGTGTAAATTGGAAGAGCATTCCAGGAACAGAGATCAGAAAGTGCAATTTGGAGTGGAAAAGCACACCAGAAGAGATGGTAGAACGGATGGCCAGTGTAACCAACTGGAGCCTACCGGGCAAGTGACATAAGACAAAACTGTAAACGTGGGTAAGGACCAACGAGGGTCTTCTTTGTCATGGCGAGGAGTCTGGATTTTATCTAAATGCAATGGGAAGCCACAGTATTACACGAGACAGGTGAACTACCCGATCCATTTTGGTTAAAAGACCACACTGATAAAACGAGATGTGTGAGAAAAGGTTTTAAGCGCAGAGAACCGTAAATCAGACATGATAATTATTCACTTCTCTGGGCCTCAGATTTTCCGTCTGCAAAGCAAGTGGTTTGAACTAGAAGCCATTTCCTTTCCGCTGCGATGTGCCTAGGCGGTCAGTTCCGAGAGCCCGGGGCCTTGTCAAATTGATCACAGAATTACCCTCATCCCCGCCGACGCCCAGAACGCAACTGGCACCCGGAAACTGTTGGTCAGGGCAATGAATCAATGAATGGCCAGTCCGGGCCGCGAGGGAGGCGTTCCGGGCGCGGGACCAGGCCCCGGGGCCGGAAAAGAACGCGAAATGCGGCGCGAGAGGCCACAAGCGCCGGTGGGCGAGGAAAGTGGGGGGTGGCTTCACCGCGACCAAAGCGCGGCGAGGAGGGGGGCCGGGGCCTCGTGTGTCGAGGGCAGGAGCTGGACTCCAGGCTCCACAGAGGGAGCTAGGAGAGGAGGCCGAAACGCAGGACTGAGGAGGGGTTCCGGGCCCAGGCTGGGCGGCGCACCCACTCACCGCAGCCGTCGCCAGGCTGTGCATGTTGGGAGCGGCCACCGCTCTCCTCCCACCGCCGGACGCGTCCGACCCACGTCCCAGCTTCAGCGACTCTGCCGCCAAAGAGCCGCCGCAGCCGCCATCCGCCTCCGGCTCGCTCCGCCCCCTTCGCAGCCCTATGACCTTTCACCCCTGACACCGCCCACAAACCTCTTCCCTCCTCCTAGCTCTCGGCGGACTTAGTCCTCAAGTCTGTCCTTTGTCTCTTAAGATTCAGGACCTGAAGGACGTCCGCCTCCTACTAGTCCTCGCATTCCCCGTCAGGCATCCCCAGAGAGGGGAGTGAACTCTGACCCTCCTCCGGAGGCCAGTGAAGGGCGGGAAAAGCAGGGCAGTCCCCGAAGGAGAAGTAGTGCGCATGCCCGACTGGGCTGAGTAAGATGGAAACGCTGTGAAGTCGAAAGTGAGTGAGTAAGAAATGCGCATGCGTCCTGTAGTCAGATGGGGCGGGGCTGCCTTGGTGAAACTTCGCCGGGTGCTGGGGCGGGGCGAGGGCGTGGAGGGGCGGAGTTTGCATTCCTGCGCGCACGCGCCTCGTCCGGTCGCGTAGAGTGTGCGTGCGTGCGTTGCGTGTTTGCGTGTGGTCACAGTTCCCGCCATCAGCCGCTCTCCCTGAGTCGGGGGGAGTGAGCTGTCTCTCTCCTTCGTGCTGGGTGTCCCTTCCTTCCTTCCCCCCCACTTTTCCCCCTCCGCGCGGACTCCGTGCTTCCGGCGGGCCTGTCCCGGGCTCAGGACTCTCAGGCACAGGTAAGGCGGGCCCAGAAAGCTTCTCAACTGAGCGGTTTTCCCCGGCGGCCCCCCCCACCCCCGGTCCGCCCACTCGGCGTTCACTCTTCTGGAGTTAGCCCCGCTGCTGCTCAGCCTGCCCCCGTCCACTCGACGCTCCCCTGGCCTCGCCGGTGCTGCACTGGGGTCTTCCCTCAGGCTTTCATTCTCCTTTGACCTGGTCTTTACTGCTACTCGCCCCCTCCGCAGCCGGAACCTCCCCCATTTCGCTGGGGGCTGTCGTCCGCCACTCGCCCCTTAGCGAGGCCTGCTGTCTCTAAAAAGAGGACCTACGTTGCCGCACATCCACAGGCCTTGGACGTGATTCTCTCACTCTCTTGACAGTTCCTCACCTTCTTTCCTCTCCTAACCATCTCTCACTAAAACGCATGAATTGTGTTCTTGTCGTGCATTTGGTTGCTCCCCATCTCTAGCCGTCAGTTCAGGTTGTCCGGTTTACCTGTTTTAGGGCATGAGCCATGAAAGGAAATGATAGTTGATGACAAAAGCCTGTTTTCTGGAGACTTGGCCTGTAGTGGCTTTGTGGTAGTTCTTTCAAAATTTTGGCTCTGTAAATGCCTTTGGGGGGGTGACAGTATCTGACAAGTAGCTAACTGGAAGAGATACCTAAGAGAGGATGTCAAGTTAGCAGTTGGATATATTGGGTTGGCACTCAGAGGAGAGTTCTGGGCTGGATATATAAGTAAATGTATATATGTCATTGCCACGTTGATGGTAAACACATGGATGTGGATGAAATTGCCTAAAGTGAGTATAACGCTAGAAAAGGGGATTTAGGATGGCTCACTGAGGGGTTCTTGACGTTTAATAACTGGATAGAGGAATACAAGTCTGGTAAAAGCGATGGAAGAAGTAATCAGTAGTGTTGCATTTTGCTGAAAGATGAATGAGGACTGAGAAGCCCAGTGAAATCAAAGTAATCGATGATCATGGTGAGAGAGGTTTAATGGAGTAACATGGAGTATCTTGGTTCAGTCCTAGGTCCTGTTCTTTTTGCTCTTCCCTTTCCACCCTAAGCTTTGAATTCTACCTATATATTGATGACTTAAGAACTTTTATTTCCAGCCTCTTCCCAAAAGCTCAAGATCTATTATAACTAGCCCCCATTTGCTTGACATCTCAGTTTGATTTTTTTCCTTGAGATTTCAAATATAACATGTCTAAAACCAAATTCTTAATCTTTCTCTCCGTATCCAAATTCTTTCTCCAGTATCCCGTCTCATTAAGTGGCATATCCATTTATCCACTTACATAGGCTAGACACTTGAAAGCCATTCTTGACTCCTCCCTCATCTCATGTATCCGCGCCCTCTTCAAGTTCTATTTATTCTATTTCCAATATGTGTGTTGAATCTATTTCTGTATATCTTTCGTGTCACTTTTCTAGTTCAAGCCACAACCCTCATTCCCTTGGACTTAATGTCACTGCTGGGCACCCTGTATTCTCATCTGTGAAATGGGTATAATCACACCTTATTGAATTTTTATGAAGATTAAATGAGATAACTGTGGTAAGAACATGATACATAGTAAACAGCCAGTAAGCGTTATTATTGTAATTGTTATAAGCTGAATCACTTTAATTCTTTCATATCTGGTTGTCCTGTTTTCTTCCATTCTTGTTACTTTCTCCTCCCCAAATTGAAATCACTTCTTTGTTCAGCAGTAACATGTCATTTCTCTGCTTAAAACCCTTCTGTGGATTTCCCAATCACTAAGTATTTATTACATTTAAGGTAAAATTCAAAATCATTACTATGGTGTACAAGATTCTGCATAACCTGAGTCTTTCCTGCTTTACTAGCTTCATCTTGCACCATCCTCCTCTCTCTCTCACGAAACTCTAGTCACACTGCTTTTCATTTCTTCAGTCATACCAAGTTACTTTCTGTCACAGGGCCTTTGCACATTTTGTTCTGTTTACCTCGGTTGTTCCAGCATGACTGTCCTTCAGTGAACTCTTTCTTCAATTTTCAGCTTATATGGTACTTCCTCAGAGAAACCTTCTCTTGGTGCTCTCTAACCTTTAACCCCCAGTCTTAAATCAGGTACCCTATTATAAGCTCTCATCATGCCCTGAACTTTATATTATCTTTCAGAACTTGTAAATATATATTTATTTGTGTGGTTATTTAAAGTCTGTCTCCTACTAGAATATAAGCTAGTAACTATTTCATTTCTGTTTCTGAAGAATTGGTTAAATGAGTAGCCATCATGTCTTTTGGAAGCTTACTGACATTCTTGTCATCTGTTGACAAACACCTTTTCTGTCTGCAGACAAATCAAAGGATACAAAAAAACAACAAAGGGTTTTCCAGCTTTGGATGAATTTACATTTTTGTGTCATTAAATCATTTAGATTTTAGACTCTTTGAATTGGAGATAAACTTTATCTAGGGCAACTTCTCTCTTTCAGCCACAACACTAATTTTATCTTTGTGCAAGAAAGCCCTTAGAAATCAGAGCAGTGGTTTATATATTTTTAAACAACAGATTAAACTATGAGACCAGCAAGGAGGAGGTTTCCAAAACTAAAGGAAAACATCCTATTTAAGTAAGTTGGTGGTAGATGGGAAGGAAGTATTAAAATTTAACAATTTGTGTGTGTAGAACAGGATTTTTGTTGAGAAATAGAAAATAAAACATAGGACGTGTATGAATGCCGAACAGAGAGGCATTTGGATTCATCTTGTAGGTAGTGATGAGCTGTTAAAAATGTTTGGGAGAAAGTTTCAATTAAGCAAGCTGAAAAGTTGAATAAGGTCTAGCAATATGCTGTACAACATGGTATCTGCTGTTAACAGTGCTGTGTTGTATACCGAAAAATTTGTTAAGAGGATAGATCTCATGTTACTATTCTTACCACAATAAAATAAAAATTTAAAATTGTTTGGGAAGGAATCAGCATCAATAGCAAGTATTTAGCACATACTAAGTGCCTGTTATTTTGTTGGAGTACAAAAGAAGGTAGGACAGGTCCTCCTCCCTTGCCCCCCGCCCCCACACTTTTAGGGAGAAAGTTAAGGAGGCAGTGTATATTCTCGTTGATAGGAGATAAAAAGAGTAGTTCTTTAGAAAGGGTAAAGATTCATTGGATGAAAAAATCCTGAGGGAATGGAGACTGGAAAGTGGTTGCTGCAAATTATTGATGAGGATACAGTATGGTATTAGTTAAAAACGTGGGTTCTGGTGGTAGACTGTTGTCTCTTACTGACTCTGTGACCGTAGGTAAATTATGTAATCTCTCCAAGCCTTGGTTTCCTTATCTGTAACATAGAGATAATAGTAATCCCTATCCTTTAGGATATTGTGAAAATTAAATGAGATAGTGCATGTATGGAGCTTAGCACTGTGCTTAGTAAATGCTGCATAATGAATATTAGGTTGGAGTGATGGCAAAATGATGTGTTTCTGAATTAGGGTAGTAACTAGTATGAAAAGACTGGGTTTTAGATAAATGCGAAGAGGTTAAAGCTGATGCTAGGATTTTTTGCCTGAATGAAGGTGGAAGGAGAAGTATAGAGAAGTCTGGGGAGCCTCTTGAAGGCATGGACTGTATAATTTTCACATTTGTATCCATACTAGAGTGCTATCAAATTGGAGTAGCTCAGTAAATGATTTTTTACTAAGTGAATAAATGAGTTTAAAGTTGATGTTACAGCTTTCAAGAAGGCAATGAGAGATGTTTGAGTTAGAACAGCCTTTAAGTTGAGGCTTAAAGAGGCCTAAATTTGAAAAAGAAACCCATAAAGTTAGTTTTGAAAGAAAAGTAAAAACCAGGTTTACTTAACCTTTTGAAATTGTATCAGCACATCATAGAAGTGGTATTTTAATACTTAAGACATCATTATGAAACAATGTTTCTGAAGTTAACAAAAGATACACTCTTTTTCACTGCCTTAGTTTCAAAATGTAGCAGGGATAAATAAAGCAAGACACAAATTGATTGAAGTGCAGGCTCCTCCTGGGATCCCTCATTTTGCCCATAGATATATCCCTACAGTTCTATTGCACTCTCGTGTGTGTGTGTGTGTGTGTGTGTGTGTGTGTGTGTGTATAGCTTAAGCATTATATTTTAAGTGTTTTCAGTAAGGTGGTTTATGGTTTTTAAATAATCAAAAGGTTAATCTTTGTTGTATAAATGATCACATTTTAAAATAATTTTAATTTTATACATTGGATTCATTTAAAAAGGCACGCTTATATTTTCTTTAGCTGAGTTGATGGCTTCCGGAGAACTGGCATAGCTGCAGAATATGAGTAGTTCCTCAAGAAGAGTGCATTGCCTTTGGCACAAGCATCAGAATAAAGGTGAATTGTTGTTACATAGGGTTTTTCAGTAAAAGTCACTGAAAAGTAAGTAATATTTTTATTTTGGATATGTGTTTCCAAGAGTATGCATGTTGACAAGAATTGACAGTTTTCATCTGTTTTGTAGTAACTGTTTTATTCTTTAGCCTGCTTTCTTTACCGCAGAATGCACTTTCTGGGTAAGGATGTTTTCAAAGCAGTACCTAAAATAGCAATAGCATTTATATACCTGTACGAGGGTATAGAAACATGTTTGGTAATTTTATTGAGTATTTTAATAATTGTGAAGAAATTTAGGGAAAGGGGTATCTCTCTGGATATACTTAAAGAATGAGTTTTTGTTATACTTTGTCTTCCTAATGTCACTGTGATAGTGAATTAGCATTACAGAGGTCAAAGAAACCTTGTCTTTGTCCTAGTTTCATAGAAAGTTTTAACTATTACTGGATCATGCCAAATACTGAAAAAGAAACTTAGTGTTTTTCTCTTAACCAAGTAGGGCAAACCCTGAAAATATGAATATACAAAAGTAGATATAGTTAATCCATTTAATGCAAGAGTAGGTAATGGACTAAGTTGAGGCATTAAGAAAATGTTTTATGTCCTGTACCTTTTAGGTTTTTTTTTCTTAGAAGAAAAAGAGGTTGTTAGTAGAAATGGTTAGGAAAATGTTAAATATCTGAAGTAAAATTTTATGTACTTAACCAAACTCTGCATCAAATGTTTGAAAATTATGTAGAGAGAAATTATAGAGAGAATTATATGGAGAAATAGAAATAACCAATAAAGGTTTTTTTTCTGCTGTATTTTAGTGAACTTTGAAATCTTTACCTCAAAATTTTGTTAAATAATCTAATTTTTAAAAAATATGATTTTCTTGGTGGAATTCAAGGTCAACAACCTTTACTTACTTTTGGCTTATAAGGAAAACACTAAGATAATGGGGTTTTATATTATTTCCTTTTAATTTGGCACCCTGACCCATAATGACATATAAAGAAAGATCAGGAAATTTGACAAAACTCTTAAAATGGAGTTTTTTTTATTGAACAATGAATAATACAAATCCCAGTTCAGGCAAATTCACTAAGGTTTTTGTTTTAATAATGCATTATTATCTTTTTCATTGAGTCTTAAGATATGAGGACAGCTGTACATTTAGTGAAGTTCATATGCACATAGAAAAAGCTTAAGCGTTCAAAAGATGAGTTATATGTAATACAGTGCATAGTGATACACTTGTAAAGAACTTAGGAAATATAGCCCTATATATCCACATACAGGGTAACATAAAAGGGATTTATGGCTCTAGTATCTACTGTTGTATATTTTCACAGTAAATTGAATAAAATTGATAGTATGGATTTGTTCATTATTCGTGAATAATGAGTTTATTTCTTGTGTGTCAGACACTGTCCTAATGGGGATGCAAAGCTTAAAGAACACATTCCTTGTCTTTAAATAGAAGAGTCTAGATAGAGAGAGACAAAGAGGTAAGCAGTTTATAACACAATGTGATAAATGCCTTACTAGAAGTAAGCGCGGGGTATAACAGAAGAATAGAGAAGTATGGAACAGTCTCAGTGTGGATATGGGGTGAGAGAAAAAGTGAAAGATAGCTGGGAAAGGCTTCTTAAAGAAGATTACATCTAAGCTGAGCCTTGATTTTATAGACAAGAAAAGAAATTATGGGAACTTGTGGGGTATGGGGAGAGTACGTAAACATCCTGCAGACTTCAGCCTCTGTGAGTGCAGCATGAGAGCATGTGGCTTTTTTAGGGAAATTATAAATAGTTCAGATGGCTGGATTTGGAGGGCTTGTTGGGAAGAGAGGTAAGCAGAACCTGGATCATGAAGGGCATTTATGTCATGTTAGTGAGTCTAGATTTTATTGGGAGGGCAATGGGGAGTCATTGGATAATATTGAGGAGAATGATATGATTTGATCTGCATTTCATTATAAAGTTGTCTGGAAGGTGTATGGAGGTAGAACTGACAGGACTCTACCCTGACCTTCCATCTCCAGTCCAATACCAATAATCATCAAGAGGAAGTCAAAGATAACACTCATGTTTCTGGCATAAGAAACTGGGGTAGGAAAGGGGCCACGTATTATTGGCAGGGCTGAAATAGAGAAGAAAAAATTTCAAGGATGTATCCAAACAATGAAGCACCAAAAAATAGTATTACAAACACATTGCTGGCCCAAAATTCTCTAGTTACTAGTTTGAATAAAATGGTGTGTAACAGACAGGACTATAAACAAAGTAGTGGGCTGTGTTACTTTGATGGATTCGTATACCCAGCAAACTATACTAAATCTGGCTACAGTAGACACTCAAGAAATTTGATGAGGTGAGTGAATAATGATAAGAGGACTTACAATGCATAACACCTTTTAACTATTAAGAGTGTTTTCATATCTCCTTAAATTTTATTCCCTGTTATTTGATGTACATTATATAGAGGCCTTAAACTAGCGGTCCCTAGGCTGTAACCCTGCCTACAGGTGGGTTTTGTTTGATTTGTAGCTTTTAAAAATAACTTTGAATTCATTGCCCACAATTAAAAATGGACAGATTTACATAAAAATTTGTCATTTTCTTGAAAAATTAGACGATCTGGTAATGCTAGGTTCACCATTTCTACGTGATAAAATTGGCTGGATTTGAATAGCAGTGTTCATCTTTTGCCTGCCCATCATTTGTGTTACCTGACTGACCCATGTAGGTAGTTGAATTGGTAACCCCTGTTAACTTATTTATCAGGTGTCTTTGAAGAACAAAGTGTTTGCAGACAAGGAATAAATTCAGAAAATGGACACTGATTTCATATTAAGGCTAGGGTTTGTTGAGTGCCTAATGTGTGTTATTTCATTTAAGTCTGCAACACTATAGCATTTGTTGTTTCTATTTTACAATTGAGAAAACTAAAGGTTAGAAAAGATAAGTTACAAATTCGTAAGTGACAGCTGGCTCCTGATATCTAGACCTAGTATGTTTTTCCTTTGATAACTACTTTTTTTGAAAGTTTTTCTAGTTGAGCTCTTTAGGCAGATGCAAAGTTTAATGATTTTTAATTTATTAAATTATAAGCACAAATCTGTATTAGAGGCAGTGATTTTAGAGATTTGAAAAGAGTATAAATAAAATGTTTTAACATTGAGTGTGATGTGATTTGATCTGCAGTTCATTATAAAGATATCTGGAATGTGTGTGGAGGTGGAATTGTATAACACATACACTATTGTTGGCTTTCTCTGCTATTACTATTGTATTTGTTGATATTTGGGAAGCTACTTTGAAGAGTCTTAGACATTCTATTATTGTTGTAAGCCACTTGTAAGTATTAGAAGGTCATTTGTGAAATTTGAATATCTGTCATAGATGAAATTGGTAAAGAGTTCCAGGAATTGTAATATTAAACATAAATGGTAAGTGGTTCTTAGGAAGAGAGGTTTTTTGTTTGTTTTCCCTAGAGAATAAATGATTTTCTCAAATAATACAGTTTTGGGCGTTAAACGAATTTGATTATTCTTACAGTTTTGCTTTCACTTAATGTCTTCTATACATGTGGATATGCTTGGACTACTTGGTATGAGTTGGTATTTTGAGAACTCCATTCTGAGAAATGGAGTCAGCTGACTGAAAATATTTTTTTACTTGTATTTGAAATTCAAGACCCTTTAGCATTCGTGAAGGAAGGTAAAAGTTGATCGTGTTGCTGTAGGCAATCCCACTGAGAATGCAATCTTTAGTATTGACCTGCCTTTAGTGGCAACAATATGGTGTGAGTGGTACAAAATGCAAAACTTAGGCACTAATACATAGAGGTACTAGACACATGGCAAAGAAGGGAACATGTACTGAAGAAGTAAGTAAATGCTGGCTATATTCACACAGTCAGGATCAGTGACTGCTTTAGTTGTCTTTCTTACCTGTGCCATGCCGCTAATCAAGGCCTTTGAGGCTGCTTAATAAAATGTGGTTTATTGAAATGGAGAAAAGGACATAAGATGGTTCATTAAATGTCCTCTTTCAAACACTTATTTTAATTACTGGTAAATTGTAACTTTATTTTATTTTTCTTCCTTAGAATCTGTCAGGTGAAGGTGTATTTTTGCTTTATAATTTGGCTAGAAGCAATTTATTTTTTAAGAAAGTATGTCTCCTCTGAAGATACATGGTCCTATCAGAATTCGAAGTATGCAGACTGGGATTACAAAATGGAAAGAAGGATCTTTTGAAATTGTGGAAAAAGAAAATAAAGTCAGCCTAATAGTGCACTATAACACTGGAGGAATTCCAAGGACATTTCAGGTATTACCAAATTTCGATTTGGAATAGATCTTCAGTGACATGTTTTAGTGAATGATTGTTCTCTGCCATAGTAAGTATCATGGTAGCCCTCCTCCTACATTAATATTTCTTGTTTTTTATTTCCAGCACACTCATACTCTTATATTCATATGTTATAAATTATTCAGTAACATTATTGATCATGTATAATAAAGAGTGGGAAGTAGTCACCATTATTGAAAAGAAAGTTGACGGGAGGAAGATTAGAGGAACTGAGTTTGGATGCTATCTATCTAAGCTATTTTAAAAACCGCAGTAGGAGAACTTCATTCCTTTTTTTTCCTTCTCTTTAACATAAATGATAGATTTATCTTTACTTAGTGTTAGCTTTTAATAGGACTTCTTAGTATCATCTTAATGTCTGCTTCCTAAATAATCCTGCCAGAGTGGTGGTATAGACCATTCAAGGTCATCCTTACAGCTGTTTTCTTCTAATTGTAAACTTTTAAAGGATCTCATTGTTTTATCACTGCAGAAAAGAGATAATTTTGTTTTCACTTCTATACTGTTTATCTTGTGCAGCCAAGAACTCATCTTGATATGAGTTGAATTTAAGAACATAATGTCTTACGTTTTTTCTGCACTTTAAAGTTCCATGTTTATTAATTAGATTATACAAAAGCATATCTTAAAGTACTCTATTGAAGAACAATTTATAAAACTTTATGCTTGAAAGCCTGAGCTGAGGTAAAATTTCCATTTGTCTTTGCTTTTGAACTATGAAAATAAATTGTTTATGATTTTGTGTATCAAAGATGCTCTTTTTTGGGTGGGGGGGCTCTACCGGTGAGAACTGGAAGACCTAGACAAATTCAAAAAGAGCTGTAAGCACTAGGTATTCTTAAATAGATTAGAAATGGTGACAGAGGTAATAGAAACAGTACAAGTTTCTGCCACATACATGTAACTACTAATTGCCCATCTCAATTAAATAATTTTTCCAAATAGATAATCAGTTTTTCTGTCCTCAGCCCAAATTAGCACTGGGTAAATATTTCAATATTCAAATAAGCAAGCATAGATCTTTAGGAGCATAATGATTGTACCTGTGATTCTACCCTCATCTCAGTTCTAGATTAGTTTGCATTCAGCATTCATTTGTTAACCACCTACAGCTTGCTGTGGTGGGTACTGTGCTAAGGGCTAAGAATACAAAGTTCAATGAGATACTTTTCCTCTAGAACTTAAAAACCAAATGCAGTCTCAGCTGTAAACATATTTCAAAGAGATGTGGAACATATATACAATGGAATATTACTCAGCCCTAAAAAAGAATGAAATTTTGCCATTTACAACAACATGGATGGATCTAGAGGGTATTATGCTAAGTGAAATAAGTTAGAGAAAAACAGATACTGTATGATTTCACTTATGTGGAATCTAAAGAGCAAAATAAGTGAACAAACAAAGCAAAATAGAAACAAACTCAGATATAGAGAACAAACTGATGATTGCCAGATGGGAAGGGGTTGGGAGGATGGGCAAAAAAGATGAAGGGATTTAGGAAGTACAAGCTGCCAGTTATAAAAATATCACAGGATTTATACAGCCTAGGGAATATAGTCAATATTGTAATAACTATGTATGGTGCCAGGTGGGTACTAGACTTATTGTGGGTATATAAATGTATAATCACTAGGTTGTACACCTAAAACTAATATAATATTTTATGTCAACTGTAATTTAAAAACAAAACTGTTTGATTGTATAAAAAGTATTTCAAAGGTACTGAGGTAACACAAGGGGGTGGTTTATGTTCTGAGGATTTAGAGGATAAATAGGAATTTGCCACATCTGGTAGAGGTGATGCAGAGGTAATATCTATACGTGGACAAACACATGCAAGTGTGGATCAACACTGAGGAAACCAGAAAATTATTTAAAAATAAATAGACAGTAGGGAGTGAGTGGCAGAAATAGATGCTGAAGGGTTAGATAGGAACCAAATCTTGAAATATCTTATTTGTCATACTTAGATTCTAAGGAGCCAAGCATCTTAGGTTTAGTTTCGTTGGAGGACTAGGCAGATGACTTTATTTCAAGAGATAGTGGGAGAATAAGGACATGTAGGAGGTTATTGTGGGAGTTTAAGAATGAAAGTCCTAAACAAAGGCAAAGACGTGGGAGAAGCAAGGGGAGGAAAGGGTAGATTTGAAGTGATTTCAAGGAGACTTAACTCAGTAGATTTGGGGGGTAAGAGAAAAGTGTTTGGGGAGCTTCCTAAGTTTCTTGGTGGGTGGCCGTCCCTTTTATGTCCTCTGTGATGGAGCAGGGGGAAGATTGGGGTGTGGAATGGGGAGAGATGAATTGTTTGAGTTGTTAAGATATTGATGTCCAATGGGCTTTAGGTAAACAGGACTGGCGCTCCACCAGAGAAGTCTATATTTAGAGAAAGAATTGGGAGGCCTCACCACATGGGTAATTACTAACATTGTGGGGCTAGATAAGATTTTCAATTATTGAAGTGATCCAGTTCAAGATGATTCTCATCGTTTGTTAATGAACAAACGTTTCCCCTTTTATTTAACTTTCATTTTTAAAAAGTGGTATATTGAATGAAATAATGGTTTTATGTGATCTATTTTCCTTTTGCTTTCTAAACTGTTCATTTAAATTTTGGACTTAAAGCACTTGAAACTAGTTATTGTGTTTTGTGATAGAATTTCTACTAAAAGACATTAATTTAAGACCTACTTTGAAGCTAAAAAAAAATACATTGTTTAAACTTTAAATGTAAATTAAGTCTGGTAAAAAAAATATTGTTTAAACTTTAAATGTAAATTAAGTCTGGTAAAATTGTTTTTTCTTATCTAAAAATTGACAAAGGTCATTCTTCCTAATTTAAAAAATAAGTATGAAATGCTGTTACTTCCTTCTTTATGCTGTTCAGAGGGTATGTCTTCATCAAAAGTCAGCTTTAGAAACTTTTGTGTATGCCTGCTGAGGGAGAACATTAGAGAATAAGGATGCCTGGTTGGTAGGAATTATTTAGATAATAAAGAAACTGAAAGATTTATTAATTTAGTCTTGGAAAAATTTCAGCCAAGAGAAAATAAAAGTTATCACTTTGTAACACACATCCAGAGTCTGGAGAAGTATAAGACAGGTTATTGAACCATTTCTGGGGAGAGGGAGAAGGAAGCTAAGATAGTTCTTTGTGATTGAATAAACGTTAAATGAGCCTGCTTAGACAGTTAAAGACAAAAAGATGTCTTTACAATGATAAAGTTTTATTTCAATGTGTTTTTGAGAAGTGGAATTATTTTAAGGACTATAGTTTGAATTAATATATCCTTTTACATTGTAGCTACTTAAACCATTTGCCAGGTATCTTGCAAGCTTTTGTTTAAAAGAAAAAGGAAGCCTCTAATCCAATATGGCTTTCGAAATTGGTGATGGTATAACCATCTAGATTCTGAAAATTAACTCACTAGTTTTTATAACTTTATAACTATACTTGCAGATATGTAATTCCCTACCATAAAATCAAGAGTGCTAGGATTACGATGTAAAATAAATTTTAATATTATGTGTTTGCCTCTCCTAAAATTGAAAATTTTGATTTAAATGTATCAAGAAATAGTAACTGTTTTTTGGTTGGGGGGAAAAGAACTAAATGTGGGGAAGAGTATGAAATGTAACTTAGAAAGTATAAAGTTTATTGATTATACAGCTTATTATATGCTTCATTATTGCATGTTTTTAGTGATAAGATAATTTTTCTTTTGTGTTGATCAGTTAAGTCATAACATTAAAAATGTGGTGCTTCGACCCAGTGGAGCAAAACAAAGCCGCCTAATGTTAACTCTACAAGATAATAGCTTCTTGTCTATCGACAAAGTACCAAGTAAAGATGCAGAGGAAATGAGGTTGTTTCTAGATGCAGTCCATCAAAACAGACTTAATGCAGGTGAGCACTAATCATCCCAAGGTCTAACATTAGCAGTTATAAAAGAATAGTACTAGACTGCAGACCAGTATCCCTGGTGAATATTGATGCAAAAATCCTCAACAAAATACTAGCAGACCAAATTCAGCAGCACATTAAAAGGATTATGTACCATGACCAAGTGGGATTTGTATCTGTAATGCAAAGATGGTTCAAGATATAAAAAATCAGTCAATATAATACAACCCATTAACAGAATGAAGGACAAAAACCACATGATCATCTCTAAGCAGAAAAAGCATTTGATAAAATTTAACACCCTTTCATGATAAAAATACTCAACAAACTATGAATAGAAGGAAACTACCTCAACTTAATAAAAGTTGTATATGAAAACCCATAGCTGATATCATACGTAATGATGAAAACACGGAAAGATTTTCCTCTAAGATCAAGAACAAGGCAAAGATGCCTTCTCTCACCACTTCTGTCAACATAGTACTGCAAGTCCTAGCCAGAGCATCCTTTACCCCAACAAGTCTGTTCTAAGGAGTTTATCCTACAAAAATTGTTCCATTAGTGCAAGAGATGTGAAAGGACGGTCAGATTGTTTACAATTTTAAAAATTGAAACATTCCAAATGATCATTGGGAAATTGGCGAAGTTTAAAATACTTTTAAAAGTATACAAATTCCTATTTATGTAGTATCTTGCATGTTCTTTAAACTATCGTTGATTTCTTTGGAATAGAAGCCATGTGTTCCACTTGCTGAACTTAAAAAGAATGTTTTGGAGTCTGCATTATTTGAAGTATATCTGTCACTGGTTCTGACATGTTTCCCTGGCATCTAATTAATGTCATTGTTCATGCCATGGAGACACAGTAACTAATTTTTCTATAGTATTAATTACCAAATATTTGTATAGGAGAAATTCTAGCATGTTCTTTTTCCATTTAAAATTTTATCCTGCTGTGTGCCCAAATTTTTGCATGTTAATTAATTTTTTGCTTGAAACTCTAGCTCTAAATTTTAATTATATATCAGATGTGCTTTCTATTCAGGAAGAATTGGTTTATAAGCACTTTGATTTGTTTTATTCCTGCTTCTGTTTCTTCAGTATTATATAATAACAAATCTCTTTATTAAAATAAGTGATTTGGGTTTTGTTTGTTTTGTACCAGCCATAAAACCTTCTCAGGGGTCTGGTAATTTTGGAGCTATTCTGGGCAGCAGGACTTCACAGAAGGAAACCAACAGGCAGCTTTCTTACTCAGACAATCAGGTATGTTCATTTGAATCTTTTTAGCTTTTTTTAAAAAAATGGTAATCATAGACATTCTGTAAGGTAATTGCAGGAAGTAGAATTTAGACTGTAATGCCTAATAATTCTGGCATTGTCACAAGGGTATTTTCCACATAACTGAAATTTACCATTTTTGCTATCTCAAGCTCTTCAGCTATTTTTATGAAAATCTTTCTCAAATTTATCACATTCTTCCATTTTTACATGTAGTTCTACTGAGCACAATTTAACGTTGCTCAGTGTCTCATGGTCATCATTACGAACCACAGTATAGTTTTTAAAAGCATAGCTTTAGCGTTAGATGTGGGTTTGAGACTTGGTGCTGACACTTATTAGCTGGGGGTCACTGGAGAAGTTCCTTAAGTGCCTGAACCTTATTACCCATCTGTAACATTGAGAGAGCAATAATACATTAAGGGTTGCTGTGAGATGATGCATATAAAAGTGCTTAGCCCATAATACGATATACTAACAACCCTATCAGTGTTTGCTATTATTTCTGTGATGCCCTCTGTGTCTGTTCTGTATTACGAACTTTGCCCCTACGCTGTATGATACCGGACTGTTTTGTTGAAGTCTTCTGTTTGCTTTTTATTTCTTTTAATTTGTTTTACAAAGGAAAACCAGGTGTTAAAGAGAAACTTTGACGCTCTCCTGTAAGTAAACTGATGAGTTCTATTTGGCTATGCAGAGAGGTGATTACTCAGTCCATTTACTGGACTAAGCAATGAATAAGGTTTCATTTTTATTAATTTCTTTTTATAGAATGGGTGTTTTTTTTAACATTTTAGTTGAAGTATAATTGACATTAAGTAAATTGCACATAATAAAGTACAGTTTGATATATTTTGACTTATATACATACTCGTAAAACCATCACCGTAATCAACCTAGTGAACATAGCCATAACCCTTAAAAGTTTTCTCATTCCCCCTTTGTAATCCTTCCCTCCCTCTCCTTCTCTGGCTCTTATCCCTAAGCCACAGCTAATTTGCTTTCTGTCACTATAGATTAGTTGTATATTCTAGAGTTTTATATAAATGGAACCAGAGTGTAATTTTTTTAAATCTAGCTTTTCCACTCAGCATAATTAGAAATTCATCCATTTATAGGTAGAAATTTAAACTGTTGGAATTTAACATGCATAGCAGGCTATCTATTATATTATATAATAATATTTATATTTATTAACATAGCAGGCTATACACAAATAATGATTCCCATTAGTGGGATTATAAAATCAATTTTGTGGTTTGTGACTAGCATTAAATAAAGGAAAGAATAGACTAGGAATAGAATAAGAATAGAATATAGAAGGTATTGTACATAGTAACAAAAAGTATTGGTTTCTGAAACTTGTTTCAGTTTTATTTATGTGTGTGTAATAGATTGTGATGTAAAATATGTCTACCGTACTAGGGGGTCAAAAAGGTTGAAAAGTATGCCAAATGGTATACATATTGTATGCTACCATTTGTATAACAAAAAATAAAATATTGATTTGCTTTTGCATAAAGAAACAATAGAAGAATACTTACAAGTAGTAGGAGAAGGAAGTGGAAGAATAGGTGGATGGCATGGGAGTGACAATGGGACTTCTCAGTGTATGGTTTTTATAATACTATTTTGATTTTTGAATCTTGAGAATGTGTTACCCATTTGAAAATAAACTTAGCTTTTTAAACCGTTCATTCAGATGACCTCAGAGATGTTTTCTTTCCTATCCAAAGATTATAATTCTGTGGAAAGTTTTTGGAAATACCTTCCATAGAGAAATCACATAGCTCTTAATGTAGAGTTATAAAACTTATCTGGCTGAATGCTGTTCGAAAGCACTACTTCCCAACTAATACTTTTTAATTACTGTTTTCTCTCTAAATGTTCTTGATATATCTTTCGGGTACACTCTTTGATTCAGTTTCTGCCAGTGGTCTCTGTCCCACTCTCATTTTTCCCATGATTACATATATTTGTTTCATTCCTCCAAACTAGAACTGCCTCAAAAGTCATATGTGACTTGGCATTTAAGTTGTGGCAACCAGATGTCATTGTTCCTTTTTGTCACATCTATGTTACTGTAAGACAATAATGCTGGGGAAAATAGAAGGCACCAGGAAAATTGGAATACAAAAAATGAGATGGATACAATGCCATAAAAGAAGCCATAAGCACAAGTCTACAGAAGCCGAGCAGGGCTGTTGAGGACGTTGTGGACATCACTCATTCGTAGGGTCTCCAGGAGTTGGAATCAACTCAGTGGCACATCACTTTAATTTATCATAATCATAATTGGATTTTTTAATCTAAAGATTTATTTTCATGCAGGTCAGGAGAACCATGTCTTGTGTATGTGAATCTTTTCCCCCCCGGTAATTCATAGTAAATTCCCTTCTGCTCTTCTGCTCTAGGTGTGCTGTGGAATTTTTAAGTTTACGAGAGTACTGCGGGGAAAAAAGTGTTGCTCAGTTTATGACATTAACCATACATTAGAATCACCTGTAGTGCTTTAAAAAAATACTGATGAATGGGCCTCATCCCAGACTAATTAGGCTAGAATCTCTGGAGATGGGTATTTTTTGAAGTTCCCCACGTGAGAATCACTGTTCTAAAAGTATGCCAATTTATTTGAAGATTTAGCTTTGTTAAACTTTATTTTTACAGGCCTCTTCAAAAAGAGGAAGTTTGGAAACTAAAGATGATATTCCATTTCGAAAAGTTCTTGGTACTCCAGGTAGAGGACCGATTAAGACTGCAGCAGGAAGTGGAATAACTGTGACCCGGACGATTCCCTCTTTGACATCTGCATCTACACCTCTTAGATCAGGGTTATTAGAAAACAGGTATGAAAGATTTTTTTTCTTTCTTAGTCACTAGCTGTGCCTCTTTATAAATGTCTTTCAGGCCTTGTAGAAAGATCAATAATTTGAGAAAAAGGAGGAGATTGTCCAGTAAGTAAAGCGTATTGGAAGAAGAAAGTATAGAGTCCATTTTTAGTAGATAGTTAGTATTTGTCTTACGTGGTTTATGCCAATGACACGTAGTGAGAAATTCAGATATACAGTATGTTAATTTAAATGTGGTGTAGAGAATGAGATAGCAGTCGTCACCGTTCCTGTCCTTGAGTATGTTGGTTTATACTTTTTAATGGTATGAATTACGACTTTTTAAAATAACCTCTTTTTTTCTCTGTTCTCTGTAGGACTGAAAAGAGGAAAAGAATGCTATCATCTGGCTCAGAGTTGAATGAAGATTACCCTAAGGAAAATGATTCATCATCGTAAGTTGCTTTGAGAACCTTTAAGGCCCTAGATCAATGTTTCTTATATTGGTAATTATAACCACTAAGGAAAGTGGGGCGCGGGGGCGGTGATATTCAATTTATGGGAATTCCAAAGATAAAAGAGTAAAATTTAAAGTATTTTGATGACAGTAGGTTGTAGGCTCAGTTGAGAGAGGATTTGGCTATTGCTATTGCTTTGGTCATTTCATTGCACTGTTCCTATCATAGCTTTTTTTTGTTGTTTTTTTATCTGCAGTACTTAGAGGAGGAGGAATAGAGCTGGAGAACTCTAAATAAGTGTTTTTTTACTGACTGCTCTTTCAGTGTGAATCCTTTCCATCCCTCCTCCCTTTACATGTAAATTTTTTTTTTTTTTTACCTTATTCATGTAAAAAGTTAGCTTAAGGGTAAGAGGATGTAAACCCTACATAGATTCTAGGCAAGGAGCATCGATGTTTTAGAGCTATTTTCTGGGTTGAACAAAAGGGGATACACCTACAACAGGAGAGTCACTAGCTCACAATCCTCTTCCTCCTCATGGGTGAGTCCTTTCTTTTGTTTTTGTCTTCTGAGGAGAGAAAACTTATTAGTTATTAGTTTAATACCTCAACACCTTAACAGAAATCAGTTGTTAGTCAGTTGACTGGTATTCAAAGTCAAGGGGTCACCACAAGGGAATTAGAAAAAGCTGAAGAAACTTTATATATTAATTGGGATCTTGGTTCTGCTGCTGTAATAAGATGTAAAAATTTGTGTAGGTTGTAGGTCTCGTGTGGTATCTGAAACTATAATCACCATGGGTGCAGATTCCTTCTATCTTGTTGATCTGCCATCTTTAATAAGTAGCTTCCATTTTGTGAACCAGGATAGCTGCTTCAGCCTCCACTCTCATGTCTGTATTCCTATTGGTGGGAAGGAGGAACAGAGCAAAGGGAAGGCATACTGTTTTCCTTTAGGCTGGAAATAGTATACACCACTTTTCTGTATATCACATTGATCAGAACTTAGTCATATGGTTATATCAAGTTACAGGAAAGTCTGGGAAATATGTCTAGCTCAAATTTTACTATAATGGCAGAAAGATACAATGGTTATTTGGGGACAATTAACAGGCTGCTCTAGTTCACCCCTCTAGTCACAGAAATAACCCCGTTCATCATTCTTGCCATACATGGAAGACTCTTATCCTCATCCTAATGGAGACAGCTTCCGGTTCTCATTTAGTCCTTGTATCCATCTCAGAGTCCAGGATCTCTAGGTGATGTGCAGTCCTCTCCATAAAATCCAGGTGTGCTTTGGACCACACACCTCATGGTCTGGTACCTAAAAACTAAAAGGCAAGTTAATCTGCTTTCCCCGCTCCCATCTCTATACACATCATTAGGTTTAGCTCGGAGATACTGTGGATTTGGTTCCAAACCACCGCAATAAAAGATCACAATAAAGTTACACAAATTTTTTGTTTCCCAGTGCATGTAAAAGTTATGTTTATACTGTAGTCTAGTAAGTGTGCAATAGCATTATGTCTAATAAAAACAATGTGTATACCTTAATTAAAAATACTTTATTGCTAAAAAATGCTAGCCATCTAAGCCTTCAGTGAATCATAATCTTTTTTGTTGGTGGAGGATCTTGACTTCAATTTGTAAAAAAACACAATTATTTGCAAAGCCCAATAAGATGAGGTATGCCTGTACATTGCTGGACTAGGACAGGATATCCACAATAAAAATTTACATTTAGAAAACACAAGCATAGGGAACTGCAGGAGTCACTGGTCTATAGCAGCAATAAAGTCATGCTAAGCAGAAATTGTGAAGGCAGTCAAGTCTTGATTAGCCCTTGTAGCAGTGTGTCTCTGTTATGTCTTCTGGGAGAAACCCTTGCTCATTGTACTCCGAATGACTCCTGGCTTTGTCCTCTGGTAGGTTTCCTTTGTCTGTTATCTTTCAAGGCCATAGCTGAAGGTTTTGCAAATTACGTTCTTCTTTGGGGCCATGCAGCTTTTATAGCCTGCTTCATGCTGGTGCTGTTCTAGAAGTTTAGAAGTGTCTATAGAAATCTAGAAGTTTTAGAAATCTATGTTTTTTTAAAGGTAGGCCAAGCAGGCTTTTTTAGGCTCAAAAAAGAATTGGGACCAATATTTTTATTGTTTGGTGTTTTTGTTTTTATAAAACTTTCACATTTTGGAATAATTTTAGATTTACAGAAAAGTTACAGAGATAATATGGATTGCTCCGGTGTACCTCTCATTCAGGTTCCCTGAATATTAACATCAAAGTTTTTTCACAAACCTATTTTTCCATTTACCTCTTATCATTGCCTCAGTTTGAGAATCAGAAGCAATTGAATTTATTTTGATCCCTTATAGTCTCAAATTACCAGATAATTTCAATTCTAGGTCATTGGCACAGAGAAATGTATTCCTTTTTATCCTTGCTTGCAAGCTGTCTTGTTCTTGCCCAAATTCATCTGTCTCGAGTAGGACCTTATTGAAGGCAATAAGAAGCACTAACACAGACCACTGTTCTTAATTGCCTCAACATTTTCCTTTAGAGCTATAGGTTTCGCAAGTATTGAACTCTGCCTCCCAAGACGTTACAAATAACAATTACGTTTTGCTGAGGTACAACAACAGTCGCTGGCTTTCCAGTCTATAATATTTATGTCCTTACCTGCTCTACCTTCCTACTGAGCTGGTACTACATATTTTAGGTTTGTTATGGTAGCCTCCCACTTCTAGTAACAAAATATGTGTTTTTGGGATCCAGTTGTAGGGAGCAAAATTCACTCTTAATCACCGGTAGTTTACACACTAAGATATTTGCATACAGAGAGTATTAAATGGCTTACCGAATCATTAGGAAAGCTGAAAAGGTAAGTAGGCAGGCTCTAGGTTAAGCTTTCAGGAATGATTTTTGAGAGCCATGCCACAGATTAGGTCATCAAAGATGCTTCTGGCTACCATGAAGCTAGCAGCTGAATTGGAAGCTATCACGAAAGCTATCATCTGTAGGACCGTGCTGCCATTGGCAAGTTTGGAAATCTACAGAAAAACCAGACACCTCCAAAATGATGTTTGCCATCATAAGTAGCAGAACACATGGCCTCTGACTTCGTCTTCCACTTTCCAGATACTGTACAAGTACATATAATTGCCTTGTCTTAAATTACATCATGAACACTAACTTGGAAGTGTAGTTTTTTTAGCTTTCTGGCTTCTGTAGAACAGGGAGGTACACAAAAAGTGGTTGTTGCTTGTCAGTTCACCATATTCACCGCACTTTGGAGAAGAAGTACCAGTTCTGCTTAGAATTCTGTTTGATGAGCTCTAAATTTTTGATCATTATTCCAGGCACTTTTTACACCATCATAGTTAGATTTTTTTTAAAGTTTGAGCTTCCTAGAAGCAGATTCTAAATGAATATACTTGTGCAAGTGACTTATTAAAGAAGTGCTCATAGGAGAGACCAGTAATAGAGTGGGGAAGGCAGGACAGGGAAGGAGTGGAAGCCAACCAAGGATGTGTTTTAAGTAACGGTCCCATAGAAAGTAGGATCCAGCCAGGAAACTCGGGGCTTGTCCCAACCTGAAGTAAGGAAAATGGGCTTTCATATTCCCATACTGCACAGTCTTTGGTTCGCGGCTGTCCTGAGGCTCTGCCCAGATCTGTAAGGAGCCCGAAGCAGTCCTCTGAAGAACTGCAGGTGCTGTTGAAAACACAGTCTGGAGGTGTGAAAATACAAAAGGGGCTCTGATGAGCATTACTATTAAGTTCATTTTATCTTAGCACAGATTCTTCACATTGATGCTTTCCAATTTCTGGGTGAGAATCTTACAAAAGGAAGGTTAGTGGGATGAGCTACAGTCCTTATTGCTACTAATAGCCTTGAAGCAAGAACTGATATTATCTCCTACCATCCATTGTAGATTTGCTGCATTTTCCATTTACATTTCTGTTGGTGGTAGTGGTTTGCCTTATGATATGACTGAGATCTTCATATCTGAGGGGTCTGAGCTCCTGGTTACCGTGTACTTGTCAGGCGGTGGTTGCTGTAATTGCCCAATCATAGTTAAAATTGAGCATTAGAGCACTAAAAGATTTCCTAGTGAATCCCCTTTATTCATATACGTATGCTTCCTGCCCTCATTATATAGCAGCAACCCTACTTCCTTATAATAATCCAAGTCAGTTATCTCTGCCTGTATGGTAACTCCTGTCTTTGCCTGTTGATCTGCCAGCATGAGGAGCCCAAAAGGACTAGATAGCAGCCATTACTTTAAATGGGACTCTTATTGTCCCTCTTGGTGAAAAAGTCCCCCCTCGGAACCAGGACTACAAAAATTTAAATCAAGGAGACAGGAAGCACAAATTCTTTAAGTGGGTTATTGATAGTGATAGTGAGTGGGGGCAGTCCTAGCTCTACTCCTTGGTTTCCAGACCTGTGTATTCTCTGTAAGTATAATGGCTTATTGGTTTCGGGTTACATTGTAGCTTGAAGGGCACACTGTTCCTAATGAGATCGTCTCTAAGGTGTATCTTTAAAGGCTATGAGAACACTTTATCAGGCTCTCAGCTTTGGGGTAATAACCATATGTGATAATCAATGAATTCTTTGGTCGTAGGCCCAATTATACCTCCTTTTATTTTGTGTGCTGTGGGTTCCTTGTTCCGGGATGATGTGATGTGAGACTTCATGTTAGTAAATCATCTGATTCCTCTTAGGAGCCCTCAGATAGTGATGTGGCCAAGGCACTACGGGCAGAAAAGTCAGAAGTGAACCTAAAATACATGCCAATCTTAGGATTCATTGCTGCTCTTTCTAGAATGTAAGGAATCTGGTATAATCAGCTTGTCACCACATGACTGGTTGTTTCCTTAAGGGCTAGTGGTCAGTCGGGCTGAGTGTCAGTCTCTGCTGCTGACCAGTTGGACAGTTAGCGACAGAATAGCTAAACCAGCCTCAGTGAAAGGGAGACCTTACTGTAGGGTACATGTGTAGCTTTTATCTCTGCCACCATGGCTGTTATTCATGAACCCTTTGAAAATATTGGGATGGCTGAGTACAGAGATTGGCTGGCATCTACTGGACAAGTTACCCTGCCTGAGTATTTAATGTCTCTTTAGTGGAGTTCTCCGGTGAGCATTAACATATGAAATAGATCTTCACCCTTTGTACATACTTCTTTCTCTATGGCTATTCATATACCTCTTCCATAAGTCACATCTTGATCTTCCAGGCTTGCTCCTTCCAGGCCCATGACCATCTATCTAAACCATTTGCCACCTTGCAGAAGTCCATTGACCCACTTTTTTCTCCACACAGAGTAGATAATGAGTTGCACCTCTCAAACTCGGCACAGTGGAAGATTTCCTTTCACTACTGTCTTTCCGGCCAGTCCCTTAGTGGGGCTGGAGTGCAGCAGCAGCTCATTTTCAATTTGTCCTCCCAGTGTACCAAGATGATCCATCCATGAATCAGCCTCAGGTTTTTCTTTCTCTTTCAAAGGGTCATAAGGAATACTCATAAAGTCTTGTTATCTATTCCTGCTTACTTAGGCTAATCCCATATGTACCACTTCCATTTGATGATGGATTACTGCTGTAACTACCTGATCTTATGACTTTGTTAGTATGATAGCACCCCGCTCTTGATGGCTAGCTCTGGTTGCATAGTTCCTTGATAACCTATAGTCAGATGCTCAATCTCTTCCAGGACCTAGTAATATGCCAGGAGTGGTATGCATACTTTACAAATGATGTATTACTTTCCGCTGCATACAGCATAGTATTGCTCTTAAATCCTAAGAATCTGTGCTGCAACTCCCTTGGGTGAGCCATTCTACATGACGTCTTTGTCCTTAAGTTGGTAATTGGCTCAACTGAGCCTGTCATTTCCACTCTTAAGTGGATACTCATAGCAACAACCAACTGATTCCGTAATCTTTGTGATTATTTACTTAATATCACTTGTATCAGTTATATATTGCTGTATTATAAACCACTGTAAAACTTAGTGGCTTAAAATAGTAACTTTTATTGCTTATGAGTTAATGGTCACTTGAGTGGTTCTGGTTGTCTGGGCCAGGCTTGGATGATTGTGGCTGGATTCTCTCATTTTCTCATGTACCCATCATGGTCAGTTGGTGGGTTGCCTAAGGGTTGGCTGGTCCAGGATGGCCTTACTTGTATGACTAGGCTGCTATTTGGCATGATGAGGGTGGTTGGCCATGTGTCTTTCATCATTTAGCAGGTTAGCCTGGAATTACTCATATAGTAGTGGCAGGGTTCCAAGAAAGTGAGTGGAAATTTGCAAAGTGCCTTTAGCCTTAGTAGGACTTAACACACCATTATGTCTATCACATTATTTTGGGGAAAGGAAGTCACAAAGACAATTCCATTAAGGGTTGGGGAAAGAGAATGCATTTCTTGATGGGGTTGAGGCTTAAGTACAAGGAAGGGAATAAGTTGGGACATTTTGTAAACAACTTTATTGAGGTACAGTTTACATACCATAAAATTATTTTAAGTGTTTTAAATGTACAATTCAATAGTTTTGGGTAAATTTATTGAGCTGTGCAACCATCACCTTAATGCAGTTTTAGAACATTTCTGTAACTCCAGCAAGATTCATCGTGTAGTCTACCACATTTCTTGAATGCTAGAGATACTGCATGAGCCATATCCTTTTCTACTTTATCCCATCCCAGTTCAATACAGTGTTCTTTCATCCAAAAGATCCATGAAAAATCTTAGTAATTGTAACACAATTATAGGATAACAGAGGTGTTACTATCAGCAATGGGATTTCTGTTGCCATTGCCAAACAAGTGATCCAATTCCAGAATCCTGTCCTTAGTGTGCTTCCTGGAACCAGCTGTTGTTCTCCAGAAAGCAGACCCTGAAATGGAGACTAGTGTGCAAGTGACTTATTAAGGATGTATTCCCAGGGAATACCAGGAAGGGAATGCAGAAGGCAAGACAGTGAAGTGCAGGAAACGAAACGTTAGTGTGATCTCAGACTATCCCTAAGGAAACCAAAATAATAGAATGTTATTAGGGGTATCCCTAGGTACTGATACCAAAAATATACTTAAATTAGTGTGGAAAAGCAGATACAAAAATGGGGTCAGAGGGAATCTGGGTGGAGTTGTCTGCTAGCAGGCTTTATTTATGATGGTTCTCCTAAAGTAAGTACTTTTAATCAAAGCATGAGCGTGTATCTGAATGGACCAACTCTACTTATATAGGTTTGGAGGGGGAAATGGAACTGACGAAATTTTAACTTTGTGTTCATGAACTTAAAATACTTTAATCACTGTGAATTTAAATGATGTTGACATTTAGTAAATAGTGTTTCAAATCTATAAACTAAGAACATTTTGGTGTGTTTATTTGCTTTACTTTTTAAACCTACTTAATAGTCAAGCTTGAATAGTTTACTTCTTAATTGATTCTTTTGGTCTTAGTAGCTAAATCATTTCATCTACTCTTGACTTTGGCTAAGAAAATCCATATAATCTTGCTGTCTCTCATTTGCCTTTTGTATAAATAAAATGCTCCTTCATTTTTGCTTAGTTACCAGGGTTATGGATTGGATTGGCTTTTGACGGTAATGAAAGCTTATTTTCACGATTCTCATTTGCTTAAGTCTGTGACCTCTTGAGTCTTTAACACCTTGTAGCCTAACTTCCTAGCAAATCAATGAATTCAGCACTTGCAATGTAAATTTTTTAATGACAACTATTTAAAATTAAGAATTATATCTTTACACGAATATATATTGAATTAAATTATTAACTGTAGGAACAACAAGGCTATGACAGATCCCTCAAGAAAGTATTTAACCAGCAGTAGAGAGAAGCAGCTGAGTTTGAAACAGTCAGAAGAGAATAGGACGTCTGGTAAGTATTTGGCCTTTATATGTAAGATACTCATTTATTATATGATACATTGTATAGACTAGAAATAAAACCCTAACCTGGGACATACCTCACTACTTTTCAGGAATACTGCATAAGTTAGTACTAGTTATTAAGCACCAATTTGTATCCAGTACTCTGTTAAAGTATTAGAAATATATATTTTTACACCAATTATAATGCAATGTAATGTAATACAATATAAATATTCTATTTACGAAGACTCTAGACTTTACCGTCTTTCCTATTTAACTGCCTAGAATTCAGCTCTTTTATTATCAAAGTAACTGGACAATAGAATGATTCCAAGGACTTAAAGTGGTTGAAATTAAAGTTCATTGGTGTTGCTGCTTATTAGAAGTTCTAGAAGATATTGAAATTGTTGCTTCAAGCTGTTGTTTAATCTCACCTTGTACTCTGTTTTTACAAAAACTGAAAGTTAAACTGTCCATGAATTTTTATCAGTGCTTCCTGCACTTAACCTCTCTCTCTGATCCTCTACACTAGAGACTCAGCTATCTAGTATTGATTTGAATATTATGTCAACTTTAAATTGAAGCAAACGAAAATATGGCATAAATTTGATAAATTGAGAGTTTAAGGGAATTCATTTGATCGTAACTCTAGGAATGGTCTCCTTTTAGTGGTACAGAATTGTGACATTGCACTCCTACAGAAAGGAGTAGCTCTAATTTTTACCTCTGAAATAATAGTACATTATATAAACTCCATTTATTGGTTTTCAGCTTTTACAATCAACCTATAGTTAGAAAATAGAATTCTTACAGATGTAATAAGCCTTAACAATGTTGAAGTTAAGGCTTCAACACCTTGTAGCCTAAATTCCCAGCAAATCAAGAAAATATACCTAAATTGGTGTGGGAAGGAAAACACAAAAATGCGGTCAGAAGGAATCTAGGTGGAGCATTTAAGTTGTTTGCAACAGGCTTTATTCATGATGGTTCTCCTAAAGTAAGCACTTTAAATCAAAGGAAATCACTTTCTACATCTTGTTTTTAATTTACTTTTTCAGTTACAGTTGACAGTCAATATTAGTTTCAGGTATACAGCATAGTGTTTATACATTTATATAATTTATACCAATTAGTCTAGTACCCACTTGGCACTATACATAGTTGTTGCAACATTATTGACTATATTCTCTATGCTGTACTTTACATCCCAGTGACTATTTTGTAACTTCCAGTTTGTATTACTTTTTATTTTTTTATTAGTTTCAGGTGCACAAAACAAAGTAATACTTAGGCGTTTATCATTCATATCCCTCACACTGTGTCAACCCCCCCCCCCACTCTCCCTCTAACATCGCACACAGCCGTTACATTTCCACTGTCTTTATTCCTAATGCTGTACTCCACTTCTTATAAGTATATACATTGTATTTTTTAACCCCTTCACCTTTTTCACCCAGCTCCCCAATCCCCTTCTACTCTGGCAACCATCAGTTTGTTCTCTGTATCTATAAGACTGTTTCTCTTTTGTTTATTCATTTATTTTGTTCTTTATTTTCCATATATAAGTGGGGTCACATATTTGTCCTTCTCAGTCTGACTTATTTCACTTAGCATAATACCCTCTAGGTCCATCCATGTCACAAATGGTAAGATTTCATTCTTTTCTATGGCTGAGTAATAGTCCATTGTATCTGTTTACCATATCTTCTTTATCCAGTCATCTATTTCAGATTAGTGTTTTGGATTTCTTCTGATAAATACCCAGAAGTAGAATTGCTGGTCGTAAGGTAGTTCTATTTTTAATTTTTTGAGGAACCACCAAACCATTTTCCATAGTGGCTGCATCAATTTGCAATCCCATTCACAATACAGGAGGGTTAAGTTAAGGTACATCTTACAAAAGTGAATGTGAAAGAGGGAGAGAGAGAGGGAAGTAAGTGGTCAAGTGATAAGAAGGTTCATGGAACATAAGAAGATTCATGGAACAAAATGTAGATTTTTTAAGTGTATTAAAGTTACAAAGTTAATCAGTAGAACTAAAGTTGGAGAGAAGAAGACAAGAGTCGGGGTGATGTAAATGAGAAATTTCTAATTTTTCCTAATAAGGAGTTAACTTATACTGTTCAAAGTGAATCAAAAAATAGTAGTAGATACAGTATTTAGTGCTATGGAGGAAATCAGAGAAACCAGGTTTTAAAAAATGGTTAGAAATTAGAAGCAAATTTGTGGAGCTTTGGGGCAGGATAGTATTCTTTGCTATTATAATCTTTTCCACAGCATTTATTGAAAAGAAAGGGAGACAAGTTAAGTATAATCAAGCCCAATGCATAATTTTATTGGATGGTTGATTTAGGAATTAAATTTTTCCTGTGTTTGTTCATTTTATAGGGCTTTTACCCTTGCAGTCGTCATCCTTTTATGGTAGCAGAGCTGGATCTAAGGACTACTCTTCTGGCACTACTAATCTAGACAGGTAGGCATTGGTTGTATGCCTTGTAAAGAACTTAAAGAGCTCTTCTTCAGAATATTGAATGATGGGATAGGCTGTATGTTACACTCTCAGTGAATACCCTAATTTAAAATAACAGAATTGATAAGAATCATAGGCTCATGACATTTCAGTTGGAAAGTACTCTACAAATAGTTTAGTTCCATCTCTTCTTTTTTTACGTTTTTCAAGAAATGAATAAACTGAGTTCTAGGAAGATTTGTACGGAGGCTACAGGTGGTGACTGGCAATGCGATCAGATTTAGACCAGTGTATTTTCCATCATCCCAAGTGATGAGAGTATTAAGATCTCTCTTCTGAGGCATTTTTGAATTGCCTTTATTACCTGTGTGTTTGCTAAGCTACCTACCAAAAGTTAAGCCATTTTCTTTTAAAAAGCAAGTTTCACATTAATGAGTCTCTTACTGGAAAAGGCTAGTCAGAAAATTAATAGCTGATTCTATGGATACAGATAAATTTTTTTGAGATTTATTGAAAGCTGCTAAACACTTGTCAGGGCGTGATTACGGAATGCGGCACAGAGGAGCAGGAGTAAATGTGAAAAGTGGGGACACAGGTGGTGTGTAACAAATACGCTGTATGATGACCAAGGAAGTCAGATTTTTTTTTACTAGAATTTAATTCAGAGTGGTAAAAACATCTTGATTATTTATATAAAATGATTAAGGTGGAGTACAAAATTTAAAAAAACAACAACCTTTATTTCCAGGCATTCTAAAAGACTGCACCTCAGCTTTTAAGTAAAATATTTGGGGGAAAAAATTGTGGTAAACACATAGGAAAGAAAAAATAGAAAGCTGACCTTTCACACGGATACTGAATTTACAGAAATACATGTTTGAGAGACACTAAGCCAAAAAAAATATGGAACGCTTCATGAATTTGCATGTCATCCTTGCGCAGAGGAATGCTAATCTCTGTATCATTCCAATTTTAGTGTATGTGCTGCCGAAGCGAGTACTGGAGTAAAGAATTTGAAACTGTACATTTAGCCTTGAGTGGTCTCTGTCAAGCACTGAATGACTACAGTGGTAACCAGGTTATTTGAATTTAAGAGAGTGGAAGCTTGACATAATTCTGTTTATTAGAAGAATCTTAAAAGACTCTAAGCTTTTTTCAAATACCAAATTTGATTTATAAATGATTTATTAAATACAATACAAATTTCTTGTCAAAATAATAGAATGAGCATATTCATTGCACATAGCCCTGACTAAGGGAAAAAAATTTTAATGCAAAGCTATACTCTAAGATAAGGTGAAAATTTCCAGATCAGTGGGAAAACTAATCATGAGTGAAGGCCTATGCCATAAGGCACATGGAAAACACAAACAGGAGTCAAGTATTTAGCTCTGGGTCTTCAAAACCAGCGTGAGATTGGGAACTGAACATGACCCCAGACCAGAACTTGGTTTCTTACATGAAGCTATGTGAAGGTGGGTATCTAGAACTGCTCTTTGTGCTAGTAAACCAAGGCAAAACACTTCTATTAATATATAACTACCTAGGTTTGGAACCATAAATGTGCTGCTTACCTGATGCTCCCCAAGCAGAGAGCAAATACACAGAAATGGGAATTGCAGTGATTGGCATCTGCTTTAGTGTTATGTGCATAGAGGCAAGAATTCTGAGCCCCTAACATGAAGTCCTGTGCAGATTAGAGGTCCAGACTGAGGCAACTGCTAAGTATATCAGAAAGGTCTGATCATGGAATATAGCACAGAGAGGAGATGGTAAATGTAAATGAAATTAAGAGATTTATGTTGGGCTCCTTGGTCTACCTTCATGTCTTAATAGCAGTTGGGGGGGGGGCAGACTAAGGGGAATAAAGGCAAGGAATTTGTCAAAGAAATAATGGATGAAAATGATGAAAGTTCACACATGGAAAAGTTACCTCAACAAATGCCAAACAGCAAATATTTAAAAAAAAAAAAAAAATCTGCATTGTAGAAGATGATGGGTAAAGAAATTTTAAAAACTACTGGAAGAAAATATGTCGTCTATAAAGGTAAAACAGACTGACATTAGCAGCAATAGGAACAGAAGGCACTGGAATGGTAGCATCAAAGAATTCTATGTCCAGCTAAATTATAATTAAAGAATGCAGATAAACAATGCTGTTTTTAGATAACACAGAGAGAATTTATTCAGCAAAAGGAAAATTGAAACAAAGAAAGAAGTGGAAGAAATAGCAGTGAGCAAAATAATTTTAAAAGCGTATTTTAAAATCTAAATACTTTTAAAATTTATTCTTTTGTATAACTAATAATGCATATGGTAGAAACTTCAAAAGTTACAGAGTATATACAGTGAAAAATAAATCTCCCTTTGTTTCCTAAGTCCTAGTTGTGCATTTTGTCTTGCCAGAGGCAACTACTTTAATATTGGTCCAGGGTTATTCTATGCACCTAAATACATTTTGATAGTTTTTATAAAATGAGGATATAGTAGCATTAAAAGCAAAATACTAGACAATAAGAAATACAGAAGTGGGGAAGAGTACAGGGAAATTTTTAAGTTCCTTTTATTTGAGAGGAGGCCACAGTTAAATTAAATATATTAAAAAGTTAAAGATGACTTCCTCTTCTGGCAAAGATGGAGTAACAGGGACCAGATTACCCTCCTTCATGAAACAACTAAAAGCCTGAACAAATCATAAGACACAAGGGATCTTAAGACATTGGACATGAGGCAGTGAAGGACATTGATGCCTGGGAGATGAGAAATAAATGAAATTAGCCTTATGACTGCCTAGCTTGTTTGCTAGAGAAAGTTTCTACGCGGCCACACAAAGGGAGAGCCAGGAGGAGCCCTGTGCTCTTCCTGAGTTCAGAAAAATAGAGCTAGGAGTCCAGGGAGGCCAAGGCAGCTAGAATTCAGGAGTACCATATGGGAAAGCTGCACGGAGAGAATCGCAGAAATGTGCAGAGGGTCCCCTTGAATATTCAGTTGAGTGCCAATCAGCTTATGTAGGTGAGAAAACTAGCCAAGGCCAGTTTTCAAGGTGGTTCTCAAAAACCACCCAAAGGGATCTAAGGGAATAATACTTGGCGTTCACCTAAAGCCTGACGTAGTTCTTGTTCCTAATAGCAGTTTGAATGCTAAGAAAGGGTTTGCCTCATTAGTGAAGAAAATTATCTCTAGACTAATTGCCGCTCTGGTCCCACATCATAAATCTTAAAAGCAAGACCCAAAAAGATCAAACTGTTTACAGGTAACCTAACCACATCTCAGAACAAAATTCAAGAATGTTAAAGAAGTCAGAAAAAATCCAGCACCCAACAAGATAAAAGTCACATCTGCCATCTGAGAAAACATTACTAGGCATACAAACAAGCAGGAAAATACAACTCATAAGGAGGATAAAAGTTAGTAAATACTGACTCAGCAATGACACAGATGATAGAATTAGTAGACAGGATATTAAAACAGTAACCCAGTACTGGCATAAAAACAGACACATAGATCAGTGGAACAGAATAGAGAGCCCAGAAATAAATCCATGCCTATATGGCCATTTAATCTATGACAATGGAAGCAAGAATGTACGGTGGGGTAAAGACAGTCTATTCAATAAATGGTGCTGGGAAACCTGGACAGACATGCAAAAAATGAAGCTGGACCACCTCCTTACACCATATACAAAAATAAATTCAAAATGGCCTAAAGACTTAAATGTAAGATCTGAAACCATAAAAGTCCTAGAAGAAAATATAGGAAGAAACTTCACAGACATTACCCGGAGTAAGATTTTTACTGATATATCCCCTCGTGCGAGGGAAGTAAGAGAAAAAATAAACATGTGGGATTACATCAAACTGAAAAGTTTTTTCACAGCAAAAGAAACCATCAATAAAACAAAAAGGGATCCTACTGCATGGGAAAAGATATTTGCCAATGATATATCTGATAAGGGGTTAATATCACAAATTTATAAAAAACTCACTCAACTCCAAAAAAACAAACAACCCAATTAAAAAATGGGCAGAGGACATGAAGAGACATTTTTCTAAAAAGGACATACAGATGGCAAACAGACATATAAAGAAATGCTCAACCTCACTAACCATCAGAGAAATGCAAATAAAAACCACAATGAGATACCACCTCACTCCAGTCAAAATGACTACCATCAATAAATCAACAAACAACAAGTGCTGGCGCGGATGTGGAGAAAAGAGAACGCTTGTGCACTGTTGGTGGGAATGCAGATTGGTGCAGCCACTATGGACAACAGTATGGAGGTATCTCAAAAATCTGAAAATGGAGCTACCTTATGATCCAGCAATTCCACTCCTAGGTATCTATCCGGAGAAGTCCAAAACTCTAATTCAAAAATCTTTATGCACTCATATGTTTATTGCAGCACTATACACAATAGCCAAGACATGGAAACAACCGAAATGCCCATCGGTAGAGACTGGATTAAGAAATTGGTACATTTATACAATGGAGTATTACGCAGCCATAAAGAAGAAAAATCTTACCATTTGCAACAACATGGATGGACCTAGAAGACATTATGTTAAGTGAAATAAGTCAGACAGAGAAAGACAAGTACCATATTATCTCACTTATATGTAGAATCTAAAGAAAAGAATAAGTGAATGAACTAATCAGAAACAGTTTTGGAGACATAGAGGAAAAACAGGGTTGCTAGATGGGCGGGGGGGGTGGGGATAAGGTGGAAGGTGAGGGGATTAGAAAACAGTCGGTAACCACAAGATGGTCACAGGGTTTTGAAAATTAATTTGGGGAATGTAATCAATAATGTAAAGATTTTGTAGGGTATCTGATGGACACTTGTCCCATTTGGGAGACCACCTCAGGGATGATGTAGATGCCTGATCACTGTACTGTACACTTGAAGCTAAACAATAATGAATGCGAACTATAATTTTATATGTATGTATGTATATGTATATATATGTATGCATACACTTACAAGAAGCGGAGTACAGCATTAGGAATAGAGACAGTGGAAATGTAATGGCTCTGTGCGATGTCAGAGGGATAGTGGATGGGGGGAGGGGGGTTCACACAGTGTGAGGGATATAAATGATAAACGTCTAAGTATTACTTTGTCTTGCGTACCGGAAACTAATAAATAAATAAATTAATTAATTAATTTTAAAAAACCAGAAACCCAAATCAGTAATGATATTAAATATAAATATACTAAATGTTCCAGTTAAAGAGAAAGATGGACTAGATTTTAAAGGAAGAATAATAATCTATTTGCTATTTAAAAGAGAAACAACTACAATATAAAGATTCAGAAAAGTTGAGAGCAAAAAGATGGAAACAAATATACCTTGCATTGTCCAAACAACAACGTTCAGTAGTGCATTATGGACAAACCTGATAGAAAGCTAGTGATAACTTTCAGGTAGAGGATCAGGGTTGTGTTTAGGAAGAAGCATTTAGGGGGTTTTGACGTTAGTGATTGTTACATAGTTATTTGCTTTATAAAAATTTAGTAAGCTCCACACTACACTTTTTAAAAAATTAGTAAACCTTATTTTTTGAGCAGTTTTAGATTTATAGCAAACTTAAGCAGAAAGTGCAGTTTTTATATCCCTCCTGTCCCCACACATGTACAACTTTCCATACTATTGACATCCCACACCACAGTGGTACACATTTGATTTTTATACACTTTTCGGTATAATTATTCTATTTCACTTTTTTTTTTTTTTAAAGTAACAAAACCAAACAATGGCTAAAGGATGGCCTACCGAGACAGTAAGTCGTTAGGAGACATTTGTTTTTTCTTTATAAGAAAGTAAATCACATTCCTACTTCACGACGTACAAAAAAATGAACATCCAAGCAGATTAAAGACCTAAGTAGGAGGGAAAACAAGATTTAAAACTTTAAGGGAAAACATTTCTGTGACCTTGTGTTACAAAATCATTCTTAAGGCACAAAAAGTGAAACTCTAAAAAAGATTGATAAATTTGACTATGTAAAAACTTGAAACTTAGACTAATAGACAAAGGATTAGAACATAGACTATATTAAAAAAAACTGCAAATTTTATAAGAACCCAGTGTAAAACTAAGGGTACACAAATGTAATTCAAAGAGTAAACAGTTTGTTCGACTTCAGTAGTAATCAGGAAAATAAAATAATAATGAGAGATCATGTTTCATTCATTAGATTGGTAATAATTAATGGAGACTGTGAAGAAGTGAAAATTCACTTGGTGGAAATATAAATTGGTACAGCCTTTTTGGAAAAAAATACTATCTAGGAAAATTAAAAATGAAAATTGAAAATACTTCTAACATTTTCACTTCTAAGTATATAAACTGGAGGGAGTTCTCAAGGAGATTGGGTAAGAATATTGGTAGTGTCATTTTTTTGTCATAGTAGAAAAAGTGAACTGGCTAAATGTTTTCAAGACTAGGTAAACTAATGTATGATATCCATTAAGTGGATAAAAGTGAATAAAAAAGTAAAACTATAGTTTTTCTCAAGCCATTAACTTGGATTATTTTGATTGTACGGTATTATATGCCTCTTCAGTTCTCTATCAACAGACTTACATTTGTGGAATTTTCTCAAGTGATCATTATTATTGATATTTCCCCAAATTTAGATTTCTTTTTTCTTAGACATTGACTTCTCTGAATCTACTGGGGGGGAAAAGTAGCATTCAAAATTGTTTTTTTTTCTTTTTAATTCAAGTTTATTGGGGTGACAATTGTTAGTAGAGTTACACAGATTTCAGGGGAACAATTCTGCAATACATCATCTATACATCACATTGTGTGTTCACTACCCAGAGTCAGGTCTCCTTCCATCACCATATGTTGGATCCCCTTTACCATCATCTACCACCCCCCTCCCTCAAAATTGTTTTGCCCCTTCATTGTCTATTCTTTTTTTTTTTTTTTTTTTTTTAAAGGAGGGCTCAGCTCACAGTGGCCCATGCGGGGATCGAACTGGCAACCTTGGTGCTGTCAGCACCGCGCTCTCACCAGCTGAGCTAACGGGCCGCCCCCTGTTCTTTTTTATAGGACTAATGTTTCAAGCCAAACTCCCTCTGCCAAAAGAAGTTTGGGATTTCTTCCTCAGCCAGCTCCTCTTTCTGTTAAAAAACTGAGGTGTAACCAAGACTATACTGGCTGGAACAAACCAAGATTGCCCCTTTCCTCTCATCAACAGCAACAACTGCAGGGGTAGGTAAATTGTTTTACTTAGCTTTCTTTTTATAAAGTGATTCAATTCATGTATGTTTTGACTGATGTAAAAAATGATGAAAGGAATCATATTGAGTACAGTTCTAAAATATTTGCTCACTTATTAAAGATTTATCACATCCATAAATAATAAGTCTGTTATGTGGTACAATTTTTGAACTTTAAAAAAAAAAAAAAATATATATATATATATATATATATATATATATATATATATATATATATATAAAAAATATTCATTATAAAGCAGAAAATAAGTAATTTCCAATCCCATATACTTCATCCTACTCCTGAGATACTTCAGCATTAGGTTTTATTTATATCCTCCCCAACCCCTCCATTCTTAATTTTTATTTAACACAAAAATAAGATCATAGTATAATAATTAATAATAATAGTAATCTTACCTGAAGTGTTTGTTATGTGCCAGATACTGTGTGCTAAGTTTTTAATGGATTTTTTTTCCCTTTAAATCCTTATAATAGCTCTGTGAACTAGATGTATTAAAAGTCTGCTTTTTTATTAGGTTGGTGCAAAAGTAATTGTGCCAATAATTTTTGCAATTATTTTTAACCTTTTAAACCACAATTACTTTTGCACCCACCTAATAGATGAAGTAACTAAGCCTTAGAAAAGTTAATTAACTTGCTCAAGGTGATACAGTCAATAGTATACCTGTAGTAAATCTCGGCAATTGGACTCCACTTGCATTCTTAACCACTGTGCCTATATTACTTCTCTGTTCCCTCATTTTTTCCCACTCCACGTTCATCCTGGGAATTCTCAAATATTAATATATAACCTTCAACCATGTTAGTATGCATTTAGATTTCCCCTTTATTCCAATTATAATCCAGGCTAGAATGAACATTCTTATATGCATATGTTTTTAATATTTGTTTGGACGCTTCTATAGGATAAAGTCTTGGAAGTGGAATTGTTAAGGCTAAGGAAGGCATTTTGACATTTTTGATTACTGTTACCAACTTGTTCTTCCCAAACCTACCAGCTTGTTTGTTTGTTTGTTTGTTTGTTTGTTTGTTTTAAGTGTGTTTTTCCAGGACCCATTAGCTCCAAGTCTAATGGGAGCTAGTTGTTTCTAGTTGTTTCAACCTAGTTGTGGAGGGCACCGCTCACAGTGGCCCATGTGGGGATCGAACTGGCAACCTTGTTGTTAAAAGCACCTCTATCTAACCAACTGAGCTAACCAGCCGCTCCCAGCTTGTTTGTTTTTAATCTCACTCAAATTACTGTTTTTCTACCAGGTTTAAGATTATATTTTTACTTGAATGAGTGGTGTCTGCCAATTTGGCTTTTCCAAAGTAGTTTATATGCTTCATATCTTAGAAAACAGCATAAAATTTGCAGTGAAAACATTTCACTTTATTCTCTGCTTACCTGTTCTTTTCTCTGAGCATCGTCTTTTCTGCTCTGTCTTGTATTTATCTTTCAGTTTAATTCTTAATTTCCTTTGTTCTTCATTCTGATTGGTCTGCCTAAAATTATCTTGCTGTCTCCTTACCAAACAACATTCTTATGTTAGTCTTACCTATCCCATTTTGTGACCATTTTTCATCTAGATCTTTTCTCTGTCTACCTTGGTCTTGTCTCATTTTTTTTTATTGCCCGCTTTTGTGTATTTTATAGTCTACTTCTGGTCTCCGTCATTCACCTCCTTCAGAGTGCTTTGGTGTCCTCCTGAATTACTCTCCTTTGGTGCTCCAGGCTCCCTGTCTACCTGCAGTGTTTCTTTAATTTCTGTATCATACCTGTACCCATCTCTAGAAATGCAGCTTTCCTTTTTTCAAACTTCTTCCAGGAATTAGAGTGTACTGTTTCAAGTAGGCTAAGTACTCAGGACAAAGGACTTAAACTGAGTAGAAAACTGCCAGGTCTAGAGGATATTGAAGGCTATCTAATTCCAGTGTTCCTCACAAGTCCTCCAAAACACATGAATGCAAAGAAAAGCACTCATCACCTTCAGCATTACTAGGATACAAAGAATACTATCACCTTTAATCTGTCTTCTAAGTAGAGAAACAAACCAAAGTCCAGCAGTGTACCTGAAAACTGGAAACATGTGGAAATTTAAAAACATACTTTTTTTTTTTTTGCCTAATGCATTCTTTTATTTTTATTTATTTTTAAATTACAGTTGACATTCAATATTGTATTAGTTTCAGGTGTACAGCATAATGGTCATGCATTTATATAAATTACCAAGTGATCCCCCCGATAAGTCTAGTACTCGCCTAGCACCATACATAGTCATTACATTTTATTGACTATATTCCCTATGCTGTACTTTACATCCCCTTGACTATTTTGTAACTGCCAATTGGTACTTTTTTTAAGCTAGAATATTTCTTTTTTTAAAATTAAAATAAGGTTACTCAGAGTATCTTTTTTCAGCTATAAATATGTATAATTATTTCAATTGCAGTAGCATAAAAGAAATGATTAAAGGAATTAGAAATAGTTCAGCAGTAAAAGAGACTTGATAAAATTTATGACACAGACCTTAACCTGGAGTGTCTGTGGGAGGAATTCTCACATTCTATGTTGTTATGACAGCCCAACAGGCCCAATTTGTACTTTTTAGTCCCTTCACCTTTTTCACCCAACTTCCCAACCCGTCTTGACAACCATCAGTTTGTTCTCTATATCTATGAGTTTCTTTCTGTTTTGTTTGTTCCTTTATTTTGTTTTTTCTGGTGTTTTTTTTTTGGTTTTTTTTTTAGATTACACATATAAGTGAAATCATATGGTATTTGTTTTAGTCTGATTTACTTCACTTTAGCATAATAACCTCTAGGTCCATCCATGTGGTTGCAAGCGGTAAGATTTCATTCTTTTTTAAGTCTGGGTAATACTCCATTATATCTGTGTACCACATCTTCTTTATCCAGTCATCTGTTGATGGACACGTTGATTGCTTCCATATCTTGGCTGTTGTAAATAATGCTGCAATGAACATAGAGGTGCATGTATCTTTTCAAATTAATGTTTTGGATTTCTTCAGGTAAATACCCAGAAGTGGAATTGCTGGGTCATAAGGTAGTTCTATTTTTAATTTTTTGAGGCACCTCCGTACTGTTTTCCATAGTGGTTGCACTAATTTGCAATCCCACCAGCAGTGCACCAGGGTTCCCTTTTCTTCACATCCTCACCAATGCTTGTTTAAACAACATACTCTTAAACAACCAGTGAGTCAAAGAAGAAATCATAAGGGAAATTTAAAAATACTTAGAGATGAATGAAAGCTAAAACAGTGTACCAAAACTAATGGGATACAGCAAAAGCAGTGCTCGGGGAATTTTATAGCAGTAAATGCCTACATTAAAAAAGAAGTGCTGATGAGGATGTGGAAAAATTAGAACCTTGCTGGTGGGAATATAAATTGGTATAGCTGCTATGGAAAACAATATTGCATTTACTCAAAGAATTAAGAGTAAA
The DNA here is from genome assembly GCF_057876585.1 of Rhinolophus sinicus. Taxonomy (NCBI): domain Eukaryota; kingdom Metazoa; phylum Chordata; class Mammalia; order Chiroptera; family Rhinolophidae; genus Rhinolophus; species Rhinolophus sinicus. Next base: position 196,853,822 of record NC_142517.1, on the reverse strand, counting down.
TTACCATATGATCCAGCAAGTCTATTTCTGGGTATAGAATTGAGATCAGTGACTTGAACGGATATTTGTACACCCATGTTTATAGCAGTGTTGATCATAATAGTCAAAAAGTGGAAGCCGCCCAGGTGTCCATTAATGAATGAGTGGTTAAGCAAAATGCGGAATATACAGCATTAAATAGGAAGGCAATTCTGACACATGCTACAATATGGATGAAGCTTGAAGACATGCCAAGTGCGATGACATGCTAAGTGCAGTCATCAAAGGACAAATGCGGTATGATTCCACTTATATGAGTTACCTACAGTAGAAAATGATAGCCAGAAAGTAGAATGGTGGTTGCCAGGGAGAGGGGAATGGGAAATAATTGTTTAGTAGGCCAGAGTTTCAGTTTGCAATGACGAAAAAATTCTAGAGCTAGATGGTGGTGGTAGTAGCATAACAACGTGAACGTATGTAATGCTTTTTAAGCCGTACACTTATTTGGTAAATTTTATATTGTGTGTATTTTACCATAATTTTAAAAAATGACCTCAAATTAATAACCTAACTTTACATCTTAAGGAACTAGAAAAAGAATAGTAAACTAAACCCAAAGCTAGCAGAAGAAAGAGAATAATAAAATTAGAGCAGAGATAAACAAAATAGAAAAATAATAGAGAAAATAACACCAAAAGTTGATCCTTTAAAAAGATTAATAAAATTGACAAACCTTTAGATAAACTAACAAAAAGAGAAGACTCAAATAACTAAAATCAGAAATGAAAGTGGTTATATTACTACCAGCCATACCAAAATAAAAAGTTATAAGAAGATAATATGACTAGAAGTATACCAACAAATTAAATAACTAGACAAGTTCCTAGAAACAATGTAGAATTGTGCAACTGTGAAAAGAAAATGAAAAAAAGAGGGTATATGAAGTCAAAACCAAAGTGAGACATCACTTCACACCCAATAGAATGGCTATAATGAGAAACAAACCTGAAAATAACAAAAAACATATTGATAAGATAAAAAAAAAATTGCTGAAGCGTATATATCGTATGCTACCTTTGTGTAAGAAAGGAGGGAGAATAAGAGAACATGTGCCGTATAAAATATTTACAATATTATGTAAAATCCATTTTATATATTATATAAAATGATATATGTAATATTTTACAGAGTATATAAATGTATTTTATTTTAAATTATATAAAATATATAAATTTTATGTATTATACAAAATAAACACTCATTTTTGATATTTTATGTTGCTAAGTCTGCAAGTTCACTGGTATTTCCTTCTTTGGTGTTTAATATGCTATGAAACTCATTCAATAAAATTTTCCTTTCAAATATTGTGTTTTTTATCTCTAGAAGTTTAATTTGAGGCTTTTTAATATTTTCTACTTCTTTCCTCATATTTATGTTTTTCTTCACATCCTTGATCACATGAAGCATATAATAGGTGTTTTAATATGCTTGACTGCAGTTGGGTTTGATTGTTTTAAGACTTTAAGATTGTTTTAAGCTCTTTGAGCTCAAATCTAGAGTGGCTTCTGCTCTAAGGCTAATTTAATTCCTTCTCCAAAGCGTGGCCCCCTGGGTTCTTTAATGCCCCAGGAATTCATTTAGTTCTCTCTCTCTCTCTCCTGTCTGACTGGTGGGAACTCAATTTTAGGTTCTGCATGAGCTCTGGGGACTGTTCGGCTAATAGCTCCCCAGTAATCATTGTTTCCTTGATGTTCTTCCTGCCTGGTGTCATGGGGTCTCACCCTAAGCATGCACAGGTTGATGTTCAACGAATACGCAACCAGGTTTCTGTGCAGATATTTGGAATTCTTCCTTTGCACAGTGCCCTCTTTTCAGGTCCAGAAATTTTAGCAATCTCAGCCACTCAGACTTCCAATTTCTTTCAACTTAACTGAGCAAAATTTCTGGCCTCTCTCTGGACTGCAGTTGACATATTACCGGCAGGCTGAAGACCCTTCATAATGGTAGGGTTCATCATTTATTTTTCTTAAAGATCACAGTCCTGGGCTGCGTGTTGTCCAGTATTTTGTCCAATTTTTTTCATTGTTTATGACAGTAGGGTAATTCCAGACCCTGATATTTCTCATAGAAGTGGCAGTTCTCAAGGGTATTCAGAATTGACATCATCAGTGAACAGCACAAGAATACTGTGTGCCTCTGTATGTGATGTCCTTGAAAGGATACAGTGTCACTGTGCATTACTATGTGCTCTTCCAGCCTGGGCTGAATCGCATCATGAGAAAATAGCAAACCAAATATGAGGAACATTCCACTAAAAACCAAGAGTGAGGGGGAACTGTATTCTTCACAAAGGTCAATGTCCAGAAAGAGAAAGCTGAAGAATTAATTCCAGATTAAAAGAAAATTAAAGAGAAATGAAAACTAAAGGCATTATGTTATCCTGGACTGAATCTTATACTTAGGGAGAAAAAAAATGCTATAAAGAACATTATTGGGTCAATTGATAATACTGGATTAAAGAAAATATATTACATAAGACTTTTATTAGCATTTAATTGTATAATGCTGATAACTGTACTCTGGTTAAATAAGAGAATGTTCTTGTTCTTATGTAATGTACCCTGAAGGATTTAGAGCTAAAGCTATGATTTCTGCAACTTATTCTCAGATGGCTCAGAAAAAAAATAGAGAGGTATTAAATGATAGAGCACATAGTGCAAAAGGTTAACAATTGGTGAATCTAGGTAAAGAAGATTATTCTTGTGCAACTTTTCTGAAAGTCTGAGAATATTTCCTATTAAAAGTCTTTTTTTAAATGTGAATTTTGGAAGAGTGTTTGGCAGTATTCACTAAAACTAAACACAACGTATATTCTATGAACCAGCAGCAGTTGTACTTCTGGGCATATACTCAAGAGAAATGAGTAAGTTATAGCTCAGTGAAAAAACTAATATTATAAATAAGAACAAATAGCTCTTTGGGTAAGTCCCCAGTCCTTTTAGGCATTCATCTGAAAATGTGTAATTTTTCTTGAGATGAAACTAAAGTAGTTACAATGCAGTGGTTCTCAAAGTGCGGCCCTATGCTAGACTCATCAGCATCAACTGGGATCATGTTAGAAATGGTTGTTTATGCGTCTTCTTTGTCTAGACCTACTGAATCGGAAACTCTGGAATCGGGGCCCAACAGTGTGTATTTTAATAAGCCCTCCAAGTGATTCTGATACATGCTATACCAGAGAACCCCGGCTCTAGTGAGCATACTTCAGGAATTACTGTTGACTTCAAAAGTACTATTTCTTTCATTTTCAGCTTCTCCAATTTGGGAAATACCTGCTATATGAATGCTATTTTACAATCCCTATTTTCACTCCAATCATTTGCGAATGACTTGGTTAAGCAAGGTATCCCATGGAAGAAAATTCCACACAATGCACTTATCAGGTAATTGTTCCATACTTCCTGGGTAAGCTTTTACCTTATTGATTATAGAATATTGGAATTTTACATATTTAAAATTCTATGTACCATTGTTAGTAGTCTTTAAAATATCATACCATCCAGTGTTTTGTAAACCTTGCTAAACTTGTCTCTTGTTTTATCAGACGTTTTGCACATTTGCTTGTTAAAAAAGATATCTGTAATTCAGAGACCAAAAAAGATTTGCTCAAGAAGGTTAAAAATGCCATTTCAGCAACAGCAGAGAGATTCTCTGGTTATATGCAGAATGTGAGTACCAGTTGCTTTTAAACACTTTAGAGACGGGAAATTGAAATGATTTTAGTGTGTTACCTGATTTTTATTTTAAAGTGAGATTTGTATATGTAGGTGTGTTCATCACAGGTTGAAAACTTTGAGGACTTCTGGTAAGGGTCAATATAACTCTTCTGTGTATTTTATCATATTTTAATAATATAGATGTGGTCTAGCAGAACCAGAATTTGGGTTGTTTTAGCTACAAAGGCTATTTTAGAAAAATTACTTTTTTTAAAGAAACAAAGTAAGAAGTGATTCATTTATTCATTCATGCTAAGCCAACGAATAGTAAAGACTTTAAAATCCATCATTTGTTTTTATTCACAAAATATTATACCCCCAAACAGTAAATCTGACCTTTTTTATATAATGTTATTGATTTCCAAATGCTTTAGTTGTATAAATCACAATGTTGATAAGCTATTATTGTGACAAGAAATGTTTTGATCTAATTAAAGATATTATGCCTTAGGATGCTCATGAATTTCTAAGTCAGTGCTTAGACCAGCTGAAAGAGGATATGGAAAAATTAAATAAAACTTGGAAGACTGAACCTGTTCCTGGAGAAGAAAGTTCACCAGATGTTTCAGCCACTAGAGTATACACTTGCCCTGTTATTACTAATTTGGAGTTTGAGGTTCAGCACTCCATCATCTGTAAAGCGTAAGTGGTCTCCAAGAAAACACTTTTCCCTTTTAATGCTTTATGGCAAGTGATTTAAAACTGTTCTGAAGGTTTTAATTTTTATCTCATCTTCCTTCCTATGTCATAGGGAAACATTAATACAAACATCTTTTTTCAGTGTCATTACTTTCTATAAAAATGCTTGGTGGGGTGAGAACTAAGGTGCACTTAAATATTTTGTCATGTGTTTTAGTGCTGACTAAAGCAGTTAATTTGGACCTATGTTTTTTGGTGTGTGTGGTTTTTTTTCTTTAATCACTGTGTGGAATATCAAGTTCTTTGGGAGTACTCATTTTTTTTTCCCCTGCAAAGACTCCTGTTAGTTGCTTATTTTGTTGAACCAAATTGTTTTTATTAAAAATGGGTTTTTAATATGAAATAGATCAAAATAGATCAAAATTTGAATTATCTTTAACTTTTGCTTGCTTTTTAGCCATGTTTACATTAGTTACTCAGATTTACTTTCTACATTTCATTAATTTTCATGCTCATTGTCAGGGCTTGTCTACCATGTACTTCACATCAAAAGGTGCTATTTTGATTAATCTTCCAGTTATTGATAGTACATCTCTGAATACATTTTTTTCAGAGAGAGTGGAATTTTTCACAGCCCCTATATAAGTAAGAATTATTTCTGTGGCTTCTACACGTGAACTTAATATAGCATTATTGAGTCACACATAGCTTTTCCCCCTCAACATATTACATACACTGTTCCATCATATCCTGTTACTCTGCGTCACTTGGGAGAAATCTGATTTTTTGGGTAATCTTTTTCTTCCTGAAAATCTGTTTTTCTCTTTCTATTTTTCTTTATTTATTGGAAATTCACAACTTCACTAGTTTACGTCTAGGTATTGACATTTTTTGTTAAATTTGCTTCGAACATCATGGGGCTTTTTCATCTGAAGATTTGGGGTTTTCTTCAGCTCAAGAAAACTGTTCTCTAAATACTGCTTCTGTTCCATTTGTTCTGGAATTTTCTTTAAAAATACTCAGTACCCCCCACCACCACCCCCAAAATACTCAAAACCCATACATATATTGTCTCTCCATTCTAAAGAAAAAGTCCACTTCTTAAAAATACAGCTCACCTTTTTGTAAAACCTAGAGAGCCCATCAGCAGTTAATAATATGATAGACCGCGATCTTTCCCTTTCTTCCAATGCACTTTCCAAGCAAAATTTGTTCATGTCAGAGAGAGAAGAAAAGTTTTTTATCATTATTTTGTTTACTTGTGGAGGAACCAACCAAATCTCTTTTGGTAGGAAAATTTCGGTTGCCTCTGATAGAAGTGACCATAGGCAGCACAGGAAGAAAGAAGACCTTGTCAAAATGGTGGCTGCCACCTTGTGCCAGCAGCATCAGGCAGGCACTGTAGCTGTGCAGCACCCAGGTGTGAGGTGTGTGTACCAGCGCATAAAGTGATGGGGCTCCCGGATGTCGGTACACCAGGCAGCCAGGCTGAACAGTGTCCAAGGCGTTTGGCAAGTCCGGGGAACAACAGGGTTCTCTGGGGCCACAGCAGCAGTGGTACAGCTATCTCCTCAAAGGCCTTTATCAGTCATTTTCTTTTAAGACAGTTCTTTAAGTACAAAATAGTTTCTGGCTGAAGGAAGATTCTATTTACCTTATACCTCAAATTGTAATTTTCCATGTTTAGCCTCTGTCCCATCTGGCTGTAGGTTAGTTTGGCCAGATTGCCAAATGTACTACCGTTTTTCGTTTTTTTTAAAACTATTATAGTTTAAATTGACTGGTTTTCAACTATTATAAAGCGTTTCAATATATTAATGGCATTATCGAATATGAAGAATTATGAATTATCCATTTCAAGAACTTAAAAAATCCAAAATTGAATACTTAATATTCCTCCTAAAACTTCCTCTGCAGTCTTCCCTATCTCAGTAATGACAGTTCCGGAAATGTGTATTTCTTAACTCTTTCTCTTGCACACCTACATCTCGTATGTCAGCAAATCCTTTCAACTCTTCACAATACATCCAGAACCTGACCACTGCCACCACTTTGGACCAAGCCACTGTCATCTCTTGCCTGGATTGTTGTAATACCTTCTAAACTAGTCTCTGTGTTTCTGTCCTTGTCTCTTTGTAGTCTGCACATTAGTCAAAGTGATCCATTTAGAATGAAAGTTAGTTAATGGCAGCCCTCTGCTTGTAACCCTTAAAGTAAAAGCTGAAATCCTCACTGTGATCTACAAAAACCCCTTATGATCTGCCTTTAAGCAACCCCTCTCCCCCAATTAATGTATAATGTACTTAATGTGTAATCTCTGACTTAATCTCCTACCACTCTTCCCCTTGCTCATTCTGTTCTAACCAAACCAGCTTCCTTGCTTTTTCTCAGAAATGCAGGATACTGGTACCTCAGGCTTTTTCACATTTTAAGGAAGTGCTTAAATACTTGCAATTGAGGTTTTACCTGTATTGATTTAATACGCTTAAAGTAAGCATGATTAAAGTTTTATATGTTGTGTATTTCTTATGCCTAGTCAGTCTGTCAGTACCTGGTTAAGTTCTGTGGGAGAACAGTGTTTCTGGAGTATATTTGTATTTCTTTTGTATAGTAATTAGACTTCTAAATGCTTGCATTTGTTGTCTTTTATTCTTACAGATGTGGAGAGATTATTCCCAAAAGAGAACAGTTTAATGACCTCTCCATTGACCTTCCTCGAAGAAAAAAGCCACTCCCTCCTCGTTCAATTCAGGATTCTCTTGATCTTTTCTTTAGGGTAAATAATCTTTTCAGTATTTTGACATAATTGAATTTTATAGATAATTGTATTTGAAGTTGATTTCTGTAAGGCAGAGTTTGGAAAAAATTACTTGCAGGGAAAAACATGAGAAATATTTATAAATATTTAAAAGTTTGATAAATCTAATTGTTAACTCATTGAAGAAGAAAATTGATTGCTTAAGTAGATTATACATTTGACTCAACAATAAATGTTTTAGACTTAGAAGTAGTTATTTGTAAACATATTAATTTGAAGCATGAAGTAACTAACACATGCTAAAATTTGGTAATGTGGATTAAAATTGGAGACACTGTATAAGTTAGTATACTAAGTTCTGAGAAATAAAAAAATACTCTTTGCTTTTCCTTAGGTTGTGTGTACCCTATTAGAAACAAAAGGGAAGAGTCGTGTTTATCCAAAGCTGTAAATAAATATTTGTGTCTGTGATATACTGTTATAGATATTCTGGGGCATAATTGGACCTGTTGTGTAGCAGTCCTTATAACTGATGGAAATCTGCCAGGATCACCCAGTCTTTATAATAGTGGTTCTTGTTTTGTTGTAGCAAATAGTCAGGGTTGTCTTCCTAAGATTTAAAAAAAATGCCTGTTCTTTAAATGATGAACATTTAGCTCCACCCAAAGCTAAATACTTTTCTTTTTGTTTTAATCATTCCTTACTATTCCTGTTATTATCGTAGAATTTGAAGCTTTTTCTATGTATCTTTACCCCCATTTTTTAAGGATTTCTTGTTTCAGTTTTCTCTAGGTAATGCTATCCACCCCAAACTTGGGTCCTTTTAGAGCAGTTGTTCTTAGTGGGCTGTCACCAGAAGATTGAGTTCCATTATAAGAAAGGGGTAGAGTTACACCTAACAGACCAGGAACACCGCCTAACCTGAAGGTGATCTTATCTCTGCTATGGCCAAATGTTAAGTCTGGATATACTTTTGGCAGTTCTTGTGTGTCCATGGGGAAAAGGTTGAGAATCTGCTACTGTAGTCTAGTTACTGTCATAAAGTGAGATGTTTCCTTGGTAAAAAAGGAAATTAGGAATTCTGAAATAGGGCATGATATAACTATATTTTGAGGATTAGGTCTTAATTTGGTAAGGTGTGTGACTAGACACAAAATATAAACTGGTCAGAGTTGTCATTCCACTGAAGTAGTATGACTAGAGAAGAGGAGTAGCATTAAATGGGGTAATGTTGATTCAACTTCATACTTCTTTATTTTTCCTTCTTGTCTTTTTACAGGCAGAAGAACTTGAGTATTCCTGTGAGAAGTGTGGTGGGAAGTGTGCTGTTGTCAGGCACAAATTTAATAGGCTGCCCAGGTAAAATTAATTGTTCTTTAATTTTTCTTCTTTAAAGTGCTTACAAATATTACTAAGTGAGATTTACCAAAAAAGAATTGATAAAGAAAATCAGCAAAGCTGATGTATAAAAAGCGTACATGATAGAAAACTAGAATACATAAGGAAGGAAGAGGATTTGGAATGTAGAACTTGAGAGTTCCAAGAAAATGGCAATAAGCAGACATGGCTTGTGAGACTGAAATAATGGTAGGGACTAGCTAGTAGATTGTTAATTAATTCAGTAATATATAACATTCAGTTATAATTTGTTGTTCAGTGTTGAAATGTAGCTTCCTTCTCTTATCCTAGACTTTCAGTAAAAGTCTGCTACAGACACATACACATGTGTGTGAAAATAAATTAGGAAGAGTAATTTTCTGCAATTTGTACTTTCGTTTATTCAGAGGGTCTTATAAGATGGTAAGTTTCCTGTAATAAGAATTCTGAATTAGGAATGAAATTAACTTACATTGTATTAGTTCTCTATAAACAAATGTAAAACCTAACTAGTTAGAAAAATTATGAAGTAATTATAGGACAGCTTTTAGTTCTTCCCAAGAATAGATCTCAACCACAAACAAGGTTATTATTAACATTAAGTATTTATGTGGCACTTTGCCTGCAGAGTGCTTTACTTTCTTTTATTAGCTTCAATTTTTCTAAGACTAAGTGTGGAGTTTCTGGAACCTAATCCCTAGAGACTAATTCTTTTGCATTCCATAATCTGTTCCTTTTTAGAAAGTGAATTTCTTTTAAAGAAATGACTTTCTAAATCATAATACTATTATTATGTTGACCATAGTCTATAATTCTTAAGAGACCTATTCTTTCCTATTTGTGAGTGTTTTGAGGCATTGAGAGTGGGGGGAACAAGTATTAAGGCAAAGGATTATTACCAGCTCTTATTAAACTAAGGAAACTGGTGTACAATTAAAAATACCTGGTTGACCTGGCAAGCTGACTGTCAGTTCCCTTTCCCATTGTCTAGCTATTTGGTTTTTCAAATGGGAAAAAAAACAATACTGAGGGGAATTTTTCTCCTTGGGGTTTTTTTTTGTTTGTTTGTTTGTTTTGTAGGCACCTATGTTAAAGGTTAATTTATACCAAACTTACGTGAAATAGAAGCCTTTGTATCATAAGTCTTAATTATTGGATTTGCTTTGTTTTTGTTCATTTCAATATTGAAGCCAATCTAGTTTTATTCTTGAAGGGTCTGGTATCTTTATCAAATCTGTTCATTTGTAGTCCACCTTATCTTTACAGGTCAGTGATTTTAACTATGTGTCTGTTTCATATTACCTTTTATTTTGGTAGGATTATTTGAAAATTTAGTCAAAATATTTGACATTAGTTTTAGTCTCTTCACATCAGTTGTATCCTGGTGTTCTCTGAAGTTGTGAACTTGAAGGTTATGAATTCTAACATTCTTTTTAAAGAGAAATATAGTTGATAATTTTAATTTACAGATTTTTGAGTTTGTGGTTTCTGTGATGAAAGTACATGTATATGGTAAGAAAGGAAACAGTTTTCCATAAATCAGACATTATTTTTGCCTACAATTGAGGTTTATTCCAATAAGAGTTCTGAAATTCAGTTGTTAAAGTGTTCTTGTGGACTGTGAAGTATATCTAGTTCATCAGGTAGAGATTATGTTCTGTATCAGAGGTGAAAAGTTTGCCACAATTGTAACTGAAAGTGTTTTTACGGAGTTAAAATCCTTTTCAGACCCGTAAACCAGATGTGCCATGAAATTTTATATAACTTTTTTCTAAGTGGAGAAAAATGTTCCATTTTTCTCTTAGCTATCTTCAGAGAAAGTGCCACTGAAATAAGAATAGTTCTTGTCAGAAATCATCTTGAAAAAAAGGTCACCATCAAACACAGGGCTGTTTAACACTTTAAATTATCATTAGTGGTTATATAAAACCTAATTTTTTTAACTATATAACATTGACATAAATTAAAGCTTTAACCCAATATCAATATCAGCGTTTAAAAATTTAGAGTTCTTGTCTAATGTGTTTTATTTGGTATGGTTTTTTTTTTCTAGGAACATTGTAAGTATTTTACCCAAACCTCATTGATCCACCCAATGCCCGTGTTTTATTTTTATTTGTGTTCTTAATAGTCAGCACAGTGCTTAGCACATGGCAGGTATTCAGTAAATGTTTTTTGGCTAAAACTTTAGTTTGGCCAAATGTACTCTTTAAATCAAAAACGATCTAACATGGTTAGTTGCAGTGATCTCGTCTCACCAATAAGAGAGCTACCTCTATTATGTACAAACTAGTAATGTCATTATCTCCTGTTTTTCAGGATCCTCATTCTTCATCTGAAGCGATACAGCTTCAATGTCACTCTCTCACTTAACAACAAGATTGGGCAGCAAGTCATCATTCCAAGATACCTGACCCTTTCGTCTCATTGCACTGAAAATACAAAATCACCCTTCACCCTTGGTTGGAGTGCACATATGGCAATGTAAGCCCTTTAGTGAGAATCTCTTTGCCTTCCCTTTTGAAGTAGAAAAACATTTAGTATCTAATGAAAAGAATGACTGAACTAGATAGATAACATGACTCCCAGGTAAAATCAGATCAAGAAGGAGATTTTAATTTTGCTTTATTTTGGGATTTTGTATTAAATTACTGCCTGACTGAAATAATTGTAGTAATAAATTGAAGTAATAAAATTTTTAAACAAAATTCTTCCAAGTACATTAGTTGCCTTTCATAGTAAGTTACCTTTTTAGGGAATGCTCTTACGCTTTTAGATCACTAGAAGACAGTTTGATATATTTTGGGAATATAAACCTAATTTGCATGTTCATAAGAGTCACCTGAACACTAAATTTACCAATTCTTGTGTTCTTTCCCTAGAAGTTCTGTTTCATTAGATGTAAGTTAGGGCTTGGGAATAGATATTTTTAACAGATGCCTTTGCTGACTCTTTGGGGTATGCAAATTTGGGAAACTGTGTATATTAAATGTTATTCTGAGGTCCCAAAAATAGATTGTTTTCATAAGTGTATTGTCACTATTGGGAGTGAAGAACTTCAGTGACTCCTAAAAATTTTTCCATGAGAAAAGAAGTAACCTTTACGTTTGATTTTGCTTTATCATGTATGCTGAGAAAACCTTAGGACTTCTCTGAATGTTGCTCTTTCTTCTAAATACTTGCATTACTTTGGAGCCATATATTGTTCTTTTTTATACTTGAACTCTAGTTTGATATGATCATCAAGTTTAGAACTTTAGAGGTAAATGGGATTTTAGAGATTTTATCTAAATTCTTAATTTTATAGAGGAGATCAAAGTAGATTAAGTAATTTTCTTAAGGTTATAAGTTAGTAACTGGAAGAGCCAGGTTTCTTGGCTGAAATGGAATAATAGACATTTCAGGAAGTGAATAAACATTTGCTAACATGAATTGATGCAGTTTTATAAAATGTGTTTCTCCTTGGGTTAATAATTTAAATATACACTATATCATATAAGTTTACACTAAAGGCCTCAATGGGTCTACTAATAAAGACATGTTCCCAGAGAGGCTTAGTGTTTCTGGATTTTCTCTTATGGCCTTTGTTTGAAATAGATGTGTGGGGTTTTTTTGTTTTGTTTTGTTTTGTTCATTTGTTTTTTGTTTGTTTTTTTGCTTGATGCGGTTGCCCTCTGCTGATAGAGTTATTACTCTTTCTGGCAGTAGTACTATTTCAAACCATCAGTGTAGACTCTATATGATAGCCTGAAACCAGGCTATCTGACTCTGTAATTTAATAGTTTTAAGACTTTGGACGAAATTCCTTGACCTATCTGTAGGGAAAATAATAGAGTGGTTGTGAACATTAAATGAGGTGATATACGTGAGTTCTTACTACAGTGCCTGACATCTAGTAAGTCCTCAACAAATGAGAGCTATTATTATTTTATTGTTTAAAAGTAAAGAACTGAGACAAGATGATTTTTCCCAGATTGTTCTTTTCATGTGCATTACATTTGACTTTGTTTCCAGTGCTGTTTATTGAGGTCATTGGATCAGGGAGAACCAGAGATGGTATTTTGTTTTCTTTTTGGCCTCTATCACTAGTAAAAATATTATAATTGTTTGCTTTTCAAGAGGATACATAAGGGTCTATAGTACAGAGTAATTCATTTTGTAAGTTAAATATATATATATTTAATAATGTAATTGTATACATTACATATTTTCTAATTTTCTGATAGTTCTAGACCATTGAAAGCCTCTCAAATGGTGAATTCCTGCATCACCAGCCCTTCTACACCTTCAAAGTGAGTTACATTTCTTGTGTACCCAAAATTTGTATTTTTAAGGATTTGGCTTACCCTAATTTCCAAAAGTATCCTCCCCTTTTCTTTGTTGTTTCTCTTTTTGCATGATAACTGCTCTGTATTACTATACTTCGGAATTTTCCTGAATCTGCTTTAAACTATAATCTAGGGTATAACAAGTTTTTAACAGTGAAGCAAGTTCAGATGATCCTCTCAAAATTTTGTTCTAAAACTTCTTAAATCATCTGTTAATATTGTAATATTTCCATCGTACAACTCTAGAAATTGACTGATGGTGAGGATTTTTAAGGATTGAAGGGATGAAATAACCCCCAGTTGGTGTAAAGCACTGTTCCTCAAAGATGCGCATGGAGATCCCAAAATATCTTTTTACCTGTTGTTAACCAGTCTGGAAATTCTTGTCTTAGACACTGAACTGGAGCTATTCTGAAAGGGGACAGGAAAACAAACACACACTGGAATGTAGCTGTTCTACAAGTATATTTCTTTATTTTTGCTTAAGACCAAAAGTTTGTCCAAGAAGGGAAGCAAATACTTTTTTTTAATATACCTCCTCCGTGATTAAATTAGAGTGACAGTTCCTGATTGGACAATTCTAAATGACTTGCTTGTCATTGATCTTTAAAATTAGTTTTTCTAAAAATTTGGTGTCCCAAAGTACTTTTAGAAAAGAGACATTTTTGTTGTTTAAGGGTTTTGGGGGGCTTATATAACCATAAAATGACATTTGGGAACTGCTATTTTCTTTTCCTCCTGTTAATTATTTTTCAGTGCAATTAAAACCAGATGACTAACATGACTAGAAATCTGAAATGGTACCGATATGAATACTCTTGCCCGTTCTCAAGATACAAATGAGCAATACCACTTGGCTGCTTAGAAAGTGAGCAAGTGATGCATTTACAGGATGAATATTTTTCATTACTACAGGCAAGCTGCCTTCTGTGAATATAGTAACTATTAATGGAATGCACTCTTTATGTACCAGATCACTATAGTTTCAAGAAAGAGATGGTTTCATTGGGCATCATTTTACTTGGCATGGTCATCTGTTCTCCAGGGTCTATTGGTATCAGAATTTGAGAATTGGTCACTAAAGGATGATTAGGCCCTAGAAGACCTGTCATGCCGATCAAACTTAAAAGAGGCTGAGTTATGAACCGAATATCATTGGTTCTACAATGTCCTTTGTCACATTTGACCCTGGCATATTAGTAGCCAGGTGTCACCCTCATTCAGCAAAGTATTTACGTGGATAAACAAATTAATATGTTCAGTTTTGCATTGGTAAGCACGAAATCAGAAATGAGGAATTAAGGTGGCTAATTGGCTATTTCTAAGTTACACTAAAAACCTTTTTGACAACATAATGGGAGGCTCTTCAAGTGTTCGGGCTGGAGTGCACTGCTATCCTGGCTGCTCTCAGCCACAGACTATGTTTGGGCTTATCACTGACCACTTGCCTCTTTTCTTTGATCTACATTGCTATGCAGTTCTCTTGGTTTCCATTGTGGCCTCTTATTTCTTGGTGCCATCATTCTGTATGTTTATTTACAGTTTTCACATTTAGATTAATTGCATTTTTCCAATTTCCATTTTACGTTTTTTTAGTATAGCATATGAATTTATGTTAACCTTCATCAAAGAAAATTTGTACACTTGGACCTTTACCACTTTTTCCTTTAGCTTATTTTCAGCTCATTTAGAAGACAACACAGTAACACCTTACTTATCTGGTATCATTGAAGAATGATATTTGATATTCCACATAAATGAATTTTTATATAACTGAAGCTTGCCTTTTTAAGCATTAATCTTAAATTTTTTTAACCATTTTAGGTGGTTATATACTCTGTGACTTTACAGAACTTCTTATATTCTTAAATAAAATATACTGAAGATAACTTAAATATGTTGTAATGACTTAGAATGAGCATTGAGCATCAGTTATTGCACTGTTTTAATATCGTAATGCCCTCAGAGGCTCTTAATTCTTACAAGACAGTTTAACTTTATATTAAATGACTTTATAGTTCTTTATTGCCTTTTTTGTGGTTATTCTCTGTCACTTTTTAGCTCTCATTTCTTGATGAACTTGCTACATTATTTTATACATCATTTCCTGGGAATGAAGGGTCCCTTTCTAAAGAGTAAAGTGCATGGGCTTTGAATCTGCTGCCTTCCTCAGAAGCCTTTTTTCTTACTTTTGAATCCCTGTACTCTGGAAGGTAGAGGTTGCCAGAAATCTGACCTACATAATTGGATAAGTGGAATGTTACTGTTAATTTTAAAACACATGGATCATAATTTAAAAGATCAAAAATTAGTCCTCATGTACTCTGTTGTCAAAAACATTTATTCATTGCTATGTCTGCATGCATTCAGTAGAGTACTTGTTTTATAAAAACAATAACAAACTTTGGGGTTGATCATTAAAAGAAAAAAGGCACAAAGTGATTGGTTTACTGATATGTAATAGCATAAGAATTGTCTAATTTTCAAAGCATGACTCTTGGAGTGGGGCAAAGGTAATGCTTAAATATAACTTTTTGGTATATCTTTTTTTTCTCTTGTTAAATCATTTTCCATAATGGAAAAGTTTTTTGTTTTATTTTTATATTTATGCATCAAAAGATAACAAGGACAAATATCTATCAGACTTATATAGGGTCTTATTTTTTTCTTGAATTACAGGAATTTCCCCTTCAAATCCAAGAGCTCCTTGGCTTTGTGCCTTGATTCAGACAGTGAGGATGAGCTAAAACGCTCTGTGGCCCTTAGCCAGAGACTTTGTGAAATGGCAGGCTGCGAACAGCAGCAGGAAGACCTGGAAAAAGTAAGTAATTTCTTATCAAAATTTCTGACAAAGATTTGTATAGCTCTTACTCTCCAAACAAATGCCTTTCATGACCAGCACCAACAAACTTAATATACAACATAGATCATAAACTCAGTGGATCTGTTCACACTAGTTTTGGACTGTGCCTTCTGTAGCTACAAAACAAGTCTGTTTAAAGATGGATTGAGACTTTTTATATTGAGGTATGATTGACATATAACATATTAGTTTCAGATGCACAACATAAGGATTTGATATAGTATATGTTGTGAAATGATTACCATAGTAAGTCTAGTTAACATCCATCACCATCCATAGTTACAAAAATTTTTTTCCTTATGATGAGAACTTTTAAGATCTACTCTCTTAGCAACTTTCAAATATGCAATACAATATCATTAACTATAGTCACCATGCTGGACGTTACACCCCATGACTTCTTTATAACTGGAAGTTTTTATCTTTTGACATCTTTCACACACACACACCCCCCACCACCCTCCTCTGGCAACCACCAATCTGTTCTCTGTATCTGTGAGCTTGAGGTTTTTTGTTTGTTTAGAGTCCACATATAAGTGAGATCATATGTTATTTGTCTTTATTTCACTTAGCCTAATGTCCTCCAGGTCCATCCATGTTGTTACAAGTATCAAGATTTACTTTCTTTTTTATGGCTGAATAATATTCCATTGTGTATATGTATACCACATCTTCTTTATTCGTTCATCTATTGATGGGCTTTTTTTAAAGTATTGGTGTGACAATTGTTAGGTAAAGTTACATAATGGTCGCTTTTTTGTTTCCAAGATTGAGACTTAAGAAATGAAAGTTGTAGATAAATTGCTTTCTCCTATTAACCTTCAAAGCTCCTTTAACATATGGGTCCTCAAATTATTACTTGCTTTATTTTGGTACTAGTTGTTAAATGAGAGAACCATAGTAAACATTTTATGTCAACAGGCAAACCACATAAACTAAAGGTTTGAATAATGGGTATGAAGGCATAACTACATTATCTTCTATCTTGACACATAATGATAGCTAATACTTTGAAGATACAAGCTTTTCTAGGAGTTTGCAACATCTTATACAACTGTTTGATTTTAAATCTCCCTTTCAGTAAGGTAATTATTTTAGTAGTTATTTTTTGTTCTGACTTGTTTCCCATCTTACTTTAAAGCTAGAAGTGTTTGTGGTTGCTACCTTGAATGAGAAATCATAAAAAATCAAAAATTCTCCCAGAAACAAAAGTTATTCAGAAAATAACTATGAATATTTACATAGTGTTGATGTAGTTTTTATTTTCTCATTTATTAGAAGAAAATAAAACTTGCCAACATTTAAAAAGGAATATTAGGTATAGTGACAGAATATTTACAGTATAATCCATGTATATCTGAAGAAAATACAGTATTATCTCTGATGGATTTTGAGTGAATTTGTTTTACTATTTTTATATATTTTCCAAATTTCCACAAAGAACATACTTAACACTTATTATAATCAAGAAAATAAACATGTATTTTTATGTAGTTATTATTCAAAGAATATTAGGTTTGCTAGTAAGTTTTTATATTGTTATTGATAGTTAAATAACCCAAAGCATCAAAGAAAGGAAACTCTAGAAATAAAATAAACTCACTTTAAAATCTTAAGATTGCTATATTTGTACTCATTCTAGTTTCCTATAAAAGTAACTCTCTTCTTCAGGATTCAAAATCATGCAGAACAGAGACTGATAAGTCTGAATTGGAAAACTCAGGATTTGATGGAATGAGTGAAGAAGAGCTTCTGGCAGCTGTCCTAGAGATAAGTAAGAGAGAAGCTTCACCATCTCTGAGTCATGAAGATGATGATAAACCAACAAGCAGCCCAGATACCGGATTTGCAGAGGATGATATTCAAGAAATACCTGAAAATCCAGATGCAGTGGAAACTGAGAAACCCAAAACAATCACTGAGCCAGGTAGGTTTAATGAAAATATCTGTTAAAGAAGGCACACTTGTGTTCCAAATCCTTGTAGTGATACCTGGCTTCTGAGTAATGAGGTGAAATGGATCTGTATCATGTATAACGGAGCTAATGATATTTTCGTGCTTTCTTTTTAACAGTTTTAAAAATGAGAAATAAATAATGTGAGTAGTACCCAGAGGCTGTTATACCCTTTGGGTGTACATCAGAAGAAAAGTCAGTATTCTTATGTGCATTTAATAAAAGTTTGTATCAGTTTTTGGTCACTTTTCTCTCACCACTGCTCGCTCAGAAGAGTGAATAATTCTTAATTTTTCTATATTTGAACAAGTTTTAGTGTGCAGTCGTCCCTCAGTATCCATGGGGGATTGGTTCCAGGACCCCCACCAATACCGAAATCCACATATGCTCAAGTCCCTTATATAAAATGGCTTAGTATTTACATATATCCTATGCACTGCCTCCTGTATACTTTAAATCATTTTTAGATTACTTACAATACCTAAAACAATGTAAGTACTGTGTAAATAGTTGTTATACTGTATTGTTTAGGGAATAATGACAAGAAAAAAAGCCTGTACACATTCAGTCTAGATGCAACCATTGTAGGCCTAACTATTAGTACATATCAGCAATAAGGTAGCAATTTTTTTTCAAAGTATGTTCAATCAGTGGTAGGTTGAACCTGGATGCAGGACCCACGGATACGGAGGGCTGACTGCATAAATAATTCAAGTTCTCCATTCTCTTTTGGGTTCATCCTTTCGTAATGGTAGAAAAATCACTCAACTAAGAGGTCAGATCTTGGGCCTCTTGTCTTGGCTATACCACTAACTAGCTATGAATTACTAAATAGGTCATTTACCTCTTTGATACTCAGTTTTCTTATCTCTATATGGGGATCTACCAGACATACTTCTGAAGGTTGAGAATAGAATATTAGGTAATTAATTTATAGAGATAAAAATTATTTTTGTGGTAATTATTATATTTTGTTACTTCTCAAGTTGTCAGTGGGAACAGCAGAGCTGAACCTCTGCCTTGCACGATGGGTATTTTAAGATTTTTAGGTAGAAAATTTTTACTACTTCCTATCACCAACTCTGATATTTTTTATCCTTATATTTCTAACATATGTATCATTTAGCTAGCTAATGTGTTTCAGTATATCAAACCTAGAATTTTGGAGATGAAGAGAATAGTAGTGTATCACAGAATTGCTTTCTGTATTCTTGGGGTTAGGGCCTCATCAATTTTGAATTATTTTATGTGCAAGTGAAATAAGAATTACTGCAGCCTCAATTTTTTTGGGGGGAATAGCTGATGATTTTTGTTTATCAGAGTTCTTTTTATTCCTTCTTGATGCAAGTATTCTTATGAAATCCCCTTCTCTTATTAAACTTATTGCCCTTAGGTATCATTGGTTAATATTAGTGCGTTTGTCCCTTGCCGATTTATTTCCTGCTTTCAGCTCTTTTAATTTTGTCTCAGTCCCACATCTCCTTAAAATTAACAAAGGAAGTTATTCTTATGTACATTTAGCTCTAGATTGTCTATGCCAATGGAAAACACTGAGGTTATCAAAATCATTAATAATCTCAGGTGGTTTACAACTACAGCAGCTTTGGTGAGAACGAACTTGTTTGTAAGTACTTTATATGGAAGAGCCTCTATTGTTTAGTTACCATCGTCCCCAGTTGGATGCTGGCCACGATTGTTGTGTTTCCTGTTTCTTTAACCTCACTATTCCATTCATCTTCTTACTATAACTGAAACCTAAAGACGTTGCTTCTCCTGCAGTTATTTTTTTATTTCTTTTTCAATTCTTTTTTTTTTTTAACATGGAAAATATTGAGCAAAGACTAAAGTAGAGGGATGAGTATAATGAACCTTCCCCCTTGTACCCATTATCAACAATAATTACCCAAAAAAATCCAGTCTTGTTTCATCTGTATCACAGCTTCCTTCTACACCCCATTCCCTGGATTAATTAAAAGTGAATCCCAGATACTAGATCATTTCATCACTAAGGGTTTCAGTGTCTCTAAAAGTAAGAAATCATTTTTAAAAACATATCCTCAATCCCACTGTCATACTTTAAAAATTAACAATAATTCTAAGGAATGATCAAATATTAAATCCTCCATGAGTCAAATCTGGAGAGAAGTTGAAGAATAAATAGTGAACACTTACATATATCCTACACCTAGATTCATTAATTTCAGATTCTCTTTTTTCTACCCACCCCACCCTGTGTGTGTGTGTTTGTGCAGCAGTTACCTGAAAATTAGGGTCTTAAAACAACAGTAATTTTAATATCGCTCATAATTCTATGGATTGGCTGGTTTTAGCTGGTAGTTCTTCTGCTCCGCATGATGTTGGCGGGGACTTATCAGGGCCACAGCATCCAAGATGGCTTACCTTGGCATGTTGGTTAGAAGGGCCCACTGGGATGGCTAGATACCCTCTCCATTCCTCCCTTCCCCTCCCCTTGCCCGTCTTCCTCCCCATCTTCTCTTCATCTTTTCATGTAATCTCAGGGCCTCTTCCTTTCCATGTGGTCTCTCCAGCAGGATAGCCAGGCTTCTTACATGACAGCTCAAGGCTCCCAAAAGCACAAAAGGGGAAGCTGCCAGGCTTCCTTAATGATTAGGCTCAAAATGTGCATGGAATCAATTCTAGCACAGTGCTTTATTGGTTAAAGCACTCACAGGATCTGTCCAGATTCATTGTGAGGGGTCTACACAAGAGTAAGAATACTGGTAGGCATGGTTCATTGGAGGCCATACTTAGAGACTACACAAACACTTTTCTTTTTTAATGGAACCATTTGAAATGCAGGTATCATGACATTTCATTCTAAAACACTTCAGCCTAAATCTTCTAAGTATATGGAAATTTTCCTACATAACAATTATCACAAATAAGAATACTAACAGCAGTTCTATATATAATTCCAAAATAGAGCCCACACACATTTCCCTGATGGTCTCCAAAATATTTTTTATACCTTTTTTTTTAACCTAAATCCCAAAGTTTACTCACTGTATTTGGTTGTTAGGTCTCTAGTTAAGGCCAGTTTTTCTTTGAAAGGCTCTCATTTTTTGTTGTCATACTGTTTTTTAGGTATAAGCTGTTTTTTTCCCCCATACCCTAAAACTTTAGAGGCTAGAGATGGAATAGGTTTCTCCTTGTTACCCATTGCCATTTCCAACGGTTGGTCTCCTTTTATCCTACAGAATTTCAGGCTGCTTTGAAGTACATGACGTCAGCCTTTGCCACCTCTTATCTCTTCCTGTAGCTGTCTTTTACCTTCCAGCAACTCCCCTCAACATTCTTAGGGCCTTCAGCATCCTCATGAATGATCCTTCACCAGCCTAGTTTCTCAGTAGATCTTCTTCCCCATCTTCATTACTAACAGAAGTCATACCCTAGACCAGTTATTGTCAAAGTGTGTCCCCAGACCATCAGTGTCATGTGGGAACTTGCAGGAAATGCCTTTCTTGGCCCTACCCCACAGCTACTGAATGAACAACTCTAGATGTGGAGCTCAACATTCCGCGATTTGATTCCAAATGATGCTCAAGGATACTAAAGTTAGGGAGCCACTTCCATAGACTTAGTTACCATCAGTAGTTGTACCACCTTTGAAATCTTGATCTCAAATAGCCTTCTTTAACCCTCCTCTCCTTTAGCTACCCTACTGTCATAGCCTTATTTCAATGATTACTTGGTGTCATAAAGACTTCCAGTCATTTGACTTTTTTGCTATTCATCACCTCCCTCTTATCACGTCCTTCCCCAGTCTATCTGCCGTACTGTGGTACTCTTTTAGCTCCTTGTTCACTTTTCTGTCACAGTCACAAAATCTCAACTCTCAGCTCAATTAGCTTCTTATTCTGTGCCTACTTTCACAAGCAGCTGAAGATTGCTGGAGAAAAATCACAAAGCCGTTGACTACACTTTCCTCAAATTTGTGATTATACTCTTAAATGGGCACCAAATTCGATTATACTAGTTGTATTATACTTCCTTAGTAAATTTCTCTTCTCAGTCTCCATGATCTCTTCCTCAAATCTCCTGTTTTCCTTTCACACACATTCTGCATTCATAACTTAGCAGTATACTTTTCAAAGCAAATAGATGCAATCAGATGAAAGCGCTGCCTTCACTTTCACTAAGGAGGAAAAGTCCCTGTTCTTATTTAAGGCCAGTCCCTCCATTCATATCCAGAATCTTATTCACTTGTGCCTTCTAAAGACTTTCACTCTTGAAATTATGCTCTTTTTCTTCTGCATCAAGTCTTCCCTCTCTTTGAAATTATTCCTGTTGTGCTTTAGTATCACCCATATTTTAAAAACCCTCTTAGGACCTTATGTTTCCCTTCAGCTACTGCCCCCTTTCTTTGCTCCCCTCACAGCAAAATTATTTTGAGAGTTGTTTAATTCATTCTCTCTACTTTCTTACCACCTCCATGCTCTTCTCAGCCCTCTCCAAGTGGGCTCTCCTCCCCACCACCCCATTTATATGGTTTTTATCAAGTTTACATTAGCAGTATTTCACACAATCTACCTACCACTCCCTACTTCACATTTAAAACTTTGTAAACGTTTTTCTCTGAACTTCCATCGTACTACACTTGTTGGGGTGTTTTCTTCCTACTAAAACAACTACTCATTTCAAGTTGGTTTGTTTTGCCTCCCTCATCAGAACTCTAATTGTTGGAGTATTCCCAGGACACTGTCGTTAGCTGTGTCTTCTTTTCTACTTAAGCGCTCTCACTAAGTGATCTCATAGTACCCCGGTGTCACAAGATCAGAGTCGTATTTCCAGCCTAGCCCTCTCCCCTGAGCTTTGAACTTGTATGTTGAAATGCCTACTTGAATGTCCATTTGATGTTTAATTTTTATCCCCCTTCCCCTAAATATTCCTTCCCCATGTCAGCAAATGGTACCATCATAAATCCAGTTGCTTAGGCCAAAAAAATACATCTCCCTAGATTTTTTTTTGTTTTACTTCACACCTCGCATTCACCATCAATAAGTCCAATCAAATGTACCTCCAAAATACATCCTAAATCCAACCATTTATCAACATCTTCATGGCTACAACTCTTATCTTCCATCTCTCACCTGGGCTACCACAACTGATTCCAACGTCTATTCCTTCACTCTTTCCTCCTACAGACCTTTCATGAACAAAGTGGCCAAAGTAATCTTTCTGAAGCATAAATCACACGGTCACTTAAAAGTTATTGTGACTTCCTATTGCACTTAACCCAAGTTTCTGACCATAGCCTGTCTCCATTCTCCCGCTCTTTCACTTACTGTTTGTTTTAGCCATACTGGTATTCTCTCTCCCTCAAATATGCGAAGCTCATTCTCACCTGAGCCTTTGCGTTTAAGCTCCCTGAATGCAAGCTATCTTGCCTTAATAATCACCGTATCCCCAGCTTCTGCAACCGTGCCTGGCGCGTAATAGATTCCTAATCAATATTTGGGGCTCAAGAGAGTAATTATCAACTGAAGAGGAACAGGAGGGATAGGGTTAAGTAAGGTTTCACTGTCTCCAGACACCAGCCAGAAGGAAGAGTGTGCAAAAGCCCACATATGAGACAGGCCATGGCAAACTAGTAGACCTAAAAAAAAATTCAGCATGGTCTGTATGACTGGAGCATAAAGCAGGAGGTGAGACTAGAGAGATACGCACTCTCCAGTCTTTACATGGCCTAAAGCCATGTTTAGGAGTTTGGACTTTTATTTCAAAAGCATTAGGAAGTTATTGAATACTTTTAAGCAAACAGGTGTTTGATAAAGATTTATATTTGGAAAAGGTCACTCTGGCTGTAATGTAGCTTATAAATTAGAGAAGAGCCAAATTAATGCTTTGAGACCTGTTAGGAAGTTGTTGCAATAGTCCAGACCAAAAGTTAATATTGCCCTACGCGAGCGTTTTGGCACTGAAAAGAAAAAAGTTGGTGGGTTCAAGCGATAGTTGGAAAATAATGATTTATCTGATATGAGGGGTAGATGAGAAGTCAAAAATGACTCCCAGGTTTCTGTCTTAAAAAAAAACAACAACTCTGTGGACAGTGATCCCATTCACTGAAATTCACTGAAATACAGAATGTTAGAAACAGGTTTCAGTGGGGGGGCAGGGGCAGAGGCAGATGTTATATTCAGTCTAAGAATATTGAGTTTTAACACATAGTTCCCTTTTGATTCACTGTGCAAGTTCCTTAAAAGTGCATCATTATTTTGTGGTCATATTTGTCCCATAAATCTTAAGTAGCTTTTGTATCTATCTGATATTCTTGTCCAAAAGACAAATGTGTGTTAATTTTAGCATATCAAAGTGAACTTTATTTGTTTTCTATCATGTGGATTAGTTGCTAGTGTAATTACAGCATTGTATGAGGTACATTGGTACATTGAGTGGTGAAAACTATTGGTTAAGAAAAGTTGTACCTCTGTCACCTTTTATGAGTGTTTTGATGATAAAAGTAATAATATTCATCTTATGCCCTAAAATAGTAGCCTCAACTCTCAAATCTTTCTTCCCCTTGAAATGCTCAACATTACCTAACTTTGAATGTCTCAGTTCCAAATTTCCACAACTTACCTGATTGAGCAACACAAATATTTATTCCTGGTCTAGTAAGCTAAGGCCAAAGGATGGGCAGAACCATACAGTCTTCAGAGCTGCCTCTTCCAGGTTATGGAAGTGACTCTATTTTTTTTTAATTGAGATCATACTGCTTTTTGTACTTAATATATCCTTAATTTGCCTCTTTTAATGAATATTGAGTTAGTTTTAGTGGTAAATATTCAGTCAGCAATTCAATACAATGAAAAAATGACGACTAGTTGCTAATTTAGAGTCTAAAGCCAAGATGCCGTAAACTTCAAAGTTGCCTGTGGTGTGGAAAACTATTTATCATTTAAATGGTTAAAATGCATTTTGGAGGCAGGTAAACGATATATACTAATTTTAAAACAATACATATAAGGTTAATCTGTAAAGGTAATTCTTATTGATCAGTCATACTTTATGAAAATTTCTTTGCTAAGAATTTTTGCTTTGGTAAAGGTTAGCGATGGGTGGGTGGGTGGGTGGGTGGATGGATGGATGGATGGATGGAAAGTCCTCCCCACTTATCTTTAATACTTACCAGTATTAAAAATGATAATGAAATGTTGTTGCTAACACAATTCAAATAACCAGAACAAAATCATGGCCATACTGTTTATCCCATCCCAGTTAGCCATAGTCCAGAGACTGAGAAGGAACAAAAAGAAATTGATGATTAATTTTTTTCTTCTCTCCCTGGATGAATGTTCTAAACATATATGTTATATACTTGTTCGGTACATGAAACGTTTATTACATATTTTATGAAACTCTCTTGATATAGAATATGTACAAGACTTAAGTTGATTATTAATGTAAAAACGCATACTCATTTAATATACATTGTAATAAATGAGAAAATCTCAATATTAGCTTAATAATTCTAGCCTCATTCTTCATTTACTCTAACAATAGTTTATTCCTAGTACTTGATCATGTGACATTATGACCTATGAATATAGCTGTTAATTCTTTTCCATCCTAACCATAGTGCTTCTGGTGATTGGTTAAATTTCAGAACCCTTGCTGTAGATCAGTGGATCTCAACAAAGCGCAGTTTTGTCCCCAGGGGACACTTGACAATGTCTGTCATTTTTGGTTGTCACAACTAGGGAGGGGGATGAGGCTACTGGTATCTACTAGGTAGAGGCCAGGCATATTACTAAACATTTCACAATGTACAGGACAGGCCCCCGACAACAACAACAAAATTGTCCCACCCAGAATGTGTCAGTAGTGCTGAGATTGAGAAACCCTCAGCTAGATGTAGTAAGATAAATTGTATGTCCCAAGAAAGTTACCTCTGAGGTTATGTAAGTTTCCCTCTGAACAGTAGATGTCACTCTAATCCAGGGATTTCGGTTTATTAGAGAGGATTTCCCAGTTATATTATGTTCTGCTTCCTCAGATCCTGCCAGTTTTACGGAGATAACTAAAGACTGTGATGAGAATAAAGAAAACAAAACCCCAGAAGGACCTCAAGGAGAGGTTGATTGGCTCCAGCAGTATGATATGGAGCGTGAACGGGAAGAGCAAGAGCTTCAGCAGGCATTGGCTCAGAGCCTTCAGGAGCAGGTAAGATATTTATATTGCTACTTTCTCCATACCTATCTTTCCCAAGAAATAGAATAATAATAATAATTAATTAATTAATTAACTGACGTGTTAAGCACTTACTATGTGTCCAGGTGATTTATATACAGTAAGTCACTGAGCCACCAAAACAAACAAAAAAACTTCTTTGGGGCTTTGCATTGGATTTGAAACAGAAACATTGACAGTTTTTCTGCTTTTAAAAATCCAAATGCAACAAAATATATTGTTGGCTACCTCCCATTACTATAATTCATTGCATGCTAAAGCAAGATGTGTTATTATAGATCACCCTAGGCCAACATTATTTTGCATGCTGTACATGCAGCCAGTATACCACCGCGATTTTATTGTTCATTTTAATGCAATGTATTTATTTTGGTCATTTTCTCACAATATGAGTCCTTTCCTATGAATTATTTGAACACAAAATTCTTAGGAATATTATCTGAATTTTAGATTTTATTCATAGACTAATACCTGCTCCTTATGTAGTAATCTTTTCTTCAATTTTTAGTTTTTTATGCTTATATTTGCCAGAGTTGGTTGATTTGCACTATTGCAGTCACCTGAGGTATCTGACTAAAAGGTGTTTTCATGGTTGTCTAATCCTATGCAATCCAAGTCATGTTAGTAATAAAAATTTACCAAGACTCCCTAGAATGCATGCATAGTTTTAGTGTGTGCAAATAATCAGATTAAGAAATCTAACTTCTCTAGCACAGTGTGTCTCAAGGTTAACTGCACATTAATATTATCTGGGGAGCTTTTAAAAATACTGATCCCTGGGTGGTTCTGCCCCTCAGAAATTCTGACGTAATTGATCTGGGCATCTAGATTTTTGTGATATATAAAAACTTCACCCATTGATTTTAATGTGCAGCTAAGGTTGAGAACTGCTGCTTTAAAACCACTTCAAAGCCAGCTGTTCTGTATCATTTTATTTATAG
Source organism: Rhinolophus sinicus (assembly GCF_057876585.1). Lineage (NCBI taxonomy): Eukaryota > Metazoa > Chordata > Mammalia > Chiroptera > Rhinolophidae > Rhinolophus > Rhinolophus sinicus. Next base: position 196,826,996 of record NC_142517.1, on the reverse strand, counting down.
AAAGTACCTCCCTGGCTGCCTTGTTATCAAGATGTATACATGTCAAACTATTTTACAAATAATATGTAGTCATCATTTTTTTAAGAAAACTTGTTTTTAATGTAAAAAAACAAGGCCTGACTTCTTAAAGTAGTACCTTATAGTGCAGGGAAAGAAAAAATTCAGCACCCCTCTTTTTTCATAGATGAAAGACATATATGTTATTTCTTGTGAGCTGACCGAATTAAAACTCTTATTTTTCTCAGATGTGAGGGGTGGGTTATAAAATGAAGTTTCTTTAGTTTGATATACCCACATCATTCTATTAATAACTAAAAGAGAGTGACCTAGCTTCAGCATAGACTTTATATATTTGAATAAGTTTAATCTTATTTCCTCTTAGAGAATATCTCAGTTGCTTTCTTGAACACAGTATTAGTGCTCCCAGTACTGTAATTCAGAATAGCTCATTTTAAGCTTCTTACATACTTTACTAACTTTAAACACAAGTCTAGAATTGAGGAAAGTATAAAACAGTTGCTTAAATTAAATTTTTTCTTTATTCATACGTTGTTTGTAAATTCTCTTTTCTCTGAAGATGAGAGGGGAGATATTTATAGTCAGCATTTCCTTATTCCTTTTTATAATTAGTCATCTAGTTGAGACGTTTTCAGAGGTACTAATTTTTCTAAGAAAATCTCAGATGTATTAGAAAAGTAACAGTCAACAGCATTCATTTAGTATTTACTGAGCACTTACTATGTGTCTTGGTTTCTTTAGCAAGAACAAAAATAGAAATCTATGAATTAATACCCTGTGGAAATATTGTTTATCTTGCTGTCATAGACTTAGGGTCAGTGGTGTGCTAGAGCCAGCTCAGTCTCAGCTCGGAGAGCCATCTAGTACACACCTCTTTCTAACTCTGCATTCAGTGTCACCTTGATTGCTTAAAATTGGCCACGGTGGGAATACTTATACCATGGAAATTGGCAAACACTATAAATCAGGGTAGAGGAAAGACAGCAATTTACTAAGTATTTGCTATATGCCAGCTATTTCGTATGTGTAAGAAGAAAGGGGATGACGTCATAGTGTCACATTGAATGGCTTTAGGTTGGCAAGCCAAATGTCACTGACTAGAGGAGACAGCATTTAAGCCTTTTTAATCCCCAAGTTTATGTTTTAGGAGGATGGTGTTGGAAGTAAAGAATTTCTTTAGATCCTTCAAAAGGTCATATTCCAAGCATCCAGAAGATTATGGAAAATATTTGCAAATACTTTCACAGCAACTAATTTTATCCTCATTAAATAAGTTTAATCACTACCTCTTTAACTACCTTAGTTTTGTTCTTGTTTCTTTAGGAGGTTTGGGAACAGAAAGAAGATGATGACCTCAAAAGAGCTACAGAGTTAAGTCTTCAAGGTGTGGAGATAATTTTAATTACATTTTTTTAAATGATGAAATGTATCACACAGAGAGGAACGTATAAAATGTGTTTGTTATTTTTAATAACGAATTTGATCACTTCCTAGGTAAAGAAATAGAATCTTAGAAGTTATCTGGATACCCGTCCTTCCCCCTTCCTGCCAGAGGAAACCACTATTCTAACATTTGTATTCATCAGTAACTTGCTTTTTGAAAAAAAATCACATTTATTATATCCATATCCCTAAAGCAACAAACTATATATATATATATATATATGTATTAATTAATTAGCAAGGACAGTCTGTCTGTAATCCATCTATGTGAAAGCAGTACTGCTACTGTTAAGAGACTCCTGGTAGAAGATAAGGTAGCTTCAGTTTCCCCAGAGCTCACTCTAGAGAAGTCAGTGGGCAGAGTGAGAATTCAGAAGCATAAGGTTCACCATAGTCATGGCATTTGGCAGAACTAATATATGAACCAGGTACTGGAAGTCCACAGGGGCATGTAGTCATAGGAAATAAGCTCACTATATTTTCTGTTTCTAGATCACTGTAGCCTTTCTCCAGCTCTCAGGAATAGATCAAAACAGAACACTTTGGTGATGCAAAATGAGTGTTCTAGGGTGGTCTAGACACCAGGGCATGGAGAAAGAGCAAGAATTTCACTAGCACATGGTTGAGACAGTTACAAATCAGAATTCAAGCTAGACTCATCCAGGCATCCTGTCCTCAGATTAAAAAGATGGTGCTGATTGTGGTGATAACCATCTTGGGTCATATTGCTCCCATGTGAACTAATTGTCCTCTACATCCGTGCACAGCTATCCTGATAGCTCCCTCTGATTCCCCCTGGGAATTCCCTCTGATTCTCTCCTCTGTTTGGATCTCCCATTTCCTGTCTCACTCTGCCTCATTCTTCATCTGCTTGTGCTTTGATAAGAGAGCATCCCCACGAGTTTTCTTGAAAAAGAGGCGATGTGACTTAGATTTTTTTGGAGACCTTGCAAGTTTCATTATATTTAAGTATTTGGTTAATAGCTTGGCTAAGTATAGAATTAATTCCAGGTTTACAGTCATTCTGAAAGTATTGTTTCCCGCCGACTTTATGCTGCTGGATGGGAGAAATCTTGTTTGCAGGGTTGCTGTATGAAAAGTCTAAAGCTGTTTGTTCTTGATCCTGATGTGACCTCTTTTTTCTCTGAAAGCTTGTAGGATCTTCTCTTTGTTTCTATTGTGATCAAGCTTCATGGTGATGTGCCTTGACATGGGTCTGTTTCGTCCACCTTCTGGGCACTTGATGGATCATTTTAATCTAGAAACTTGTGTCCTTGAATTCTAAGATATTTTCACTAATTTTCTGCCTTCCACTTTCTCTCTTTTCTTTTTTTGAAACTCCTATTATCCAGACCTCCTAGTCTGGTCCTCTTAATTTTCTCATCTCCTCTCTTTAGTTTTCCATCTTTTTGTCATTTTACTCTACTCTTGGGAAGTTTCCCCAACCTTATCTCTAACTCCAAACCTTCGTTTGAGGGTTTTATTTCTATCATATTTCTAATTTTTAAGAACTGATTTGTTTTGTGAATATTCCTTTTTTAATAAGTATTTTATTTGTTTTTGTTTGATTTGGTTTGGTTCATGGAAGCAATACTATCTCAATTCTTGAGGATATTAAATATAGTTTGTTTATTTCAAGTTTACTATTCTTGAATAGATTCTTTCCTCCCAATTGCTCTGTCCTGTGTGTTTATTACGGTCTTTACATTTCTTGTTAGACGCTTTCCTCAGCTATCTAGTGATGCTTGACTGTCAGCTTATGGTTAAGAATAGGGGACTGAAAAGATGATTGGAAGCTCTGTGCACATGAATAACTAGGGCTTGACAACTTTTGAGTTTTACAGGATGGGACCATTTGGAGGAGGATGTTTCTATTTTATCCTTTCTCTTGGACTGGTCAGATTCCTAAAGAAGGGTTTTCTAATCTCTGGCCTTTGCCTAAAGGTAAAAGATGTGGCGGCCAGAGTTCTGGGAGCCAAGTATAAGAATAGGGATGGGGGCTGTTATAGTCATCTTTCAGTACGCAAACTGTCACCGCCTCCCATTTTCAGTATGGTACCCATGGCTTCCTCTGTGCCTCGCATCCCGCAATCCAGAGACTGTTTTACCCTCTCCACGGAATAAAGAGCTCCAGACTTCTGTCATTGCCTAGCAGCATGAAGTGGTGGAAAGTGGATCTAGGAATCTTTCTCAAACAGCTTTCACTTAATCCTTATTTTTATCCTCCCCTTAGCCTCCAGTTTCAGTGGTGCTTCCAAGTTGTATGTTTTTTAAAGATTCTGTGATATAAATTGGATTGGTTCTCAGTTTTTCCATTACTAGCTTAGGATTTGGCTTTGGGTTTCTTAGGTCTGCTAAGTCCATCTACCCATCTACTTTTCAGCTTCCAGAAGTTTGAGGCCATAGTCTTTTTCCTGTTCTTCCCATTCTTAGGTAGTCATGTCCTTTCAACAACTCTATGCTGTGATTTTAGTGGAATTAATTATATTTCAAAGCAAAGAGCCATTTATGTACGAATGCTCCTGGAAGTCTTTATTTCAAGCAATTAGTAAAGATGGAGTCTTCCAGTGGAAGCACGTTACTAAAGAAAAAAAGTGGATCTTGGATTTGTTTGTTTGTTTGTTTGTTTGTTTAGTGTATTTTTAGGTGAGATTTAAGAGTTAAAGGTTGAATTTCCTTTATTTTTGTTAAATTTCCAAAAAATGATTTAATATTAAAGAGAATGAAAGGATACTGACCTCTTTTCTGTGAGGTAATTTATATTTACTGGTGTTACTTACAATATGCACCATGTACTTCAAATCTAACATATGGTTTATGTAATATGGAATTTAATAAAGTTGGGTTAACTTTCAAATTATATTCTCTTCAGTTTTATTCCTTTCTTACATGAGTTATATGCCCTTATATATAAATATATAAAAAAGAAAAAGTATTTCTTTTACAGATAGTGGTGCCTGAATTGTGATTCCCCAGCATTTGTTGAGTGAATTGGAACTCTAATAATACGTTTTATGTTTTCTTACAATGATAACATGTATCCTCAAGCTGTTTTTTTATTTTCTTAATCATTTCTTTGTGTCTATTCCAAGAAGTTTTACAAGACTGTGCCTTTGTGTTCTTCAGAATTTAACAACTCTTTTCTGGATTCATTGGCTTCTGATGAGGACTCTGGAAATGAGGATGTTTTAGATATGGAATACACAGAAGCTGAAGCTGAGGAACTGAAAAGAAATGCTGAGGTAGGTGCCGTTTTATTTCCGGAGTAGAACTGGTCAATAGTCAGTATCACTCCTGCTCTTTATCTTCAAAGGCCACACTATCAGTTTCTATTGCAGGTTCATTTCTGCCTCTTTGGCAGCCACGAAATGAGCTTCACTTTCTTTTGTCCTTTGCTCCTCATTTCTTACAAGATTCAGAACAAAATGAAACAAAAACAGAAATACATTCTAATCACTTTATGTGCATGTTAGGTAATTGAGTAACATGCCTCTCAAACTCATGTTTATTAAATCACCTCTTAGCTCTACCAAAACTATGAAAACTGTTGAATTAATGATATTAACTAGAGCACATTAGAATCTTTTTTTTATTCTTTTAAAATTAATTTTTTTATCCCACTGTTCTAACAAAACTGTTAGCATTTTGACATATTCTTTTGTCATCCCTACCCCCAAGTATGCTTTTAAAAAAATCATAGTATACAATTTTTATCCTGTTTGTTAAAGACTAATTGTTAATACATTTTATTTTTAATGGCTATACTATATTTTTTCAAATGAACATACTATTTTATTTTTAACATTGAGGATTTAAGTTTTTTCTGTTTTTTCACTGTGATAAATAATACATTGAAGAATTTTGTAAGATTGTAATGTTTTCTATATTTAGGAATTTTCTTTAAGTAAGTCGCCAGAAGTCAATTACTACATCAAAGTTTAGGAATATTTTCATGGTTTCTGGTTTACATATGACACGTTTCTTCCCAAAATTGTACCTCATAGTGCTGCCTCTGTGCAGGAATATCCCTTTTTAGTTTTGTTTTATTTTTCTACTAGCAGTATTTTAATAGCGTTTTTAAAAATCTTTAAATATTGATTATTTCCAGTACTTAACTGTGAACATACCATTTTTATGGAGCTGTGGTTATTGTGTGCATTCATGTGGGTTTGAAAACAAGGTAACATCTTGGTGAGACCCACGTGATTCTTTTAAAAATAACTGAACGTTGTATTGAGTTGCTACAGCACTAACTGCTTAACCATGATTGGGCCTATTGTTAGTTCCAACTTTTCGTTACTAAAGATAATGCTACACTAAATAATTTTATACAAGTATTCTCTCCTTTTGAATTATTTTCTTAGGATACATTCTTAGTTGGGAGTAGAATTCTTGGGTCAAAGGATATGAACAATACCAACCACTGGATATTTTATTAAATCTGACCACACACACTAAAAGTTAGCCATCTCAGCTTTGATAATAAATTTAAATGTAGTATTTTGCTTTGATTCAAATGAAGAGGTAAGAGTCATGCCCACTTCTGTTTTCCAGACAGGAAATCTTCCTCATTCCTATCGGCTCATCAGTGTTGTCAGTCACATTGGTAGCACTTCTTCTTCAGGTAAATGGACATCATGAGGTCAGCATTTTATAAATGAAGTAACCAGCATTCACTCCTTATTAGGTCGCTCTTTGCCTAGTTTGTGAGGTGTAAGTTGAATGCATGAAGAAAAACTTTGAAACCTTTTATCAAAAAAGTGGTTCTGGTGTAATCTATTCCTCCTGTAAATTTTTGTACATGTTTTTTTAATGGTTTTTAGAAACATTTTGGGGGGGTAAGGTGTATGGGGTGGCTGTTTCTTTCTGAAATTTCCTGTACCTAAGAAAAAGTCAATAATGTTTTTTAAAAACCTGAATTTTCTGATTTGATTTCTTTCAGGTCATTACATTAGTGATGTGTATGACATTAAGAAGCAGGCCTGGTTTACTTACAATGACCTCGAGGTATCGAAAATCCAAGAGGCTTCCGTGCAGAGTGACCGGGATCGGAGTGGTTACATCTTCTTTTATATGCACAAGTGAGAAACCAGCAGATCTGAAACCAGGGCTGAAAAAGTCACCCAACTCTTTCTTCTTCCTTGAAGGATAAAATGTTTCTATCACTTAATTGATTGATAATTTTTGGTTTTTGTTAACCTTTGCTTAGGGCTCAGGTCTTGATTATTTCCTTATAAGTCCAGAATATGTTCATTAATTACTCATCACATAGTTGCATTTAGATACAGAGCTTAAGGCTGTTTTATAATAGAAGCTGTCTTCTCATAAACCCTTTTGGTCTTCCAGTTGTATTAGCTAGAAGATCTGAGTTATATCCATGGGAACCACATAGCATTTTTATGAAAGCTAGCTATTGCCAGCTTCCTCCCTCCTAGTGTTCTCAAAAATCAGCAATTGGGGTTAAGATGGTGATCAAATGAATGAGCTGCTCATTGAATAAAATTTAGGCACCAAATGGGATTATGCAGGCTTTATGTACTTTCTGTCTATTCTTTGGCTTTGCTCACTGAATGCTAATTTTGTTTGTTTTATTTTAAGGGAGATCTTTGATGAGCTGCTGGAAACAGAAAAGAATTCTCAGGCACTTAGCATGGACGTGGGGAAGACCACTCGCCAGGCCTCGTGAGGAACAGACTCCTGGGTTGGCAGTGTGCACTGCGTATTCTTTCTTACTGTCACCCACCTCACTCTCCTCTGCTCGAGGAGAATTTGGAACTCTACTTGATGCGGGAGCAACAAACAGCTCAGGGCCAAACCAAACGACGAAAATTGCAGTTGCGCAGAATGCTCCATGCTAATTGTTTTATGGCAACTTTGGTCTCATATCTGTAGCTGATTATCCTCTTTTTCTCCTACAAGAGTAGCACTTCCTTTTGTCTTAGGAATACATGTTGTAAATATATATATATGTACATACACACACATATATGTGGAATGAATGGAGCCTTAAAGAGTTAGGGTGAGCCACCAGAGTATGCCTGCTCAAAATTAATAGCACAGCAGTTTGGAGAAGAAATGAAGTTGTCACAGAGTCCATTCTCCTGAGAAATGTGTGGAAATACACATATCAGTTGGCATTTAGTGTTTATGTTTTTTGAGTAGTTTCACTCAAGTCTGTAATCTTTCATGTGTGTTTCTGATTAGTAAAGTTCACTGGAAAACCAGCTCTCCATGTTACACTAATGACAGTTTGTCCTCCTTGCAAAGGAAGGGCATTTCTGCCACCTGACTTGGGGGCTTTTTTAAAAAATTATTTCATGGATTTGTAATGCTTTTGCTGTTTACATGCAGTCCCAAGAAATGGATTGTTGGTGCTCGGAATATGTTATGGTCCCACATTTGGTATTCATTGTACACTTTATATTTTCTTTAAAGAGACTCCTTCACACAGTGTATTCATTGTATATCATCTGTTATTATTATGGTGGTGAAGATAGAATCTTTTCTTTTTCTTCTGTATCATTCTTCCATGGAGCAAGCATTACCCTAACAGATTGCAACCAAAACATTAAGAGGTAGGAAACTAATATTGTCTCATTTGGGACCCCCCCGCAAGGATACTTAAGGATAAGGAAGAAGGCTAGCCTCTCTGTCTCTCAAACATAGAGACATCAAGAGGAGTATTCTTGTGTTAAAGCTAAAGCTCTGCACCACGGAAGCTAAAAGCCCTACTGCAAGTATAAAGTAAGTACATAACCTATAGGATAAAGCTTGAACATTTAACCATTCGCTGTCTAGCTTTGCCCTTAAAATAGGGTGGGAATTAAAATGTGATCCGTTTAGGTAACCCCAAGAATTAACACATAACACAGGTGTGTAATATATTTATCTTACTTTTTGGGTGCTTTGAGTTGAAGCTAAATGGGGATACAACATTAAGTGCTACATTAGTCATGATGACATAACCAGTTTGGTTAAGCAGCTTGTGAAACCATATAAAGAATGAATCTGAGAGTAGAATTCTGTCCAAAAAATAATTGTGTGAGCCCAGGAATCATTAGGATCACACAGAGTTAGGTATAGCAAAATGAAGCCTTCAGTATTTTCTTTCATTTTTTATTTTTCTTTTTTTGTAAATGAGAAGATTACTCTTAAGTTCTGTGGTAGGGACAAAACCATATCATTTTCAAGGGGAGAAAACATTTTGAAGTCAGTCATCACAGAAGATGCAGCATCTTTTCTGAAAGATTGCCTTCAGAGGTCTCCAGCCCCACTCGTGAACCTTGGATGTGTCTGACATAAGTTACCTCTTCTTAAACTTTGAATCTTTGAATCATAAACAGCCCCAGTACTTCTGCTTAACTACTGACAAAAGCTTTGCTTCCTACCATTTATTTACATCTTACTCTAGTGAACATCCCAAAATGATACGGTGGTAGGATATGCGGGAGTAGTAGAGAACAGAGTAAAGTATTTGTTTTAAAAGCTCACTTTTTTATGTTTTGATCTATTTCCACTGGGGAGCCTTTTGTTTTTCTTGAAAATAACTGGTTTTCTCATAAACAAATGAAGTGGTGATCAAATTCTTTAGCTATTTATTCTCTTCCCTGTGTCTGTATTTGAGAGCTTTGAGAGGTGCTGTTAAAAAGGAATGATTTGAAGTGAGGGGTACATTAGGGCATAAAAAAATTAGAAATAATGCTATAAGCCTAGGTTGCCCAAGAAGTACCCTCATTTGACTTGCATTTCATAGCTTGTGTGTATGTATGGTTTAGAAGTACACTTGGCTCAAAAACCTAATTTGATTTGATCTTCATGTCTTGGGAGGGACTTACTAGTTGACAGTAGGTTAGTGGGATAAATGAGTTATCTCGCTGCTCATATACTTGCAAGTTTGGGACTTGAATTTTCCTTGTTACCTATTCATTGTTGTATCCTGGTCAGCTTTCCTCTCTCCCTTCACTCTTTTAACTGTTATCCCTTTTACAGAGTTACTTTTTCATTTTGGTTCAGTGAAGGGTTAATGACTACAGATGGAGGTTTCAGCTGGACCATGTTGATGGGGTTTGTTGTTTTGTTTTGAGCTGACTATATATTTAAAAATTATAAGTGGATAATATTTTTTGTGCAGTATGATCAGTTTGCTCAGCATTGGGGGGTGGGGGCATTTGGCATGTTGGGGCCAAGAAGGGACAACTTACATAGGGGCAGAGTACTTCAGTCCCAGGTAGCCTGCACAATGACTAACTTTCCTATTTAAAATACCACGTGGTTACAGTACTTTAAATGACATTGAATTGGAACTTGATAGCGCTTGGTTCTGCACACAGCTGAATTTTTTGGAAGGGAAAACTAAACTGAAATTCAAACTTGATTCTCATCAGCTAATATTATGGAGAGTTGGAAAGTTGCATGTGGCCAGATGCTATCTAGTGTCACTTTAGTAACCATGAGTATAATTTAGGCCTGTGAGGAGATACTTTTTTATGGGGGATGTATTTATGTGTGTGTGCACATAAGTTTTGTTTGAGCAGGATAGAAAAGAAGCAAATCCATGACTTGTTCTTCTATTTATATTTTGATTCCAAAAGCTATTTGTTTACTTGGCAGTGGTCTGTTAATTTCAGGCCTAACTTAATGGTTCAATAGCAGATATAACAAATGTAAATGTGTTTACATTTTAAGAAGTATGCAGTGATACTTAAAGATCAGTTAATTAACTCTGGGAGGCAAACATTAGACTACACGTTTCTTTATTTCTGTCTGATCAAATGTAAAATTCTTCTAAAAGAGAAGCTTTAAGAATTAAAACCGCAGCAAGTGAATTCATTACTTTACTTGTTCTTCCATACTGCAGTTCCCATTATGTAACTATATAACTATAGCTACAGCTACAGATACAGTTGTATAATGAAAACTATTTGGACACACCTCAATTAAAGAGATTCTTGGCAGTGCCTGATACATAACTGAGCATTATGAGTGCAGAGAGCACAGGGGAGGACAGGGTGGAAATATAAAGAAAAGTAGTTTGTAAACTCATTTGTGGTCTACTGAAAAGAGATTGTATTAAAAACATTGCCCTTCTTGCCCTTCTCTGTCCTCTGAAATGACCAGTGGATGCTCTTAGTCATCCAGCCTTTTTGTCCCCCCCATTTAATTGATCCCCTTAAGTAGTGTCTTGTTTTAAATCAGGGAAACAGCTAGGTCTCCAAGTACAGGTGGATCTTGTATAGATGAGGAGATTTTTACAAAGATCAACAACAACCCAGTACCAGATGCAAGTCACATAAGTGTCCCCCAAAATTAGATCTGTCCTTTTCCTCCCCATCTTGCTTTACACTGAGTAATGCACTCTTTAAATGTACAAAAACTAAACAGAAATCTGCCCTCAAACATCCTTCAATTCATTACTTCAGAATTCTTATTTTGTCTCTCTTGATGTCTTAACATCTGGAAAAACATTCTTTTTAATTGGGAAACTATAGTTTGTTAGGCCTTGAGAATTTTGTGACAATTCTTTTGCTGTGTCTCACCACAATCATTGACTCCTTTGTGGCATGCTTTGATTACTAGACTTCAGGCAGTCTATTTCGTTGTATCATATTTATCGACAATGAGTACATTTTCCTTACCCTGTGTGCTGTGTCTAAGGTTTTGAATAAAAAGTGTGCCAGTATGAATATAAGCAGTTGATTTTGGTAACATTGGGCTTTAATGTACACGGCATAAGAACAGACTGGATGGAAGGTCTGGATTAGGATCCAAGTCTGTTAGGTCATCTGTCAGAACGAGCCATTGGCTAACCTGCTCTATTTCAAGAACAGAGAGGGTGCAAAGAGTGAGACTGCATGTGGGTGTACATGCCTCTCGTCCCCAGGTTTCCCTCCGCCTTCTCTGGCCTGTGAGTGTTTGTTTATGCTACAGAGAGAAAAACAAGAAGTAAGCTTTCTACACTTTGCATAATTGAGCCACTACCAGGTTTGCTGGCAGCTTTGGCCACGTGATCTGTGAGGTGATTTTCTTTGTGTTCAGAGTGACTTCTGATTCTTATTCTTTGTTGTTTTGTATGGAGCGGCACTTTATCTGTGTTTTAGCAGAACTGTTCCTCTGTATCCTTGACGGTTTTTCCTTGTTTGGGTTTCCTTTTTAAATTATGCATAGAGTTTTTTTGTGTGTGAAATTAAAGCCTTTATTAACCTTGTGTTGGTTCGACTGTTATTTCTGAAAAGGACATATTCTTGCAGATACTTAACCAGTTGTTGAAGTTGTGGAAATCACCTTGCATTGGCCTTCTGACTGGGACTTCCATGGGGCACTGTTAAACCGCAAAGGAAGTGGACTGGCAACCCAACGTATGCCCAGAGTCAGAACCCAGTGCCGTTGTTTTCATCTGGGGAGCCAGTGAAGCTTTGCAGAGGGTCCGGGTAATGGCTTGTAACCCGGCACTGGCCATAGCTACGCTCTTCCTTTGCCTCAGTAAGAGTCGCAGAGAGGGGCTGCAATGGCATTTGCGTTTCATACTCGCCTTTAGGCCTCAAGCCTAGACCCAGTGGATATGTCGCTCTCACTGGGGACTGGTTACTGAGTGTTGTGAAACCTATTGGGGCCATTCAACTCTCTCAAAGAAGGGATCCCCTTAACTTACCACCTGAGGAAGGCTGTGAGGAAAATAACGTGAACAGGAAAGCCATTAGTCTAGGAAAGGTGTAAAACTGCAAAAGGCTTCAGCCCACCTGCCATTAATAAGAAAAGCCTAGGGAAGGCTCCTCAGAACGAATGCTCCACGGAGCATTTGGCTCCTCTTCTAAGAAGGGAAAGCTCCACAACATGATGGTTAAAAGTGCTGCAGCCTCCCAGGATAGAAAAAATGCGACCACCTTGAGAGCTGAAATTGGGACGTCCTTAGGGAAGCACCATCTTTATGGAGGAATGGGTTACAGAAGTGGTGTTGCCACACTGCTGCTCACAGGGACAAGTGTAAAATTTCAATTAGTACAGGATTAATACCAGTAATGAAAAGACGAAACTGCAAGCAGGGTAACCAACTGCCTTCACAAACACAGCTACTCTTGCTTCTCAAAATAGTCCTTTTGCTTTCTTGAGGTTTTGTTGCTTCCATCGAGGCAAGACACAGAAGGCATCTGGAGTCATCCCCAGGGCTTTGGTGAAATCCTCGACAGACAGGTGCTCCTAGAAGGAAGCAGAGGGCAAATATTACAGTCTTCCCCAAGGTTTATTTGATGAGTCAAACAGGTGTGGTAGAGAAATCAAATGACCAAAAACAGGCAATGTGGGGAGAGCCAGCAAAGGGACGGGGAGGAGGCGCATGGCATGAGGTCCAAGAGACTGATCCCTGAATGGGAGCCTAGTAAAAAGGACGGTGACAAATTGAGGTAGATTGAGCTCCTTTTCTTTTGACCAGGGTCAAGTTGACATTAATCCTGAAATAAGAATTAGGACATTTACTTGATTAAGGAGTTGCTTCTCTTTCCAGGTCTTAGTTTTCCTCTCTATAAAATGGGAGAGATTCCTTAAAGATCAATTTTTGCTTTGTAATGCTTTTATGGGGGTGAAAATAATATATGTGAAAGGGCATTGGAGACACGATCTCTTGTTCATCTATCTACTTAAACTGTGACCCTACAGCTAGGAATTACCTTTCTAGGCCTTGGATATCTTCAGCCATAAGATGAGGGGAATGCCTGAAATGACCTTGGCTCCCAGCTAACAGGATATTACAGTGATACTATTAAAGGCAAGCTAAATGCCCTCGAGGTAAATTCAAATAAGAACCCCAAATTAAAGCTGCTTAAACCAGCCTTCGAATCTGCTCCCCCAGGCACCAGGAGAGGACAGGGTGGAATGAAAGCAGTGGGTTTCTTTCCAACCTTGGGCTGCTCTGCTATGGGGAATTCCCCTGCAGGACGCTGTACTGACTTCTGCAGCGAGCCCCGAACTGAACAGCTTCTTGGTAAACACCTGCAGATGGATCCCAAGCTCAGGTGAGTCGGATGCCCCAGTTCTCTAACCTGTCATTAGCTTTGCCTCCAGCCCCTGGGCATTCTCTCCTCAAGACTCTTGGGAGCCCTCCCCACTCCCCCAGTCATGGCAGTGGAGCGTCTTTTTTGGAAGAAGAGAAACATGTGAGTGAGTGGTTTAGGCATCAGTGGATAGGGAAGAGCTGCCAACCCCAAGTCTGGAGCATTCCCCTCCCCTGCCAGGTCCCTCACTACTGTGGCTGCACAGTCCTGGCTCTGCAAGTGGCTTCAGGTTCCCTCTCTGGCCCAGCCAGGCTGGCTCCGCAGCTTGGTCAAGACTTCTGGACTTTGACCCCGGGGCTAGATAGCAGGGACTGCCCATCCCAGTGGACTTGTATCTTTCCACGGGTCCTGTTCTTACACCCTGTAGTCCTACCAGCTGATTACCAGCCTCACCCATGCCCACATCCGCCTCTCTGTGGCTTACTCATTGGTGCTCAAACACAGATTACCCTCTTGATACTGCCCACAGGCAGACCCACCACCCCACTGTTCCCTGACACGCTCCCCTCGAGTTTGGAGCAGGCTGAGGTCTGAAGACCTCTCCCACCCTCACCACTTGCCACTGAACCCCCAGTTCTCCCACAAGAATGGATGCTACTACCACAATAAAAAATCTAACAGACAACTGCTTTTGTAAAAAGGACCTAAGAATTCCTAGACTACGGTACTTCTGCCATGATGGGGTTGTGTCGGTTCTGTTTGCTCCATTCAAAATTAGCAATCCATTTAGCCTCCTGTCAGTCAGGCTGAAGCTGTGCTACCAGATAGGTCTGCTCTGGCGCCTCCCAGACGCCTCAAACCCCGCGGCTCGCCCTGAACTCATCACCCTCTCTAAGCGCAGTCCCTCCTGGGTTTTTTATCTCAAAGAACACAATTTCCCCCTCTCATCCAGTACTTACCAAGTGTCATTGATGTCACCTCCTAATATTTCTCTAGACCATCTCCTCTCCATCTTCTCCAACCCCATATATTCTAAGCTCCCGTCTACCTCTCAGCCTGACTTACAGCTGCTGCATTTGCCACCTTCCAATCCATGCTTCACCACCAGCTTTAGTGCTTTTTTAAAAGTGTAAACTTGACTGCCACCCTTTTGCTTCAACCATGATGGCTCCCTTGCACTGCTAAGATAGACACACCACCCCTAATGTGGCATAGAAGGCACTGCTCAGTGCGGCCCCTGGCCCCCCCACCCCCACCCCGGCCCACTGTCCCTCCCCAGCTTGTGTACTGCCACCGCGCTGGCATTCTGCCCCACCCTGTGCTTATTCCCTGCCTCTGGGCATCATGTATGCTATTCCCTTCTCCAAGAATAACCCGCTCTGCCTGAATAATTCCTCTTCACCTTACAGAATGAAATTTTCTCTGACTAAATCAGGTTCCCTTTTGTAATCCTCTTCATGGCACCTATACTTCAGCTTTGGGGCACTCAACTTCACTGAAATTCAATAACACGTAATCTGGCTCCTTTGATCTTTCTGCACTGCGATGTAACTTCCCATGAAAGGCAGAGACTGGGTCTGCTTTGTTCACCAGCTCATCTGCAGGGCACAATCTGGGGGTCAGTCAGTGTCGCCCAACAAACGGACACGCCATAGCTCTTCGTCCTCCTGCTCGAGTCTGACTCACCTCTTTCCTGCTGGGGTCCACACCTGGGGGGAGCTCCTCCACTGGCTTGTTCACCAGCTGCTCCAGAGGAAAGATGGGTAGAGGCCCAGAATTGAGGTTGCTGTTAGCATTGAACACATCCGGTGTAGGGCTGGTGATATCCTAGGGAAGAAAAGGAAACCACTGGTACTTCAGCTGGTTTGTGGCTGCCTCCCAGGCTGCCTTTCTCCCTGAAGTCCACATGGATCCTATGGCACCTCCTTCAGGACATCATCCATGAGCGCTCACGCCCCATACACACACTCATAAGAACACAACAGATAGGCTTGGACTCACAAGCTAAAGCTTGATGGTCTGTATGCAACCAAAGCCAGTGGGGGAGAGATGACTTTTGTTTTATGACTTATGAACTTCTCAATGGCTTCCTCCATATGTTCAAGGTCTATCTTGGACATTTATGATCTTTCTCTTATCTGTTGTGAAATTGTCACATGTAAAGTCACTTAGCCTTGACCTAGCTATCCTTTCCTGCTTGTTCCATCAGTCCACCAAGAAAGGTTTACGAGTGCTCTCAGCTTGTGGGTGGGGCCAAGGAGTCATATGTGTTTGCTGATGACCTTGGTGTGTTTGGGAAATCGCTGTCGTGTTCTGGACACATTTCTGCCAAGTCTACTTGGCTTGTTTCCCGTGCAAGCCGGTGAACTTAAAGGAAAGGTTTTACTTTCATATTTCCCTATCCCAGGCCTAGCGTCTACATACATGTCTATAGCTATCTGAAAGATCAAAGGAATTGCAGTTATTCTACCTGTAGACGGGAGCCCAAGGCTGATAATGTCTCCCTCCTAGTAGAGAAATTATTTCTCAAAGGGCAGCCTGTGGACTAATGGCATCAAAGTCCCTGCAGTTTAATTAGCTTCCCTCACCACCACCCCCAGCTCCCCATCATCCAGACTCGTATGCATGATAAAAATTGGGAACCATTTCACTAGGGAATGGAGAAGACAAACCAACTAGAAGCATTGAAGTGAAGCAGCAAGAAGACCTCCATGAGAAGTGGGAGGAAACGGAGGGAAGGAAAGCCCAGGACAGGAGCGTCTTAGGAACTTCCCAGCTCCCACAGCTGATTATGGTCAGCTGGCCACCTGCCCCGTACCCCGTACTCACAGTAATGATGTGACCCCAGTCCCCAGAGTTTCCAAGCTCGGCTTTCATGTCCTCGTAGGATTTGGCATTCTGTACATAAAGCAAGCAACAAATGAGACCTGGGTCACAGCAGAGGAGACAAAAGACCATTTTCCTTCAAGGGTTGAAAGGAGGCTGGCCTAGGGCCCGGGGGTGAGAAGGGGAAGAGAGAGTTGGCGGAGGCTGGAGGAGGTCAGGTGGTGATGGTGGGCACTGAAGGGGCTGATGGGTCAGAAAAGGCTGAGTGGGGGTTATTTGTCCCAGCTCAGCCCGACATGGGGACACAGAGGAGTATGACCTTCTAGGCTCAGAGACCCATGGAAGCCACTGCTTGCAAACTTGAGAACCCTGCCTACATTGCATAGGTGCCAGGGGACCCTGGGGGATCTGGGGTACTGGGGGGCTCCTCTCATAGCCTGGAAGGAACCGTGCCACAGAGGAGTGAAAAGAGTCAAAGGGGCCGTGGCTCCATGGGGAGCCCCATCTCCATATCCCCGGGGCCTGGCACTAAGCACGCACATCATGAGCTTCAGTTATATGGAAGGAAGGAAGGAAGAAAGGAAGGGAGGGAGGGAGGGAGGGAGGGAGGGAGGGAGGGAGGGAGGGAGGGAGGGAGGGAGGGAGGGAGGAAGGACCACATGTGTGACCCATTTTGCTTAGAATTTAGAGCCAGGAAGGCATGTGTGTGTCCTTTAGACCTGACATGTTTCACCGGGCACGAGGGTTCCCTAGTACTAACCCGTAGAAGTTTCTGTGATGATGAAAACATTCCCTTTCTGTGCTGTCCAGTATGACAGCCACTAGACACATGAGCCTACCAGGCACTTCAAGTGTGGCTAAGGAGAAATTGAGGCTTCAGTTTTGTTCGATTTTAATTAATTTAAATTGTAGTCAGTACAGCTCCAACAGCTTGGAGCTAAATCTAGTGCACAAGTCAGGGGCTGTAATGAGCCTGGGTTTCAGTAGACTTTCATCTCCTGAGCAGGGGCTCAGTGGTCTTACTGCAGCCTGACTTTTTATTCTAAGGCCCCTCTAAGCCTTTTATAAATATATCACATGTCGTCTGTCACCACAGAACAGACAAGCCTG
This sequence comes from Rhinolophus sinicus, assembly GCF_057876585.1. NCBI lineage: Eukaryota > Metazoa > Chordata > Mammalia > Chiroptera > Rhinolophidae > Rhinolophus > Rhinolophus sinicus. The sequence continues at coordinate 196,809,615 of NC_142517.1, read as the reverse complement.
GGAGTCTGCCCTGCCTTGGAGGTGTGCCATGAAGCAGCCAGCCAGAGAAGGGTATGCTGGGCTGTAAGGCCCAGGGCGAGCTGGGGCCACTCACACTCCACTTAAAGGGATCCCACGCCAGGAACCAGCCCGTGAAGGTGGCAGGCTCGTGTCCTTGCTTCACCACAATGATGGGGGTCTCAGGGTCCCGGCCACTGGGGTGGGTCTTGAGGTATTCCTGCACGGTGATGGCTGCAGCTTTCTTCTCGTCCTCATTGGCATGCTTCCCGATCCAAAAGAAGACCTATGGAAAACCCGGAGCTCCATCAGTCCTTCCTGCCCCCCGGCCCCACAGGACTCTGCCTGGTTCACCCAGGCTTAGATGCCCAACAGTGCATTGGACTTGGGCTTTGACTTTGCATCTGGGAAACGAGGAGGTTGGTGCTTTCTACTTAGTCATTCTGCAAATGCATGCCTCCCAACCTCTCCGGAGCCAACGCCCCTCCAAAACAAGGCTCTGCTACGTGAAACGAATTTGACTTTGGGAGAAGATACAGCCCACACAGCAGCCCCTGCAGGAACATCCCTCCCTACCTGCCTTCTTCTTTCTGACACTCCTCTTGTTCATAATGCTGCTCGGGAAAACATATATGGGAGCCAAGAACATGTCAACCCTTTCCTGTCCCTAATGCTGCTCTTTCTTGGCCGGGCCTGGGTCCCACCTGGTCCCAGACATCCAGCAGGAACACGTCATCCTCTTCCAAATCATCCTGAGTGAAGTCAGGGATTTCTGTGGCCCGGAAGCACCCGGTCTGGTTGGAACATTCAAAGAGCCGGGCAGTGACGACCACGTTTTCTTCCTGTAGTCTGTAGGATGGAGGGAAGACTGTGTTGGCAGGAAGGTGTGGGGGAAGGAAAATCAAGGCCACAGAACTTGGAGGGACTCTAACATGGAAAGCCACCTCCTAAGAAAACACTCTTTTTCTGATCACATCCTGCCAAGAGTCCAAGAGTGCTCCACGGGAGACATTCCTACTGCTTTTCTAGAACATGCATTCTAGTGGCTCTTCTCTCGTCCTGTTAGGAAGTTCTGTCTGATACCGCCCCTCTGTTACTCCTGGTGCTACTGCAGTACATGGCCTTCCTTTTGAATTGGGGGTCATGGACCTTCTTCAGAAAAACCGTTGGAAAGAGGGTTTACGCTGGTCCTCCTCAGCATCCGGGTCCCGTGTCAGCCTGAAGGGCAAGGGCTGGGTGGGCTCTGACATCTTCTTCCCAAGGGTAAACCTATAGCCCTGCCCCTCTCTTCGAGCGGCCTGCTATGGCTGTGAACTCCCTTAGCCAGGGAAATACCCCGTCAGGCCCCGGGCAGACCATGGTGAACAGCACGGACACAGTCCCTGTGCCCAGGAGGGTCTGAGGACATGTACTGTCCTTGCTCATCCTGTGGCTTTGGGAGTCTGGCACACAGGGCCCTAATCCATGCCTGCTGCAGGCTCTGGGCCATGGGGATAGAGGTCTGGGAGGCTCTCCAGCATCAGAATGTGAGCTGGAGGCAGAGGGACCTCACACTTACCTCTTGGTGCTGGCATAGGGGGCCTTCCCGCCCAGGGCGACCCAGAAGTTGGCTGGCTCCTGCCCTTCCACCACCACTTGCTTCTCCGTCCGGGAGATGGTGTTGGCAACCATCTTGGCCATCTCCCGCTCGTCCCCACTACAGCCCTGGGTAAAGGAGGGTGGGGAGACGGTGCTGGGGGAAACCATCTCTAATACCAGGCGGACCCCCACCCTTCTGAGCTCCCGGGGCTGCAAAGGCTCTCCTAGATCAGGACCCCAGACCCATGGCCAAGGCAGAGACAGTTGTCCCATCCTATCTTCTGTCCCTGCCACTCCAACGAATAGCAGAGGAGACAAGAGATTCTGCACACTCCTTACAAGGCAAGAGAAGGATTACAAGAGGCTCGTTACAGAGATTGATGGAGAGGTAGTGATAGGCGCCGGGATAGAGAGGTCCTAAGACATAAAGACAGACCAACACTGGGACAGGCAGGGGTGGCCAGAGACCAGCAGAATGAGAGACTGACCGGACACAGAGGCAGAGAATCTGAGGATGGCCAGACCCAGAGTTGAGGAGGAGGAGGAGACAGGGCTAGAGACTGTGGGGGGCTAGTACACAGGGCCTATTTGGCCAGAGGCTCCCGTCCTGATCCAGGTCTGCTCTGCGGCTGGGGGACCTGCACACACCTTCCCATACCACAGGTAGCAGCAGGACGGGGTCTTGAGTATGAAGACGTCGTTGGAGTTGAGGGAGGAGGCCCGGGCTGAGACCTCGAAAGCCTTGGTGTTGTTGCTGCTGGTTCCCCGGACCTGGAACAGCCTAGTGGAGGGCACAGGCTCCTGGCTATTAGCCCGGGAGGTGCCTCCCTGCAGAGTGGGGAAGAAGCAGCAGTAACTTAGAAGAGATGGGGTGATTAGAGGGGCACAGACCAGAGACGAAGAGAGGCTGGAAAAGGGTCTGCCTGCCCCTCCGGGTCTGCCGATTCAGCATCACCAGATTCATCTTTCCAAAACACTGCTCTGGTCACGTCACTCCCCTGCTCAGAAACCTTCCATGGTTCCCCACAGCTGAGAGATTGCTCTTCAACGGGGCCTTTGAAGACCCCACACGATGAAGGTGCAAAATGCCTTTCCAGACTCTGCTCTCTCCAAACCCTGCAGTTTAGCTTTCAGGCTTCTCACTGCTCCCCATGGCTCCCTTCCTCTGGGCCTTTGCCCTCACTGCAGCCCCTGCATTGCATGCCCCCATTATACCTCTGCTGAGCTCTTCACCTGACTCCAATGACCTTCTCCAAGCCCCCTTTCTACTATGCCTATTCCCAGATTACTGTATTCACACTCCCCTTTGAACTCGACTTATATAAAGTACTTAACCACATGGTGCCTTGGGCTATGAGCTCACTGCTCTCCCAGCAAGATGGCTAACAGTATTAGCATGACATTCTCCTCCCCCCTTGGCACTTTGCCAGAAGGCTGTGTGCTTAGTAGGTGCTCAATAAACAGACAGTGCTTAAATGAATTCAGGAGATGTCTATTTCATTATGTTGGAAAGCACCAATGCAGTTTGAACAAGTCCATCGTGTACGCAAATCTAGCCAAAATAATTTCCTTTTTCATGTAGAGGATCTGAGTTGAGGTGTAGAGAGAGAAAGAAACAGTGCTTGCACATGCTAAGTGCTCACTACATGGACTTTTTAAAAGTATTGAATGGTTGTGTCTATTTTCAGTTCCATGTGGTGACGGAACCTCAGTCCTCTCCTATGGAGAATGGGCTTCCCCTAAAGCCCCGCCTCCACCCCAGCCCCCTCCCCCATCTCCTGGATGCCCACCCCGCCTCAGTTGCAGGCACTGCCAGGCACCTCAGTCCAGCAGCCACACCTGGTAGACCACCATGCGTCCTTTGAAGATGGACATGAGATGAGATGGCTCCTTGCCCATCGGGACCCGGATCTGGACCGGCTCATTGTTGTACTGCTGGTCCAGGATGACAGCCTGGTAGGCCGAGGCTGTGATTTCGTCTGGGCTGGCCTGGCTGCCCTGGGGTGAGCAGGATAGAAGGCGTGGGATGGGGTCAGGCCCCGATTCTGGCCCTGTCCCTGCCTTCAGCAACAACTCCATCCTCAATTCTGATCTGGCCCCAAACCCAACTGTCTTCCCTACCGAACCCCACCCCGTACACAGCCAGAAACCCAGCCCGACCTAGACTGTAGTTCTGATCCCAGCCCCACAGCCCTTTCCCAGCTCCAGCCCATCCCTGACCCACCTGCGACCCCAGCCTTGACCCCAAATCTCCTCTCCTCCTTACTGCCCCTTTCTCAGGGTTCACCTTTTCACCATGGCTACCACATCACTCACCCCCAGCACCTAAGCATCTCCCTGCTCCCTAACATCTGGACACAGAAACACAGTCAGAGCAGGTGAAGGGAAAGAAGGCCATGGAAATGGGAAGGCAGACTCAGAAAACCAAAAGGGAAAAGGGTTGTGAATGGGGGTACTCACAGTCATTGGGATTTCACAGCCAAAGCAGTCCCAGAATGATAAAGGGGTGCGCCCCCCATCTCCACAGGTATTCAGCTCAAGGGGGATGGCCCCTTGGCAAGGGTACAGGGGAAGAGGAGCTGAGCTGCCTGTGCTCTGGACAGGGTGGGAGGGGCCTTACCTGCCAAATGTAAAGCAGGTAGTGCTGCTTCTCTCCGATGAGGTAGGTATAGAGCAGCAGGTAGCAGTCGCCCCCAAAGAAGTGGCCCAGCCACTTGGAATCCACAGGCACCAGCTCTAGGTTCTCAATGCGCCACACCTGGGGCGGGTCCCAGGTTAGCGTGAGGTCCAGGACAGGCTCCACCAACCCCTCCCACTCAGCCCAGGCCTCCCTTCCCTCACCATACCTGCACCTCCCCACTCCCGTCGTCTACCATCTTCTGCTGTGCAGCCACCTGAGGCTGGATATGCATGGATGCAGCATCAAACTTCACCTGCTCCACCTTGGCTGGAATGAGGGGAAATCATGACACCAACGGTCACCAGCTGAGGTCCCCCAGGTCCTCACAACAGCCCTGAGCAGTAGCTATAATTCTTAGACCCATTTTACAGATGAATCAGAGAGATTCAGTAGCTTACCCCACCAAGGTCACACATGACATAGTTAGAATACAGAACCATATCTACCTGCCCCTAAGAATCATGCTTCACCAGGGCCCCCAAGGGAACCAGAAGAGGGACAACACTTTTATCCTCCCCTAGGTGCCTGGCACTGAGCTTGCCCTCAGCCAATATTGTCTGGGGAGAGACCGAGCTGTCTAGAGAGACCCCACCCCTTTCCAAAAGAAAGGCAGGTCATTCTCAGCTCCCATGTGTGGCCACTCTTGAGTTTCTCCATGTCCCCTCACATCCCCACCCCACCTGGGGAGCACAGACCAGGGTAAAAGTGCACATGAAAAAGGTGTGACTGGGAAGGAGGATGGCAGGCAGGGCTGGGTGCTCTCCTGGCCCCACTCCTGGCTCCCAGCCCACCCTGCCTCGTCCGGCCCTCACCCACAGAGCCCACAGTGTGGGTTTTGCCCAGGCCTGAGGTCCGGTTGGGCACTGTCCACTTCTGGAAGAGCTGCTGGAAGACGGCGGACTCAGCCCCATCATTCTGCACCTCTATCTGCGTGCTTGGGGGGTACTGCTTGGCTTTGATAAAGTTCTGGGAAGAAAAGAGGGTGACTGGGGCTGTGTCCCACCCCTCGCCTCCACCCCTGTCCCCAGTGCAGGCCAAAGCCTGGCTCTAACCTCAACCAGACCCAACCATGAACCTACCCCTGGTCCCAAGCCCAACCCCCAACCCAACTCAGTCCCAAAGCTGACCCCCAAACCTACACTTACTCTTGCCCTAACCCCAAGGCCAAACCAGCCCCCCCACTTCAATTCTAACCCTGATCCTCAGCCCCCATCTCCAATCTTGAACCCAAACCCTAATCCAACGCTGAGCCCAAGCCAGATAGGGTTACTAACTGCGGCCCAACAATGACACCAAACTCTGACTTGGCCCAGCCCCACGCTGACCCCATCTTCTCTGCGGGAAGGCCAGCCTCCATGTCTCCCTCCCTTCGCTGAACCCAGCTTGAGGTGGGAGCCCCTATCCTGAGGAGGTCCCCATTTGCCCTGCTGGTTGGCTCCCTGGCATGCAGAGAACCCACAAGATGGCTGCACCACTGACACTCAGCGCCCCCAGCTGGGTCAAGCCCAGAGCGTGCCCTGGCCTCCACACCCTGTATGCCCCAGCTTCCCTCTCCCCGAGTCTCTCTACCCTCTCCTCACAGTCTCCTCCTCCCCGACCCCCATGCCCACCAGTGCCTGGCTCATGGCTCCCTTCCTCTCCTGGGCATTGGCGTTCTTCCCCTTCCACACGTAGATTTTCAGCCCACCCTGGTCCAGAATGTAACAGTCCTAGAGGTGGGAGACAAAGACTCAGAGGCAGAGCCTGAGGGCGCCATGGGGCTGGGCTGGGGGAGCTCTGGCACAGAGTCTTCCTCCTGCTCCTTTCCAGCCTGCTGGCGCAGCTCCAGCTTGGGGGAGCGTGGGCAGGGTTGGGGGTGGGGGTGGGGGCTGGGAGCCCAGGCCTTCTCACCTCGTGACTGAGCAGGTCTTGTGTGAGTGGCCGCGTGGCGACTTCCCTGACCACCAGCTTTCCCTCTGAGTCAGACACGCTGCAGGACAAAGGGATGGCATAAACCAGGAGGGGGCCAGCCCCAGGAAGCCCCCCAGCTCCCAGGAGGGGCCCAGCTGCGCACTCACTGGTACAGTTTGAGGGCGGCCTTGAGTGCGGGTTCCACCACCGTGTCAGGCACCGCGGGCTTCAGCTCCCTCCGCTTGCCCAGCACTTGGTTCATAACCTCCATCAGCTGCGGGGACGCCTTCTCGTTCTCCCCTTCGACCACGGCCACGTAGGTCCGCCCACCCCGCTCCTGGTCTCGTATCTCCTTGGCGAGGGTCATGCCCTGCAGGGAGGCCCCGGGTGACCCATGAAGACCAGTGGGGGACAGGGCAGCGTCCACCGCCTCAAACCGCGCCAGGAGACCCCCACCCACCCACAGCAGCCCAGAGGGGTGAGGCACCTCCCTGCTTTTCCCCTTTAAGAGGGTCCAGACTTTTCAGGTGCGTTTGAACAAACCAGGTGAAAACCCGCTGGGAAAGCAGGTTTCCTCATTGGTGGGAGAGTGTTTCCTGTGGACTTTGTGGGCATTCAGTTTTGAGGTTGTTTGAAATTTGTGGTTTACTTTGCAGTTTTGGACAAAAGCGGAGCCCTGAAGGTCACAGTACTCAGTCTCTTTGCCCAAAGCACGCTTGCGCGCGTGCACACTCACACACACACACACACACTTGCACACACACACACACACACACACACACTTGCACACACCCTCCTCAGCCCAATGTTCTACTTACTGGCACTTGGGTCCCAGCCCCTACTTCCGCCTAGGTGATTTCAACCAGTCCCCAGGGCTTCTGGAGGCTGTTCAGGCCCATATTTCTGTCTCCAGCCCAGCTCTCTGCTCTCATCTTATTTATCCAGCTTCCATGATAGCCCCTTTTTAAGATGTCCAAAACTGAACTCTAGATTTTCTCCCCAAATCTGTTGCTTCCCGATCTTTCCCCTCTCAGGAAATGGGACCCCATTCATCCCCACAATTGCTCAAGCACACTGCTCTGAGAACTGCTTCACCCCTCTCTCTGCATCCGCCATGCAACATACAAGTCCAGTGGATTCCACCTTCCCAGTCCTCACCTGACGGACAGAAGGCTCCCTGCATTCTCTTAGCCTTGTAGGCCTTTGCATCCCTCAGAAGTCAGAGTGACTCAACAGCCTCCGGGCACTGAGAACAAATCCCACCCCTCTTACACAACCTTCTGACCACGAAACGTGCCCCTGTAAGAGCTGCCCGCTCCTCTCCAAGCTCCCCCACATCCCTGTCTCATGCTCTGGCTGCACTGGAAGCCCCCACCCTACCCCAGCCATTTCCCTCCTGCCTTAGGGCCTTCTCCCACCCACACCTCCTCCCAGAAGCCCTCCCAGAACCCACAGAACTGCACTCCCCACCCCTCATTTCTCAGTTATTCCCGTCATGTTTGTCTCCCTCACTGGACAGCCAGCTGGAGGCCAGAGCCAGAGCAGGGGTCTACCCACTTCATTTACCCCTGGATCCCCAACGCTTGGCAGAGGGTGTGCCACACAGCAGGGACTCATTAAATCCCAGTGGATTAGCCACAGGTACACACAAGCCAACTCCAACGTGCAAACATCTCCCCATACATGGCAGCTCAGATCCCCCTTCAAACACCAGCCCCAGGCAGCCAGGGAAGAGAGGCCTGGGGAAACAGCCACTAGCTGGGGGAGGCAGAAGTCTGGAAAGTTTGACTCTGGGGGAGGCCAGGTGCTGGTGTGCCGGAGCAGGTGGGCGCAGGGTGGGTCTTGTGGGCAGGGGTGCTGCATCGGATGGGCTTACCCTGAGTCTCTCCATGCGGTTACTCTCCGGCCCGTTCCACTGGATGATAAGCTTCCCGAGGTCCAGGAGGAAAACGTCCCCACGGTTGAAACTCCTCCAGGACATTTCCACCTGGAGAGCCATGAGGGAGGAGCAGCCCCCACTCAGACCCATCATCCATCATCTCTTCCCCACCCTCTCCCTGCCCCTCACCCCACCTCGGCCTCTGCTCTCCACCAGGCTGGGAGCGGGGATAGGAGGCCATGCCCTAGGGCCCTGGTGAATGCCCACCTCTCCGGCCACCACGTTCCTCTTGCCCTTCACATGCAGCAGCCGCTGGACATCGCTGGAGTTGGTCTCCACATGCTTCATGCCAGAAGCCACACCCCCTTTCCGGATCCTGAGAAGAAAGGTGAGCTGACCAGAGAGAATGGGCTGGGAGATGTGCTCGGTCCCTGCCCTCCCTGATCCTGCCACTGGGGCCATCTGAGGGTCCGGGCTGGGACAAGAGTGAGATGCATGTGGCACCTCTAGTGCCAACTTTAAGGACATGTTCATCCGCAGGATCATTCAAGTGCAAGGTCGGTGTGTTGCCTACGTTTGCGTGACCCTGGCAGTGAGGGTCACCTTAAAGGTTGCACCCTAGTCCCTCACTTACCCTCAGTCCCTCCCCTCCTGAGAGAGAGGTCTGCAAAGACAGGTGCATGGTAATGTGGTAATGTGGAAAGACAGGACAGGACCCTGAGGATAGGGATTACAGAGAAGGAAAAGAAGGGACATGCCATGGACTGAACTATGTCCCCTCCCAAACTCACATGCTGAAGCCCTAACCCCCAGTGTGATGGCATTGGAGGTGGGGCCTTTGGGACGTAATGGATTTAGATGAGGGTAGGTGAGTCCCTGGGAGTGAGGCCTTTATGATGGAATTAGTGCCATTATAAAAAGAGACACCAGAAATCTTGCTCACTCTCTCCACCATGTGAAGACACAGTGAGAAGGTGGCTGTCTACAAGCCAGCAAGAGAGCCCTCACCAGCAAACGAAAAAGCTGGCACCTTGATCTTGGACTTGCCAACCTCCAAAACTGTGAGAAAATTAATTTCTATTTTGTAAGCCACCCAGTCTGTTTTTTTATCTTTTGTATGTTCTGTATTTTGCTATGGCAGCCCAAGCAGACTAAGACAGGAGAGGTGCCAGCTCAAATGTCCAAAGGAGTGGGTGCTGCTGTAAGGATGGCAAGAAGGGGAGCAAAAGAAAAGGGAGGGGTGGCAACTGTAGCTAACTCGATAGTTCCTGGCCTATCCTACAGATCAGTAGCAACTTGGCTCCTAACTGTGTTTCCATCAGAAAAATCCAGAAGCTAGAACTTCAGACTTTTCAAGAAAAGCTGGAAATCTGGGCTTTTAGTGTGAAAGGTCTGCTTTAGAGAGAGGAGCAGTCATTTGCCTGTTGGTTAGAGGAGAGACTTGATGTAATGCCTTCTCTCAGCACTAAGCTCTCCAGAGCATTCAGATAGAGGGTGATTTACAAAAATTCACAGCACACAGAGATACAGAATTTGAGAATGGACTTTGGGAAGCCAAAGACAAAATTTAGAGGGGTGAAGACCAAGGATGGGGCAGCAGTAAAAATGGGGGAGAATGGAAAGATGAACACAAATCACCCTTGTGGGCTCCCCCCACAACCTCAGACCCCCTTCCCAGCTCCAGCTCTGCCCCCAGCCTCAGGTGACCCTCCCTGACTTGGTCCCACTCCCCGGCCTGCAGCACGCCCCTCCATACACAAGGCCCTGCTTGAAGTAGCCTCGGAAGGCATCGCTCTCGTTGCCCTGGACCTCGCGATGCTGGACAGCCTGGCCCTTCAGGAAGTCGTCCATCTGGGTGGTGTAGATAGCAGCTGCCCCTTGCTCATCCTGAGACGAGGCCCGGCCAATCCAGTAGTGGATGTCATAGGACAGTCTGCTACCTGTCTTGTGGATCTAGGGAGAAGGATGTCCAATGTACCCGAGGCCCTGGGCTCCCACAGCCCTCTCCCACCTCTCTGCTTTGTATGGTCTCCCATGCACATGGGGCCTGGGCCACAGATGAGCCCAGAGTTGTGGTCTCAGCTCTGCCACAGACCTTCTGAGATGGGGGCAAGTGGCTTCCCCTCGGAGACTTGCTCTTCTCCCTTGGCAATAACTTGGCTGGACTATGGCAGCGTTTCCCCAAGTGATGTGCATGGACCATCAGAAGTCCGTGTGGTAATTAAAAGGTATACAGACAGATGTGTATATAAAACGATTATATAAATATTTTGTAGCTACTCTCTGTTCCGGATACGGGACACAGTTTCTATTTATGGTAATGACATACAGCCATATTTTAAAATAAATGTATTTCAACTTAAAAAGTGACTTATATAAGGAAAAATGCAAATGTATTAGTGGTACAGGTGATACCAGGATGTCATCAAAACCAAGACAGTGTTATGAAGATGACTGTGGATTTGGGAAATGTGGGCTTGAGGTAGGGTGACATCCCACCAGCTCAGAAGGTCGCCCGTGACTCTAAATTCACAGGAAGTCGCCTCTGCTGGGAGCTCCGCGGCCGAGGCAGGGAGAGCCTCTTACATCTCTGGCCCAGCAGAACTGCCACTAAGCTGGGCGCCTGGGCACACCCAGTGAGGACTGTCTTGGGGTGAAACCAGGCCAGCTCTGCCCACTGCCCCAGCCTCAAGTTTCCCCCCTGACCCCACAGTGGGCTTGGCTCTCTGCCCACCCCCACACCCCACTCACAGCCAAGACTATGTAGCAGTCACCATCGAAGAAGCTGCCAAAGGTGCTGGAAGGAACAGGCACCATCTGCATGGCCTAGAGAGAGAACAGAGGTCAGATGGGCCGCCCTGGACCACCCAGGACTCCGGGCTTCCTCCCTTAACCACAGAGAGAGTTGGGAGAGGCAGAGAGCCAGGAGGAGTAGGCAATGACCAAGCTGAGAAGCAGAAGGGATGTGAGGAGGGGGGCAGATAAAGGAGAGGAAGAGGCTGATGCCTGACGAGTGGGGACAGGTCACTTGGAGATAGGCATCAGGGGCTTCCATGCCACCAGGGCAGGACTGGAGGGCAGTAAGAGTCACCCCAGACCTCTTCCTTCCCTCAGGCCTCTCCCGCCCCCGTGCCCAGACAGGCTTACCTCAATCCTCCATATCTGTATCCCAGGGCTGGTGATGTTGAGAGAACCTTTGACTTGGGCATTCAGTTTGGTCATGGTGATGAACCTAGGGGGGATGCAGTGTGGCAGCAAGGCCTGAGGAGTGGGGAGCGCCCTGGGATTCAGCTGCTGCTCTCAGCCCAGCCTTGAGAGCTCCCAACAGTTCCAGGAGGCCAGGGCTCAGGAACCTGGAGGAGAGGGGGTTGCTCCCCCCCCTGCCCCCTGCCGCGGGGCCCTGATTGGCTGAGGGCTGAGACCCAGCTCTGACCTTGTCACTCTCTTGCTCAAGCACCTACCCTGACCCTCTATCACCATCTGGATAAAGCTCCCATTCCTTAGCCTGTCACTCAAGGCCCTTCTTAGTCTAACCCAAAACAACTTTTCTTTTGGAGAAATGTTTATCAAAGCATGGCTGGTTAAAAAAAATCATACGGGTTTTTTTCTTTAAAGGAAAGCAAAGAATAACAAGGGATGCAAAGTGTATGCACCCAAAAGAATTGAAAAAAACAGATGTTCAAACAAACACTTGTACATGAAGTTCATAGCAGCATTATTCAAAGGTAGAAACAACGCAGATGTCTATTAACAGATAAATAGATAAACCAAAGGTTGTATATTCTCACAATGGAGTTTTATTCAGCCATAAAGAGGACTTATATATGCTACAACGTGGGTGAACCTTGAATACATGACGCTTAGTGAAAGAAGCCAGACACAAAAGGCCATGTATGACTCCATTTATATGAAAGACCCAGAATGGGCAAATACATAGAGATAGCCTGGTTTTCAGAGGCTGGGGTGGGGGCAGGATGGGAAATGGGGAGTGAATGCTATTGGGTATGGAATTTCCATTTGGGATGATGAAAAACATTCTGGGACTAGATAGAGTAGCGATGGTTGTGCAATGTCGTGAATGTGCTGAGTGCCACTGAATTGTACACTTTAAAGTGGTTAAAATGATTTTATGTGTATTTTGCTGCAATAAAAATGTATATGCAGCAGTTTCCTATTCCTTCCCAGCTACCCCCAAACATCCCTCAATCACCGTTCTGATGACTCACAAGATGTAGACCCCACAAGGACGGGGTCCAGGTTTGTTTGTCAGTACTGACTCCTCAGCATCTAGCACAGTGCTGGCACTTTGCTGGGTGAGTGAATGGATGGATGGATGGATGGATGGATGGATGGATGGATGGACGGACGGACGGACGGATGGGAGGATGGATGGATGGATGGATGGATGGATGGATGGATGGATGGATGGATAAATGACACAGTGAACCTCTCCCATTGTGAACCACCCTCTACTCACTGAGCTGGAAGAAACTTCCCTTCCCCAAGCTTCTTTCATGGTATCTTGTATGGCACTTTTGGTTTTGACTTGTAGCTGTGTTTTCCACTCCAGCTGCTCATCAGTATCACTTGGGGAGCTTTTAATTAATACCAATGCCCCAGTGTGCAGGCCACCTCCCCAGGGATTCTGATTTAATTAGGCCAGGCTGGGGCCCGGGCATGGATACTTTATTTCCTGCTTTTTTGAGAGGGCATGGGTGCTTTTAAAACTCCCCAGTCATTCTGACATGAGCCAGGGTGGAGAACCACTTGTTCCCAGTTGTTCTCCCCCCTGGTTTCCTGCCCCTCCTCACCAGGGTGGAGGCCACCTCATTCCCCACTGAGCCTACCACCCAGCCAGTCAGAGTCCCCTCCATGAGTGCTCCTTGCACCGATGCACAATGAATGAAAGGTCACATGGCCCCCAGGGACAGCCTGAAATCTCTATCTAATCTCTCTCTGCACCTTGACTCTGAGTCACCTCTTAGACCGCTCAGTCGTCCTAACTGGTTGCCTGAGTCACCTCTTGGAACAATGACCTGGACTTTTGCTGCTCAGAAACTCCCTCTTCTGATTCCTGAGAGGTGACCCTTCCTCGCCCTGGCATTGCGGAGATTGGGGGCAAGGTCTCCCTCCCTCGCATCTCATTAGCGCCCCCTTCAGGCAACCAGGGCCACCTGCCCATCGCCAGCTCTGAGCTTGTTAGGAGCCTCTTGTGCCTGGGTCCTGCCTGATGCCCCTGTAGCCAGTGGCCTCTTCTGCGAGGTCCACACACAGGGACCCCAAAGCTCCCAGGGCTCCTGGTTCAGTAGAACCAATTTGGGTACAAAGAAGGAGAATGTTTGTTTTATTTCAATCACCATCTTTGTCGAATCTCCTTTCCTCCAAGACAGACTCTGACCCTCACAAACTGTATGAACATGGACCCCGTTTCTTCGTCTAAGAGATGGAGGGGCCGACTAGATGATCTCTAAAATCCCACCATGGACATGCTCCGATCCGAGGAGTGAACAGCAGGAGGAATAGAGGGTAGACATGTGAAGTGCTTTTTCAGGGCCGCCGGATGGCTCAGCTGGTTAGAGAGCAAGCTCTCAGCAACAAGGTTGCCTGTTCAGTTCCCACAAGGGATGGCGGGCTGTGCCTCCTACAACTAAGAGTTGAAAATGCAACTTGACTTGGAGCTGAGCTGCGCCCTCCTCAGCTAGATTGAAGGACAACAACTTGGAGCTGATGGGCCCTGTTCCCCAATATTTCCCAATTAAAAAAAAGACACACACAAGAAAGAGTCCCTGTTTTAAAAAAAAGAATGTGCTTCTTGCCCCTCAGGGCAGATTCAGGGGATCAGGGACTTGAGAAATTGGGCGCTCTCCCTCCATAGAGATTGGGGGCATAGAGATTGGGGACCTCCAGCAGCCTGAACAGGGGGAGCTGGAGGAGCCTCCTCATGGCCAGGAATGGGCAATGGGATTCTAGGGAGTGTGGTGCCAAGAGTTCCCCCACCTCCAGCCCCATGCTGCTTCTCACCCTCCCACCCATATCCTTGCTCCTGCTGTTCCCATTACTGAAAACCCTCCCCCACCTTTCTTCACTTGGTTAACACTTCTAGACTCAATTTAGAACTTCCCAGAATTCTCAGGCTAGTTCAAGACCCATTGCCAGGGGCCCCAAGGCTTCCTAGACCGATGCCTCTCTTGGCCCCCTGATCACATGGGATGAAAGGATCTGTTTATAAGTTTGAGATCCCCAAGGCCAAGGACCTAGACATGTTTGTCTGTGTAGCCCTTAGCTCCTAGCACATAGTAGATGCTCAACAAATATTCATGATGCTGAAAAACTGAACCGTGGAATGGAAGGAATGGACCCTTTGGGGGCCCCGGAGGTAGTTAGGGCTCCCACCCTACCAGGTCCCATCTTTCCTTTCTTCTCTGCTGCCCTGTTGTTCTTGGGGTTTGGACTCCAGAGAGGCCCAGGTGCTTTCGCTGCTCTTAGTCTACAGTCATGCAGTTCTGAACTGGACAGGGATGTGGCAGTCCCTGAAACAAGGACACCTTCCTACTTCCCCAGGCCCATGACAGCAGAGGGCGTGGACGCGCCTCAGCCCCCCAGCCTGCAGACTCTGTCCCCGCCGACCTGAGGAGGCCTGAGCAGGCTTCCTGGGAAAGGGGTGGTCAGTATGGCCCAAGATCCTGGCTTGGAATTGGCTCCCACCTCCCCTACCCCGGCCCCCATTTCAGCTGAATGGTGCCACCGTGCCTGGTGGGGCTGAGAGGATGAGATCTGGTGGAGGGGAGAAAGGGCAGATATGCAGGCCAGCGTGCCAGTGTGCACCAGGGCCAAAGGGCCCTGAGCCATCAGTCCCCTGCCTCTGCCTTTGCCAATTCATTCACTGATGGCTGTTGCTCATACTCTAGGATCCAGGAGGCAAGCGCCCTGAGGTCCCCAGAGTATTGGGGGAATGATGACACAAAGAAAGAAACCATTTCAGAAATGGTTTTTTTACCCAGAAGAAATGGGTAAAAAATGGGGGCAGCAGAGAGGGGAGTGAGGTCAGAGTGACCAATTAGTCCTAGTGTGGCTAGGACTGTCCAGGTTTTAAGTCCAGGAGTCTCATGTCTCCAGATTCTCCTTAGTCCAGGGCAATCTGGGATGGTTGACACCTGCATTGAGGTGGGGGCTAGTGGCAAGTAGGGGTCTGGAAGAGCAGCTGTCTAGGGTAGAATCTGCATGATTCTTTCCTTGGAGGCCCAGGAAGCCACACTGGGCTCTCTGCTCTTCCCAGACTCTGCAGAGTGCCACGCCTCTCCCTTCCGCCACTCCAAGGTGTTCCAGGAGGCCCTAGATTGCCAGAGAGAAGCAGGGGACCCCATCCTGTCCTCCTCCACCACCTATGGTGCCCATGTGTCCACGCAGGGTTACCTTACCTGGCTGGGGGAGGCAGCTGCCACCTGGAGATCTCAGGGAGTTGTGGCAAGCTGGCTGTAGGAAAGCGACCTTTGTCCGCACCACCCCCCCTCTAGGAACTGCCTTCACCATATAAGGGAAGATAGGGCCCCAGAGAGAGAGAATGGGTGAGGGGGGGTGGGGAGGCAGGTGCCCGCAAGTCCCTGGGAGCCTGGGAGCCTGGAGCCCAGCAACAGCCTGACAGCCAGAGCTGATGTGCCCCGCCCTTGGCTCCCGTGAGGAGTCCCAGGGATGGGGTGCATTTCTGCCCAGGACCCAGGCCCTCACTGCACTAGATAGCACTGGCCAGCGGAGGTAGAGGCCCCTGGATGCTTCCTCCTACCAACCCAGAGGAGGAGGCTCAGTGGTGCTCCCTCCATCCCTGGGGAGAATGGCTCACGGGCAAGGGAGCCCCAGACCCAGGGATGTAGGGCCAGAGGTTCACGCTTGGGGCCCCTCCAGGACAGATGGGCCCCTGTTACCCCTAGCAGTCTCTTCTACTGGGCATGACACTCATTTAGAGGGGGCACAAGTGCTCTTCTTGTCCCCCCTCCTTTCAGGGGCACTGACTCCAACTAGAGTTTTTATGAGCTGCCATAAACAAGTGCCTTTGGACTCTCTCTTTCGTTCTCTCCCAGCAGCCAAGGTTTCTCACCCCTGATCCGAGGGGGGCCCATCTCATTCAGGATGAAAAGAGTGCAACCCTCTCAAATACGGGAGTTGGCTTTGCCCACAAACTCAGAACCCTGTGGACATTCTCCTGTCACCTCTGAACTATGGTCATCTGGAGGGTGAGGTGAAGTGGGCTAGGTGAGGGCAGCCCCTCCGACTGACCACAACTTCCTGAGTTCTGGATACCAAGTAGTATACGTGTGACATATGTGCATGTCTGAGTGGGCTCACGCACAGTCTGGTGGGAAGAGGAAACACACTGAGGGTGCTATTTTGTTTTTTAAAACGACACCCTTTGTGAATAAAAAGAAGTATATGTGTTCACTCAATTATACAACCAGGCAAAAAGGAAAGAAAAAAATCAGCTATGATTCCACTACAGAGAAAATCTGCAGATAAATCACTGTCACTGTTAGTGATCTATTTTGGAGTTTTTCTTTCAAGTTATTGTTCAGTACAGACGCTGTGTGTGTACTATACGTATATAAAATCAACTTGTCAATCAATCTACACATATATACTTTTTACTCCGACATGTTATATGTTATTTTGCAACTTCATTTTAATTGCCCATGGCAATCCATTAGATACACAACATAGTTTATGTAACCAATAGGTCATTTTCAGACTTCCAAATTATATCCAATTATTGGATACTACAAATAATACTGTGGTAAATATTATTATTGCTAAATCTTTGCTATTAGATTGCAGCCATTATTATTCCTCTAGGATAAACACCTAAAAGTGGGAGTGCTGGGTCGAAGATGTGAGTAAGCAAATTGCCTTCCAGAAAAGTCACATCAATTGACAGTCCCACATTCAGGACAGGAGGCTGCCTGCTTCTCCACGTTCTTCCCAAGCCTGGGCTCCAGCTTTTAAGAAAATCTCTGTCAAGTTGAATGTCAAAAAGAAAATCATCGTGTGTTAATTTCTATTTCTTTGATTACCAGTGGGATAAACCATTTTAAAACATATTCATTCGCTCTGTCTTCTTTTGTGAAATTTTTAATAAATTTGTTGAGTTGTTTCTGTGTTTAATGTACTAAGATTGCTAACGTGCCTGTCATTGATAGGATACTCTGCTCCATTTTGTTGCTTGCCTTTTAATTTAGCCTCAGAATTTTTGGGGAGAACTTACGTTTTTAAAAATTGTTTCCAATTTCTTTATTATGATAAATGTCAAACATAGAAAAGTATAAATAATAGTACAACAGTATAATAATAAACACCCATGGACTTAAGAATTAACATCTGCCATATATGTATATACACAGAGGATGCCAAAAAAAATGTATACACATTTTAAGAAAGGAAAATTGTATTAAAATTGTAATACTCAATATACACCAATAACAAAACATGAATACAAGTCACATTTGACTTCTGCAATTACAAGAGTGGTTACCATCAGCATCCAGACACTTCTGATTACAGCGAATTACTACTTGAGCAACATTGACCAAAGTGTCCACTTGTATGCATTTTTTTGGCACCCCCGGTATATATTTGGAAGTAAGTGGCAGATAGAATATTCAGTCCAAAATATTTAGTTTATCATGCATCTCCTAAGAAAGAGGACATCTCTAAGAAAGAGGACATTCTCCAATGTGATTTTCACCTGGGAATATTAGTAGGTGGGTGCAAAAGTAATTGCGGTTTAAGAGGTTAAAAATAATTGCAAAAACCGCAATTACTTTTGCACGAACCAAATACAAATTATTTCTGATATCATCTTCTACCAGTCCATGGTCAAATTTCTCCAATTGTCCTCACAAAGACTTTAACAGCTGTTTTTATTGATTCATGATCAAATCAAAGGCATGCGTTTCCTTTGATTGTTATATCTCTTCAGTATTTGTTAAATCTAAAACAATCCCTCAGCTTTTTTCCCAATGACATTGACTGACCTGAGTCAAGGACAATTGTCTCATAGAATGTTCACACAATCTAAGTCTTTCTTTGTATATTATTTAGTTTGTTCCTCGTCCTCCTGTATTTCCCACGAATCGAAATTCCTCTAAAGGCTTGATGAGTCCTGGTTAAACCATTTTTTTCAAGAACGCTTGGAAAAGGCCAGTGCTTCTCAAACTGCAATAGCGTAAGAATCACCTGGGAATCTTTTTAAAATGCGGAATCTGATTCAATAGGTCTGGGGTGGGGCCTGAGGGTCTGCATTACTAACAAGCTCCAGGTGAGGCTGATGAGCCCATCTGGTCTGCGGACCACACCAGAAGTATCCTGGACAAGTGGTGCAGCGTGCTTCACACCGCTTTGCATCAGGAGGTATGTGATGTCAAGTTGTCCCAGCATGAGTGATACGAAGTTTGCTTCCTTGGTTTCTGCCAGATATTCCTACTGTAAAGGCACATTCCCTCCTTGGCAATCGGAAGTCATCTTGGGGTGATAGTTTGGCACTGGCAGTACAAAAATTTTTAATTCTTTATTTTCCACCTTCTTCTCCTCCTTATGTAATATTCATTTTGTAATTGCTTTTTTAACGTCTGTTTTTCCCCACAGTGACTGTTTAGCTCTCTGCTGTACCCGAGTGCCTGGTACAGAGTAGGCATGCAATGGCTGTTCCAAGGAAAGAAATGGAATTTATGATTTCTATTTTGGTATTTCATTTAGAGAGTTGACTATGTGTTTTTAATTTTAAACGGATTTTTATTATTTTAAAAATTAATAAAAGTACCTGGTAAAATCATTCAAAATACAAACAGATGTATAATAAAAAGATGTCCTTCCCGTCTTAGATGGCTCCCACCTAGTTCCCCAGCCCTCCTGCCCAGGATTAACGCCACTTCCCTTTTGTCGTTACCCTTCTGGAGTACACAAAAGTACATTTGTATTTATTTTTATATTTCTCCTTAGTGGTAATGTACCATCACCATTATTATGAATCTTGCTTTGTTTCCTTTATTGGTCTATCTTAGAGAATATCCTATATTTGTTTGCTTGGATAGTTCTACCTCATTGTTTTTCATGACTGCATGGTTCTGTGGCATAGATAGAGCAAGATTTATCTAACTAGTCCCTTATTGATGGACACAAGTTATTTCCAATGTTTTGCTATTACAAACCAGGATGTTCTGAATACCCAGATACATACAAGGTTATATGTATATGCATTTTATCTACAGCATAAATTTCTAAGAGTGGAATTGCTGGATCAAAGGGTGTCTGCATTTAAAAATATTTTGATAGATATTGTCAAATCACTCTCCAAAGAGGTTGCACCAGTTTACACTCCCGCAGCATTATCAGGCCCGTTCCTTCTACTGTGTGTGTGTGTGTGTGTGTGTGTGTGTGTGTGTGTAACAGACAAATAGTTAATATCTGTCCCATACCAGGCTCAGTGAGACACATTTCACAGCGGTCATCTCCAAAGCCTTCCTCCTTCCTATCCACCTTTGTCTCCAGAGCCAACCAGCCACAGCTTCCTGGCAAGTTCACCTCCTATCTCACATCCGTCCCTTCTTCCTTCTTCTCTCTTCACTCTGCCTCTGCCCTGGTTCAAGTCTTCATCCTCCATGCCCCATGGTCTCCCATCCCGTACCTCTGATTTAGCTTCCAATGTGCAGCTGCCATACGCCCCTCTCCTGTTCACTGTCCCTCAAAGGCACCCACTGCTTGCAAGAAAAAAAGGCCACTTCCACACAGACAATGGTTTGGTGGTTGCCAGAGGGTAAGGGGGGTGGGGGGTTGGGGGTGGGAGATGAGGGTAAGGGGGATCGAATATATGGTGATGGAAGGAGAACTGACTCTGGGTGATGAACACACAATGGGATTTATAGATGATGTAATACAGAATTGTACACCTGAAATCTATGTAATTTTACTAACAATTATCACCCCAATAAATTTAATAAAAAAAAAAAAAAGGCCACTTCCTTTGTTTGCCTATAGATATGCATTGTCTTGCCCCTCCTGCCTTCTGCAGCGTCATTTCCCACCCTCCCCCTCTGTGTACAATTCCAAAATTGTCATTTCCCACACTCCCTAACGTGGCAGGCCCCTGGCGCTTTGGTTTCCTTTCCGGTGTACCTCCTCACGCAGGCCACCTTCACCTGAATCGTTCCTCCTCAAACTCTTGAGCCTCACTCCCTTAGGATGCATTTTCCAACCGCTCCCCCCCCAACCCCATGGCCACCCCAGGAGGGGTGAGGTGTCCCCTGTTGCTCTGGCTTTCCATGTTCTCTCTCGCACTACATTTGCAGCATTTCAGGTTTTAGAGAGTCTGTTCAGCTGTCTCACTCCACACTAGGGTGTGAGTTCCTTGAGAGCAGAGGCATAGCCTAGTCATGGGGTGTCCCCGGTCCTGGCACCATGCCTGGCACACAGGAAGCAGATACATGTGGTTGTGTTGAAGTTTATGTGGGTGAAGTGTGTGTGGGTGGTGGTGGTGAGGAAAGGCTGACTGCGGTCAGTCGTATTCAAAGTCGGGAGCCCTGGTGACTCCCTGGCCTGTGTGGGCTTCTGGGATGCAAATCTGGGGACCACTTTGCATAGAGAGCAGGAAATCCAGCAGGACCCTGAGGAGGAGAATAAAGGGAGAGCCAGGCAGGACTGGGTAGTAACCCTGCCAAAGGCTGGCAGGCTCCTGCTCAGACTGGAGCTGATGGAACTGAGCACGAGTACTGCGGGTGTTCTTCCCAGGTGGGTGCTTCCCAGGCTTTCTACCAGGGAAAAGTCGGGGGCGGGGGGGGGGGGGGGGGGGGATTAAGGGAATGGAGAGGGGGTGGTATCATATGCACTGCAGATCACCCTCAAGGGACTTGGGGGACAAATCAGCGTCAGGGGCACCAGGAGGCAGGCTTGAGGCTGGATTCACAAGGTGATGGCGGTGTAGGAGGGGTAGGAGAGGTGGGGCTGGGGAACAGGAAACAACTTTTGGAAGGGGCAGATCTCCCTTCTCCCGTGAAGGGGATGGTGGGATAGTGGGGGGAGGGGAGCGCAGAAGCTGTCCACTCCTGGGAGAGGGTTGAATGATGACAGCCTCAGGGGTTGGGGAGAGGGCAGGCCGGAGAGGGCCAGCGCTGAGGCGTCCCGGCGTCCGCGAGGATGGAGTGGCCTCTGGTGGCCACCGTGGGAAGCAGGGGAGGGCGGGGCGGGGCGGGGCGGGCCAAGAGGGCACTTCCTGCCAGGGCCTGGGGCTGCCCAGTTTTGCAAAGGAAGTGCTGCCTGAGCCGAAGGGGCGGGGGCAGGAAGTGGGCCGGAGGCTCATGCAAGGGTGCGGCCAGTGGGGCGGATAGGGGGAGGGAGCACGGAGGGGAACGGGACCAAGCACCCGTCCCCACCCAGTCGCCCCAGAGTCCCTGACGCCTCAGCCTGCCAGCTCTTCCTGCAACACCGCCAGGGCGGCCCACGTCAAGCCCGTTCAAAGTTCTTCCGTTTGGAGTTGAACTTGGCTTCGCAGTAACTCGCCCCGCTCCCGACCTCCACCTACTGGTGCCTCAAGAGCCCCTCCCCTCCACTCTGGAACAGAAACCACACCCCTCCTGTCTCTAAATACCTTCCAGGGGCCTCCCCTAAGGATGCATTTCAGCTTAGCTTTAGAGTTAATCTTATCCAGTTCTCAAAGTGCAGGCATTGAATCAATTCTGCAAAGAGGACCGATCTCCATTGTGCAGCTCTGATGACTGAGGCCGAGAGAAGTTGGAAAATTAAATAGTACTCAGAGCATTCAAAGCAGTGCGCTTAATCTTGCACTTTCACACTTGAAGCCCCAGGGACCTAAGGCAGCCCTTTCTCCAGGACCACCCCACTGCCTCCAAAGGCTTTGCTGAAGTGGGGCGTGGCTTCATGTGACACACAATCACTCCCCACTTCTCTGCCCCACCAATAATCACAGAGGCAGGATAGGGGTCTGGCTTTCTCTTTAGTTCTTATCACACTGAGGGGCTCTCCATCACAGAGAAGGCACTTAAATGGGAGGGTCACCCAATTCAGACCCTGCATACCCTCCTTCCCACCCCCCAGCTCTCTGGGGGAGGAGGGACAATGACGTCTCCATTTGATACCCCCGTTGGCACTGGTATGTGGGTCCCCTTAACCATTAGGCCCTGGGGAGAGCCCAAGGCCTTGACCTCCAGACCCAGCATTTGGGGGAGGGGTTCCAAGTAAAGGAGGCAGGGCTGGAAGGCAGGATGTCCTGGGAGTTGTCCCCAGCCAGCAGGGGATTAGTCAGGGGGCTGTAGAGGGTGGGTTGGCACAGGGGAAGGGGGCAGCTTGGTAGGAAGACCCCCAAGCCCCACAAGGGTCCCACCTCCTACAGATCCCCTAAAGGCACCGGTGAAGTATGGGTTGGGTGGGGGAGGCACCAGTTAGGTGGTATAGAGAGCCCCCCCCACACACACAGCTGGTAGCCCTAGCAAAGGCTGGGCACAGAAGGTGCTCAATAAATGTGATTTGAATGAATGAATGAAACAAGACGGGTGTGAGGGACAGAGGACAGGGCCTGGGTCCCCTTTGGCCAGCTTGCTTCATTCAGAAAATTGCAGTTTAAAAAATGTAAAAATCCTTTCCCTCCCTCCCCCCGAATTTATGGGCCCAAGAAAGGGGTGAGGGAGGGTTGTCTCTACCCTGACCCTTCCCTCTCCCCTTCCCCTAAAAATCTATATACACATATACATATTTATATGGCACCACAAAGGGGTCCTACCTATGCCCCCACACTCAGAGCTGGAGGAGCCAAGCCCCAGGGCCTTGGGTGGTCAAGGCTGAGGTGAGGGGTCAGGGCATGGGTGATACAGGGAGCAGCCCTCAATTGCTGATGAGTCCAGAAAAACTGGACTCTGGGTCCTGAAGAACAGACCCCTGCTCCCTTCACAAGTGGTAACAGATCTTCTCCCCTCCTGCCCACAATTTCTAGGCAGTGAAGGTGGAAGCTGTCCCAGTCCCTAGGGAGGAGGTGGGGAGGCTGGTTCTTCCCCCACCAGCAGCCTGGAGACTGTTCCAGGTCACAGCTGGCCCTATCTTGCTCAGGGAAAACCAGAGGGGGAAGAGGGCTCTATAGAAGGCACTTTGTGTCCACCGTTCTCAGGCTGGGGGCCCAAGGCATGGAGCAGCAGGAACCCCTCCCCTCCCCCAAGCAGAACTGGAAAGGGCCAAGGGGCCCAATTTGGCAGCAGAGAAACATGGCAGCACAGAGAGAGAAAGAGAAAGGGGGAGCAGCACGCAGGTCCCAACAGGTCCCCCTAGAAGAGGGAGGAGGTTCTAAGGCACTGACACAGGGACCCAGGTCTCATTGTCCTTGGTGCAGCCTGCTGCCCCCTTTGCTGCCCACTTCCCCATGGTGCTGAGGTGGCCGAGGCTGCTGGGTTTTCTTAAGGAGGAGTCCACGAATGAAGGGTGTAGCTGTGGTCAGGGGCAGGTCCTGGCCCCAGGGCGCCTCACTAGCTGCCAGGCCGTGGCTGCCTGAGCACTGAGTACACGTCATCCACGCGGCTAAGCTGCTCGAAGAAGGGCAGGAGGTCGTGGAGCTCCGTGTCACTCATGTTGTCAAACCATGAGGCCACTGGTACCTGGGCAGATAAGTGGAGGGTGGTGAGGGGGGCAGGTGCCCTGGGCACAGAGTATCCAGGCCAGCCCTGAGCACCCACTGCGTGGTGGGCCACCTCCTGGAAGCCCCTTCCCCAGTTTGCAAACATTTTGACAGCAGCCCCCAGGAAGTCACATGTACGTATATAACAAAGCAAGTTTTTTACGAAATGATACTTTACTGTGTGTAAAGCACTCCGATATTGCCTATTCTGTTTCATTGTTTAAAAAATCCCAACTAGGACCCGCTAAATTATTTCTGTGACCCACTAACTTGTTACAACTGGCAGCTTGAAAACTTGCAACTGCTGCAATGCCCCGCGGGGACCCTAGCCCTCTACACACAGGCAGAAGGGACCGAATGACAGATAAAGTCTGAAGTGAGTGGGCACAGGTTAATGAGGAGAGGGAAGAGAGAGGAATAGGAGGGCACCAGGCCAGGGACACTGCCCAGCTTGGGAACAGGGGACCAAGGCGGCCCAAACAGACTGACTCCTGTCTTTGGTCTTAGCCCCGTCCCATGAGGCACTCACAGCGTTGTCCGGATGGAAAACATAGGAGGCAGGCGAGTTGTCCACAATGAGCACCCGACGAAGGTCACGGCCCAGCCTGCTCAGGTCCTTCACGTAGTTCCCTCGGTGGAAGACGCATGACTCACGAAACAGCCGTGCCCGGAAGGCCCCCCACTTGTCCAGCAGGTCAGCGACTGGGTCTGCATACTGCAGGTAGGAGGTGAGTCATCTGGGGCCCAGGGAGCCCCCGAGATCACTGCCCAGAGGTCACATGCTGGAGGCGGAGGGGAGAGCAGGGTTGTCCCAGAAACCCTTCAGAGGATGGCGGACTCACCTTGGCGAGGCTGGCGGTGAACAGCACGCACTCGAAGAGCTCACCCATTCGCTGAAGGAACTCATCCACGTGGGGCCGCTTCAGCACATACACCTGGGGGGTGGGCCAGTGAGGGGACTGCTGGCCTACAGGCTGGGGGTGCTGGGGTAGCTGAGGGCTGGGAGGGAGCTGGCAGAGGAGGCAGAGGGAGCACAGGGGACAGGCTGTTCCCAAGCCCTGTGAGGCACCCACTTGATGAGTTACCCAACTGGTGCTGGAGAAACTACCACCCTCCCCGAAGAGGATAAAAACGAAGCTCCGACTCCAGGCTTCGGGGAATCACTAATTCCCAGGCTCTTGCCCCACCGAGGCCTCAGCCAAACGGGGGAGCCTGCGGGCAGCCCCCTCACCCCAAGGCTGCAGGGCACCGGCCCCCGAGCCAAGTAATGGAGAACAGGCTGGATGGCACACAACCTATCCTGAATTACTTGAACTGGGTCCCGGGCAAGGTGGGGCAAGGGGGTGCCAAGGAGAACCCCACTCCCTGCAGGCCTTGGAGTTAAGTCCCTGAGGGTCTGTATGACTTCAGGCATCTCTCTCTCTCTCTCTCTGCCTCAGATATTCCACATCTAAGACCTATATGGGACTCTCAGGATTGCTGGGAGGAGCCTGGGGTTTCAATGGCAAATGCCAAGCCCACCACCTCCCCCCCAATACCCAGCCCCTCACCTGGTGGACCACCCCATCGATCTCCACAGGGATGATGAAGTCAGCATTGTTCACTGGCTGTGAGGGGGGGGAAAGAGCGGCTGGAGTTGGGGCGAAGCCCACAGAGACTGCCCTCCTAGGCCAGGGCAAGCCCCCTCAGCACCCCCCGGCTGGGGGCTGCCAGGCAGGGCCCACCTTGAAGGAGCTGTGCACCAGGGTCTCGTCCAGGTCGATGACCACGCAGATCTTGTCTGAGTCCTGGGCCTTGGCCTCGGGGAGCAGGTACTGGACTGGGGTCTGCTGTGGGGATGGGCGGGGCTGGCTGGGGCTCCTCTCTCACACCCATCATTTCTACTACACAGGTCTTCCCTCCCCTAGTCCTCTACCTGGGAGCCACAAGGACATGGGAAGAGACCACCCCCTACCCCACTTTGCCTCTGCCAAGTCTGGAGCCTGGGGCAGGACCCCTGGCTCTCTAGGCCTCACTTCCCCACATGGGAAACCAAGGCAGAGAACGGCTTCCATCTATGATGGGGAAATTCAGAATTCCGGTGGCTGAGGGGCCCTCCCCCAGGTGGCAGCCTCAGAACTTTCTGGGGCCAAGATGGGAGGACCTGAGAGGGCTCCACCCTCCTCCAGACCTCCCAGGGCTTACAGGCAGGCCATGAGAAGCCCTTTCCCCTAAATCCTCTCTGGGCTGAACTCGGGTGCTCCTGCAGCCCCCACCTAGCCACCACGCACCTTGGGGACAGCTCCATTTTCCTCCACGAGCAAAGGTGCCCCACTGTGGGTGGGCAGGGGCTCCCCATCGTCCCGGCAGACGCAGCAGAAAAGCGAGTGGAGGATTCCCCGGCTCCGGGGCTTCTGAGAAGCAGCTGACTTCTGGTCACCTGAAGTAGGGAGGCCCAAGGTGGGGGCGTGCGTATGTGCCCAGGTGCCAACCCCTAGAATGTGAGGGTCTGGCCATGCCCCCTTCATGAAGGGAGACACACTCAGGTAGCTCCAGGCCACCCCTCTGCTTCCCACAAGCCATTCTAGGGTGGGTACAGAGGTACCCCTATTAGGGAGTGCGCTGGCTGGAGAGAGTACCAAGAGTGCTTTCTCTTTTCCTCCCAGCCTCCATCACTGCTAAGGGATCAGCCCCACTGGGGGAGCTTCCAGACTCCCACCTTACTTGAGCAGACCCTGCTCAGTCGGGCTCAGGAGGACTGGGGCCTGTGGCCCTGGGACCCATTCCCGCTCTCTTTTCATACTCTCCACCCCCATGAGTCCAAAGTCCTCACTGAGGCTGGACTGAGAGGCAAGGGTGGACCTGGGGCCAGTGTCCAGCGGCCATCCGCCGACCCGCCTCCTCAGCCCCTGCCCGGCCCAGACCTCCAACCTAGAGCGGGGAATAAGTCAGCTGATTGAACATGCCCCCTCTCCACCTAGCCCCCGACCCCCCGGTTCCCGGGAGGAGCTAGACCCAGACCAGAGGTGGGCAGACCTAGAGGGACTTCTAGCCTCTGAAATCAACACCAGGACAGGGAGGGGCAGACTTCCAGCCCAAGCCCGCCAGCCCGAGGCACGGCTTCCCGGGTCGGTGCGTGTATGCACAGGCCCTGTGCCCCTTGGCCTGCAGCCAGGCCGCCTCGTGCCCTGCCCAAAGCACGAGTCTCCCCGCGGGCGCGCTGGATACTTTTAGAAGTAGTTGCCCCTGTCTATGCTCCTGAGGGACTTAGCGCCTCCACGTCTGACGCGGAAGTTTGTGGGGATCGTGGCTGTGTTGGCGGGAGATCCTTCCAACCCTCCCCAGCCTGCTGTCACCTCGGCGCCCCCTCCCGCGACCCAACCAGACTGCAGCCCAGGGGAGGGGGGAGAGGGGCGGGGTCTCAGCGGGTGGCCTGAAGGCGCCCTCTTCAACCCCCTCCCCATCTCTCAGCCTCACTGGCGCCAATCGGGGGGCGGGTGGGGAGCGCGACTATCCGGCATCGCGCACTGCCAGCCTGCGAGACCCGGAAGGAGCCCCCTTTTTACCTCTGCCTCAGTTTCCCCACCTCGAATAGACCGGAGCACCCAAGAGGCTCCAGGCCCCGCCCCGCGTCTCTGAGCCTCCCCAAGTTCAAACTCTCTCCCCGCTCCCTCTCAGGTGGGGAGTTCCGAGTCCCGCCAAAGCGGGCGCCCGGGAAGGCTGCGACGGCTGCCCGGGGGTTGGGGTGGGGTCCCGACCCCCTCCTCCTCCCCTCCCGCGGGGCCCCGACTGTGGCCCCCTCCGCGCGGCCCTTCTACCTTTGCCCCGTAGCGGGCCCCGTGCCTCTTCCTTGCTGATCTGAGTAATGACGGCCGAGCTGTCCATGGGGCCGGCGCACTGCGCGCCGGCCGGAGTCTGGCCCCGGCGCCCGGCCTCCCCCCCGGCTCGGGCCGGAATCGGGGCGCGGGGGGGAGGGGAAGGGTGGGAGGGAGGGATCCCCGCAAGCTTCAGAGGGGAGGGGAGCCAGGTTCTAAGGGGGAGGGGGAGGGAGGGGGCGCGGAGGAAACTTTGTTACAACATGGAGTTTCCTCCCGGCGAGGCGGATGCAAACATGGAACCCGGGCGCCGTTTCAAGGCTCCCCCTTAAAAGGGCAACGGCTTCGGTGTGACCTGGACTCCGCCGCTGCTTTCATCACTTCTGGGGCAGGCGCGGCTCGGCTGGCGGGGAGGCGGGCCCGCCGGTGTTCCCGCGGTTCTCAAGGGGACGTCGCCTCCCTTCCTGCCGTCAGCCTGCGGGGAGCTTCTGCGGTTGCGTGGCAGGACCTACACCCGGCCCAACGTTCCAGGCCGCCCAGCGTGGAGGGTCAGAGCCTGCCCCACCCGCTGGGAGCGCCCACGCCGGGGCGTGCCAGAGGTCCGCTCGGCTCCACCTCTGCGCATTCCGAGGATCCGGGACAAGTTTCTTCTCAGTTTTCTCATCTGGGAAATGGGGATAACGCTATCTGGTCTATAAAACGGGCCTTCTCTCCGATGGTCACAGGAGCCACCTCGCAGTGTGTCTTGAGCGAGCGGTGGTTCTTTGCTCCCTCGAACATCTGTGTAGATCCACACAGTTATGCTATTGACCAGAATCACCCACCGCAATCTCAGGACCAGGTGACCTGTATTTGTAGGCCGTGAAAATTCCAACTTCCTGCCCCGGGATGACCCCTGCTGACCTCTCCCAACTGCCCCACCTGGCGCCCACGCCAGCCACCTAGCGTTTCCCCCAGGAGGCGCCTTCGTCCGTGATGCTCCCTCTGCCTGGAATGCGCTTCCTCCCTTTCCTCCCCTTTCGCGAAGCCAAATCCCACAGACCTCGATGAAATGCTAGTCTCCAAGAAGCCTTCCCAGACCCCCTTCCTCTGCTCCCACGTCGGCCACTCTGTGATTATTGGGGGTGGTGTGCGTGTGTGTGATGGCACCCGCACACAGTAGGCTCTTAATCCCTGCGGACCCAGTGCCGACCGTGGGGGCCTCAGACATCTATTCTTTGGAGGCTTTTAAACACCGGTTCCACCCAGGTCCTTGCAGACACACCCTGGCCGGCGCTGGGGCCGTGTGCACACGGACTCTTCACGAGGGAAACTTCCAAGTTATGCGCCGTGAGGGCTACGGGTGGAGTTTTTTGTTTTTATTTTTTTCCGTTTATGAAATTCCTTTCATTCGTCGTTACTATTTTGTGTTCACAATTTAAAAAATAATAACGCCAAGCCTTGACAAACACGCCTCAGCATTTCCTTCCCCCGCGGGCCTCGGGGCCGGGGCGGGTGCGTCCTATTGGGTCCAGCCGCCGGGTGCAAGCGCGGCTCAAATCCTCCTAGACCGTCGGAGGGGGATCGGGGTAGGGGAGGCCCCGCGCGGGGTCCGGGGCCAGAGGAGAGCGGCGGCTGCCTGAAGGCGCGCCAGCTCTGCGTGCAACGACAGGAGAACGGAGGAGGTGATCCTGGGCTGTGACTCTCCCCCCACCCCCAGACTGGACCCCCACGGTACCCCTCCTGCTCTCACGGCGCCCTCAAGACCGCCCTTATTGCATTTAATCGTAATCGCTAACGTGTAGCGAGTGCTTGGTCTGGGTCCCGCACTGGCTACGCCCCCTCATCTCATTTACTTCTAGGAACGACCCCTTTCTTACTCCATTTTACAGATAAGGAAACTGAGCTCCCAGAAGTGAAGTGACTTGACCCAGCCCTAAAGTGAGGCAGAGGCGGGATTCTGGCCACCAGGCGGAGCCCCTTCCCTTGGGCAGGCCCCGAGGATGTGGGGACGACTCCGTTTTATCTCCGAGGCCCATTCCGCATTGACCCCAAAAGGAAATGTGGCGAAGACCGAATGAAGCCCTGGCCTGAGCAGGGCGACTCGCCTTCCCGCCCCTCCTTTTCTTCCTCCGTGAGGACAGAAACCTGACTGGCTGTCCCCTTGACGGTCAGAGGAGCTGACGCGGGGGCAGGGCCGCTGCGCCCCTCCCCCACTCGCAATTCCCTTCGTCTTCCACCCCTATTGCCCCCTCCAAGCCTTTGCTGGCGCAGCCTCTTCCCCTGGGAGACCTGCTTTCCTCCCAGGCTCCCAGGCACTGCCAGGGTGCACCCTCGTTTTGGGAGTCTGGGCGGGTGGTTGCGGAGTGAGTCAGAAAGGCCCCTGCCTTGCAGGGTCGGCGACTGTGGGGACTGAGGCGTTGGTGGAAATGTTCTGTAGGGTTGGGAGGGTTCTTCGGGTTTCCTCACTGCGGGGCAGGGGAGTCCACACCCATTGCTGTCCTCTACGCCAGCTGCTGGAGTCACCTACAATGTCTATTCTTACCCGTTTCATGGGTTTGTACCCCAGGAGGAACAGAGTCATGGGGACCGTGAATGGGGAAACACCTGGTTCTGTCTGGCACCGTGGACAAGGGTTTTCCCCATCCAGCACGCAGCTAACCCATCTGCCAAATGGGGTTGGTAAAATGGAGTGGGGTGCCTTGAAAGGCAGGGCGCCCTGGGCAGGCTCCTGCCTGATCAAGATGCCAAGCCACTCCCACCCACTCAAGTTAGATCTGAGCCTGGGGAATGGGAGGACCAGAGCTGCTATGGGTATGGAGGGGGGGTGGGCAGCACTTTTTTAGTGGCCTCCCTTTACCTTGAAATGACTGACCTTGGCCTGACCTATTTCTAACCCCTCACCCAGGCCCAGGGTAGCTCCTTACCGGTTCCTGTGGTTCCCCCCCCCCCCCCCCCCCGTCGTCCTTGCCCCCAAGCCCTAAGTCCCAGGCTTAACTATTCATATGGCCAGACTGCCCATTCCTCTGGGGTGGCCTTCCTGCTCCAGAAGATCTAAGAGCTCCCCACAAATTGCACTACTCTGCGCACCTACACCCCCTCCCCCTCTTGTCATGCTTCTGTCCCCCTCTTGCTTATTCAGCTTTCAAAATCTGTCCAGGAATTCCTTTCTCTGGCCCTAGCCTCACTCTTCCCAGGTGTGCCCGACACACACACACACATCAGTGATTCTCCATCCTACTATACATAGTGATTTGTTATTTACTTGGCTGTCCCGTCACCCCTCGTCCCCCAACACACACACACTTCTTGAGAGCGGACGTCTTTAATTTAGAACTTTGCCTCCCTCCCCCACGTCTAACACAGGGCTGGTGCCCATTTAGTACCTACGTTTAGAACTGACCAGAGGGGTGTGCAGTGGGTACAGTTGGAGGCACCTCCAAGAAGCTGAAGAAGAGGCTAGGAGATGCCTTTCTCCACTATCGGACCTCTACCCACCCCCTCCTTCAGCTGGCGTGGGCCCACATCTTCTCCAGGGCCAAGTCCGGGTAAGGGGATTATTGAACAGCCTTCTTGCCCAGGTAACCTCTGCCACTGTTGCTCTGACTGAGCCAGAGCCGTCCCATTCCGTTCCGTCCCTCCCTGAGGGCCCCACTGCCGTTGTTGCCCTTTTAAGAAAGAGGAAATTCTTCTCATAAACAAGCGCCCCGTCCTGAGCGCGGAGCTTGCCCCGCCGGATCCCCGGGAAATCGGGGGTGCTTCCAAGCACAGCGCCCGCTCCGGGCTCAATCCAGGGGACAAGTCCGGCGACCCCTCCTTATCGCCGCTCTCCGCAGCTCTGGGGCTGGGGTGGGAGCGACGGGAAGAGGCCGGAGGAAGGACTTGGGGGAGCCTAGAAACAGCCCAGGGAGCGTCTGTAAAGTGCAGCCCCTGCATGAGGCGAAGGATAGCCGGGCTGCTCCCAGCAGCAGAGGGGGTTCCCCACCCACACAGCTCCTCCTACCCCCACCGAGTACCCGCCTTCTCCTCTTTGGCCGGGTTGGGTGAGGCCGACGCGGGGAGTGCAGGCGCCCGGGACCGTCCCTGCCCCTAAGGGGAGCTGGGAGTCAGCGCCCAGGGAGAGTTAACGGCGCGGCGTGGGAGTCCCAGCCGCCAGGTTCCCTGGGGAGATGGCAAATGAATTGGACTTCCGAGGCACAGACTCTTGGGTTCCTTACGACCTGGCGCCTGAACGAGGGAGAACCGCGCCTCGGTTATACTACCTGGAAAAAGGGTTGCTGGTGGAACAAAAATGCTGAGACCACCCCAGCGAGAATAGAAGGGAGACAGCAAGAGGAGGAGACGGAGTAGGGTGCTCTCCTGGATAGTTCAGGGATTTCGTGCTTTCCCTGTTTCCGTTCCCCCTGCTCTTTTGGGCGAGAAGCAAACTAGCCTTGTTTAGCATTTATCAGCTCTATTTTAAATGCTATTTGAAGCCTGTGTCCTGCCCCCAACTAGGTCAGTCAGGTGACTCCCACAGATGCTCAATAAGTACTTTGGGGATGATTTTTTTTTTTTAAGTCCGAGTGCCAGGCACTGTGTTAAAGCACTTTACATCCATTGCGAGGTTGGTGTCCCATTTCACAGATGAAGACACTGAGACCTGGAACTTAATCACTTGTCTAAACTAGGAAACAGCAGGTCTCTATGGAACTCAGGTTGACCTGCTTCCAAAACGCCCACTCCATCTGCTCTGCCTCCACAGCCCCCACCCTTATGACCAGAAGTCCAGTCTGCCCCACTCATTTCACAGCCTAGTCAGGCCTGGGTGGGAGTTCATCTTGAGGGCTCCCCCTTCTGCTTCTCTTCAGGAACCCCATACAAGAAGTGTCGGTGGGAGCTGTGGATCAGCAGAGTGGCTCCGTGGGCGATGAAACAGGTCCAGACCTGAGGGAGGGGCCATCATGAGTGGGGAGAAAACAAGACCTCTGGGGAAGCCCCAGTCCATCCCCCCCCCAATCGTGTGCCTCCTCTCCTTGCCTCCCCATCCCCAAGGCATCCACTGACCCTACATTACCAGGTAGGTAGTGAGGCCTAGGTAGGCTGCGGCCAGAAGGGCTACAAGCCCAAAGTAGGCGGGGTGGTGGAGGCCCGGCAGGTAGCTGACCACAAAGTAGAGGTTGATGGCACAGACCAGTGCCATGATGGAGGAAGTGATGGCCTTGCTCAGCCTGGGGGACAGGAAGGAAGCTCAGGGCTGGCTGCATCTCCGCTCCCGTGCCCACAGCCAGTCTGGAGCAGGGGTGGGGAGAGTAGCACACAAAGCCAACTTCTCTGGGCTATGGGACCTGGAGCAGACCCTCACCCACTTCTGCCTCCTGGTCCCTCCAGATTCCACCCTGATGGGTTTTGGCAAGAGCAGAGTCTGAGGTGAGGGTGAACTGATCAAGGCTCTAGAAACAGCCCCCACCCTGATTCCCGTCCTGGCTACCCACTTGCTAGCTGTGTGACCTTGGACAAGTTCCTTAACCTCTCTGAGCTTATCTGGATAATGGGGATAATAATGGTAATTCCTACCTCTGGGTGGTTGTGAGGATCAGATGCAGTAATGCAAGTCCAGTGCCTGGGAGAGGCAGTACTCACCAGCCATTGGCAAACTCCTGCATGAGGGTGGGCATGCTGGTGAAGGTGAGTGTGGGCAGCACAGCGAAGGGAAGCTAGGGAGAAGTGAGAGGACGGGGCTGAGGATCCCTAACTCAGAGTACAACGAGGAGGGGACCGGAGCTCTCATCATCCTCTGCCAGGCTCTGTGCCCATGGGCAAGTCTTTTAACCACTCCCAGCTTCAGTTTCTCCACCTAATGCCAGAGCTGCCACTGGTCACTTAACTGTGCATCAGTTTTCCAATCTGCAAAATGGTGATAATGGTGGTTCCTAGCCCCGGGCTGCCTGTGAGGATTATGTGAGCCTCGCTGGCAAGGTGTGTTTAGGTTGTGCCTGGGAGGGGGGTCGGCTCAATATAGGGAATTGCTGTGATTCCTGTTGAACTCCGCAGGGGCAGATGATAGAGAGGCCCTCACCAGCAGGCTCTGCAGCACGTTAAGCAGGTCATTGAGGACTGACAGGTCTCTGAGGTCCCTGAAGACAGCCACCAGCACAGTGGGCAGGATGGCGCAGGAGCGAGTGAGGAGGACTCGGGTGAAGCGTGACCACCGCAGCTTCAGGAAGCCCTGGAGTGGAGGGTGGGCACCTTAGTGGGGGGGCACCTTAGTGGCGGGGCGCAGAACTGGGGATTCCAGAGGAGGGACGTCTGTCATCCCGCAGCCTATCTCATGCCTAGGGGAACTCTGTTTTTCCATCTCTGAAATGGGGGTTAGCTCTGTCCCTAGTTGGTAAAGAGAGGATGGTTTAGGGGGTTCCCCTACCACAACTGATTGCTGAAGACTAAAGAGTTTTAGGGAAAGGGCTCCTGTTAGTCCTGGGTCTGAAACCTCGGGCCAGTCGCCTCACCTCTGAATCTGTTTTGTCATATGTAAAGTGGGGCTTATAATGGCTGCTTTAGGATCTGGGCTGTTTAAGGATCAAGGAGGCCCGCGTCTGAGCCCCCAGTAGTGTGCTTGTTGACCTCGGACCCCCTGGCCCTCCCTGGCCCATCCACCTCCATCACAAACTGTCCCGCGTAGGTGCCGGTCATGGTGGAGCTCTGCCCGGCCGCCAGGAGACCCACCGCCCAAATGTAGAGGGCTGCAGGACCGAAGAGGCAGCCCAGGATCACGCCCTGGAGGGAACAGCGCGGTCAGACCGGTGGCTCCGCCCCTCGCGCAGGCTCCGCCCCTGAGGTGAGCTTGGCGAGGAGCTTGGCGAGGAGCCTTGCTGGATCGAACCCTTCCAAGCCTGCGGGTGCTTCGCACTTACCCCTTGGTAAATGTCTACGTCCACTGTTTGGTTGTTCATGGGGAAGATCTTGGCGTACTTGTGGAGGCTGCTGTTGGCACAGACGTTGAACTGTGGGCAGCAGGGGCAAACTGTTGGCGCAGCGGGCGAGTCTGACCAGTGTGAGCTCCCAACACTGGCTAGCCGTTATTAGAGCCTCATGACAGAGACCCACTCAGCACGAGAGACAGGCACAGCCCCCAAATCCCAGAGTGCCAGGGAGGAGCTTGCTGGCTCCTCTTTCAGAGTCAGCTCCAATGTCGCCTCCTCCAAGCAGGAGGCCGCTTCTGACTGCCATGGCTAACTAGCCCCTCCCTCATCACACCCCCAATGATGTTTCATCACCCCCTTTATTTCCTTCACAACATTGTCCACATTCTTCCCTTTTGTACTGATTTGTTGATTCGTTTCCTGTCTGCTCGCTGCCCTCTGAATTTAAGCTGCAATGGAGCAGTCATGTGTATCCCCAGGGTCTAGGACACTGCCTGATACATAAGAAATGCTCAGTAAATACTTGCTGTATTAATGACGGTTTATCTGCTAATGAAGATTATGAGGAGAGAAGACTCAGAGAAGAAAATGACTGTGCACGTTACCACTCCACACTCATGCCCAGGTACCCACTCCTCCCAGAACTCCCTCCCTGCGGTTTGCAGCTGGAATGCTGAGTCCTCCAACTCGGCTCCTTCCTTCCAGGCCCCTCCTTTGGACATGTGTGCCTTTCAGTCCCTGACCTTCTAAGATCCTGCCTGGGGGGAGCTGTGTCTCCCCAGTGGGGTGAGGAGGAGCATCCCAGCCAGAGGCCAGGGTCACAGACCCCTCCCCCCACCAGTGCCTAAAGTGTAGGGCGTAGACTCAAAGGGCTTAGCTGCATTGCCTGGAGTCCCCCACAAAGCCTGCAGGGCACCTGTGCATGGGGCGTGCTACAGCGTGGGGAGGTGTGTCTCACCGCGTCCTGGTTGGTTTGCTGGTAGAAGGCTTGCCCAAAGACAGCCACGACAAAGAGGTTGATGAAGAAGGAGACAGACAGGGCAATGGTGGCCTCAACCAGGAAGTACAGGTTGGCTTCTCGAATGTCCCCCCGGTGGGTCCGGTCTATCTCTCGAGACTATAAATGTCAAAGGCAGGGGGAGGAACCAAAGTCTCTCAGAGCCACCCCAAAATTCTCCACTCTCATTCCCCAAACGTCAGTTCTTTCTAAAGCCCCCTATGGCATCTGGGACAGGCCCAGGTCAGCTGACTCCCTTCCTACAAGCCCAGCTGTTTCTCCTCAGGGCCTTTGCACTTGCCATTCCCTCTGCTTAGACGGTGTTCTCCCCTGATCTTCCTTCCCCTCCTTCTTGTCTCAAAGGTAGCCTCCTTAGAAAGACCGCTCCTGGCTACCTTTCCTAAAGTAGCTCCCTCCAGGTCATTCTCTACCACGCTTCTCTGTTTCGTTTCCTTCAGAGCGCCTTGCACAATCCGTAGTTCTTTCCTTTGTTTACTTGCTCATGGTTTGTCTCCCTCGCTAAAATGCAAGTTCGAGGAAGGTAGAGGACTTGTCTGTCTTTTCATCATTGACCCCCAGATCCCAGCACACAGTACATGCTCAATTATTAAAATATTGAACAAATAGAGAATGATTCACTTCCAGCTTAAAATCATGAGGCCAGGAGCCAAAGGGGCGGGGCTCCAGGCAGGAGGCAGGGCCAGTGTGACTCAGAAGGGAGCAGGCATCTCTCCATCCCTGCCCCGCCCCCTCACCTTGACCAGGGACGAATGCAGGTAGATGTTGTGGGGCATGATGATGGCGCCAACGATTCCCACAGCCTGCAACAGCTCTGGCTGGCCACAGCCGGGGCACGAGGGCAGGAACAGACCTTTAAGAAGTGCTCCCTGAGCTGGACGCGCCACTACGTACTGTGGGGGAGGAGACTTGTCAGCCCAAACCCCACCCCTGCGCAGTTATTCTTACCCCCATGGTCCTCAACCCTCGACCCTGGCCCCTCAAACTCTGCTGGGGGCATAGAGAGGGGTGGCCTTTGGGGGGGGAGGGTTGCACCTCTGGCTTCCCACCTCATAGCCGAAGGTCACGGCCATAATGGTAATAAGGAATCCAAAAAAGGCTTCCAGTTTCCGCAACCCTAAGGAAAAAGCAAAGGGGCAGAACAACAACAAAAACCCACAAAAATATTGTAACATCGGCAATTATTAATGGCGAAATCTTGAGCACTTCGTTCCACGCACTCAGTGAATCCTCACCACAGCCCTATGACGTCTGTGCTATTCTTTTCCCCATGTTCTAGGTGAAGAAACAGAAGTCTGTGTAACTTGAAGAAGGCCACACAGCCAGTGAGGAAGCTCTGCCCAGAACCCTTCCCCAGAACAACCCAGATGGTCAGCCAGCTCCTGCAGTCACTTGCCCACCCCACAGGACAGTCCCCTCTGAGATGAGGGGCACACCCACCGTAGTTATCGAGGAAGAGGAAGAAGAAAGTGTCCACGATGGTGATGAGGACGCCACCCCAGAGAGGGATTCTGAAACCAGAGTGGCCTGGGTCAGCCCAGCCTGGTCCAGGGGTCTGAAATTCCCACCCTCAGGCCTGAAGGCTGTAGAATCTGGGGTCCTGGGAGTAGAGACCCAAGTGGCCCCAGAGGGCAGTGGGAGTGTGCTAGGATGGAGAATGGCACAGAACATGAGAGGAAGGACCAGGTTGGGTGGGGGACCAGCGTGGTAGGCAGCTTGGGGTTACAGCCCTGAAAGCATCATCACTGCCATCTGTGTGACTTTAGACAAATAATGTTTGGGTCTCTGTTTCCCCATCTGACAAATTGGGCAACAGCTCTGAGTCAGAGGGGACCCTCTGAGTCAGAAATGGACTCAGGGAAGTACAAGGCCTGGGGAAGAAGTAGCATTGGTTCCCAGCACTGGACTGAAGTCCTGGGGCCCCTGGGGCAGTACCGTCCAGCCGAGAGCAGACTGAAGGCTATGGCTGTGCCGATGACCTCTTGCATGTCCGAGCCCACGATGGCGAGCTCGATGGTCAGCCAGACTAGGGTGCGGGGCACCTGGGGAGGAGGCAACCTTCATCAAGGCTGGGCCAGTTGTTTGGCTCAGACCTACACTTACCTTCCGTACTCAGCACTGTACTGTTGGGCTGGAAGCCTGCAAACTACACTTGCAAGACAGCCTTGCCAGCTGGTTTCCAATTAGATTTAGCACGAAACACGGGAGATTAAAAGGCAGGGAGAAATTATTTTTCCCCTGCTTCTGCTGGTGTTTCCGGCAGTGGCATCAGCAAAAGCACCAGGCAAGCTGGACTCCAGCAGCACTGGTGGCCATTTCAGCAGGGGGGGGGCAGTGCTCCCAGAAGCTCCACAGAAAATGATGGCTCCTTGGCTCCTGCCCGGCAGCTTTCTGACCTCTTGGTAACACCTCTTTCCCTTGCTCCTCCAGCCCTTCCAACATCTTTGCATCTACATCCCTGTATTAAATACCTTTGAAATACCTAATGGCAGGATTTCGGTTTTCCTGCTTGGACACCGACAACAGCCAAGCCCCCAGTGTCACCCCCACACCCCGGTCAATGACCATCCTGAGCTGATGCCTACCTATTTTTTGCCTTGGTTTTCCCAGGGCAGACCTTCTCCAGGTTTCAATTGCCCCTTCTATAAAATGAACATGGCATGTCTAACATGCCTCAATCTGTGTGCTATTAGTTTGAGCCTCAGTCTTCTCATCTATCAAATGGACTTGTGACACCCTACTTGAGATGATGTATTTATTTGATCATGGAAGCTGTAAATTGCTGTTTTGGGTTTGGGGCCTGTGGGTGTTTCCTGTCCAGGCCCACCAAGCTCACCTTGGGATAATAGAGATGGCAGATCTCGCTCAAGTCCTTCCCTGTCACCACGCCCAGCCGGGCAGCAAGTCGCTGGCAGAGCAAGCCCAATACCGTGGCCCACAGCAGCACCCAGAGCAGCTGTGAAAGGAGAGGGCTTCAGCCAAAGGCAGAGCCCCAAATCGGTGGCAACCTCTAGCCAAGGACACTCCTTGGAGAGGGTAGGGGAGACGGAGCAAAAAGACGAACCTTCCCCACACTCCCATACACCCTGCGCTCTGTCGGGGCTGCCCTGGGGGTCCTTTTCTGGCCCATTTAAACTTAACATCTTCTCTCAGGAACACCAGCCATGCATGCCTCTCTGGGGAAATGCGGCAAGCTGGGGTCTCCACCCACGTAGTCCGGTCACCCCCCTCCCCACAGTGTCCAGACAAAATCACTTTGAATCCAGCCACAGCGCCAGCCTGCAGATCCGACTCGATGTTTCCTGGGTCCAGGAAAGCGATGCTCATGAGAAAACCGGGCCCCGTGAAGGCCCACAGCTTCCGCAGGCTGAACGTGCCCTGCAGGTGGGAGTGGGGGATGGGGGTCCTTAGTACAGGAGCTGTAACAGCTGGCTTTGGCCCAAGGGGCTCATCAGCCAGGCTGGCCAGCCTTACCCTCCATTCCCTATTTCTGGAGCTGGGTTAATGGA
This sequence comes from Rhinolophus sinicus, assembly GCF_057876585.1. Lineage (NCBI taxonomy): Eukaryota > Metazoa > Chordata > Mammalia > Chiroptera > Rhinolophidae > Rhinolophus > Rhinolophus sinicus. The sequence goes on along the minus strand of NC_142517.1, from coordinate 196,770,737 downwards.
AGGCATGGACTGGGAGGAGCCAATAGGATTCACTGAGTGAGGGCCTGTCAGCTCTATAGATCCATCTCATTCGGCAGCCTGTCTACACCTGATCAGCCTGCCCCGTGCGGGCCCTGACTCTAGATCCTCAGAGCCCCAAGGAAGGCTTTCCTGGGGTCAAGCCTTGTTGGTCCAGCTCCTCCCTCCCCAGCCCCTTGTCAGACCACAGGCCCTCCTCTCTGGAGTTCACTGAGCTGATGTGAGCCATTCCAGGGCTAGGCATGGCAGCCTGGAATCTGCTAAAGATGCTGAAAATGCAGGGTGACAGCCTCGCCCTAGAAGCAGCCTAGAAGCCAGCCTGCAGCCTTCTTCACTTCTCCCGATGCCCTTGTCCAGGTTCTTTCCTTTTATGATACAACAAATCCTTGAGGCGCCAACCTGAATTCACCCCAAGTCCCTTTCCGTTCATACGAAGGCCAAAATTCATCCAGAAAGCCACTTGATAATTTTTAGAAATGATAAACTCTGGGGACAGAAGCAGGAAAAGGGCATTGCACTGTGTCAGAGCTGGAAGGGACTTGCCGTGGTCTTCAGACGACCATCCTCCCCCAGTCCCTGAGATCCCATACGATCCTATCAATCCAGAAAGAGCCCAGGAAGTTTCCAGCATTCCCACCGGTTCTGTGTCCGGGATGGGGACCTTCTCACTCAGGTAGGTCGCTCCAGGAGGTGCTTGCTGTGTCTCTGCACTGGATGAGCTGGAGATGGAGCCATACGTGGGCCTGCTTGGACTTTGGGGGCCACTGTCACCTGCAAAAGGCCCCATGAGGCATGGTGAGTGACCTGCTTCTTTCTGGTGGCCCAGGGCTAAAGTCATTTGTGTTCTTCCCCCACTTCCTCCTGGGAAAGTAGAGAAATCAAGGCCCAACTGAATAGGAACCCTTGACTCCCATCTTGGGTCCATCACCTTCACCCCTTGACCAAATGTCCCAGAAGATATGTGGGAAGTAGAGCCTTCAGAATGTCTCTCCTTCCATGTGTGTGCAGAGAATCCCCAAATCCAGATCTCTCTTGCCACAGAGAACGTGGAGAGGGACGCTGGGCTCTGAGGAGGGCTAATTGGCACCAACATGTATGCCCCTTGCCTCACCCTTGCCTCCTCCAGCAGCTGAGGAAGCTCCAGGGCTTCAAATACACAGAGATCAGACAAAGGGACGCTCTGTCCTTGGGGATGCAAAGGGCCCAACCCCAGGCTCGTGTCCAGAATTGTGGTCTAGACCAGGACTCCCATGGGGAGACCAAAGGCTTCATTTGTCGCTCTGACTCTCCCCGCTCCCCATCCCTGGAGGCGGCTACTCACCTGCCATGATCATAGCAAGTCAGGCACTCTGTGTACGCGCGGTATCTGGGCAGCCTCTCAGACCATGTCTCCTCTCTGGATGTCAGTGTGTGAGCCCACACCCTCTTACCCATCTTCAGCTGAGCTCGGCTGTCCTCACACACACGGGACATTGTGAAACACTTTCCAAAGGCAGAAGTGGCCAGCTCTGGCGGAAAGGTCTGGTTGGCAGAGTGTGGACTTTCGTTCCTTTTCTGGCCTGACCCCCACAGTACCTCTGACCCCCTTCCAGGAACCCCATGTTCTATGCCTCTCAATTTAGCTCTGATTTCAAGATACTTCCTGCTAATTTGGGCGTTCACATCTGGATCACTTGACAGCCCCCTTACACAAGTAGTTAGACCCTTCACCTCTTCAGTCTGGAGTCCCATGACCACTGGTTGGGCTAAAGAGAGGAGGGAGTCCTGGTGGCTACCCAGCCTTCAGATTCCCGTTGAGTGCCTCAGAGGAAAAGACCTTCTGGATACTACCAAAGGGACATGTATTCAAAATTCAGGCCGAGGACATCCTCAGAAGGAAGGGGCACTGGGATCCTGGTCCAGCTTCTGCCACTGATTCACTTGAGATTGTCACCAGATTGTGTCCTCTCTCTGAGCTGGTTTCTTCTGTTAAATGAAGGGTTCAGACTAGCTAAGAGGTTAGAATGTTAGATGCCCAAGGAGTCCAGGCAGGAAAGATAAACTATGAAACAGGTTGGGAATAAGAAAAACAGTGCCAGCTCAGTGTTAAATGACAAATGATGCTGAACCTCAGTGTCGGGGGACAGTAGAGAGTGGGGGCCAGTGGAGAAAAACAGAGGTCATATACTGCGTCTGAAGAGGGCAGTGCCTACGGAGTTCCAGCTAATTGTCCTGTGGGCCCACTGTCACCATATTTTCTGATTTGTCAAAGATGCTGGAAATTTTGGAATTTTAAGCAGCATATGCTTTTTGAACACTAGGGTCAAAAACAAATATGTTTAATCTAAACAAAATATTCCTATGGCTGGATTCTACTTATTATTCTGTAACCTCTGAAAAAATGGTGGGCAAGACCCTTCCAGCTCCCAGTTTCTCCTCCTTGCCAGCTCCTGTACTCTCCCCACTTCCCTTCCTCAGGGTGTTCTCCTCCCCACATCCCCATGTCCTCTCCCCTGTAGCCTTCCTTTTCAGACAAGAAGATTCAAAACCTGAATTGTTATGGGGTTTCCAATTCCAAAATCTGATACCTCAAAACTCAGAGAAAATCAGGGCAGGTTCTCAGGCTCCCCCAGAGCAGCTGTGAAGGGAGAGGCCTTCAGCCAGAGGCAGCAGTTTCTGCTAAGCCCCAAATCGGTGGCACCCTCTAACCAGGGACACTCTTAGCCAAAGCCAGGGTGGGGGAGGCAGCCAATTCCCTGACTCCTTATTGATGGGAGAGCCTGGAGGGAGTGGAAAGCGGGTGGAGGGAAGGGGTGAGTGATGGGTCAGGGAGCAGTATCATGGTTTGTCACTGTGCAATCCTATTGCTCAAAGGCCCATCATCAAACTTGACCTCTAGGTTTGCACACATTTCCCGATCACTACCTTGGGCTCATGTGGGGATGGCTGGGGTAGGTTGTTGTGATAGTTAATTTTATGTGTCAGCTTGCCTGGGCCACCAGGTGACTGGATATTGGGTCAAACATTCTGAATGTGTCTGTAAGGGTGTTTTTGGAGGAGATTAACATTTGGATTGGCAGACAAGTAAAGATTGCCCTTCCGCAGGTGGGTGAGTCTTAGTCAACCAAATGGAGACCTGAATAGAACAAAAGGCTGAGTAAGGGACAATTTTCTCTCTCTCTCTCTCTCTCTCTCTCTCTCTCTCTCTCTCTCTCTCTCTCTCTCCTCTCTCTGCCCAACTGTCTTTGAACTGGGATATTGGTCTTCTCCTGCCTTCAGACTTGGCTTTGACTGGAATTTACACTATCAGCTCTCCTGAGTCTCCAGCTTGCAGGTGTTTGAACTTCTCAGCCTCTATACTCATGTCAGCCAGTTCTTGATCTATCTATCTATCTATCTATCTATCTATCTATCTATCTATCTATCTATCTATCATCTATCTATCTATCATCTATCTTCCCTCTAATTTTCTATTGGTTCTGTTTCTCTGGAGAATCCTAACACAGATGTTATCCTCTTTGCATTCTTGGGGGGCCTTATCTATAGTTAGGAACTCAGTGTCTTTGATTGATGACTGACCTCTACCCTGCACAACCTCTAACTTATGGGAGAGGTAATATAATGTAATGGCTAAGAGCAAGGCTTTTGGGCAGAGTATCAGACAGCAGGAAGCTACACAGCCGTCCCCTTGAACCTGGAGCTGTTGCTGGTATTGAACCCTGCATGCATGGGGTGAAATTTCATGAAGCCCAATTCACTCAAAATGGATCATAGACCTAAATGTAAATATAAAACTTTTAAGAAAAAAGCAGAGAAAATCCTTAGGATCTAGTGCTACACAAAGACTTGTTAGAATTGACACCAAAAGCACCCATAAAGGGAAAGATTGATAAATTGAACCTCATCAAAATTAAAAACTTTTGCTCTGTGCAGGACACTGTTAAGAAGATGAAAAGACAAGCTAAAGACTCAGAGAAAATATCTGCAAACCACTTATCTGACAAAGGACCAGTACCTAGAAATAGAAAAATCTCTTAAAACTCAGCAGTAAAAAACAAACAATTCAATTAGAAATGGGCAAAAACCATGAACAGACATTTCACCAAACAGGATGTCGAGATAGGAGAGAAATACATGAAAAGTCGTTCAGCACCATTAGCCGTTAGGGAAATGCAAATTAGAATCATAATGAGATTTAGCGACGTCCCTAGCAGAATAACCAAAATAAAAAAATAGTCACAACACCCAAAGTAGGAGAGCATGTGGAGAAACTAGATCACGCATGTGTTGCTGATGGGAATGTGAAACGGTATAGCTACCCTGGAAACAGTTTGGGAATTTCCTAAAAAACTGAAGATGCAACTACTATGTGATCCAGCAACTACATTCCTGGGCATTTTTCCCAGATAAATGATGATTTATGTTCCCACAAAAATCTGTCCATGAATTTTTATAGCAGCTTTATTCATAATGGCTCAAACTGGAAACAATCCAGATTGTCTTTCAATAGGTGATTGAGCAAACCATGGGCTATCCATACCGTAAACATACTCCTGGACCTTTATCCCAGAGAAATTAAACCTTACATTCACACAAAAACTTGTATATGGATGTTTATAGCAGCTTTATTCATAATAGCCAGCGCTGGAAACAACCCCTATTGTCCTTCCATAGGAGAATGGTTAAACTGACTACAATACAAACCACAGATTACTACTCAGCAACAAAAGGAACAAACTATTGACCCACACAATCAACTTGAATGAATCTCCAGGAAATTATGCTGAGTGAAAAGAGTCAATCGCAAAGCGTTCCATTTATATAACATTTTGCAATGACAAAGTTTTGGAAATGAAGGTCGAATCAGTGGTTGCCAGTGGGTAGAGATGGGTGAGGTGGGGGGGGCAGAGGAGGTGGGTGTGATTATGAAAGGGCAACTTGAAGGTCCTTGTGGTGTTGAAACTGTTCAGTATCTTTACTGTGGTAGTAGATACACAAACCCACCCATCTGACAAAATTGTACAGAACTTAATACACACACACGCACACACACACACACACACACACACACACGAGATCAAGTAAAACTGGGGAAATCTGAAAAAGATCAGTGGATTGTTTCAATGTCTATATCTTGCATGTATTGAAAACACGGATTCAAACAGATACGTGTATACCCACATTCATAACATTTTTCACAACAGCCAAAAGGCGGAAACAACCCAAATGTCCATCAACAAATGAATAAACAAACTGTGGTATATGCAAACAATGGAATATTATTCAGCCTTAAAAAGGAATGAAATCTGATGCATGCAATAATATGGATGAACCTTGAAAACATGCTAAGTGAAATAAGCCAGACATAAAAAGACAAAAAAATGTATGATTCCACTTGTATAAGGTACCTAGAGTAGGCAAATATATAGAGACAAAAAGTAGAATGATAGATGCCAGGAGCTGGGGGGAAGGGGGAAAAGGGAGTTACTGTTTAATGGATACAGAGTTTTTTTCTAGGATGATAAAAATGTTCTGGAAATGGATAGTGGCGATGGTTGCACACCAATGTGAATATACTTAATGCCACTAAATTATACAACTAAAAATGGTTAAAAGGGTAACTTTTATGTATAGTTTACCACCCAAAAAAGTGGAAAAAAATCATGATTGTAATATTGTATAGTTTCCCAAGATGGTACCATTGGAGGAAAGTGAGCGGGAAAGTGAATTATTTCTTACAAGTACGTGCAAATCTGCAATTATCTGAATTTTTAAAATGGAGGGAAAGACTGTGTCTTATTGAATGATATTATACCTCAATAAAAATTGCCTTAAAAACCTCCCTACCAGAGCCTCTGGAGTCAAATGGCCTGAGTCTGAAGCTTACTGACTAGTGCTATGACTTAGGCAAGTTTCTTAGGCCCTCAGTTTCCTCGCCTGTAAAGTGGGATAAAATCCTTACCTCAAAGAATTTGTATGAGGCTCACTATATACTTGTATGCGTCTATCTCTGTACCGTTAGCTGCTTTTGTAAATTGGGTCTAGGGTGTCGTTGGTCACTGTCAGTTCTTCAGAACTCCAAATGCATTTTCTGTTATAAACCCTGATGCTCGCGACGGTTTCATTCTCAGACTTGTCCCCAAAGACTTTGGATTTAGTGTAGCTCAAACATGGGACATTTGTGATGGTTAAATAGCAGAGGACAATTTATGAGTATCATAAAACAAAAAGGGAAACCACCCAATGAACAAGAATGGGTTTTGTCACAAATTCTGGTTTTGGAGAAACAGCAGATTTAACCAAAGGATTATTAAAGTGAGGAGCATGACCAAGATTCATAAGGCCATGTCTGTAACTTCCAAGGGCCTTCCCAGCCCTGGTTTTCGATTTTGTCATAAAATGTCAAAATGTGAGATTCTTCTTGTAAGACTTCACCTATCTGTGGCATTGTTCTTTGGTTATCTGTTCTCATTCTGGCTTCTTGTGGGAGGGAAAAAAACGCATTCAGGCATTTGCCTAACCCACCTCCAGGGTCTCTCAGTGTCCCAGATTCTGGCAACGCTTTACTTGGGTTCCCAGATCCCTCATCATCTCGTCCTGAACCGCTTGCCTTTGCGCAGACATTCACTGCTCGTGCCTTCTCACCTCCAGGACTTTGCCTATGCTGCTTCTGCTTCAAACATCCTCCACACCCTTTGCCTTCCTTCAGGACTCAGGTCTGGTGTGACTTCCTCCAAGCAGCCTTCCTGGATCTCTCCAGGGCCAGGCTGTGTGCTCCCTCAGCACAGTGCCCTCCCTGTCTACTTAGGCAACTCACAGCAGTGAAGCTGCTGTCAGTGACAATGCAATAGGGAGTGGAACAGTTTCTGGGAGCCTGGGGAAAGGAAAAGACAGTATACAGTCAAGCCTACTCTGGATGTATCTAAAGCAGGAAGATCTCTCTTCTCTGTTCTGGCAATTGATCTGTTTGTCAGAGTGGATTCATACATGGACCTGAGCCAGACTCCCTGGGTCCAAATCCTGGCTCTGCCATTAACCAGGTGTGCGCCTTGACCTTAACCTTTCTCTCCTCTGTAAAATGGGTATAATAATAGAACCCGCCAGATAGGGGTGTTGTGAGAATCATATGAATTATCATGTGTCAAGGGATTAGAATAGTAAGTGCTACATAGGGCTTGCTCTTTTATTATGATTCATTTCCCTCTGCTTCCCTGGGCTCCCACACTAGATCAAGTCAGCATTAAACACTCTAAATTGCATGTATGCATTTCCTTGTTAGCACTTTCCATGGTCTACATTTATCCATGGGATCCTTGAATGACGTCTCGTCTCTTCTAGTCTGTGTGCCATGCAGCAGAACCCAACCCTGATGCCCCCCTAGCAGTCCCACATCCTAGCCTAGTCCCCGGCTCTTCAGAAGTGCCCAACATTTGTTTTTTCTTTGTTCAGAGAAATATATATCTTGGTATTACTAAGCAAGAGGAGGGGGTCATAGAAGTTCCAGGGACAAATGTTGTGATCTAAAAACAAGCCAGTTTTGACACGAGTGTCACAGATCTGGCAGGGAAGTGGCTGGACTCCTTCCCAAGTCACTTGATGAAAGACAGCTCAGCAGAGGAAGGCCCTCCCCTCTCTCCCACTGCTACAGAATATCAGGGGCTCAGGGGGATCTTGGGATCTCTGCATGCATATTCTGGGTGCACTGGGCTGGGTCAGATTCAGTTTCAGTTCTCCACAGAGTAAAAGAACAAGCGAGGGCCTTCTGTGGTCCAGCCCTGCCTGCCTCACAATGACTGAGCACCCTCATCACCAGCCTCTCTTGCCCTCTTGTGCTCTGGCCTAGTTGGCCTCCTGTTTGGTATATGTTAAAACAAACAAAAGCCTAAATGTCGATTTGATGACTGCACTTCTCAGAATATATCCTTAAGGAAATAAATGTTGATGTATGCAACGATTTAGCTACAAGGAAGTTCAACGTAACATTGTTTATGATAGAAAACTAAATAAATAAATAAAAAGGGAGGAAGGGATAGAGATTGGTTACGTTATGGCAAAGCCATGCAAAATAGAAGACTGTGTAATGATAGGGAAATATTTTCAAAATATATTGTTAAATGAAACAGAGCCAGTGAGTTATACCTTAAAAAAAAAAAAGTTACAAAACACGAGGAGATTGGGGTGGGAATCTAGGGAGATTCCAGCTTTATCTGTATGTTATCTAATGTTTGAAACTTTTCAAGAATGTAATTAAGTATGCAATTACTGGTTAATGAGCATCTATTACTATATGATTTTACTTTTGTTAAAATAAATAACGTCCCTTGGAGCCGTAGACCAGATCAAACATTCTATATAAAAGTGCTTGGGCCGGCCCAGAGGCTCAGGCAGTTGGAGCTCCATGCTCCTAACACTGAAGGCTGCTGGTTCGATCTCCACATGGGCCAGTGCCAGATGGCTCAGTTGGTTGGAGCACGGGCGCTCAACTACAAGGTTGCCAGTTCACTCCCGCAGGGAACGGTGGGCTAAGCCCCCTGCAACTAACAAACAGGCAACTGGACCTGGAGCTGAGCTGCACCCTCCACAACTAAGACTGATATGACAACTTGACTTGGAAAAAGCCCTGGAAGTACACACTGTTCCCCAATAAAGTCCTGTTCCCCTTCCCCAATAAAATCTTAAAAAAAAAAAAAAGCGCTTGACAGAGTAAATGCTGAAGAAACACCAGCCCCCTTTATGCATAGAAAAAAGAGTAGAGAGAAAGACTGTTTGCTAATATGTTAAGAACAGCTGCCTCTAGGCAGGGGAATTGAGGTGAATTCACTTTTTCCCTTTGGGTTACCACCCCTTTTTAATTTTTCTCTGATGAACATGTGTTAATATTTCTTTTGAAATAAGGGTAGGGGACAATAAAATATATTATTAAAAATTCTTTAAGGCTCAACTCAAGCTACAGTTCTCCATGAAGCCTGCCTTCCCTGATTCCTGGGTCATGGACCACCCCTCACCCCAGCCTTGTTGATATTGGCTCATATTATTCCCCAGAGTGCAAAGCTTCTCTGAGTCCCTCCTCTCGAAATAGCAGGTCCCGTGAATGACTTGACAGATGGTGGATCCTGCATCCTCACTGCCAGCTGCCTCGGGGCAGTTTGCCTGATATTTGCTACTGAGCAGCAGCCAGCACTGGGCAGAAACAAGCCCCTGCACAGGCTGACATGAAGCAAGGCGCTTAAAGGAGGCGGTGGTGACCTGTCCGTCCTTTTTTCTCCCGGAGCCGGCAAATGGGGACTCTGCCCGCAGTTTGGGGGTTCCTGCGTATCAGTGGGAATGTTTGGGAGAGGGAGAATATCAGGGGAGGGAGAGTTTGGGAGACTTGGGAGGAGATGAGCAAAGCCAGTGATGGTCCAAATCCCTTCCCCATCACCCCCTCCCCGCACGTCATCTTCTCTTTTTCTTTGGGGTGGGGGGGATCGCGCAGTCATGCTAAGTGGTACCCAGAAAGATCTGGGTGCCAAGAAGCCCCACCCTTCCACCCCTGCTAACCTAGTGACCAAGAGGGTGGGTTTTGGAATCCAACCTCCAGGTTTGAATCCTGCTTCGCACGTGCTAACTCTGCGAGTTACGTAATCTTTCTGTGTCTCTATTTTCTTATCTGTAAAACCGGGATAATGATGATAATAGCATTTAGGAAGAAAGGCTGAAAATCGCTCGTTTAACGCTCTTCGTGGTTTCTATTCTTAGCCAAGACGAAACCGCAGCTCAGAAGGTGCGCGTCCCGGGTGCGTCCCGCCCGCGTCCCAGCCGGGCGGCGCCGGCTTCCTGCCCAGTACCCGCCCGCGGGGCCCAAGTCCAGCCGCGCTCCGGGCCTAGAGGAACTCCGGGTCCAGCAAGCCGAAGGGGCTGGGCCGGTTGGAGGAGCGCAAGCCAGGGGTGGGCGGCCAGCTCAACGCGAAGGGGCCGAAGTGCTCGGCGGCGAAGGTGACCACGTCGGCCGGCTGGCGCAGCAGCAGGAAGAGCAGGAAGTCGGAGACGAGCGCTTTGGCCTCCGGATGCTGCTGCAGGTACCTGGTGTGGCTGAGGCGCAGCTGCTCCTGGCGGGGACGGAGCCTGAGCCAGACCCATGACCCCCGCGCCCCGGGAAGCGCCCTACTTCGCTCCAAGGAGCGATTAGGGACATTGAGACCTCGCAGCCTCCTGGGCTGTGCATTGCAACCGGGCACGAAGAGTGATCAGTATTGGTGGAATTTATGTTGGGGGGCGGGGAAGGGGGGGAGAATGGGACCCCGGGCTGCAGCCTCTCTTCACCTTCCGATCCAGGAACCTCGAGTATAGCTCCATGTCCTCCTCCCACATCAGGGGCTTCTTCTCAAACACCGGGCGAGGCTCAATCTCATCTGGGTGGGAGGGAGGGAGGATGCGTACCCCCACCCCAGAACCTTTCTTGGATGCACAGGGTGCCCAATAACACCCAAACTGCAGGCTCAGGTAAAACCCCAGGGTTCTGCCCATATGGGTAGAGTTTCTGGAAGGGGGTTCCAGCAAAATGATCCTCCCCTAATTGTCATGAAGTCTGGCTGGAAGGCAAAGCTTCTCCATGTGATGACCTCTGGCCAGGAACCCAACCATGACACTCAATCCAGCCCCTGCGCCCAGGTTTCCCCTTCACTCTCCACCAGCCAGAGGCTTCACTCACCCTCCTCCCTAATGATGGGCATCTTGGTGACCACGCAGCAGCCGGGGAAGCCCACCTGGACTCTCTTGGCCAGGTGCCTGGAGAGCAACACAGGAGAAGGTGTGTCTATACCCACTCCCTTGAGAGCTGTCCTGGGGGCTTCGCTTTACTTCTGTATCCCTGCCAATCCCCCACTTGTCTTTGAGTTTCCAGGTCAAGTTCATTTCTAGATTCCCAGATAACAGCCCCTGCTTTTCAAGGTGGGTACTGGTCCCACCCCTAGAGATGCACGCAGTGTGCCAGGGCTGGACTGGGACCTTGAGAGATATAAGCACTGAAAAATTCATGACCCTCCTGCTATATGTGACACGCAAAATAGAAACAGCTAAGTTATGAAGCAAGGAAGGCTAAGGACATTCTGATTACTTTTTTCCGGTGTAGTGACTATGTCAATACTTCTTTGGAAGTGTCAAAAGGCAAATTCTTCCCCCACTCCTGAATTTCTCATGGTTTGGTGCCTGTGCTTTGCTGGTGACAGCTGGGCAGGGTGCCAGAATGCTTCTCCCACCCAGCATGTTGATTTTCATTGTATGTTGAGTTGTTCAAACCTTGGCGTTTTTCAAAGTGACACTCAACACCTATGGCAGCTGCTTTAGGCCCCGTGGAGGTGGAGTGAAAGTCCTCAGCCATTTAGGGCTCTTTGGTGAGGTTTGGGAGGCACGGTGAGAATCAGGAGAATGAACAAATGAAGAAAGGATGAATGAGGTGTGTAAAGCAGGGGCACTTAGATCTCAACAGCAACTCTTCTTGGTGGTGTCCCCAGAAGCGGTACTCGTCCTTGGCCCCAGCAGCCTCCATCGCCGAGCACCCAGGCTTGTGCTCAACGCTGCCCCCCTTGGCCCCGGGTCAGTAGCTCACCCATCAGGCAGCAGGTAGAACTGGCAGGACATGGGGATGCCCTCCTCGGAGTGTACAGTCTGTTCCACGATGAACACTTCCACCTGCTGATGGTCCACCTGGATGGTCTGGGAGCCCAGGGCTTGCTGGCAGCAGCCAAAATGGAGGGAAGGAGGTGAGATGGATGCCTACCAGGGTCTCCCCCCAAATCTCACCCTGGCCCTTCTCTCCGTCTTGCAGCTTCATTCCTTGTTCACCAGTGATAAGCAACGCTTGGTTCTCCAGACACTCAGTTACTACAAGATTTGAGTTAAGGGTCCTTTCATAAATAGCCGGATCCTATCCCAACCCCTCCCTATCCCCTCTCCATCACCAAGTGCTTCTAGATGGTAGATTCTGTTACAGGGATGAGGATTAACCAATCAGGTGTGAGTAGGGAGGGGCATGGGCTATTGGAGTGGTGGGGGGCAGGGAGGCTCTGGGGAGTGGGACTAGACTGAGATTTGTGGTCACTTCAGGCCCATGCAGCTGTTGGGGGGGAATGCTAACATAAGACACATGTTTCAAAGAAAGTGGGGGGAAATGGCATGTGCCTGTTTGTGTCAAACACTTGCTGTTTGTCAGGTTTCTGAGAGAGAAGACTAGAAGGTCATTTACAAAGTTAGTCAAATCTGCCCGCAAAGTGTGTGTTCAGAGGAGCAGCTTTAAAATCACATATTGCAGGAAGTCCTACGTATGTTGATAATGAAAAATTAGACGAAATAAAATTTATAAAGAAGAAACACCCTTACCAGGGTTTAGCCATAGTAAAAGAATATTTAAGCGCACTTGGAGATATTGCATTGCCTGATGTTAAATATATGTCTTTAAAAGCAGCCCCCCACGATGTTTATTTCTCTTGGACTGACTTTTGTGCAAAAACTGTTGCTTCCCTCAACTGTTCACACCTTTTGTCCCTCTCACTCACTCCACCTGCCCCACACTTGATCTTCTCTCGAACAAATACAGTCTTGCTTTCTCCTGCCTTTGGAAATCCCACCCCCTGGCCCCAGTTTTATCCCCATCCCACCCCCTCTTCCACTCCACAGCTGTCTCTTCTCCCACTTCAGTGTTCGCCATGCCCCTTCTAGTTTGCCCCCAGGTCAAGTCCCCTGCCTGGGGAGACCCCTCACGTAGGTGGAATAGCAGAGTTTGCCCTCCGTGTCCAAGGCCAGGAAGCGGGCATCACTGGGCACCATCCGCCGCCAGGCCATCACCCTCAGCAACAGTAGGTTGGCAGATTCGGAGATGAAGCCCGCAACTGAGTGCCAGGGGAAAAACGTCACTTCGGTCTTCACTTCCTGTTCAGGACAAATCTGGGTTAGGAATGTTGCGCTGGGAGGGGGCAGAGAGGGTAGACAAGCCAGGTGTTGGGCGTGGGGTCCTCGCTGAGTCCCCACTCCAGGCTCCCAGCCTGACATAATCTGGCCCCTGCTCCTGGTTTCAAGAGGATGTGGAGGACGGCTCCCACTCACCTCACCCTCCTTGATCCTTCTGGTCATGGCCAGCTGGTCCGCCTGCTTTAGCAAACTCACCTTCCGTTCCATGGGGAGGATGTGAAACTAAGGACCAGAACATGGACAGGAGAATCAGGGACTAACCAGATTGTATAAGAACAGGACTCCCCACAGATCACCTTATCCATTCTTCTTTATAAATGAGAAAACCAAGAGGAGTTTTGGATAGAAAACTTTCCACATGTAATAAAGCCCAGGAATAGAAGTCAGATTATGGTTTCTGTGGGGAGGTCGTTAGGCAAGAGTAGCTTCCAATGTGTAAACCGGTCACATTCCAGAAGTTAATGAAGTGGCTGGGGCTGGTTGTGAGGGGCACAGAGCGGGAGAATTTGGAAGTGAAGTGGTGACAGGCCCTTGGAAAAGGCCAGGCTCTGGGAAAGGTCAGCCCGCATGGGCTGACCAGGAAGCTGCTAGGCTCTCAGCCTAGAAGGGGTCCAGAGGCAGGGGCGGGACCGAGCCTTTGTAGATTAGGAGAAGGTCATCAGAAGCAAGCTGCTGATCTCCAGTCCCCTGGATGGACTGGTTTCCAAGTTGTGTGTGGTGGGAGAATCTCAGGGTAACTGGAGAAAAAGGTAGGGTGACAGTTCACTGAGTTCCCCTTTCCTCTCACCCCTCCCTCCAGGGTCTCTATTCTGTCAGCCTGGATTAGGGTCAAGGTTGGAGGCCCCAGGAGGTACCTTGATGAACTCCTGACTATGTTGTTCCTTGATCTCCAAGTTCCATGAGAGATAGCCTGAGGTGGAGGGAGGGGAAGAGTTCCGTCACAGGAGACAGGGTTGAGGATTGCAGGAGAGGAGGGTGGTGGCTCAGGCTGGAGGATTTGGGTATTGTGTGGCTACAGGAAAAACTAAGCGGTGCTCTAGTCTTGAGTCTGTAGCTGTGATTAATGTCCCTGTCACCCCCCACCTCCCACACACCCTCTGTGCCTCATTCTGGTCCCAAGAGGAAGTCCAAGGGTTGGTCCTGAGTAAAGGTCCTGGGATGGGGTGGAGGCAGTAGAGGAAGGATGTGGTGAAGGGCGTCAGGCAGCAGGGACTCTACCCAGGAGAGAGTTTCCACAGAGCGTCTTGTCCATGAAGCCTTTGCTGTAGGCATGCACGAGGGGGCAATGCAACAGGTCCCCCGAGACGTCTTTGTGATTCCCTCTCTGCACGTCAATGGTCAGCTCTCCCTGAGGCTCCCCTGTGTTGGAGACCATGGCCAGAGTCTCGGAGAAAAACAGCATCTGTAGCTCCTCCTGCCCTAGGGTGAGGGTTCCGTGGGGACAGAGAAAGCCCAGCTCTTAGGCCTCAACTCTCTGAACCCTGGCCTCCAGTGTCCCACCCCCTCCCCATCCACGTCTTCTAGGCAGCCCCTGCCTCCCCTCCACTGGCCTCTCCAGCAGCCAGCAGGTGAAGGCGCACTCCCACCACCCCATGGCCCTGGGGTCTTCCTTTGAAAAATATCAACAAATATCAACCCTTTCTGAGTCCCAGGAGAATCAAGGCTGAGAGAGACAGGGCCAGGTCTGGGCCTTCTCTCTTCGGTCCTCTCCAGACGTGTGCCCTGGCCCCCACCACACACCCATAGCCCAGGCTCACTGAGGGAGTTGAGGAAGTGAATGGCTTCAGCATTGGCCTCTGGGGGTGGCAGACTCTCTGGGGCTGAGGCCTGGTGGTCCTTGGCTCTGGGGCCTACATGGGGAGGAGAGGACAAGATGGCAGACCTTGGGGAGAAGGAAATGGGTAGGACAGGGGTTCCAAGAACATAATCCGCCAAGGCAGCCCCAGGATGGATTGTGAGGGAGAAGATGGCCCTCCCCTTTCTAGCACCAGCAGCCCTCTTCCTACCTGTGGATTGAACTTTAGAGGACATGCTGCCTGCTGTCTGCTACAGAGTCTGTATCCAGCTGTCTCCATGGTAACGGGGCGCTAGCTACCAACTCTTAAAGGGCCATCAATCCATTTCACTAAATACCCAGACCTTAGAGGAAATGGTAGGAACTATGTGTTAGCCAGAGGTATTGTCCAGCAGAGGGAGCATTTGACGTTCTTAAAAGGCAGGGGATGACATGGGTCGTTAGAATTACCTTAGAAACTTCACACACATTACCCGGAGTGAGATTTTTACTGATATATCCCCTCGCGCAAGGGAAGTAAGAGAAAAAATAAACATGTGGGATTACATCAAATTAAAAAGCTTTTTCACAGCAAAGGAAATCATCAATAAAACAAAAAGGGATCCTGCTGAATGGGAAAAGATATTTGCCAATGATATATCTGATAAGGGGTTAATATCACAAATTTATTAAAAAACTCACTCAACTCAACTCCAAAAAAACAAACAACCCAATTAAAAACTGGGCAGAGGACATGAAGAGACATTTTTCTAAAAAGGACATACAGATGGCAAACAGACATATGAAGAAATGCTCAACCTCACTAACCATCAGAGAAATGCAAATAAAAACCACAATGAGATACCACCTCACCCCAGTCAAAATGGCTATCATCAATAAATCAACAAACAACAAGTGCTGGCGCGGATGTGGAGAAAAGAGAACTCTTGTGCACTGTTGGTGGGAATGCAGATTGGTGCAGCCACTATGGAAAACAGTATGGAGGTATCTCAAAAATCTGAAAACGGAGCTACCTTATGATCCAGCAATTCCACTCCTAGGTATCTATCCGGGGAAATTCAAAACTCCAATTCAAAAATCTTTATGCACTCCTGTGTTTATTGCAGCACTATATACAATAGCCAAGACATGGAAACAACCGAAATGCCCCTCGGTAGATGACTGGATTAAGAAACTGTGGTACATTTATACAATGGAGTATTACGCAGCCATAAAGAAGAAAGAAATCTTACCATTTGCAACAACATGGATGGACCTAGAGAACATTATGTTAAGTGAAATAAGTCAGAGAAAGACAAATACCATATGATCTCACTTATATGCAGAATCTAAAGAAAAGAATAAGTGAATGAACTAATCAGAAACAGTTTTGGAGACATAGAGGAAAAACTGAGGGTTGCTACAGGGGCAGGGGGGTGGGGATAAGGGGGAATGTGAGAGATTTAGAAAATAGTCGGTAACCACAAGATGGCCACGAGGTTTTGAAAATTAATTTGGGGAATGTAATCAATAATGTAAAGATTTTGTAGGGTATCCGATGGACACATGTCCCATTTGGGAGACCACCTCAGGGATGATGTAGATGCCTGATCTCTGCATGGTACACCTGAAGCTGAACAATAATGAATGCCAACTATAATTATATATATATATATATATATATATATATATATATATATATATACATATACATATATATATATATGTATATATGTATATATATGTATATATATGTATATATGTATGTATATGGTTACAGGAAGCGGAGTACAGCATTAGGAATAGAGACAGTGGAAATGTAATGGCTCTGTGTGATGTCAGAGGGATAGTGGATGGGGGGGAGGGGGGTTCACACAGTGTGAGGGATATAAATGATAAACGTCTAAGTTTTGCTTTGTCTTGTGCACCTGACTAATAAAATTATATTTAAAAAAAAAAGAATTACCTTAGAAGTTGTGGCTCTGAATCAGACATGGCCTCACATGCACAGAACCCAACTAGATGCTGTGTGAACAGCACTACACGTTGGAGCCCTGACATGTAACAGTGATGGAGATCAGAGCGACAATCACAACAAACTCATGACCCTGCCAACCATAGGCCAGGCATTGTTCCATAGGGCCTCACACACATAGCTCAGTGTTCAGAAGAACCCTGTGAGCAGGTACTTTTCCCCTCCGTTTTATGGCTAAGAAAACTGAGGCACCGAGAGGTTAAATGTCTTCCCAAGGTCACACAGCGAGTAACTGGCAGAGCCAGGATTCAACCCAAGGAAGTCTGGCTCCAGAGTAAGACAGAATTCAGAGAAAAATGAAGCAATAAACAGATGATACATTGAACCCAAACAAGTGGTACCATAACATGGGTAGTAATTAGAGACAAAAGCTTGAAAATTGAATTATGCTGTACGCAAACCCCAGGTTGTGGGCTCTCTGAGCCCCACCTTATAAGTGTTAGAGTCTGTGTCATAGTGGCTATAAAAAGGGGCTCAGACTGATAGTTACGGTCCCAGAAAAGAAAAACATTGGCAGGAGGTGAGGGGATGGGTGAAAAAGGTGAAGGGCATTAAGAAGTACAAACTGCCAGTTGTATAATAAGCCACGGGAATGGAAAGTACAGCACAAGGAATGGAGTCAATAATATTGTAATAACTATGTCCGGTGACAGATGGGTACTGATGTAGCGAGGTGATCACTTCATAAGGTATGTAAATATCTAATCACTATGTTTTCACTTGAAACGAATATAATATTGTATGTCAACTGTAGTTTAAAATTAAATAAATAAAAGGCAAATCTTGTCATGAAGCCTCATCATCAAGTCACCTAAGGAGTTCTGTGTCCCCCGCGTCGCCACCCCCTGCCATTTACTTGGGAAGGTAATCTTCAAATAGCTTCCTACTAGGTAACTATCTATCAACTTCAGGAAGATTTAGAATTATGTGGAGAATAGCTTAAGAGAAACAAACAGTGTTACTATTTTTTGTGTTACATGGTGCATATTTGGTATTTCAAGTTCTTGAAATGTTTAAAATAATTTGGCATGGTAGGGTGCTTAAAAGATAGCCCTGGTGATTCTAATTTAAATGAGGCAATTGAATAGTTGATTTAGACTGTTCTTTGAAGTTAAATTATCACTGTGATTGTAAAAACATTTTTAAAAAACCTTCACATGTACTATATTTATATGTTTAGTTATTAGATTGCAATAAAAGCACTTGGGAGGCTGGTCTGTCAGTCAATTGTTTTATTTAAAAAAATTTCGGGGGCAGCCAGATAGCTCAGTTGGTTAGAGCACTAGCTCTTAACAACAGGGTTGCCGGTTCGATTCCCACATGGGCCAGAGAACTGCGCCCTCCCCAATCAGCCTGAAGACAACGAGCTGCAGCTGAGCTTCCAGAGGGGCAGCAGATGGCTCAGTGGGTTAGAGCAGCCACTTAGAGCACTAGCCCTCAACAACAAACGGTGACTGGACTTGGAGCTGAGCTGTGCCCTCCACAACTAGTTTGAAGGACAATGACTTGGAGCTGATGGGCCCTGAAGAAACACAGTGTCCCCCAATATTCCCCAATTAAAAAAAATTTTTTAAGAGAATTGAATTCTTCTTTCTTAATTTTTTTCCAGCTTTTCTGAGATATAATTAACATATAGCAATCAATTGCTTTACAAAAGGAAATACAGTAATCTACATATACAGAGGCTGCCAAAAAAAATGTACACACATTTTAAGAAAGGAAAACACTGTATTAAAATTGTAATACTCAATATATACCAATAACAAAAGATGAATACAAGTCATGGGGACACATTTTTGACACCCCCAGTGTATAGAAAGAATAAGGGGAATATAAGCTGCTGAAAGAGGTTTTAACTTTAAAAAAAGGACCAATTAGTAATCAACCCCCCTTAGAAGTTATTAATATTCAGTAGATTTATGATTAGAATGATATGACTAAAAAAAAGAAGAATGACATGACTATAAGTTGAATTTAAAAGTTTTTGAAATGTTTTAAAAATTAAAACATTTTAACTAAGAAATTGAGTATTAATTTTTAAAAGCCAAAGTGAATTCTGAGGAACAAGCCTTCCTCTGCACGTGAGCCACCAGTAACATTAGGAAACTTCACCACTGCTTTGGAAAGCAGTTTGTTAGTTCCTCAAAAAGTTAAACGTGGAGTTACTATATGACTCCTAGGTACATACCCAAGAGAACTGAAAATATCTAAGTACACAAAAACTCGTACACAGATATTCACAGCACTATTATGTATAATAGCCGAAAAGTGAAAACAACCCAACTATCCATCAACTGACGAATGGATAAGCAAAATGTGGTATACAAATACAATGGAATATTATTAGAAGGAATAAAGGAATAAAGTACTGACACATGCTACAATGTGAATGAACCTTGAAAACATGTTGAGTGAAAGAAGCCAGTCACGACCACATATTGCATGCTTCTATTTATATGACATGTCCAGTAACAAAAGACCACATATTGCATGATTCTATTTATACGACACGTTCAGAATAGACAAATCTAGAGACGGAAAGAGATCAGTGGTTGCCCAGTGTGGGGGTGCATGGAGACAGGGAGTGACATCAAACGGGCACAGGGTTTCTTTCCTGGATGTTGAAAATGTTCTAAAATTAGACGGCGGTGATGGTCGCAAAACTGTGCATGTACTAAAACCCATTGAATTAGACACTTTAAAAGGGTGAATTTTGTGTTATGCAAATTATCTCAATAAAGTTGTTAATAAAAAATAAAGCATTTAAATAAAATCTAAAAAAAGCAAACCCTATTGCTTTCATATGTAAATTACATCAAGTTTGACAACATCTTTTTGATTATTAGGACAACGTTCAAAATAAAAATAAGCAAATTGTGGTCTAAATGCACTTTAAGGGGTGCCCTTGTAGTTCCCCCACCTATTGTCCCCTGCCCATCTCCCTTCGGAGCTCTCCCTCCCCTCTCCTTGGTCAGGCCCCTCTAGGTGCCTAGGATCCTACCTGCCCATCCTCATTAGCTGGTGTTCTCAGCTCTCTCACATACACATCCCTCCCCCACTTCCTCCCCCTTGGTGCTGGCTATTTCCTGCCAGCTGCTGGGGAAGAAAGCAATTTGGCAAAGTAGCTCACAGCAGGATCAACATCAGTTTGTCTGTTTATTAATCCTCTGGAAGAGATCTATCAAGGTCATTTGTTTTTTAAACTTTTATTTGTTTATTTTAAGTGAGTTGTTCCAGGACCTGTCAGCTCCAAGTCAAGTAGTTGTTTCAATCTTGTTGCAGAGGGCGCAGCTCACAGTGGCCCATGTGGGGATCAAACTGGCAACCCTGGTGTTACGAGCTCGGTGCTCTAACCAATTGAGCCAACCGGCCAGCCCTGTCAAAGACATTTGTTATTGTCCTCTCATTAGGGCCAGTGGGAGGACACTCTAGCGTGGGTTGACATGCTAGCTATGCGGCTGTGTTGGGCAGGTTGGCCTCTCTGAGCCTGTGACACGGACAGCCTGTACCCGTTCAGCTGCTGGGGTGGGCATCTACTGAACAACCACCACCAACGTAGAGGGGGCTCACAATGTGCCCAGCTCTGCAAGTAGTCACTCATCTATTCCTCACAATCAGCTTCTAAGGCGGTGCTAGCATCATCCCCATTGGACAGATGAGAAATTGAGGCACAGAAAGGTTAAGTAACATGCCCAAGTTTACCCAGTTAATAAGTGGAATAGGTGGACTCTGACCCAGACGGGCTGGTTCCAAAGTCCATGTTTTAACCACTTTGTTCTATTGCCTCTGACAGACAAGCCCTAAGGTCATTAATAACAGTAAGAGGAGGGAGAGGCTGCTATTCACTGCATAGCACTGTGGGTCTTCTTCAGTTCTCCCAGCCACTCCAGAATGAGCCCCGGGATATGAGTCACCTGTCTGGTGTTACCCTCGGACAGAGGCAGACCCTATATTCGTTTCCAGACCAGTCCAATTCCAAGTCCTTTTTCTTTCTACCACCCTGTCCAGACTTTGCTGGAGCCTAGGGTTTACTGACCAGGGTTATGACCAGCAGGTTCCTACCCATTTTCGAAGGCTCCACCTGTGGCCAAGGCCTCCCCCCCCCCACACACACACACATATACACACAGGCCTCTTCAGTCTACATGTTCACGTCTGCAACTTCCCTTATTCTCTGTTCGCCATGGGATGCCTAAGGCTGCCCCACACTCCCTTTCTCCTTTTGTACCTCTGGAGAGACAGCCTGTGATTCAGGAAAACAATAGAAAAAATGAACTGCTTGCTGGTTATGTTTTAAATTACATATTAAAATTACACCTTGGAGGCCATATGTCTGTCTGCATTTCTTCTCCATAATTAATTATAACACTAGAAACCTGATGTAGCATTTTTCAAAGTGACTTCATATACTTTTTTTCATCTGACTCTTTTAATAGCCTCCAGTTAGTGGAATTGTTAGTGAAGGTGTATGATTTTATTGCCTTGTATCATTTCTGGTATTAGACCCCCTATTCCTTTAGAGGGCCCTTTCCCCACTCCTAGTGCACTGTGTTTTAGTTGAGTCTGACATTGCCCTTGCAGGTGTGGTCACGTGACCTAATCTGGCCAGTCAGAGAGGTCCATTTACCTAACCCCTATGATTGGTTCAGGGTTGGGCACATGACCCAAGCTGGGCCAGTGAAACTCACTCTCTGGGATTATGGGAGGTTCTGCTAGGTTGGATGAACTAGTAGCTTGGAACTTCTAGGAGCATCTTTCCACTGTAGGAGAAAGCCTGACACCGATATGGAAGACAGCAGAGCTAAATGACGGGCATCCTGTTCATCTTCATGCCTAAAGTCACCGTGACAGAATTCCAAACTTCTCAATTTCATGAGCTGATAAATTTCCCTTTTGGTTTGAACTTCTGTTTGTCACTTGCACCTGAAAGCGTTCTGACTTATTCAAGATTGTCTTCTCCATTGGAAGATGAATAAATTGAGGGCAGGGAAGTGACTTGCTTGAGTGATAGAACTGGGCCCAGAGTGACAGAACTGGAACCCAGGTCTCTAAGGCTAATGACATCTGCTGTCCTACAAGCAAGGAACAGGAGGCCTGGTTGTTGCTGGTCAGTGCCAGCTCTGGGAGAAGCATATGCCCTCTTTCAGGACAGATGCCCCAGTGGGAGGGTCACCCAACGCCCTTGGAAAATGTGTCACCAGCTTTAGAGAACCATCACCAAACGCCCCTCAAAACTGGGCATATCCAGAGTGACTTGTCCCTGGGGCTTGCCCATTCAAGACAGCAGCGACCCAGAGACAATCACAGAGCACAGTTAGCCACCCATCTCCAGGTAGGTGAGGACCACGGCCCCTTTCCCACCCTTGCCTCAGGTGTAGCCCTGATCCAAGACAGTCAGGGCCAATGTCAAGTTCCCTGACTTGAGGTGAGGAGTGCCTGAGAAGGAGGCGGAAGTATGGCCAGGGGACGGAAAACCATGTATTCCACTGGCTCCAAGGAAATGTGGAGCTAAGTCAGTGCTTCAGCCTTCAGCCATACCAGAGCCAACTTTAAGACTTCTGCGATAGCTGAGGGTCACCTTTACTTCTTTTTTTTTTTTTTTAAGTCTTTTAAAAATTTTATGTATAAAGAGCTAGCTAGCATTGTTTCTGCAGTAAGGTAGACGTATTAAATGATCCATTCAAGGAAGTTCACTTAGTCCAACTTAATGAAGCCTATATCCTTTGCGCAGAAACACTGGTGGCACATATTGGGATCAGGCTTTGCCAGTTTCAGCAGACATGGCAAGAATAAGAACCTTGGTTGAATTTTCTCGGATGGTTCCAGTAGCGCTGCTGGTGCCCCATCTTGCTCTCTCAGGTGCAATGAGGCAAAAGGAAAAAGCTACCTTTATTTCTTATTTCCCTATTTCAATAAATATATTTAATTAGTTATGAATTGAAAAGTGCTGTCATTTGTCACAAATATTGACCCCAAAGATAAATACAATGAAAACAACACGATGTTGTTAGTCTCCAGCTAGTGGAGTCTGGCTCTTAGTTTGTTACAGAGGCGTTAAAGAGAGGCTGACGTCACGGCCTTGCCCTTGAAGCACATTCACTGCTGTGCTGTGACCATGTAAAACCATCTCCCCTGTGGCCAGGGTACACCTCTGCATCTCAAGCTTTGGAAAACACTGAGGTAAGCACATTGTAAACCCTGAACAAATGCACATGAGCCATGGGAGGACATAGTTATACAGTTGTTTCTGGCCAAAGCTCTTGGGGTGCAGTAACTCCACGCTGGCAGACCTGTAACCCAGACAAGAAAACGGAATCAGCAATAAAGACAAGCCCACTGAGTGATCAAGGCTTGGTTAAATCATTCATTCATTCAACATTTATTGAGCGCCTACTGTGTGCCAGGCACCGTGCTAGGCGCAGAAATACAGAGATGCATAAGATACAGTCCATGCCCTGAAGGGTTCACAGTCTGGAAGGGGAAACAAACATGTAAACAAGTAAAATACAGTGTGACAAGTGCCAAAGAGAAGCATTTACAAAGAGCAGAGGTAGCCTGGGGGGAAGTCTTCCTGGAGGAGGGGGCTTTTGAGGGGGATTGTGATGAACAGGTGTTTGCCAGGCAGACAAGGCAAGAGGAGCAGGGGAAAGGCATTCCAGTCCAAAGAAACAGCATGAGCGAAGGCACAGAGGCAAGAAACTGCATGTCTTAGGGGGCGGGGAACTCTAACTATTCTGGAAGTATTGCTAGAGTTGGTACCAGAGGCCGTGGCTGGAGACGGGGGCAGAGGCAGATGATGAGGGGAAACAGAGCGCAGGGAGTACCTCGGAGGTTCACCAGAGGTGAGCAGAGCCTGAAGGAAAGCTTCTCTTTGAAGAAAGAGAAGGCTCCTGGCTGACCCAAGGTACGCCTGCTCGAGAACCATAGGGTTCCTTGCTTTGGCCCCAACGGGACCTGGACCCAAGACCAGAGGAGAAGCTGAGCTGAGGGAGGACTGAGCAGAGGGGAAGGGCCCAGGTCTGGGGTCCTGGAAACTGCCACCCACTTGAGAGCTCTCTGCTCTCAGGCTTCTGATTTCTGAACTCTGCTGCACAGACCCCCTTCCCACAGCCAGGATGGGACCAAGGATCAAATGTTCTTGGCAAACTGCAAGGGGCCAGATGAACGTCATTAATGACGAAAGGGGTTGAGGCTAAAGCAAGAGTCAGAGAAGGGCAGAAGTTCCTAAGAATATGGGCCATAATGAGAAAACCACAGTGGCCTGGCAGACAATGGCTCTCTCTCCCCTGGGAGTGTGGGGCCCTGTTGGCCCAGGGCAGGGGCAGAGGCCAGCAGGCAGGACCAGGCCAGCTGTGCAGGGAGCCTGCATGACATACATGACGGTTGGGCTGCAGTCCCAGAAGTCTCAGCTGTCTCCTCAGTCTGAAGTCAAGGTTTCCTTGGCAACCAGGACCCTCCCTCTTCCAGGCTGTGGGGGAGTCACTGAGGCAGAGACTGGCCAGACAGTCAGACTTCCAGCCCTTTCATGTTTCTCAGAAATGGCTCTGTTGTGGGGGCGGGGCAGGGCAGGGAGACTGGGGGAGGAGGGGCAGTGTCTCAGTAAACCAGGTGCCCCTTTCAGTGACCACTTTCCCAAGGCACCTCCCTTCAGACCACTTTGGGGGACTGAGTTTCTTTCCCAACCCTGAATGGGAGCAGGGGAAAGATGGATTCAATCTGTTCATGGCTCTTGCTGCCCTGGGTTCAGGGGCCACACTGAGAGCGAGGCCTCCTGAGGGAGAGGTGAATACCAGCTGCCATGTCCTCACTGCCATCACAGGAACAGGGGAAGGGAGGAGGGGACCCTCCTTTGCTGTTACCCTGGATAGCTCCGCCTCACCCCCGGGAGTCTCCCAGCCTAGGAGCAGCCCCATTCCTCGTGGCCTCCAGGTCTCCTTGCTGTGTCCCTCCTCTCCTCCTGCACCGTGTCGGGAACGATGCCCACCATGAGCACTGATGGAAGCGATGGTGGTAGCAAAGGGAGGGATGGTGTATGCGGGCGATGGGTGGCCTCCCCACCACGGGGGTGGGCTGAGGTGGGCCGGCTTGGGCGTCACTTGCTCTTGTGCAGGTCCTTCAGCCGGCGGAGCTTCTCCAGGAGCTGAGCCCGGGCGTAGTCATCGTCCTCCGTGGGGCCTAGGCCTGGCCCCAGAGCCTCCTGCAGCACCAAGCAGTGGGTCCTCAGGAACGGGTTGTAGGAGCGCTCCTCTCCCAGGGTGGATGGGCACTGGGGGACGAAAGGCACCTGGGTTTGGTGGGGAGAATCTAGAAAATGGGCCCAACAAGGGAAGCCTCCCTGCCCCCCGCCCTGTCTCATAGTCCAGGAGTTCTCACTCAAAGGCCATGAAACAAACATGTCTGAGCACGTGGGTGCATGCAATGGAGACACGCAGACCGGATTTCCTGACTTCACCCCTGGGTGGGGTGCCCGCCCTGCCGCTCTGGACCCCAGCCCCGCACCGTGCTCCTGCGCTCCATCCGCTGCCTCTGCACCCACTGCATCTTCCTCTCCCGGGCCAGATTTTCTGGCTCCACCACGCCTGCAAAGCCCAGGTTCTCTTCGGCGTACTCATGACCTAGGGACGGCCATGCGGGCAGAGAGAGATTGGTGTGTGGTCAGAAAACGTCCTCTCTGCCCCCAGGCCTGTGGGGACTGACAATCAGGGCGGAGGGGTAGCACTTCCAGGAACACCCCAGTCTCACGGAGATGCTTCTCCAAAGGTGGGCACGAGTCAGCCATGAGTGAAGAGGCAGAAGCAGTTCAAGGGGAAACCACCAGACCTGGAGCCTGGAGCCCTGCATTCTAGCCCGACTATGCCTCTGCCCGTGTGACCTCGGTCAAGTCACGGCCCCTCTCTGAGCCACAGTTTCCTTTGGCAAGCGGAGAAAACAATAATGCCACTAGAGTAAGGATGTGTCCCTGCAACAGAGCCTGGTACATGTTAGGGGCTCCAGAAAGCACGAATGGGTGAAGTTCTGCTCCGAGGCTTAACTGAGATACTAGTGACTGTTTTAGAAACTAGAGACATGCAGTGCAAGTCCGTATGGACGTGGATGCATGCAATGGATACACGCAGGCCGGATGTACTGACTTCTCCCTGAGAAGCAAACGCTCTCTTCCATTCTAGGCTCTGGCTAAGCAGAGGCTTCCCAGAGTCAGTGCCCCAAAAAGAAGAGAGTTCTGCCCTCACTGTTCAAGTGGGCTCCTGCAACCTCCAGAGGTGGAGCTGTGTCACCTCTGGGCCAGGAACTGGGACTCTGGGGACCCTATAGGGGTGAGGGCCCTGGAGGAGAAGTGGGGGCACCTCACCCGGCCACAGCAGAGTGTCGTCCCCCAGCCCCAGCACAGTGTCCAGCGAGCTCAGCATGGTCTCTGCGGTGCCCTCAAAAGTCCGTCCTGGTGGAGTCAGGGGTACAAGGAAAACACAGCCTGGTATAAGGTACCAAAGCAGGGTGGGCACCAGCTTGGGCTGGCTACCCGCCCTCAACCGTGCCCGACACGCCCACCTCCTGGGCATCTACGCCTTCCTTCCCACTGGGAGCTGGGCCAATATTCACCCCCAACCAAGCCCGCCTGAGGCCTCCTTCGCACGTACTGACACGTGGATGGAAAGGGGCTGCCAAGCCTTCAGGCTGCGCACTCACGACCCCAAGCGCAGGCATGTCGGGTTGCTCTTTCCCACATAGCACTCCCTTCATGGCCTGTGCTGCCCTTTGGCACTCGCTACAGCCTGGGATTTGTGATCCCACAACCATAGCGTCATCCTCTCACTCTGGGCTCTCAAGTTGTTGTAACCTAGACCTCAGTCACTGTATCAGAGAACCAGGCTCCACCCAGTGGAAACAAATGCCCTGCAAGGTCTGTACTCAGTTACAGGCATCGCCTCATCCTGTCCATCCCCTGTGGGAAGTTGTGAGGGTATATTTTTTTAAATAGGGTAACATAGTAACTGTTACCCTAAATTGGAGTAACTGCCGAGACAACATTTGTACTGAAATCAATACTTTATTGCACTGCATGGCACCGTGGCTGTCCTTGGGCCCCTGCCCTGGCCTCTCTTCCTCCCTTCTGTCCCCCCTCCTCCCTCTGCTCTTTGGGGAAACTCACCACAGCCGGAGAGGAAGAGCAGGTCCCCTGAGAAGAGGCAGGAGGGACCCTTGTAGGGCTCCCCGTCCAGCAGGTAGACCAGATGGCCTTGCGTGTGGCCAGGGGTGGCCAGAGCCCGGATCTGAAGCCGTCCCACGCTAACCACTTCTTGATGACACAGGGGACTGAGGAGCAAGGCGATAGGGAGAGAAGGTATTGGAGCTCATGCCATGCCGCTCCCACCCAACCCTCGGCCCCAGGCGCTGGGTGATTCACAGGAGTCAGGGCTTCCACACCAGACAGAAAGCGCCATTGCGCAGGGCTTCACATCTCCGCTCTTCCTGTTTTGGGGGCTGGATCAGTGAGGGGTGAGCAGTGCCAGTTTTCAAATAGGCTGCAATCTGCTCTCTAAGGGCCACGAAGGGCATCGGCCAAGATTCAACTGCCGATACCCCTGAAATACTCAACTGAAGGATAGAGGGTGAGGGAAAGGGCCCAGGGAAGGGCCACCCCACCTCCTGGGTCAGGGACTTACTGGGTAAGGTGGGGGATGCTGTCCTGAGAGCTCCCGTATACCCGGCAGTCCTGGTGTCGCCGGCAGAGGTCACGGTTCCCTCCACTGTGGTCCCTGTAGGATGGCAGAGACGGGCAGGGGCTTTGAGGCACAACTGCACCGGGCTTCCTCGCCTCCCTCTTCCCTATGGCATCTCCAGGCCTTTGAGCCCTGGGGCCCCTGGCTTCTAGGCTGAGCCAAGCTGTCCACACCTTTAGGCCTTTGCTCAAACTATTCCTCTGCCCACAATGTTGTCCCCACAACTTGCCACCCCTCCTCCCCATCACCTGGCCAATGCCAGCTGATCTTTATGGACTTTCTCAGCCCAAGGGTCATCAGCCTCTAATCCTCCAAGTGGATCTGATTATGCCCCACCTGGTGCCCCCCACCTACTATACCCTATGCCAAGTGCCATAGTTGTCATCGTTAGTCATTGGATACTTTCATGCAGAGCTGTCTCCCCTGTTAGACTATAATCTCCTTAAGGGAAGAGATCATAAGGTTTGTCCATGTTCAGTACACAGTAGGCATCTAATACATGCTCATGAAATAAAAGATAAATGCCTGCCCTACCCTGCCCTCTTCTGGGGCTTCAGGGGCCTAAGTGGCACAGTGGCAGACTCGCTCCTTCCCTTCCCTCTCTGCGGTGCCCCAATATTCCATGAAAGTGCTGTCCCACATCCTGACTTCTTGACCCCCAGCCCAGCCTGTCCTGGCAAGCCCAGCAGGGGCAAGGGTCAGCCAGGGAAAAGCATCTGCATCCAGACCCCCCACCCCAGCCCCTTACCAGTGCTTGTGGGTGCAGAGAATGGCAACCAAGGTGACGCCCTCCTTTTCAATAGAAGCCTGGGGGAGAGAGGAGGTCTGAGACAGGAACAGGATGCAGGAGACAGACACACACACGGGTGGGGGTGCTGGGTGGAGAGGAGAGGAAAGGAAAAGTGGGAGGGAGAGAAAAAGGGAGGGGATGCAGCCAGAGAATGAGAAGGGGGTGGGCGTAGATGGCTGGAGAGAGTGGGGAGAGCCGAGACCCAGCATGGGTACATGGGAGGCAGGAAGGTGCAGGAGGGGGAGAGGGAGACTTGTAGAGGGGGCAGACACACAGACATATGCACGCACAGAAATAAAAAGTGGGAGGAAAAGACGGAGAGTCCCCGATACTGACAGACAGAGGTGAGGAGAGAAGAGGGTCAGAAAGGGGGCCACAGAGAGTGAGAGACAGGAAACCCACTAGACCCATGGTCTCGGGTCAGCATCATTCTCTCTCTGGCTCTGGTGCCCCCACTGCTGCCCACCCCTTCCTCTAGCCATGCCCTGGACACCGACCCTCCCCAAGGCTGTGGCTGCGGGGCTCTCTATGTGCTTGTCGGGGTTTGCATGAGTGCATGTGGAGGGGGCACACCCCATTGGCAGAGGCAGCAGGGCCAGCCCCTCTCTAGTGAGGGGAAGCTGCCAGTCTCCAAGGTGACCCCAGGTACCCCTCCTCTCACCTGCACGGCCTGAGGGTCGGAAGGGTCCACAGCCACAGCCAGCCGGGCCTGGGTGTCGATGATGAGGTAGCTGTAGTTGTCCGAGAGAACGGGGATGGGGAGCACCTTCACTCCTGAGGGACAGAGAGGGGCTGTGGGCGGGCTGACAGGCAGGGAGCCCAGCAGTAGGGGGCATGTGACAGGGAGCAGGCAGGGAGGGGGGTGGGCACAGCTGGGGCTGATGCTGGCCAGGGGAGCCAGAGCTCACCGTTGAAGAGGCGGGGCTGGGTTCTGGAGTGGCCTTTGGGGTAGCGATTCCGAGCCCTGCGCAGCTGCTGGCGGTAGAAGAGGTACCCAAGCCAGGTGCGGGTGTACAGGCTGTACCTGCAGGGCGGGATGTCTGTGCTCAGCCCCCGTGCCCTGGACCCTCTGTGATGACCAGGCCCCAGGTATCCACTCCCTTGGCCACCCCTGAGGGTACCATCACGTACTGTATGCGTACTGTGTGCCCTGCTCAGTACTCAGGACAAGCTGGAGGAGACAGACAAACCCCCCAGTTCATAGCCCATCAGGGGCAAGGTGAGGCATTCACAGAAAAGACTGCAGGAGGGTGAGGGGTTTATTTGGTAAAAGGGGTAGAGGAATCAGGAAGCTGAATTAGGTGAGAATATATTTCAGGACGAGCAGTGGTACCCCACAATATGCCGGAGAATGTTGAACCAGACTCCTTGGCCCCACCTGACTCAGCAGGTCTGGGGTGGGGGCCTGGGGATTTGCATTTCTAACAAGCACAGGTGCCCCAGGGACCACAACTTTGAGAACCATTGTGGTAGAGGAACCGATAATAGGAAACTATAATAGCAGACAGCAGGGCTTGTTCGGGGGAAACCAGAAAGTTCTACTGGGCTGTTCAGTGGAAGCAGCTAGGAGAAGTGAGGCTAGATGGGCTGACTGCACTCCCCCCTCCTCAGGTCACTCCAGGTCATCCCCTGGCTACACAGCGAAAAGGCTGCAAAAAGAATAGAGGGGACTTGTGAGTGACAGAGCCCTCCAAGTACAAAATGCCAGCAGGCAGGGCCAGCTTCACAGGGATGTGACCTGTGTGGTCTCACAGGGCCCCATGCTTGGTTTAATGCTCTGCTGTTGCCATCTTGAAATCCTTAATGATTTTACCTTTGACCTGTGTCTTGTAAGTGAAGTCTGACGGGACAATAGAACGTGCACTCTGGCAGTACGTGTAATGTCCTGTTCCTTACCACCCCATACACAAACCATGCTCACAATGCCACCATGAGCACAGAATTCTGGTGGACCTCCCATGTGTGGGAATTCAACAAGACTCCAAGTGATACAAGGAGAGTATCCACCTACGACTGAGTAAGGGGGGCACTGACTGGCCTGCGGGGCCACACCTTCAGTTCAAACAAGAATTTGCTTCAAAGGCATAAAGAAAGCAGGGGTGTTCTAAGAAACACAAACGACCAAGGTACCCTACCACGTCCTTTCTTACTCATGTTACTTCCCTGTACGATCAGACCACGTATGCTGCAAATGATGCTACAGAAGGAAAGGGAAAGGGGGTGGCCCATCTGTCCTCTTCCTGTCAGTCCTTCCTTGCTCATCAGTAAGCTGAAGGTAAAGTGTGAAGGTAGAGAGAGCTGCTAGAATGCGAGTGTGCCAAGACGTGAAATAAAAACAATTGAGGTAGTTTTGTGCAGTCTTTTCAGGGC
This sequence comes from Rhinolophus sinicus, assembly GCF_057876585.1. Classification (NCBI taxonomy): domain Eukaryota; kingdom Metazoa; phylum Chordata; class Mammalia; order Chiroptera; family Rhinolophidae; genus Rhinolophus; species Rhinolophus sinicus. The sequence continues at coordinate 196,740,108 of NC_142517.1, read as the reverse complement.
TCTGGTAAGAACAAAACACATATCCCTGTACAAGCTAAGAAATGTGAATTAATGTAGTTTCAGTGATTCCATATGAGTCAAATGGTCTTATACATTTGCATTTAAAACTGGCATTGCACAATGTAAAAATGGCAAAATTCATGCTAATAATTTAGATTTTTAATTTTTCTTTACTTGGAATGACATTAAATATCAAATTTAAAACATCACGGCAAGTCAAAAGAGAGACCGTAGAAGAAAGGAAAAGCTTTATATTTTAGTACCTTGCGTGGCACTATTTTTTTTTTAAATTTTTATTGGGGAATATCGGGGAACAGTATATTTTTCCAGGACCCATCAGCTCTAAATCAAGTCGTTGTTTTCAATTTATTGAAACAACTGGCCCATGTGGGAATCGAACCAGCGATGTTGGTGTTATGAGCACTGTGCTTGAACCAACTGAGCCAACAGGCTGCCCTGAGTGGCACATTTTTGAACAAGACGCTCAAACTTTCATTTTACGTTGGGCCCTACAAAGTATGTAGCTAACCCTGTCAGCATTGGAAAGGAGCTGTCTCAGGCCCTGAGCTCTCAGAAGGGAAAGTGAGGCAGGGGTAGGGATGGGGCAGTTGATGCTTAGGGTTACACAGCAAGTCAGTCAGAAAGGGCAGAGGGATTCTGCCTGATCAAACTGGAGACAGAAAAAGCAAGGTGAGGGAGGGGTAGATGACAGACCCTAAATCTACATAGGGATTTACTGTGTCTATGTTGGGGTGGGGAGGTGGGATACAGGGGAGACGGCTCTGGGATCAAAACCAAGCAGGTTTCCACGACAATTTGGTAGAAATGATTTAACTGAAGTTTAATCATTGCAACCCCCGCTTTGTGTGCCCATGCATTTGTACCGATCGGGAATTTCAACACACTATGGAGGGGTTTTGCCATCCTTTGTGTCTTTATGTCCATTTTTTATATCAGTTTCAGCCACTTCATACTTCCATTCATTCAGTGATATTTAGTGAGGCCTTGCTATCAGCCAGCTCTGGGCACACAGTGAGTAAGGCAGAGTCAGCACCCTCTTGCAGGTTATAGTCTAGTGGGGCAGACAGGACAGTAAACATATTGCAAGTAAAGATGACAAAACAAAACGCAGCCAAAGGACAGAGGATAATGACAGGAGCTGCTATGAGATATTGTGGTCAAGGAAGGCCTCTCTGGAGGTGACTTTCCAAGAAGTAAGGGGACAGGTCATGTGAGACTCTGGGGAGAGCTCATCAAGAACTGGACAAAAGGGAGGTGCAGAGCCCCCAAGGGAGAGAGGGAGCGAGCTGGTGGGAGTTGCTGATTCTCTGCTGTGCTGTCGAGATAACAAAGAGTTGGCACGATAGAGATGCCAACCAGAGGGGATTGGTTGGAACAACCTAATATTCTGGGTTGGATTCTAGACCAGAACGATAGTGGGACCATTGGTGAAATTCCAGCAAGGTCTGGAGAGTCATTAATAATTTGCATTGATGTTAATTTCTTGCTTTTGATAACAGTCCCGTGGTTATGAAAGATGTTAATATTTGGGAACGCTGGGTGAGGGGTATATGGGAATTCTGTGTACTATTTTTGCAGGTCTGAAATGACTTCAAAATGAAACGATAAAAAAGAATAAATAAACAAATTTTTAAAATCACCCTTTCCTCTGTGCCCCGACACCACATTGCATCCATGCCTGGAGTCCTGCTCCGGACTTCATTTCTTCCTACTGAGGCTTATGGAAAGTCCAGGACCTCTGCTAATGGAAAGCTCTGGGTTCCAGTCATGACTGGGCCCCTCCTATCCCTGAGAGCTTGGGCCAATCTTTGGACTCAGGTCAGATTTCTCATCTATAAAATGGTGATACCAGGACTTACCCCTGCGGGTCTGTGTGCAGACTACGCGACATAAAACAAGATAACAAATGGTAATACTTAGTCAAGGGCCTGGCAGTGGAAAGTGCTGAGCAACTGTTGTTTCCTTCCCACATTTAGCTAGGTGCCCCTCGCAGCTGCTAGCGCATGGCTGGCCACATCCGGGGGGTGGGGGAGCTGATAAATGCTCCCTGTCTTCTCTTCTTGGATGTTCATTACATGTACTTTGTCCACCAATGAAGGCCAAGATCCACTAGAGCAGGGGCTGTGCGCTAAGAAGCTGCAGTAAACAAGGCCCCTCTCTTCCATTTGCTTTATCCAGCAAATATTTACTGCACATGCCGGAAAGGGTGCAGACCCCAGAGAACAAGGCAGCTGGGTGTAGCAGCGTGATGACTGGAGGGGCCACCAGACCAAACCGGAAGACAGACCTATCAACAGACAAGCAGCTCACTACAGCTGCTGATGGAGGGGCGTAGGAGGAAGGGAAGAGGTCCTACTGTGGGCAGTGTGGTCAGGGAAGGCCTCTTCTCTGAGGACAAACTTTGAGCTGGGAATGGAAAGATAAGAGGAAGCTAGCAGTGCAGATGTCTGGGGGGTGCAGCACCAAGTCCCAGGGGCAGGCAGGAGTGGACATGCTCTGGGAGTTTCCAGGAGCCCTGGGCAGGGCCAGAGGGGCAGAAAGCACCAGAGGTCAGCAAGGTGGGCAGGGGCCAGGCCATGGAGCGGGGGGTGGAAAATTGCTGGCGGCTTTTAAAGAGCTCACTTGGCTGCTCTTAGAGGGTGCAGTGAAAGGCAGTAGAGTGGAAGGTGGCAGGGGAAACTGAGTCCCTAGGTAGCAGAGATGACCAGGGCTTAGCCTAGAGGGGGTGTGGGAGATGGAGAAAGTTGGGGATGGATGCCAGACCTGTGCTCCGCTGGCTTTGGGGAGAGGGATGGGGTGGCCCTGGTGAGTCTAACATCTGGATCACAGTTCAGAGCAGGGGAAAGTAGACGTGAGGCTATGGAGGGAGGGAGGGGCCTGAGGACCTACTGACACTGGGATACTCGCTCCAGGCTCTCGGGCCCAGGCCTTCCCTGACAGTGGCTTCCACACGACCCTCAAGTCCCTGAGCTCTGGCTCCTCCTTCATCTGCCTGCACACTGGCAGTGTCACAATCACCGAGGTCCAAAACCATGCGTGTCAGCTCTTCCGCCTGCCGCCTCTCTTTCTGGGAAAGGCCCTGTCATCCTCCCAGTTACACGGCTTGAGCTCTGATTTAACCCATTCCCTGGCATATGTGACCTAAGCAGCATCCCTCTCACGTTTGCCTTCTACCCCCCACCACCTGGGCTCACCCAGGAACAGGCCCTAGAAACTCTTAAATTGACCCTTACGACAGCCTCCTTTCCCCAGCTCTCTGCCTTCAATCCAAACGGCGAGCCGCTGGCAAAAATTTAAGTTCCCAAAGCATTGCTGTTGACTGAGCCCCCCTCCTGCTCAAAAGCCTTCAGCGGCTCCCTGCTGCTGACAGGAGAATGTGTGACTCCCAGTCAGGCCCTCTGACCTGGGACAGAAGCAAGTCTTCCCCGTCCTCCCCTCTGCATGGCGCGGCGAAGACCCTGTGCTCTTGAGAGTGAGCAAGCAAAACCCCCGAATGTCCACCAACAGCACAAATAAGCAGTGACATATTTAGACCATGGGAAACTACACAGCCAGGAAAACGAATGATCTAGACCACCAGGTCTCAGCATGCACAAAGCTCAAACATAACATCAAGCTAACAGACATGCTGCAGGGAAAACAATCTCACAATATTTATTTAACATGCCAAAGCATGCAAAACTATCATCTACATTGTTTAGGGACACAGACATATGTATATCAGTAAAAGATATACATATCTTTTACATAAGGGAAAGGGGGTCTTTTACATAAGGGAAAGGGGGTCATGCAGGGTCCCCTCAGGGGCAGGGAGGAGGTGGGCCAGACAGGTGGGCACAGGGGCTTCACAGAGTCTGTAATATTTTCCTGAGCTGGGTGGTGCAGAGATTGTAATCTACTCTCTTTTGAATGCCTGCAATAACTTATTAAAATTTCAAAACTACCATCCTCCTGCAGGTTTCTGGCCTAGAACACCCTCCAGGTCTTCTCTACTTACTGGAATCCTAAGCCTCCTTCAGGGATCAACTCAAAGGCTCATCTCCCCATTACCCCAGCAGGAAGTCTCCTTCCCCTGCTCCATCTGGAGCACTCAGTCTCTCCCCACCCCTCCACGAGGAGGGGTGAGCCTCTGAGAGCCCCTCCAAGGCAGGGCCTTATCGACTTCTGCCAGCGTGCTAATCAGGACCACGCAGCGGGCAGACGACCCGGCTGGAGACCCGGCCTGCTCCCAGTGGCTCCCTGCACGGGCACAGCACAGAAGCTGTACTCACCAAATGTTTCGTGATCAGAAAAAGCCAGGGAGGGCCAGGCATGCAGGTGTGAAAGCTACCAGGCACAGAAAGTGGACTGTCACTCGGCAACCCCTGCAACTGGCCCCATGCCAGGCTGTGGACCCTGTGAAGCCCAGCGGGAGTGTCCAGAGCCCAAGTAGAATAACAGCCACCTCTGCCCCTGCTCTCCTCTCCCCTCCTCACCCACTGCTTCCAAGTTCCTCTCTCTCCCTGCTGCACCCATACACCTAAGAAAAAAGTATACTCTGCTAAGCACCCAGCCCCAAGGGCATGAGTGGGGTTGCGCCACTGGGGCACAAAATCCCAACTTCCCCAGACTCAGAGCCCCTGAAGTGGAGGAACTGAGGGAGCATGAGACTGGGGGTCTGCAGACAGGTCCACAGTCCTGGCTCTGCCCACCCAGGGTAGGGCACGTGTCCAAAGCTCACTGGCTTATCTTTAATAACAGCAACCTTTTCCAAGCATTCCTAGACCCCACTTGTGAGCAGCCTTAAGCTAAATGCCTATCAATTACCTCCCATCATCCTCCAAACAACCCAGAGGCAGGTGTCATTTCTTCCACTTTACAGACCAGGGAGGGAGGACAGTGGAGCCCAGAGAAGAGGGAAGGGATTTGCTCAGGACCACAGAGCAGTGGGTGGCAGGGCAGAAATTCACCCTGGCAGCCTGACCAGGGAATCCATACTCCCAACCCCAAATGAGGGGCTAAGATGAGATGAATGGGCCGGAACTATTTTGGGGCAGACCCAACTCCTTTGAGGTTGTTTGCTGAGAAAAATGATACACCAGCGGGGTTACAGTGACCAGACACACAGCCCAGGACCGGGACTCTGGGGCTCCTGGGGTGCTAGTTTGGGCCTCTTTGACACACCGACCGCTTTGAGAATCAGGTGAATGCTGTGACTCCTCTCCCGGGACCACCTCATTACATATGCAGCATTTTGCCATAACGGCAGTGTTAAGAGACCCCATGAACCTCGGGATAAGGCACCCTGACCTGGATCCCGGAGGTCCCTTTCAAATCTGTGTGTGATTCCTAATCCCGGACATATAAATGGGTTGATGGTTCCCTGGGGAGCATCTGAGCCAAATGCAGAAGACAATTTAGGAAAAAAGAATAACAGACCCTCAGGAGCATTGAGATCTGTTTGGCTCAAGTAAACTCAAAAATTCAAAGGAATGACAGACCCTAGCTGGGAAAATGTGAAGGTGAAGGAGTCGCTGGGAAGGACCTTTCCTACCTCCTAGGCCCCATCCCGCTGGGAAGGACCTTTCCTATCTCCCAGACCCCCACCCCACTGGGAAGGACCTTTCCTATCTCCTAGCCCCCACCCCACTGGGAAGGACCTTTCCTATCTCCTAGCCCCCCACCTCACTGGGAAGGACCTTTCCTACTTCCTAGCCCCCACCCCACTGGGAAGGACCTTTCCTACCTCCTAGGCCCCACCCCGCTGGGAAGGACCTTTCCTACCTCCTAGCCCCCACCCCGCTGGGAAGGCACTGCCCCATGGAATGGGCCCAGCTTCCTTTCTTCTGTTGCTGGAAGCAAGCAAAGCCCCACAAGCTCACGTGACTCACAAGATGACAAGGGCACCCAGGGCCAGGTATGGGACTCAAACTCTCTGCCCCGGGATCCCCGGCACGACCAGAAGTCTGGGATCTAGGCCTGGGGCCGCCTGCATCGCAATGATCCCGGGGTGCTGGTTAAACAGGAAAATTCTGCCCTTTGCCTCATTTGGCCCCCTTCCTAGATTCTAATTCAGCGTTTCTGGGGCCTGGAAATACCCACAGTCACCTCACCAAAAAGTTTCCTAATTGGTCCTCTGGGACCCAGTGGGAGACAGAAAAACCACTGTGCAGGGTCAGGCTGGGGATTGGGTCGAGCCCTGCAGCTGTTCTGAGGGGCCCTTCCTGAGGGGTTCAGGATGCAGACACACCGCCAAGCACCCCAGTGAGAGGTCACGGGTGCACCTTTCGCTCCTCGCCTCACTGAACCAGAGCGTGGCTTCTCTGATATCTGAGTCAGAACCTCCAGCCCCAGGGGAGGCTGGTGGGACATCTGGGGGCAGTGAGACACAGCGCCACCCCACTAACCTCTTCCCTCTGGCACACAGTGGAGAACATACAATGATGCCCTTCTTTCCCTCTTCCCTAAAGGGCAGTCTCACCATCCTGGGCAGCCCAGAGAGAGGCCTGAGAGCTTTCAAGTGTCTGTTCCAACTAGCCCCTGTGCCCCAGCCTCAGGCCAGCCTGGGGCAGAAGGGGAGCAGCATAAAGGGGGGCTCTGCATCCAACAGAATGACCTAGAAAGCCCCTATTGCCACGGTCACCCCTCCCTCCCTCTGGTACTCCCTAAATGACCCCAATCCTGATGGGGCCCCAGACTCCACCAGAACCCAACAGGCAAGCCAGGTAGGTGAGGCCTCTGGTTAAGGGGTGCTTTGGGCTTCTCCTCTCATGCTCCCCAGGGCCCAGGCCCCTGGGTTTCGTTTGGTTTGGGTTTCTTTCTTTTGGCTTCCCCCACTCTCCCTCACCCCAATCCCAGGCCCTCTTGATCCAGTCCTGCTTCCTGAGCCAGGCCTGTGGGAGTTCAGTGGGGAAATCAGACCTATGAATACCTAGTGCAGGAACAAACAAGAAAATACAATGAAGGCTTTGCATCTGACCAGCCTCGGGGCATTCTTTATGAAACCAAACCCGGAAATGGCTATCTTAGGGCTGAGGGACTCCGAGGGCCACCAGGGCACAGAGTTCTGGGGAGCGAGGACCTGCTCCAAGATCCCTCAGGGACAAAGAGAGCAGTTCAAGGTTTTGTGTGTTCTCCAAACGGAAGAAACTGAAGAAGATAATGAGACAGCTAAAAAGGGTGAGCCTTTTCTGACGCTGCCAGCAGGCCTGGGGGATGGGCTGGGTGGTTACTTCCCCATGCCCAGGAGAGGGGCAGTGCTGCACGTGGTCAAAACACAGGCCAGCCCAGGAGGTCAAGGGGCCCGTGACCACCGTCTCCATGCTCATCCCAGCTACAGCTTTCCACAGAACTTGAAGCCCTCTCCAGATTTTGCCCGTCTTTCCCAGAGGGGGCAGGAGCTGCTGCTGAGGGCGCTTGGGGAGGGCCAGGGGCACCGTCACTGCCGGTGGCCTGCCCATGGTATCTCAGTCCTGGCCGGGAGGCCTGGACTAGTTCTGTCTACCCACAATCCCAGGCCACCTGTCCATCCAAAGCCCCTGGGTTTTGGTCTGTTTGGTTTGGCTCCCCCCATCCACCCTCATCCCAGGCCCTCTTGATCCAGTCCTGCTCCCTGGGCCAGGCCTGTGGAGTCAAGTGTCGGGTGTGGGGGGAATCAGACCTGTGCACATACGGTGACGCGTACTATGGAGAATAATAAAGCCGGGTAGCGGCAGTAGAGGGTGCAGCGGTGGGGGTGTTGCTAGTTTTATATGGAGTAGTCAGGGCAGGCCTCTCTAATCAGATGAAATTTGAGCAGAGGCCTGAAGGAGGGGAGGCAACAAACCATGTGGCCACCTCAGAGAAGGTTCTAGTGAGAGACATCAACAGCAGAAGGGCTCGGAAGTGAGGCTGCCTGGGAGTATCTGAGGAAGAGGACAGGGGTCTGGGTGACCCAGGCAGAAGGAGCAAGGTGAAGGGCGGAACACGTGAGGAAGGCCTGGAGCCAGGGTCTGAGCAGAGGACTGATCCGTTTCTGAATTAAAGTGTAACAGTGTCATTCTGGTTGGAGATACAAGGCCAAAGGAAAGAGTCCCTTTAGGAGGCCAGATGTGAGATGACGGTGGCTAGGCCCAGGGTGAGAGCAGTGGAGGTGGGGATGAGTGTTCAGATTTGGGATATATTTTGAAGGTGAGCTTTCAGGGTGCAACTAAATTTGACAGGTAGAGATGTACAGAGGAAGGAAGGCCTGACAGGCTCTCAGACAAAGCCTGGAGAAAGAATTGGGCAGATCTGGAGGGGGTGTGGGAGGGTTCCAAAGGCCTGGGTGAGGGTTGTGGACTTCATTTTGTAGGTAGTGTGGCTTAGGGGAAGGGCCACCCACCCAGAGCCATGGTTTGGAGACTAACCCGGCAGCAGAGGGGAAGCTGAGTCAGGGGAGAGCAGAGGGGCCACTATGGATGGTGGGGCTGCAGCTCTCCAAGGTCCCAAGAGCATATAGAAAGGAAAAGGACCCTGCTTCCCTCCTACAGGCTGTGTTGTGGATGGCCCAGGCCACTGCCTCTACCCAGACTTAATTCAGGCCACAAGCAGGTGGGTCATGCACCCAAGGGCCCTCAGCTCAGGACTCTTGCCACCCATTGAAGTCAAGCCAGTGGGCCTCACTGGCCCCAGAGAAGGGGCTTCCTCTTGCAGAAGTGGGGCAACCAAGGTTTGTCTCAGGAACCGTTGGTTTTACTTGGGTCAGGAGGGTGAAGAAAGATCCTCTATGCCCAGAAACGGAGAGGGGGCTTGGTCAAGAAGGGAGTGAGGGCTTTATCAGCTAAAACTGTCCAGCCCCAAAGGCCGGCGCCATCCACTTTCTCAGCTCTGCAGACGTTCCCAGCCCTGCACGAGCCCAGTCTCGTTCCCCATTCATCCCTGCTCTTCAGACAGACGCTCTGCTCAGGGCCCTGTTCTTCAAACTCCCGTCAACTACTGCTGAGAAGGCAAAGGGACAAAAGGGAAACTGAGGCATGAGGTGGGGGTGGGGTGGGGGCACACATGGGAGAGCCGACATTCCTGATCCCAGCCTTCTCAGGCGTACCCTGTCACTCCCGAGGAACTTGCACGCCCTGACTCCTGCCATAGATTGGGTCCCGGTTCACAGGCTCCTGCCCCTGACTCCTTGAGAATAGCCACCAGTCTCTGCTCACATCTTCGATCCCACAATCCTGACCCAGGGCAGCTGGGGTTCACTGAATGAATAAAGGGATGCGGGATTTCCTGATGGCTGGGTGGGCAAGATGGGCTTGGAAGACAGTACAAGTATGTAAGGAAGCTCCAGAAAGAACCTGCAGGTGCCAAGTACCTCCCCCACCCATCCCCATGATACAGAATGAGCATTTGCTAACATCTGTTGAGCACTTACTATGAGCCCGACCTTGTGCATGTAGATGCACAATTTAATTTTATCCTCACAGGAGCCCTAGGAGGTAGGCACTATCACTATGCCCATTTTACAGATGCAAATAACTGAGGCACAGAGAGGCTGAGTTATTTGTCTAAGGTTACATGGCTATTAAGCAATAAAGCTATTAATAGGATTCAAAAGCAGATTTATCTGACCCCTCAAGTTATGTGCTTAACTACTACACACACTGTCTCCCAGGCCCGGCAGAGTCCCAAATACATGTGTCTACCTCAGGTTAGCCCAGATCCACCCTCCACTGTGCTCAGTTTTCCCCATCCCAAGACAACTGTAGTTATGTTTGAGGAAAGCCTTTTATAAAATCGTCAAACACCAGTGATTATTGTCATTAATGATAACATTAACCATCGCTCTGCTCTCAGGCGTTACTATTTCCACTGTCTGCTGTCTAGCCCCCAATAGATTCCTCTATTTGTGGTCTTCGCAGGCACACGTTTAGGGTGCGGTGTGCCCATGCCCTCTGCCCCTCCCCATCATGTCCTGTCCCATCCCACTCCCTCCCTCTCCATCCTTCCTGGAGGCACCCCCACAGCATCAACACCTGCCTATTTCCCCTAGCCTGTTTCCTGCTGACACCCCCTGTACCTCCCCCAAGGGACTGGACTGATTGTTTCCCAGACCATGGAGGGGCAGGTTCTGGAACTCTGACTCCAGGCACACCCTTCTGTTCTACAAATTTGGGGAGTGGATTCCAAGGCAAACTTGAAATGCAGACACAGGAAAGCCCACAGGAATACTGAATTCCAAAGAAGCGCTCTGAGAATTCCAAGTTTGGGGATTGGGAAACTCCCAGATCCCATGTTCTAGGAATGCCCAAACCCTCAGGATTCTGAGATGGTGAACTTGGGAATTCTGATCTCGGGACTTCTGATTCTAGTTCCTTGTGGAAACTTCTATTTCCTACTTCTTCAGGCCGTTTATATGACTTCAACGTTACCAATTTTGAAAGCTAGAAGTCGGTTTTAAAATCCTCCCCCACACAGAGAAGTAAAATTCCCAGAAATTTAGTGAGGAGAAATGGTTTTTTTAATCACAAATATGAAGGTATTTTAAACGCTTATAAATCTCATTATTTTAATGCTACTTGCAGAGCAGTGGTGAGTTGGTTGGAACATTATCTAAAACGTGACCAATGTTTGGTCTTTTAGAGATGTGACTGCCCCAAAAGGCACATACACAAGACTCGCTCCCCCCCCATGTTTTTCCACTTTTCCCCCACTAGGCCCTTATATCTCTCTACTTCTTAGACTGTATGTGAAGTAAATCCTAGGGCTGAAGCTTCTGGAATATCTGGGGAGGTCTGGGGAGGAGGGGTGAATTGTACAATGTCTTCTCAGAAGCTCAGGAAATTCCCAAGCTGAGGTCCTCCCCCGAACCTGGCCTGTGGCCAGGGCCCCCACAGTTCCCATGCCCAACACCACTGTCCTTCAATTGGGGCTTGAGGTCCTGCCTCCCGGCTCTGCTGGGAATGGGAAGGGGACAGGGGCCCTAGGGAGCCTTCTTGGGGCTCCTTCCCTGCCTCTCAGTGTCTCCGTGTAGAACAGAGCTAGTGACCTGCCCTTGCCGGGCCCAGGACGGGGCAGAAGAAGGGGGGAGGGAAGAATGCGGATTGGAGGGAAGGGGGGCTGGACAGGAAAAAGTCCTTGGAGGTCAGTGAACCTCAATAAGTCAAGCAGCGTGAGTAGGGTCAGATTTCATAGCTTCACACGCAAGCCGAGATAGGAAGGGGACAGACTGGTCACCAGGGTTGGGACTCTCACTTGGGACAGAGGAGCTTCCATGGTGTAGTGGGGAGGTGGGCGATGGGGAGAGGAACGGGGACACGTGGAAGGAGGTGGCAGCTTCAAATGACACTTAGACGGTCTGCAGCATTCCGTCTCTCCTGCACCTGCCCTCCGGGACCTTCTCCACCGGGACACTGCAGCTAGCCTCCTTTCCCAGCTCCCTTGTCTCCGGTCCCTCATCCAGCTCTTTTCTCCAGATATCTTCTCCCGTCCCATTTCTGGCGACCCTCGCCTGCCCCTCCAATCCTCCTTTCCCAGCCCACCAATTTTCCAACACCCCCACCCCAGCCCCTTCTCTTCCCCCCGTCAGTGGTTTCTCCGGCCCGCCTCTCCGACCGCTCTTCTCTGGACCTGGATACTCCAGTCCTTACCCGGTGCTGACCCCCAAACCTCCCCCACCGCCGCCTCTCAGTCCCCTTTCCCAGCGTGCCCGCCTTCCAAGCCCCGCATCGCGTCGGAGCCCGGCACTAACCCGATTCGGAACAGCAGCCGCTTGCTGCGCGCCATGAATAGGCCGCGGAGGGTCCGCCGCGCTCGGCAGCTGCGGGGGCTCAGGAGCAAGGCGAGCACAAGGAGCAGCAGCCCGCAGCTGGCGACCCACAGGAACGCCGCCGGCCAGCTTTGCCAGGCCATGCTGGGGGCAGGCGCCCGCAGCGGCCCGTGGGGGGGCGGGGCGGGGCGTTGCTAGGCAATGGCACGGCCCAGGCCCCCACGCTGGAAAACCGAGTTTGGGGCACCGCCCCCTGCGCCCGCAGGCTGGGGGCTGTTGGGGGCGTTATGGCCCCGCCCTGCCATTGACTCGCGTTCGAATCCGCCCCCTCGCCTCCCGCGGCCCTGCTCACTCCACGAATGCCACCGGAGAGGAGGCCTGGCCCCGCCCTCGCTGGGCCAGGAGGCGGGGACCCAGCGGGCCATCGACCTGCGCTAATCCCTGTCTACAATCTCCCGCGTTCTGCAGGGCGACCAAGACTTGTGTCCAACCCCCAAACCCTCCCACCTTTCCCCTCTAGGGGTCTCTGGGAGAGGCCCTGGAATGGTCCTCTTGGCGGGAAACCTTAGACAAACTTTTTCAGCTGGAAGGAACCTGAGAGATCGTGTGAGTCAGCGGCCATTCATTCATTTATTCATTCACTGTATCACTTTTCAGTGTCCTCCTATGTGCTAGGCTCTGTAATGGGCTCTGAAGATGCAAGCGTCAAAGACACGTCTCAGCATTCTTGGAGCCTACAATCTAGAATCCAGCAGAGAAACCAACCAAATAAGCAAATAAACATAATTGTGTATGTATATTTATACACACATATGTACATGTTATATATGCATACATACATATATGTGTGATCGGGGGCAATGATATAGAGGGCAGAGGACCAATTTAGATGGGGGAAGAGTTCCTTGAGCAGGTGACATGTAAGCCACACCCTGAAGGATAAGAGGCCACCGAGGCTCTGAGGAAGTGACTACCAAGGTTATGCAGCAATGGGTGGCAGAGACAGAATTAGGACCAAAACGTTTGACTCCCAAGCGTAGTGGGATTTCCACATCACTACCCACCATCCAATCCCTGCTTCTGCCTTCCAGATGGCTTCCAGAAGTTGTCAAGGTTGGTGGGAGGGAAATAGATGTAAGGACAGGTGTGGTGACATCTACAAGTTTGGGCAAAGGGGAGCTAGGGCGGAGCTCCTGGCTCCAACTCTAGTCCTGACCCAGCACAGAAAGAGAAGCAAATGCTGCAAGCAGTCAAGCTAGCTCTCTCTCCCACTGGGAGATGGTTTGAAGGAAACAGGTGAGATGGTGCTCGTCTTCTTCCCGGTGACCTGTGCTCTGACCTGAAAGAACCTGGCCCCGAAATCACACATTTTCTCTCTGCCTCTGATGTACTCTGATTAGATAGGTGGATCTAAATCCCCAGAGTGGAGAGTATGGAAGTATAGGATCCTTGTGCCTCATTCCCCACCCCATCCCCATCCCCCAAAAACCCAACAGATGCATTAAATTATCCCCAAACTGAATTGTAATCCCAACACCTAATCCTGGGTTTCATTCAGAAACCCAGACATGAAGTTTCTCTTATGTGGATACATCTTGAGAGCCAGAGCCTATGGCCTGCTCCCTCCTTGTCTCCTCTCCCACAATTCAGCTTCTTCTAGGTGCCTGGCACATAAAAGTCTCTCAATAAATATCAATTGCAACAGTTACGTAAGGTGTAAGAGGGGTAGTAGATGGCAGGGAGGTATCACTTTGTGAGCGGTGTAAATATCTTACTAGTATGTTGCTTTGTATACCTGAAACTAATAAAAAAAAAGTGTCAGAATGGAATTAAATGCCTGCCATTAGTTTCCCACCTGTGTGTGCTACAGAGGAGGCATGGGGGGTGGGGGGAAGAAGACAGACAAACTAATTTGCAGAAGGTCCTTGTAGGCCAAGGGAGTTCATATGTCTCTAAGTCTCTGTCTATATATGCAAAGGGAAGAATTATGCCTCATCAAAAGTCATTGTGAACACACCTTTCTGCAGGGAAGACTGTGCCAGGCATTGTACTGAGAAATTAAAACAGTCTGTGTCATCTGAAACAGGAATCACAGGCTCAGACATGAGCCAGCAGAGAATACGGAGATGGCTGAATTCTAATCTCAAGCCACACACACATTGATGAGTTTATAGATACGAATCTAAGATGCATTTTATGAAATACTTGGAGCCAAGCCAGAGCTGGGGATAAGAAGTGAGGATGGGTGTCTTAGGGGACTCATGCAGGCTCAGGAAGCCATCCTCCCTCCCCTGCACTGTTCTGGAAGACTTCCAACATCTGCTCCAAATCTGCTTTAGTTTCACCTCTGTCCCCAGAGAATCTTCTGTGCCCGCCAGACTGATGCCTCATTATTCACCCCCTTCTGCACTTTGTACCTTATAATACCGAATGACTTGTATTTCCTTTGAACCTGTGACAGTGTTTCACACCCTCATGACTTTGCACATGCTGTGCCTTCTGCAGTGCCATTCACCCTCTGTTCCCCCAAAGACTCAGATCAGATGTGCTCTCTTTGAGAAAGCTTTTCTTAAACATTTCCATCCCAGCATGGGCCCAAGTATGTCCCCCCCTTGGGCAATTCTAGGTCTTGTACATACAGTACAACACTTTGATCATTCAATGCAACACCCCCACCATGCTATATTTTTCTTGTTTTCATGTCTACCTGAGAGTCCAGAGTCTGGAATTATTGTCTTCCTTTAGAGTAAGGACTGTGATTTAATTTTTTCATCTTTGAATCACCAGTGTCTGACACATTCTAAATAGTCACAACTATTCTTTGGAATGTCTCACTCCAAGCTGGGCCGCTGCTTGGTGGGACCAAGCCTGTCTTCCACCTCATCAGATGCCATTTTTGCTCCTTGTCACCATGAACCAGCCACACTATTCCTCAAATGTGCCAAGCTCATCCCCTCCTCAGGACTTTGCTCATGCTCTCTCCACTTGGAACTATCTTTCCTCAGTTCTTTGACTCAGGAGGGCCGCTCATGAACAGGGAGTCAGAACAAGCCTGGTGGCTGCCTATATTTCATAGCACTACGGAAGGCTGCAGGAGAGCCAAGTCTGAGGGCCCATACACTCGGGGTCTGTCCACAACCTCCTGCTCTGAGTAGCTTGCGGGGATATTACCAAGACTAAGGTTTGCCTCTGCGACTCTCTTAGGGAGAGGCCCATTAATAACCTTGGTCAGGTGACTGGTTATTGTGCAGTTCTGGCCTGTGACGTGGTGGTTTTCGAGCTTCACAAAGAGCAAGCCTCCTTCCAGGTTTCTGGGGGGGGGGGGGATTCTTGAGTCTGCTCCTTATCCACTTGCCATCGCAGCCTTTGTGTCCCTGGTGTCTGAATCCTGCCTTCCAAAATGGCCTGGGAGCTCCCCTTAGGATTGAGAGCCTGCCTTCATCTTTGCATCATAGCTCAAGCTTGATGCCTGGTGCTTGGCTGGCATTCAGGGAACCATAGTGATGATGACGACGATGACGATGACGATGATGACAATAACACAATCATGAAAAAACTGAGATGGTTGGAACCGTTTGAATGTTGGAAAAAAGACACATCTTGTTGGACCAGGGTGGAGAAGTTAGTTCCGTTTTGAAAAGTTAGCCAACTGCAGAAGTGGCTATGATAACCTGGTGTGGGGACAGAGCCAGGAGTGCAGTTTCCAGGCTCTCTGCCTCACGTGGAAAGGTGCTCACTCGAGTAGTAAATGGCAATCAACTGTGACTGGATGGCCATCAGCTGTGGCCAGTTGGCTGTCAGCTGTAACCAGTGAGCCATTGGACACTAATATAACTGCCGTGGCTAAGCTAGCAGAAAATGGGGGCTAGTAAGAAGACGGTGGCTGAGTTAGCAAGAGCGGATTGCGGTTAGCACGGCGGATTGCAGGTAGCAAGCGTGGAGTGCAGTGGAGTGTGGATTGCGGTTCTGTGGCTCCTTCGTGTCTCCAACCCAGCCGCCAGCGAAAATATAGTGGTATGACTCCCCTATCTATAGCTCCGTGGGTTTTCCTTTTTGGCCTCACCATGTCCTGTGGTCTTATGCGGGGAGCGGGAGCAGAGACCCTGCCTGACTCCCTGCATGACACATGGCTTCCCTCCTTGTGAGAACTCAAGTTCAGTCCCTTGAACCACGCACCAGCTCTCAGCTTCCACATTTCCTTGTCCCTCCAACCTTTGCCTGCTAACCTCCAGACCTGCCTATACCAACCTGACAATCCACAACTGTCCCACTTGAGTCAGGGCTGCTACAGTTCAGGCCTTACTGGGACCCCCGACATCAGTGCTTGGCAGTACTTTTACTTGGCTGAGGTCTCCTCTCATTATCCACAGTTGTTTTTTTTGGAAACCTTAGGCCCAGCTCCTATTCCTCTGCTTTCAGTTGATATCCTTCTTAGAGGAAATAAGTTCTGTGCCCACCCACCCCTCTACAATTTTGCTACTTACATATGAATTTTTAGAGGAAGTGCTATAGCCCCTCTTGCTCATACCTTCAAGCAGTGTTTCTCCTGGCCACCACTTTTCTTCACCCAATAAGTAACTTGAGTATCTCCCTGCCTTAAAAACTTCCCTTGAACTTGGGTCCCTTTGTAGATTCTGTCTTCTGTCTTGCCTTTATCTTAACATAGCCTAGTTTCCTGAAAGTCTGCCTCTGTGGGTGTGGTAGATTGCATTTTGGTTCTCAATTCTTGGTCTCTCCCTGTAAACAAACCCTTTACCATATGCTCATGCACCATTTCCATGGAGGTGAAATGTATTTCCCCATGCCGTTGAGGTTGGCCTTGGGTTTGTGATTACTTTGGCCAATGGAATGTTAGCAGACATGATACAAGCAGAGGCCTTAAATGTGCTATTGTAGTTGAAGTTGGTCTCTGTGCCTGTACCTTTCACCACGAGAACACCCCTTAGTTAGTTGCTGGTCTAAGGATGAAAGACACATGGAGCTGACTTGACCCCACCTGGAAGCCAGCCTCGCCCAGCAGAGCCCAGCCTAGATCAGCTGAAACTCAGCCTGCCCACAGATGCATGAGAGAGAAAGACATGCTTGTTGTTGTATGCTTTTTAGTGTTGGATTTGCTTGTTACACAGCATTATTGCAACAATAGCTGACGGAGACAGTGGGAAGTAGAAAGATTAGTTATTAATGGTGTGGGAAAGACATGGTGCTTGGATAACTGATTAGCTATTTGGGAAAGAGCAATCTAGACCTGTGCTTCCCAGAGTACGCCAAAATAAAGTCCACGTGAATTAAAGTGTTAAGGACATAAAATTAAACCTTACAATATTAGAAGGAAATTAAATACATGTCCAATCTCTGATAGTGGAAGACTTTCTCAGGCTAAAAGCAGTAAAAATGTTTTCCTAATTTTCTTTAATAGGTACCTATTACTCTTAAACTCAGACAAAAGGCAACTGATGACCGAACAAGGGACAGAATTACTCTTTTGGCTACTTCAAAATTTTTAAATCTTCTATATGTTAAAAAAAAAAGAACATGAACAAAAGGAAAAGCCAAAAAATTGTGGAAAATGTTTACCTCAAATTTGCCAAAGAGTCAATCTACTTAACATATAAAGACCTTCTTAAATAACAGAAAACGGTGCTCGCTTCGGCAGCACATATACTAAAATAACAGAAAACGCAAAGACCCCAAATAGTAAAGGGATAAATGGCTAATTTTTGTGAAAAAAATGTTAAACCTTAAAAAAAAAAATCAAGAAAATGCAAGCTAAACAATGAGATGATTTTCATCTATCAAAATAGCAAAGATTAAACACTAATAAAATCCTGGAGGTTTTTAAACATATGGGAAGATGGGTATTTTGTTTGTGGTGGTATCATTGGTACAATTTTCTAGACAACAATTCCCAATATGCATCAAGGCTTTAAAAGTGTTCATATCTTTTGACTCAGTAATTCTGTTTTAGAGATCTCCCTAAAAGATCCACCCCCAAAAGCTATCATTTGAAATGTACACAATGGTGAGACTGTGTAAACAGCTGAAGGGTCCGGAAATAAACGAAGAATTAGGTTCTGTGAACATCTATGCGGTTTTTAAATGTTTATAATTAGAACCCAAGGCAATGTGCGATCCTGGATTAGAACCTGGACCAGAAAAGGATGCTAGGGGGACAATTGGCAAAATTTGAATAAAGACTGTGGAGAGGTTATCAGAATTGAAGCAATGTTAATGTCCTGTTTTTGATACGATACTGTAGCTACCGTGTTTCCCCGAAAATAAGACCTAACCGGAAAATAAGCCCTAGCATGATTTTTCAGGAGGACATCCCCTGAACAAAAGTCCTAATGCGTCTTTTGGAGCAAAACTTAACATAAGACCCAGTTTTATTTTTGGGTAAACATGGTAAGTAAGATGTGAATTTGGAGAAGCTAGGTGGCAGGTGTAGGGGACCTCCTTGTACTTTTTTGCAAATATTTTGCAAGTCAAATACCTTCAAAATAAAAAGTAAAAAAACAAAACAAAACAGAATACACACAAATAGAATTGTGTTCATATGTTGATAAAGGTTTAAAAAAAACCAAATGAGGCAGATCTTGTTGGCTTATTAATCTCTACTCTTCTTTTTATCCTTGTTAACCCCTATTTTGTCGGCTTTCCTATGGACTGCCATAGCTTCTAAGTGAGACCCTCCCCAGCACTGGTGGGTGGGTCTCGATTGGTCCAAGCTAACTAGGGCATTCATTGCCCAGCCAAGTGATTGGTTTGACCCAGAAATATGACATAATTCTTCCCATGAGATAATAATAGCAAATATTTATATAGCATAAATCATGTGCCAAGCACTGTTGTAAATGCTTTACACAAATTAACTCTCATCTCTCACAAGAGTCCTATGAATCAACTATGGTTATAATTCCCATTGTACAGATAAGAACATTGAGGCACTTAGAGATCAAGCCATCGCTCCAGGTTGCACAGCTATGAGATAGGAAGGCTGGAGGCCCCCTAGTTGTTGAAAAGGAACACATTAGAACCATGTTCTTTTCTTGCTCCAGGATGTTGTCATCTGCCTGTGATGCCTGGAACTACAGCAGCCATTTTATGACTATGAGGGAACACCTCAAGAAGATATTCCAATGCACTGAAGATGGCAGAGCAAGTGAGATGGAACCAGTGTCCTTGAAGACATAACCGAGCCCCTGAATTAAACAGTCTAGATGACCCTGCCCTTGAACTTCTCATTATATAACATCAAAATTGTCCTTATTGCTTAAGCCACTTCTGGTTACGTTTTTTGATACCCACAGCCAAAAGCACTCAAACTAGTATTGTGGGTAAATTTTACATTTTAATTGTAAAGCGGGGGGAAAAATAGGATACGAAACTGTATACATTTTGTATAATTGACATGGTTGCTGTAAACAAAAATTCATAGAAAAAACCTGAAATGCCATCAGCAATGATCTTTGATGGGCTCATAGAGTATCACTTTAAAAAAAAAAAAAAATTATTTTAAGGAGGGCACAGCTCACAGTGGCCCAAGCGGGGATTGAACCGGCAACTTTGGCATTATAAGTACCACGCTCTCACCAACTGAGCTAACCAGCCACCTAGAGTATCACTTTTTAAAAAATCTACTTACAAATATTTTCTGAACTTCTATAATGAAAATATATTACTATTTTAATCAAAAATGTTATTTTATTAAAACAAAGAAAGTCGTCCTCTTTGCTGCCTCTACCGCTCATTTCCCACCCAGTCTCAGGCCACTCAGCTGAGCTCCTGCCCACACACCCTTCCATCCTAACTTGGTTCTGACCCCTTGCACCGCAAACCCATTTGTCACTGTCAGTCCTTGTCACTCAACCTCTGGGCAGAGGCTTCTTCTGTCTTCACCTTCCCTGTCACGGTCTCTTCTGGTTCTCCTCTCACGTCCCTTACAAGCTGCCCCTGCTGCTGCTGTCACTCACATGTCCAGACTCCGCAGAGTTCATTACGGGGCCCTTTCCTCTTCCCACATTACATTCACTGCTTCCCCTGACTTCAGCTATCACTTGATATATAACTCATTACTCCCAATGAGAAGTGTCTAACGTTGCCTTCCTCTTGAGTTCTAAGTCTAAATGCCCACCTTCATCCCTGTCATTTCCAGTGGTGGGGCAGAAATAGGGAGTCTCAGTCTCTCTGCAAAAGGGACTGATAACCTGCATGAAGCTATTCTGAGGATTAACTATGATTAGCCAAGTAAAAGACGCAGTGCCCCGTTCATTACTGTTACTCATTAAATGCTCATGGATGTTATTGTATCTTGTACTATTCTTGCAACATCAATGTCTGCTCCTTGTAGGTACTCCAATAGATATTTTATGGGTAAATGCTGAGGGCGTGATCTTTACCCTCCTATTGCTGTCACCCAAATTTAGGGCTTTGAGTCCTAACACCTGGTCCATTGCAGGCAGCTCCAGCCCCCAGCCATCTTACATAGTTATTAGACAAAGCCTTTGGAAGCTCAGGACCGAATTACGTCTGCCCCCTGTTCAAAGCCAGTGTCTACACAATTAAATTTACATTTGGTTGATTTAACAATGCAGTCTAAACCCAGTTTTCTAGTGTTTTATGCTCCCAGTGCCCTCACGTGCCCCCCTTCCAGTCGGCCTGTACTGGTCACTATCCTGGGATTTTTGCTCCCCTCCAACCCCTGCCCCACCATATCTGGGGAAATCCTTCAGGGCATACTTCTCAAGCCACCTTCTGCCCCAGCGCACCTGAGGTGATCTAAATCCCTCCCAGGAGTAACTCACTGAGGCCCGGCTGCTCCCAGTCTGGGGAGTTCTGCAAGCTTTCCGAGGAAGGGAGGAGGTGAGTTCAGTCCCCAGGGAGACTGATATGCCAGACCTTTTCATCCTTTAAAGCGAAAATTAAATTCCACCTCCTCTTTCAACCCCTTTCTGATCACCACAGCTCTTTACAATGCTGGTCACTACTCCATCTGCAGACCTTGGAAAAATGCCTGCCAAGTAGAAGTGAAAAAAAAAAAAAAAAAGACGGTTTGAAAAGTAACCCTCACTCCTTTCTGCTTTGCATGATGGGGGAATGGGGCAGGAGGAGACACCGTGTCTCCTTTACAGTACTGTGACTTCTCTGCAGGTAGACGCGGTGCCCTGTACGCCTTGGTCTTTCCTCACCCCTGTGCCTAGACTCTGCTTGACCCATGTAGAATAATAAGTGTTTGCTCAGTTGCGGGGGAAGGAAGAACGGAACAAGCACGTATGACGGTCTCCTGTGCGCTAGGCCTGCACCAAGCCTTTGCATCTGTTATTTCCTTGTCTTAACTCTGTAAGGAAGGTAATGGTGCCCCGTGTTAGAGATGAACAACTGAGGCCTGGGGGGGCTAACTGATATACTCCAGCATAGAGCTCATAAGTGACAGAGCCAGAATTCAGTCCTGGTTTTACCTGACCCCAAAGTCTAGGCTCTTTCCGCTGATACTGTGTTGCCAGGCAGGGTAGGAAGTCTGCCAGGAAACAGAGGACACACTCGAACTGGTAGCTAGAGGACAGCTTTATGACAGGACTACGCTACCCGGCCACGGGCAAGGTATAGGAAACACGAGGGGCAGTGCGGTTCCCCAGGGCTACTGACAGTGCTTCTCTGTCAACCACCTCTAGGTCCGACAGGTGAGGGGAGGGAATGGTTATGGAACTTGGGGGACAGAGCTGTGCGGATAGGGCCACCCGACTAGAGCTGTCACCTTCGGTTGAGGGATGAGCCAGTCCTTGGTGACCCTTCAGGAAGGGAGAAGATCAAATATGCCAACCCCACTGGCTCCTTGACTCCTCTCCTGTGGAGCTCGCCATTGGCCAAACCCAGCTGAAGCTGGAGGACCAAGAGCCCCTCAATGTGCCCACACTGGCCAGCTCTGAGCACGGTGGAGAAGGGTGGATGGATATGGGGAGGCAAATGGAAGATAGTCAGCCCAACAAGGCTCAAGAAGATATGTGGGTTTGGGGTGGCTGTGGGTGGGGAGCGGACTGACTCCAGAGGTGGAGGCTAGCCACCACATTTCACCTGATGACTGCGACAGCTCCAAAATGGCCTCCCTGCTCTCATGTTCCACCCCCAACCCATCCTCCACTCAGAGCCAGGGGATTTTCTTAAAATGCGTCCCAAATCACGTTCTTCTCCTGCTCATAATCATTTAATGGCTTCCCTAGAGGATAAAATCCAAAATCCTTAATGAAGCCCCAGAAGTCCCACAGACCTAGCCCCTGCCCACCTCCCCAGTCTCCTCTTAGGCCACACCCCAGTGGTCACTTCCCAGCCACACTGGTCTCCTTGGAGTTTCCAGAACAACCCAAGCTCTTTCAGCTTTCACGTCGTCTCCACCACCTTCATGCAGCTTGTTCCTTCAGTGGAGAATGGTCATAGCATGGCTGCCACGGCATGCGTGCACACACACAGTCATACACACACTCATGCACACACACACTCATGCGTACACACACACACACACAGCCATGCACACACACAGTCATACACACACTCATGCACACACACACATCCCATATACACACACGCACACACACACACTCATGCACACACACACACTCATGCACACACACACACACCCCATATACACACATGCATTGCCTGTCTGACTCAGGCTACTCTTGGATGTCACCTTTTCAGAGCAGCTGCCTCGGCCTCTCCACCTAAACGAGGTCCCCATGTGCTGCTCTCTTATGGCACCGAGTCTGTGTTCCTTCAGTGAAGGTATCACCACTTGTAATGATATATTTACTTGTGAGGTTAGTTGCTAATGTCTGCTTCCCCCGCTGGACGGCAAGCTCCAAGACGGCAGCAGCTGTACTTGTTTTATCCACTCCTGTCTCCGCACTGCTTAGCACTGCCCAGCGCATAGTCAGCCCCTCAGAAATACTTGCTGAATTAATATTAAAGGATTGGGTTTGAGTCCTGGCTCTGCCTCTCCTGTGAGCCTATGAGTTGCCATTTTGCTGCTCTGAGCTCAGTTTATCTTTAAATTACTTTTTTATTATGGAGAATTGAAAACATCTAAACAAAGAAGAGAAAACAGGATAACGAGCTTTCATGTATCTGTTTCCTAGCTTCAACGCTATCACCTTATGGGTTTGGTTTCTTTAACGGCAGGTAAGGGAGATGAGAGTGATTTTCAAACTTTTTTGACCATGACTCACGAAAAGAAAGATATTTTCATCAAGACCCATATGCAATACATATACAAAGAAAACTAAAACAAAGTTACACAAAACAGTAATACAGTCATTCCCTTGGTACCCACGGGGGATTGGTTCCAGGACACCCCCCCCATACCAAAGTCTGGATGCTCAAGTCCCTTACATTAAACCGCG
Source organism: Rhinolophus sinicus (assembly GCF_057876585.1). Lineage (NCBI taxonomy): Eukaryota > Metazoa > Chordata > Mammalia > Chiroptera > Rhinolophidae > Rhinolophus > Rhinolophus sinicus. The sequence goes on along the minus strand of NC_142517.1, from coordinate 196,716,996 downwards.
TAGTATTTCCATACGTATAACACACACATCCCCCTGCATACTCTAAATCATCTCTAGATTGCTTATAATACCTAATACAATGTAAATGCTATGTAAATAGGTGTTACACTGTATTGTTGAGGGAATAAGAAAAAAAGGTCTGTACATGTTCAGTACAGACGCAACCAACGTAGGCCTACCTACACACGACACGACAGCAACAACGTAACATTTTTTTCTGAATGTTTTCAATCTGCAGTGGCTGAGTCCTCAAACGCAGCACCTGAGGACTAAGGATACGGAGGGCGACTGTAGTGCTTACATTCTCATTTTTTTCTAATCTATTTTTAAAAATGTTTCTGTGATCCACTTAATTGATTTTACTTATGGGTCCAGCAGTATGAAAAACACTGCGCTGAATGATCTTCCACCCGTCTCGAAAATTGTTAGTTCCCCTTTTCTTGCCAAGTGATGATAGCCAGATCCTGCCCCCTAGTGTTCATGTTTGGGAACTGATTTTTCGGAGAAGTGAGTTTTGATTTGGGAATAAATTCATTTCAGTAAAAAGTACTGAGTGGAGGCCCTACCTAGGTCAGGCCTCTGGGGGGTGGGGTCCGCGATGAATTGTGGCACAGACCGTTATAGTTTTCCCCCATTGATGACCATAGCATAACTGCTAGAGGTCTGAGCTGTCCAATATGGTATCCACCACCCATGTGTGGCTATTGAGTAGTACTTGAAATGTAGGTCGTATAGCTGAGAAATTGAATTTTAAATTTACTTAATTTTAATTCATTAAAATTTAAATATAAAAATCAAATGTATACTGTTTCAGTTACTGGAAAATACTCAAATATGTTTGATTCCCATATACAACCCAGGTATGTGAATTTACTTTTTCAACTGTACTTTTTATAAAATCCAAATAAATATCCACTATTTCTGATGAAAAGTTAACATCCAAATCCAGATGTGCTGTGAGTGTAAACTACATACCATATTTCAAAGAGCCTAGCATGAAAAAAAAAATCCCACTAATTTTTATGCTGATTAAATAATATTTTAACTGTATTGGGTTAAATATATTGTTAAAATTATTTTCACCTGTTTCTTTTTACTTTTTAAAATGTGGCTACTGGAAAATTTAAATGACTTATGTGGCTCACATCATATTTCTATCGGACAGCACTTGCAAAGCTGGAGACCCTTCTGATATTCCTCCTTCCAGCTCCTCCTGTATGTCTTGCATCCTTGATGGAGATGGAAGAAGCTGCTAGAATCCTCATTCAGGCTGCGGTGGGGATGGGGATGTAGATTAGGAGTTAAGCGTTGGACATATTAAGGTAGAGATGCCTTTGACCTTGCCAGTCAGAGTGTGGTCTACACAGCAGCAGCCTTACCTGGAGCTCATTAGCAATGCAGAATCTCAGGCCCACCCCTACCCCACTAAATCAGAATCTGCGTTTTAACAAGATCCTCATGTGACTTATTTGCACATTAAAGTTTGAGAAGCAGTTGCCAATTAGATAGCCAAGTGGAGATACGGGTGGCAGTTCTCTGATTGCTTTTCTTTGCTCAGTGACTTAGGAACAAAGGTCAAGGTTGAGAGTAAGGCTGTGAAGAAGGTGTTAGAGTTTTGCAAAGATTGGAGAAAGTGCAGAGTCATTATCTAGGATGGGAATGTTAATAGGAATGGACCAGGAAAACCTAAGTCTTCCTGAGCTGAAAGTGAGATCAGTCAGCACCTTAGATGTTTTTCTCCTCCCTTTTAGTTATGTGGGTGCAGAGCTGGGGTTTTGCCTCCTGAGTACCGTAGGCAGAGAGGGGCAAAGAGTGAGGAGTGATTCTAATGAGGGGCCTAAGCTGGTTAAGGAGGGAAGGGAGGCTGAGAGGGACAAAGAAAAGGGCGTAAGATGCATAGATTGTCAACCCTGGTGTGGATCAACATGGAGTTGTTGGAATCAGGGTTGTTGGGCTGGAGAGGCAGATGGTGGTGAGAGTGAGGGGTGCTTGAAATTGAGACTATGGAGCGGGTACAGTTATTGGTAGTGAGAGGTTCTAACGCAGCCATTATCTTGGGCTGGGAATAAGGTAAGAAGAAATGGGTGCTGGCTCGTTGTTTTTTTTTTTAATGGAGTTGTTAGACAAATGCAAGTGAAATAGGACAAAGGGCTTCTTGTCCAGGAGGTAGCTGCACACGCTGGGACTCCCCTAACAGGTCGGGAGGACTAGGAGGCCAAGTCCATGGCAGCAGAAGGCCAGGTATGAGGGCACACAGCTGGGACCTGGGCCTCCTGAGCGACAGCAAATGCATCCATCCAGGTCCTGTTTAGCCTTCCACATGCAACCACACCGCGGACCAAACTGAGGTTGTGTTCATCACTCAATCGCTAGGCTTCTAGCTCACCACCAACAATAATAATTGACAGTTTTTACGATGTCCCAAGCTTTTGAAAACTGCTATTTTAAATCTCTACCACACTATATTACCTCCCATTTGAAAGGGATACCAAGGCTCAGAGAAGTTAAGTAATGTACCCAACGTCACACAGCCACTAAAGTGATTTCAACAGAACCCCTGTCTATCTAGCACCAAAGCTGGCTGATAATCAGATTCACTTGGGGGCATTTGTTTTAGTCTCCTCTGAAGATTCTGACTCAGGGGCCTAGAGAGAAGTATCCCTGAGAGAATCTCCAAGTTTTCAAAAGCCCTTCAGGTGATTCTGATGGTCAGGGGAGACCGGAAAGCATCTCTCTGCACCCCAGTTGCAGCTCTGTAGCTGTAAAGCCGGTTCCTGGCCCAGCCTTCCCCAAAGGTCAACACTTTCTTGCAGGAAGGAGGAGCTCTTGTCCAACCCACTTCCAGTTCTATCTAGCTGGGTAGAGTCATGAACGAAATCCCCTCATGCCATTTTCAGTGTTTTGCACATAGATGATTTCATCTGAGGATTCAAAAGTCATAGGACGTAGAGGGAAGAGCAGTACGATTGGACCCATTAGCAGTCATGCACCGCTTAATGACTGGGATACGATCTGAGAAACTGTGTCAGTGATTCCATCATGGTGTGAACATCACAGAGCGCGCTTACATAAATATAGATGGTATAGCCTGCCTACTGCTCCTAGGCTACAAGCCTATGCAGCACGTCACTGTACAAGACAACACGAGATAAATCAAGCACAAGAGAAAATGATGCATTCAAGACACTCGGCAAGCACGAGATGGAGGAGCCGGCTGCCAGCCTAGCACCACATACTGTTTTACAATCTACTCTAAAATAGTGATAAAAAGAATAGCATAGTGTCATGCAGGGTGTCATGCGGGGTCTCCTGTCCTGCTCCCCACATAAGAACGCAGGATAGGGTGAGGCCAAAAAGGAACACTCACAGAGTCATAGATAGGGGAGTCATACCACTATATTCTCGCTGGCGGCTGGGTTGGAGACACAGGAGGCAGGAGCCACACTGTTCGCAACCCTCACTGCGCTGCTTGCAGGCTCAGCCACCATCTTCTTGCTAGCCCCCATTTTCTGCTAGCATAGCCACAGCAGTTATATTAGTGGCCAATGGCTCACTGGTTACAGCTGACGGCCAACTAGCCACAGCTGATGGCCATCCAATCACAGTTGATGGCCATTTACTACCTGAGCCAGCACCTTTCCACATGAGGCCAAGAGCCTGGAAACTGCGCTCCTGGCTCTGTCCCCACACGTAGTAAATACGTAAACCAGTAGCATAGTTATCCACTATCATTATCAAGTGTTATATAGCACAGACGTGTCTGTGCTCTACTTTATACGACAGGCAGCAGTAGGTTTGTTTACACCGGCATCACCACAAACATGTGAGTCATGCATTGCACGACGTTAGGAAAGTACGTCACTAGGCAGTAGGACTTTCCAGCTCCATTCTAATCTTATGGGACCACAGCATACACGGTCCATCCTTAACCAAAACATCAAAACATCTTTATGTGGCACGTGACTGTACAGATAAAGAGATGGGCCTCGGGCTCATGGCCATTCAGTGGCAAAGCTAGGACGAATCCTCACTCCTGGGACATCCAAATACATGATTCTTTCTACTCTCTATTTGTTGATGAAAGTTTATTATCCATAAACTAATGTGTATGGATAATAAGGCTAATTTTTAGGGGGAAAAAGCGCTAACTCCCCTTCACCCCCAATATCTGTCACTAGTGCCTGAGAGCCTTGTGCTGGTTGCAATTTAGAACATCAGAGTTCTCTCAATTCAACAGCCGGGGCAGGGCTGTGCTGGGGCCTAGGGATGAATGAGACTTTGTCCTTGCTCTCTAGTGGGAGGAGAAAGAGCCATGTTTACCCCAGGCTGGGTTAAAGGCTGCAATTCAGTCAATACAAAGTGCTCTGAAAAAAGACAACTTCTTAGAGAAAGTTAGTGATAAACAAAAGACCTCTCTTGGGCGGGGTAATTCTGAGCGCTCAGTAATCGGGCACACTGCAGGAGGAATTTGTAGGGTGATTAGTGGGGCCCTAGGGCTGCCGTCAGCCTGGCAGCAGAGAAAGTTCTCTGGGTTCACCAATTCAGTTACGTTAACCCTCTTTCACCTGGGCTCAGGGGAACCACTCCAGGGACCCACCCTTCCAATCTCCATCCATCTTCTCTCATCAATCACTGAATTTTGGCTACTTCGTCCCTAGAATAAATATCAGCCGGATCCCTTTCATTACCCCCACTTTCCTCCCAGGGCAGGGTTGCCAGAAAAATACAAGACACCCAGTTACGTCTAAACTTCAGATAAGCAACAAATACTTTTTTAGTATAAGTATTCCCTCCTGATTATAAATTCCAAACGGGGCAGGTCATGGTGGGGAGTCACACTCCAGGTATGTCACTTCTTTAGTGGGAGGTTTTAAGCCAGCTCTGTCCATTATTGCTGTCCATGTAGGTTAACACAATTTTGCAATACCAGAGGTAATACCCCTTGAAGGGGGTATTAACCCTCAAGAGAGCACGTAATCTTGTTCACTATCCTGTAATCCAATTCCTGCCTTGGTTTCTCCAACCTTTCTTATGTCCCCTCCTTAATTTCAAATGCATAGAAGAAGCTGCAAACTGTTCTCCATAGCATTTGAGATCTTGTTCCCTGGCATTTGTTGCCAATTTGGCTCGAGTAAACTCTTATAGAACTTCTCTACAGGTTTGAACATTTCTTATGTTGACATGATTGTCCTGCATCTTTATTTGCTGAAGCTGGCAAGCGTGTGCCAGCATCCCTGCCAAGCCTCACCTTATCCTCCCAGCCTCCCGCTAGATGGCCTGTTGACAGTCTCATATTGTCTCCCCATTGCTCTTGGGGTAAAAGTCTCAATTCCTGGCCCCTGCCTCTTTGCCCAGTCCCATTTCTTACCACTCCCACCCCAGTCCACCCGCCCAATCCTAGATTGCTGGGACAACAGGCCCTAAGCCCTTTGCTTCAGATGCTGCTCCCTCTACCTGGAGAAACTTCCCTGTCCCTCCAGTGGTGAGGTTGATTCCTAAACACCGAAGAACACTCGAATCAGGTTACTGCCCCTGAAGATCCTTTCATAAAACACACCCACCCCATGCTGGGTTAGGAGCTTGGTCCTCTGAGATCCCACAGAACCAAATGAACACTTCTTGACCCCAGCACTTGTCAAACCGACAACATTGTAATTATCTGGTCTGTTACCCTTAGGCGAGTTTCTTGAGGACAGGGTCTGTGGCTTTCAGTGTTGTCACCTTTAGAACCAGAAATTCCTGCTGCTTGGCACACAGGAGAAGCTTAGTTAACAATCTGCTAAGACTCTTACAGATAAGGCCCTTGTTCCTTTTATTCAGTTGTGGACGAAAAAAGGACCACATACCAAACCTGACAAGCTCAGGGGAGGCAGGCACGGTGGGCCTTACAAACTCAGAGACCGAAAATAACCACATAGGATGGTCGGAACATAAAAATTCCTAACTGAAAGTGGGTCATGGTGGGTAGTCACGTCCTAGGGCTGTAGCTTCTTTGACAGAAGTCAATCTTTCCCTTAAGTGAGACTGTCTATTGCCTTTTTGCATCTAAGATAACATACCTTTAAAATTTAGAGTAATCTCCTTTTCCAGACCCCTCAGGGCACAACCACCACCACAGCACAGACCACAGAACCCTTCATTGTTATCTTGTTCTCCCCCCATAGCATCTACCTGGGCTGTAAATGTTAACTATCCTACACTGACTATTGTAAAAGAAGTGTCTCTCAGTTTTACTTTTTATCCAATCCCAGAGAGTCCCCCGCTTTGCTTTCTCCCACTCCCTTAATCTATCACCAATAGATTTCAGGTAACCTTCCTATGTCTTCTCCTTTTATTCTAATGTATAAAATAAGCTGCAAACCCAGCATTATCTGGAGCATTTTCTCAATCCATTGAGATTTTGCCTCCCAGCAATTGTCGTCAGTTTAGCTCAAATAAACTCATAAAAATTCTCTACAGGTTTGGACGTTTCTTACATCAACACAGTGATAAAAAGAGGTCAAGAGAAGGAGACGCATTTATCGAATGCCTATTGTAAACTGTCACTCTGGGTCGGTGTTTTAGATTCTTTTTAGGATTATAATCTTGATTCCATGATCAGAAAAATGGGCTCAGGAGAAAGCTCGTGCAGCAAGGCTTGTGTGGGGCTTGTCTGTGTGTGTCCCCACATTCCACTTTCCCAGGGGGCAGATGTGATTGCTGGCTGGAAAACGAATCTCTTTGGAGGCCACTCTTGCAGTTCTAGAAAGGGGAAAGCACTTTCTGGAGAAGGGGCTCAAGTGTAGAGAGCATTAAGAGACATCAGGAGACCTGGCCAGATTCTGCAAGGCTTGGAAATTCACCCTGGACTCTATTCCGTGATCAAGGGGGAGACTGAAATTGAGCAGAGCTGTACTTGCCCCTCAAGTTCTTGCTGTGGTCTCACGCTTTGGAAGGGGACTTCCTAACATGAGGCCTTCTGCCCCTAGGAACTGAACTTACATTGAAGTGTTGGGGTGGCTGAGGCAGTTAGCCTGCCATGGTGTCCACCATCATGGTGGACTTACATTATATCTATCTATATGAATAAACATACAGTGTGTCAGTGTGTGTGTGTGTGTGAGTGGTGGGGGGAGGCAATTTTAAAAACATTTGTTTTGATTGCTCTGAAATACACAACCTAAGTGGCAACTTTGCTTACTTGCTTACTATGCTTACTAGTAAGCACATTGCTTTCACTTATACTTAGTATGCAAATGATCTTCCAGTAAATCCAAGGACTCCTCCTTCCTAAGTCTTACTCTCATAAAGAGCTGGACGGGCCACAGGAGATAACGTCAGGAAAAGCGCTTAGTGATGGGTTTGGAGTCAGGAAGTGCTCAGGTTGTCTTGGGTGTCTAGCTGTGTTCATTTCTAACGTTGTTTAGTCAAGAGAATCCTTGTCCATTCAAAATGGAAAAGCATCAACAGGCTGTGAAAGACATTTAGTAGTAGTGTTGACCTGTAGCTATTAGCACGAGATAAGCACCTTAAATAAAGCTGTTCATCTACCAGCAGCAGCCTTGGTGTAATGGAAAAAACATGGACTTTGGCACTATACAAACTGGGCAATGTTTCAAAACTTCCCAGAACCCATTTCCTCATCTCTAAGCTGGAACTGCTATTGCCTTCTTCCGTTTGCGGCTGTGACAGTTGAGACGATGGGTTCAAAGCCCCCAGCGCAAGTTGTGCACTGATAGTAGTAATCCACACCTCGTTTCAGGGCTTCTGATTTATAGCTGCTTTCCCGATTGAAGCAGCTTCAAGCAGGAAATGTCCTAGCCCCCAGGACAGCAATTCTAAGTTTCACCTCTACGTTTGGATGTTTGAAATTTGAAACTTAAAAAAGGCATTTAGCTTAAAAGCATAGAATTGTGAAGGATGTTCATCTTGGACTTATGCCTAATAATGAAAAAATGGGAAACAATTTGAAAATCATCCAGTAGGAAATTGATTTATTAAATCAGCATAGCAATGGGATAGAATACCTCGAGGCATTAAAATTGTGCTTTTGAATAATATTTAGTGACAAGAAAATGTTCATGATAATATATTAAGGAAAAGCAATAAAACTTATCATACAATGACTCCACTTTAGAAAAACAAGATACGTAAAGGCAAAGAAGCACCAAAAGCAAGCGCTTCCCGCTGGGAGTCAGGAGGGGGTGGAAAGAAGTGCTTTTCTTCCTGTATTTGTGTGTTTTCTGTTTTCATCAATGGTCACATATGCCCTTTAAATCCGAAAATACTAGTAGTAATTCGTTGGGGCCTCAGGGCAGACGCGGCTGGGACCTGGGCGGACCCCAGCGCCCCCTGGCGGCGCCCCGAGGCCCCGCCCCACAGGAACGGCGCGACGGGGCGGGGCGCGGAGCCCCAGCCCCAGCCCAGGCCTGCGCACGGTTCCGGACTCGCGACGCCTGGAGGCCGGGAGCGCACCTTCTACAACGGCCAGGCAAGCCAGGGGCCTGGGGCCGGGGTCGGCGGGGACCAAGCTGGGGCTGGGGCGGCGCTGGGGCGGGGTCCAAAACTTTCTCGGAGTGTGCGGCGGGCCGGGCCCGCTGCCGGCCCGGGAGCTGGTGCTAGAACGGGGATCCATCGCCCTCTCGGTTGGAGTTTCGCTTGCCCTGTGCCCCCGGGGCGGACGAGTGTCGCCTCTTTATCCTTGGGAGTCGAGCGGCTGGTTGTGGGCACCGGGCGAGGGTGCCAGGGTCTGAGGGTGTCATGTGCCCCTCTTTCTGGCGCGTGTCTGTCGCAGGGCGTGTCCACAGGGCCAGTCCCGGGGTGGCCAGCTGTGCGTAGAGTGAGGGCTCTCATGGGCCCTCAGCGGGTGGGAGGGAGGGCCCAGCCCCCTCCTCTGGTCGGCCCTGCACTCCCGGGTGCCAGCCTGGTGTAGACAGGTGAAGGAATATTCGAGTGCGGAGGGGAATACGGAGCCCTAGGTCGGGGCAGGGCAGAAGCAGCGAGCAGCCTTCCCCCACTCCCCCCGCGTAGGAAAGTAGCCGCCTCTGTCGCTGTGACTTTGCCTCAGCTTGCCTGCTTCCTGCGTCCGCCCTCAGTCTGGGTTCCGAAAGCTACAGGGGAAGTACCGTCCTCCTCCTGGCCTCCTTGGGCCTGGAGAATGGGGAAAGGAAAAGGGGTACACCAGTGGAGACGGGGGGAGCAGCCAGGGGACAGTGGGGGAGCAAGCAGAGGAAGAATGCTGGGAGGCTTAGCCCTGATCTTGTGTGTGCGCCATCACTTCTTGTCGTCTGGGCGGGGCGGTGGGTGGGGTGGGTGGTAAGGGGGTGTCTGTCCTCCCTGGGCCCACTGTGGCCTCCATGGGACAAGTGATGGTAGGCCTGGGAGCCGGGGTCAGATCCACATGTCATGGAAGGTCCCTCAGGTGTCCAGTTCTCTGGGGCTCTGAAATATTCATCTCGCTGGTGAGCTTTGGTTTCAAAGCTGGCGCCTTTGGTCTGGCCAGTGCTGGCATGGGGAGCCAGGTGCTTCCCTGGGGCTGCTTTGCTAGGACAAGGGGAAGCCATGCTTCCTTCTCACTGGTCTGCTCTCCCAGTCTCTACAGTCATGAGGACCCAGAGGCCCAATTTGTAACTCAGGAAAATAGGGGTGGGACCACACAGTGTCGAGGGCCCTGGCTTCCTCTGTCTTCTTGTGGCACCATCTCAGGGCCTCACTTGTAAAAATGGGCACATCAGAGAGGTAATGATGGGGTTATACCTTAAATACGGGGAGAACCTCGTGTCATGAGCTGAGGTAATAGCCACCTCAGCTCAGCCTCCTCCCATGGGAATACACCCACCTCAGAGCACTTCCGTCCCCCAAACTTCTTACCCTGGGCCCTTCAGAAAGAGCAGAAACCTCAGAGAAGGGACACACACTTGTGTGTTTTTAGAGGGCTGCCCTGGGAGGGCCAGAGAGTGGAAGCTGATACAGCTCTCTGGGAAGAAGGCCTCTGCTACGTAACCATAAAGCCCTGAAGTAGGCATTCTGGCGTATTCTGTTGGAAACGCCATGGAGGGATGGACTTGATACAATCTTCCAACCCTAAGATTCTGGAATTCTAGGCCAAAACCTAGGTCTGGTTTGAAGTAGAAATGATATCCAGAAGTACTCAACGTACCGGTCAGGTAGAAAGATAAGAATGAGTCCTTATTTTTGTAATGATTTGTGTTTCCTCCTATCACATGAAGCTAATGTCAGAGGGTGCCAGCTTCCTGGTTCAGTGCTAGCTGGAGATGTCACCCAGCCCTTGGCAGTAAGGAGATTATAACAGCAGCTGCAGGGGAGGGGGAGAAGAGGAAGGACCCTTGGAGCAGATCCTGGCATTGAGCTGACTCTCCTGGCAGTGAGGGGGCATAACTGGTATGTAATGTGACTACTCTGAGGGGCTGGGTGTAAGGACAGGGGTTTTTAAGACATGAGAGGTTAGTCAATAATAAGATAATAGACAATAATAAGATAGAGCATACTTGAAAGTTGCTAAGACAGTAAATCTTAAAAGTTCTTGTCACAAGAAAAATAATTTGTAACTTTGTATGGTGACGGATAGTAACTAGACTTAAGTGTGGCGATCATTTTGCAGTGTATACAAATATCGCGAATCATTATGTGGTACACCTGAAACTAATATAATGTTATATTTCAGTTATCCTCAATTAAAAATAAAGATTTGAGGAGTTAGGGCATGAATCATCTTTAGGGTTGGGTCTATGTTTAAAAAAAGGTGGCCTGGTTAGTAGCCCACAAGAGATTAATTGGGTGTGCTTTGATAAAATGTTTCAGGCTTAAGGAAGTTTGAAAGGACGCTGGGTTAAAGTTGAGCAGGATTGCTCACTGCAGGCCTTCTCAGAGGCCTCATATGCCATCGTGCCTTGTGAATTTCCAAAAGGGGATATGGATTATTTTTCAGACTGATCTGTTTTCAGAGCTCATCCATTCCCATCTCCTGGGGGCAGTGGGCTTTCGAGCGGTCAGGAAATGTCTGGCTTGGTGATTCTAGCTCTGCTCTCTGGTTCCGGTGACGGACCCCTCCCCCTCTCCCCCATGTGGGCTGATTTGGGGGAAAAGGAGACCAAGGGAGGTCATCTGCCTGGATTCTCACAACTAGTTGGTGGTACAGTTAGAACTTGAACCCAGTGGAAGGGGAGGCGGCGCCTCATTTTCTTTTCTAGTGCTACTGTTTCTCTGGAGGGTCTGGGGTGAGTGAGCCCCTCGGAGATGCTGGCCACAGGGTCCAGAGGACAAGATGGGGGCAGTTTGGGAGGAGAGGGAGTTATGGCCACTCGCATGCCCAGAGCATGCCACAGGCCTCTGCCTCTGTGGACGGTCCTCCAGCCCTGTAAACGTGACTTCAATGTAGATTCCTTAGGAAGTAGGTCATTCTGCCCTGAAGCCTCCTGTGGAGTTGGCATGGACTTGATCTTTTGGTTCCGTGGACTCATTTATGGCTGAGGAAACTGAGTCCAGGGAGGTGAAGTGGCCTCCCTGACTCATACAGTGGCGCTGGGACCAGGGCCAGGACAAGAACAAGCTCCCTGCCCCCTAACCCAGGGCCCCGGCCTAGACTGACGTTCCACCAGGGAAAGGGACCGATTAGCAACAGCAAAGGTCTTTCTACCTCGGTCGCCCTGAGTGCTGGCCTAGTCCACACGGGTGGGGGTGTCTCAGGGGCTTCTGCTCCAGGGAGGTGTAAAAGCAAAGGATGTGAACTTTAAAATCAGACATGAGACCTGGGTTCAAACCCATCTCTGCTGTTCTCCTGCTGTGGTCCCTTAGATCGGTTTTTCCCTGAGTTTCAGTTTTGTCATCTAGAACGGGGATGAGAACATGTATCTCATAATCTCACAAGGCCATTGAGACGCTCCTGTGTGCCTTAGTCCCTGGTAAGTGGCTCTCTTCCTTCCCTGCCTGCTTAGTGGCTCCCGTTTTCCTTATCTGCAGTCCCAGGCCACTCTGACTACCGACTGGCCTGGGTCTCTGGATGACACACACTGAGGTCCAGTTCTGCCCCCAAGAGGGGGGTGCAGGAGCTGTGGCTGCCTGGGTCCTCCCTGCTCTCCAGGGCGGCCTCCCCTTCCTTGGACACGGGAGCCATCCCTGTCAGTGTTTGGTTGGAGACAGGCCGCCCTGGCCAGTGACCGGGGACTGGGCGGGAAGTCACGGGCTGGCAGTCTTATCTGTTTCTGAGCAGGAGGGCACAGAGAACGGGAGGAATGGGTGGTGTGTTCTGGCTCCGCCTCGGTGGTGTGTGTGCTTGCTTCTGTTTCTCAGAGTTCTCAGACAGTGGGCAGGGCTGGGAATGAAGTTCCAAACCCATGACCCAGAGGGCTTGTCATGGGCTGGGGCAGGAACTTGCTTGGCTCTGGGGTTTCCTTGTCTGTCACGTGACTGGATGATTTCTAGAGTCCATTCCAGCTCTGACGTTTCAATTTTTAGATCTGCTCAGTGTCATCCTATTAATCCCAGGGGCCAGGTGGACAGAAGGGTACGTTGATTCTGGGCCCCTCGGTCCATGTGTGTCAGGCCTGGTGACTTGCCCAGACACACCTGGGTATATCTTTTTAATCCTCTGCCCTGGTGGCTATGTCTGGGGTAGGAGGGTGAAATGTTTTCTTGGTGGGGAGGGGACAACGGGGGGAGTTGGGGAAGGTAAAGGAAGAGGGAGGTAAAGAGACTGTCGTCAGAGACCCCGTCACAGAGGGCCAGGGGCTGCACTCCTATGCCTGCTGGGTGGAGTTTCCTGAGATGCACACGCTGAGCTATTCTTTCCATTCTGACTCTGGGCATCCATTCCTGGCAGGGAGGAGGGCATGCTGCCTGGACCAGTCAGCTGCTTCTTTCCGCCCCTCCCGCCAATACACACACCCTCTTGCTGTAACCCCAGAAGCTCAGGACTTTCTGCAGATTCCAGAGTCTTAACCCTTCAGACGCACCCAGGGGAGCCTGAGCCGGGACCCCAGCCGCTGGGAGCTGGGAGCACGCTGGCCGCCCTCCCAGGGGAAGGAGATGCTTCCTCACGGCTGCATCTGAAAACCTTGATGGACAGCCAGCCTTGCATTGGAGCACACCCACTTCTGCTCCTGTGATGGCTGTGTCTGGGGGTCCTGCCGGAGAAAGGAGAGGTTCTGGCTCCTTCCTGATGAGGGACCGAGGCCGTGAGACACAGAAGCAAACTTGGATCTGTAATGTGGCAGGGACGGGCAGGCCTGCATGTCTTCACAGCAGGCCTTGTGAAGAAGAAAGTGCTAGTGATTCAGCTGCCTTGCTCCCTGTCACTGGAGTGTGTCCAGTAGAAGCTGAATGCCCACTGTGTTTTAGGAAAATTCCAGCTTCCAGTGGGGAACCTTAAAGGTCCTTTTCAGCCCCTAGAGACTGTGAGCCCCCCCAGTAGCTACCAGCCGAGCCTAGATGACCTGATTCCTGGTTTCTGGTCTTTGGTCATGAATCATCCTCTGGATCCTTTCCCTCCTTTCTCCTCCTCCCCTTTTGACTCTTCATTCTTCTCCAGCTCCCATCTTTAGTCACAGCCGAAAGTAAACACTGACCACTTCCCCCTTTCCCTACAACCTATGCAGAGGCCATCCCCAAATCTCATTCCTAGCCGAGGCCTTGAGGAGGAGGAAGTGGCCGTGGCCGTCACTTAGGTCGGGCAGCAGCCAGGGAGCAGGCGTAGAAGCTGCCAACGCTGGCAGCCCTGGGCCCGAGGCTCCGGCCCGTCTGGCATTGCTCAGAGGTGAGTGTGGCCGAGCTCAGCCACTCCCCTGACTGCCTGGACACTCTCCGTCTCCTGTTCCCAGGCCTTTACACCAGAGATCTGGGATGTAGTCCCGGCCCAGGCCCAGCTTTGTGACCAACGACAGGTCACTCTGCCTCCCTGCACTGTGGCTCTCTGGTTGGTAAAGCCGGGGGTTGACTGGCCTTAACTGATCAAGTTTCCTTTCAGCTCTTACATTTAAGAATCTCTCTCTCTGGCAGCCCTGTTCTGGCGGTAGCACAGAGTTTGGGAACGGGGTGGGGGGGTGGGGGGTGGGGGGTGGGGTGTGTCATGGAGGGGGCTGAATGGTTCAGCATCCGCTTGCTGTGTAAGCCTCGCGTTGTCATTACAGTGTCTTAGACGGGAAGCCGTGAGAAGCGATGACAGGGTTCCGAAAGAGGGATCTGAGCGGGGTTTAAGAGCAGGGGCTTTGGGGTCGGTCTTGGTGCTCACGTCTTGCTTGCCTTCCTCGCACTCTAGCTAAGTAACCGTGGGCAAGTGACTGCATTCTTCTAAGTCACTGTTTCTGCATTTGTAAATAGGAATAGCAACATTATGTACTTTGTTGGGCTAGTGTGCGTATTTAATGAAAGAATAACTAAAAGTAGTCAACTGTTTATCAAGGGTCAGACACGGTTGTAAGTGCTCTCTGTGTATTTTCTCATTTAATTTTTACCACTCTGGAGGGCACTATTATAGTGTGAAACCCATTTTCCAGGTGGAGAAACTGAGGTATAATGAAGTGAAATGGTCAGTGCCAGTCTCTGGTGAGCATGGCTTGGTCGCTGAGGCACCAGAGAACTGGGCTGTGACCTTCTGTGTTGCCAGATCTACTGGTGAATCCCTCTGAAACCAAAAGAGGCAACGGTGGGGGGGGGGAGGGGAAGAGGGAGTCCTTGTGAGTCAGCAGCCTGCTGCACTAGACCGGAACCCTGGAGTCCCAGTGGCCCATCTAAGGCTGGGGTTGCTCTCCCTGATTTCCTCTTGGGTCTGGGGAGGGAGGAGGGACCTGTTTTTCTGGCTTGGCTTCGAGGAAGGAGGGAAGGAGGGGCAGCTGGCTGGCCAGGCAAGAGGCAGGCGTAAGTCCCAGGATCCCAGTCTGTTAAGAGCTGGAAATGAGCTCAGAGATCACCTGGTCCACTCAGCCCATTTCAGAGGCGCATCCCATGGAGGCAATAGGACCGACCGGGCCCTGGTGACACTGTTTAGTGACTCAGCTGGAGCTTCTGACCACAGGGACTTTCTTGGGCCGTGTTCAGCCTGTTAACCAGTGTTAACCACCACCAACTGGACGGTGGCCGTCAAATGGGTCTGGGGTGCTGAGATGATGGTAATAATGACAGGTAACCTGACTCCAGAGGTCACCTGCACATCCCTCTTCCTGCAAACAGGCCACCCTTCTCTTGGTGGAGTTAAAAGGGGTTTTTTGGAGGGGGTGGCTAGAGGGGTACGGGGAGAAGGACCCTCTTGCCTCAGAGAAAGAGACTATTTTTTATTCTTCCTTTTTTAAAAGTCTGTTAAGGAGATTTACATATTGTAACTACTTATGAATATTTCCCTACCCTTCCATAAACCTGAAACATTTTCAGAAAAAATGTCTGTTTCTTAAACTCACAACACTCAGTTTTCAGTTTTCCCGGGTCCTCTTTACCCCCCGTTTCCTTAGGTCACTGCAGCCTTCACCACGACCCCTCGTTTGCTGTGTTACACCCTCACTGTCAGGGCCCATTTTCTTATTTTTGACCTGACACGTTCTTGCTGTTCTGGTCCGTTTGCTCTGGGAAGATGGAGAACAGCTTTCCTCAGAATAACCCATTTAGAGACCTGGCCTGTTATTCAATCCCTCCTCCCCGCCCCTCCCTGCCACCTTCCCCTCTGAATTATCCCAGTTGTGTAAGAGGGAAGAGATAAGACAATCCTTTATCTGATCCCTGAACTGTGCAGCGTGTCCTAAAGAGAAGCGGGCTCTTCCTTTTTTCCAGCAGAGGCTCTGAGGCTGTCTGCTGACCTGGATTTGGGGGTGCTTCCTCCCCGTGGGACCCTAAAGGTCTGCCCCTTGGGAGATGCTCTAGGGAGAGCCGGTGGCCCTGTCAAGGGGCCCAGACTCTGTCAGGGCTTGTCCCTAATAGGGGCCTTCCGAGGATCTCCTTAGTTCTCCCTAAGCCCCCATCTCCGCCACCTCAGAGAGGAACACCAGGCCCAGAGGACACTTGCACGGCATGAGGGGCTCACAGAACCCGCACAATACAGGGCACACGTACCCAGGACGCTGAAGGCCTTGATTCTGCTTCTAGTTCTGTGATCCTGGGGAATCGCTTCACTGTTCTGGGCCTTGGTTCCCTCATCTGAATTGAGCATTTGGGGGCCGTAAAACCTGGAGGTCCCTTCTAGCTTTCCTGTCCTCTTCCTTGTCCCCCAGATGTCCCTGCTGTGGGGCTCTTCCTACCGCAGGAAAGGTACTGACTGGACCTCATGGCCTGAATCCTCAGTGCTCTGTCTTCCCGGCGAGCCACTGCCCCTGGGGGGACCGGGCAGGAGTCACAGATACCAGATAACCCGGGGTTCAAAACACGTGTCCCCTCCCAGGGGGCGTTAGGGCCCTGCGAGCACGACCCACTCCCTGCAAGGCCATGAAGAGAGCAGTGGCAGCCATAGGTGTGACACTCCTAGGCTGTTATTTAAAGGAACCAGAAAGTCCCGTCTCAGGCAGCGTTTTGTGTGGCCTCCCAGCCCTGGCGGCCAGCCCCGCGCACCCACTCCCCTAGGATTCAGGCGTCCTCTGACTCAGCTTGCCAGGTCCTTCAGCCCTCCCCCTCCGGGCCTGGTGCCTCCAGCTCCAGGGAGAGCTTGTCCTCGCCGCCTCCCCCACCCCCAACTCTGGGCCTTGGCTCCTCCCAGGCCTGCCGCTCCTGCAGGCTGCCATGGGGGCTGGTCCCAGCTGGCTCGGGGACTCACCAGGCTTTGCTGGGCCATCAGGCTTCTTCCCTGATCACTAGAAGTCTTTCTTAAATGAGCGCAGGGGCGTTCCCAGGCCCCTGCGCCTGGTCTCTCACCCACTGATGCCCAGTGACCCCTCCGGGCTCCTGCACTGCATCATGCCCCCCTTTCCGATGGTGGGTGAGGAGGGCTTTGGACCGAAAGCTGGTGTGAAGGCGAGGGGCAGGGGGTGCAGTGGGATGGGGAGGATGGCTGTGGGCAGAGAAGGACACACCATGATTGAGAGAAAATAGAGGGTCCCCTTCCACGGAGGCAGCCTGGACTGAGTAAGCTGGGCGTGGGCACTCATGACTGCTTGTCTTATCTCCCATTTCAGGTCCCGGCAACTGGGGTCTCCCCTCAGCCCTTGAGTGGCCATGTCCAACCCCAGCGCCCCACCTCCATATGAGGACCGCAACCCCCTGTACCCTGGCCCTCCTCCCCAGGGGGGCTATGGGCAGCCGTCTGTCCTGCCTGGTGGGTACCCTGCCTACCCTGCCTACCCACAGCCTGGCTTCGGTCATCCTGGTGGCTACCCACAGCCTATGCCCCCCGTCCATCCAATGCCCATGAACTACGGTGAGTCCCTGAAGGGTGGCTGGTGGGGGGTGGGATGGGGGGTGGCCTGGGGGGGGAGAGGGGAGAGAGGAACACTTGCAGTACCTGAGGCCACCTCCTTTCCTTCCTTTTTTCATCTCTCCATTTCCTGTCACCTCCCCACTTCTCCCCTCAGCACCTAGCCCCCCTGGACCACCTGCTGGCGCCTTTATTCCGCAGGGAGACTGAGTCCATAACACACCCCAGAACTTACACGTCACAGGAGAAAGTGGCTGAATGGAGTAATTCGTTACTTCGCAGTGGTTACCTTAGAGGCCCTTGCTACGCAGGCAGCTGCCAGCCACTCCGACGCTCTCTGCCTTTGGAACCTAAACCCCTTTTTTTCCTTTTAACTCGGGGCTGACAAATCCTCATCCTTTAAGGTAACATCTGCTTTTTACAAACATCCACAAGTCATTTGGATGTTTGGTGAACGCCACGGCAAGTACACGCTCTGTTTGGTCAGAAATGAGATGAGATGAGAAAGCAGTTCCCAAGGAGGCATTCAAGGAATGTCTTGAGGCCCTGCAGCCTGGAGCCCTGGAGCGCGGCCACGCTCATCTGCTCTGCTCTAAGCTCAGGTCCGGCCTCGTCCTCTGACCATGTACCCAACATGTCTGTTTTCCCTGAGTCCTCATGTTGGCCTGGCGTACATCATGGTCTGTACATCTTCTCCGCCCTCCACACACATGCTGTGTTTCTGCCTTTTCCTCCTTCCATCCCTGAGTCCCCTGCTCCGACCTCAGCCCAGCTCCTCTGGCTGATGCTCCAAGCTCTGCACCTGCCTGGCTTCCTCACCGGACTGAGCCCTGCTGGCGGAGGCCCCAGAGCCCCCGGGTGTGGGCTGGGCACCCTTACCCTCAGTGCGTGCATGCTGATGGGATGGCTTTAACCGAAGCTCCTTTGTGACGGGGCACATGACTCCGTGTGTTGCCCAGGCCAGCTCTGCCTCACTTCGGGCATCGAGAGGACCTGGCTTGGGCAAAGGAGTTAAAGTTATAACACTTGTCTTTTGGCTGAAGATACCTGAGACTTTGCGATAACGTCCCAGAGGCTTTGGGATTGAGGCCCCATGTTCCAGGTTCCCAGTTGGTCATATGTGATCTGTCCCCAGGCCCAGGCTATGACGGGGAGGAGAGAGCAGTGAGTGACAACTTCGGGCATGGAGAGTGGGATGACGTGAAAGTCCGACACAGCTTCATCCGAAAGGTGAGACCCAGGCTGGGGGGCGGGGTGCCTGGGCCCCTCGGGCTGTGGGAACGGGGGTGTGAGGGGCCCTATCAGCCCCAGGGTACTCATTCCCATAGGAATGTGCTGCTGCCTTCCAGGTTCTCGCTCCCTAGCCCCGTGCTGTTCTGACTCCCGTTCCCTAACCTTTTGCTCCTCTTTCCGTGACCTGGTTTGGGGTAGGGGACAGATTCAATCCTGGAAAATCTCAGCAGGCTCCACAAAGTATTCTGCCCTCCCCAAATTTCTTTCTTGTGTTCGACTGTAAACAACTCAAAGCTAGAAATGATCACGCTGGTTTGTAGCCCCCCCACCCCTCAGCTCATGTCTGCACAGTGCCCTGCTGTGTAGATACCTGGCAGATGGCAGCCTGAACTGCTACAAATGTGGAGGCCACACGTGGCCGTTCCGTGAGGCAGGGGAAGTAAGCAGTAAACTGAGGCTGGATGTCAGACAGGGAGGCGGGTGGGTCAGCCGTAAGGTTATAGTACTGAGCCAGGCTCCGCGCTGGGCCTGGCCTCTCAGTGGAAACAAAGAGTAGGTCCTTCCAAATGGAGGAGGAGCCCCTCCTGACCATTGACAGACAGCGGAGGAGAAGGTGACAGGAGAAGGGTGACGGTGTAGGACCTTTGGGGCCTCGTGGTCTTGGGGCTGGCTGCTGCCTGGGGAGGGGCCAGGGGTGGGAGGAGCAGGGTGATGAGGGGGTGGGTGGGGGGGCTGGCTGCTGCCTGGGGAAGGGCCAGGGGTGGTGGTGACGCAGCTGTGTTTCAGGTTTACACCATCATCTCCATCCAGCTGCTCATCACAGTGGCCATCATCGCCATCTTCACCTTTGTGTGAGTCTCTCAGCCTCCCCGCCCGTCACCCGCTCTGGGGTCCTGGGCCCGCGGCTGGGGCACCTGCCAGGGCTGGGGTGGGGAGGGCAAGCAGAGTTGGATGTGGGCGGGGTGGGGGGGATGGCTGTGACTCCTCCCTTGTCCCCCCTGCTCCACAGGCAGCCCGTCGGGGAGTTTGTGAGGAGAAACCAGGCTGTCTACTATGCTTCCTAGTGAGTGTCCGCACCTTCCCTGCTGGGCGCCGAGAGGACGGGCAGGGATCACAGGCTTTCTGAGAGGGGCCCTCCAGGTTGCCACCCGATTTGGGAAGTGTGGGTGTGTGCCACCCAGTGAGGAGTAACAGCAGCACAGAGCCCTAAGAGTACAGGTGGGGAACTGGTGGCAGCACGCAGACAGCTAAATGGTCCCCACGTTCTGTTAGCCTATCTGCTGCAGTCACCTCACCCTCTTCCTGGCCAAATCCCGTTACAGAGGTTCTCAGTGCCCTTGGCTGAGGTGGTCTTGTCCTGTTGGGTAGCTGCCCCTTAGACTTGCAGACAGCTCTGTGGGCCCGTGAGTGCTGCCAGGCCGGGCCAGGGGGCCAAGAAGCACATCGGGCCTGCGGACTACTTCCTGTCTCTTTCTCCCCAGTGCTGTCTTCCTGGCTACCTACTTGACCCTTGCCTGCTGCGAGGGCCCCAGGTAAGTCCCAGAATCTTAGACAGGGAGAAGGGATGGCAGGGGGCAGGAGTGGGGTCAAATAGTTTCGAAAGAAAGGGGATTGCTTAGCGCAGCTGAATGGACACTTATAAGCAGTAATGAGATGACAGCATTTTCAGCCTGTGTGGGATCTAGTTAACCGGTAGTTATTATTCCTAAAGCAACCCTGCAAGATATGTAGCATTTTAACCATTTAAAAACTAGGAAGAACCCAAGGCTCAGAGAGGCTGAGTAACTTTCTCAGTCACACAGATAGGGTGAGAGCTGCAAACGAATCCAGGTCTTTGTGGCTCCATAGCCCCGGTCTGTCCTATTGCCCCATGTTGTCCCTGCATAGAACACCTGAGCAGGTACCAAAGGCCAAGCCAGCCTCCCCTCCCCCACGTCAAGGCCTAATCTCTAGGCACACAAGCCAAGAACTTCCTTCTGCTAGAGGAGTCTGATACCTGGCTGGCCCCACGTCCCTTACTCGTGGTTTCTTTCCCTTCAGACGCCGTTTCCCATGGAACATCATCCTGCTGACCGTCTTTGTAAGTCTAGAAGGGTGGAGGGGGTAGTGGAGAGGGTGTGAGGGAGGGTGGTCTCAGGGAAGGGAAGGGAACGCTGCTGTAGAAGCTGCCTCTGGCTCTCTCGCCCACCTAATCCTGACCCCTGCCTCGGTCTCAGGGGCTGCCTCTTTCCTCCTCAGTCACATTCACCCCCAGTTGTAGCGCCCCACCATGGCCATTCCCCTCTTAAGTGTTTCACTCTTGTCTCTCCTTCCCTTAGACGCTTGCCATGGGCTATATGACTGGCGCCATTTCCAGGTACATTCAGGGACAAACTCCCATGACCTTGGGAAGTGTGTGTTACGGGGCAGTAGGGCAGCCCTGGGCGGGCAGTCACCTGCAGGGGGGATTCTGGGCGGGATGCTTCCGGAAGTGGTGGTTTCAAAGTCAGTCAGACGTGGCTTATGCCTTGGCCTCTCTTAACCCCTTCCCTCAGCTTTTATGGAACCAAAGCCGTCATCATTGCAATGATCATCACTGCTGTGGTGTCCATTTCCGTCACCATCTTCTGCTTCCAGACCAAGGTGAGGCCATCCCACCCCCCTCTCTTGTACAGACCTGGCCCTTAAGGCTCGGCACTTGAGTGGGCCTGGGAGGGCCAGACCTCTACACGGGCTTTCCCTTCGATACTCTAATCCCCTTCCCTTCATAGCTACACCAAGACTGCTTCCTGTGTCTGCCCTTAGAATGTCACGATCACTCCGTGTCCCCCAGGGGGCAGCACTGGGGCTCCCTGGTTTGGGGAGGCAGGGCCGGTCTGGTGGGGCTGCTAGTTGTGGCATTCATCTGACAGGTGCCACCTTTCTCCTTCCTGGCAGGTGGACTTCACCTCATGCACAGGCCTCTTCTGTGTCCTGGGAATTGTGATGATGGTGACTGGGATTGTCAGTGCCATTGTGCTGGCCTTCAAATATGTAAGTGTCCCAGGAGAGCAGGGGTCAGTGAACCCAGTGCTCAGAGACCTTCTGTATAACGAATGTAGCAGGCCCACACGCCTCCGGGCAGGCTCTGACTTCCAGAACCTCTCGACTGGCCAGCAAAGGCACCAGTGCCGAGGCCCCACCTTTGGATTAGCGGATAGTACCCTCTTTAGCGACAGAAGGCCCTAGGAGCCTGAGACCTTGGACAGTGTCACAGAATTCCTGTGAAAGTAGGAGGTGAGCTCTCACCGCTGAGACTAGGAGCCAGGAGGCAGACGGCTGGGTGGAAGGGACCTTAGGAATCACATCCAACTCCTCTTTC
Source organism: Rhinolophus sinicus (assembly GCF_057876585.1). Classification (NCBI taxonomy): domain Eukaryota; kingdom Metazoa; phylum Chordata; class Mammalia; order Chiroptera; family Rhinolophidae; genus Rhinolophus; species Rhinolophus sinicus. The sequence goes on along the minus strand of NC_142517.1, from coordinate 196,695,100 downwards.
ATCCTAGTTGGCTGGGGAGAGCATGAGGCCTTAGGCTGAGCAGAGCCTCATGGCGGGGAGGGGAGAACAGTGCTGGAAGCGGAAGCATATGAACAGAAGGGCTGGCCGTGCCCTCTGGACAGCAGGGATGCCCTTGGGGTGCCATCTGATTCTGATTTCATCAGAGTGGCTGGTGTTCCGTCCTAGCCCTCTTCTTTAATCTGTCCCTCCCAGGCTGGGCTGCAAGATCCACTCTCCTGAAGGTGGACCATGGCTGGGGGGAAAGGTGATGGGCTCTTCAACCAGTACATGCCGGGGTCCGCCCCGCCCAGAGCTGTAATTCCACCACCTTCTTTGTTCCAGAAGTATAGTAGACACCTCTGTAGCTTAACTCACTTTGGAAATTATTTTTCTGTGGCCATTGGAGGATGGCTTGTTTTCTCTGCCCAGTATGTTACCATTCTCCAGGATCTGGAAGGCAGAGCTAGTCCTTTCATGCAGGTAGCTTCCTGGATCTCCCCACTTGGATGCCAGAATCCTGGGGGAAGCTGGTCCTGAGGGCCTGCCTTGGTGCATGCTTTGCTAAGATTTCTAACACCATCCCTGTTCCCTCTCCCCAGATTTATTGGGTCCATATGGTCTATGCTGCTCTGGGGGCCATTTGCTTCACCTTGGTGAGTAAGGCCCTACTCCCTCTGGGAAGGGGAGCTGAGGGTGGAGAAGAGGAGCTGAATGGATGGAGCATGAATTTAGGCTGCTTGGGGGGCAGGGAGTGCGGTCACAACTACCCTTCCATCTCCCCACTGTCAAGAGGGTCCTCTGCTTATCTGGGCATTTCCGCCTTCTTTTGCTCACGCCACCTGCTCCAGAACACTCAGCAGGCTATACTGTAGATGGGGTGTGTCTCTCCCTTTCTGGCCTGTGAACTTCTTGAGGGTAGAGACCACGTATCGTGTCCCCTAAGCACACTGCATGGCACAGGCTCTGGGGACAGATCTGCTGACGGGAAATAAGCTTGGGCCCTGTGCCCGCGGTCCTCACTCGGCCTTCCCGCCCCTGCAGTTCCTGGCCTATGACACGCAGCTGGTCCTGGGGAACCGGAAGCACACCATCAGCCCGGAGGACTACATCACGGGCGCCCTGCAGATATACACAGACATCGTCTACATCTTCACCTTCGTGCTGCAGCTGGTGGGGAGTCGCGATTAAGGAGCACCCCCAGTTCTGCTCCACCCTGAGGGCTGGGCCCTGTGATCAGGGTCTGGGCCCCAGACCCCTATCCTTCCCCTCAGTTTCCTTTCTGTCCTGGCGTGGGTGGCCTCTGGCTATGGATGTGCAAGTGCCACCTGGTGAGGCTGGAGGAACTGGGGACTAACTCTTGCCTATGGTGGACTTAGCAGGTACTAGGCTGAAGATGTGCCTTCTACCTCCACCCGCTATGTGGCTCCAAATTCTTAACAGCTGGGGCCAGCGGGGGCAGGGATGAAAAGAGCCTAGTCTACAGCTAAAAGGGAAGGAGGCAGAAGCGACCTCAAGGTGATGAGGTTTTCCCTCCCACCTCTGCCGTAGACTCTGGGCTAGGGAGCCGGAGCCATTTCCTCCACCAGAGCTGGAGAGCTCTGTCCCCAGCCTCCGGGACTCCTAAGCCATTACCCTGTATTCCTTTGGCAAACCTTGGCGCTTCCTGGCTCAGGAAGATTGAAGAGATCTGTGCCCATGGGTACCCCTAGATTCAACCCCTCTTCTTTTGATGGCACGTATATACTGTTTATCCGGGTGGGGGGGTGGGGAGAAGAGCAAGCAAAGTCAAGCACAGGCCAATACTGAGCTGCATCTACCCTGGGCTTCCTCTGGTGGTGGCAGCAGCAGAGACAGCAGGTCCACGGCTATCTGGGCCCCATTCTCCAAAACTGCCTAGGGCCTCCTGGGGGCTTCTGGGATCACTGGTCAGAGGGATCTCTTGCTTCCTGTGCTCAGGCTGCTCAAAGCAGAAAGTGAGGGGCACAGGTCAGGAGACGGGGTGGTTAGATCCAGGAAGTAACCAGGATGAAGAGATTGGGCTAGAGGCAGGGAAAATGCCTTGAGGTCCCCTGCGTGGTCTGAGAGATGGAAGCCTACTATGGCACCCATGGAAGCTTTGGTGTTCTTCTGCTAACCTTGGGGAGGGCCCTGAGAGGAAGGAGACTTCCTCTCTGTTTGTTCTTAACACTTACTGGTGAATTTTATACTGGAACCCCATTTCTCCAGCCAGCTACTGCTTTCTTGTGGCTCTAAGTGCCTTAAGCTGGAAGGGGGAAGAGGGAGAGGGGTCGCTCTATCGGGTGGGGAGGAAACCAAGTCAGCCCAAGGGTATAATTAGGACTCCCTAGTAAGTCCTCAGTCCTGAGTATATCACACAAAAGGATGTAACTAGAAATGTAATAAAGTTTTATGTTTAGAAGTTAAAACCCTGTTTGGCTCTGGTTTGCTTCACTTTAAGGTGTCAGCTCAGGGAGTACCAGTTTGGCTCTCCCCACAGCGTCCACTTCCAACCTTTGCATTCTGGCTTGCTATCTTCCACCTTTTCTAACATAACTAAATACTATGCCGCAGTGCTTCCTGGTGACGATGCAACAGGCTGGTGAAAGCTCCACCTGCATCACTGGGTCTGGCAGGGACTGCTTAGAGCAGCAGCACGTGACCTCTCTGCATCATGGACACTTTACAAAACCTCCTCCCCACACAGCTGTATGTGTACACACCCTTTCACAGTTGGGGTGGGAGAGATGGACTGCAGGTTCATGCTTAAAACCCCTTGCCTTAGAAATCACTAGTCCAAAACCTCTTACAAACAAGTAAACTGAGGCCCAGAGAGGTTGAGTCTATTTGGACTCAGCCATGAGTAGTGTTTTTTTTCTTCCACACCCTCAATGCCCTCTTTGATTCTTATTATTTGTTCAAAGCTGAGAGACACCCCACCCTCCTGGCCAGCAACTCTGAGGCTTGGTCCCCAGGGTCTGAGCCTAGGCTTGTTGCTTAAGTCTCTGTGGTTTCCTCAACCATCAAGCCCAGTACACTGAATGCGTCAATGAAAGGCAGCACACGGGAGTAACCAACCCCGCCCTCTGCCGCTCCCGTCCCAAGGGACTTACAAACCCAGTCCGGGTGCCTTTCCACTCAAACACTCAATAACTTTATTTGCCTTTGGCTGGTTTCTCAGGCTGGAGGGGAGGGTAGGGGAAGGATGAGGGCTGGCAGCAGCCTGGGCTTCATGCGCCCCCTGGTGGACCTCAGAGGCAAGGACCAGAATTGCAGCCAAACCCAAAGGACTTCACAGCCTGGAGGCCAGTCAATACAGTCTAGGGGAGGGCTGCAGTGTTCCTCAGGTCTGCACCCCGGACCCAGCTTCAGGAGACGGGGCATGATGGGAGGAGGCCCTGAACCTCTGGCTCTCATACTCGCCCGTGTTGGATGCCCGCATGTTCTGCCGAGCCTTCATCTGCTTCAAACGGTTCTTGTCCACTTCCCGCTTGGTGAGGATGAAGAGAAGGATACCACAGGGGAAGCCGATGGCCCTAGGGGTGGGGAGATGTGCACGGGGTTTGGGGAGGGGCCACGCCTGAGCCAGAAGAGCTGCGGGGAATCTCATTCCAACTTCATTGAGCTCATGAACACTGCAATACCTCTTGTGTCTATCAGCGTTCGCGCTGGCGGCTGGAGGGCCCCATGAAATTCAGATCCTGCTGCTGCCCTGCTTAAAACTCCGTAACAGCTCTCCATCACTTCCTGGACAAGTCCAAACTCCTAGGCATGGCACAAAAGGCCCAGTGTGGTTGGGTCTCTGCCCACTTTTTCATTCCTTTCACCTGTAGCCTGACACCTTTCAATATGAGCCCTGCAATTCTGCTGCACAGCCTGTGCATGATTCTCCTGACGGCCCATCCTCTCCCTCTCCAATTCTTGGCAAAAGTTCCCTCTGCCTAAACTGCCCCAATCTCTCTCCCAGACTCCCCTTCTTAATCTGAGTAACCGCTACTTAGGAGGCACCTTAGTGTGGGGAAAAGGGCATGGAGTCACAAGACCTGGTGAGAATCCCAGCTCTGAGCCTCAGTTCTCTCATCTGTGAAATGGGGATGTGATATTTATCAGAAAGACTAAAACATTACACTGTAAAGTCCTGGCACACCTAAGGTGCTGAAGAAAAAGGTTAATTCCCCCTCCTTTACCTTTAATATTGATCAGTAATATGTATTAAAGTCAGAGTTGGATCCAAATGATGATATACTGAACACCTTTTATGTGAGACCTCAATTGGGTCTCACGTCAAGCTCCCAGGAGAGGATGACGCCAGGGACCCAAATTTAAATCCAATTAGCTCAGCTTACCTCCACAGAAAACCCACTGTCTCTCCAATTGCACACACTTTCCCACCTCCCCTGCCCCATTCCTCTGAGAGTCCAGTCCTTGCACCCAGCAATTCTGTCCCCACAACCTTGGATTCAGTTCACCCCCTGAAACTTAGAGAAGTTTCTGGGTCCTGCCCTCCCCTGGCCCCACTCCTCATCGGTGGGCAAAGGGTTACTTTAAAACTCACCAGGCTAGTCCCACTGCTTTCATGGGATTCTTGCCCCTCTTTCTGGGAATGTATTCCAGTTCAGGAGATAGGGGCTCAGGCTCTTCCTTGCACTCCGGGGAGCTGTGGCTTTGCAGTGCCCGAGTTCTGTTCTGAGAAGCTTTGTTAGCTGTGGCTCCAGAGAGAATCCCTGTGGATGGAGATAACGAAGGTCAGTAAGGCAATGAGAAGAAAGCCTGGGGAGGAGTGGCTGAGATCTGAGGAAGGGAAGTGACTGCAGTTTGGTGTAACAAGTGCCAGGGAGATTTCAAAGGGAAACGTTTGGAAAATCGCCATCGAGGTGACACTTTTGGAAGCCACTTCTACGTCATTGTGGGCTCATAATCCTGGTGCCAGGAGAGCAAGCCTCGCTGTTCTTTATCTCCTCGGAAGACAGGATGGGAAGGACTGCAGTGGGACTCACATGAGACGTATTAAGGAAACCCGAGAAAATGTTTTCAAACGCAGAAGTTAACACGGGGAGGGAGCTTAAAGGTGGTCTACTCCGTCCCCTCGTTTTATAGAAAAGGAAACTGAAGCCCGGAAAGACGAACTGCTTCTCCCAAGGTCAAACTGCTAATTATCCGGGGCTAGAACCCAAGCCTCCAAAAGCTCAGGGCTCTTCCCTCTGCACTGCGGTGAGTGTGAAAACACCTGGAGCGCGGGAGTCTAAAAGGCTTCCTTGGGGCTCCCTCTCGCAGCAAGACCCCAGAGGTGCTGTGTAACCCGAAGGCAGAGGGATGGACTGGGTGACCTCTAGAGACCATCTTTTAGCCCCCAGATTCTTTAAGATCCTGTAGAGAGGTGCGAGCAGCACTCGACAGCCCTAACCTCCTGCTATCGCCGGGCGGGATGCTGAACAAAAAGGGATCCCCTAAAGTACTGACCTCCCCCGGGGCCCCTCTCCTTACCCCGGAGGACGCGGGCATTTCTCGCCCCCCGGCCCTTCAGCGCCGTAGCAGCTACCACCGCCGCCATGTTCAGATCCCACCCCCCTTTACCGCGCTCCCCGTCGGGAATTGTAGTTTGCGTAAGGGGCCTCCCCCGCTCCTTCCGTCCCGCCTACAGACCAGAAACTACATCTTCCAGAAGCCCGCGGAGGGAACCGGCGAGAACTACTCAGGAGATCCGGAGGCGCGCACGCTCGCTTGTTTCTCTCCTGTCGGGGGCGGAGTCAGGTCGGGCGGAGTTTGGGTTCTTCCCGCCACGCCTTGTCCCTGTCTCCCAACTCTGCCCTATGATTGGTGGTTAACCTAGCCATCCCTTTTCCCTACTGGCCGAGCGGCCGTCGCTCTTCTTGCTGGGGGAGTCGCCTACGCCTACTTCCTTCCCGGGAGGAGGGGCTCGAGTTCCGCGTCGTCGCGCAGAGCTGACTCTGGGAGGCGTTTGGGCCCAGAGAAGTGGATCGGCCGCTTGCGCCGCATGGAGTCCGAATCGGAAAGCGGGGCTGCTGCTGACACCCCCCCACTGGAGACCCTAAGCTTCCATGGTGATGAAGAGATTATCGAGGTGGTAGAACTGGATCCCGGTCCGCCGGACCCGGGTGAGCATTGCTGGTCCTCAGGCCATGGGACAGGAGGCGTTCACCCCTGGCCTCTGACCCCTGCTTCTCCCCCCTCCCCTGCACACCCCACCGGTCATTCCTACCGACCTCCTTCGCCCTGCCCCTCACCCCCACCCCCACACTTAGTTCTCAGGCCTGGCCGGGGTGGGGGTTCCCCTGACGCCTCCTTTGGCCCGTCCCCTCACACACCCCCTTCCCATCATCCCCTCGGTCCTCCTTTTCCACAGTCTCTGGTCAACCTCAGTTTCTCAGACCCCTTCTATGCCCCCGCTTCGTCTAATTTGACCTCACCTACTCTCTTGCCACTTGACCCACCCCAGCGCCAGGCCTCCCCACACTTCTCTCCATCCCTCTTACCGCCTGCTGAGCCCCATCTTTTATCCCTCTCCCCAAAGCAGATGATCTAGCCCAAGAGATGGAAGACGTCGACTTTGAGGAAGAGGAAGAAGAGGAAGAGGGCAACGAGGAGGGCTGGGTTCTGGAACCCCAGGAAGGGGTGGTCGGCAGCATGGAGGGCCCAGATGATAGCGAGGTCACCTTTGCCTTGCACTCAGGTAGGTCTCTGAGGAGACCCATCATGAAGCCAGGTTTGAGCATCGCACATCCGCTGTGTACACAGCGTTAGGAGGGACCCAGAGATGGGAAAATGCTGGCCTTGCCCTGGAGGAGCTCACAGGTAGGGGGCGGTATGATGGAATGGAGCAGAGCTTGGCTCCTCGAGTCCGTTGAGAAACATAGGTTCAAATCCTATCACTGCTACTTACCAATTTATGATTTTTATCAACTTCTCTGGACCTTAGTTTTCTTTTTTTAGTTAAAGTTTACTGGGGTGACAATTGTAATTAGTTTTCTTTTAAAACGTTACCTTGGTGTAAATGAGATGTAACAGTACCCTTTGGAGCGTATTTGCTATAATCCTCAAAAGTTAGCTCTTCATAAGAAACCAGTACCGTGCTGCTCCCCTCCCTGTTTGTACCCAGCCTGGTGGCATCCCCGGCTGAGAGCGGTAGCGCTGCACACGCACCCTCCTCCTGTCCACAGCATTAGTGCGGGCTGGTGAAGGGCGCAGCACTGTAGGGAGATCTGCCCCGAGAAGGACTTGGAGCTTGGCAGGCTTGGGGAGGGACTTCTCCAACAACCTGATGCTTGAAACTTAGAAGAACTTGAATGCACCCTTCTTTCCCAGGAGGAAAGACATGTTGCTTTGGGTGCAAGGGGGTGGGCTTCCTGCAGGTCCCAAAGGACTGAAACCTAGGTGGGAGCCCCATCTCCTTACTCATGGAATATCTCTTGGGACAGCATCTGTGTTTTGTGTGAGCCTGGACCCCAAGACCAACACCTTGGCAGTGACAGGGGGTGAAGATGACAAAGCGTTCGTGTGGAGGCTCAGCGATGGGGAGCTGCTCTTTGAGTGCGCAGGTGAGGGGGCCAGGTGAGGTCGTGTCCCTTTGGAAGTCCTCGGGGCTGGCCTGCAGCGGGTGTGCAGCCAACAGCCATGTATCGATCCCCGTGTTGCCAGCTCTGTGCTGGGCCTGAGGACCCCAAAACAGAATAATATCGTCTGTCATGGACGTAGGGGAGTGAGGCACTAATTGGGAAGGGAGTGTGGGAAAGGCCTGAGGCGGCGACACAGGCTGGCGTCGGGGTATTTGGGAAGAGGGAAGCATGTGGGTATTCCAGGCAGAGGTGTGGAGTGGACAGAAGGGGAAGACATAGGCCAGAGCTACGTGTGGTTGAGTTGGGGGCAGCACTGTCTCCCCTGGGAAGACCTGGGTGTGTGAGTTCCTGCAGCGGCAGTGAGTTTGGTTACCTGTTCAGCTAGGGCCTGCCCTTTTTTTCCCAGCTGGTCTTTTTAGGGGCCAAATAACCTGGGTCATGTGTCCCCCTCACTAGGGGCCCTGATGTTCTTTTTCTGCCCACTTTTCCTTGAAGGCCATAAGGACTCTGTGACTTGTGCTGGTTTCAGCCATGACTCTACCCTAGTGGCCACAGGGGACATGAGTGGCCTCTTGAAAGTGTGGCAGGTAGACACCAAGGAGGAGGTCTGGTCCTTTGAAGCAGGAGATCTGGAGGTGAGATCATCAGAGTGGAATTCAATTCTGGAGGGGTCTTGGGTCCGGGGTGAGTGCTTGGGGGTCTAGTCCCATCTTTATCAGACCAGCTACCTCTGAGCCAGTGCACTCTCAAGGTGTAGCACCAATATCTGTGCCTGTCACCTAGAGTGTCCCCACTGATTCAAAAGCAAGGAAAGCTTGGTAGGGCTCATGAGGCAGGTTCCTAGGTGAGATGGGGTGACGGGCCTCCCTGCTGACCTTTCCTCTCTGTTCAGTGGATGGAGTGGCACCCTCGGGCACCTGTCCTACTTGCGGGCACCGCCGATGGCAACACCTGGATGTGGAAGGTCCCGAATGGTGACTGCAAGACCTTCCAGGGCCCCAGCTGCCCAGCCACCTGTGGCCGAGTCCTCCCTGATGGTGAGAGCAGCTCCCGTGAGCATCCCTGAGTGCTTTCTCGAGTGCAGAGGTTGGATGCGGCGTGCCATGTCTCTTAGGCTCCCTCCAGGGCCACAGCTGGAAATCTCCGAGCCTGCTCTCAGCACTGACATCCTAGGTCCCCGAGCAGACAGCTCCCCCTTTCCCACCCTGAAGTGGTCTCCTCAGCTGGTCCTTGGGGCAGTGTCCCCTCACTTTCTTGCCCTCTCCATTCCCTCGCTGGGTGTGTCTGAGTGTGCTATCTGTCCTCTCTTCATCTGTGCTTCTGGCCCTTTAGGGAAGAGAGCTGTGGTTGGCTATGAAGATGGCACCATCAGGATTTGGGACCTGAAGCAGGGAAACCCTATCCATGTACTAAAAGGTAACGGGGGCGAGTGTTACCCTGGGCCTTTGTAAGGAAGGGGCTGAGATCTGGGGCAGGATGAAGTGTCACTTATCCCCCTGCTCCATCCTAGGGACGGAGGGTCACCAGGGCCCTCTGACCTGTGTTGCCACCAACCAGGATGGCAGCCTGGTCCTAACTGGCTCCGTGGATTGCCAGGCCAAGTTGGTCAGTGCCACTACCGGCAAGGTGAGTGAGACCTGGAGCTGAGCTGTGGAGCCCTCCGCTTTCTGCTTCCTCTCCTTCCCTTGTCTTCTTTCTTCACTCGACCTCCCTGCCCCACTGCCTTCTTTCTGTATTAGAGGACCAAGTTTCCAGGCCCTTCTCTGACCCTTTCCTCTGGCTCCCAGGTGGTAGGTGTCTTCAGGCCTGAGACTGTGGCCTCCCAGCCCAGCCTGGGAGAAGGGGAGGAGAGCGAGTCCAACTCAGTGGAGTCCTTGGGTTTCTGCAGCGTGTGAGTGTGAGCCCAGGCCTCAGCCTGGAGACAGGAAGGACGGGGTGAAGGGGGCTTGGGGGAGCAGGAAGGAGTGAGGGCATGTGAGCCCAGGTCCCTCCGTGATCTTTGTGGTGCTCTTTTCTACCCAGGATGCCTCTGGCAGCTGTTGGCTACCTGGATGGGACCTTGGCCATCTATGACCTGTCTACGCAGACCCTCAGGCACCAGTGTCAGCACCAGGTACAGGCAGTCTCAAGCCACGGCCATGACTGTGCGGAAGCCCCAACCTCTAGGAGCATCTGCCCTAGACCTGGCTTCTGTTTGGTCCTTCTCGATGGCCCGTCCTCCCCTCCCCTCCCCTCCCCACCCCTTTCTCCCCTCTCCTCCCCTCCCCTCCCTCCCCTCCCCTCCCTTCTCCCCCTCCTTCCCTCCATGATAGTTGGGAGTAGATGCCTCAGCTCTCCTGCCCCTGACCTCTGCTCTGCCTGTTGCATCCTGGTGCAGTCGGGCATCGTGCAGCTGCTATGGGAGGCAGGCACTGCCGTGGTTTACACGTGCAGCCTGGATGGCATCGTGCGCCTCTGGGACGCTCGGACCGGCCGCCTGCTGACTGACTACAGGGGCCACACAGCCGAGATTTTGGACTTCGCCCTCAGCAAGTAAGTGAAGTGGGCAAGGGCTGGGGTCTCTGTATTTAGAAGGTGGGAATAGCACGTGGGGGGACACGGGGACCTGGGGGTATGGGAGGGCATTCCCGAGGGAAGCTAGGACCCACGGCTTGGTCGCAGCCGGTGAGGCAGGGGTGCTGGGAAGCCTGAGCGAGTCGTGGCTTCCGGTTCACAATGACCTACCCTGGTCTCCCGGGTCAGTCCTGGGGCTGAGGGGCTGGAAGGACTCCCCTCAAGCTGTGGCTCTCCTCTCAGCCCCTCGCTGGTTGCTGGCTTCAAGTGTGTTTACTCGACATGGGTGTGTCAGCTTAGTGCCAGGCACTAGCTGTCTAGACTTGATATGCAGGAGGAGGCGCCTGGGGGGGCCCCTGGTGATGGGCTTTGACCATTTCCTTTGACCCATGCTTTCTGTCTACAGAGACGCCTCCCTGGTGGTGACCACATCAGGAGACCACAAAGCAAAAGTATTTTGTGTCCAGAGACCTGACCGCTAGTGGCTGCAGCCTCTGCTTTGCGTCTGGTGTTGGGATGAAGGGAGACCCCTCACTAGCAGAGGCAGGAGGGTACAAGAGGAGGGGAGGGGCCTCAGGCTACTTTCCAACCCCTTCACACTGACTTGCCCCTTCTGTCCCTTTCTTCTCTTAAGAGACCCACCCCTCGGGCCCCTCCCCCCTCACCCAGACCTGGCCCATCCCTGAGAGGGAGGTTCAGACCTTTCTCTTTCACTTTCCTTTGCTGGTGTGAGTCATGGGGTGCATACTTGTATGTGGGGAGTAGGTCTTTGAAGTGCCCGTTCTTTCCCTTCCCAAGTCTCTGGGGGTGGAAAGGAGGAAGAGAGATTAGTTACAGATTTTAAAAATGTAAATAAAATATACTTCCCAGAGACAGTGTCTGTGTGGATTTTGTGGTGGCTGGACCTGAGGAGGAAACGGGCATGTGAGGGTGATCCCCCCGTCGCCCCCCATCTGCTGGATTTCCAGCTCTCAGCTCACCCTCTCTGCGGGTGGTACGTCCCCACCTACAATGACCGTCCTGTCCAGGGTTGGAATCTCCCTTGATAACCCATCTGGCTTTAGGTTCTTTCCACAGCTGTTCACCTGTCTCTGCCTCTCTGTGACACGGAATGAGACACCAATAACCTGGCCCCGAAGGGCTTTATTCGGCTAGGCTGGGGTAAAAGAGAGGCAGGGTCTTTGATACAGAGGTGTGGGGACAAGTGGAGACGGGCTTGTTGGCTGTGACAGTGGCCGCTTCTCGCAGGAGTGTGCGGAGGCCCTGGCCCTAGTTCAAGTCCAGGTCCACGCTGCTTTGGGTGCTGGTGCAGTAGGCAGTGCTGGGGCCAGGACCGGCCTGGGGGGCTCTTCCCCGCAGTGCGCGGAGCCACCTTCGCGCAGCTGCCCTCCAGGGAGCCGTGTAACGCTGATCACCCAGCCCCATGGCCACAGGCACGGCCGCGGCACTGGCACTGCCCAGGGAGATGAGGGCCAACAGAGTTCCAGCCCCCAGGGGTGGGCGCTGCTCGTAGGCCAGGACCGAGAGGAGCAGCGTGGCCACGTAGGGCCCCCAGCACAACCCAAAGAGCAATGTGGCTCCAGCCTGTGCCCGCGCTTGCCTCCAGGTGAGGGTCCGGGCCAGAGCCGAGGGTGCCCCTCGGCACACTGCCCGCTCCAGCCGGCGGATGTCCTGCAGCTGGCGGTGGGCGGTGACCAACACGCGGGCAGAAAGAAGGGCGGCAGCACCCACGGCAGGCAGCAGCAGCCCGTAGACTTCGAGGTAGAGGTAGGGGGCTGGAAAGACAGCCTGGGAGCTGCAGTTGGCACCAGGGGCCCAGTGGTTCCACCCCAGGGCGGGCAGGCTGGCAAAGAGCAGGGGGCCAGCCCAGGTGAGGAGCAGGGCCAGCCGAGTGCTCCCACGGGCGCGGAGGGGCCGCAGCACCGCCATGTAGCGCTCCGCGTGCACCAGCAACAGGTTGGCGAGCAGGGAGAGGAAGGAGAAGTTGGGAGCCAAGTAGAGGAAGAGACAGGACCAGTAGCCTCGGTGGCTCTGGCTCCAGAGGCCTGGCAGCGCAGGCAGGGCCAGCCCGGTGAGCAGCCCCGCCAGCAGCAGGCTCAGGAAGAAGCAGCCAGCAGGCGGGCTGCGCAGGTGGCGGTCCCCGGCGATGCCCAGGGCCAGGAGCAGGTTGGCCATGACGATGAGGCTTGCCAGGACCAGGGAGAGCCCTAAGGCCCCCACGGGAACGGCACTGGGCACATCCCTGGTGCTGTTGGGTGTCATCTTGGGCCTGGGCACAGGGGAGGCCTGAAGCAACGGCCGGCATGCCTGGACGCAAGACGGGGAGACCAGTTAGGGTGGGGCTGCACATTAATCCAGAGGCTGCAGACCAAAGTCCTGTAGGCCATGTCCTGTCTGCTGATATACAATGTTTTTTCAATTAATAGCAATTAACGTTTTTTTTAAAAGTACCTATTTTTGCTTAAGAAATCAGGTGCGGCCACATGTATGTCCTGCATGGCAGCAACCAGCTGCAGCAGAGCAGTGGCCGCCTTCGGACAGGTCCCCACCAGGCCACTTTGCCCATTTTTGTTATCTGCCTGGTCCCCTCTGGGCAGCTGTGTTTATGCATCTGTTCAGACTAAAAGGCGGATCCACCCAGCCCCAAAGCATCTTGTCCATCCCTGTTTCCCCTGGTGAGGCCTCCAAAGCTGAGAACCTCCTTTGGGCCAGGGTTGGGACCAGGTGCTAGGAGTGGGTGCTAAGAGGGAGAGGGGTCCCTGTCTTCAGATGCTCACAGCTTGGTTGGCACCAGAGCATTAAGGATTGGGGGTGTGGGCAGGAGTGAGGAAGAAGCGGGGCTCGCTGAGCACTCACGTGAGTGAGGAGGCCAGGGCAATGGCAGCAAGCGGGGTGCCCTGTCCCTTGGACCCCCTCCCCCCATTGCCCTTGTAGCCAGTTGGTTACTGCTCGGTGAGCAGCCTCCGGTAGGACTTCCAGCCCATATGCTTGACTCATCCGCATCACACTAGCAACAGGGCCCTTCGGGGGACCTGGAGGAGGGAGAGGAGTTGCTGGGAGGGGGAGGGGGGAAGATTGGCCGTGCATGTGGAGATGCCATCGGCAAGGAAGATGCCGCCCCCCCCACTACCTGCTGCCCGGGCTGACGCTGACCTGAGGAGAGGGAAGAGGAGCTGCTGGACAGGGCCGGGCCTCTCTGTGGCTCTGATCTGTCCCTGTCCTTTCCTTCCCTTGACTCCCTGTCCCCAGTCCTCCAGCGCTCTGGCCCCACTGCCACATCAGGGAACCAGGAGTGGTCCTGGGCCCTGCCTTAACTCCTGCTTCTGTCAACAGGGGAGCAGCTTCTGTTGCTAGGATTAAAGTCAATAAAGGGAAGATTTCTACCTGCCCCCTCTCCCAGGTGGGAGGATCGGAGGGCCCACAGCCACTCTGAGCTCAGGAGAAGCTGCCCCTTCTATTCAGTTCTCCCCAGGCTGCCCAAGCGGGACCTCCCAGCTGCTGCACTCCCTCCCCCTCTCCTGGTTCTTCTTCTTCAATCTCCCCTAGTGACCTCCACTCAGGACATCTTTCCTTCTCAGCAGCCCTCCGGTTTCTGTTCCCTTTCGTCCAAAGATATCAGGGTCCGTTACTTCCAACCTGGCCTCTGGATCCTGGGCTGGAGCCCCAATCCTCCCCTGGACCAAAGCCACCCCACTGCAACCAGAGCAGCAAGAAGGGCAGGGCCAGGCCCCCAGGGGTGAGTTCCCAGGGGTATGTGGGCAGTGGGACCCACACACTGCACACCCCTGTGGCCCTGGTGGCTTGGGGTGAGGTGCTGTGGCTTCTTCCAGGTCTGGGGCAGAGGTCTCCAGGTGCAGCTGAGGCAAGGGGTGGGGGAAGTGGGGGCGCGAAGCTACTCACATGGCTGCTGGAGAGAGACAGGTGTTGCTTGCCCAGCCTGGGTCTTCCTCTGAGCATCAGGGAGCTGCTGCAGCCAGCCCTGCAGGACTTCTGGAGATATTCGACGTCCTGGGAGGGGGGAGCATGGTGCCTCCACTCCGGAAGCAAGCAGGGCCCTGGGTTCTGGGCAGCCACGGCTCTGCCCAGACTTGGGTTGTGTAGGGATGGAGCTGAGGCTGGTGGGGCTCAGTCTGGCCCCGCCTCTGGGGGTGGGACGTGGCACACCCTGCGCTGTAGCAACTGGGAGGCCTTCCTTCCTCTCCTGCTGTACTAGTGTTCCCCGTTTCCAGCCACCGGCTAGCACTTGCCATTTAGGTGAAGAGCCTCTACTTCAGGCCTCCCAGCTTGGAGACCTCTCGCCTGCTACTGACTAGCTTATCTGCGAAATGCATTCCAGTTAATGAATGATTTTGACTACCTTCTCCACTTCCTACCCCAGCAAATACATTTACATTTTATGAGCCTCATACCCGAGTGGCCAGCCAGCTGATAGCACATCCAGCTCTATAATTCTGCCCGTCTGTGAAAGAGGAGTGTGTGTGAGGGTGTCAGTGGTGGGGGTGTTTGGGGCCTGAGGATCTTCACTGCCCCCCATCCTATTGCCTGATAGAACTTCCAGCTTATAAAGCCAAACTTGCCTTCCAGAATTGGGAGTCATTCCACTTTCCTCAATTATTCTGAGTCAAATTCTGGGCTACAAGGTACAAATGGCTCTGGAGGTGTCATCTTGGGCAAGCTACCTCTGGTCCTCAATTTTCCCACTTGTAAAATGGGAACAAGGAAAATCACTCTCAGGGGTGTGGGGAATATCACAGTATAACATCTGTAACTGCATATATCCCAGTGCCTGACACTTAATGGGGAGGAGAGGGGCTCAACAAATGACTCCTCCATGATGAAGAGGCATGAGCCAGTTTGGGAATCAGAAAGCCTGGCCAGGATTAATTCTATAGAATCCTGGCTGGGAAAATATTTTTTTTGCTTGTGAATTTGGGCAAATAACTCAAGTCCTCTTGCCTTAGTTTCCTCATCCAGTAAAACGGGGCTCACATTGTACTCACCTATTTTGAGACTAAATGAAATGAATAATGTGTGACAAAGACTGAGCTCAGTGCTTGGCACATATGCAAAGTTAGCAGTTATTCACATGAATAGGAGTTCTGCCCTTCTCTGCATGGTCCTTCCCGCCAGCCACCTGTCTGCGCTGAGAAAGAATTCCCTTGAGAAAGGCAGATAGAGAGCCTATGAAAAGCAAGAGGGGAATGACACTTGCTCCACAGGGAAACTGAGGAAACTAGATACAGTCATGTGCCACTTAACCAGGGATGCCTTCTAAGACATGCATCGTTAGGCGATTTCTTTGTTGTGGGAACATCACAGAATGTACTTATACTAACCTAGATGGTATAGCTACCCTAGGCTATATGGTACAACCTAAAGCTCTGTAGGGGTGGAAAAGTATTTTTTCCTCTACCCTTCTGGGTTCTTGGCTGAGACATCCCTGTCATAATACAAATGAATAGAAAAACAAACAACAAACAAAAGTTTGATAACATGTATACCTGGGAGAGACCCAGGAAAAGTGAGTAGAAACTCATCAAAATGGCTGAAGTCATCACCTAAATACCATCTTCAGCCTAAGACAAAAGATGTTGGGGGTGTGTGTGTGGGGGAAAGTATAGCCAACAAGGGAAAGGTTGTTATGCAGATTTAAGTTGTGGTCTTCTGCATTAAGTTTCTAGAGATAAGGTCATCCCCGTCTTCCTGGTACAGTGAGGGAGACACCCTCACAAATGTACCATGTATTTTACAAAGGGTAAGAACTACTACTTGGTTTTCAGAGCTTCTTGAAAGTCTGCCGGTTTCTTAAAATTTACCAGCCTAAAATAATCCTTATGCCAGAGACATATTTTGGGGTGACAAATTCTGTTCCCTTACAGCTCCTAGGTTACCAACCTGCACAGCATGTTACTGTACTGAATACTGCAGGCAATTGTAACACAATGGTTATTTGTGTAATGCATTGCACTACAAAATCACTAGGCAATAGGAATTTTCCAGTTCTACGATGATCTTATGGGACCACTGTCCTATATATGCAGTCCTTCATTGACCAAAACGTCTTCATGCAGTGCCTAACTGTAGAGAGGAATGGCACTTTCAGGGCTAAGAAGCAAGAGGTGTGGTGCCCCCATTTCCATATAAAGAGTGGCTTTGGGGTGAGGGAGAAAAGCCAGTTACACTCCCTGAAGACCTGAACCGGGAGGGAAAAGGCTAAAACTGCAGCAAGAAAGCTGGGGGTGAGATATTAGGGAAGACTTCCTCGTTTGAGTACAAGTGGACGGAGCAAGGGGACTTCTGGGCTCTTTGGGGGAGGCCTGAGCTGACGGGCTGGATGGAGGCACAGCGGTCAGGGGTCCTGGAGAGGCAGGACTTCTGTTGGGACAAAAAGTGGGAAGAGGAAAGCATCCAGCCTCAAACCTATCCTCAAGGGAGCTGGTGTGCAGAGGACACTGGTTCCAGCAGGAGGTCCTCAGCCCCACGCTATCCGTCGGGCAGAAGTCAGAGGCTCTGGGAGAGTTCACTCCAGAGTCTGGTGTGGGGCCCCTCAGATATCCGACTGCCAGGAATAAACAGACCTCCTTCTGTTCCCAGCCCGGGCCTCCTCCCTGCAGGATCCAGGATGTCTGTGTTTCTTCTTCACTGCTCTGTCTAAACACTGTGTGTGGGATGACGTGTGAAGGGGGACAACTTAGGCGGCGGGAGCTGGGAAGCCTGGGTTCCATCCCTTGCTTGCCCAGCTGTTTCTTACTTACTGGATCACCAAGTTCCTCTCTGCTCCCCGATCAATCCCTGGGACTGCCTCACCCGTCCTTTTCCCCTTCGCCCACAGGAGGGCCCTGGTGCAGGCTGTTTGCAGATGCTCCATTCAGTGACTGCAGGCCCTACTGCCCCAACCCTAGCCCCGTCGTCTGTATCATGGTGCCTGGACTCTGGCTGGGAACCCTTACAGGATTCCTTCGTCCATTCCATTCTCTTGGAGATAGGAATTTCTCTCTGCTGACCCTTGGGGTCTGCGGGTGGTATGTGGAGGCTGGAGGTACCAACTAGATGAGTGGAGGCAACGGGGCACTGGGGCATCCTGGATCCTGCTCGGCCTCTTTGAGCTGTTCTACGCTTCACTCCCTGTAAGCAAGAGCTGTGAGTCCTTAGGCGCCTCTGAAGGGTTCTGGACACAATCTTGTGACTGAGATTGGCCAGGATCCTGGCTTCAGGAAGCCCTAAGTCAGCTACAGGGTAGAAGAAATCTTGGTCCTCCTGTTAGGGTTCAATAGCCCGATTCTCCAGGTCTCCCGAGGAGCCACCGAAATTGCAGTGCTTCTAGCAATACCCAGAAGAGGGAAGAAATGCTTGAATTAGAAATAGCCCCCTGAGTAGAGCCAAGCTTAGGTCTCAGGCCCCTGTAGCTTTTGGGAGGAAGGTCCATCAGGCCAACTTGAAATGAAACTGAAGGGAATACGGCAACTGCTAAGTAACACCTCCCCGTAAGGGAGCCTATGTAGCAGACAGCATTCCTTCTTTTCCTGATTTCAACTTCCTGTCCATCTTATTTCCTTTCCTGCCAAGCTCCTAGTTCTTAGCATGCTCAGGTCCTACTTGATCCAGGCAAGGAGATTCCCACCAACACCCTCCTCACCCCCAGTGCAGTTGAACGGCGACTCATGCAGGGAAAAGTGCAACTCTCTTGGGAGGACCTGGAAAACCCCAAGACAGAGTGACCTTGGCTTACATTGGACTTCTCTCTCTTCCTTAACAGTCCTGCCACTTCTGATCCCCTCAAGTGAATAGGAACGGAACTGAGGCTTGTTAGATAGCATTATCAAGTATAATTATAGGCATTATAAATGCCTGTGATGCGATAGGCACTTATCGGTTCTCTTCCTTTTATAAAGCCGAGATAGACGGTGTTCTATCCAACTGAAGGTGAGGCCATCAAAGGTGCGGATTAAGCAAGTTGCTCAGTCACACACTATTGTACAGTGCAACTTGGATTCTAACCACGTCTATCTTCACGACATCGTTTCCACCTCTACAGCTTATACCCAAGGTCACTTACACTTGCCAGACGTGGACCCTCAGGCAGGTGAGCCGATGAGCAGTGACTGAGACTAGCTTCCCTTTTTCCCGGGGCGTGGGCTGACCCTCATCCTGAGACCTCCCTCCTCCCGTAGGCCTGCGGGCCTTGGCTGACATTACAGTGGGCCTTTGTCCACAAAAAGAGGGAGGGTCTTGAGACCACAGCCACGCTAACACGTGTGTCCTGCAAACAGGTGAAAACAAAGGAGCGAGTCTGGAGAGGGGTTTTTCCAAAAGCATGGATTTTTTATGCCAACATACTGAGGTCTGACAATGAAGTTTGCGAACTTGTTGCCAACCTTTGTTGGTATCACAGGGATTCTTCATTATGAATTTGTACCAACTGCACAGTTAACCAATTCTACTATTTGGAAGTGCTGAAAAGGCTGCGTGAAAAAGTTAGATGAAAACGACCTGAACTTTTCACCAATTCCTGGCTCTTGCATCACGACAATGTACCAGCTCACATGGCACTGTCTGTGAGGGAGTTTTTAGCCAGTAAACAAAAAACTGTATTGGAACACCCTCCCTACTCACCTGATCTGGCCCCCAATGACTTCTTTCTTTACCCAAAGATAAAGGAAATATTGAAAGGAAGACATTTTGATGACATTCAGGACATCAAGGGTAATATGACGACAGCTCTGATGGCCATTCCAGAAAGAGTTCCAAAATTGCTTTGAGGGGAGGACTAGGCACAGGCATCAGTGCACAGCTTCCCAAGGGGAGTACTTCGAAGGTGACCGTAGTGATATTCACAATGAGGTGTGTAGCACTTTTTCTAGGATGAGTTCGCAAACTTAAATTGTCTGACCTCGTATAGTCTTGGAATTGACACTTCTGTAGGATTTATTGCTATAAAAAATATTCAATGCCTCTTTCTCCGCCTAACTCCGTCATTTCTAAGCAACACTGTCCTTGCCATCCACAGCACTTCTCAGAAATGTGATTCCTACTACTGGCAAGAGTACAGTGAGTTCCAGCTTACTAAGGCGTTATGTTCTCAAGTCAGGAGGACAACAAAAAATGCTTCAAAATTACTCCTGAAAACCCCTTTAATAGCTCATGGGGTACAAAATACATGCATGTCACCATCTCTCAGTGTATCTAATTTAGCCAGGTTTTCCGCCTGCCACAAGTAGGTGAGAAAGGGCCACGTCGCAGGGAAACACTGGGCAGACTCGGCATGGCACACTCTTTCCAACTGGGGGCCAGAGTCAGCCCCACCAAGGGGACAGCACTCGCCAGGGCACATTTGTTGAGGGGATGAGCATGTAACTGCATCCTGGGCTTTTCAAGGGCTTGTTTAAATGAAGTCTGGATGACTGAATGACCTGCAACTTTCAAACTTCTTGATCGTGACCCACAAGAAAGGGACATTTTTATAATCCAGCCATGATGTGTGTATGTAACTAAAACATATTTGAAAGTCAATACTTTAATAGGTATGATGCACTCTGACTGACCTAGTCTATACGATACTGTTTTTTAAAACTGCTGGTGACAAAGCTACACGTGATAAAAACGCATAGAAATACATAATACACACACAAATGAGTCCATGTAAAACTAGTAAAACCTGAGACAGGCCAGGACTGTGACAATGTCAGTTTCCTGGTTATCCTAGTCATGTAAGATGTTACCATCAGGGCTACGGGTGAATGTCATACTGGATCTCTCGTATTATTTCTTACAACTCTATGTGAATCTATAATTATCTCAGAACAGTTAAGGAAATAAAAGTACTGGTTGTGATACAGTCAGGAGATTTCACGATTAATGAGCCTCTCAAACCAGTGTGGACACTAGATGAAGACAAATAACAAAAGGCAGAAACCATTCAGATGGCCCTCAGACCATTTCAGGTGTGCCTAAAGTTCTCCTGGTAATTCTTTACCAAGCAAACTTTCTGAACTAATTTTATTTTAGAGATCCGTGTCCTGCCAGGGGACAGCCTATTTTGCCAGGCTCGACTCTCCCAAAGCGAATTTTGTGGTGTGCTAGTCTTTTAGGCTGTTGTGTGAGAAAGAAACTGGCCACTTAGTTTGCATCCGAGCCGCATCTAAATACCTGTCAATGTCCTGCAGAGCCACACACAGCCTGGAACGCACTGGGAATGCTCTCCATTATTCATTAGGAATGAGTAAGCCAGAGATGCTTGAATGTGCCTGTTACTGTCCCGGGAGCTTCTTGCCCACAGCCTTAGTAACAGACTTAGTAACCAAGCTTTACAATAAACATGTTCAAGTTTACTCAGAAATGCCAATCGAGAGCTCACCAGCTAGCCATTCTCTCCTCTAAGGGAAGGCCGAGGGGCTCCTGAACCCAAGGGTTCCAGCCCAGGTTTGCAGGTTCACCCATGTCCCTCCTCCTCTCTTGGACTCACAGTCCAGAAACCCAGCAAATCCTCATGTAAGATAGAAAGATTTTCTTTATTAATGACCCCAACCGTATTTCTTTAGATACAGGAGTTTTGAACTCAAATACTTAGGAGAAAACAAGTTAAGATTGCATTATCCTGCAACTCATTACCAGTAACATATTGCAAAGCGAAACAGCTTGGGAGGAGGGTAGAAGGGAAGGGGAGTGAGGGAGGGAAGATAAAGAAAAGGAATTAAGTTGATCAAGTGGATTTTTTTTCTTTAATTCTTGGGAACTATGAAGTCCTTGCAAGCACAGCTCGTTTCTGCAGATTCTTTTCCAAACGTGTACAAAATGGAACCAAAATGGAGAATCCCTTAAGAACCTGAAGAGGTGCAACCTTAAAAGCTACGATTATCCAGTAGCAAGTGTTCCAGCCTTCAGTTGTCAGCCGCTTCCTCTTCGTGTTCCCAAGAGTTAGCGGGATGAAAACGTCTTCCCCCTTCAAAAGCAGAGAGTAAGTATGAAGGCTAGTTTGGGGCTCACCTTACCTTCCATCCCATATTCCCGGACTAGGAATGGGATCCCAAAGAGACACGGAACACGAGGTGGAAAGGTTCCTTAGGCAGAGGTATGCAGGAACTCTAGGCACGGGCTAAGACCCAGCTTACTGATGGAACAGTAAGGTTCCATCAGCTGTTTTTTCCTAGTGACTACTTTGGGGAACAAGAAGATACCTATGCTAAGCCCACGAAGACGTGAAAAGTACCAAATAGACAGGAGAATCATGTACCCACAATTTCTGGATGGCCTAGGTCTACCTGCATTTTGGACTGGGCTCAACCCTCTTCTTAGTCGAGTTCAGGCTACTTCTACACAGCTTGTACCTTTTCGGGCTAGCAGACAGCCATTCCTTAAATCTTTCACCATGGGGCAGGATATTCAAAGAAGCATCCCTCAGCTACGCTTTGTGTTAACGAGCGCCTGCTGGCTTTAGGCTCCTGAGTCATGGCATCCCGGACCACCCAGTGTTTCCCCAGAAAGGCCAGCTTTGGGATGGTTCTCAAAGACAGAGGGTATTTGGTAAGGCGGCCTGGAAGTGAGAGCTGAGAACTATGGGAAATTAGGGCAAAAATATGGGGGCTAAGTTTTTCCTGCTCTGAATGTCTCACCCATTGCAAAGTAAAACCATATTTTATTCCCCCCATCCTCAAGAAACAGCTCGTTTCTTGAGTGTTCAGTTCTGGCCGAGCACTGTGGGTACGACTGATGATTGGCTTCTAATCCAGGGCCACTTCTCACAACAGGCCCGACACCTATGGTGTGCTGTTCAAGGTTCTGCAGACTCTCCTGCTCTGTTCTACCGGGGACTGTGTGTATGTGGGGGTGTCCTGGCTTCTCCTACCCAGCTGAGCCGGTTAACTCCTAGCCCCAGGTAGTAACATGGTCTGGTTTTCAGGATGGATGCAGTTGTTTGCCTCCTCCTCCATTCTGGGGCCCACTTCTCCCAAGGAGAGGTTACGGGACAGGAAAAGGCAAAGCTGCTCTTTTAAGCCCCAGGAAGGAGGTTTATAGCCAGTTTATTCATTTCAAGGACTCATCCTCTCCCAGTTCCCCCAACAGGACAGGATGCTGCTCCCGCCCTGCAGACAACTGCACTTGCTTTGCAGTGACCTCTAAGACTACCCGTTGGCTGTGTAATAAAGTGGGGGAGAAAGCCTACGGGAGACACTGGGCAGTGGCTGGCGGGTGGGCTTATCTCCTGAACGGACAAGCAGTTACGGGACTGATGGTGATGTAAGCAGCCCCATGTCTATCTATTTACGATGCCCAGTGTTTGGTGTGACAGGCTGGCCAGGTCAAGCTTCCTTTTGCTGTCCCTCGCTGCTGGTTTACCTCCCAGGCCTCTACTGAACTGCCCTCTCTCCACTGGGCCCTGAAAGTGGCACAAAATTGGTTGTCTCACACTCATTGTCACCAAGGTGGTACCTGGTGAGAAAAGCATTCCTGTGGAAAGCAAGCAGGGAAAGAGGAACTTGTAAACTCCAGGATGAAGGCAAGGTTCTGGAAGGGCGAGAACATGTGTGTCTCAGCACATATACCCTTTCCTGCCTCCCCACCGTTATTGTTTTCCCCCCCATTTTAGGAGAGGCCACGAAGCTGCAGAGCAGAGGGAATGTTGCTGCCACTTTTGTTGCCTGGCATCTGGACAACTCTCTAAGCAGAGAGTCTACCGTGCTTCCCTGAAAATAACACCAGGTCTTATATTAATTTTTGCTCCAGTAGGGCTCATTTTCAGGGGATGTCTTATTTTTTTCATGTACAACAATCTCCATTTATTCAAATACAATCATGTCATCTTCTTCTGGAACATTGTCATAACGTACTAAATGCATCCGTCTGGCTGACGATCTTAACTGGGGCTTATTTTCAGGGAAACACGGTAGCTAAAGTCTGCATACCACTCCTTAGGCTCTGGGCAGTAGGCACAGAGCTAGTACAGAGAAAGGCCTCTGGTACCAATTTCCTAATGAGAGATGGGCAGCGTCTAAAGTTTTTGCCTAAAGGAGTCAGGGGTGACTTGAACTGATCTGTATCAATGTCTTATGCTTTGGAGATTGGAAATCCTATGCTCAGGTACGCACGAGGCAGACCTCTCTCTCATCCAGTCAAGTGGCAGGAGAAGAGGCCCCTCAGTGCCAGGGGAGAGCTAAAAGCCTCATGCACACATCAGCCAAACGTTACTTGCAAGAGGACCAGGCGTTGGCAAATACACTGGCTGTAAGGGGTGCGAGGGTGGGGCTAAGTTCACATCAAGACTTTTATTCAACGGGCACAAAGACAGCAAATAAGCACCTACTACCTTGAGAAGAGGACAACCTAAACTAAATCAGAAGGGAAACCACGATCTGGAACCTTGTACAAAGCCCAAAATCCCGAGGTGCTAGGCACTCAGAACCAACACTCATCACTGCCACCCCTGACAGAGACAACTTTCCCTCCATGCAAAATTCCTGCTGAGCAGCAGACCAGGAAAAATAACACTGGGGGACGGGCGGGGGTTTCCAGGCCTATTGACTCAACTAAACGTCGTTAAGCAAATTACTGTCTCTCCAGGAAGACCTTGAAAAGGACAAGACTCATCTCAACTCGGCCCAGAGAGAACACAGTTTATCTGGGTAGAAAGGTCCCTTTGTTTTTTCCTAGCTGCCACTCAGGGAAACAAGGAAACCCAGCCCCGCCCACTCAGAAGTGCAAACCTGTGCATTCCACCTTTAGTCTGTCAGGTAGGTACAGGCTGACCCTGCTGCCTCACATACAGCTACTGCGCAGACACCCGCAGGGCCAGGCCACGAACACCTGCTATTTCCTACTCAGTGCGCTCAGGAGAGGAAGGGGTCCTGCTATGCGCCTGCGCTACTCACGTGATTGTTTTCATTTCTTTCTTCTCGGCATCCGGGCGTGCGCGGTTCAGCACCTTGAGGAAGTCGGATGTTTTTGCCCGCATACGTGTGTGAATATAGGCCTGGGGACAAACACAATGAGTACTGAAGCAGAGTCCCGTTCTAGAAAGCCAGCTTTGCTTTCACTAGAAGTCGTCGGGAAGGTGTGGGAACATACACCCTGGGACTGACCCAGAGCCTCAAGGGGAAGCAGGAGGGTGACCCTTTCTGGAGACAAACACATTCCTCTCTCTGTGGGGCGTGGGGGTGGGGGTGGTGGTCGTGAAGTGGAGAGAGATCATTTCTCGAAACCTCCAGAGCCACGTCCTCAGAGTTCACAGCAAGCCTGGACTACAGGACTCCTGTGCACGTGGGCAGCGCTGGAGGCGGTGGCCCGGAGTCCAGGGCTGCGACGCGGCGGCGCGCGCTCACCTTGGAGCACTTGATGTGGTAGTGCAGGTAGTCCCGGAACGTGTGGATCAGGTTGATGGTATTGTCTCGAGCACTGGCGTTGGTGTGGCGAGGGAACAGCACTGAGGGTGGGGGCACAAACACGGTGTCAGCGTCACACCAGTGCCACAGGGCGGAAAGAACAGCAGCCCACACGCAGCTCCCATCTCCCCGCTTAAGTATAATCCACTCCGTTCATTACGCCCAGGCTATGTCAGGGTTTTCTCCTTCAGACGATGAAGGGATAGATACCACAACGAGGGCAGGTACTAGTGAGGCAAACGGAGCAGGCTGAGAAAAAGGGAGCTCATGGTAGAAACCCCAGTCTCCCCAAGGAAAGGGCTCGGTCCTGGGCATTCATCCCAGGTCTGGACTCTGCAGCTGTGCATTCTGAAATCAACTCCCTGCCTGCCACACGCCCACTGGCTCCTGCCTCTGCAGGGCAGCAGTCTCTTTGGAAGGTGATACTGCTATCTGGGTAACTTTGGAGAAAACACTTTAGTTTTCTAACGTGTTTAGGAAACAAAGCCTGCCTGTCCTAGGCCCTCGGTGCTAACATAGAATAAGCCTTCAGAGAAAACTAGATTCCAGAGAAGACCCTGTAAATCTGTGGTGAAAACCAAACACTAAGGCATAAAGACCTGAACTCTCTTGATGAGAACAGGACAGGCTTTGGCTGGAGGCTGAGAAAAGCCCCTCCTGCAGCACCGACCCCCTGAAGACCTGTGCAGGCACTCAGCCCTCTGCTCCTGGGCAGACCTGTACCTCCTCCCCTTTGGCTTCTTGAATCCTCTCTATTTTCTGCACCTACTCTACTCAGTGGCCTCACCATCAGCAAAATCCTCTAAGTGTGAAGTTTTGCTAAAATGAGAAGAAATGCCTCCTATGAAAGGGTGGGTGGGACCCCTGTGTCAATTTGCCCTGAAAAGAAGTGAACACCAGGATAGGAGATAACTACATTGCACAGAATCTAAGACGCTAATAACTGGAAGTTTACCATCAGTTTTTGTGCCATAAAGAGATATGTTGCCAATTAAACTGTGACATGCCACCATTGTAAGCTGTATCCTAACTTCAAAGATGGTAATGTGGAAAAAAATTATGTAGCTTAGATCGAATGAAATAGGGTGAATCAACTCACTGTACCAATACACCGGTACGCACACCTTTAGCATTGCGGTGAATTAAATAAAACTTCGTAAAAGGAGACGTCTGAGTGGCATCGGGTAGAGTGTGAAGGCGCTGTTATCCCAAACTATCGGCTCTAGCGATGAGCCAGCTCACTAGGCTGAAACTGTAAGACGGGAAGACTTGAATTTCTTCAGTAGGAAAGTGGAATAAGTGAATCATGGCTGGAGCTCGTTTAATAAGCAAAAAACCAAGAAACGCCAAATGACAGAGAATTCCCACCCAGCTGCTTAGCAATGCTTAATGTGGTCCTGATCCCCAACATCTGGCATGAGACGCTGCCCTTTTCCCTTAAGATTCAAAAAAAACAGGAAAGCAGGGAGGTGATTACTGTACAAGAATAGCACATGAGCTGTAATGAGCGTCCGTGACAGCCCTGCCACTGTCACGGCAATGACAGGAGGAATGATTTGGTCTGCCCGCGTCTGCCCCACTACACACTGTCGCACAGATCCATCCAGGCTTAGGCGGTCTGCAGCGTGAACGCAGCACAGTGCAGAGAACGCGCAACCCCACGCGCTCACCAAAGGTAATGTAGCCGATGTTGTCGCCCACAGCAGCGTCAGTGTCCTTCAGCTCCAGAGGAGGCTCCCTGTGGCTGAAGAGGACCTGTGGGGCTGTGTGGCTGGCTCTGCGGCCTTCTTTGAACTCCTGCCACGATAAAACAAAAAGCAACCAGAGAGAATCTGGTGTAAGATGAATGGCGACTTATGCTATGGGGTGTAACCTTCGTAGTCCATTAACTCTCAGATGGCTCAAAATCAACTACACCTAATGCACTTCAGATTCACAAAGGAGAAATTACTTAAACCCGATATTCAAAACGTGATGACAGCACTGTTAATCCTCTTCCTCTTCTCTTGTTTTGGAATTTCATGGGTGATAAAATTACATCTGAGACTAAACAAACAACGGGTTTCAAAGCTCTGGGAACAACAGATTACATTTAGGATAAGGACTACAACTTATCAGTTTCTTTTGATTCAATGTGGAAGAGGTGGTATTTGTCAGGAAATCTTTAAAATTCCAGGGTGAATGGAACCCAAGCCTTAGCCTGGTTAAGGCTTCCAGATGAAGTCTTAACTCCTTTTATCTTTGCATATGAAGCCCCGACAAGCGACCAATTTTTCATCACTCCCCTCACCCTCATCTCCACTTCTTCGTTTCATGAATACCACTCTTTCTCTGGGCTCTGGACATTTGCACAAGTCTTGTTTCACTGAAATATCTTAGATCCTGTTACTGTTTAGAACTCATCAATCACAACTTTAGACCAAATTTAAGCCCTTCTTGGGGGCAGAAGACAACAAAGGTAAAGAAGCTGAGTTGTCTTACTGTTCACTAAGAAAAGGGGACCACGTGACATGAGACATGAAAGTCTGATTTGAATTCTGGCTCTTGAATGGCCCTCGACTACACAACCACCATTCTGCATAAAATGTACCCATCCTCATCAAACTACAGCAAAATGACTGAGGATGTGAAAAACAGCCATTCCTTCTCTGTTCAAATCTCCAAACCTCAGCTTTTCCAAGCCATCCATTTCTGTGCAAATAGATAAAGCGATACAAAGCATCACCATCTCAACCGAGATCTCCAAGAACAGAACTAGATTTTCCAGCAATGCCACTAAGACCAGATGATTCAAACTCACTGAGTGATGGCAGAGGGATGGAACCAAGGGCTTTCCAAGGCCTGAGTTTTATGAGCACGAGAAGCATGTTTCAACAGCGCTTGGCCTACAGTGCTCTTCTACTGCTGCTCCATCACGACCTCTTTTATGATGCCATCTCCAGCTGGCTGCTCTCTCGGTGGCGTTCTCATGTCTTTTCTATAAACCTCCCCTATGATACTGCACTATTTATTAATGCAGCTGGCTTCCCTACCAGGTTGAATTCCTCAAGCCAAGGATTCTGCTTTATTTGTCTCTGCAGCTATTCCTCTGGCCGTCAAAGAGGCTGTCTAGCACATGGCTTGCTGAATGAAAGCAAGCGCTTCTACCCTCGCTGACTTAGCGTCATCACACTGTAGAGGAAGGAGCAGGGACTATGTTTCTATTTGCAGGTAGGACGAGCACACACTGATCAGCAAGCCCTCAGCTAATTAGTGGCAAAGGAAGGATAACACCCAAGAATGCCCAGCCTGGGATCCTGCCGGCTCCACTGCCCTGCCTCCTGAGCTGGCTTCTCAAGGTTGGTGGAAAATGAATTAACACAGCTGGGTTAGGTTAAACCCCTTTTGAGTTTTCTTCGCCAAAGGAAAAATATTTGGAGGCAGGGAAGGAGGCAAAATCATTCAAAATGGAAATTCCTAAAGAAAAGTTTATGAAATTGCCCATCTCTAGAAAACACCTTTCATTTTGCAAAGGGGTTGGGAGGTTTTCTAACTTCTATTGATTTTCCGCTTCAGCCCCAGGGGAGAAAACAGAACAGATAATAACTGTCTGTTAGCGTTTTCTTGTCTTCAGTTTGTTTCTTGAAGGCTCCAATTCACTTATACATGTGGCAGTCATAACCGGACGGGGTATTTGTAAACCTGTGGTGACTTACTACCATTTCATCAGTTCTACATATGGAAAATAATAATTTATGACTTGGTTAAAAATATACAGTACTTCTAATTTGGGACTGTCCTTTCGCCAATCTCATGTCTTTGTTTCTCTCTCTTAAATAACACTTAGAAACCAACCCCCCTCAACCCCCAAATAGCTTCATGTGTCTTTGTTGCATATGTAGCAGCAGCACTGCCTCGTTTTTCTCCCTCTCGATGTCCTGAGCATCACAATACAATTTCTCTCTTCCATCAAAGCATAATTTATCATAGAAGTTCAGCATGAATCCAAATACCTACAGAAATTTAGTATACTACACAGGTAGCATCTTAAATCAGTAGTATAAACACAGGCTTTTAAATAACTGCTCCTAGGACCAGGGGGTAGTCATGGATGGATGGATGGGTCCATCTTTCATGCCATATACCAGGAGAAACTCCAAACCGTTAATAAAGAGATATGTAAAATTAAACTGTAAAAATTCTAGGAAAATAATACAGGTAAATTTCTTTATAACTTTGAAGTAGGGAAAGTTTTTAACTATGACTCAAAATCTAGAAGCCATAAAAGTAAAGATTAACTATGTGAAAATAAATTTCTTCGACATGGGGGGGAATCCCACAAAGTCTAATGACAAACTGGAAAAAAACTTGCAACTCTTTATCAGACAGCTAATCTCCCTAGTATATAAAGAAAATGAGAAGATCAATAATCCAGTAGAAAAACGGATAAAGGACATAAAGAGACATCTCACAGGAAAAGAAAAACAGCCTTCAACATAGAAAAATATGTTTGACCCCACTCATAAGAGAACACAGATACCATTTTTAACCTATTGGATTGGCAGAAATCCAAGTTTGACAACACACTGTGGGGAAATGGGCACT
This sequence comes from Rhinolophus sinicus, assembly GCF_057876585.1. Taxonomy (NCBI): domain Eukaryota; kingdom Metazoa; phylum Chordata; class Mammalia; order Chiroptera; family Rhinolophidae; genus Rhinolophus; species Rhinolophus sinicus. Next base: position 196,666,020 of record NC_142517.1, on the reverse strand, counting down.
CTCATACATTCTTGGCGGGAGGGAAAATGGTACCACCTCTATGGAGGCGAGCTTGGCAATCTCTACCAAAATTACTCTGACTCTGTTCCCAATTCAGGAAAATATCCTGTAGCTATAACCGCATATGCACACAGGTAGCAACAGTCTTCAAAATAACATCTTTGCAAATGCCTAAGAGGCAGATTGCTTGTATCCTGTACCCATGTCTTGTACATGTGGCAGTGACAACCAGAGGGGGTATTTGTACACCTGTGGTGACTCACTAGCACTTCATCAGTTCTGTATATGGAAAATAATACATTTAAGACTTGGTTAACAATATGTAGTACTTCTAATTTGGGATTCTCCTTTAGCCAATCTCATGTCCTTGTTTCTCTCTTTAACATTTAAAAACTAACCCTGAACATGCAGAAACCAGTGGTTTTCACTGAACTTTTTTAAGTTACTGGACTGATTTTAAGATCTAATAATATGGAAAAATTCTAGTTTACCATACTCAAATCTCCAAAAGTGTTGTTCTTACTGCTTCTCATGGAATGAGCATTGAAATGCTGACATCTACCAGACTTCCTCTAGTGCTCAGCTTGTGTACCTACCAAGATAATACACCAAAGTGAAACCCTAGGCCATCTGTGAGTGGGGAATGGAAACTCCCTGTCTTTTTCCTAAAGCAGTAAGCATCCCTCAGAGTCTGTCTGCCAAATGACAAAAGCAGGAATCGTGTTCTGACCAGGCTGGAAGTGCATGCTGGCATGGGAAAACCCACAAAGGCCCATAGCAAGCAGACTAGTGACCACAAGGGACCTCAAACAATGTCACACAACATTTTGTGCAAGGAAGGCACCCACTGTTCTCCTTTCTCCCAGAAATTGAAAATAAGTAGGCCCAGGAAAATGCTCAGATGATTTATTTTGGGGCAAAACCCCAGCAAAAACAAGTCCAGGTTTCTATGGTCATTTCAAATAAATTACCCGTTTCTGAATTTGGAGGCAGGCAGGGCAGATGGCTTTCTGAGCACAGCCTTTTCACATTCCCAGACACCGTATGTGCCTGCATCGTGCCAGGCTAGTCGAACTGGAGATACTGTCAGTGCAAAAATCTAGAAACCTCGTTTTCCCTTTTAGACAAGTCCCCTACCACATGGACTTTGAGGGAGGCGTTTACATTCATACGCAAAAAAAGAATATACAAAATTCTCCTAGGAAACAAATCTCCAGTACACTCTCCAAGATAAGATCTGTTTAAAGTATAAAAATAAGCTAAGATGTCACGTGGACTAAAATGGAACAAGATTGGTGAAAAAAACAGCCAAATCTAAATATATACTTCATCGCTTTTAAAATTAGTTCGTCAGTCTGGATTTATACCAATTTCTGAGCTACTGCATTTAATTCCCATCAATTCTGCAGAAAAACACATGAAATGCCTGTCTAGAGGCTTACATTTAGGACTCGAGACATGAGATATGTATCTATACCTCTATGTATACACACACGCACACTTTCATCAAGTTTAGTACTCTCAAATGCTGGAAGTGTCAGTATTCCAATTTTTTCTGCATAGGGACTCCAAAATGATTTGAGTTTCTGATTAATTAGCCTAAACACAGAAAGCCATGAGAAAGGGATCAAATTGAGGACCACTTCTGAAGATTTCCCTAGCCACTTAGAAATCCTACACATAAAGTATCCTCACTAGATTAAGCACAACTCTCTTTCAACTCTAACTGGCAAAAAAGATTCTGTTGCAGAATCCTTACACCTCATCACCTTGCCAAGGAACAGAATGAATGCACAAAAGTTTTTTGAAAATTTAAGCATTGTATTAGATTTTAAATGCTGAGCCATCTCAGAAGAAACCAGCCTGGATACCACTTTACCAACAAGCTCTCATGTCCTGGAGCCAGCAATTGGTTAGCAGAGAGCATGACAAAGCTACAATGAGTGTGCCGTGTCAAACCTGAATCCAACCGCAGCGAAACCCGATTGCAGAACGTCCCGCTACACCATCGCTTTGCTCTTCAGAGATGAACTTCTTCTGAGGGAGGGAGTCCATGGCGACCTTGGTCAAACCCAGGCCTATTCACTGTCTTCACTACCAGTTCAACAGCTCTACCCCATTAATGCAGTTATCTACTCTTGAAGAATTTTCTATAGACTCCATTCTGAAAAGACTTTAGGACTGAGCCAAATCAAGAACAAACCTTGTTAGAAATCTGAGGAACACAAGAAGTGTAGGAAATGTGACCAAGCTTTAAATCAAAGACTCCATGGAGAAGGAGGTTTAATAGTCAGTCATACTGTTAGTATGTTTAGTACTCAAATCACCCTCTCGTTCAGTCCTGCAAGAGGCTAAAGCCACAAAGAAAAAGAAAACATTCAGTGAGTTTGGTAGGGGCTGTTCAATCAAATCTTCAACGAGTTCCAGCATCGAAAGAACAGCCAGGTCTTTTGTATGCTACGGTGGGTTTTGGTGCCAAGGTCGAAATCACCACACCATGGTTCCCCCCCAAGATGTCTGCTCCATACCTGCATGAACACCTTTCCAATGACCACATCGTCGTCATCCTTAAACACCGTGCTGAAGACTACCGTGACTCTGTCCTTTTTAGACTCAACATACCTGAGGGGAACAAAACCCATGAGCGTAAGTGCACAATCAGAATGGGGTTTTCTTAAGAACTTGACCTACAAGTGAAGTGGGAGGGGCAAGTCATAAGTCTCTTAATTTATAAAACAAGGGGTGTCAAGTGAGACTCAGTAGCTCTGGCCAACGAAGTCCGTCTAATAAATGCATGACCTAAGAGAGGCAGGAGATGGAAACCATCCAACGTAGATGTTACTGACTTTGTCTGTATAGTATGACATGAAATCGAGTCAGAGATTCTCAGAACTTCACTTCAAAAATTATATTTCTTTATATACTATGAGATTCATAGTGTGGAGATGATCCAAGAGTTGCCACAACACAGAACCTACGGGCACCCTCTGCCGCCCGATTGTCTGGACTATATTACTGATGGGGACTCAGAAGAGTGGTGCCTTAATGAAAAGCACTGGATTCTCTTTTCATCTTTTGCCAACTTTCAATATCTGGAGACTAGGAGAAGTGGCCTTTGCCACCCATTAAAGAATTTATGAGCAACTTCGGGGGGTTCACACAATAGAGTCTCAGGTCCGACCTCACTGCATGTCTTTCAGTAAGCGCATGTGACAGCCAAACCCAGGCTTCAGGACCAAATTCTATACTCACATGGTCTCATCATCCCTATAATGGATAACTGCCCTGTTCTCTCCTTCCTTGCCCTCTTCTTGGAACTGAAAGTATTTCTCAAAGACAGAGGCAAAACAATTTCGTTTCAACATGCCAGCCTGATGCACAATGGAATCCTTGGATGCCGGCAGATTTTCAAGGTCGTATAGCAAAGACACATTGTATCCTGGAGGGGAAAAAACATCCAGCAGTTACATTAAAAAAAAAACACACAAAACTTTTCAAGTTCTAATGACATTTTATTTTGTCTCAGTGATCATACTCTTAACCCTGGTAGAAGTTGTCCATTTCCATCTACCTCATAGGACAAATGAGGTGAAATGAAATCTTAATTCTTGTAACATCACTATAAATATACTATGTAACTAATTAACAAATGTTATGCAAAAATATGAATATTGAAGATGACTGATTATAAATAAGAAATTACGTTATACCCTGAGAACTTTGATTAGAAATTTAGTGTTCCAGACAGAGTTGTGAAGGGGGCTGTATATGCTATTAAGCTATGAGTTATATATTTTTCTCTGATGGTTTAATGTACCAAGTGCCAACATGGTCAGTAGCTGGGTAGCTTTTCGATATTAAAATATACCCCCTTTGTGCCACTGCAAACTTTGTGGAGGGAAGCAGGCTATGGAAAAATCTGGAATGAAATATATATATATCTGATGTATATCCATATATATCTATATATCTCCCTCCCAGTAGCTTTCATTTGTATACACTGTAAAATTTTCCAAGTGTTTGAAAATATTTTACTTCATTTGATCTCCGTAAGAATTCTTTGAAGTAGACAGGTCAGATGTAGTTATTCTCATTTTAAAGGGAAAAAGAGGTTCAAAAAAGCAAAATATCATGCCAAATGCAGCAAAACAGAGAGGTAGCGGCAACTCTACTTTAGAGTTGAACAGAACTGGGTCCAAATCCTGGCCTTGCCATTTTGTGACCCTGGACATCACCTAACCTCTACAATTCCTGAGTCTGTTAAAAAGGAGTCAGGAGACTATTAGGAGAATTAGAGAATGTACAGTATTTAAAGGTGTCTGGAACACAGCGGGTCATCAATAAATGGGGCAGAATAGGACTCAAATCCAAGTCTGCTGACCACTACACTGTTCTGCCTCCTTACAGTACACTGAGTACAAATTCTAGCAAACAAGGCCGGGATACTCGGTTATATAATGAAACGATTAATATGTGCCAAAAGTCTATGGATGATTTTGCAAGAATATCTGTGTATCACCAAGGATCATTTCATAGTCTAGGCAACTGATGGGAATTCTGTCACCAGAATTGTATGGATTTCACATTGCCAAATATCTTAAACCTTTATACAGTACTTTGCTACTATTAGATTTTTTCCCCAAGAGCTTCCTGAGGTCTGTGTTTTTTGTTGCATCTATTCTCACTGAGAGCATGGGCTAAAACATCTAAATCTCTGTTCTAGACAGTACTTAGCACATTTTTGGCCCTCCAATATTAACTATCAATCATCATTCCATTTTGGGGACCTGAAAACCAGATAAGCAAGTAGACTACAAGATTAGATTAAAAAGGGAAATATTTAAAGTTGAGGTTTGCTAGTTTTAAGAAGCCAAATAAAACAAACTACATAAAACTACAGCTAAAGTCAGACTTTAAGTAAGACTCCTGATAGAACGAAAAGAACACAGTGAGCACAAAGAAAAGTAAAAACCCACTAAGGCCTGCTGTTTTTTCCAAAGTTGCCTACATATATCCACAGAAAAAGAAGAGAGACTACTTTCACACGTTTTGTATTTGTATGAACACAGGCCTGCAATCTTGCAGTCTATGCTTTAGCAGGAAGTGGAAGAGAAGGCCCAGGGACAGAAACATAAGCGCTCTGTTATACTCCGGTTGTTCTGATAGATTTAGGGTCTGACCAGTGACACGCTTGTCCCAGAGTTCCTATATGATTTTTCTCTTCTAGTTCTGTTCCTTTCTGAAATTCCTTGATTCTTCTTAAAGCCTATAGTGTTATTTACCTTTTGGTTTTTATTTCTGTGATACACTGGTACCATCAATTTGGGGATTAACACTTTTCAATACTCTGTATGGGTCGCAGTAAAAAACACCGATTAACAAATACTCTTAGTAGCAAGTTATATTCCAAAGGCACCTTTCTGTATTTGATATTTTGATTCCAGAGCAGCATACAGAAGACAAGGTATTCTATTAGGCTGGTGCAAAAATAATTGCGGTTTTTGCAATTAGTTTTAACCTTTTAAACCAGAATTACTTTTGCACCAACCTAATATCTAATGGGAGTGGTGAGGCAGTGACAAGTAAAAATGCGAGGAAAAACAAGGTCGGGTGAGGAAATAAGCTGGCAAAAATAGGGGCTGTTAAAAGAAAGTGACAGACACACCTTCCTTAAAACAATGTGCTAATCAAGGTACCAGAGCAACAATATCTGAGTAATAAATATGATGCCCAAACAGTCTTACTGACTATGGGGTCCAGCTAAATGCTCCAGAATTTGTGACTATTGCTTAACCACAAGGATGAAAATATTGTTCAGTTTTTTCATTTTAAATTTCCTTTAAAGCAGTATAACATAGCTATTCTAATCAAGGATGGCCAAGGTGCTTTTTAATTCCTCTGGCCACAAAGGAGGCAGTGATTTATTAAAAGAATAGATTAAAGAAGAGGTTAAAATTTTTGTTACTTGAAGATATGAGAATAGCCGCGAATATTCCTTTTCCTTCTCCAAATGTGTAGTGTACAGGAAAAGGTGTTACTAGGAGCTAGAGGTGGAAATCAATGTTTGCTTAGTCTTCTCAAAAGGCATTTCAATCACCACAAGCAAAGGTGGCTCTTTAGCTGAAAGATTAGGGAAGCGTCAATTGGCTCCTTTAAGTAAATGTTAAAAACGCACATCAATTCTGTACACAACACTGTGTACCACTACTGGGCAATGCAAAGCCCCTTAAAAGTTTTTTTTTTTTTTTTTTTTTATGGAGAGAGTTAAAGTGGGAACTGGGTTCATACAGAAATATTTGTAAAATGAATAATATTTAAACAAAATCCTGTGGCAAAAAAACAAAACAAAAAACACCACAACAGAGTACAAACAGGATAGGTCTCATTCCACAGTGACGCACACATCACTACATACCTGATTCTGGATTTACCAAGAAACTCCCGTACACTCTCTTTAATAACTGGAAAACACAAAAACAAGTATGTTAATCCAAAGGCCATGACAAGTTCATGATTTTTAAAGCACGGTGTGTGCCAAGCTTCTCCTAAGCCAGCATTCTTCCTTTCATTTGGTGGATGGGAAATGGGATACAGAGGGGGAAAGATGATTTATGTGAGCTACCAAGCAAGTCACTCACAGAACTAGGATTACACCCAAGAGGTTAGTCTAGCATCTGTCTTTCAATCAAGACTCATCCTTTACTCTTTCAGGTCACACCCTTTCCATGTTCTCCAGATCACACACTGCACATAATCGTCTGTGTTTTCAAGAGAGCTTCTGGATGTCAAATCCTTCTAGATCATCCTATGTGACGTCAATTATCAACTAAGTACAGGCCAAACCACTAACCCAGGTGAAAGAAGAGATAAAACCAGAATTGCTGGGAACTGATTCTAGTTAGCCTACTTATTTTGTATGCTTTAAAATTATTTTGCTCATCACCAGCTTTTTAAAGGCAAAAGACCAAATCTTAGCCAGTTATTTATGCTGGTGGGTCCACAGAAGATTATACTCTCTCAATGTCCTTTTCACAATACCCAATACGTATTGCTGGCTACCTTCCAGCTTTTTGGAGTAAATGAGAAAACCTTTTTATACTTTCCTATGTTTTTTCTGTGCTAGTGTGACTGCACCTGGTGGAAACTGCTCCTAGGCTGACATGGTTTAAGAAACAAACTTTTTATATTGATAGGAATACTTCTGACTTAAATGTTACATGGGACACATTAAGCAGTAGAAAGGCAGCTATTTGGAGACAGAAAAAAATATTAAAGCCACTAGAATTTACTAAGCTTTTTGGTATTTGTTTAAGAGGCAAAACCCTCATTACAAACTTGTAAGGTGTCAGCACTATTCCATAAGAAGGTAAAACTGAGGCCAATCTACTAAACAACCTCGGGAGTATAACACAGTTTTGTCTCTAGGCATCCAATTTCTAACAGTATGTCACCACAGACACACTAATGAGCCTCTTCTATTTTCTGGGATACCAAAAAAAAGGGTACTTAATCTATGACCAAATTAAAAGTGAACAAAAGCAAAAACTTTTGTTTTAATTGTTCAGAGTTAAATATCCACGTTTTAGAGAATCCCATTAGCCAGAGAAAACCACTGAGAACAGGCAGCATGGGAGTGGAGACCCACGCGAGCAGGCAGTCTGCCCGGTCCACTGCTGTGGGCCCAGTGCCCAGACACCCGCATACGGGGACATTCAATCAACAGATGTCAATGAGTATCAACATCTTCCTTCCAATCTTATTTTCAATGTACTCTCTATTTTTAAAAGACCATCAGCAATTATATTATATTTTCTGCATAATTTGAAAAAATTATCACATGGTGAGGTTCTCCACACCCCATTCTTAAGTATTCTTCAATATTCCACATATTTATTTAACCTTCTTAAGTATTCTTTAATATTCCACATATTTATTTAACCTTTAGCTGGAAGAAATTATCTGCAAAACTCGGGCAATAGAGTGGACTTCAAAGAATGAAGCAGCGATTACATTTGTTTGTATGAAGGCAAAAGATAAATAATGCCACATATAGTTCCTATTTGGTGACCATATAGCCACTGTGAGGTATCTCTTAGCCACCGTGAGGAACTGAAGGGAGAGGTTTAAGGTCATGGAGTTTGTTGGTGGCACAGAGAGATGTGACCTTCAGGTGTCCCATGTACCACTTCTCCTAAAGAGTTTTGGGGAAAAAAAGTAACAGGTACATCCCATAAGAACTTTACCTGGCATTCTACCTCTGAGCTACAATTCTGTACTGTGTGCACCATCGGTGCTTGGAAGAAGAGGGAAGCAGATGTGGGAGAAACCACAGCCCCTAAGATTTAGTTTAATTCCAAGCTTACTAAGTTAATATTCTGAGATCTAAGAGGTTCTTAAGAGCCAAATTTATACCACGTTCAACTCCTCTGCTTCCTCCCCTTGGCCAAACCAGCCAATGCTTCGGTTTACTTCACTTGCACTTTTAACCATGATTCATTTTTCCATTTGCGCCCACTCTTCCAACCTGACACTAGGAGATGCGTGGAGGCAACCTATCAATCACGCCGTCAGACCTTCTTACCCCAGCACCAGAGGCTTTGTGCCTTGAAAAAGGGCCTGCGACAAAGTAACAAGCTTCCTGTGGTTACCCCGGGCTGGTCACTGTTTAACCAACGCAGGGAGCCATTTACTGTGTACTCTGCTCCAACCCTGTCAGTGTTACTTACTCCACCCACGTGAGTGGGTGCGGTTGGTTCTTGGACCCTTGTGGTAGCTGCAAGAATAGCAATGTGTTTTGGAGTTCTATTGTAAGGAAAGCAGACTTGAAAGGAGAAATCTAGCCGAACAGTTTCTTTCCCTTCCAAGGATTATTGTTACTACACCGAGATGTTTAAAGAGAGAGGACTGCCTAAGGAGAATGATTACACAATTTGGCTGCTGAATAATTGAATTATTGTTTACTGTTAAACAACTGAATAATTGTTTAACAATTCTTTTCAGATAGTTATTTTATAGTTAATCTAAAGCAGGGCCACCTTAATAGCCATTTGTTTCTTCTTACTCTTTATCTGGTAAAGAGAAGAAAGAATTAGTCACTATTTTTTACGTACTATAATCTTTCATATGCTTTATATGATTAGGTCTTTCTCCTGAAGCTTTTCTTTTTCAGGTAAATAACCCTGAATACAAATGCTCTAAGTGTTTCTTATTCCCTTGAACTTGAGGCAAATCAGATAAGGTTTTGACTCTTCCCTTGAATTTACGATGTAAATCAATTGCATATGAACAACAAAGAGAAGTGACTACCGATGACTCTTGGTATTGTTTGGTTAACACACAATTTTAGTTTTTAAACCAGAAAATCAATCGAGATTTTGATTATATTCTTTTGCAGCCTTTTCATTACATAAATTTTCAATAATCAAAATCTACGACTCTTAATCGGAAAGGAGATAGCAGCAGTTGTATCTTCATTCACCAGATTAAGGAGAACCTAGTTTGTTAAAACTAAAAGATATTTGAAAACTGATTCAGGAACTGAGTCATACTTCCTGCTCCGAGACCCAACCACAACGTGTGTGCACTGGTGCACAACAGCATTTTCTTTCTTCCATAAATGGCTCTCCCCAGAGCAAATACAGTTCAACAGGAACCAAACCTGCTACTTTAGCTATTGAAAGAAGTCAGTGAATAAGGCATGGCCATCAAGTTTCATAATGCATGGACGTCCCCTGGGAAGAAGGGACACGTAAAGAAGCAAGCTGTAAAGAACATTAAATTGAAAAAGAAGATTTGTTTTAATTTTCAGAACGAGAAATTAAGACTGTAAACTTTAAACAGGCCAGAATTTATACACCTGCTTGACAATGTTACAGAAACAGAACAGAACCCATCTCATTCTTGTGACAGCTATTTTTGTATTGGTCAAGAAGAGTATTCTTTGCTGCATTTTTTGAGAACTAAAGCTGTTTTTGTTTTCAATGGTTAGGGAATATCTTTATTTCTTGAGAGTCAAAAACAAGCAAGACCCCAAACCTTCTCTGGGAAATACCCTTCTTTTCATCATCATGAGAAATGGAGTCAGGAGCCCCTGGTCAGGTGAGCAAGCTATTCAGTGGCTGGTACCAGTGAGGGTGAGTCAATGCCATGGATCTGCTCTGAGTGGAAACAACAGTCTCAAGGAAAATGACGTAGAACTTACCTCATCAGCACCATGTGCCTGAAGTTCCTTGTAGAATTTCAAAGAAATACTGACCATCACTTTTGTTTTGTCTCCATTAGGATTTGAAATATGATAGAGGACCCCATCAAAATCTGTAAGGAAAGCAAATAAGACTGCTTAACCTGGACATAGGAAATAATATTTAAAGTGCTTGCCTGCCTGTTGCAGGCCACCTGTTGCAGGCCACAAGGAAGTCCCCCTTGTAAGAAGGCATACGAGTAAACAGCCTTTATTTTAAATCCATGTGGGAAGTCAGCGGAAGCCCTGGGACAGAGCTGTCGAGTACCTATCTCTTTGCTCTTTTCTCAAATTACAAAGCTATTCTTACCTTAATCACAGCTTGGTGCTGAAAGAACTTTAAAAAAAAACTTTCACTGTGATGCATTTTAAACATGTATAAAAGTAAAAAGAACAGTATAATGAACTCCTATTCCCATTATGTGGCTTCAACAATTATCAACACATGGCCAGCCTTGTGTCATTTAGACACACTTCTTCCATGATTTAGTCTGAAGCAAATCCCAGACATCGCACCATTTCACCCATAAATATTTTAGAGTGTATCTCTAGAAGATAAAGAAGACTTCTTAAAAATATGGAGCCGCAATACCAGTTATGCTTATAATTTTTTTAAACAGTTTCTCAATATCAAATATCCACTCAAGTGTTCAAATACTGTCTCAAAAAAATTTTTTTTAAATACTGTTGCCTTATTTGAATTCAGATCCAAACAAGGCCTACACAGTGCATTTGTTTCTCTGTTCTTAAGTTTCTTCTAATCTATAGGCTTCCTCTGTTTTTGGCTTGTACCTTGCTGCACTACACAGAGAACTTACCCTGTGAGTTCCTGAAACAAGGTACTGAGTGTCACCACTTCAGGGAGATCTGGCGTTGCTAGTTAGGGAGGAAATGGGGACGGCGCCTGCCTCCAAGTCACAACACTTCGGAGCTGCAAAGTCTTCCGTCCAAGATCATCTTACAGAGAGGGTGGTTGTCTCAACTCAAAGTTCATACAGCAAGTGAGTACTATGAACACCCAATTCTTTACAGGGGACAGGAAGCAGTAACATCTGTCTCTGCCTCTCTGAACAGGTCTCTAGCATTTTCGTGTTTCCCCACTCAGTCTAGTGCTAGGCAAACAGAGATGGTGGCTACTTGAAGATAGTAACTCATGATTTCCAAATTAAAAAAACGTGATTTTGTACCACAAAATTAAACCCAAAATTCTAAGATATTAGCAGGTTAACTTTAGATAATTCACTAAATCCATCTAAAATAAAGACCTCAAATAATCATCTAACTGTAAAAACCTCAAAAAGACGTGACAATCAAGGGATAGTACTCCAAATGTCAAAGCTTATTTTAGGAACAGTTTTGTTTTCTATTTTTCACATTGTGCTTTCTCTTATAAGGCTGAGATAAAGACACTTACCTGCAAATGTTACTTCTACTGCTTCTGGTTTATTTCTGCAAAAAACAAACAAAAGTCCCTCAGTTAACTGTATTGCTGCTTGCCTTCAAGGGAACTTACAAAGGCTCCTGAGCTTTATTTAAGATCAAACCACTCTGCATCAATCTCACGCATATCCAAGCACACAACTCGTTTTTTCACGCACCTGAACCTTTGGACTTACTTAAGGTAGGGGATAAAAACAGGAAGCAGGACAGACAGCGCTTTTGTTTTCCAGCTGCTGTTGTGGTGGTGCTCACCGCCAACTCAGAATTCCTTACGACCATGATATACACATTTGCATACGTGAACCACCACATACTCTCCTTTAGTCGATGTCTCCCCCACAGGACAGTAGTATTGGAGGTAGTACATTCAGCAGGAAAAATGCTGAACAGAATGTAGGATGGTTTTAATTCAAGTCAGGATGATTTCAGGTCATAAAACAAAACAGAAGGTTCTATTCCATTTCAAAGACAATCTGTAAGTCTTCCTACACATCTTTCCGCGTTTCCCTTCATGTCATCCAAGCACTCACCACTGTCCTTCATGAAGCCATCTTTGTCTGGTTCTACCCTAATTTTGTTTTGAAATTCCAGGCTGTACTTCAACAGAAAGTGTAGCACAGAACATTGAAACTACTGAGAACAGTCAACACACCTATTTTCCAACTTTAGCTTTTGCATCAGGATCTGTTTTCAGACAAATTAACAACTATACGCCTTGATTTTCTGACCTCCTCATGTATAAATTGGAGAACACAAATGGTCGTACCTACCTCGTAGAACTGCTCAAGATGAAATAAGAGAACAGACCAAAAGGACCTATACTGGAAGGCAATGACAGCCTAATACTTTCTGTACCATTGCCAGCTTAGCCTGGTACATGGACTTGTATTTGATAAATGCTGCTGAGTTATTACCTAGAAAGCATGATAACACATCCTAGCTATAAACAATAATGGTCAATCAACCCCCAGTGAAAAGCTACTTTACATGCTCTCTCCACTTCTCAAAGCCCAATGGTAGGAAACAAATGATTCTACTGTTTAATCTGCTAGCTACTAACTCGAATGATTCCACTTTGTTTTGTGGGCCAGCAGACAAGATAGACATATTTTCACATTTATTCTTGCCTAACTCATGCAAGCCTCAAAATCAAGTACGTATCTTTTACACTACCTGTTCTCTCACCTACACAAGAAACCAAGACTGACCTGCCCTCCAGGGTTGCTGGGAAATAACAGAATATATGACGTTTTTTATGGCTATTAAAAAAAGCTGCGGTAGAGGCTAAACAATACCTTTCAAGGAAATTGGCTTCTATTGAGCATATTACCCCTGTTGAAAAAAAATCAACCCATACAAATCACATACAAAGTTCCATCCTGCTTCTTCAAGGCCATCCGTATGTGACTGAGGAAAAGTACTTTGGGTGTAAGAATGGAAGCATCTAGTGGCTTTATGAAGAAGCTGAGTTCAGAATATGATTAAAAAAGAAAACTGGATGAAAATTTAAATTGCTTCTGATCTTTCATTTGAAACCATAGCCAGGAAACAAAGGCAATGAATGGCCAACAACCATTCCTCACTTCTAGAAAACAAGAGCAAAGAAGGAAGAAGTGCGAACATGAATCTATGGCCCATTTGAATGAGATACTGAGAAGTGTACAATGGGAGGAAGCATGAAGCGTATTTTCCTGGGTAAGTCTGGCTCTGCCAAAGAGTCAGTCTGGAGGTTTATAAAAGTCCACATTGCATCACTTAGTAGGTGGTGGTGGTTTTTTTTTTAACCTTTAGGTTTTAAGGCAGCCAATGAAAGAATGAGTTCCTTACGCTCCCACTTCACCGACAGACTGAGAAAAATCAGCTATAAATAAATCACCTTAGGGTTCCAAGCTGTAAACATTCTGACTCTGAAATTTTGAGTTTCTGTAGGCCATAAAGTTCCCTGAGCACAAATCCCCAGTGGGAGAAGTCGCTAAGATCTGTACTAAGTGGTTTGCTGCCTGACTTGAGAATATTTGTCAAATCACTGCCATTAATATTTTAGTTTACTATTTATGGCTTCAGGAAAGGTTGCAGAAGACAGAGATGGGCTGCAGAGAGAGCATCAGGCCAAAGGAGTCTTCTTGAGAAGTCATCTGGGAGTCAGAGGTCCGAGAACTCTGCACTCCAACAAGGAAACTGTATGGAGTGTGAAATATCCCATGGCAGGATCTTGTCTCAATCCCCAAACCAGGTGTTATTTATTTTTGTGGTTTAAAATCATGGAGCTAGAGGGGAGTAAGTAAGATTAGTCTGGCGGAGAGTATACCACTTAACAGGCCCAAAAGATAAATGGTTATTTTCTATTCTACCATCTGCTAACGTTCCAGAGAGTAGGGGTGAGTTTAATTACAGAAAAAGCAAGTCCTTCAGAGTTGACTGTTCAACTCAAGTTCTGTCACTGGCAGTGCAACCACAGGCAATGTTACTCAAATGTCGCTGAGGCTCAGGTTCCCTTTCTAGACCCTCTGAGATGATATGTGTACAGCAAAGTTTCCCAACCAGTGTCTTTTGACTAAGTTACAGATATGCTGAGATAACGACCCCACCGCGCCTAGAGCAGCCCGGTGGCAGGACCTTGAGGCCAGACCATTTACCCAAATGTACAAATATGATCTTGCTCTGTGTGTGACGTATCTTAAATAAGGTAAGGAGTCACCAGTGCTGGCTGCCTGCACAATGCTTAATACATGTCTCCTCTCCCACAACTCCCAAGAGCTCTAGTTTTCTCAACTGTAAATGGGAACTGCTCTATATCACATGGGAACATTTGAAATCAAATGAAGCCATGTTAAAGCTTATTAACAAAATGCCCAGTTCATAAATGATCAATAAATTAGTTTTTCTTCTAGGTGATGTCAGAGGAGAACAGACTTAGAAGCCATGGTTGGGAGAGGTTGGGATTGTGGTGATTCCCAGAATCAGCAGCCGGTCAGCTGTACAAGGAGGAACAGAACCCCCATTAGAGCCAGACTATGTTGCAATGTCTGGAATCCTAGAAGGAGCCAGCTGGGTAAGTTCTTAGCGTTACTGACTGGACAGCACCGGACAGTGAAACATAGTAAATTTTTCAGAGGGGTTTTAAGAGTTTTTCTCAAAATCCTTCAGAAAAAAATTTCTTCTATCATTTTTTTCCTAAGGAAGCTTCTAGAATGTCACTAATCAGTCAATAAAGAACTCCCAGCAACTGTATTACCCAATTTTCTTTTCTCATTAAGGATTTTGGAGCTTTTACTCCTAACTGTATCTAATTCCCCATTTGGGCATTTATGTTCTTTCTTCAGTTATCCTTTTCATGAGCTGAATTAGAGGAATTACTGGATTCTGCTCACTGTCTCACCATAAAGGTGTTTGATCACGCTCCTTCAAGTCCCCTATAAGGCTCCCAGCAAGGCCTACAAAAATGGATCACATTAAGATGTGGTCTTCCTCTCTGCTGAAGCATATCTCAAAATATGTAAAGACGATCTAAAAGGCGGTCCACACAATGTCAGGAAAGTGATAAGCTCCAAGAAACTAAGAACCATTCGGACTTCATCCTTCAAGAAAACATTTACTGAGCTGAACACACACACACACACACACACACACACACACACACACACACAAATAGTCTAAACTTCCTTTGGGTAGAGCAGTTCTGTCATGTAAACTGTTCAAGAATACATTTGGTCATGATAACCTTTTAACTTGGAGGTACTATATCTATCTACCTACCTACCTGCCTACACACACACACACACACACAGTGAGGATGCTGGGACACAAAGATGACTAAAATCATAGACCCTGCCCCGAAGCAGCCATCAGTTCTGTGGAATGTAGCTCTGGGGCTTCATTCCCAAAGCAGTCCCACAGAGGCCAGAGGCCAGGGAGCAGTGTGTATCTATACTGACCTGTAAAAAAACCATCCAGATCCTCTTAGCACATCAGCCACTACATTCCAGTTCTTCTAAATGCTTAAACAATGTCCTAATTCCAAGTCACTTCAAACCAGTCTGTCTCTCTGAGGACATATGTAGCATATTTGGGAATGAGAACAAGGTATCAGCACGATTTAATTTATTCCTTTCTCAAATCTCGCCTCTCCCAGTCCTCGCCCACCCCAACTGGCACTGCTGGCTCTCTGAGCTTCACTCCCCCTCACAGAACCACAACGCTCCACAATTTGCACAGCTGTAGCAAGGAGCGATACACACTTAAAATCAGCAGCAATTTGCATCTGACAGCATTTCCTCAATCTTGGACTCCAGACTCTAGCTAAGTGACAGGCTTAGCTTGTGAGGCTGAAAAGGTTCTTGGTGTATATACAGTAACAAAAAAATTAAATTAATATGCCAGATTACTTCTGCTTTAATTGGGGGTCTAGGTAAGACTCCCTACATGAAAAGGAAAAGCTGTTGACAAGATCTGCACATGAGATTATTTGCAGTGTTGAGTATAGCTGAGCCAAAAAAAAAAAAAAAAAAAAGAGTTGAGCTTTTAAATCAGTCACATTCTCTTCGTTTGTAGGCTATTGGAAAGACGACTTACCAATAATTACCAATTTTGTGAGGACATTATGTATGAATCATTCCAATAAGCTGTTCTCCCAAGAGTGTGGTGGGAAAAAATAAAAAGCAATTTGTTTGGAATGAATCTTAGACTTTGTCGGAACTGCCTCCAAGTTAAAAGATTATCATGACCAAATGTTTCCTTAAACAGGTTAGATGACACAACTGCTCTACCCAAAGGAAATTCAGACGTTTAGTAGCATGTCACAGGCACGAAGATCCAACAGGATGCTCTGAGGCAGCATTTAAAGAAAGAAAAGATCAACCTTGAAAGTAAAGGTACTACAACTGTGCTCTGAAGTATATACCACAGAAATGTTTTTAAGACTATCTCATGATTACATTTTCAGTAGCCGGAAGAGTGCAGTCCATTAGAACTTGCTGCAATACAAACGTTCTACATGTGCGCTTGCCAAACACGACAGCTACTAGCCACGTGTTGCAACTAAGCACTAAAACTGACTGAGGAACTTAATTTTCATTTCACTTTAATGAATTCTTAAACTTAACTGGCCACATGTAGCTACTGGCTACATGTCCTATCCTATAGGATATCAGAGTTGGAAGATTCACTCTGAAAAGGGCTGCTCTGAACCGTAATTTCCCCAACTGGTTTGCTCTGAGACCAGTAAAGCAGGGTGGAGTTGACCTCTCCCCGCAGGTTTCCACACAGGCAAAGCCTTTCAAATCTCCATGGTTTCTCCTCCAAGCTACTCCCTTTCCTTAATATCTTTTTCTGATCTCTACCCCCACACATCTCACCCATTAGCTCCACTGTAACTTGGCCAACAGGCTCTCTCAGAAAGGCTCCCTTTTCTGTTGCTGCCTGGTAAGCACTGGTAGAATCTCATAAATGTTTATGATGATCACACTAGTCATCCTTTGCTGGAAGTTCTGCCCCAGGCATGCACCTTGAAAAATACATATGTACATCACTGCCGCCTCATCTTACTGGGATGCCTGAAAATTAACACTCGGGTTTGGAAGCTGGCTTCTGCTAGGTTCCAGGAAAGCCCTACCTCTTAGGCAGGATATCATGGTCTCTATTCAAAGACGTTCAAAGTGCTTTTCAGCAGAATATGTTTTGAGCCTACTTATTTAAAGTCATATCTGAATGGGAAGATGGGCCAGGGTAAGAGCCAGAACTTGCTGCTCGGCCCCAATACCCAACACTGCTACAAAATATACTTTGTTAGAAATGGCCTAGTAGTTCTAACTTACGCCTTCCAGACTTGAGTGCCTACTTTAATTCCACTGAAATGGTTAGTTGCTCTTTTTAAGAGTAATTTTCTAAAACGAAAAGAGCTGAAGTTTTGAATAATAGGTTACATTTGGGAATCAAGTTATTAACACAAACAGATGTAAATGGACTCCTATAAGGCAGGCTTCGACTTGAAAATGCAGGCATTTATCTGGTGGATCAGCTTATAACCACCCAGGTCTCATTCTTTACTAGTCTAGACTTGAGAATGCACTTAAGATCAGCTGTGAAAATGCAGAAGTCAATTTAACTTCCTCCTATGTGCTGCAGTGCTCAAAAAAGTACACAGTAATCACCCAAAATAAGACTCTGAGCTGATTCGCTTGAACATTTAAAATGCAAAGGAACTGGTAAGTGAGGCTGGATACAAGAAGCAAGTTAGCTTAAAATATAAGCTACTGCAGCCCCTGGCAGGAAACAATAGCTACTGCTCACTTCAAGGAAAGTTGTGCTTTGTTTTACAGATAAAATCTGTGGATTTATAAGAGATAGGAGGAACACAATATATTCAATTTAAACAATGGGTTAGAAGTATTTTAATGCCTCCAAGCCACAAGTTCATATGACCACTTAGAAGTTCCCCTCCTCCAATCCTCTCCTGCCTAGTTCCCAGTTCACCAGAAACAGTTTGCACTTATTTCCTCAACTGTGCAACCAAGATGTGAAGCCCCATCATCACAGATGGGGAAATGAGGCACAGGGACTGGCCCCAAGCACCAAAAATAAGAAGCTAAAAGCAACTCCTTGGCTCATGTTTTAAAAGCAAAGCAGCTTTGAGGGAGGAGGTTGTCCTCTACCGATTCTTGTGTTTTGATAGAAAAGGGTGCCTTGAAATCTGTCCTAAGCCCACCTTTAAAAAGGCCAATGATAAAAAAGGTTATCTGAGACCTTTATAGACTCTGAAGGCTTTCAAGTGTGTACCTGGGCCAGGATTACCAAAGGAGAAATCTGACCAGGGGTCTGGTATATGAATGTAAACGATAACCAGATAAAGGCCAGTGGGTGGGGAAAAGTGAACGAGTATCTCAGAACAGAGATAAGGAAGGGGTGTGGATGGGGAGACTATCAGCTTTGCTTGAGAAATGTGTAACGAAATGGCCAGTGTCTCTCAGTAGGATCCAGGGAAGAGAAACTACAGACATCGCGTTTTTCTGGCTGCAAGAGTGGGTCTACTTTCAGTCTTCCTTCCTGCTCCTTTAAATGAGGAGCTGGGGGTAGGGAGCGAGAAGGCTGATGATGGTCTGGGCCTGCTTCTTCTACCCTCCTCCAGCCCTAGGAATTCCTGGAAAACTCCTTCCAACCCAATCCAAACGGGCTCTCTTCGGGTTCGGAACAATGACGGGGAATACGAAGGGAAGTGGTCCCCTGCTCGCTCCAAAGGGCAGTGGGATCCTCCTGCGAGAGTCCCAGCCCAAGCTGCACCCGCGTCCCACAGGTCTCCTGCCCTTTAGCACGCGCACTCCAGTCCACTCACTGCTTCCGCATCCCTCCTCTGAGCCTCTCCCCACGCATCTCTGCCCCTCACCCCACCGCGCCCAATCGCCTCCCACGTCTACTCCGCTGGGGCAGTCCCCACACCCGGCCAGGTTCCCCATCTCTCTCACGTCTGGGGGGTGCTCAACGACACTGGGATTAGCGGGGGTCAACTTTGCCTCCCCCGCCGCCCTCCGGCCCCGGGCGCGCGCTCACCCGGCGGCCGCGTTCTCGAACTTGAGTGCGAGCGTCTCCTCGATGATGCGGTTGTTCACCTCCAGCAGGATCATGGCGGCGGCTGCCCCGGGCAGGGGAAGGAGAAACAAGGGCGGGTGAGGGTGGGTAAGGGAGAGAAGGACGGAGGGAGATGTCCTGCTGCCCCCTGAGGAGGGGGGCTGGGTGGGGTAGGAGGTTAGGGGAGAAGCGGGGAGGGAGCGGGATACGGCGATGGGGGAGACGCGCGCGCTGCCCGCGCACGCACCGACTGTGGAGACACCCACCCACCCGACCCACCTGGCCCCAGAAGCCTGAACCCGCCTGCCAAGCCGCCGCCGCCGCTGCCGCCTCACCGACAAGCCCGGTCCCCGCCCAGCCCCCGGCTCCAGCCGGCCACTTCCGCTCTCACACCCACTTCCGCTCGCCGCCCGGACGCGCGGCCCCGCGACTCCATTTCCGCTCCAATCCCTTGTGCGCGCGCACGCAGGCGCGCGCACCGGGGGGGACGGAGGCTGCGTCTGCGCACGCGTAATACCGCCACCCCGCCTCCAGTTTCTCACAGACCCACTCGGATCCAGTCTCTGCAAGTATGTCTCCCCGCCGGTTGTAGTCTCCCAAGGCCTGCCTTACTGTCCAGCCCCTCCCTCCCGCTCGCTCGTCCCAGAGGTCAAGCTCCACCCTTCCGGTCTTGTCATTTCAGAGACCCCCTCCCCCACCCCCCAAGTACCTTGCTCTTCTCATCTCCCAGCCGGCTTCTTTGCTCTCGTCTTGTTCGTTGGAGGTGCCCCTTCCTCATGCCACACTAATGACTGTCCAGCGTCATCATCACGCATTTCTCCAACTCATATTTAGTGGGCTCCTGTTCTGTGCTGGGGATACAGTGGTGAATGAAATAGACTAGGTCCTGCCCTAGTGGGGCTTAGAGTCTGGTAAAGGAAACAGACAATAAATATACTCTCAATGGTATAACTACAAATTGTTTAAAAGGCAGTGAAGGAAAGGACTGAGAAGTCATCAAGGTGAAAGGGCAACTTGGATGGGCCTCCCTGGGTGCCTGTCATTCCTCCATTTCTGTGCCTGGGGGCTGCCTCCGGGTGCTGGAACTTGATTATCTTTGTCTTTGAAACCCTCACCTTCCAGTACCTCTGCCACATATACCTTCTTACTCATCAGCAAGAATCTGAACTCATTTTTGTGCTATATCTGCACCTTCTGCCTGTGTGTGCCTTGTTTTGTATTTTTCCTCCTCCAGGGTGAATCTCACAAACTTAGTTAAGTCCCTTCTCCATGCAATGATATATTTTCTGCCAAGTGGTCTTGGAGGTGGGGAGGGGAGCAATATGAACAACAAAATGAACGAAAAACTGGCCCCTGTCATCAAGGCCCAGACAGCCCTTTAAAACAGATTTCCTTGTTTACCAGCCATGGATAAATTTCAACAAATTGCAGATGCCCCCAAATTATATGCTAACATTTATTGAACTAAAATAATGCATATATGTATTTAAAAAATATATACCTATACTAAAGGCTTGTAATGAAAAAAGTCAGTTCACTGACTTATCCTCAACCCTTCTACATATTCATTTGATTAGATCCATATATCTAAATAAATGTTTATATGACTAATTCTTGATTTGTTAATTTTAAGGATTATCTGCTGACTTCCTGCGGTAATAGATAAGAACGTGGCTCTATCACTTCTGTTCACCCCTTGACATAGTTATGTAACAATTGTTGGTTAAACCAATAATCATCATTTAAATTATTACATAGGCAAATATTATTTACCAATAAGCCAAGAAGTGTACTACAACTATGCCTTCTAGCTTATACAGCCCTTCATTTTTTCTTGGAGTTAATAATTGCCTTTTTTCTCTCACTTGTCAATTTTCTATATATCCACAGTTGGCTGCCCCTCAACCACCACAAGTACTCTAAGACTGTCAAAGAATCTAGCAATATTTTCCATATACTCAAACACTTAAGTTCCACTTTTTCTGTAGAATCTTCATCCCAGGATCTTCCTTCCTCTTGTTTCAATCTGGTTTTGCCCATTTCCTGCATTTTAACATGGTCACAATGCACATTACGTTGTGAGGAGCACTGTATTAATGGACTTCCCTGTAAGATGCACCAATGAGGTGCTGGATTTCATTGGGGGCCCATGAATGTCACTATTGGGAGGTCTCTTCTCCAGAGAAGAATCTTCCAGGTGTGTTTGGGGTTTGTAAGCTTGGCTGTGAGTGTTCCTAGCCAAGCTTATAAACATTCCTAGAGTGTATGGGAGCAGGGAAGATGCTTTGGGTCACAGCTGACTTCCACTTAATGCCATTAACAGCCCTGTACCCCCCCACTACCTTCCACTGGGCTAAAATCTATAGAAAATGGATTTCTATAGAAATGGTGGTGGACTTGAAGGAAAGGGTGGAAGTGGGATAGGTTGGATGGGAAAGGGGATAATCACTTGGCTGCTTGAGGACCTAGAACAGATTTTCAACCAATTTTTTTTTTAAATTTTGCATTTGGTTTATTTAAACTTATAACAAATGGAATAAATAAATATTTTTGTATTCACCCCCAGCTTTCTTGAATCTTAACATTTTATGTTAAACTTGCTTCAGAGCTTTAAAAAAATAGTTGAAACTTCCTGTGAACCCTACCCAATTTCATTCCTTCTCTCCTTCATCTCCCTCCCTGCACCCACAAATGTAGCTATCACTATGCATTTGGTGTTTATCCTTCCCAAGTATATTTTTACACTTTTACTACATATGCATGTATCCATATGTAAACAATGTATAGCATATTTTTCACGATTTTAAGCTTTTTGGTAATAGTATCATACTGTAATCTCTTTTGAAACTTGTTTCTTTTAGTCAACAGTACATTTTTGAGATTCACCCATGTAATTACTTGTAGCTATTTTAACTGTGACGTAGCATTCCATCATATTATTATGCATTATGATTTTCAGTGTTCATTTATTCTCCTGTTGAAGAACATTAAAGTTCTTTCTAGTATTTTTGCTATTATAAGCAATTCTCCTTTGAACTTTCTTATACATATTTCCTGTGTACAGGTGTGAAGGGTCTATAAGGCAAGTTTTTAGGAGTGTAACTGCTGAGATGTGGGCTATAGACATCTTCAGCTTTGCTAAATGTTGCCAAATTGGTCTCCAAATTAGTTGTACCAATTTATGTGTCCACTAGCAACTTATGAGGGTTCTCATTGCTCACTGTCCTTGCTAGCACTTGGTATTGTTAGCCTTTGAAATGAATTGATATTAAAAAACATTTGATTGTTTATAAAATAAGAATTAGGCAGATAGAGAGGCATGCATGAAGGCTCAGAGGCCAGATAACATGACATCTTGCAGAAAGTGAAAGCAGATTAGTACATTGTGGGTAGAGCTGGAAGGGAGAAGTGCTGAGAGATGGCTGGCTGGAGACATTACGAGCTAATATTTATTGAGGTTTAGTATTTATTCGGTGCTAGTGCTGTTTTAATAGCTTTACATGTATCATCTCATTGAATCCCTGTGACAGCTCTGAGAAGTAGGCACTACTATTAGTTCATTTTGTAGATGATGAAAGTGAGGTGCTGCGAGGCTGAAGAATGTGTATGTGGCTGGTTATTGTGCTGGGATTCAGACTCCAAATACCATGCTCTTGACCACTGTGCAACACTTGCATCTGTTACTGAGCAGGATAGTTTTGTAGTTTAGTTTCAAGTGTGATAACATCAGAGTACAAAAACCTGGACCTTTAAAAATAATGAAAACAGCTTCCTGACTGAACCTTCATCCCGCTGAACCTTGATGGCCAAAGTAGGGAAAGTAACTGTTCTCAAACAGCGAGAAATTTTCTGTTTTCAGTTTTAAAGATAGAGGCTGGGAGTCATCTTGGGATTGAGGGGATGTCTGGCTAGCATCCATTTGGTCCCCTGGATCTACTCTTCACCTCTCTCCATACCCACATCAGTTGGGCCCCTTGCACTTGGGCTTTGGTCGGCTAATAAGAAGTCCCAACCGGAAGAGGAAGGGGAGGAGGGAGGGAGGGAGGGAGGGAAGGCGGGAAGGAGGGATGGATAGATAGATAGATAGATAGATAGATAGATAGATAGATAGATAGATAGACAGATAGATGAAAGAGAGAGAAACAGAGAGAGAGAGAGAGAGAGACAGAAAGAGAAAGACACACACACACACACACACACACACACACACACACACACACACGGAGATCAGAGTAATTAATCCCCTGCTTCCTCTTCCTTGTGAGGTTGCTACCTCAGGCTGGCTGTCCCTCAACCAAATGTCACTGCTTCTCTCAAAGTGGCCACCTCAGCAAAACTCTTTTCTTCATTCCAAGTCCTGGTAACCACCCCTTCCCTTCAACTCTTAGGGCCTAGGTGTGGTATCAGCATGGCTGCTCTTAGTACTGGATTACCGCATTCTCTCTTGTGGTTCCCTTACATCCACACTTTTGTAAATACAGTCACGTGCCACTTAGCAATAGGGATACATTCTGAGAAATGCAGCATTTGGCAATTTCATTTTTTGTGCAAACATCATAGAGTGCATTTACACAAACCTAGATAGTATAGCCTACTACACATCTAGACTATATGGTATAGCCTGTTGCCCCTGGGCTACAAGCCTGTATAGCATTTTACTGTGTAAAATAACATGAGATTAAATGAAGCACAAGAGAAGAAAATGCAATCAAGAGACAAGGTAAGCATGCGATGTATCAGTGTGCTGCTGGTGTAACATGCTGTTTTACAGCAAACTTTTTTTTCAGAAATAGAAAGAGTATACTCTAAAATAATGATAAAATATATAGTACAGTAAATACATAAACCAGTAACATGATTGTTTATTATCAAGTATTATATACTTTACATAATTGTATGTGTACATTTTATATGACGGGCAATACAGTAGGTTTGTTTGCAACAGCATTGCCACAAACACGTGAGTAATGTTGTGCTATGTTATGACAGCTATGATGTTACTAGGTGATAGGAATTTTTCAACGTCATTATAATGGACCACATATACTCCATTATATGACCACTGCACTATATGTGGTCAATCGTTGACTGAAACGTCGTTAGTATGTGGCACATGTCTGTAGTCCTTTGTAAATACACCCTCTTCGAATTGTCCTATCTTGAGCATCCCATTTGTTTCCTGTGGAATCAAGACTAACATGGTGTGTGGGGGATTGATGTCATGGAAGATAGTGAAATAGGAAGCTCCAGGAATCAGTATTTGTCTTTTTATTTTTTTTTAAATTGGGGAACAGTGTGCTTCTCCAGGGCCCATCAGCTCCAAGTCGTTGTCCTTCAATCTAGTTGTGTAGCATGCAGCTCAGCTCCAAGTCCAGTCACTGTTTTCAATCTTAGTTGCAGGGGGCACAGACCACCATCCCATGCGGGAATTGAATTGGCAATCTTCAATCTAGTTGTGGAGGGCGGAGCTCACTGGCCCATGTGGGAATCGAACCAGCAACCCTGTTGTTCAGAGCTCGTGCTCTAACCAACTGAGCCATCCGGCCGCCCCCAGGAATCAGTATTTTAACTGCAATAACTGTTGATCTTGCAAGAACTATCAGAATCAACTATTTGGAACTCTGGAGTCTAGTTGAACACTTGCAGCATTCAGGAAGTGCTTGATGAATAAAGATACCGGTGACTTTTGGTAAATCTCAGTGTTTCATGTAGCAGCTACCATCTCCTATCTGTGCAGTAGACAGTCATGCGGATGGCTGTTCACATCTCTGATGTGGCTTGCAACGGTGGGCAATATGAACATTGTTCTCCAAACTCAGGGTTGTTTGTTTTGATCTGCCTGGCAGTTTGCTAATGGGCGGGCACAGAGGCTGGCTATTGTTTTAACCCCATAGACTGCACTGAAGTGGCTTACCCAGTGGTGTCAGTTAAGGGAATTTAAAGAGACAGAACACCCCTTTTATTTTTCCTTTCCTTTCCATTCTTTCCTTTCCTTTTGGACAGCGATTTAATGAAATCTCTGTCAGGTTACTGGCTGACCACAGATATAACAAAATGAGACATCAGTGACCACACACAACAAAGAATATAGTCTTTGCAAAAATAGTTTGGAAAAGACATTAAATGAACGATGGGCATTTTCATCAAACAATAACAATATTCTCTGTGTGTGTGTGTGTGTGTGTGTGTGTGTGTGTGTGTGTGTTTAGGATCTGATTTCCAGGGTTAAAACTTGGACATTCAAATTGCCCAATTCACATTAGAAACTATAATGTATACAAAGAGACAGATAAGTATGGCCCATTCACAGTTTTTTGTTTTTTTTTTTAAAGGAAGAAATTGATAGAAAACACCCCCAAAGAAACCTAAACATTGGACTTACTGGAAAAATACTCAATAAACTATCTTAAATATACCCAAGGAGATGAAGGAAACCACAGAGAAATAACCATGTATGAATGATGTATGAACAAGTATAGAATGGCAATAAAGTTGTAGAAATTGAAAGTAGGAACTAGAGGGCCGGCACAGTGGCTCAGGCGGTTGGAGCTCCGTGCTCCTAACTCTGAAGGCTGCCGGTTCGATTCGCACATGGGCCAGAGGGCTCTCAACCACAAGGTTGCTGGTTCAATTCCTCGACTCCTGCAAGGGATGGTGGGCTGCACCCCCTGCAACTAGCAATGGCAACTGGACCTGGAGCTGAGCTGTGCTCTCCACAACTACAATTACAACTATGATTACAACTTGAAAGAACAACAACTTGACTTGGAAAAAATCCTGGAAGTACACACTGTTCCCCAATAAAGTCCTGTTCCCCTTACCCCAATAAAAGAATCTTTTTTAAAAAAGTAAGAACTAGATAGAAATTCTGGACCTGTGAAATATAAGAGGGGTTCATCAGCAGATTCAAGTAGACAGAAGAAAGAATCAATGAACTTGGATATAAGGCAAATTAAAATTACCTAGTTTGAAGAACAGAAAGAAAAAAGAATGAAGAAAAATGAACAGAGCCTAAGGGACATATAGAACAGCATAAAGCACATCAACACACACATTATGGGACTCCAAAAAGGAAAAGAGAGAAAGGGGTAGAAAAAATATTTGAAGAAATGATGGTCATAAACTCCCCAAATTTGATGTAAAGACATGAATATACACATCCAGTAAGCTCAAATAACTCAAAGCAGAATAAACTCAAAGATCTATACTGAGATACATTATAATCAAACTGTTGAAAGCTAAACACAAAGAGAAAATCTTGAAAGTAGCAAGAGAGAAGTGGCTCATCATTAACAGTTGATTTCTCATCAGAAACCATAGATGCCAGAAGGCAGTGGGACGATATCTTTAAAGTGCTAGGGAAATAAATTCTATCAACCAAGAATTCTATATCCAGAAAAACTATCGTTCAAAAGTGAAGCAGAAATTAAGACATTCCCAGATAAACAAAAACTAATGGAGTTCATTGCTAGTAGACCTACCATACAAGAAATGCTAACAGGAGTCCTTCAAGCTGAAATGAAAGGACACTAGATGGTAACATGAAGTATTATGAAGAAATAAAGATCACTGGTAGACGTAACTACATACGTAAACTTAAAAGCTAGTATTATTGTATTTTTAAATGTAAATCCTCTGTTTTCTATATGATTTGCAAGCCAAATGCATAAAACAATAATTATAAATGTATGTTAATGGGCACACAATATATAAAGATGTCATTTGCGACAGTAACAACATAAAGGTGGATGGAGAGGGTTAGGAACAGAGTTAATGTATGCTATTGAAGTAAATTGGTATAAATTCAAATTAGATTTTTATAAATTTAGGATGTTAATTTTAATCCTAATGGTAACCACTAAGATAATAACTGAGAAAAAAGTTTAGAAAAAGAAATGAGTAAGGAATCAAAATTATACACTAGAAAAATCAATCAAATGCAAGAGTAGGCAATATTGGAGGAGATAAAAAACAAAAAAGATATAAGACATATAGAAAATGTGAATCTTGTTAAGATGTCGCAATATTCCCCAAAGCAATCTACAGATTCTATGCAATCCTTATCAAAATTCCAGTGGCTGACTTTTTGTTGTTGTTGCAGAAATGGAAAAGCTGATCCTTAAGTTTGTAGAGAACTGCAAGAGACCCCAAATAGTCAAGATGATATTTTAAAAGACAAACAAAATTGGAAGATTCACACTTTCTGAATTCAAAAGTTATTACAAAGCTGCAGCAATAAAAAGTGTGGTACTGGTGTAAAGACAGACATATACAGACCAGTGGGATAGAACTGAGAGTCCAGCAATAAACCCAATATCTATGGCCAAGTGATTTTTGACAAGAGTGCCAAGACCACTCAATGGGAGAAAGAAGAGTATCTTCTCAACAAATTGTGCTGGGACAATTGGAAAACCATATGCAAAAAAATGAAGTTGTACCCTTACCTCATTCCAGTACAAAAAATAATTTAAATTGGATCAACCACCTAAATATTAATGCTAAAATGACACAACTGTTAGAAGAAAACATGAGTGAAATTTTCATAACCTCAGATTTGGCGATGAATTCTTAGACTTGACACTAAAACACAAGCAAATAAAGGAAAAATAGATAAACTGCCCTTCACCCAGATTAAAAACTTGTGATAGACGCATAAGCTGAATCTCCAAATCTGAGATGAATCAGCCAAGAACTGTCATTAAGTGTAGTCAGCTGAAAGTCTGAATATGAATAATGTAATGGGTTGTGCTATTTACAGGAAATTAGTGATTTATTTTGTTATTTAAATTTTACGTGGTTTAATATGCCTCCCAAAAGTTAGTCTGCTTTGGAAGATTACATGTATTAAGCCTCTCATTTTGGCATAAAAAGAATCACACCACTTTTATTAATAGACAGTTTCTCCACATCTCTGCTGAATAAATGTTGAGTTGAAGGAATGCCAAATTGTTTGCTTGCGAAGGATACTGTCATGTTTTGGCCCCGTTCTGATAGGAGAGGCAAATGTGACAGAGCAGATCAGGAGGCTAGTCTATTTGCCTGAGTAGGAGATGGTGACAGTTTGCTTGAGGTGGAGTAGTGCAGATGCTGAGAATTGGATATTTTTGAAAATTATTTCAGTGAAGAATCAAAAACCTCTGGTGATGGATTCGATAGGTACTGCATTAGTTTTCTAAGCTGAGAAACAGATTACTACAAGCTTACCGACCTAAAATAGCTCCCATTTATTATCTTTTGGTTTCTGTGGGTCAGGAGTTCAGGTACAGCTTGACTGGGTCCTCCGCTCAGGGTGTCACCAGACTCCATATGCTACTGATTAGAAGCAAGTCACAGATTCTGCCTCAAGGGGAGGGATTGTACAAGGGCATGACTCACTGGAGTCAGGGGCGGGGGATCACTTTAGAGTATGACCACCACAGGTAGGATAAGGGAAAGCAAAATGTCAGTCGTAAGGTTCAGATTTCTGGCTTGAACAGAATGGGTGGTAATTGTGCTCTTTCTTGAGAGAACATGAAGGAGCATGTTGGTTGGGGGAATATCTTGAACTCAGTTGACAAGACAAGTTAAGCTCCTCAAGAGTATCAAACATGCCTATTCTGTGCTCTTTATCCTGTACCTAGTGTAGTTCCTGACACATAGTAGGTGCTCGATAGAATGAATGAATGAATGAGATCTGTGAGACATCCAAGGGGAGATAGTGATAAGGCAGAGATTTCCTGGAGGTCATTGGTGTTTGTACAGTGATTAATGCATTGTCCTGGGTGAGGCTGTCTCGGAAAGCAGGTACAAAAAGGAGGGCAAGCGTCTCAGGACTGAGCGCTGGGAGCCCCAACATCTTGAGGGCAGGCTGGAGAGGAAACACTGGCAAAGGATACCATGGAAGGATAGACACGAGTGTGGTGCTGAATGCTGCTGAGAAGTTGAGACAGGACAGAGAGATGTCCATGGGGAGAACTGGTTTTGGTCGAGTGGTGGGGCTCAGTGGCCAACTCAAGGGGCTGAGTAGACAGGAGGTGAGAAAAGGGAGGGCAAGCGGATAATTCTTTCTAGAAGTCTGGCTGTAGGGGAGGAGGAATCGAGTGATAACTGGAAAGATGATCCATTCACCATCGAGATCATCCAGGTTCTAAAATCAAGAGAGGGCAGTCCAAAGCAGGTGCAAAGGTACACAGAACTAGGTCGGCCCTCTTGGTCAAAGGGAGAGAGAGCACCTTCTCTGCCTCTCACGGTCTTGCCTTTATACTGCTGTCTTTATTATGTTTTTATTATAGTCAAGCTAGCATATTTCTTTAAGAATGTTAAGAATGGAGAATATGCTAAAGACGTCTCTTTCCTCGCCCTTCTCTCCTCCTGTCCCCTTCCTTCTCCCTCCTCCAGAATAATTTTGTCCAGAACTAATTTCCTCCCTCCCTCCCTTTCATTAGGATGGAAGAGACTTGAACAATTTTCATTGCCCACACGTGGGCTGTAAGAGATGAGAAATTGAAGATAAAGCAACGATGATAATAGCGTGAGGCTTCTGAGAAAATAGGGGGGAGATGGACTCTAGGGCACAAGATTGGCTTTGGGGTGGCCCAGGGGCAGCATCTCCACTGGGGCAGGAGCAAAAGTGGGAGGTACGGGGTGGGTCCAGCAATGGTATTGGTTCGGTGTCAGGAAGTAGAGGGAGGTTCCCTGGGCTCAGGTCTGATTGTCGTTTGTGTCCACCTCAATCCCTGAGACACCACCTTCCACATAATAAACTGTTAATATTTATTGAATGAAAGAATATGTGCAGAAATTCTTTAAAGGACAGCATAAATAATACATTTCTTCCTTAATTTTAAAAAATGAAGTGCTTATTGACTTTAGTTACCATACAAGTAACACATGATGCTTGTAAAAAATTGAAAGAATATAGAATATTTTCCTTGAAATTCTACCTCACAGAGAGATAAGACTTGTTAATGGTGAGCTTCAGCCTTGCCAGTAGGTTACATATTTAACAAGAGGATCACCTTATATGTGGAATTATGAGCTGTTTTTCCCACTTTCATATTGTATCCTTTGTGTCAATATGTGAAGATTTCTTATCTGTCGTAACACCTGCCAGGTCTCCATGACACCTCCGAGTCCCATACATTTATTGAACAAAAACCCTTTGATGAGCATTTAGATTTCTTCCAATTTTTGAATACAATGACCATTCTCATTCATACAATTTTGCACACCTGCATCATTATTTTCTTAAATTCAAAGAGGAGGGCAACACACATGCACATTGCAAAATTTGATACCTATCTCCAAATTGCCCTACAGAAGACTGTGCCAATTTAGGCTTCCATCAACAGTATGTAAGGGTGCTTGTTTCCCCACACTCTTGCCAACAACTGGCTATTATAAACCTTTCTAATCCTGTCAATCTAAAGGAAAAATGACATCTCATTTTAATTTGCTTATCTGTAATTATTACTGAGGTTGAACATTTGAATATGAATTTTGGTCATTTGCATGTCTTCTTTTATGGAGTGCTTCTTTATGCCTTTTACTCATTTTCTATTTGGCTTGTAATTTTCTTATTTATTTCTAAATAATCCATCATTTAATAGTATTACTCTTTATCATGTTTTTCTATTTTGTGACTTGTCTTAGCTGTGGTGTTGGTTTGCTTTGCCATATTAGAGTTTTTACATTTTCATGTCAAATTTCTCAATCTTTTCCTTTATGGTTTTTGTCATTGGCATAGTACTAAGAAAGCAGATTGTTATCAAAATTATTTAAAAATTCTTCTATGTTTTCTCTATTACTTTGTAGCTTAATCTTTTTCCATTAACATTGCATAATAAGCTTCTCTGCTTATTTTTAATTAGATCGGCAATATATGATTACATTCTAGTCACTTCTTTAGAAGTAATCACTATTATCTGATTAAGGTCACTCCTTTTGGACTCTTTAATGCATTTACACTCATATATTCATATGGAGACACACCATATTTAACATAAATGTTATCATTCTGTATGTTATTTATAACCTGCTTTTTCACTGAACAGTGGTTAAGTATTTCCTTGTTAGTACTTATAGATTGACTTCGGCATTTTCTAACTGATGCATGACAGTCTATTATATGAGGTACCATAATTTATGGCTTGAGTCTTTTATATTTAAGCCTTCAATCCATCTGAATTGTGTGTGTGTATGTGTGTGTGTGTGTGTGTGTGTGTGTGTGTGTAGTGAATTAGGGATATAATTTCCCCCCCAATAATTTTCCTAAAAGCATGTGTTGACTAACCCATTTTTCTCCTACTGACTTGAAATATTACTTTACAATTGAATGAACACTAGATTGACGTTGTTGGGAGATGGACATAGCAAAGTGCTGAGGAGCATATGAAGGCGCTTCCAGCGTCTGCTATACCAGTAATATCAGCTGGCCTGGGGTTCCTGGTTTTTCTCTGGCTATGCAGCTTGATCTGGTCAGACAGAAAGGACTGTCCAATAATCCCTTATGGTTTTATCCCCAGGTACACAGAAATCTTAGTTTTGAAATGAGACCATTTAACCTTCTTCTCTTTCTTCCCCCCCCACCCTCCTCCTTCATCATCGTTGAGATGACTTGGGCTAATATCTGGTAAATCTGCTTTCATTTTATTAGAACATTAAAATTGTTATTTTTTTATACATTTATCAGGTTATTATAGAAGGTACAAATGAACAATCAGATGCACAGACACAGCCTGGAAGGGTCCTGAGCTTAGAGACTTCTTTGTGGAGTTGGGATGGACCACCCTCCTGGCAGGTGGATGTGTTCACCAATTTGGAAATCTGTTTTAATTGTTACGTATTTGTTTTTATGGGTATTAGAAAAAACTCACACATGGGAGCCACAAGACTAAGGTAGGTATTTAAATTAATGAAAGTGAATCAGTTTAAAGAAGAACATTTTACTTGAGTAGCCATGGCAGAGATGCTACTGATGGTTTGAGGATGATTGACATTTGGTAAAATGAAATAATAATATTATCAGTTAAGAGTAATTGCAGCTTCAAGGAATAAAAACCTAACTCATAGTGACTTAAAAACATAGGGGTGAGGGTTTTTTTCTTCTTCTGGTTTTGTTATTTTATGCAGGATATCCACTAATGTTGGCTAGGGGGCTCAATGACGTCCAAGAGTGAGAGACCTCATTGGGATTCTTTTGGCCACGAGGAAAATCACGGTCCCATGATGGCTGCTGCAGCTCTGGCTATCACAACTAAAAGAAGAAAATGGAAGAGTGCCCCCAAGAAGCATCTTTCCTTTTTGTCAGGTAAAGCAAGAGCTTTCCTAGAGTTCGCAGAATTCTTCTTCTTAAGCCTCATTTGCCAGAAACATATACATGGCCACTGCTCAGTGTAAGGGAGGCAGGAAGAGTGGATAACAGATTGTCACACTTGGCTTAGACCAGCCTCATCAAACTGAGGTCCTCTTAGTGAGGATGGAAAGGGAATGGGTAGTGAATAGACAATTGCAGTGTGTGCCATGTGGAAACGTGTGGACCAGCAGGGAGAAGCCAAGATGGCAGAACATATGGCCCCAAAGAGAATATTGCAGGGGAGTAATATCAGGCTTTCAGCTTTGATCTCTAAATGACAAACTGTACTTCATTTCCTGTTCTTGCGAGCTGGTGAGATTGCCTGTTGTATCACTTCCATAAATTATCCTTTGACTTGAGCTAGTGGGGGTGGGGTTTTATTCTTTATAGACCTGAGCAGAGTTTTGGACACATTTTAAAGTGTGTTTTTTCATTTGTTCTTTATAGCAATTATTACCCTTATTTTATACAAGAGGAAAAAGAGGTTCTAAGTGGTTAAGTCACCCAACTTCATGTGACTCTAACCCAGGTTTTCTGACAACTAGGACATTCTTTATGCCATCTCTGTATTTTTAGGAGGACCATCTTTAAAGAGGAAGTGTTTATTTCTTAAATAGCATCAAGAGGACAAAAGGAATAAATACATGAGAGATGGAGTTTCCTCTGGGGCCTGTCAATGTCACCCATCAGCTCTGTCCCTGGGTTATGTCAAAAGTCAGGAGGCGGCTTGACTCTGTCGTGCATCTGGGTTTCAGAGACCTAGGGAATGTTTAGTTTTCTGCTTGTCTATTTCCAAACTTTATGCATGTAATTTATTGTCTTGATTACAATTTAACATGGTTGGAAGATGTGAGACATTCAAGTTACAGATTTGTGTGAGAAGCAGAGGAGAAAATCAGTACGTTTGGGAGTTATGGCCCTCCTCACTTCTCACGCCATGTTCTCTCCTGGGGTGACCTCAGCCAGCCATGGCTCTTACCACCATTGAGACAGTGCTGGCTCTGTAGACGTTGATTCATCCCGGTCAAGCAGAAGTTATTATCTCCTCTCCCTACATTTGACCTTTGTCCTGCACTCCCTGTATTGGTAAATGATACAGCTATCTACATAGTCACGCCAGGAAGTCATTACCCACATGTGCAATGCCTTGCCATATTATGTAGATTCTTTCTTCTATATCACGCTGTAACATGCCCCCTCTCCCCTTCTCTGAATGCCTCTGTTCAGTCCTTCATTCCCTTTCAGATGGTGGCCGCCATCTCCTGGACTCGGTGATTTCCCAGTTGGTTGGAAAACTTGGGGTGCTTGTTAATCATCTAGAATCCCAGACCTTATCCCAGACTCTGATTCCGTAGGCCTGGGGTGGGGCCCTGGAAGCTGTATGCTAAACAAGTGTCCCAGGCAATTCTTCTAAGCAACAGGCAGCACTGGTATCTAGCTGGTCACCCTGCATCAGGTCTCTCTCCTGTCAGTCTAGCCCTATCTACTGTAGAAATATCTTCCTAAAATGTGTCACTAGCTTTTTATCTGTAGCATAAAACCCGGACTCTGTAACATGACAAACGGCATGATTTGGGCACTATCTCCCTCTCCAGTCTCATCTCTTGTCTTCCCTAATAATACAAAATATTTGTCAAATTTCCGGATCCCGTTGCTTTTTTATTGTTCAGTGCCTTTGCATATCCTGTCCTTTCTGCATGGACAGCCCTCCTTCCCTAAATCTACTTGGAAAAGTCCCCTCCATCCTGCAAGACCCAACTCAAGTGTCCTTTCTTCCCTGAAGCTTTCCTTGCCACCCCTGGAACTTGAACATATGTTTATTATTTCAGTTACCCCACTGAATTCTCTGTGGCAGAGACAGTGATTAGTCAACAGTACAGGTGGTATTTGTAGTGGTAGGTGCTTGTTAAATATCTGTTAGATAAAGACAGCTTTTCTTGTGTGAGAGGAACTTTAGTGCAAGCAAATATGGCAATTTCCAGGAAAATAGTGTTCCCGCTTTTCCCCCCTGTGAATCTAAACTCTAGAGAGTTTCTTACTGTGAAAATCAGTCATCACTTTACTTGTTTACATTTACAAAGTCAATATATTAAACTATGAAATAATAGTCAACATTTGTCTGGTGCCCACTGTGTGCTAGAAAACTGCATTCATCATTTTACTTCGTCTTACAGATGAGGAAACTGAGGCTCACGGGTGAATTAATTTGCCCAAGATCACAAAACTGGTAAGTGGTAGGACTGCTACAATGCTATTCTGCCTCTTCCAGAGATTTATTGAACAACCATTTGGATATGCCATATGTGTCTAGGATAAAAGATCCCTGTACTGAGAGGTGTAGGTAATGGAAATGAATGAAGCAGTGTGGGCATGAGGCAATAAGGGTGTGTGTGTGGCAAACTGGAGGGTGTATACCCTGTTTAAAGGAGTTGGCCAAGACTGAGTGCCAGCTAATCTCCCTCCCCAACATTTTATTATGAAACATCTCAAACACACAGCAAAGTTGAAAGAATTTTACATCACGTTACCCATTAATCCATTTTGCTTTTTTGACATGTTTCAAAGTAAATTGCACAATAGCAGACATCTCCCTAAATACATCAGTATGGACAGTATTAACTAGAGATGAATATTTGTTTATAGATCTTTGTCTTTTTAAAAAATGTTTTTATTAAAAATGTAGCTAACATACAATATCAGTTTCAAGTTATTCAACATTTAGTTATTCAACATTTAGTTATTCAACATTTACATGCCTAAATAATTTATCACCATGATAAGTATAGCAACCACCTGACATGGTACCACACTGTCACAATATTATTGACTATATTCCCTATGCTGTACATTACATCAGGTGTACAGCATAGTGGTTAGACATTTATATAATTTAAGAAGTGATCCCCCTAACTAGTCTGGTACTCACCTGGTGCTATACATAGACACTACCATATTATTGACTACATTCCCTATGCTTTACTTTACATCCCGTTGACTATTTTGTAACTTCCAATTTGTATTTTTTAATCCCTTCACCTATTTCACCCTGCCACCAGCCCCTCTCCCCTCTGTCACCCTGATAATTCTAGTACCCATCTGACACCATATGTAGTTATTATAATATTATTGACTATATTCCTTATATTATACCCTACATCCCCATGATTACTGTGTAACAACCAGTTTGTACTTTTTAATCCGTTCCCCTTCTTACACTCACCTCCAACCCTCCTCCCATCTGGCAAACATTAAATGTTCTCTGTATCTATGAATTTGTTTCTGTTTTGTTTGTTTATTTTGTTCTTTAGATTCCTCTTGTAAGTGAAATCATATGACATTTGTCTTTTGCTGTCTGACTTACTATGCTCAGCACAATACCCTCTAGGACCATCCATGTTATCACAGATGGCAAAATTTCATGCTTTCTAATGGCTGACGAATATTCCATTGTATATATGTACCACCTCTTCTTTATCCATTCATCCATTCAGTGACACCCAGGTTGCCTTCATATCTTGGCTATTGTAAATAATGCTGCAATGAACATACAGATGAACACGTCCCCTCAAAGTAGCATTTTGGGTTTCTTTGGATAAACACCCAGAAGTGGGATTACTGGATCCTTCTTTGTCTCCTGTTATAGCCTTTATTTTAAAGTCTATTTTTTCTGGTATAAGTATTGCTACCCCAACTTTTTTGTTAGTTTGTTTTCATTTTCACGAAATAACTTTTTATAGCCCTTTACTTTCAGTCTGTGTGTGTCTTGATCTGGAGTGTGTCTTGTAGGCAGCATATGTATGGGCATTGTTTTCTTATTCATTCAGTTACCCCATGTCTTTTGATTGGTGCATTTAATCCATTTACATTTAAAGTATTTGGTGATGGATGTGTAGTTGCCATTTTATTATTCATATTTTTTATCTTTTTTATTTTTCATCTTACAGAAGTCCCTGTAAGATGCCTTGTAATACTGGTTTGGTGGTAATGAACTCTAGGTTTTTCTTGTCTGGGAAGCTTTTTATCAATTCTAGATGATAGCTTTGCTGGGTAGAGTAATCTTGGTTGTAGATTTTCGCTTTTCATCACTTGGAATATTTCCTGCCAATCCCTTCTGACCTGCAAAGTTTTTGTTGAGAAATCAGCTGACAGTCTTTTGGGAGCTCCCTTATAGGTAACTAACTGCTTTTCTCTTGCTGCTTTTAAAATTTGCTCTTTATCTTTAACCTTTGGCTTTTTAATTATGATGTGTCTTGGTATGGGCCTGTTTGGGTTCATCTTGTTTGGGACTCTCTGCACTTCCTGGGCTTGAATATCCATTTCCTTCACCGGTTTAGGGAAGTTTTCCATCATTATTTCTTCAAATAGGTTTTCAATCTCTTGCACTCTCTCTTCTTCTTCTGGTACCCTTATGATGCAAATGTTGGTTAGCTTGATACTGTCCCAGACGCCCCTTAAATTGTCCTCATTTTTGGTTTTGTTTTTTGCTGTTCTGTTTGGGTGTTTTTTGCTACCTTATCTCCTGATCATATCACTGATTCGATCCTCTGCTTCATCTAATCTACTATTGATTCCCTTTAATATATTCTTCATTTCAGTTATTGTATTCTTTATTTCTGACTGGTTCTTTTTTATGTTTTCTATCTCCATTTTTATGTTTCCTATCTCTCTGTTGTAGTTCTCCCTGAGATCATTGAACATCCTTATAACCAGTGTTTTGAACTCTGCGACTAGTAAGTTGCTTATTTCCATTTTGTTTAGTTCTTTTTCTGGAACTTTGTTCTGTTCTTTTATTTGGGACATATTTCTTTGTCTGCCCATTTTGGCTTCCTCCCTGTGTTTGTTTCTATATATCAAGTAGGGCTGCTATGTCTCCCGGTCTCAGTACAGTGGCCTTATGTAGTAGGTGTCCTGTGGGTCCCAGTGGTGCAGTCTCCCTGGTCACTAGAGCTGGATGCTCCAGGTTTGTCCCTTGTGTGGGTTCTGTGTGTTCTCCTGCTATAGTTGAGTCTTGGTTGCCGTTTGTATATCAATGGGAGGGATTGACCCTGGGCTTGTTGGTTGTGAGGACTGGCTGTGACTATAGTAGAGGAGCTGCTGTGCATGGGCTGACCCTACAGAGCAGGATTCACTTTAGCAGGGCTCTGGTACCTACCCAGTCTGCCCTTCGTGTGTATCGTCCTTGGAGGAGGCTGGGTGATGTTCCAGCTCGGTTTGAAGTTGGTCACTGGGTGTGCCAGCCCTGGGGTCTCCTGGAAGGGGCCCTGCTGTAGGTCAAGTTCAGCTGCAGCCTGTGCCCTGCCCAGAACCACCTGCAATCTGCAGATGGCTGCCGCTGTGCTGTGCTAAGAGGTGCCTTGAGAGGCCAAGATGTGAATTAAGGCTGGCTGCTGCTAGTACCAGGCTTAGAGCTGCTCACCCAGAGGTACAGGACATGCTGAAGTCAGGTGCTTCTTGTTTGGGTTTTGTGAACCTTTGAGAGACTTTAGGAAAGTCTGCAGCACAAGACAAGGCAGGCAGTTTGGAGCACTGGAATCAGTTTGGGGGGGGGCCTGAAAGTTGAGTGGGGTGTGGTCTCAGAATCACCAGGGCTGGGCAAATGAACGGCATTAGTCATGTTGATGAAGACTTAGATATAACGGCGGTAGCCTGAGTCTGCACACCGGGACTGGGGAGGGCTCAACAAAGAAACAATGGTTTCCACCATCTCCTCCATCTGGGAGAAAGCTGCCCCTCCAACCCTCAC
Organism: Rhinolophus sinicus; assembly: GCF_057876585.1. NCBI lineage: Eukaryota > Metazoa > Chordata > Mammalia > Chiroptera > Rhinolophidae > Rhinolophus > Rhinolophus sinicus. The sequence continues at coordinate 196,627,704 of NC_142517.1, read as the reverse complement.
CCTAGAGTCAGACAACTCAGTTTCTCCCTGTATGTCCCTTTCGCCTTTAGAGCTCCTGCCCAGCGCTGGAGCTCAGAGTGAGTGAGTCCATCAGCAAGTAAGTCCATGCACGGGCCCTCTAAGAGGAGTGCCCCGGGTTGTAGCAGCCCTCTGTCCCATTCAGCCACCATCTCTGCTGGTTTTCATAACCAGAAATTATGGGGACTTCTCTCCCCAGCACCGGAACTCTGGGCTGGGGAGCCTGGTGCAGCACTGGGACCCCTTGCTCCTCCCGGGGAGACCTCCGCATGCGGGTGTGGGACCAGCCTGTTCCGTGTCTCTACCCCTCCTATTGGTCTCAAAGTGGATTCTTCTATATGTCCTTAGAGGTAAGAGTTTGGTTTAGCAAGACTTCAGACGATTCTCAATGATGGTTATTTTGTAGTTTATTTGTAATTTTGATGTGGTCGAGAGAGAAAGGTAAGCACAACATTTATCTACTCTGCCATCTTGACCAGAAGATCAGAAATTTTTTATTTTAATGAAGTCTAATTTATCAAAAAATTTTTCAATGGTTATTGCACTTTTTGATTTGTCTAAGGAACTTTTTGATTTCCCCTAAGTTGTGAAGATATTCATGTTTTCCTTTAAAAGCTTTGCAGTCTTAGCTTTTACGTTTAGGCCTATGATTCATCGCAAAATAATGTTTGCATATGATCAAGGTTTGTATTTTTCCCATGTCCAGTTGTTCCAGCACCATTTTGGAGGTAAAACTTTCCTTTCCTCCTCTGATGGTTTTGGCCCTTCTGTTGAAAATTGAATGATCGTGTGAATGTGGCTCTATTTCTTGGATCTCTTCTCTGTACCAACTTTAGTTGATTTTTGCCATGGACTCTGTATTGCCAGGTCTTGCACATTTTAGAATTGGGCATAGAAACCCTGATTTTTTTTATATGAAAAAGTCTAATTTTTTAAAAGTTGAGAACCAATTCTAATTTAAATGAACAAACAACGAAACCAATCCTATGCGGCCAAAGAAATTCACCTGAAGGCGAATTGCCTCTATGACATTGGAAGTAATTTCAGCATGAAGCTGGATCTGTGTATAGTCATGTAAATCAATGGCCTTATTTTAAATGAAAGAAAATGGAGATGTTCCCAAGGCATGTAGGTAGGTTTCGATAGTCAATGCAAATCAATGATAATTCACTGCCAGGGCAGGAATAAAACCAAGGGCTGAGCTCTCTTTGGTGTTTAGGAGAGTGGGGGAGCACATCCACGGAGCTACCTTGAATTGTAACTGGAAACAGTACAGGCAGAGAGGACCAAGTGGGAGGTGAGGAGAAGCCAGGATATCCTGGATTGTAGCGGAGGGGCTGAGAGTGTAGGCAGCTAGACAGACCAATGACAAGAAAGAGACAAAGATCAAGAGAGTTCAGGGTGAGCTGATTTGGAGTCAAGGGTCTGAAGTGGAGGGAACTAGAGAAATAACAGGTCTCTAAGCCCGGGCCTAACAAGATGCTTCCTGGAATTGGCTGAAGGCCTCTTTGGCTCTCTGGGGGAAAGTTGAGACAGAGCAGCCAGAAGACATACAAATGCAGATGCAAAGAGCTTAAAGGAGGGTGCTCGGCAGCACCACAACCTTCCCACCGCTGGCTTTACGTTATTAGTTTTTAACATTTTTAGATTATATTTTACACTTAAAATTTGTAATGGGAATCACTTCACATGTTTCAAAAATAAAAAAAAAATTACAAGCTATTAATGAAAAGTCTTCTTTCTCCCATCTGCCCAGTTCCCATCTCCAACCCGTCCACCCGCAGCGAACCATTTGTACAGTTTATTTTACTGCAGCCATTTTTACTGCATACTACTTTGGCAGCCATATCTGTCAGACAGAATGCTGGTTATATTGGTAGCTGGTTGGGCCACGTAAAGTAGACCTCAGTGCATTTGGCTGTATGTTAAGAGAAAATAAGCAAGCCTGCATTAAAAACAGAAGTTAGTTAGAACTTGCTAGAACCTTGCCTCATGAATATGTAAGAGAGGAAGGAACTCATTCTACTGAAATTGTGATGTGGTGCTTTTACTGACTGAATGTGTCTCCTCAAAATTCATATGTTGAAACCCTAACCCCCACTGTCGTGGTATTTAAAGGTGGGAACTTTGGGAGGCAATTTGGTTAAGATGAAGTCATAAGGTGGGACTCCATGATGATATTAGTGACTTTACATCGTGTGAAGACACGGTTGCACAGAAGGCAGTTGTCTGCAACCAGAAGAGAACCCTCACTACCAGGGCTTGGCCGTACCCTGATCTCAGACTTCCAGCCGCCAGAACTGTGAGAAATAAATATCTGTTGTTTAAGTCACCAAGTCCGTGGTATTTTGTGATGGCAGCCCAAGCTGACTAAATGATGGAGGACCAAAAAATGAGCTATAAGAAAATGGAAAAGATTTTCAATTGCTGACATATACCTTTTAACTGCTTTGCTGAGAGTAGCCAGATGTGCTGTTTGACAGTGTGTTCACGTTGGTCTGGAGGAAGGGTCTGTGAGCTGGCAAAGGGGGATGACCATGAGGACAGGGCTATTAAGTGCTTGAAGCCAGTAACTAGTTGAGTGACATGCATGGGTGATCAACTGCTCGTCTCAACCTACACTCATACCCTGGCACTTGCTAACTTCTAACCTGGAAGGAGTTTAAGTGGAGAATGGAAAAGGTTTGCAAACCTTAAAGTGTGGTGTTAGGTGCTAAATATCGACTGCCTAACCCAACTTCTATGTGGTAGAGGGTATTTTCACCTGATGATTTCACTGCCCCTCTCCAGTTGTTTGGTTTGATTTGAAGATAACGCTGCCCTCTCCTGGACTGATCCTACAACTACAGCCCCTGGCCACCAGGAGTAGATTGTATTGTCTTCCTTGGCTTGATCTCAGGTGTATACTGGTAGCGAGGGGCCTTATGTTTTACTAAGTTATTTCTTACAGTCATAGTAGAGTCAGCTTTCTCTCCAGTGTTATTTCTCAGAGACCAGAGGCAAGATAAACAGAAGGCAAGTCACTTGTGGGTCTCCCAATCTCTAGGTACATAATCCATCCTTCTTTCCTTTCTTCAACTATTTATTGCACCCTAATTGCTAACATGCCTCCTAGGCACTTGGGATACAGTGATCAAAACAGAAGCATAGTGTTCCATTTTCTAGATCTACTGTAATTGGTATAAAAGTTTTTTGAAGGACCCTGAAATTATTACCTAATTTTATTATTATAAACAATCCTGTGATTAACTTCGTTCTTCCTTGCTTTCTTTCTTTCTATGTTGTTTCCTTCCCTCACATTAAGTGGAATTTCAGGGTCAGGGTCTGCATTGTTTAATGTGTTTGGTACACATTCCTCCAACAGGTTCATGGGTTTGTATAAAGGCAGTTAAGAACATTGATTATCTGTGAGACACTGTGCTAAACACTTTACACGTGTTAATTCACTCATCCTCACACCAATCCTATGAGCTAGGTGCTACTTTTGTTCTCATGTTACAGATGAGAAAACTGAGGCCCAGGGAGAGTAAGCTTCCCATGGGCACACAACTGGCCAGGGACAGAGCTGGGATTTGCATGGAGGTGGTTTGGTTCTAAAACCCGTGCTCTTATCCCATTTCATCATTATGACGGCTCCACGAGGCAAGTTTTATTATCCCCATTTCTATGGCTAGGACAACAAACTTGTCCAAGATCATAGACTAGTAAATGAGGGCCCCTGTCTACATCATGGTCTGTTTGACTCCAAAGCAGAAATTTCTGGGTCCTTCATGAGGATTTCTGAATTCAGTCAGGAGAGTGTTCTGAGATGAGTTCTTATGTGCTCACTTCTCAAGGTTCCTTTCTGGCTTCCACCAGAGCTTGGCAATCAGGGCTAGGAGGTCTGCACGTGCCCAGGTTATACCTGTTAAGTCCAGCTATTATCCTGACCGTCACAACCTGGACCTCGTGATGCATTGACATTCTTCCCCTCTTCCCTCATCCTAGATCACTTTTGGTTTCCAGAACTCTCTTACTTGGGCATAATTTTGGTTGTGGGTAATAGAAAACTCTATTTGAATACATCTTAGCAATAAAGAGAATTTATTGACTCATGCAACTGAAAAGTACAGGGAGAAGATGACCTCTGGGCATGATTTGTTCAGGACTCTGGCTCTATTTCTCTGTGATTCTCTCAGCTCTGCTTCCTCTGTGTGTTAGTTTTTGTCCTTGGATTGGTTTGCCATTTACGGTAACAAAATGGAGTCCAGCAGCCACAAGACTACATAGTTGCTTTTCCACTGTCATCAAATAACCATCCTGAACTTGGCTCTGAGTAGATCATCTTAGGTCACATACTTGCCCTTGAACCTGTCACTGTGGCAATGGGGATGATCACTGGGGAGACAGGTGAATCCTCTCCTTCCCTTCCTTTGCCTTCACTTTGGTCCCCAGGTTTAAGTGGATTCTTCTGCAGGCATGTGAGGCGGTGCTGATGCAGACATCAGACACAGAGTTGACACAGAGGCACAAAGTTGACACAGAGACAAAAGAGAAATACTTAAACAGCCATATTGTGCTGTTCACATGGTCTTGCATAGAAGTTGCCATTTTTAAAACAGAGTGGCAAGAAGAAGCCTCTGCATTTTGCCAGCAGATTGGCATTCAGGCTGCACATGTCACAACAATATTTTGTGGCACTGGATGTTCTGCACAGAATGAAAAAATGCTTTCCCATTAGGAACATTAGGAGGGAGCAGTTGCAAGTGGGAAGTGAAGTATGGAAGATATGTTGGTGGGCAGACTTGCTGGAATGTTTTCAAATGGGTAAAATTTTATTCCATGCTCATGTATACGTGCCTTTCCCCCACTCAGTGAAATGCTCTTTCCTACCATGAAGGGAAAGGTTCTTTCAACTCTTGACCTCCAGATCGTTTTCCCTCTGGAGACCTAAACTACCACAGTTGCCACCCCTATGGTTCTCCATAAGGGCTGCTCCCCCATTTACTCCTCAGGCTTGAAGTTGGACCATATCCTTCCCTAATAAGTCAGTCATTAGTCTAAATAGACTGGAGTGCTGAATGACTTGATTGAGGGCTTAGGAAGAGCAGAAGGGAATTATATGTAAGAGGAGCTTAAAAACAGATACCAGATATGGCTGCTCTTGCCCTAGTCCCTTGCAAGGACTTCCCATCTAGTGACTGCTGCCCCCTTGTGGCAAACACGCTCTTTCCCTGTAGTCTCATCTTGCACTTGAGCACGCACAGGCGTTTTGCAGTCCAGGCCACGTAAAGTCTGTTTTCTCCTGTGTCCCCACTATTTTCTGCCCCAGGAGCTACCTTTTCCTAGATGATTAATAGGGGGCATGTTCACTCCCTTCAGGGACTCCCCCATCTTCAAGTCCTTTCTAGTTTAAGCATCAGATCACAATTGTCCAACAGCAGTACAAGCAAAGCATGGGGAGCCCCAGGCAGTGGTCTCCTACACTTCCTGCTACTATTTATAAATGATAAGAGAACCCAGAGGAAGGCATGACTTAGCTTAAAAAATATGCTTCCAGGCGCAGAATTGTAGGTACCATTAGCATGATAAATTTGGCATTTATGGAAGGGGCATAATTTACAATGAACAGATTGGTGCTAACTTTAAACAATAGATGATGTTTGGGAAAGAACATCCAGCCAACTAGCCTGGCTGTATGGAAGTGAAGCTTTCAGGCACTCTGTGTGCCTGCCGTCACAGGCACTCTGAATCATGGTGGTGATCCACGATCCATGAATCGTAGGAGATATGTCTAAGTGTCATTTACTGCAAAACCATTAATTGAGCACTTACTCTATTCCCTGCAGAGGATAAAGATGATTTGGACAGGGTCCCTGCTCTCTAACAGTCCACAGACTAGTGGGGAAGGCTGATGTAAACACATCATTGCAGTACAGTAGGGTTCATGTTATCATGAAGAAGTGATTAAAGTGCCAGAGGGTTAAAGCCAAGGGGCAGACATTAGCTGCTGGGGGGAGCCAAGGCAGGTTCCCAGAGAATCCATCCTTCCATACTGAGAGAGGAAAAGAATGACACGAGTCCTACCTTCTCTGTTCACTAATTGCTCCAGCTCCAATGGTCTCCCTGCTGTCCAGCCCATGCCCCCAGCCTCTGGGCCATTGTCATCAACCACTTGTTGGCAGTGGTTGTGCAAAGGAGCAGCTGGCAGTGGAGAGGGGTTAATTCTCCCTCCATATCTCCAACAGCCCCAGGCCACCCCAAAGAAGCCTTTCATATAAGTAAAAGTTGGGTGCTTTTTGTCCTAACATAGCTCAGGTACAGTCTTCCACCTCCTTCCCATCAGATTGCCCCCAAGTTCCTCCTAAGTGGGGGACTCCAGCAAGGCCTTCTTCCAGTGAACTCCTTCTGAAATCTCTACTGTAAAAAGCCAAATCCTTTCCCCTTTATTCATGTCAGGAAAGTTGGGAGCTTGCAAAGGTGGTCTACTAGGGAATTTAAGAGATAAACCGATGAAAATAAATACGAAAAAAGGAAGAGAATAAAAATAGTCACCATCTTCATGCCTGGTACCCCTGCTTGGACATATGGACCCTGAGAGTCTGTGACAGGGCTGCGATCTCTTGACTTCATCTGTTTCGAAATGTAGACGTGGGCAGGGCTCAAAGAGGAGGCTGTGACGTGGCTTCCTTCTCTTTATTCATCAAGTTCCTTCTCACTGTTAAGTCATTCTCTTCTCTGAGCTCCCGGCTCTTACAGTTGGACACACCTGGCTGGTGCCTCAGGTAGGAAACCACCTCTGTTGGCTAGGCCTTCCTTTGGGATAGGGAAACTTGGTTTGACTGTATGTTAGAAAATGTATCCATATCTCTAGGACCTGAAGATTTCTGCTCAGTTGGCTTCCTGCCTCCTCTCTTGTGACCGGGTGTTCAATTCTGACCTCATAGATGGCTGTAGTTGGTGACAAGGAGGCCACGGCCTTTTACCTCCACCTTTTACACCTCTCCCTTTTGCAAGGAAGAGGCTATATCTCCCCAATTTCATGTTTACTGCTTTGCCCTAAGAGTTTATCTTCTGAGAAAATGCAATACTGGCACGGAGAGAACATAATTAAAATGTGTGGATCTGAATGAACTTATTATAGAACCTCAGGCCTGAAAGCAATCCATGGGTTATCTACTCTGCCTCCCTCAATTTGCAGATGAGAAAACTGAAACATATAGCAGTAAAAGGACCCTCTCAAGGTCACACAACTTATTAATGATAGAATCAGGATAGAATAAGGACTGGATACAAGGTACCCGTATTTCCAGTCTTGGTAACTTTCCAAAGGTTTTCAGATTGTTCTCTGGCTAGTCCTGAGCATTTGGGGGCAACCTCCTTAGCAGCTGTCTGGGTAGAGGGAGAAGGGCACCTTCCCTCCCCAGCAGATGAGGCTTTATCTGTTTTACGTATTGGACTCCTGGGAAGGTTTTGCTTCAGCAAAGTGTTTCACAATTTAAAAGGATGTTTGAAAACTACTGAATGGTTCTGTGGCTATTTAGGAGGTGATTTCAGGGGCCAAGATGGGGACTTCTCTCAAAAGCTCGCACTCTCTTTAGACAGTGGACCAAAACATTTATTGCTTCTTTAGAGAGAAGACTTAAAATACACTTTAATGCAATTCACTGTTATCATTTCCTTCCCTTGGTAGATTTTAAGAAGGTTAAACAGAATCAGAAAGGACATAGGAGGAGAAATAAAACAGAAGGGGACATCTGGGAATAGGTTTGCCTCCTTCCATTTTGCTTAACATTGGCCTCCCATCTGAGTGTCCTCCCATCTGGTCCTCCCATCTGAATGCACAGACATGGCTGAGGATGGAGAAGGCTAATGAGAGGACAGAGGTGAATTTGTAGGTAGAGTTGAGGCAGTTATAGGGCGAACCAATGGCCAAGGTCTTTCCCCTGTAGTTAACTTTATCCCATGCTGAAGCCAGGCCTCGAAGTTGTGGAAGGTTGACACACTTCCAGATAAAGCCAGCCTCTAAAAAGTCCAAGATGGAAGTAAAGGAAGGGATCTCCAGTTGCCAAACCAACAGAGAAGCAACAGATAGCCCAGTAACTGTTCTCACATCCAGGATGAGAATGACTTGAATCTGAGTTACTAAATCACATTTCTATCCTAATCTTTCAACTAGATCAAACCATGACTATCTTTGTGGAAAATGTATGGAATGAGACTGATTTTTATATGATGTATGGCAGTGAGTTTGAAAATTTCACTGGCCTGCCACCCACAGAAAACAATTATAGCCCCTGTCGAACGGACACTGATACAATCAACAAGTATGCTGTGATCATCATCTATGCCCTGGTCTTCCTGCTGAGCCTGCTGGGAAACTCCCTGGTGATGCTGGTCATCTTGTACAGTCGGGTCAGCCGCTCGGTCACTGACGTCTACCTGCTGAACCTGGCCATGGCCGACCTGCTCTTCGCCCTGACCTTGCCTATCTGGGCTGCCTCCAAGGCAAAGGGCTGGGTCTTTGGCACATCCCTGTGCAAGGTGGTCTCGCTCCTGAAGGAAGTCAATTTCTACAGTGGAATTCTACTCCTGGCCTGTATCAGTGTGGACCGCTACCTGGCCATTGTCCACGCCACACGCACACTGACGCAGAAGCGGCACTGGGTCAAGTTCATATGCATAGGCATCTGGGCCCTATCGTTGATCCTGTCCCTGCCCCTCTTTGTGTTTCGCAGGGCCCATCAACCACCTGGTTCCAGCCCAGTCTGCTACGAGGACCTGGGCGCCAATACAACAAAATGGCGCATGGTGATGCGGATCTTGCCGCAGACCTTTGGCTTCCTCCTGCCTCTGCTGATCATGCTGTTCTGCTATGGCTTCACACTGCGCACGCTGTTTCAGGCCCACATGGGGCAGAAGCACCGGGCCATGCGGGTCATCTTTGCTGTCGTGCTCGTCTTCCTGCTCTGCTGGCTTCCCCACAACCTGGTCCTGGTGGCAGACACCCTCATGAGGTTGGGGGTGATCAAGGAGACCTGTGACCGCCGAAACGACATTGGCCGTGCCCTGGAAGCCACCGAGATTCTGGGCTTCTTACACAGCTGCCTCAATCCGCTCATCTACGCCTTCATTGGCCAGAAATTTCGCCATGGACTCCTCAAGATCATGGCCATCCATGGCCTGGTCAGCAAGGAGTTCTTGGCCAAGGAAGCCAGGCCTTCCTTTGCTGGCTCTTCTTCAAGGAACACTTCTGCTACCCTCTAAGACCGCTGTGCTTGTCGCAGCCCCTCAGGGATGCTCCCTTCTCATCAGCACCCAAGCCTCATGACACTGGCTGTTCACAGTCTCTGAACTGTGTCAAGGAGGCCCTCCATTGAGGTTACAGGAAGTTGCTGAGGCCACATCCTTACCAGGCCCTCGCTGTATGGTTTAGAAAGCCTGCCCTGGCGCCCCGCCCCTTACTGTAATACCATGTCAACTGCGAAAGCTCTGTCCATTCTTCCACGGAACCCGTAGCATTCTGTCTTGTGAGACATTTCAAAGACAGCTTTTTAAGTAACTACAAATAGCTCCCACCATTGGGAGCCAACACCATAGTTGCTTCCCCAACTCTCCCTTTGTCTGCTAGCAAAATCTACTTCCCTTGACAGAGGCTGAAAATGACAGATACTCACTTTCTAAGATTCCCTTAAGCTAGGAGTGGCCATATCATCCAGTTCTGACTAATGAAATTTACGGGCAAGAATGTGCTGATAAACCATTCTCCTACGGAAAAAAGTCCTGATTTGTAGCATTCACCAACTTTCATGGTATAAATTCTCCCATTATTGCAATTTCAAGGGTGATGGGGTTTAGCAACCAGCTTACAAAACTCTAGAAAATGTAATAATCTACTTTCACAGGCTGGTATGATTTGGCTTCAGTACACCATTGCTTAAGAGGAATCTGCTGGGCTGGCCCGGTGGCTCAAGTGGTTGGAGCTCCGTGCTCCTAACTCCAAAGGCTGCTGGTTCGATTCCCACATGGGCCAATGGACTCTCAACCACAAGGTTGCCAGTTCGATTCCTCAACTCCCGCAAGGGATGGTGGGCTGCGCCCCCTGCAACTAAGATAGAACACGGTACCTTGAGCTGAGCTGCCGCTGAGCTCCCAGATGGCTCAGTTGGTTGGAGCACGTCCTCTCAACCACAAGGTTGCTGGCTTGACTCCCGCAAGGGATGGTAGGCTACGCCCCCTGCAACTAACGTAGGCTACTGGACCTGGTGCTGAGCTGCGCCCTCCACAACTAAGATTGAAAGGACAACAACTTGATTTGGAAAAAAGTCCTGGAATTACACACTGTCTCCCAATAAAATCCTGTTCCCCTTCCCCCAATAAAATCTTCGGAAAAAAAAAAAGAGGAATCTGCTGGGGCCAGAGGACTCCTGGGAAATATTCCTGGTTAAAAAAGAGAGACACCAACCCACACATGTTTGGATCTTGCCTTTGAATATGGTTATAGGATATGATAGTGTTGCTAAGACAGCAATTTTGTGGCAATGAGGGGAAAAAGCCTAGTATGCTTAGACTGGTGGAGCCGAAGAATAAAAAGAACCTAAGAATAAAGAGCCCAGAAATAAACCTAAGCATAAGTGGTCAAATGATTTTCAACAAGGGTGTTAAGACTATTCAGTGGGGAAAGGCTAGTCTTTCAACAAATGGTGCTGAGAAAACTAGAAATCCACATGCACAGAAATGAAATTGATCCCTTACCTTATACCATATACAAAAATTAACTCAGAATGGATTGAAGACCTAAATATAACAGCTAAAACTATAACACTCTTAGAAGAAAACATAAGGGAAAAGCTTCATTTGGTTTGCGGTTGGAAGTGGAGTGAGGTTCAGGAATGGGACGTAGATCACATTTGGGATTGGGAGCAGGGGTTGAGGTTGAGTCAGATGTGGTGGAGCAGGAGTCAGGGACAGAATGGCAGCCTGGGATACGGTGGCGGGTCAGAGAAGGAGTACTGTCAGGAATAGGGAGAGATCTAGAAACAGGGAGAGGCTGACAATGGGGTGAGTGAGATTTGGGGAGGTTCAAGATGGGGTTAGGACCAGATACGGGAGCGGGGGGGGGGGGTACCGGGAAACTTAGGATGGGATGAATGTGAGGGAGTGGTGAGTCTCAGGGATGGGTGCCAGAAATAGAATGAATGGCTGGGGTAGGTTAGTGGCTATAACAGTAGCCACTGCTAGTTAGTCCAGTTAGTGACTGGAACAAAAAGCCATTACTGGTAGGGCTACCACCCTCACTGGAGCCTTGTCTAAGATGGATTCCCAGGGGCCAGGATGGAGGTGCCTCTGTCTGTGCAGCTTGAGACTCTCCAAAGAGGTTGGTGAGGAAGGAGTTAGGGGCTCAAGCCCTAAGAGATGTATCTGATTAGGGAGAGAAGACAGAAGAATGTAGAACCCAGGGAAGAAGGCTGGGAACTGGGCCTGTGGACATCACTTTCTTCCCCTGTCCCTAAGACCCCTCCCCACCTCCCCTATTTTATCCCTCAATGCCCATCTTCCTCCATCCTATGCTGTCCCAAAGACAACCCCATTAGTGGCTTCAGCAAGTTAATAAGGATCCATATTGGGTCTGGGGAAATATGAATGACCAATATACAGCTGAAAAGATGCTTGACCTTCTTAGTAACCTGGGAAGTGAGAATCAAACAACAATAAAATAACTTGGAAGTGTTTTAAACAGGAGAGGGATAGAGTCAGTCCTCTCATCAAACAAAGTGCACCACTGTTTGATTAGACATTTTAATACAGTGTGTAATTCTCTGGTTATAGTAAAAGACATAAATGATTTCGATTTTGGAGCTGTAAAAATGCCAGGATATTGGTACTGAAGCAACATGGTGTATTAAAATATCAAAGACTGGTGTTTCAATCACTAAATAGGGTAAGGTTTAGATATCTAGTCAAGGTCAGGGAGAGGGTTCACCTCAGGGAGGAGCTCAATGTCAGGGTGAGGATGAGATTGGGGATCTTAGGAGAGGACTGGGGGTGGGATGTGGGGGTATTCAGAGGTGGCAGAGAGTTAGGGACGGTGTCTAGATGTCAATGTGAACAAAACTATCTCCATCTCGGTGTCCTGGATGTCTTCCATCTTTAAGTTTTCATGCTGTGACCTTTAACCGACCTTACCATCTTTAGCAAGCATTATTATCTTTGTTCCTTAAAGTTACATTGTGTAGCTATAAATATTTTTGTTAGGAGGGCCGGAATGTCATGACACCTGAGATAAATATTAAAGTGGTGATAGTATCGATAGTAAACAATCATGTATCACAAGACCACCAAGAGGTATAACCTCTGGTGAGTACGGCATTCTTTGTCCCTTTGTCTTGTCAATCATTAGTACCTGAGTTATACTATTAAAAAAATTCTGTAACAGGAGTCTGTCAGTGGAGAATAATCTGTGCAGATTGCTGGGTCATCTGTCTGCTCCGACCCTACATCCCTGTAAGTAAATTACCCGATAATAAATTCTATGGCGTTGCCTGCATTGTTTTTTGGTCTTAAGATACCTTCTCATTATGGTGGCCATTACACTTCTGCCCCACTGTCAGACAGATAGGATTGGGGTTAGAGGTGGGGTGAACATCGAGGATAGGTTTGAGGACAGGAGTTAGGATGTGAATGTATGTTCTGTACAATGCTTGCTAATTTAAAAAACTGAAAATTTGTTTTGTAGGCTTGGTTAAAATGTTGCAGCCTCCAAGTAATTGTGTTGAAATACACTATTTTCCTGTATACTAGCTCCCTTCTGACTAACCACAGCCCCCTCGGCGTCCCTTGCTCTCTGTCCAGTGGCCCATTCTCACTAGTTCCAACAAAAATATTAATTAATAACCTGGATTTTACCCGGTAGGGATTTAAGATCTTCTCTTTCCCAGCAGCTTGCATTTTAATTAGGGCCTTCCAGAGTCTGAAAAGTCTCATGGGTTCATATGAAATAAAATGACCATCTCCTCTTTGGTCTAAGGGTCTTCCCAGAGATGGGTCTTCCCAGAGATGCCCACTAACCAAGAAATCGTGATGGAGTACAGCCTTTTGCTGTCTCCACACAGAGGTCGAAGGGGCCAAAGATCTCTGGGTTTGACCCAGAAAGCTACAAGTGGCTAAGAGCTGAGCTCTCGGCACCATGGCTTTTGTCCATTTTGGTGTTCTGTTTTTTTAAACTCAGTAACCTTCTTCCAACCTTGAGGTTAGCAATGAATTAAATCATTAAAAAAATAAAAATATTACAGGAAGCGGAGTACAGCATTAGGAATAGAGACAGTGGAAATGTAATGGCTGTGTGCGATGTCAGAGGGGTAGTGGATGGGGGAGGGGGGTTCACACAGTGTGAGGGATATAAATGATAAATGTCTAAGTATTGCTTTGTCTGGTGCACCTGAAACCAATAAAATTATATAAAAAAATAAAAATAAATAAAAATAAACAGAATATGTTAACTCGGACTTTCTAAAAATTATTATTTTTTTAAATAAAAGTATTTCATGTAAATTGTTTAGTTTTATAAATATAACTTACAATGAAACGCAGCAGCAGCCCTTCTAACCTGCTTGCTACAGGAAAAAGCAACAACTTTCAATTCTCATAGCTGTTTCATCTGATAATCGTCTGCATATTTCTAAATATCATGCTTATTTTGCTGACTTTTGGTTTTCTCCCCAGTTTTAGATAATCATCTATTGACTTTCTATTTTGGCTTCTGAGGATTTAACACTCTCCAGACTCCTGCTTTTACCTTTGTTCAGCAAACAATACTGCCACGCCCTCACTCTCCCAGGACACAGATACCACACTTTTTGGTTAAATCAACATTCAGTGTTTTTGTTATAATGATTATGTAAAAAATCATTCACAGTTGGGTACAAAATCTACATTTCTTTTCTTTGTACAAGTTTTGTTTTCTCTCGATTTAACAATAGGATTTTTTCCATGTGTTTTTCATTGCACCAGTCCTAAATGTTTTCCTTAATACATTCATGTGTGTCGGGTTGTGAAGACCTCTCTCCTGGAGCCCTTCATTGTCCTGTGGCAATCTGGACAGGTTACTCTCCAGGCCTGCTCCCTTTTTCTAAATTACTTTAACTACATTTCCAGATAAACTTTAAAATTGGCTTGTCAATTTCTACGAAATAGCCTACTGTAATCTTGTTTTGCGTTATGTTGACCCTATAGAGCAATTTGGAGAAAATTGACACCTCAACGATATTGAGTCTCCCAATTCATGAGCATGGTATCTTTCTTCAATTATTTAGATATTTCTTAATTTATCTTAGAAATGTTTCCTGGTTTCTAGTATACAGATTTTGTACATATTTTGTTAAATTTATCCCTAAGTATTTATTTTATGGTTATTTGGATGCTATTAAAAATGGTATTTAGAAAAAAATTATTTTCCACTTTTTTTCTTATTCTTATATAGACATATAATTGAGTTATATATATTGACCTTGTATTCTGGGATCTTAGTAAATTCAGTTATTAGTTTTAGTAGTTTTATTTTTAAAGATTCTTTTGGATTTTATATGTATACAATCACACCATCTAAGAACAAAGGCAGTTTTATTTCTTCCTTTTCTTTATGCCTATTATTTATTTTTCTTGTCTTATTTCACTGTCTAGAACCTCCGGTACCATGCCTAATAGAAGTGGCGAGAGTAGGCATCCTTATCCTGTTATCAGTTTTGGGGTAAAGCACTCAATCTTTCTCTGTTAAATATGATGTAAGCTAAAGATTTTTCATAGAGGTTCTTTATCAGATTGAGGAAGTTCCTTCCATGAATGGGTGTTAAATCTTCCTCTTTCTTTAAAGGCCTGGGCTCTGGAGCCAGACTATTGCTTCCAGGCTTTGTATCAAAGGGCAGATTACTTAACCCCCCTTTACCACTTTGCAGAATGTGGATAATAATAATAATGCTCTGCTAATTCCTCTGAGGATTAAATTAAGTGAGTATACACACACACACACACACACACACACACACACACACACACACGACATTAAGAAGAATGCCTAGCATACAGTCAACACTGTATAAATGTTAGCTATCATTCTTTTAGTTTACCCCCTTATTTTGCTGGATTACTGGATTTTGCTGAGGAAGTACATATAAGAAAAAACATCTTTGAGAACTTGAATTTCCAAAGCCTTTATTCTACTCTGACACTTGACTGGTATTTTGGCTGAGTACTGAATTCTAGGTTGGAATTCATTTTCCTTCAGAATTTTGCGGGCTCTTAATTTCTTCTAGCTTTTAGGCTTGCTGGATTTCTGGTGTTATACTAATTCTTGATCTATTGTGTGTGACTGAATTTTCTCTTAGAACCTTTATAGGACATTCTCTTTATCTTTTTAGTTTTAGAATGCATAGTGATGTGTCTTGGTGGGTTTTTTCCCCCCTCATTCATTTTGCTGGGCACCTGGTGAATTCTTTTAACCTAGAAACTCAGGTTCTGTGAAATTTTCTTGTATTATTTCTTTGATACGTTTATATCCTTCATTTCCCCTATTCTCTTTTTCTAGGATTCTTTTTATTTTGGGGTGTTGACTCCCAAGATTGATTCTGTAGTATTTTTATCACTTTCTGCCTAGTTTTCAATATCTTCATCTTCCCACTATCCATGAAGTAACCCTCAACTTTATCTCCCAGACTTTACACTGAACTTTAAAATTTCTGCTATTTTATTTTAAATTTCCCATAGGCTGTTTTTTTTCTTTTTCTGTTCTTCAATTGTTCCCTTTTATAGCACCTTTTTCTTGCCTCATGGATACAGCATTTCCTCTCATCTTTCTGATGATACGATTTTTGTGAAGATTTCTTTAGCTTCCTTAATTTTTGTGTCTTTTGTTCTGGTCTGATAACTAAGTTACCGCTTTACATTTACTTTCTGACTTTCATTAAACAAATCTCTTACCTTTTATTTTCTCTCACGTTTCTTTGTTCTTCTAGCTTGTGGGATTATGCCTTAAAAATAACTTTAGTGTCATTTTCAATGGGTTTTGAGAGGGACAAGAGGTAAAAACATTCCTCCAATCTTCCATTTTTGATACAAAAGTCCTCTGGATTTAAAAAACATACTTATTTTAAAGTCACATTCAGATTGCTCTATTGTTTTTAGTTCCTCAAGTGTGAATTCTCCCATTTGTATGTCAGCTGGCTATTGATTGTAGTGTTTGTAGCTTGTAGTATTTGACTGTGAGCTCATCTATTGAAGAGTATTTTTCATGGGGGTCTTACATGTATCTTGGATTGTGAAGAAGTCTGCACGAGGCAGTGTCCTAGATGTCCTTGCTGGGCCCTACTGAGTCACATGGTTCAGAACATTTTTTTGTTACTGTTGTTATTTATTGGTCCTGTGTTTCCACACAATTCCAAAGGGTGGATTTGGGACTTTACTATTTGCTACTTAGTCTTGGGATTTTGAACTGCTGCTCAGGTGGCCCTCTTTCTCTTATGGTCTAGGGCAGGCAGCTCACTTTGTGTTATGTCTCAAAGCTGGAAAGTGTTTTTCTATCCTCAATCAAGGGTGGGCCAGCTCCTTCCATGTTCCTGGCTTTTTGCCGGAAATCCACTTCTAGTTATCTGCTGTGCATGGGATCTGTAGACCCATTGATATTACTATCCCCATCCTAGACTGGTTCTAGTATCCTTCTGGGTTCCTGTGGCTTCAACGCCTACTCCCTGAGAAGTCCATGTATTTCTAAGTTCCCTTTTCATTTATGGCCCTTAGAGATATCTCTGTCTCTCTTTTCTCTCTCTCTCTCTCTCTCTCTCTCTCTCTCTCTCTCTCTCTCTCTCTCTCTCTCTCTCTTTGTTTTTGATCTTATATATTTTTGTTTAAAAATTAAAAATATATGTTATCTGACATTTCTATGTAGGGTGTGTGTGTGTGTGTGTGTGTGTGTGTGTGTGTGTGTGTGTATGTGTATTGTTGTTGCTGCTTCCCATACTTTTTCAGGCCACCATCATGACAGGATATCAATAAAAATTCAAATAGCATGTAAGATAAAGAACAATTTCCCTTTCCATTCTGTATTTCCTTTCCTTAAAGATAAGCACGGTTAAAACTTTCTCCCAGTGAATTTTAAATGTCAACCTGGAGGACACATTGACCATATTTCTAGTTAACCCACAGTGTGTATGTGTGTGTTGGAGGTGAGTGACTGCACGTCATCCTAGACTTAGCACCCCCTTCTTTTTAAATTAAATTTATTGGGGTGACATTGATTAATGACCTTGCATAAGTCTCAACTGTACAAGTCTATCGTACATCATCTGTATATTGCCTTGTGTACTCTCCACTTAAAATCTGGTCTCCCTCCATCACCATATACTGAGGGTGCCAAAAAAATGTGTACACATTTTAAGAAAGGAAAGAAAAAACTATTAAAATTGTAATACTCAAAAGATGAATACTAGTCACGTTTTACTTCTGCAATTACAAGAGGTGCTCAAAGTGGTTACCATCAGCATCCAGACTCTTATGATTACGCTAAACTACTGCTTGAGCAATGTTGACCAAAGTGTCCACTTGTATACCTTTTTTTGGTACCCCCGGTATTTGACCCCTTTTATCCTTTTCATCCTCCCCCACTCCTCTTCCCCTCTAGTAACCTTTATACTGTTAGCACCCCCTTATTTTAGCGAGTTCAAATCAATGTGGCAAGAGAAGTAAGATATAGAAAGTAAGTGGGAGGTACCTCTGAAGAAATCTAGTCACTTCTCGACATGGGAAGAAATCATATTGCCCAACAGAAACCTATGAGGCCACATCCGTACCTCTCTTTGTTCCCATATTGTAAACAAGGCTGTCTTCCTGAAAGAGCTGGCTTTGCTCCAACTTTGAAAACGTTGAGGATGGAGGGAGACTAAACAAGTGAGGCTTAGATGCCATGCAGTGCAGGTTTCCCCACTTGGCAAGCATCCCTGGGCACTCCTCTTCGCCGGCATCCTGCTGATACTCAGCATGGACTATCCCCTGTGCACATTCGCCAAGACGTTTTAGAAAACATGTGCTAATAAGACTCAAATAGCCAGTTAATTGATTATGTATCAAATGCCTACTATGCACCTAACTTTGTGCTAGACCCTTAAAACAAGAGCAGGTATTATAGAAATGAAACTTAGGGGACAAAGGAACTTATGGATTGTAGGCATGAAAAGAGTTTATGAAATTTCCTGTAACATTAGGGTGACCAGAACAAAGAGATCTATCTGGGGTTCCTAGTGCCCCACAAGCTGAATCTGAAGATTTGGGAAAATGCTCCTGATTAAATAAAAGAGGAAGAAAAGAAAGACTTGGTAGCGGTGTGACCTTAAATATTCACTTAAACCTTCGGAATCTGTTTCCTCTTCCATGAAATGAGGTTTGGTTAAGTAAGCTCCAGTTGTAAGAGAAGATGCTCTAAATCTAACAATCTACTAAGATGTACCAATAGGACTATAGCTCTGTGTGAACTTCATATGAAAGTTCTGCCTTTGCCCAGATCATTATTATTAGTAATTAGGTGTGTTCCAGACAGCTATTGATCAGATCTAACATGAGGAGTTCCTGAGAGGTCTCCCTCCTTTTCCCCGTCTTCTCCTTCTTCCTTTCTCCTCCTTCCCCCTCTAATACCTTCCTACTTCATCTGTCAGTAGTTCATATCTTTGAGGGAAAGCAGGGCCCTTGGAAAATGGATAAATACCCCCAAGTGAGGGGAATACTTTTCTTTCAGTCACTAAGGCTAGAATGAGAATGGGTTTCTGAAATTGTTCTTTGGCACAGAAGATCCTCTCTTTCTAAGCCTTCAAGGTCATGAACAAACTTGGATGCCACAATCCGACACATCGGCTTAACTCCGCACTCACAGATGCATCTACTGATAATTGAAGACCTAGTATGTGCCAGGCACTGTGAAAAGCACTTTTTGCATGAATGATTTCATTTCGTGCTCACCAAGACCTTATGGTAGGAATTATTATTATCCCCATTTTACGGATGACGAATATAAAGCCAAGGAGATCAGTACCTTGCCCAAGGTCACACAGAAGCAGATATGTGGCAAAATTGGAGTTACATCAAGGACTAACTGCTTTCAGAGTGTGAAGTCTCAACTGCTCACGATACATGGAGTAGCACTGTGGGGGAGTGAGAGCCATGGGGGCTTTCAGTCAGGCTAGGTCTTGGTCCACCATGACTTGTATGATCTTGAGGAAGTAACTTAATTTCTCAGAACCCCTGTCTCTTTGAAGAGACGATAGCATTAGAAGCTTGTCAAGGTTCAAGGTACTGTATACCAGGCTGTTAGAATAGACGAGGGCCTTGATAAATGGGAGACATTGTTATATAGCAGAGAGTCTCAGAAAGGTGAGTCAGTTGAGGAACTGGCAAATAACCCCAAATCTTCTAACTTTAATGGCAGTGCATCCTGCATGACGTCACAAGGTCAGGGAGCTAATAGGAGAGTTGTGATATCACTTTCAAAGGGATGGAGGCTGCTCTGAGATGAAAACACAGCATGGAAAGGGGATCAATGATCTTCATTCATGTTCCTGCACTATCCATTTTTTCTCTCTTCTTCTGGATCATTCCCGTTAGCATACAAGTTCTCATCTTATAATAACCCTCCCTTGAGCCCACATCCCTGTCAGCTATGGTCCTACCGTGTTTCCCTGAAAATGAGACCTCACTGGAAAATAAGCCCTAGCATGATTTTTCAGGAGGACATCCCCTGAACATAAGCCCTAATGCGTCTTTTAGAGCAAACCTTAATATAAGACCCAGTCTTATTTTTGGGGAAACACAGTATTTCTCTGCTTCACTTTGCAGCTAAGGTCTGAGTCATACTACTCAAGGGGAGAGAGATGAGTGACATTTAGCAGTTTCCATTGGAACATGACCTGGGCCCGCTTAAGGGTTTGCATAAGTCTGGGCACACCTGAAAAGAATAAAGGGTCAAGTGTCCTTTAGGGAACAAGCTCATACCTATGGGAAAGAGTAAAGCCCGCGGGTTTGTGGAAGGCAATGACTTAGAGTTGGGGGCAAGGGGAGTGGGCACTGTGATTAAGACCAGCCTGGCTCATGGGCTCTGGCCTGTGGACTCTTACTTGAGTATTAGGAGATGGGGCTGAGAGCAAAAATGAAAAAGCTGGGAGATCTAGTAATGCAAGAAATATACTCAGAGAAATTGGCCGTGTTTCGTTCCAGGTGGCCAGGCTGGAATCAACAGGGGAGTGAGGGCTAGCTTGTCAAGGAGGCCCCAAAAGGCAGGTCAGTAGAGGGTCCCAGAGAGGTTCTCAGAGATGCTGAACCCCAGCTTGCTCATTGGGTGTACATGCACAGGTTGTAAACAAAGACAGGGCTCAACCAGGAAATAAGTGGTCAGATTTCTGCTCTCACCAGGAGTGAAGGAGACATTTCCCCACACGCCACACTTCCTCCTTCTGAAAGATCTCGTTTCCCTGGGCTCCTGCTTTCCTCCTGCATCTTTGCCTTCTTTTCAGTCTCTTCGGAAGGCTCGTATTCCTCTTTCAGTCCTTTCAATGCTATTCTCCCCCCTTTTCTGACCTTTTCTGACCCTGTTACCGTGTTTCCCCGAAAATAAGACCTAGCCAAACAATCAGCTCTAATGCGTCTTTGGAGCAAAAATTAATATAAGACCCGGTCTTATTTTACTATAATGTAAGACTGAATCTTATAATATAAGACCGGGTCTTATATTACGTTTTGCTTCAAAAGATGCATTAGAGCTGATTGTCTGGCTAGGTCTTATTTCCAGGGAAACACGGTATCTACTTTCCCTGGGTGACGTTAACTACTGTTGTGGCTTTAATGATTGCCCATCTCGGTGAGAATGATCTCTAAAAATGTGTTTCTAGGCTAGCCATTTTTCTTGGACTTCCAGAGCTATATTTCCCAATGCACATTGACATGCCTGCTTGTATCCTTTAATTTTTAAATCCAAAATTAAAGCCAATGTCTTCTGTCTAAAACCTGCTTCCTTCAAGCCATTTGTCCAAGCTATGGGTTGAAAAATCCTTTTTGGTTCTTTCCCTCTTCCTCACTGCACCGACCTGTCCAGTTGATAGCCAAGTCCTGTTGGTTTGCCCTTAAAGATCTCTTAAACTCATCTCCTTATCTCCATCCCCTGTGTCATTACTTTGCCAAGACCCTCACCATTTCTGCTATAACCTCCTAACTGGACTCCTGCCTTGAGCCTCTACCCCTTTAAGTCCATTCACGGACCACTCAGGAAGCAATCTGATGGCATTAGTAAAGTTCCAACCTTTTAGCGAAACATTCAGGGCCCTCTGAAGTTTGGCCTTGCCTATTGGCCAAGGCCTGTCAATCTCATCCCCCCCATCTGGTATGGCCTTTGCTTTGGCCGAGCTGGATTCCTTGAATTTCCCCTAATGCATCATGCTATCTGCCGTTGTCTAGGTTTCTTCAGTTGTAAGTAACAGAAACCTGCTTTAAAGAGGTCAAAGCCTAGAGGAAATTTAGTAGAAGGATCCATGGGGTATCTGATGGACCCCAGGGGTCATGAGATTCCAAGAGGGACCAGAACCAGGAGAGGCAGATGGCTTCTTTCTTGAGCTCTCTCTCTTTGGAGACCATTGATTCTTCGCCTCGACTTCATTTACTAGCTCTATTTCACTTCCTTTTCTGGCCACACCAGCTTTCTCGGCTTCTTTCTGCCCACAGCTACTCCATGAGTTTACATCACCCAAATCAATTGAAAAACCCAGGTAATATCCTCTTCTCCTATTTTCAGGAAAGAAACTCTGGTTGGCCTAGTTTTGGCAAGGAGGGTAGCTTCAGGTAGAACACACAAAGGTTGGAGAAGTTAAGGCTTGCGTGATACCCCCACAGAAGTCTCTAAACCCTCATTGCTGAGCCTTCGCACATACTGTTCCCTTTCACTGGATGCCTTTCCTGTGCTGCCATATGGCTAAATTCTATTAATTCCCCAAGAATTAGCTCATGAATTATACCTTCTTAAAAGCCTCCTCAGGCTGAGTTATGAGTCCCTCCATGTGTTCCCATAAAACGACTGCATACCCTTGACTCTCATGCTTATCATGTGTGGGTTTTGTCCGTTGATTTCCTGTCTGCCTCCCCATTACACCCTGAGGGTAGACACTGAAGCTGTTCACCTCTTTTTCTCTAGAGTCAGGGGAATAGCCAGGTCTAAAATGCGGATATATTCAACTTTTAAATGAATAAACGGAACAGCCCAGTAGTCTCCACCTACCACATACAGGTATGTTTTTTGTGGGCAGGATTCAGGCATATAATAGGAAAAGAGAAAATACCATAGTTGGTTTATTCTAATGGCAGCACGGTCCTCACTGTTCATCAGAGTCCCAAGAGTATCAACTCTCAGGTAGCTGTGTATTTTAAGATTAGTTTTCTGCAAGTTTACAGGGTTGTGACTTCCTAGATGGAAACTGCCTAATCCGACTTATTAGCTGGTATAAATCAATGAATATAAGCAGAACAGATCAGGTTTTAGAAACATTACCATCTTTACACGACAGGCAAGTTAATGGTGGTTGTGTACATTTTGTGTTAAAACTATAGCTAGGAACTCATTTGAACTTCATATCAAAATTGCTATGCATAAATTTAGCCCAAATCACTACATCCATGAAGTTAGAATGAAATGAAAGATTTAAATAAATATTAATAGCTAACATTTATTGAGAGCTCACCATGCTCTATTACTGGGCTAAGTGCTTTAGATGTATTAACTAACTCCTCTAATCCTTAAACCTATCCTATGAAGGTGGTTCTACAACCAACTCATTTTAAGGAGGAGGAAACTGAGGCACAAGACTTTAACCAGAATTGGTGTGTGCATGCAGGGATCTGGCCCCAAGGTCTACACCCTCCATCGCTCTACTAAACCACCTCAAGGTACTGTTTGGTGCCTTTCTTCCAATACTTACGTGTTAATGGTTGCTATTAAATTATGCCTGTTTCACAGTGCTTTTGGAGAGTTTTTCTTTTAGCACATCCTTTATGTTTTCAGGTAAAAAATCTCTCTGTGCCCTACAAAAGTCATATTTAGAATTTCAATTTCCCCATTTTCTCACTGTAACATTGGTACAGTCAAAAAATTTAACCTTGGGCCGGCTTGGTGGCTCAGGCGGTTGGAGCTCCGTGCTCTTAACTCCGAAGGCTGCCGGTTTGATTCCCACATGGGCCAGTGGGCTCTCAACCACAAGGCTGCCGATTCAACTCCTCGAGTCCCGTGAGGGATGGTGGGCTGTGCCCCCTGCAACTAGAAAACGGCGACTGGACCTGGAGCTGAGCTGCGTCCTCCACAACTAAGACTGAAAGGACAACAACTTGAAGCTGAACAGCACCCTCCACAATTACGATTGAAAGGACAACAACTTACCTTGGAAAAAAAAAATTAACCTTTTCTCACCGGCTATATAAAAATATATTTCAAAAATGAGTAAGTTGTAGAGATCTGCAGAATAGTAGAGTGCCTATAATTAAGAATAGGGTATTGTGCACTTAAAAATTTGTGAAGACAGTAGATCCCATGTTAAGTGTTCTTATTACAAAAAGCAAAAACCTATAAAACAAAAACACAAAGGGACACAAGGAAACTTTTGGAGGTGATGGATATGTTTATTATCTTGATTATTGTGATGGTGTCATGGGTGTGTTCATATGTCCAAACTCATCAAATTGTGTATATTACACACCTGCAGGTTTTTGTATGTCAATTACACATCAATAAAGCTGTTAAAAATGTGAAACAAACAAATAAACAAAACTTCTGTATGGTTGTAGGCTTCTTGGCATTAAAATTTCTTGCAAGAAGTTCTCCTCATGTCAGTGCTCCCCACTAAACCAGTTCCAAGTGTTCGCCTACTTAACGTGATAGATGGAAATAAATGAATAAATGAGGGAATAACTTTCGTAATGCCCTCTGGGTCTCTATTTTTGGGTTTTCTTTCCCCCTACATCTTTATCTACAGTTACTGGAAGAAAAAGGTCATGGGCACAATCTTATGAGTCTTTTTTTTTTTTTTTTTTTTTTTTATACAAGTATTAGTTTTATTGTAGTTTTACAAAAACACAATTTTTATGTATTTCTTTATATTGTTCCAACTCTTAAGTCTGTTTCCATGTATTTGGGTTTCACTTTTTCTGCTATTCTAGAGATTCTTCATTCAAGGTCTATTTCTTATATTCCCTTCCCTTTTACTTTACCTATGTCCCATACTGACATAGTATGACACCTACTTTTTTTTTTAAATTTTATTTTATTAAATTTATTGGGGTGACAATTGTTAGTGAAATTACATAGATTTCAGGTGTACAATTCTGTATTACATCATCTATAAATCCCATTGTGTGTTCACCACCCAGAGTCAGTTCTCCTTCCATCACTATATATTCAATCTTATGAGTCTTGATGTTAGTCTTATATGGGTAAGTCTCCAGCCACTTGGGAAGACGCTGCCTTATGTAGTGAAGAGAGTAATGAATAGGGAACCTGGAGCTCAGTGTCCAGAGCTGCTTCTGTCACTTGTAGTTCAAGACCTTTTGGCAGATGTCCACCTGCTCTGAGCCTCAAGTCGCTCACCTGTCAAACGGGGAGGTTAGTCTAGAAGTGAATCTTTGAAGCTCTCTTCCACCCAGTCCAGATTTAGGTAAGACAGTTTAGGGCCTCCACTCATAGATGGGCAGATGTGACACTGCACAGCCCCACGGGGTTCCATTTGCATAGAGTACAATGTGAATACCACACATTATAGGTACATGTACTCAGCTGAATTACCAGAATCTTTTCATAAACAGAGGGTTTTTGTGCAACCCTGACCCTGACCCCTGGGAGCTACTAGGACACAGAGACCCGTGAGCATTTCAGATGCTCCCTGGGAGTCACGCTTATGCACGTGAGCAGGAGCGGAGTTAGGCAGTACACAGCCGAGGTGCAAAGTGCCGTGCAGTCTAGTGTGCAGTAGGTCCCTCAGCGTAAGGGTGGACATCTCAAAAAGTCCTCTAGAAAGGCTAGCTGGTATTATTACTGACATGGAATAGAGGAAAAACACGGGGCAGACCATCTTGTGGGAATTAAGAGTTTGACTCCACCTCTCGGTTGGCTTGGTGCAGAGCCAGCTTTGATAGGAAACAGAGCCTGCTGTTTATGGTCCCCCATGTCTGACATTAGACTTTGCAAGGCTCTGTGAAGAAATCAGTGGCATGTCTGTCTTCTCTGGGAAGGTGCCTTGTGTCTGTCTCTGAAGCTGCTTGGGGAGGGGCCTTGAGTTGGGGCAGTAATTGCTGCTCCTCCCCGCATCCCCTCCGCACCCCACTTCTGCTCTACCTTGGGCATATGGAATGGCCAGGAGGAGGCTCCAATGCAAGGCCACCTTGCTGTTGGCTAGGGATCAGCAGGAGTTGGGGGGGCCTTAGAGACAGGGAGCATATGTGTATATGGAGAGAGAGCGGAAGTAGGATAGATACCAGTAAGGGAATCAGTTAGTTTAATTCTAACAGGGCGTTTCTCAGCTGCAGTTTGGGCAGCTCTGCCACCATTTATTCTGGGTTTTAAACTTGAGTCTTGATCAGACTCATCTGAGGCTCCAGATTCCCAGGACCCACTCTCAGCTATTCAGAGTTAATAGAACTGGGACCCTCCCCTTAATCTTAAATTGGGGGGGTGAGTTCGAGACCTTCCATTAGTTCTTTCAGACCCACTCTCTATGTTTTTCTGCTCTATGTCCTGGGATGCCGACTGCTATGGACCGCCCCTGTCCTCTGGTTCCTGAGCTCAGCCAATGGGAACCCTGATAGGATGTTGGTGCTGGGCAGAAGCTTCAAATCAGGACATTTATTTCTCCAGCTCTTCTCCTGATGGTTGCCGGGGCTGGCTCCTGTCAGGCAGCCCTCATCATACAGCTTTCTCTCTGGGCTCCCATAATGGTATCTCACTCCTTAGGCCTAGGGAGACTCATAGATCCCAACTGTTCCTGGCCTTGGGGTAATGCACCATTGCTCATTACTTTCTCCATAGCTTTCCTACACTTTTGTTAAAGGTCCCTTTATTCAGTTCTCGTGAGTTTGACGAAACTCTCCTTGCCCAGCTCCAGGATGCCGTCTGTTCCCCCCAGGCCCCTGATCTACTTAGGGGTTGTCTATAAAGCTGCATTTTAAGGAAGGAGCCCATTTGAACGTGGAGCACTTTTAGAAATACTGCTCCACGCTCTTCAATGCTTACTGCTTCTTCACTCATTTGAGTCTAAGGTGATGTTTTTCAAAAGCAACTTTACCAGGAAATGAGGTTAAAAAAACACTAATACTGTTCCATGAGAAAATATAAAGGCATAGAAACGGGTGTACCCACAAAGCCCAGCTTCTCTCTCTGGAAGGAAGTCTATATCTGTGCCGGCCTGGCAGGTTCCCTCCACAGATATCAGGCTTCACAGCCCTCATTTTTGGAAGAAGCCCACCCCAACCACATACATTGAAACCATGCAAAACTGTATGAATTAATCATGAATGTTACCCTACCCTCCAATTCTCTTTAACAATAGAATTGTTAACAACAGCTCCTTTTAACAGCTTGATTGGTGTCTATCCTCCCAGATATTTTTCTGAACACTTATAAATCCATATATGTTATAATGTGCTTTACACAAATAGATATGCCATTTACTACACATGCTGTTCTACTTCTCTTTTCACTCAACATTATTTCTTGAAGAGCTTTCCATATACATTCATATAATGACCTCATTTTTAAAAACCATTCTTTTTTAACAGCTTTATGGTGGTATAATTTATCTACTCTAAATTCCTCTGTTTTAAGTATACGATCCAATGATTTTTAGTAAATTTACAGAGTTGTACAATTATTACCACAATCCAAATTTAGAATATTTCTGTTGCCCCTAAAAAACACCCTCCTTTTTTTTTTTTTTTTTTTTTTTTGGTAAAATTGGGTAAATTTTTTTTATTGGTAAACAAATATACAGCTTGGAATGGATTTGAGGCAAATTGTGCCATAAGCAGATTTTAAGCAGCTAAACAAAGTTTGAAAAGCAAGTAACAATAAAAGAAAATGTTTCTGGCACACGACCAGTAGTACAAAAAAACAGTGCATGAGTGTACCTGGATAATACACCCGTTTTGTAATAGTGCAACTTTTAAGTACATACTGTTGATTGTCCATGGTCCACGCAGAGTTGCAACTCGACACTTCAACAACAACATACTGACAGTTCCTAAAGAAAAGTACATAAAGAAAGGCATAACCCAGATGGTCCCTCATTTGACCGACTCCATCTAAGCTTAGATGTGCAGGAGGGCTTAGATATAGCCAGGGGAAGCCACATGCAACATGTTACTTCATCAGTTTTCTAAAATAAGGTTTCAAGACAATGACAGTAAGATAAGGGAAGAAAACATGGAGGAATGAAGTCCTAATTACTGTACATGCAATTTTTTTTGACAGTAGGGGAAAGCCTTTTACAGATAAGTTACAAACAAAGAAGAGGCAAATAAACAATTTTGTACAAGAAATGTAACACATTCTGTACAATGTCTTCCCTTTGCTGTCATCATTTGTACAAACTTTTCATAGTTTACTTGCCCATCACCATCAAGGTCTGCTTCCCTGATCATTTCATCAACGTCTTCAACTGTTAACTTCTCTCCAAGGTTTGTCATCACGTGGCGAAGCTCTGCTGCACTAATAGAGCCATTGCCATCCTTGTCAAACACACGGAATGCTTCTCTGATTTCTTCTTCACTGTCCGTGTCTTTCATTTTTCTTGCCATCATTGTCAGAAATTCCAGAAAGTCAATTGGGCCGTTACCATCAGCATCCATTTCATTTATCATGTCTTACAACTCGGCTTCTGTGGAATTCTGCTCAAGAGACCTCATTACATTTCCCAATTCCTTTGTTGTTATAGTTCCATCACCATCCTTGTCAAATAGTGAAAAAGCTTCTTTGAATTCTGCAATCTGCTCTTCAGGCAGTTGGCCAGCCACGCTGGATGTGCTACTGGTCTCGGATGTGCCCACACAACAACTCAGCCTGCTCGCTCTACTTGGACTCCCTTATTCTTTTTTGCAGTCACTCCCAGCCCCAAGTAACCACTCAGCTGCTTTCTCTGTATAGTTGCCTTTTTTTTTTTTTTTTGGCATTTTCGGTCAATGGAATCATACAATATGTGGTCTTCTGCTCTGCTTCCTCCACGTAGCATCAGGTTTTAACCTTGTTTACACCACTGCATTCCATGTGTTCCATGGGTGAGGGCACCTTCGTAGTTAACCTATTTGATGAACATTTAGGTTGTTTCTAAGCTTTGAGCTTTATAAATAATGCTGCCATGAATATCCTGTACATGTGTCCACCTATATGTGTATTTCTACAGGATGGTGTGGGGACAGAGCCCCAGAGAGCAGTTTCCAGGCTCTCGGCCTCACGTGGAAAGGTGCTGGCTCGGGTAATAGATGGCTATGAGCTGTAACTAGCTGGCCATCAGCTGTAACCAGTTAGCCATTGGCCACTAATATAACTGCCGTGGCTACGCTAGAAAGTATGGATTGCAGTTAACAAGGGGGATTGGTTGGCAGAGAAGCAGACGGCAGGTTGCGGATTGTGTGGCTCTTGCTTCGTGCGTCTCCAACCCAGCCGCCAGTGAGACTGTAGTGGTATGACTCCCCTATCTATGGGTCCGTGGCCTCACCATATCCTGTGTTCTTGTGTGGGGAGCAGGACTAGAGACCCTGCATGACTGATGGATTCCTGGACCAGAGGGTGGGTGTACTAAAACCGAGACGATCAGATTGTCTTCTCTGAAGGTTGGACTTATTTACTCTCTTGCCAGTAGTGGATGATACGATCATCTTCGAATCTGGTGAACTCTGACCCCCAAACTATAGGATGAAGAAGCCTCCCTCCAGGGGCTCCTCAAAATGACCAGAATCATCCCTTTGTTCTTTCTTCTGATAACTTTCTTCATATTTTTTCCTTTATTTTAATGATTAAAAAAGCATTTTATTGTGAATAATATACATTCTACAGATTGTAGAAAACTCATGTTTATAGCTTAAAGAAGTAACGATACAAC
The DNA here is from genome assembly GCF_057876585.1 of Rhinolophus sinicus. Taxonomy (NCBI): domain Eukaryota; kingdom Metazoa; phylum Chordata; class Mammalia; order Chiroptera; family Rhinolophidae; genus Rhinolophus; species Rhinolophus sinicus. The sequence goes on along the minus strand of NC_142517.1, from coordinate 196,598,557 downwards.
AAATTCCAGGTATCTGTGATCTAGGTAAAGAAAGAGAATATTATCAGCATCCTCAAAAGTCCCAATGTGCTTCTCCCTGGTGATTGAAACCTTAAATGAACATTATCCAATTTTTTATGGCAACCATCCCTTTTCTTTAGAGTCCACGTTTATGTGTGAAAGACTTGGGCTCAGTCAATTTAGTTAAGCCACAACTATGTGTCCCCAAACTCCTTTCCTTGCATAGTTTCAGGTTAGTGTTGGCCAGAAGAGACATTTGTGTGAGATTTGGAAGGCGGAAGTGGAGCTGCAGCTGCCTGCTTTTTATGCTCTGGAAGGTCAGGGCAAGGCACCAGTCATTGATCCGCTCTGTTGCTTCTCTGCTGGTTCCTCTTGTTGGTGAGGGGCAGCGGCTGGGTCAGCAGCGCCTCCCACTCCTGAGCCAGGTGTGTGCCTACCTTCATGATTCAGGGCACCAGCTTCTCCAGCGGGCCATCCCCATGTTGAACTTGGAGGCCACGAGGGACCAACGCAGGTTTCAGTCCGTCTGCAGGTTTCAGCCTGTCCTCGCTCTTCCCTTTCCACTTCCTGTGCATCTTTCCTTCTTGTTTGTCTGTCGGCCACTTTCAGGTCCCAGCACCAGAAGCCAAGACGACAGTCTGACCTAGACTATTGAACCAGCTCCCACAATTGCATACCGTCAGATCCTTATAACAAGTCCCTTCTCTCCATGGTCCTGGTTTTCTCATTGAACCTGGCCTGATACAGCATGTGTCTTCAATTGAGGGTTTAGTTCTGCTTGTCTTTGAACTTTGTGTCGGGCTCTGATTTTCTCTTTAACTGTCCTGCTTGCCAGCTCAGAGGAAGGTAACCCCATCTGAACCTGCAAGTCTGTGCCCCTAACCTCAGCTGGCCTTTACTTCTCTAAGATGATTGAGACCCCCAGCAACCCCAGTGCCAGGCACAGAGGAGTCTTGGCACCAAAGAAGTAGGCTGGGCTCACCTGTGTCAGTGGAATGCTCCCAGAAGTTTATATGGCATATACTTTCCCATCTATTTGTCAGGTGCCTGAAATGTCACTGTTAAAAAAGCAAAATATCCAAAAAATGAACTGAACTAGGAATTTTTATTCCAGCTCTACTACTATGCAGCCACGAGATTTTGGTAAAGTTGCTTTGCTCAGGCCTTAGTTTCCTCATTTTATATTGAAAGGGGTGGCTCGGGGGATCTCTAGGTCTCTCTGGTTCTGCTATTACATCTGGTGTGGTTCTCCATTTGGGTCTGCACATAGTTCAATGTGATGTGCAAACTGGGATACTTCTTCATATCACCAAGAGAGACCAGAGGCTGTTCCGATTTCATGAACACAGGGAGCCCATCCTCCAGAGACTGGGGAGGGATTTTGGTGGAGGAAGACTCAAGGGACAGAGAAAAAAGACAAGATGATGTTAATGTAAATAGAGGAACACATCTCTGGAAGCAAGAGGGCCCTGCTCAGACTGAGCAGGCAGATCTAGGCAGAAAGGCGCTGGGTCCTGACACAGAGGGACTCAGGCCTGGAAACATCGGAGGGAGGAAAGAAATCAATGACCAAAGGAGGCAGGCTCTGGATTTGCCCTATCCTAGGGCTGGCTGGGTTGGGAGATTATTTGTGCCAAGTGCGTGTGTGTGTGTGTGTGTGTGTGTGTGTGTGTGTGTGTGTGTGAGAGAGAGAGAGAGAGAGAGAGAGAGAGAGAGAGAGAGAGAGAGACAGAGATAGGTTAACAACATTCATATTTGAGTAAGTGCAACTCTGTCTCTGCCTCATTGTTTCTGGGCTTATTGTAGCCTCTTATTTTCCTTGGAGAGCCATGTTTCCTCTAGCCCTTGTTGGAGGAGGAAAGGGCAGAGTTGCTGAACCAGAGTGAAGCTTGGTTTGGCCTCTTCCCGCTGACAGTCATCTTAGGGAGCCGACTGGCTGGTCGGCCTTGCTCAGTCAGAACACACTGGTCCCTCTGGCAACTTTGGTGTTTGGCAAATACACGTTCCCCTGCCTTTCCCTCCCTCTGAATCAGAAGCTCTTCTGAAGGCTCAGCCAGAGCAACCCCGTCATACTTGATCCTGAGCTTAGCACAGTACCTGGCATAGAATGAGCTCAGAACATGGGATTATTGTTGCTGAATTAATCCTGTTTGCTGAATGCAAAAGGAAATTGCTTTGATAAATTAGGAGCGGTAGTTACCTGTCCCCTGGGCATCTCCAGCTCAGAGGTTTGCTCTACCTGCCCCAAAAGGCCTCTTTTAAGAGCCATAGCTGTCATCTCCTTGACTAATAGTCAGGTAGTTGTTACCACGGGAGGGTTTGGTGACTTGCTTCCTTCCTTCCTTAGCAGGCTGCTCAGAGCCAGAGGACCTGTCAAAGACCCTTCAGAGGCAAGGCCTATGACCAAGAGCTCCGCCAGGTGAGGCTCTGTCTGATTTGACTGCTGTGATATATCCCTGGAACAGTCATTAAATGCTGTTGAAGGAGTAAGTGCTTTGTCTGGGTGACATATTAGGAATCATTTCCCCATTCTGGGGATTCCTTTTGTCAAACCCTGAATGATGGGTGTGTGTGTGTGTGTGTGAGCGTGTGTGTGTGCGTGTGTGTGTATGCAAGCGTGCGCGCATGCGTATGTTGGGTGGGAGACAGGAGAGAGTAAAAGGAAATGCAAAGTGGGACTTGCTGGTTGAGCCCAGGAGAGCTCTCTGCCTTCCTCTTACCCCATCCAAGTGATCGGCTGGACTTATTAGACCCTTCGAAGTCCCACCCTTGACACTCTTGGCTACTGTTTCACTCGAGGACAGCAGAAGAACCAGATGGTCCTGGGATGCATTTCCTTCCATAATATGTGTGTAGCAGCAGGAAGCTTGCGCTGGGAGGAAGGAGGTAGGAAGGCTAGCCTCCATCTCTCTTTCAGTCCTTCTTCCTATGTACCTAATACACAGCCAAGGGATTTGTTTATTCTTAAGACTCCCATCAGGGACCTGTGCTCACCTTGCCTAGCCTCTCTGTAGCGGTTTAGATGCTTTTTGTTGCGAGGAATGAAATACCCAACTAAAAGAGATTTGTATAAAAAAAGATATTTATTTATCTCACTTAACAAGACGTTATAGATAGGTGGTTCCAGGGTTGGTTCAGTTGTTAAAAGTTTTCCTGTAGGGTTTATTTTTAATTGTGGTAAAATATACATAACATGAAATTTACCATTTTACCAAAGTGTACAGTTTAATGGCATTAAGTATACTTACATTGTTGTATAAGTATCCCCACTATCCATCTCCAGAATCTTTTCATCATCCCAAACTGAATTCTGTACCCTTTAAACAATAACTCCCCATTTCCCCCACCCCATTCCTAGTGACCACTATTTTACTTTCTATCTCCATCAATTTGACTATTCTAGGTACCTCCTATTAGTGGTGTCATATAGTACTTGTATGTGGCTTATTTCACTTAGCATAATGTTTTCAAGGTTTCTCCATGTTGTAGCATATATCAGAATTTCATTCCTTTTTAAGACTGAATAATCTTCCATTGTATGTATATACCACATTTGGTTTATCCATTCATTTGTTGATGGACGTTTGGGTTGTTTCTTCCTTTTGGCTATTGTGAATAATGCTGCTACGAACATTAGTATACAAATATCTATCTGAGTCCCTGCTTTTAGATCTTTTGGCTCTAACTCAGCAGTGGAATTGGCTGGATCACATAGTAATTCAATGTTCAATTTTTTAAGGAACCTCCATAGTGCTTCCCACAGAGGCTGCACCATCTTGCATTCTCACTAGCATTTCTTAAGGATTCCAGTGTCTTCCTATCCTCGCCAGTACTTGCTCTTTGTTTTAATAATGGTCATCCTGATGGGTATGACATGGTACTTCATTGTGGTTTTGATTTGCATTTTCCAAATTATTAGTGATAGGCTATTTGTATGTTCTTTGGAGAAATGGCTATTCTCCAAATCCTTTGCCCATTTTTGAATACAGCTTTTATTTTGTTTTTGAGTTGTAGGAATTCTTTATATATTCTGGAATTAACCTCTTATGAGACATATGATTTGCAAATGTTTTCTCCCATTCTGTGGTTTGCCTTTTTACTCTGTTGATAGTGTCCCTTGATGCACAAAAGTTTTAACTTTAGTGAAGTCCAATTTATCTATGTTTTCTTCTGTTGCCTGTGCTTTTGGTGTCATATCGAAGAAATCATTGCCAAATACAATATCGTGAAGCATTCCCCCTATGTTTTTCTCTAAGAGTTTTATAGTTTTATTACTTATATTCAGGTCTTCAGTCCATTTTGAGTTAATTTTTGTTTATGGTGTAAGGTAAAGGACCAATGTCATTCTTGTGCAGGTGGCTATCTAAAGACCATACTTTCTCCACTGAATAGACTTGGCACCCTTCTTGAAAATCATTTGACCACTTATGCTTAGGTTTATTTCTTGTCTCTTTACTCTTAGGTTCTTTTTATCCTTTGGCTCCATCAGCCTAAGGTGTTAGGCTTTTCCCCTCATTGTCACAAAATTGCTGCCTCACCACCATATATCTTATCTTATAACCATCCTCAAAGGCAAGCTCCAAAGATGTGTGGGTGGGTGTCTCTCTCTTTTTAACCAGGAATATTTCCCAAAGGCCTCTGGCGCCAGCAGATTCATCTTGTAACTGCTTGTGAAGGCAGATTATTACATATTGTAGAATTTTTTGAGCTGGTTGCTAAACCCCAACACCCTTGAAATTGCCATGGTGGGAGCATTTATTTATACCATGGAACTTGATGAATGCTACAAATCAGGGCTTTATTCCCTAGGAGAGTATTTACCAGCACACTCTTGCCCGTAAATCTCATTAGTCAGAACTGGATGATATGGCCACTCCTAGCTTAAGGGAATCTTAGAAAGTGAGTATGTCATTTTCAGCCTCTGTCAAGGGAAGTAGATTTTGCTAGCAGACAAAGGGAGAGTTGGGGAAGCAACTACGGTGTTGGCTCCCAATGGTGGGAGCTATTTGTAGTTACTTAAAAAGCTGTCTTTGAAATGTCTCACAAGACAGAATGCTACGGGCTCCGTGGAAGAATGGACAGAGCTTTCGCAGTTGACATGGTATTACAGTAAGGGGCGGGGCGCCAGGGCAGGCTTTCTAAACCATACAGCGAGGGCCTGGTAAGGATGTGGCCTCAGCAACTTCCTGTAACCTCAATGGAGGGCCTCCTTGGCACAGCTCAGAGACTGTGAATAGCCAGTGTCATGAGGCTTGGGTGCTGATGAGAAGGGAGCATCCCTGAGGGGCTGCGACAAGCGCAGGGGTCTTAGAGGGTAGTAGAAGTGTTCCCTGAAGAAGAGCCAACAAAAGAAGGCCTGGCTTCCTTGGCCAAGAACTCCTTGCTGACCAGGCCATGGATGGCCATGATCTTGAGGAGTCCGTGGCGAAATTTCTGGCCAATGAAGGCGTAGATGAAGGGATTGAGGCAGCTGTGTAAGAAGCCCAGAATTTCGGTGGCTTCCAGGGCGTGGCCAATGTCGTTTCGGCGGTCACAGGTCTCCTTGATCACCCCCAACCTCATGAGAGTGTCTGCCATCAGGACCAGGTTGTGGGGCAGCCAGCAGAGCAGGAAGACGAGCACGACAGCAAAGATGACCCGCATGGCCCGGTGCTTCTGCCCCATGTGGGCCTGAAACAGCGTGCGCAGTGTGAAGCCATAGCAGAACAGCATGATCAGCAGAGGCAGGAGGAAGCCAAAGGTCTGCGGCAAGACCCGCATCACCATGCGCCATTTTGTTGTATTGGCGCCCAGGTCCTCGTAGCAGACTGGGCTGGAATCAGGTGGTTGATAGGCCCTGCGAAACACAAAGAGGGGCAGGGACAGGATCAACGATAGGGCCCAGATGCCTATGCATATGAACTTGACCCAGTGCCGCTTCTGCGTCAGTGTGCGTGTGGCGTGGACAATGGCCAGGTAGCGGTCCACACTGATACAGGCCAGGAGTAGAATTCCACTGTAGAAATTGACTTCCTTCAGGAGCGAGACCACCTTGCACAGGGCTGTGCCAAAGACCCAGCCCTTTGCCTTGGAGGCAGCCCAGATAGGCAAGGTCAGGGCGAAGAGCAGGTCGGCCATGGCCAGGTTCAGCAGGTAGACATCAGTGACCGAGCGGCTGACCCGACTGTACAAGATGACCAGCATCACCAGGGAGTTTCCCAGCAGGCTCAGCAGGAAGACCAGCGCATAGATGATGACCACAGCATACCTGTTGATATCCAGAGATTGTGGACGGCATGGGGCAGAGTCTGATAGAGCAGGGGGCAAGTCAGTCATGGAACTGTAATTAAAGTCGAGATCATCCCAGTTGTAATTATCCCAGTCAAAGTCTTCCATATTTAAGTGACCCATATTTGTGGCCTAGAAAGGGAGATGAGCATTATTGTTCAATAAAGTCTCCCAGATTCCAGGCCCTCTGCCCATGAACCTAGGATACAATTCTTTGCATTGGCTTGTATATTAGATGGAAGTAATTGTCACTTCAGGAAATAGCAGGAGATCTAACATTATGAGACATGTTTAATGATAAATTGTGCATTTCACACAAAGAGCACAGTTCCCTTCAAAGTCAGAGAGAGGTTCTCAGCCCTTTTCATGACGTCGCCATCACCCAAACATTGTGGAAACTCCCTTCAGATAATCCTTACAGAACACATTGTCTTGGATGCCTCAATGGTGAGCAACCCTGACTGCCGAGGCTGATTTTAATATCAGACACATGAGGTGCCATTCAGTTTCTCAATCTGGGGGATTAAACAGGCAATCCAATTGGGTTGGACCCCAAATAAAAAATCAAGGTTTAACTATAAAGCTGAGAGAAGAATCCCTTTGTCAAATTTCTGTAAGTTATTTAAAAGAAGTGTTCCGGAAAAATAGTTTGAGCAATAGTGGCATAGAGTTTCAGAAAGCTCAAACTAGAATAAAGTTTACTAAGTTAGCATGGCCCCATGTTGTTCTTTTGGGATGCGGGAGGCCTGCTCTGGAGGATTTGTGTGGTTTGAAAAAATACATTAAAAGGCATAAGCAGGGAGTTGGCTGACTGATTCCCCAAGTGGGCGGGAATGTAACAGATTATCTTGGGAGCTCTAGACAGTCATATTGTGCCACGTAGTGGGGCAGAGACAACCAAGCTGCTCCCAGATTAAGGAGGAGGGGCAGCAAGAAGCAGAGAAGGCAGGGGAAGCACACTCCCCTTGGCCTGGTGGCTTCCCAGTCCTGGTGGGGACCCTTCCTGTCCTACCAGTGTATGCCTTCATCCATCCCTGCCTTGCCAGCACCACCAGGTAAACCCATCTCTGTCGATTCTGTCCTTGTTACGGGGTTAGTGGAGAACCTGCTTCTGGAGAGAAGCTGCAGGCACTCTGAAAGATTGTCCCAGTTTTCAAAGAGGAAATAGACTAAAGTAAACCAGCTACCGAATTCGCTTCCTTTTGAACCACAAAATATATGGCCATCATGCCATTTCTTTGTGATAAGGTATGAGCGTCCTGTGACCATATGCAAGTCTATCACCCACCTCCAAATGGAACCCAGTGTTAAAGAGAAAAACACAAAGTAAAAGTCTCAGGAATTACTTCCCAGTCACTAGGACGATCATAATAAACAAAGATGGACAATGACGCTGCTGAAGAGGTGCTAGAGAAATTGGACTCCTCATACATTGCTGGTGGGAGTGTTAAATAGTATAGCCGCTGTGGAAAACAGTTTGGCAGTTGTTCAAAAAGTGAAACGTAGAGTTACCGTATGACCCAGCAATTCCACTCCTAGATACATACTCAAAAGAACTGAAAACGTATGTCCTTGCAAAAACTTGTGCATGAGTGTTCATAGTAGCACAATAACCAAAAACTAGACACAATTCAACTGTTCATCAACTGATAAATGGATAAACAAGTGGTGGTATACACACACTATGGAGTGTTATTCAACCATAAAAAGGAAGGAAGTACTGATACACTCTATGACATGGATAAACCTTGAAAACATTATTCTAAGTGAAAAAAGCCAGACACAAAAGGCTTTATACTGTATGATTCCATGTATGGGAAACATCCAGAATAGGCAAATTGGTAGAGACAGAAAGTAGATTAGTGGTTGCCAGGGGCTAGGGGGCCAGGCAGAAGGTTAATGGGTGCAGGGCTTCTTTTTGGGATGATGGAATTTGATAGTGGTGATGGTTGTAAAACTTTGTGCATATACTAAAAATTACTGAGTTGTACACTGTAAATGGGTGACTTTTATGTTGTGTGAATTATATCGCAATTAAAATAAAAAAGATTAACCAAAGGGTATAGGCTTGCAAAGCAAATACAAATACTAAAACAACATTCATAACAGAAACAACAACAAAGGTCCTAGGAAGCTTTTCTCTTTAGCAGAAGAAAGTCTGTCAATCATATATAGCAAAGAAAGCTGAGTGGGGTTAAGAGGAACTGGAAAACTAATGCCCTTTTTCCTAGAGTGATGAAATTATTAGTCTTCACTTTCCTGAGAAGGTATTATTCTCTGCCCTGAGTGATGGGGCCAGATAAGTTGCCTTCTCAGCACATGGAGACCACAGATAGAGTAGATTGGATCAGTCCGTGAACTTAGAAAGATGTGATGAAGAGGATGGGGCTCTGTCAGCCAGGGTGATAGGGCGGTAATGGGAGAGGCAGATAGCACAGCTGGCTTGGCCCGTGTTGCTGGCAAGAGCTGCAAGAAATCATTGGTTCTATAGTTCCATGGTCAAGAGCAAGTTTGCTCAGAGGCCCAGGGTTATTCTCCAATGAAGTTACGAGGTCAAGGGTGGGTCACTTCTGGGGGCAGATGATCAGAGATACTCTTAAGGGAACAAATGACCTAAGAGAAGACCCGCCTTTGAGAGAGGATGCAATCATTGATGGGTGCAGAGAGCTTGTGCCCCTAGAGAGGAGAACCCCACATTTCTGCTCAGGCAGGGCTGGGGCAGCCGCAGAAACTACCCTCTGATAAGAGGCAGCAGGAAGCAAGCAAGTGTGTTTCACAGATAAGCCCTCATTCTGGATAATCCAGGCTGCAGTGGTGTGGGTGAACTCTCCTCCCCGGCAAGTCAGGACAGAAGTAGAGAACTCAGAAAAGAGAAGCAGGTCAGAGCAACAACCTCCAGCCACTGCATGTTCTGTTGTTTGTTTTTTAACCAGTCTCTAAGAGGATGTTGTAGCAGTTAAAGGTGAAAACTAAGGGAAGGACACGACACCTCTGAGAGCTGCTTTGTGCCTCGTACATACATGTTCTCTCTCAATCATTGCAAATAGATGTGATTAAGCCCCTGTTTACTAGTGACAGGACAGGCACAGCAGGGCTCAGAAACTAGCCTCTGGTCAACAGAGCCTAGAAGTGTTGCAGCCAAAATTCCAACCAGGTGTGCATGGCTCTGCATGCTAGTTTCAGTCTACAGACTTGCTTCTTTAAACATCACACTCTGAGCTTTCTTGGAGGAGGCCAAAGTGCAACTTTCTTCATTCATCCCAAATCCAGCTTCATTCGACACCAGCCACCTCTACCATGCAGCCTAAATTCTACCCCAATGAGATCAAAGTCTCCTGTACAAGAGGTGTACTGGTGGGGAAGTCGTGCCACGTCTGCCCCGGCCCCCAAGATCAGCCCCCTGGGTCTGTCTCCAAAAAAGTTTGGTGGTGACATCACCAAGGCAACAGATGATTGGAAGGGTCTGAGGGTCACAGTGAAACTGACCATTCAGAAGAGACAGGCCCAGATTGAGGTGGTACCTCTGCCTCTGCCCTGATCATCAAAGCCCTTGAGGAACCGCCAAGAGACAGAAGGAAACAGAAAAACATTAAGCACGGTGGAAATATCACTTTTGCTGAGATCGTCAACATTGCCTGACAGATGTGGTACTGATCTTTAGCTGGAAAACTCTCTGGAACCATTAAAGAGATTCTGGGGACTGCCCAGGCTTGAGCTGCCACATTAATGGCTGCTACCCTCATGCCATAATAGATGCTATCAACAGGGCTGGGGTGGAATTGGGGTGGAATGCCCAGCTAGTTAAGAACTATGAGGATTATTTGACAACCAAAAAAAAAAAAAAAAAAAAAAAGAATCACACCTCATGCATTATTTTTGTAAACTAAATTCTTGAGATATCATTAAGTCAATGTGTATATAGTTTAGTTCACTCCCATTGTGTGATGTGCGGTACATTGCTTTCTTTGCTATTCCTTAAGCCCAGAATTAAAGAAACAGCCCTTGCAAGAATGATAAACCAAATGCCCTTGAACTGGCTGACCCCTAGTGACTACCCAGCCATGATCTGAGTGACCCGCAGGAGATTCCCTCATCGAGTGAAATTGCCAGCCCCTCATGACTAATACCATAGTAGTTCAGAAACTCTATAGATGGCACGATTCTAATTTATTTCATGAAAATGCTATAGAACGAGGGTGTTTACAGGATCCCAAATATTTAAGGCAATCTTTGTAATACCGTGTTTCCCCCCAAATAAGACCTAACCGGAAAATAAGCCCTAACATGATTTTTCAGGATGACATTCCCCGGACATAAGCCCTAATGCGTCTTTTGAAGCAAAAATTAATATAAGACCCGGTGTTATTTTCAGGGAAACACGGTAACAACAGAGAAATCAGTCATTTTAATATAATTGCAGTATTTTTCTCTCTCTACAATTATCATCCATACACGTTTGCATTTAATATATGGGAGGAGGGACTCAATAGTGTCTGGTACTTCTTCAGGACCAATCCTGGCCAAAGCAGGGAGAGCTGGCTGAGTCTGGAAGGGAAATGGGTGGGCAATGAATTGCCCTAAGTGGTTGTTGAAGAGATATATAAGGAAGAGGGGCAGAAGCTCTCCCTTTGGGGATAGAGAGCTCTAAAGAGAGAAAATGAAGGGATTGAGGGGTGTGGGTGAGGCCCACCAAGGTTGGGGATAGATGCCTGGAATAAATGGAGGCTAGTGTCAAGGGAAACAGGGAACAGAGACATTCTGAATGGTGGGAGGGGTGGGTATCCCAAGACTTACCTGGATTCTGGGCTTTTCACCTGTAGGACACCTTCAGGAGATCGGATGTGTCTGACTGCAAGGGCGGCAGTAGTGAGAACCCAAGAGGAAGTGAGCAGTGGATTAGATTACTCAATTTTGGGGTGGAGCCCTTGAGGGTGCAGGATGCTCCCCATATCTAGAATAATTAATTCCCAGGTCAGCTCTTTGATCACTAGATATTTTATGGGCTGGTAGGGTTCATACTGGGAAAGGACCTTTTGTGTTTTCTAGCCAATCTTTCTGGTTCACAGATGAGGAAACTGAGGCCCACAGAAAGGAAGTGGTTTGCCCAGGACCACACAGGTTTCTCTTAACTTTGCCTCCATCTCAGCGGCCCCAGGCTCGTTCCCCTGTCTGACCCCCCACACTTCAGCTGCCCCGGGCTTCGCTGCGGCTCCTTCCCAGCACTGCCTTTCTTCAATATCTTTGATGTCTCAGAGGGGAACAGCTCAAACACGGATGGCAGTTAAGCTTCTGGAGAGTCTGGTGCTTTCCTCCCTCGATCTAATGCTTCTTGTCTCTACCCCATCCACCCTGGGAATCCTTAAAGCCTCACAGATTCCTTCTCCATGTCCACCCCAAATGGGAGCCCAATTCCAACTCACTTTGTCTTTCGCCCCACTCCGGATCCATCTGCTTTGACCATGAGCCCCCCCTTAGGACATTGCCCTTCTTTCTTGGCTTGTACCCTGGGATTGCGTCTGCCATAGCTACGACATTTGGAACCAAGACCATCTAGTTAGGAAAGAAAGCCTTTTGGTAAAAGTTAAAATCCCACTCAAGTCCAAACACATTTTTGAAAATAGTGTTGAGTGACACTACGAGTATATTCTGTCGCATTTGCTATTGATGGCAATCGAAAGGATACTTACAGCGGAGAAGTGAACACAAATTCACTGCTCCCTCCTAAGCCCTCACCTCAATCCTTCCCACCGCTCCTTACCCTAGCCTCTCGCTCCATGCCTCCCACTGACCACTCGAAGCTTGTCACAAACTCACCTAAGTTAACTACCCCAAGGGAAGAACCTCTGAGTCTCACTGTTTAGCAAACATTCTTTGTTCCCTCTCTCTTTCCCTTGTTGGAAAAGAATGCAATGCCTCCTGGCCAGGTGCTAAGACCAGACAGAGGCTCATTACACATGGAGAGAGGTAGATGAGAGCAGCGGCTAAGAACTTTGTTAGCTGAGCAACTCTGGGCAAGTGACCTTTCCTTTCTGAGTCTCAGTTTACTCATCTGTAAAATGAGGCCCATGATAGAATCCAGCTCATCAGATTGTGCTGAGGATGAAATGAGGGATTACCCACAAAGCCCTTAAGACACATAGGAAGCACGACGTTAGCATTTATTGTCACGAGCATTATTACTGAAATAGTTTATCAGCTGACAGCAAGCACGCTGTCTCTCCCACGACATCCCCAAGCAATGGAAAGCAGTGGGTCTGCTGTCCAGGCTGACTTCAACGTACATCTTAATTCGTTCTGAGCTAGATAGCGATAGTCACACTGGCTGGACTGCTGAGTGCCTACAAGGTTTAGCTTCCGGGAAAAAACCTTCTTCAAAATCTGTGTCCTTTACGCTTCACAACAACCCCTGTGAAATACACACTTTCTGAATGAGGAAACTAAGACTCTGGGAGTTAAGCAATTTACCTAGAGTGACGCAGATGAACTGGGTTTTAAGCAGTTTTTAAGACATTCTTTTACCTGATCTCTTTGTCCCAGACTACTGAGTACAAAAGGCGTAGAAAGGAGAGCCCAGATTTGACATTTCTCAACTGGCCTGCTTCTTGATTTTCACTAGGTTGATTTCCTTTCCACTGAGCATGTCAACGGCAGGGTGAATAAAAAACCAGCTTCCAATCCTGATTCTGAAGTTAATTTGGGTGAGCTTGAACAAGTCATTTGTCTCTGAGCCTTGATGTGGTTCGTTGGAAAATGAGAAGATTGTTCTGGATCTGTACTGTCCAGTATGATAGCTACTAGCCACATGTGGCTCCTTACATTTAAATTAGTTAAAACAAAAAAAATTTAGTTCCTAAGTCATATCAGCTACACTTCAAGGGCTCAATAGCCACACGTGACTAGAGGCTGCCATTTTGGATAGTGCATATATAGAATATTTCCCTTATTGCAGCAAGTTCTTTGGTATTGTGCTGTCTAGGTGAAGATTTAGTTATCTTTAGCTCTAAGGGTCTGCAATTTGTCGTCTCAGTTCTCAGGGGACTCAGACTGAAGTTTCCAAGTCCCTTCCATCAGAAATGTGTCCCCATCAATCCTAAGACTGAACAGCTCACTTGTCTGCTGTTGCTGCTACAGCTGCTGTTGTTATTGGAGTGGCCTCTGATAACTCCGTGACTCAGGGCTTGGTAGCAGTCAGGGCTGTTGGACAGGAAAAAAGTGAAGCAGGTTTTATGGGGAAACTTCTGACCCAGGGTTGCCAAGGAGGAAATCTGAAAGGCCCACCAGGGGAGGTGTTCACACAGAGAAAGGAACAGTAAGGCCTGTCCTGGGACTCTGACTCCAGGCCAACGCTCCACCGGATGGTTCTGTGTCAGCGCTGGAGATTTTCACACCTTGTCTAATGGCTTATGGAGGCGCCTGCCAGTCTGAAGGTGGAGGTTTTCCTAGTCCATCTCTGTCTCTGAGCATTTTTAAAAGGAAGATGCTGGCAACCCCAACCCCCATCTGACAGACTTGCCTGAACTTTCTTCCTTCTTTGTAGGGTCAGTGTGAGAAGGGTCCTTCCTCTTTCTGGTGAATTCCTGCACCTGGCTGTGGGACTCACTGCCTCTTAATAGCCTTGAGATTCCTGTCTCCCCACCCTTTTGCCCTTCAACCACCTTCTTCTACCTCAGCCCCTGAACCTGCTTACGGCTTTCTCTTCCTTCCTTTGTTTTAGGTTTCCCTTTAGCTACTGCTCCACAGTGCCCTCTCGCTCATAAGCAAACTTCTCGAAAAAGCAGCTGTCTCCACTTTGCCACCTTTTGTTCACTGCTCAACCCACTGCGACTAGCTTCCTTCCCATCACTCTGCTGAGACAGCTTTTGCCAGGGTTACCAGTAACCTCTGGGTTACTAAATCTAATCAACCCTTTTCTTAAAGAAAACTGTCTTAATATTATAAAACTAAAGCATGCAAGGGTTCCCGGTTAGCTCAGTTGGTTAGAGCGTGGTGCTCATAACACCAAGGTTGCCGGTTCGATCCCCACATGAGCCACTGTGAGCTGCGCTCTCCTTAAAAAAACAAACAAAAAAAAACCACGGATGTGTATTGTAGAGAATATTGGTGATGCAAAAACATAAAGTAAAACTTGAAAGATTCCCTTCCATGCCTCTCTCTGTTCACCCACATTTGTTTTTTTCTCCCTAGACTTTTTCCAATGTGTGCACAAACATGTTTCCTTCCTTCTTTCCTTAATGTAAAAGATATTTAACTAGGTATATTTTGTGTACCTTAATAAAGTATCATGGACCTATTCCACGTCAGTACATGTAGGCCCAGCTCATTCTTTTCAATAACGACATAATGGTCAACAGTGTGTGTATGTATCATGATTTATTTGATAATTACCTTATAGATGAATATTTAGGTTCTTGCTATGACTTTCTTTGGATGGAGGTCTTCGGGAATTTGTATGAATGTTTCTGTAGCTTAAGTATAATTTTCCTGGGTCATATCTGTGCACGTTTAAATTTTTATAAAGATGACGACATTGACTTTCAAAAAGACTGTGCCAGTTTACTCTCCCATCATAATTTATAAAAGGACCTGTTACCCTCTCTACTCATACTATTGTTTCTCAGCCTGCTGCTTGTTTTTAAACTTTATTTATGGTGAAATAGTTACTGTTCAAGTCTTATCTTAGTGGATCTCTGCATCACTTCATCCTACTGACCCCGTTTTCCTCTTTCTCCTGAACCTCTCTTGGTCTCGTTTGTTGCTTTAGCTCTCAATTCATTCTTCAAATATAGATTTTGCAGGGGTTCTGCCTTGGTTCTCTCCTCTACCTGCTCTCCCTGGCCGGCCCAGCTCCTTCCTTGGCTGCAGCTACCATCCGATACGCCAGTGTTTCTCACACCTATAGTTTCCAACTTCTAAGTTCTCTCCTAAGCTCATACTCTTACATGCACTTACCTTCTGAACTCTCCCCTGAGGTTCCACAGATGCTGCAAACTCAACGTGTACAAAACCGGTCTCCCGGAATTCCCTGATACACATGCTTCTCCTCCTGAGAGTCCTCTCATCTCTTCATCTGCTCAAGCTGAAGACAGCCACGCCCCTCACACTTCCCTCTCTCTTCCTCTCTACAGAGGCTCTCTCCTTAATATTACTTTTTTTTTTTTTTAAGATTAATATTGCTCTTGACAGTGTTAGGCAACACTTCACTGTCTCTCGCCTGAGCTGCTGCAATCGTCAGGTGATAGCTGTGGATTCCAGAGCTGGGCTGTCTGAGTTAGGGTCCTCGCCATGTCACTTACTGGTTGTAGACCTTGGGCAAGTTATTTAATCTCACTGGATCTCACTTTCATCATCTCTAAAATGAGGACAATGAGGACCCCTATTGCATAGGGTTGTCATGTGGATTAAATGAGTCTATACATACGAGGTTGGACAATTAAGTTAGTGAACTTATCCTAGAAAAAGTGCTACCCACCTCATTGTTGAATAGCACTACGGTCGCCTTCCAAGTACTCCGCCTGGGAAGCTTTGCACCGACACCTGTGCCTAGGCCACCGTTCAAAACAATTTTGGAACTTTTTCTGTAATGGCCATCAGAGCTGTCATCGTATTACCCTTGATGTCCTGAATGTCATCAAATGTCTTCCTTTCAACATTTCCATTATCTTCGGGTAAAGAAAGAAGTCACTGGGAGCCAGATCAGGTGAGTAGGGAGGGTGTTCCAATACAGTTATTTGTTTCCTGGCTAAAAACTCCCTCACAGACAGAGCCGTGTGAGCTGGTGCATTGTCGTGATGCCAGAGCCATGAATTGTTGGCGAAAAGTTCAGGTCGTCTAACTTTTCCATGCAGCCTTTTCAGCACTTCCAAATAGTAAACTTGGTTAACTGTTTGTCCATTTGTTACAAATTCATAATGAATAATCCCTCTGATATCAAGAAAAGTTAGCAACAGCGTTGCAACAAGTTCGCGAACTTAGTTGTCAGGCCTCGTATGAAGCACTTGGAATGGTGCTTGGCACTGTTGGCTGTTGCTGCTGCGACTACCACTGTTCTCCTAGAGGCTCTCTGCCTCAAGTCTTTTCCCCCTCAATTCATCCTCCACTCTGCTACCAGAACAATCTCCTTAACGTGTGAATATGATCACACTTTTTTCCTCTTGCAAGGACCCCGTTACTCTTCAGGCAGAGTCAAAATCCTAATTCATGTACCTGGTGCCCCTGTGTCTGACTCCCCCACCCCCTGTATTTCTCCTGTCTCATTTCAGGCCACACCCCCTTGAACCCTCAACTTCAGCCACAGGGAACCATGTGTACTTCCCCCAAGGAGCTGTCCTGGTTCCTCCTCAGGGCCTGACATGCATTTCCCTTTCCGCTGGTGCACTCTTTCTTACCCTCTGGGTCTGGCCAACTCCCCCCTTTCCTTTTAAATTCAGCCCAGTGGTCAGCTCCAGGGACTGCCATCCGTACTCTCTGCACCCCTGGCCTTACTCTGTCATGACTTGTTTGGTTGCTTCCTCCTCCTAACTGTGAAGTTCATAAAAGCAGGCATCGTGTGTGTGTGTGTGTGTGTGTGTGTGTGTGTGTGTGTAACCTCTGTATCACCAGACCAATCGGTGTTTGGTATATCCTAAGTGTTTAATATAATTTTTTTGAGCACTGAATGAGTTGACAAAGTGGGGAAACTGATGGACATTGGAGCATTCAAATGACATCTAATTAAAGAAATAATTATGTTGCCCAAATCTCCCAGGGTACCCCCAGCCTGTAAGCTCAATGAAGTCACATCAATAGCAATAACCCAGATTTCACTGGCTCAGACCCATGTGCTTCATCTCCCTGTGAAGTGCTCCCCAGGAATTTGGGGGCATCTCTCATGTACTTCTCTGGATACTGCTGTGCTAGATATGTGCCCTGGAGTCACTGCTGCACTCTGGCAGTGCAATACTCTGGGGAAGTCTATGGTGACCCTTGGGAAACCTTCTGCTAGAGGGTCCCTGGGTCTAAGGAGCTGTTCCATTGTCTTTGTGGAAGTCTTATGCTCTCTATTGGACTTGGTAGGGGCACTTTGGGGAGTAGCATTGAGCTAGAGGCTGGTCCCCAGCAATGCCCTTCCATCCCTCCCAAATAGGGGGACAAGGCCAAGCTCTTCCATTCTTGGCCCCTGATTTCCTTCTTATGAGTTCTTGTCCAGGAGCATCTTGCTTCTGCTTTGAAAATAGACTTCTTAGGCCCCTCTCCCCCATCAGTGCATCAGGAGTTCTTAACTCCACGCTGGAGTTCCGACTAGAATAAGATGTTTTCTGCTATAGTAAGAACCCTGCCCTAATAAAGGCATCTGAGCAAGTCTGACCTCCAGGAAGGGACTGCTGCCCTTTAGGGTAGGGATGATTCTTTTGCCCTGATTGCGCTGGGAGCCCGAGCTCTGCACCCCCTCCTTCCATTCCCTGCTGCCCCCCACCCCAACCTTGTTGCTGACTTTTCTAAGGAGAAGTTCTCACTGACTCTCCAGGGCAGGAACTGGTGTTGCAAAATTCTTGCTCCATGTGCTGGTAATGAGATGCAACTCTGGGCGGCCCTGACCCCAACAGGCGGTCTCCAGGCTCCGGTCAGAGCCACAGGGTTGCTCAACTTCTGTAGACACTCTGGTCATCTGTGTGAGGCCCGGGGACGATGTGTATGCCTGTCTTGGGCCGTAGGCTGCCCTGGAGCCCAGGTAGGCTAATTGCCTTGTCATAGAGAGGGGCCCACACTCCTTCAGAAACAGTATTCTGAGAAACACCACAGCTGAGTGCCCAGTCAGTAACATGTAATTTGCAAAAGACTTCTTGGGCCATCAGAAGATATAATCTTGTACCATGGAGCTCCGTGAGTCCATATCAACTGTCTTGATTAAAGTCTAGCTGAGTCAGCACTACACAGAGAGTCACTTAGGCTCCGCCCCTCCCTCCAGGTGTTCACCACCTGGGACGATCAATTCACCACAGTGGTTGGAAGGGAAGGACGAAGAGGCCCAAGTCCCATGTCCGTGCCTCCTCTCCTGCCCACCAAACCCCGATGTGCTGGGGAGCAACTGGGGCTCCCACACGCTGCTGGCAGGAAGGTACAATGTATAGCCTCTGTGGGAAATAACTCGGCAGTTTCTTAAACACACACCTGCCACATGACCTGGCTATTTCATTGTAGGTATTAACCGAAGAGAAATACAGGAATATGTCTACACAAGGATTTGTACACGGATGGTTATAGCAAACTTAGTTGTAATAGCCTCAAATTAGAAACAACCCAAATGTCTGGCAACAGGTGATTGTGGGAACAAATTGTGGTATATCCATGCAGTGGAATATTACTCAACAGTGAAAAGGAACTATGGATATATACAACAACATGGATGAATCTCAAAATATTAATAAATATGCTGAATGAAAGCAGGCAGACAATAAAGAGTACAGATGGTATGATTCCATTTATATAACACTCTAGAAAATGCAAACCTGTCTCTAATGACAGAAAGCAAGCAAGTCATTGCCTGGGGATGAGGACAGGGGAGGGGGGAACAGGGGAGGGGGAGGGAGAGATTACAAAGGGCACGAGGAAACTCTGGGGCTAATGGATGTGTTTGTTCATTATTTGGAATATGGTGATAGTTTCATGGATGTAAATTAAAGTCAAAACTCATCACATTGTACAATTTATGTGAATTGTATTATATGTTAATAGTACCTTAAGAAAGCTGTTGAAAAACAACAAAAACTGACCCTGAAACAGACTCTAGGCAGAAAGCACCGGAAGATGCTATCTGTGCAGTGTCTTGAAGTGGGGGCTGGGGGAGGAGGGAGTATGGAGGAGAAATGTCAGGACCACTGGACCTTATTTTTGGTCAAGGGCTTTCTGAGCCTGAAGGGACTTTAGAGTGGATGGCGCCCGACTCCCTCATGTTACAGAAAAAGACTGAGGAGCTGAGGGCTTTGCCAAAGTCGCTCAGCTCATCAGTTGTAGATGAAGGCTCACACCTGTCTCCTGACTGCCAGCCTAGGCCCTTCGACTCTCCGCACCACAGTCTGGCCATACAAGTGCTGTCCGCCTTAAGTCACCGAGTTCTAGAAGGTCGGCCTGGTCAGACCAGAGGTCTGGGAAGGGCCGAGGGAAGGGTGAGATGGGCTAGCCAGTCTTGGGTGGGTCTTGGTCAGATGCCCTGGGCTTCTCTTTTCTGGGCACAGAGTGGGCAGCAGCGCTCTCGCTTCTTATAATCCACAGAGCAGGCATGGCAGACCAAGCCTCCACAGAACCTGGGAGCAGAGGTTGAAAGAGTGGGGAGTGCACATGGGTGCGTACAGGACAGAGGGTCATGGGGTTCGAACCTCTGCTCCATCTGTCTGTTTCTCATCTCCCAGCAGAATGGCTCTGAGTCTGTGTCAGGAGGCCTCACTTTCCTAAAGGTTGTCCCGATGCCACAGCCCTCCAGGGTCCTTAAGTCCAAATGGCAGGTTCTCCTGATGGCCCACTTTCCTCTCTCCTCCTGCTTGTCCTGCCACCATGTTCCCAGAGGAAGATGAGGGGAGCATCTTCCTCTGTACAGGAAATCTCTTCCCAGATGAGAAGACCATGAATCAGTTTATTCTAAGAAGGGTTACACCATCCCATCGTCAGACACCATTCCTGTCTGATCACTCTTCACTGCTCTTATTCATGTCTCTGCTAAGCTCTGGGTAACATGAGTGGCCAGCTTTAAGTGGCCTTTCATAAATGCCCAGTTTCTGTGTCCCTCCCTTTCCTGGAGTGAGCAGAGGGCTATGGGCTGGTGGAAACTGGGTTGTCCCAGAGGAAGGATTCTGTGTCATACCAATTACCTGCATGGGTAACGCCGAGACAGCCGGCCAAAGAGCTTGCTACAGCTGACACAGCATCCAGGGGCCACGGAAGAGAGATGCTGGACCTTCTGCCACAGGTTATCCTTTTCTCTAATGGGAGCATGGAGGTGGAAACACACACACACACACACACACACACACACACACACACACACACAGAGAGAAGGGGAGGAGGGGAGAGAGAGAGAGAGAGAGAGAGAGAGAGAGAGAGAGAGAGAGAGAGAGAGAGAGAGAGAAAGAGACAGTGAGAGAGACACACACATAAGAGAGATCAGTGAGTGTCCAGTCTTTCTGAGAAGATGGATGGTGACACCCAGGTCCCACTTGCCCAAAATAATCTTGATCTACTATTTAAGAACAGGCTCATCTCTTACCTACTCTAAGGAGTGCTCCCTGATGGGAGAGGCCCCCTGGGTTTTCATGCTCCAGACGCCTATTACAATGCTTATTATCTCTCATTTGCCACTCAGTACAAACTGCCTTGGAGTTATGTGTGTTTATGCCCCTACACAACTATCTTCACTGTGTTTTTTTAAAGGATGTTTAGGGAGGTGGGTTGTTTTAAATTTTTATCGAAATGATACATACCCATGATTTAAAAACCGAACAGTATAGAAGGACCTATATCAGAAGGCAATAGACACCCTTCCCACTCCTTCCCATTCTCAGTGGCAAATCACTTCTTACATGTTTTCGCTTTTTCTCCTGAGAGTACTTCTATATTTAAGTAACATGCTCTATATTTAAGTAACATGCTCATATTCTCTCCTTGATTTATCAATAGAGAACATCTTCTATGGCGCTCCTTGCCTTGATGTCAAAGGAGTTATGTCATTTATGACCATTTCCACGAGGTCTTTTTCCCTCCTCCTGATGTAGTTATATCCCTATTTTTGGTTCCTCTATTGGTAACTACTGGACTTTTACAGAATATACTCACACATTTATTTCTCATTCATTCTATTAACTATAGGTAGAGACTTATGTCTGCCATTCTGTAATATGATGACACCAGCATCCCTTCTCTTCACCTCTTCTCTTTCCCCTACCTTGTCATAGATTCCTGCAGCACCCAATAGGGTAGCCACTAGCCATATGTGGCTATTTCAATGTGTATGTAACTTAATTAAAGTTAAGTAAAGTGAAAACTTCCATCCCTCAGTTGCACCAGTCACATTTGAAGTACTCAATTGCTACATCTGACTAGTAGCTACCATATTGGACAGGACAAATATAGAACATTTCCATCTTCACAGAAAATTCTA
Source organism: Rhinolophus sinicus (assembly GCF_057876585.1). Taxonomy (NCBI): domain Eukaryota; kingdom Metazoa; phylum Chordata; class Mammalia; order Chiroptera; family Rhinolophidae; genus Rhinolophus; species Rhinolophus sinicus. The sequence goes on along the minus strand of NC_142517.1, from coordinate 196,577,163 downwards.
TTGGACTGTGTTATATACTTAGTGTTATTCAGGTGGTAGCACTGATGTTTGTTCATTAATTGTAATTGTTTTCTGTGCTTTGTCTTTAGGTTGAGTCTAACATTGAAAAAAATCAATGAATAGTATTTACATTATTAGACAATATATAAGCATATTGCTTCAAGCAGAACTGTGTTTCCCTTCTTGGAAATTTTTTTTTTTGGTAAGACTGTCTAGTTGCCTTCCTTTGTTCCTTGCATGACTTTAACATAGCCTACTTATCCCCCCACCCCAATTCTTCATCATATCAGGTGTTTTATTGATTCTCTTTCTCCCCAGAGATGTTTCTCCTGAGCCCTCAATACTTCTGTTACAGCCTGAACTCACTGCTTCCTGGCCTTGCCTCCCACTTGGCATCCTGGGAATTCCCACGTCTTCCTTGGGCTAGAGCTACTGTTTCCTGAATTCCACATCTTCTCCTTTTTTTGGCTTAACTTCCTTGTTTTTCTGGGACACATCCTTAATTAACTTCTTAAGAAAGGCCGTGTGGGAGGTAAATTTTCTGTAACCTGTCCGTCTGAAAAAATGTCTTTCCTCCATCACCTTCCCCACTTGCTTCATAGTTTGGCTGCCCATAGAATTCTAGGGCAAAACTCAGCTTTCCCCAGAACTTGAAAGTATTACATCATTGATTCTTAGCATTTGTTGGGTTCTACTTCTTTTGAAAGGACCATTTAGGATAGTTCCCTTGTCTTTGTTCTAGAAATTTCACAATGATGTATTCAGATGTGAGGTTTTTCCCCTTTTCACTTATTGTGCTTGTCATTCACTGAAATCTTTAAATCTGAAGAACTGTGTCCATCAGAGCTGGGAAAGTTTCTCATGTTTTTATCTGATAATCTTCTCCATTTTATTCTGTCCTTTTTTGGAATTCCTGTCAGTTCAAGAAGATACTGGGATTCCTGGATTGATTCTTTATATCTCTAATTATGCCTTCCATCTTGCTGTGCTTTTTATTCTACTTTCTGAGAGATTACTTCATCATACTTTACCAATCCTCGTTCATTTAACATTTTTTCAGCAATATTTTTAATTTCCAATAATGTTTATCTTTTGACGTTGCTTTTCACAACATCTTGTTTCATGGGAGATGGATCTTCCTTTTTTTTATATATCTTTGTCTCTCCCCTTCATGTTCTAGACTCTCCTCAAATGTGTGGGGATCCTTGGTGGCCATTTCATGTCTAAGAAAGAGGTGATAAAAGCTGCTGGAGCTCCAAGTAGTGCACAGGGTGTTTGACTTGTGGCTTCCCTTTAAGAGTGATAAGGCAGGGAGCTAGCTATCTGCCACACCAGACTCTCAAATGCTGGCACGCACTGCTCTTTTATTTGGAACATCTATGTATCTCTCCATGAGGACCTTTTAATTCTTTGCCTGGGAGATAAGCCCCTCACTGTGGGATGTTCTGCAGTTGGGGAGCAAGCAGAAAGCTGGGGGTGTACACTGCATTTTCTACTGACTTCATCAGTTGATTTTCGTGATTTCTGCTCCTCATCTCACATTTGCCATCTTTGCTCCTGGCATCTCTGAGCCCTGAAGTTCTAACTTGGGCTCAATCCAGTATCCACTTCTCTATCCATTTTCTGGCTTCTGGAAATTAGCGGATATCTCTCATCTGTGGTTGGCTCCTCCACCTTTCTCTCTGTTGTTTTATTCTTTTAAAATCATTTTAGTCACATCTCAGAATGGAGAATAAATGCTTTGTGGTCAGTCTACCAACTTGATGCAGAAATCAACCTCTGTGGCTATTTTTTTTCTTTCATTTTTTGCTTAGGGCCATATCTTCCGATATGCTTTGCAAGGGATATTATGTTATATAGTTTGGGACCTTGGAATGAATTTCTTTAGCTCTAAGAAAAACATTTGTCTCTCCTGATGAACTGGTATGTTTCCTTTGAATGGACAGTGAAATTTAGGCAACTTTCTGTGTTTCCCTTTTTGACCCTGCTGCCACGATGCTCAGAGCTTAGTTTTAACCCTAATCCTAACTCTTCAGGGTATATATTTTTTGTCTTCCATAAAATCTTCTATTTTTTTTTAATAATCATATATACATTATATATATTATCTCTCTGTCTCTCTGTCTCTCTGTCTGTCTGTCTGTCTCTCTCTATATATACACATATATATGTGTATAATTATTATATATATATATATATAATTGTTAGCTACCTTAAATTCTTTTGTAAGATATATAGCTAACTTTTTTATGTCTCCGTTCCTCCCAGTTAACAATTTCTTGGAGGAGATCATTCCTTAAATTTTTTGTGTGTTCTTGTCAGGTTGATCTCTCTCTTTTCTCATCTTTAATATCACTTGGATTTTGTGCAAGAGGATTTACTCTTAGATGATCCCACAGCAACCTTCCAATTATAATGGAACCTGAGTCCAGTGGTCTCTTACTTCTTGAATTGTGTAAAGGATAACACATATCTGTGAATTATGTTCCCACTAAACTGAAGAACAGAAACCAGGCTTCTCACATCTCCTCCACCCCTCAGTGAGCTTGGTGAGCTCAGCCTCTGGAACCTAGGACAGCTGACTCAAGACGGGCCCAGAGACCCCCTGGTCTGAGGAAGTCCAGTAGGCAGGCAAGTGTAGTTCTTGCGATTACCTCTTGGTTAACCTCCCGCTTCTCCCAGTTCCTTCTCAAGCATTAGCTCCTTTCCCTTCTCTTAAGCTTGGTAAGTGTGTATGTATGTGGGCGTGGGTTGGGTGGGGGCATGCCTTAGAGTCAGAGGGCTTTATGCAATTTATATGCTGTGTGTACTTGGTGGCCAAGTCAGCCTCTCTGACCCTCAGTTTCCTCGTTTGTCAAATGGGGATAATGGCAGGGGGTGGCTAAAAGAAGAAACAGAGTTAATATGTCTAAAAGGTCCTGAAACCTGTGTGCTAGTTGTTAGTGGAGCAGAATGTTCATTCCCCAGCCTCACATCCCACACCATCCCCCCTTCTGCACCTATTGTCCCCAACCTTACTGAATCAGCTCCAGCACCCTCCTCTTCATGGCATGGACCAGGTCCCGCTGCCCTCCAAGCTCCTTCTCATACATGGCGTCCCTCCTTTCAGTCTCCTGTTGCTTCTGCTCCAGCTCTGCCTGCAGCTGGGCCCTCTCTTCCTGACACCTGGGCACAGAAAGAAGAGAGGAAAAAAGGCTCAGCATTTGACTGAGCTAGGCTGGGTTTCTGCCTGACAAAGAGCCCTTGTGGGAGGCTGATGGTGCCCCCTGCAGCTGAAATACATACGTACACACACACACACACACACACACACACACAGACACACACACACACCACAAGCTACACATACACACACACACACAAACATACCGCACATGCCACACTACATACACATTCACAACGCAACACATACAACACACACACCACACTCTGCCCACACATACCACACTATACATACACACATGCCATACACCATATACACTCACAATACAGCACACACACCACACACACATTCAAAGCACATCGTACACACCACATGCCACACACACACTCACAAGACACCATACATACCACACAAACATCAGACACATGCCACACACACAACACAACATACACCACACACTACATATCACCCAACACATATACCACCTACCACATATACTGACGAAACACCACACACACCACACACAACACATACACTCTCAACACAACACGCAACACCCCCCACACACATACACACAACACCACACATAAAATAGCACTGTGTTGACCGACACCTATTGGCTGATCCCTCACTAACTGTTCGGAGAAATGAAAACAGGGCCTAGTCTTGTGTATTCCTTTAGAGGAGACGACCCAACATTTCCATTTGTTTTCTTTTAAAAAATATTTCCATTTTAAAATATAAATTTCTTGAAAGGCACGCTCACAGTCATGGCAGCTGTCTGGGGGAAGGTGGGTGTCTGGGAATCCAGGCTGGACAGGCTGTGCCCATGAAAACCACTGTGGTGCTTGGGGAAGGTGGGTAAATGGCGTAGGATATGGGCTAATTTTTTGGCTTTAAAATATTTTGAAAAATTATGTTACATTGTCTTTTCAATTACAAAACAGTAATAATAAGCATATGGCTTTCTTAAATGGCTGTTTCAGTTTTGGCCTTGGAATCTCCTCAGCTCCATTCTTGCCCCTTCTTTGGTCTTTAGTGGCTTCCTACAAGGCTCCAAGATGTCTACTGGACTGGAAGTGAAAAGGTCCCAGCCTCTTACACCTTTGCTCCGAAGGGAGGGTGTTGCGATGGTGATGCACGTCCCGTGACCTCTGGATGTGTGTGCACGTGCGTGCTCAGGATCCTGGGCTTGCGTGTGTTTAGGGGAAGGAAGAAGCTTGTGAGAGGCTTGACAATGAGAGGAATTATTAATTTTTAAAACGCTGCCATGTAGCATGCTGTAGGGAAGAAAACTGCGTGGGCCATGACATCAAACCAACAACAGATAGCCACTGGAATTCCCAAAAGGCCAGCCTTAAGAAAGAGTGTTTTTGTGCTGAGGCATTGGGTCAGGGCCATGTTTTGACTTCTAATGACCATTCTAGCCTTCAGCCTCCTCATTTCTCAGCTGCTGATTTCATTTTTCTGGGCCAGTTTACTTGCCCAGTGATCCCAAGGCCTCTGGTGTGGCCAGTACAGGCCTTAAGGTGAACACTATGCTTTGTGGTGGGAGGAAATATTTATTAAGCACCTACTGTGTGCAAGAAATGGAGCAATGCCTATGGCTCCTGGTGGAGCTTATAGCATGTTTGGGGCACTGGTCAAAACAATAAAATGTGGGTGGGGGGAGGAGGGTTCACACAGTGTGAGGGATATAAATGATAAATGTCTAAGTAGCACTTTGTCTTGTGCACCTGAAACTAATAAAAAAAAAAGAATTAAAAAAAACCCCACAATAAAATGTAGCGATAGACCAATAAAATAATTAAGCTCAGTATGTGACAGCGATAAATGAGGAGCTGAGACAGAGACTTGAGAGAGCACTCAGGAAGGCTTCTTAGACAAGGTGGCGTTGGAGCAGATCTAAAAGATGAGAAGTCAGCCATGTACAGCCAGAGAAGGGCACCTGCCAAGGTCTGCAAGTTGGAAAGAACTTGGCTTATTCGAGGAACTGAAAGAAAGCTAGTGAAGTTAGAATACCATGAGTGGCAGGGGTGGGAGAGGCCGGAGAGGAGGCGGGAGGTAGACAGGGCCTGATCAGTGGCCCCCGGAGAAGTAGACTTGAATCTCAGTGCAAGTAAGGGGAAGCCAATGAGGTATTTCAAGTAGGGGGTGACAGACACTCTTCGTGTAGGAGGGGACAAGGAAGGAATTAAAGTCTATTGAGCACCTACTATGTGACAGGCACTTAGCTTAGTGCTTTAATAGTCTCGTTTCATTTAATTTTCACAAATTTATGGGGACAGGAACTATAATGATTTTATAGGAAAGAAAATGGAGCTTCAGGGAGGGAATAACTCTTGCCCAGGGTCACACCGTTTGACACGTGGAGGGAGCAGAGACCCGGATGCAGGTTTGTACAGCTGTAATCTCTTTTTGCCTCCCCACACTTGCATCCATACTGGGTCCTGACCACCAGTGGTTTGTGGCACCAGTGCTGAGAGGGCAGTAGGTGGGAGCAAGGAATGGAGCCTCACAGCACCCGGCGTGCCTCAAAGGAGCTCAGTGCTGCCACCCAAGGAGGGAGGGGGTGGGGCTGACATCTCCCTAGTTCCCCATCTGAGGACCTCTTCCATCTGTACCTGTCCTAATCCCTTTTGTACTGACGTATTACCCAGAGGGCAGAGGAAACCCACCTGCATGGGAAGAAGGTCTCACAGAGCATCTGAGTTGGAAGGAGGAACTTTAGAGATCCAACCACCTCCTTTTGCAAATCAGGGCCCTCAGGTCAGAGAGGGAAGGCTGTTTTCCCAGAACCCCACAGCCAGAAAGCTGGCAAGTGGGTGTTGGCAGTCCCAAAGCTCAGTTCCAAGCGTATTTTCACAGCCGGGGCTGATCTGCTCTGGGCCCTGTGGAATGAATGGTCTGCTGTGTCCTACCTATGCATCCAGCCTGGGGCTCTGTACCCCTGCCCTCTCTCAGTCTGTTCTCCATAGCACAACCAGAGTAATCTTTTAAAACATGAGTCAGACCATGAGAGCTCCTGCTTAGACTGCTCTCCCTTTGCTGCAGCCACATGGCAGGCTGGTCCTCAAGAGCACTTCTCCTGGGCCTTTGCATCTGTCGGTTCTCTGTCTGGACCACTCTTCAAAGATATCTGCCTGGTTGGGGTTTCTGCTCAAATGTCACCTCCTCAGAGAGGGCTTCCCTGATTCTAAATCTAGAAGACTCTCCTGTGTCACTCTCTCTCCCCTTTCCTGGATTGATTTTTCTCCAGGGCTTATGACTACCTGATACCAATATTTCCATTTGTTGATCTATTGTCTATCTTCCAGATCTGTGAAAGCAGACATTGCCTGTTCCGTGCACTGCTGTCCATCCCCCCTCTCCCCTGGCCCCCCATGGCATAGTAGAGGCACAACAAATATTGTTGACTGACTAAATGGGCCCCGCGGCACTTCTGTTTGCTGGTGGTGAGGTACCTGTCACCAGTTGGATGCCCATGACCCCTTTACGCAAGAGCCAGGTCCTAAGTTCCCTGACGCTGGGAGTATACTCTCCCAGCCTTAAGAGCTTGTTACTCACCATCAGCATTTCAGTGACTCCCCAGTAGGCCCCCCAGCCCATGCCTCTCTCCTGAACTCCACACTCAACTGCCTGCCCAGTGGCTCCTCTTGAGTGTCTAACAGGTGTCTCAAACTTAACATGCTCAAAACTCAACTCCTGAGCATTTCCCACAAACCTGCTCTGCCACAGCAGAGGGTTAGTGGTGACTCAAGCTTTCCAGGCCAGAAAACTCGGGGTCGTTCTTGACTTCTGTCTTTCTCTCAGACCCCTTGTCCAATTTCTCAGGAAGCCCGAACTCACAGTTGGTCCAGAGGGATCAGCCTCTCTGCACGTCCATGGCCTCCAGTGCGGTCTGAGGGACCGTCCCCGTCCCCTGCGTGGTGGGGTGGCTACTTCATTGGTCTCCCTGCTTCCACCTTTGCTTCCCCACAGACTAGTTTTACAGAGCAGCGGGCGTGAGCCCTTGAAAACACAGGTCAGTCCAGGATAGGCACATCTAGAGACAGAAAGCAGACTAGGGGCTTCCTACGCTGGGGAAGTTGGGAGGAATTGGGCAGTAACTGCTAACAGGTACAGGGTTTTTCTTTGGGGTGATGCAATGTTCTAGAATTGATTGTGGTGATCGATGTACAACTTTGTGAATCCACTAAAAACCATTGAAATGTTTAAAAAAGCAAACATTTTTAACGTTAAAACAAACAGTCACGTCATGTCCCTTTTCTCTGCTCAGAACTCTCAATGGTTCTCATCTCACTCTGACTTAAAGCCAAGGTCCTTTTGATGACCTACTAGGGTCTCTGGGACCTGGTTCCCTTTACCCTCTTGACAAATGTTTTCTACATCCTCTCCTTCCTTCACTCCACTGGGGACATAATGGCCTCCCGGATGTTCCTAGAACCTGCCATGCCCATTCCTACTCACCTCAGGGCTTTCTCTTGCTGTTCCCTCCCCCGGAGCATTCTTCTACCACATCTCCAAATGGCTCGTGCCTCGCTTCCTCCAGGTCTTTACTCAAACATCACCTTTTCAGGGTCTTCCCTGACCATGCAACCTTATATGATATCACGCCCTGACACTTCTTGTTCTCTTTCCCTGCTTTACTTTTTCTGCTTAGAACTTATCACAATCTGACATTCTATGTATTTTACTTGCTTATCACATTATTGACTGTCTCCCCTACTAGAATGTACTCTCCACAAGGGTGGGAGTTTTGTGTTTTGCTCAGGAGATGATTTCTGGCACATAGAACAGCCCTAGCACAGAGTGGGCTCTCTGAGTATTTGTGGAATGAATGAATGATGGACAGGATGACAGGTGGCAGGATGGCAATCTGTGAGACGGGGATCTCCAGCTGCAGGGAGTAGGCTGGGACTGGGTATCTCCCTGGAGCCTCCCAGCTGCTCCCTCCAGGCTGTCTTGATCCCTAGAGAAAGCCCTTGGGGGTGGGGGCGAGGTCCCTGCACTCACTTAGGGCCTGAATCATGGGAATCTTTGCTGACCACACTGCTGGGGTCAGCTGAGTGTCCAGGGGGAGGAGACCCGGGGGCTTTTAAAGGTTGGTTTCTGGACCCCTGGCCTCTCTCAGTCTGTTAAGCAGACAGTCAGTAGACTGTCCTATGATTCAGTCTGAATCACAGCTAACCAGGCTTTGTTGGGGGTTGGCCTGGTGCCCTCCGGGCCCCGGGGCAGGGGTCAGCCATGTAGGAGAGACAGAGGCAGACGGGCAGACTGAGTTGCACAGACACCAAGGGGCAGAGACACAATGAGACTGAATCAAACCAAAGAACATCTTGGCATGGTGGAGATATATTAAAAATAAATTATGAAAGAGAAACTGAGGCACTGAGAGACTGGGGAGGAAACGTAGACAAAACAGTGTGCTCTTGAGGTTAAAGTGATGATGGGAAGATGAATATGCTGATGGGGAGAGATGCTGGTGAGAGATGCTGAGGGGGAGAGAGAAAGAGACTGAGATACAGACACTCAAAATATTGCCTGAGGGGTAATGTTTCGTCCCACTGGTTTCAGAGTAAGCTGCGAGGGTTTGGATCTCAGCTCTTCTACTCAGATGTTGGGTGAATTGTGTAGCATCTTTGAGCCTTAGTTTGCTCATCTATAAAATAGGGGTTCTTGGAGAACCTATCTAAGGAAGCACCTAGAACAGTGCCAGGGATGTTGTAAGTGCTCAGTAAATGATAACTATGATGATGATTATCAAGAGAGTGAAAGAGGTTGTGCAACCAGGAACAGGAAAATGAGAGACAGACAGAGGAGCAGACGGAAACTGAAAGAGTTAGCAGGGCAGGAGTGTGGTGGGGCAGGGAGAGTGGACTGCAAACAGAGCGGAGCAGCTCAGAAGAGGCAGCAGGAAGGGGCAGAGATGAGTGTGGGAGGGAAGGGAAGGACAGAAGGCACAGATCTCTCCTGGGGGTTACTGGAGAGGCCAATGAAGGAGGGGGCTGGCAAGGGGGAGGGAAGGGATGGGAGGGGAAGGTGGGAGCCCTTGAGGGCAGGAACAATGCCCGACATGCCTCAGCATCCTCAAGGGGTGCCCTGCTCAGGGCCTGGTGTACAGGAGGTGCTCAGAAGACGCTTGCCGACCTTGAATGCCAGCAGGAGTCAGGGAGCGCTTCCGGCCCCTCCAGCCACCCTGCTCTCAGGCCCCTGTGTGCTCATGGTTGCCAAGGTTACCTGCGGAGCTGCTCCTGCAGTGCCTTCAACTCCCCCTCCTGCTCCTGTAGCAGCTGCCCCTGGCGCTGGGCCTGCTCCTTGGTCTTCTGGAGCTTATGTCTGAGGCTCTGGGGGAGGAAAGGGGAGAAGGAAGGGAAAGGAAAGCTGAAGAAGGAGGGCAGAGACCCCAGTCCAGGGACTGACCTGGCAAACATTCCCATGAGACTTCAGGCCAGGACCAGGGACAGTGCTGGGATAGGTGATGCCTGGCTCTGCCCCTGCATGAGCCTGGATCCACCATTTCTTCTTTTATTGAAGGATAGAAGTTACAAAGCTCAAGGACATGAAGACTCTGGCTAGGGAGGAGGCTGAAGAAGGCTTGAAAACAATCCTGGGTGACCTCCAGGAGAAGCATCTACAACAGAACAACTAGGTGGGGTCTGCAACAGCAGCACTCAGATATTGGGGAGAAACCTGCTAATAACAAGGGCTATGGAAACTGAGAACGAGTAACTTCCCCGAAGAACTATTGGGAAGGGAACTCAAACTCAAGTGCATACAAGGGCTCGGCAGGTAGTATTGATGAATAACGTGGGCCTGGTGTGAGGCAATAAGGAGAGGTGGGGACTGTGGTTCACTGAGGAATGCAGAGCTTTCAAAAGATATCCCCAAATAATAATCCTGTGCTGCCTAATAAATATTCATCTGTGAGTTGGAATGGTCCCCAGGATACCATGAAGATGCCTGTCTGTGGGCCAGTTGAGAGAGGGGAGAACAGAGAGGTACAGAACTCAACTGCTCTCACCTTGACCGTATCCTGCAGGGCCACCTCTGCTTCCTCCTCCCTCCTGGTCACACCAGTCATTCCTGTTTGCTCTTGTGGCTTCTCTGTGATGGAACCTTCCTTTGTTCCCAGGCCCTGAAGGACCTGGGGCTCCCCTGGAATGCTAGGCACTTTCCTCTCCCACCTGCTGCCTGACATTGCATCCTCTATTGTCTCTGTACCTGTCTGTTCTCTGTACCTGCCTGTCTCTCTAGGGCTGGAGACCCACAGCCTCTGGACCTGACCCCACTCTGCTTCCGCTTCGTGACTCCCCTTTGTTTTTCTCTGACCCTCTGCACTCAGCAGAAACCCTCTGCCCTCACCCTCTGTCCCGACCACCTTCCTCTGAGCACACCTGGCTCCCTCCCCCGGCCCCTCGACGCTGGCTGTTGAGTTCTCCAGGCTGATCCCCATCCTTGGGGCGCCCATCTCCTTGTCTTGTTGCGGCTCTTCCCCCTCCGGTTGCCACACGCTCTGGGGGGTCCTGAGGCTCCTGGGATCTTCTCGCTTCTTTTCCAAAAAGGGAGGAAGATGCCTGTGTTGCCATGACCTGCGGAGTCCAGCCAATCCCTCCTCCCCTGGTGCGTCTCGCAGGCCGGTGTGCGGCTCCTCCGGTTGGACTCCTTTGGGGTACGCATCTACTGTTGAGATCTGCAGAGAAGTCCCCAAGCCCATCACCATCCCTCTCTGTACCAATTCACCGACCTGGTGCATGGGAGAGGCCACAGGCCTAATGCGACACGGGCTTGCTAAATATATGGATTCCTGGGTCCTCCCGCTGGAAGTACTGATTCAGCAGATCTGGGGTAAGGCCCAGGAATCTGAATGTTAACACCTCAAGTCATCTGATCCGAGGCCCCAACTTTGATCTGGTCGGGGAGCAGCAGTGCTTCTCAGTGCCCTCTCCTCCCTCACTTCTAGCCTCACTTTCTCACTCCTTCACTTCTCTCTTCTGCGTGGATCTGGTTTCCCCTCAGTTCTTCCCTTCCCCCTGAACTTGACTTCTTTGTGTTTTCTTGTCTGTAAAATGGGAATAATAATATCTGTCTTGTCAGGTTGTGGTAAAAGCTTTGATAGACTGACAGCCAGCTAAGGGTCACCTGTGCCAAGAAGCGTTCCTCTCTGCATGTCTGTGTCACTGCACTTTACATGCCATGTTGCAACGCGTTCCTTTAGGGTCTGTCTCCCTGAACAGACCTGGAACTCTTTTAGGTCAGAGACTGAGTCCTCATAGTATCTGTACTTGGTGCCTGGAAGCTGGTGGGGGTGCAAAGTGAGCGCGTGGGATAATGGTACTGCAAGCTCCTGCTTACTGAGCATGTGGCGGTACACATGGTCTGTCTCAATGCATCCTCACAGCCTCCCTGTGGGGCATGACAAGTAACATGCCCAAGGACAGTGGTTTTTAAGGGATGGAGCCGGGATTTGAACCAGGTGATCTCACTCTTCAATGGCTCCCTGAACTGAATTGAGTTTGCAAATTGTCCAGCAGAGGTTGTTTCCCTGGTCTGTTTCCTACAAGCTTTAGGTCACCCTCCCCATCACCTCCTGCTCCTCTGAGCCCCGCTGGCTCCTGCAGGTGGCGTCAGCTGTCCTTTTCTCTCCCTGATATCCCCACCACCTTAGGGGTATGAGCCTTCACTTCTGTGGCTACCCAGTCCCCAGGTCCACACACGGGCCTCTCACTCAGTCCATTTGGGTTAGGGCTTAGTTACTGCTCAACCTGGGGGGTCCCAGCAGAGATGGAGAAGAGACAACTCAGAGGGAAGGTGGGGCAGAAGCACCTCCTTTGGGGAATCTTTGGTCTTTCTGGGTCTTCTTCCTGGGGTCCGGCTGGGATTAGAGCAGTGGGACCTGAAAGTGAAAGGGTCATGGGGACCCCGGGCCTCTCTCCAGCAGTGGTCTTGGTCTTCAGACGCAGGATATCCCGTCTTTCCAACCACCTCTTCATCCTACCTCCTTTGCCACCTTCCCGCCCTCCCACGCTCACTCATTCATCCCCCCCCCATCCATCCATACATCCCTTCCATTCATCCATCCATTCCATCCCAACATCCCACCATCCATTAATCCTTCTAACCCTCAACCCCAGCCACCCAACCACTCTTTCGTGAATATGCATTCTATGCAGCATCATGGGATATCATGAGGTTACGCTGGGAAAACAGAAGGCTAAGGAGGTGAGAATCAGGGGCTCACAGAGCAAGAAAGGTGGGAGAAATGGATGGGGCTGGAGGCTGAGAGCTTGGGGCTGGCTTGGGATGGGTGGCGGCACTGACAGCAGGCACGAGAAGAGGCTTCTCTCCACGCTGCCCCCACTCACTCTGAGAACATGGGCCAGGCCCCATCCAGGTCTGGCCTCTGCAGGTCCAAGTCGAAGGCTACCCCATTGAGAGCATAGAGAGAGTCCAGGATGTCTTCCCGGAGTTCGGGGCACACCAGAGGGCTCCGTGGGCCATACCATTCCCTGTGTGAACAGATCAGCACCCTTGGCCTTTGGCCCTGCTGCTGTTGCCATTCCTGACTTCAGAGAATCCACCTCCACTGACACCATAATGGGACGGTTCCCCAGGCAAGGTTGTGGCCCTTGGAGAGCAGGAGGCCTACGCATCATGATGGCACCAAGACTGGGGTTCTAACTTCCCTTCTGCCCTTTCTTCCTTGACTTTCCATTCATGACTCTCATTTTAGTCATCCTTGATGTTAAACCATCCTTCTGGGGGTAAAGAGGGATCTTTCACGAAGAAGGGATAGTAGGCTCCGATGGTGTGAGTAGGAGCATGTCCCAGCAGCCTCACCTGGTGAGCTCTGGGTTCAGCAGGCAGAGCTGTAGGTACTCGGCCAGCTGTCCGTGGGCTAGGCAGAAGCGGATGAAGGCTCGGCCTTTTCCCAGAGGGGTCTTCAACTGCAGAGTGCACGGGGGCAAAGTTGGGGGGGGGGTTAGAACAGAGGGAACTCGGCCAGCCCAGAGAGAGAGATGACGGGAACCGCTGGTAGATGACAAAGGGTGTCATGGGATTGGGGCTATGGGAGGAAAGGGGGTGGCTGGAGGGGTGCTGAGGACAGGGCTACTGGGAGATGAGGACCTGGCAAGAGGGTCTATGGTAGGTGGAGCTGGGATGGGTGAGAAAGGGGCCTCGGGCAGGCCTGTGTCTCCCAGCCCCGAAGCCACCCCTGTCAAAGTCCTGGTGACAGGGCCCGATTGTGCTGAGACCAGCCTGGGTACCTTGCCCTGCGAGTGGACGAAGCGAGCTGGCTCTGTGTTCCCCCGCTGCCGCCGCAGGGCAGAGCAGAGGAAGTCCCAGTAGTCCTTCCGAGACCCCAGGAAGCTCTTCTGTTCTTTCTGTTCAAACTGGGAACAAGAAATGGGAAAGAAAGCATAGAAATGCTTCCGCCTAGTACCCACCCAGTGTTCCAGCATGCTGAGCGGGCATGTGGTGAAGGGGAAAGGGCTGGTACAGACAGACCTGGCTGCAGGGCCTCGCTCTGCCCTTGCTGGCTGTGTGACCAGGACCGGCTGCTTGGCCTCTCTGAGACTTCAGTGTTCTCATTCATTCCAGAAATACTTACTGAGAACTTATTTACTATGTGCCAGGCCCATTTCTAAGTCCTGGGGCTACAGCAATGAACACACTGACCTTATGGCTTACATCTGGGTAGGGCTGACAGGCAATGAACAAACTGAGTACGTAAAACATATACTACGTGAGATAGTGCTGACTGCTAAGGAGAAAAATAAACTAGAGAAAGGGAATAGAAAGTATGGTGTGTGCACACATGTGTGATGTGTGTGTGTAGTGTGTATATGCGGGGTATGTGTGATGTGTGCGTCTTAAACATTTAGATTAGGGTGGCTAGAGAAGGCCTCGCTGAGGAGGTACTATTCAAGTCTGGATGTGAAGGAAATGAGAAAGTCTACTATTCAAATATCTGGCGGATGAACATTCCAGGCAGAGAGGATAACAAGTGCAAAGCACCTGTATGGGCTTTCCTGATGTGCTTCCTGGAGGCCAGTGTGGCGGGGGGCAGCAGATGGAGGGCAGACTGGCAGGAGACTCACATATGCACACCACATACACATTCCACGCACACATAAACCTCACACCCACACACGGACACACACACAATCAGAGAAGTAGGAAGGATGTGTTTATGTATGTGGGGGGTGAGCAGGTCATCAAACACCTCAGGGGGTTAGAATGAGAATTAAATAGGGTGGGCATATAAAGGCTTAGCCTGGCACATAGTAAGTGCTCAGTAAAAGCTGATCGGGGCTCTCACCAGCAGCAAGGAGGGCCAGCTCTCGGACATCTGTGCCTCTGAAACATTACTCTTCCGAGCAGGGTGGCTGCCTCCAGCCCCCCCACCTCAGCCTTGCCTCCCCTCACCTCCCAGGCTACCATGGCAGCCTCCATGAGTGAGGTTAGAAGGCAGGGAGGACTTGCGGGTGGAGGGGCCTGAGGCAGTGCATGGGAGCAAAGGGAGGTCATGGCTTTTCCCTCAGTATCTGGGAAAGCCCTCCTGGCTATCTGGGCCTGGAGAGAGGGGAGGGGAGAGAGGGAAAGGGAGAGAGGGGACGGGAGAGGTGGGAAGGGGAGAGGCGGGCAGGGCCCCACTTGTAGCAGCAGTTCCAGGCAGCCACAGAGTCTGTGCAGCTCAGCGCTGGCATCTGTCACTGACTGCCCGTCCCTGTAGCCCTGGAGGATGGCAGAGACAGCAGCTGTGGGGAAGATGGTGGACATCAGACATCAGGGAGTGAGGGCTCTGAGGAAGAGGCTCCCAAGACCCCTCACTTCTCCCCCAGTTCAGTCCCAGAAAATCTCTGAGGGCACACTCACTTTTCAGGTCCCTGGTGACCTTGAGGGCAGCCCTCTCCTCTGCCATGAGTATTTGAAAATGATGTGATTTTTCGTGGCTCTGGAAGGTCAGCCTAGGAGAAGGAGCCTGTGGGTTCAGCTGCCCAATTCTTTCCTGATGTGAAGGAAGAGTCAGAGCCTAGAGAAAGAATGCAGTGTCTCTAGGGTCACAGTGAGCTAACTGGTGGGAAAAAAAGCCCAGCTCTTCATTGCAGGCCAGTGTGGGAAGATGATGCTGTGGCCCCCACTTATGGAGCCGTCCCTGGGTGCCTGGCATCTTTGTCTCATTCAGTCCCCACAACAACCTTAGGAGATTATTAACTCCCTTTTATACAAGGTGGAAAAGGGGCTCAGAGAGGGTAAGTCTCTTATCCAAAGTCACAAAGCACTAAGTTCTGAAACTAGAATTTGAACTCAGGTCTGTGTGCCTGTGCTCTTGGCCCTGACTTGGCGTGAGTGGCCCTGTCAGTGCTCATGCCATGTGGACACTGGGCTGAGGGAACATCACCCTCTTCCCCACGGGGAGCCTTGCCAGAGCAGTCATCAGCCTTGAGATACACATTCTCATCCTTTCCAGGCCTCAGCTGAGTGGAAAATGAGTGTCCTTTGGGGAGAGGGAGGCAGAAGCCAGGCAGGCCCTGGAGCTGGGACTGAGCGCAAATGCTGGTGTGTGTGGGGAACAGGGCACCTGGTTTGAATCCTGCCATTCTCTGCCAGTTGAATCTCAGCTTGCTCTCCCTGCAATGGGTCCTGGGGCTCAGAGGAATATTGTGATTCCCTGAGGGCCAGTGGGCTTATTCTGAGATCCTGGAGTGAAGACCGGGTTTGGGGTGAGAAACCTATGTGTCCTGCCTCCCAGGCTGTGGTTTTGGGAGTGGGTAGGAATGAAGAAGCCGTGGGGCACAGTAGAGGGGACAGGAGTGGGAAATGAGGGTAAGTAAGGGAGGGTGGGTGGGGTACGGCGTTCAGGGAACACTGAACTGGGACTCAAGGGGCCTGGGTCTCCATCCTGGTCCTGCAACTCACCGTGTGACCTTGGGCACATCATTCATCTTTCTGGGGCTTCAGTTTCCCCATCTGTAGATGAAGCGTTTAGACTTAGGGTCTCTGAAGTCCCTTCCAGCCCAGAATGTCTATGAAATCCATGAATACCTATATGCATCTCTGCCTGTCCCTCGTATCCATCCAAATTCTTTGGCCCCTTGCTCCTGGCATCACTTCCCTTCTCCAGCCTCCCCCAGACCCTGGAGTCTTCCTCTACTCACCTAGAAAGACCTGGCTGGTTGGGGCATGGAGAGCGGGCACGGCCGCCTGAGAGTCCACCACTTGTGACGATGAGCTCTGCACAGCCTTCCCAGAGTTTGCCGCCTGGAAGGTGACTCAGGCGGGCCCAGCCCAGCACCCTGCGGGGGAAGCCCTGCTCAGAGGGGAAGGAACAGAAGACTGCAGGGGAGGAGTGGCAGAGGGAAGGTCAAGGGCACCAGGGCAGAATGGGTGACATGGGGTAGATTCACTTGTTGGCCAAATAAGGCCTCACGGCTTCACGTGGGCAGGAAGCAGATAGCGGCAATCTCTGCTGTGAAGGTTTCCTTCCCTTCTCATCACAGCCACTTGCTCTTGTCTTTCTTCCTTATTGCCACCAGGTGGCACAAAGAGGCTGGGATGCTGCCCCATCTGATACTCGGCCAGTTTTTACTGTCTCTTGGTTAGTGTGTGATGAAGGTGGGGAGGGGAGGACACGGGTCCCCTCACGGGTCTCCCTCCCCCTGCCTACCTCAGGCTTCTGCGGGTAGACTACCCCATGAGGGCTGGTCACCAGTGCCATCCTCATCCCTGATGCTCACCCCGAAAAGGAGGGAAGTGACCGCTGCTGTATCCAGGAGCCCTGCAGGTGCGTTGCTCAGGTGGGCTGTGGCCCTTCCACCCTGGCTGTGCTCTGCCTCCTTGAGGCTGGAGACTTTCCATCACCTGCTTCTCATTTTTTCTAGGCTCGGGAGCCCCACGGGCTAGTCCCGGGGGCAGAGAACAGAGGAGCAGTTACCCCAAAGGACTACAGTTTTCACAAACTCTAGGAAGTGCCTGTGCAGAAGCCCTGGCACGCCGGGCTCTGCCCGCCCGCGCGACTCCCAGCCTGTCTCCCTCTCCCGGACTTGGTCTCCCCTGGTGCAGAGACTCCATCCCCCGTCTCTGTCCCCCGCGTCCCCGTCTCCCCGTCTCTCCCTCATTATCTCCCCGTATCTGCTTCCTGTCTCTTCCCTCGCTCCGTCGGTCTCTTTCTCGCTCTCCCAGACTCAGCCAGTCCGCCGCCCCGGTCCCCGGGACCCCACCGCCACCCCTCCCCGCGCCCCCCGCCCTCGGGTCTCCCGCTGTCACTGGCTGCGTCAGGGCGCCCTTGTCACCGCCCCTTGCCGGGCCCTCACTCCCCCTGCTTCCTGGCAGTGCCGCCAGAGAAGGCTCCGGGAGGGGACGGGCTGGGGGCATTGCCACCCCCCTCCAGACGTCCCAGGCGCCCTGGGCTGGGGGCGGGCCAGCTCCCGGGGCGCCCGCGTCCCCGCCCCTCGCCCCGGTCCCGGCCCGCCGGGCGCCCGGCCGGATGGGCTGCACGGTGAGCTTGGTGTGTTGCGAGGCGCTGGAACCCGGGCCCCCCTGCAGTCCCCAGCCCCCCGGGAGTCCCCCGTCCCCGGCGTGGGCCCAGGGCTGGGAACCCGGGGCTTCAGCCCGCGCCGAAAGCAAGCGGCTCCTGCTTCAGGTAGGGCGCTGAGGGAATGGGTGTGGGGAGAGGGTGGCAGGCAGAGCCCAGCTCACCTGAGACAGGTAAGGAGCCACTCCAGGAAAGTACCCGTCAGTGATTGGGAGGTGGGCAGCAAGGGCAGGCTGCCCCAGGGGGGCAGGTTGAACTAGGACCTGGTGAAGGCACAGAGTTAGGCTGAGAGGTCTCACCTGCCTCTCTTGTGCTGTTGGGAGGAGACTGATATAGGACCTGACCCTTAAATGGGCGAATAGTTCAGGTGAGGTTTAGGAGCCACCCAAGAGGGGCAGAACTGGGAGTGCTGGGAAAGGCAGTGAAAGTGTTAATTTCCCCTGAGCTGGTCCAAGAGTTTACTGTGTGCTCCTCCCAGAGCTGTGGCTGTTGTGTCCCTGACTAGGGCTCTGTAGCCGGGAGGGAGGGGGTCTTCTGAGGCGGGGGGACCCCACCAGAGCAAGGACTGACCTGAGAATGGTGGGGGCAGTTGGATCCTTGCTCCTGCATTCTCTGTTCTGGGTAAGTCTTGGAGCCTTGCAAGTGGGAAACTGACCCAGAGGGGTGGAGATAGGCCCATGCTGGGAGGCAGGTGTTTGTTCTGGGTGAGGTGTCTGTCCAGAAAGCACCAGGCCTGGTACAGATATGGGCACTGGATTTCTCCCAGGAGGAGGAACAGGAGATATTTGAGGTCACTCGGGGCTGCATAACCTTGTTCTAGGCTCCCAGCAGAATCCCAGCCTACTTACCTGGTTGGGGGCTATGAAAGCTGCAGCCTGCTAAGATTTGTTTGCTGTGTGGGGTATGGATTATACTGGTGTCTTGTATCTGTCCATCCGGGCACACAGTGTTAGGGAGCCTCAAAATGTACCTGTGGCCCCATCCCTGACGCTTTCTCCCTCTCCACTGGGGGCGCCAGTGAATCCAAGTGTGTGAGTGTGTGTGTGTATGTGTAAGTGTTTGTGTGAGTATGTGTGTATGTGAGTGTGTGTGTGTGTGAGTGTGTCTGTGAGAGTGTGTGTGTGTGTGTGTGTGTGTGTGTGTGTCCGAAGTGATCCCTCTGCCCCACTTGACTGAATGTCCCTCAGGGCATGAATTATGGCATATTCTTGGGTGTACTTCACAGTGCCAGGCATAAGGCTGTACTTACTATAAATGAAACTCTTCATCCTTCCTAAGTTCTAGCCCAGGTCATCACCACGGTGACAGACCATGGTGAGGGACAAGCTTGGGGTCTGGGGCGTACTTGTTGACTGAGCCCTTGCCGTGGCTGGTGGCCCAGGTAGGACTCTGATGAAGCCCTGAGCCTAGCTTAGGGCCCTGGGTGGGAGGGTGGAGCTGGGTGGGGTGAAGCCTGGGCGTGTTGGTTGGTCCTCCCAGATTGCTGCTTTTCAGTCCTGGCAAAGGGGCAGAGAGTCCAGAGCAGGAAGGTGGCATGGTAGAAACCCCCAGACCTATGGCCGCTCCAGAAGTTATCTGGTTTCCTCCCCTGCCTTCAAGCCTCATGAACTGTCCTCAAAGGTTTCAGGGGGAGTTCACAGTCGCCTCCCTTAGCTGTCTCTCAGACCCTTCTTGACTTGACTTTGTCTGTTGGGGAGTCTCCTGGATTCCTTGTCTCCCTACCTTCTCCACGCCCCAGGCAGCCAACTGTGGGGTAGGTGCCACATGGGCCACCTGAGGGCCAGAGTGTCAGCTGAGATGGAGGAAGGAGCGGGTCACTGAAGGTGGGAAATCAAGGAGAGAGGAGAAGGAGGGGGAAGGGACAGGGCGTGGGTGTGTGACAGCCACAGGGATACGGATGGGGACGAGTGTCTGTCTGCATTCGGATGAGCTGGTTTCTAAGCGGCCTCTGGAGAGAGCCTGGCACTCACCCATGACTCACTCCCTGCTTTTTCTGCAGGACGACACTCAGTGCCAGCCCCAGCCTGTGCCCACTGTGCGCTGGCTCTGGCTCCAGCGGGGGTGCTGTTGGCTGCTCTCTCCTTCGCCAGACTCCCTGTTCATCTTGCAAGTCTCAGGAGACTTTAGTGACCCAGGAAAGAGTAACCAGGCTGTCTATCACCTCGCTAGCGGAGGCATTTTACCAAGTTCTTGTGGTGGATAAACATCTCTTGGGCTGTCAGCCCCCCTCAGGAGTCAGGGCTTAGAAGCTACTCTGGTATCTGGGCTCCCAGCCAGGGCACGCCCACTGTCAGCCCTGCCATGGACATGCCACCACTCCTGCCACAGACTGTTCCCCTCCTCCCCCTACCCCCATCCCTATTCTGCAGGCCAAGCTCCTCTCCTTGGGTCACAGGCTGTGCTCATGTCACCTGTCCCCACCCCTAACCTCTCTCCTGCTCTCCCTCTGGGCAGCCCCCTCCCCACCTGGCCATACTGCCCTCTTCCCCCATGCATGCTGCCCCCACTTGTCCCTCTAAGCAGACTGTCCTCTGCACAGACCACACTGACATCCTCTCTCTGCTGGCCTGCTTTCTCACCTCAGGCTCCATTTCCCACACCACTCTCCTCCCCTGGCCAGAATTTGTGGCCCGCTCCTCCTCTTTTCTCTGAGAAGGGATGCCCACCTTGGCTTCCAGGCCTCTGAACCCCAGCTCTGGATCATTGGGGCCTGGAGTTGTGGCCTGGCACCCCTCAGGTGGTATCCTCAGGGTCTCATGATTGCTGTACACACTGAGCCTCCTTTGGCCCCACATGCCAGCCTGCCAGACTTGGGAGAAGGGAAGGTGGGGCTTGGCACCCCTCCTGAGCATTCCCGCCAAACCTTCTCTGACCTGTGCGCCAAGGGGCCTGGAGGGCATCGCCAGGTGCCAGGCTCGCCTCCTCACTCTCTGCTGTATCCCAAGACGAGTGGGTGCTTGTCAGATGGTGGAGGGAGCAGAGGGGTGGAGACTCCAGGCTGCTTCTGCCTCCTCTTTCTGAAAGCCAGTCCCTCAGTCAATTCATCTGGCCTCTGCCCAATAGCCCAGAGCCCTGTCCTGCAGAGGCCAGGTCCTGCAGCCTGTTGTGGGGTCCCACATCTGTCATGGGAGTTCTGGGGTTCAATCGATTGCCCTCTGCTATGGTTGGATCACTTCCTCTTTCTCTCAGTCTAGTTATATATAATCATAGACCCTCCCAGAGCTGAAAAGGATCTTACTGGTTCTGAACCTTGTGAGGTCACGGATCCCTCTGAGGATCTGATGAAAGCTATGGCTGCCCGCACACGCACACGCACACACACACGCAGCCACTGTATAAACACACACGTCATATAACCCCTCAAGCCCACCCATGGTCCTGATCCCTAAAACCCCTGCATGTCACAGTTGAGCACACTGAGGTCCAAAGGAGGGAAATGACTGCCTAAGGCCACGTAAGAAGTGGGTGGCAGAGCCAGGCCCACAGCCCAGGTGTCCTGACCCCAGACAAGTGGGAGTTTTGTTCCCAGTGGCCAGTTTTCTCTTCCGCAAAGGCTGCCTGTAAGACAGATGGGCCTGGCCATTTATTTATTCAACAAGATTTTTTTTTTTGAGTTTTCAGTTTTCATTTATTATCTCAGTTTTGAATAGAATTTATTTCATTGTAAGTTTACATATTTTTAAAATTTTATTTTTACAGAGACATAATGGACACATAACGTCGTATAAGTTTAAGGTGTACAAGATGTTGATTGGGTACATTTATATATTGAAGTATGATTACTACCGTAGTGTTAGCTAACACTTTTGTTATGTCACATTATCATTTCTTTTTTGTGGTGGGAACAATTCAGATGTAGTCTCTCAGTTAACAAGCTTTTTTGAGCACCTGCCTTAAGCCAGGCACTGAGTTAGGAGCTGGGGATGGAGCAGGAAAGCAGACACCCCCTGTTCTTGCCTGCAGAGGAGGTGGCAATCCAGTGGGAGAGACAGAACAGAGTGCAAACGAGTGATTGCACAAATACAGGCATTATTGGAAACAGAGCTATGGAGGCGAAGTGAAGGGTGTCAGGGGAAATACCAGAGGGATCGGATTTAGATTGGGAGGTAGAGGAAGTGGCTTTCAAGCAAAGCTCCAAAGTGCAAGGACAAGCATTGTAGGTGGTGGGAAAAGCACACTTGAAGGTCCTGAGATGGAGAAGAGTGGGGAGCTTTATAAAGGCTTTCTCTGGCTGCTCCTCCTCCCCATGAGCCCTGACAGCCATGCGATCAGTGTATGGACTGGGAGGGTGAGAGGAAAAGCAAGGAGACCTGGGGGAGGTGATGCTGGTGGTTTGGGTGAGAGAGGTGGTGGGCCATAGGGAGGGCTCCGTGGGGGGTGAAGCCAAGACTTATTCAGGGGGAGAAGGGGTAGGACTGGGAGGGGGTGTGAGAGGAGTTGGAGGGAGAGGCAAAAGCGACTCCCGACACCTTACAAAGGTGGTAGCTGATAAGGCTTCATCACGCATCTCTCCATCTGGGTTTAGTGAAGTATTTCATAAATACAGAAAAGCGCACAAACTGGACATACCCTTGTACCCAGCACTCAGTCAAGAAATCGAACCTTGCCTGCACCCAGAAGTCTTCCTTCCTGTCCCCTTACAGTCAGGGTTATCCCTATCCCAACTTCTGCCAGCATAGATTTGCCTGTAGTGTAGAACGTCTTATAAATGGATCACGTCACGTGTGTTATTTTGTGCCTGACTTCTTTTGCTCAACATTGTGGTTGTGAATTGCATTCATCTCCTCATGTGCGGTTGTAAATCGTTCCCTCTCATGGCTGGATAGTGGTCCACCATGTGAAGATACACAATTTATTTATCAATTCTGCCACTGGCAGGCGTTGGGGTGCTTTCCAGTTTGGGGCTATTGCAAATAGCGCTGCTCTGAACATTTTCGTGCATGTCTTTGGTGGTCCTGTGTTCTAATTTCTGTTGGGTAGATTCATCCCCCATTTTGATGGGTGTCATTGGAAGGCCCAAGCATCTCAAGAATCAGGAATCATTCTATACAGTCATCTTGGTAAGGGGGACAAGAAACATCCTGGGGAAAGGGAGAAGAATCTTTAATACCCTAATATGTCCTTTTGTAGTGACTCTCCACATTTTGCCCACCCCCACCCCCCATTCGGGGCTCAAGTGTAGGAGGGGAAGGAGGAAGAAGTTATAGAGGCTGAGTTGGAGTAGGGGTGGGTGGGGTCAGCTGCCCACCTCTCTCAGCCTTACCCACTCTCTGGGGTCAGGAGGGTGTCAGGCTGCGGATCGAGCCACGCCCTCTGGTCCTACCCTCTTTCCCAAAGAGCAGGAAGCCAGCCACTGCCTCCCTGTGTTTGATGTATGAATTCGCCAAAGGCCCCTGGCGCTAGGACAGAACATGGTGCCAAGGGCAGGCAAGCTAAGGCAGCCCCTGGAGGGGCAGTGTCCTGTGAATGGGAAGCAGAGGCTGCCATTTGCAGAGAAGGTGAGCGGTGGGGAGCAAAGGGGACCCAGGTGATGCTGAGGTTTGAGGTCCCCTTGCTGATTGTCCCAGCTCTGATGCCTGAGCTGACTCCCTTCCCCTAAGAAACCCCTGCCCTGCTGCTTCTGGCCAGCCCCTTCCTCTCCCCGCCTGAGTAGCCATAGAGTCCAGAGCATGAAACTGGGTCTCCAACCCACCCCAGCGAGAAATGGAAGGACCTCAGCTTTAGGCTTCCTTTCCGGCGAAGGAAAAGAGAGTATTGGGGTGTTTCTGGTGATATCTGTTCACAAGTCTTTCTCTGCAGAAAGTCTGTCATCCAGTGTTTTCAGGCCAGAGCCAAGTTTTAGTGAACTTAGTATCCCAGGAACTTAGTAAAGGGCATGCAGCATATAGATGCTCAATCAGGGTTGCCAATGGATGTTGGATGAATGGTGAGAATGGGGCAGGTAGACCCCAGAGAAGGAGAGGGAACCCAGGTGGAGGCCCGGCATAAGAGGAGGAGGATTTCTTGACCTTGGGACTCCACCTGGGCTCGAGCTTCTCTGGGCAACGAGTTGTGGGGAGGCAAGGATGTGGGGATGGGAGCTAGGAGGAGACCACCTGGGTCAAGCTCAGGCATGGTTGGAGGTCAAATAAGAATGTCTGCCAAGTCGGAGGAGGCCCACTGACAGAAGGTCTTTTCGAGGCTTGAAGAGAGTGGGAAGGGAGATAAGACCCTGGTGGCCAGCTGGGGCTGGCCATGGGCGGCAGTCACAAGGAGGCCAGCCGGGGTTGTCTTCTGGCCTCAGCGCCAGCTTTCGCCTCTGCTCCGCTCTTCTTGACCTTCCTGCCTTTTCAGGAACTTCTGGGTGTCCCCATCCAACCCCATTTTGCCCCCTTCCTCCTGCCACGGCTGAAACCACAGTTGTCAAGAGTGGTCAGGTGGGCGTTAGACCCAGTCCTCAGAGCCTCTGGCAAAGGGACCCAAATGTCCCGTGTAACGTGGTGGTTCTGCACCCAGTGGAAGCTTCTCAATTCTCATTGGTCTGCTCACCTCTCATTCCATCTGCCTTTCCACCCATCCGTTCCTCCATCTACCCACCATCTTCTCTTTTACTGACCCACTCTTCATCCTTCCCTCTCTCTCACCCACCCGCTGCCAAGTGCCATGCACACACACTTGGTTTTTCCGAGTAAGTTCTCACCCTCTGTTGTGACATCCAAACACACCATCCCGAGACAATGTGCAGGAAGGCCTGTACAAGCTGTCACCTGATTCTAGAGCAAGGAGTGGCCTGTTCTGCCTGGGGCAATCTGGAAAGCTTTCCTGGAGGAAGTGACATTTTGAATTGTGTCCTGCAGGTGAGTAGGAGTTCACTGACCCTGAGGGGGAGGCAAGGCCATTTTAGTCAGGCCCAGGGGTGTGAAAGTGTGTGGTGCTCCTCAGGGAGCTGGAGTATAGGGTGGGAGGGAAGAGGCTGGATCAGAAGCTGGGAAAGAGGTGAGTCACCATGGGAAGGGGCTTGAATGCTAAGCTAAAGAGTTTGGACTTTAGACTTAAGCAGGCCATAGAGAGCTCCTGGAAGGCTCAATCAGCAGGGGGAGTCTGTATTTTAAACTATCCTTGGCACAGGGTAGAGAATGGATGACGGGTGGGTGTGGGGTGACTGGAGCCAGCTGATAAGTTTTCTTCACATGACTGGACCAAATGGGGATGTGCGTGTGCCTGTGTGTAGGGGACCCCCGGGGAGCTCCCTTGTTCCTGACTGCGCTGCCATCAACCCCTTCATCCCCTAAACAGCAGCCCCAGGAACTCAGGCCTGGCAGGCTAGGAGTTAAGTGGAGAACTCACCTGGGGAGGTGCGGCTGGCTCTCTGCCATGTCCCTTTGGCTCAGTTTCACCTGCTGCCTGGCCCAGACGTCACTCCCACGGAGGCTGGGCAGGGGACAGGCCTGGCTTTGTTGGGACCCTGAGACCCGGGCTAGATCTGTTGGCCTTGCCCTGGAAGGGTTGGAGGTTGGGGAATGGAGGGGGTGGGTAGGGAGCGAGATTCCTGGGACATGGTGCTGCGAGGAGGCTGACTACGGAGTTCCTTGGCTGGCACCTCTGGCACACCCTCGTCACATGCCCGAGGGGGGCGAATTTGGGGTGGTTGGCCAAGGACAGCAAGACGTGGGTGGAGTTGGAAAGTGCTCAAGGGCCACATTCTCCTTCCCCTTCTGCGTCCTTTGGTCCAATAGCTCAGCCCTTCCCTGCCCTGGGGAGGGGAGGCGCTCCTGCTTGTAGGATCAGGATTCTTTGGGGGCCAGAGCTGGCTCTCCTCCTGGTTTCCTATGTCTCATTTCCGCCTTCTTTCTCTCTTTAAATCTCTCTATGCTCTATCTCTGTTTCTTCCTGTGAGTCTGTCTTGCCCATTCCTCAGGAGTTTCAAGTCCCCTTTCCACCCTCTTTCTTCCCCCAAAAGGCAGGAGGCAGGGATGGATGGCATCTCTCTTATAGAGGAAGCAAGATGGACTAGTGGTTATACCAGTGACCTTCGGAGTTAAACTAAGTTCAATTCAGGCTTTGCCACCTCAGGGCTGTGCT
Organism: Rhinolophus sinicus; assembly: GCF_057876585.1. Classification (NCBI taxonomy): domain Eukaryota; kingdom Metazoa; phylum Chordata; class Mammalia; order Chiroptera; family Rhinolophidae; genus Rhinolophus; species Rhinolophus sinicus. The sequence goes on along the minus strand of NC_142517.1, from coordinate 196,551,400 downwards.
TTGCTGAACATATTTCATATCGTCTCTGTGTCTTAAAAACCTGCTGCCCTTAAAAACCTGTAGAACAGTGTGGGGCATATGGATAGCATTGAATAAAGGGTCGCTTGTTGCCATTGTTATGGTTATTGAGTGATTGTATTAGACTGAGTCCTCGGAGGAACAAGATAGGATTAAATGTGTAAAGATTTTATTAGGGAGAATGCCTGAGTGGAAGAAAGGAGCCGGGCAAGGCTGGGAGAGGCTTCAGACAACGATGTAAACCTGACCCTGACTGAAGGAGACAGAGGGAGCGAGCATTGGACAGAAGGGTTCTAGACCTCCGTGCACTCTAAGGAGAGTTGGGCAAAGGGAATCCATGAACCAAAGTTGACCGACAAGTCTAATGTCTCCCAGGACCGGGTCTGCCTTTGCCAAAGGTGGGGAGCAGCTCTGGGAAGCATGGCCCCAGCAAGCACAGTAATGAATTGGAAAGTGCACAGGTGGGGCCTCGGTCAGTCCTGCTCCCCGCAACAGAAGGTCTTAGAGGGACATTCTCCTGGCTGCCACAGGGTCCTGGGACACCGAAGACAGGGCTTTCCATCCTGGGGGTCTGAGGTGGGTTGAGGGGCAGAGGGGGTGATTCAAGGGTCTGGCAGGAGACAGCAGCCTGGGCCCCAGGCTGTCATGCTCCCTTTCAGGCCTGGGCCTGCTTGGCCTGGCTGCCAGGCCTCCTCCCTCAGGGCCTGGCTTCAGGCTACTTCCTGGCTGTTGAATTCATATCCTCTGCCCTAGTCGTCATAACGGTGTGGTCCTGCTTGGCGCAGAGGGCTGACTCCACCTGGCTTCTGACACTGCTCTCTGTTCCCCTCCCCATCTTTCCTTCCTGCTTGGGGTGCCTCAGCAATGAGAGGGAAACTGAGGCACAGGTGCACTGGGCCAGTGAGGATCTGGGGAAGAGGCATTCAGGAAACTTCCTTGTGCTGGTCTCTGCTTCCCACCCCACACCTATTAGTATCCACCTCAAAGTTCATCCTGGGGGAGGAAGGGCAGCCTGACGCTACCCCTGACACTAACCTTGGGTGTTCTCTGGGGTTGGCTGGAGTGTGGGGCAGAGGTGCAGAGAGCGGATGCCAAGCTGCATGCGACACCATTAGGCTAATGAAGTTGGAGCAGAAGCGAGTGTTTCTGGGCACCGAGCTGAGGCTATCTGTGGGAGGTCAGACCGGGCCCAGCCTGGCCAGACTGTCCCCCCTCCATTGACCCAATGAGCTCCCCGCCACTGCAGGGCAGGCAGACTGCATTGAGTTGTTAGAGCCATCCACAAGGCCTCTTGAACTCCAGCCACTCAATATGCTAAGCAGGGCTAATTTATTCCCTTGTTTCTTAATGGAATTGCTGCAAAGCAGCAGGGGGTGTGTGTTGGAGGTAGTGTTGTGTGTGTGTGTGTGTGTGTGTGGGGGGGTTCTCTGTCGGTCTCCCACATTCTGCTGCGAGACCTCTGGGCTCCCTATGTGACTCAACACCGCTCCTCCCCAGGCTTCGGCTTAGAGAGGAAGACTGGCAGTGGAGGGAGCCGTGACTTGGGGATACGCAACTGGATGAGTCCTTGCTCTGCTTCCTAGCTCGGTGCCCTGGGCAAACTACATAGTGTCTCTGAGCCTCAGCTTCCTCACCTGTAAAATGGGGAGAATAGAGCCCACATCCCAGGCTGTTAGGAAGAGCCAGCTTCACAGTCTCTGCCAAGCTCTGGGAGGCAGTGGGCAGGCAGTGCGGTTTGAGCTGTCCACTCTATTTTCTTAGCATCTCTTTTCCCTCTTTTGTCACCCTTTGCAGTCTGGAGCCCTGAATCCTGAGGTCATCTGGAGATGAGTGTGGGGGAAGGTGGCCATTCTGAGAGCTCTGCTCTGGGGTTCAGGGATTGGGGTGAGGGGTGGGGACAGATGAACTTATAGCATCATGGCAACAAAATGAGGGAAGATTTGTGGTGGAAAAGCGTGGACCCAGGGGTTGGGCGGGTCTGGCCTCAGATCTCAGCTCTGGCACTGACTAACTTTGCAAACCTCATTTTACTCATCTGAAAAGTGGGAATGATAACACCTACCTTGCAGAGTTAGCGAGGGGATTAAGTGGGCTAACATATGTAAGGCACGTAGTAGGCTTCCAATAAGCATCAGTGTCCTTCTCCACCAGGAAGGGGACATTGAGGCCATCTGTTTGACCCCTTTACTTAGGACTTGGCCAAGGGCTTCAACTCTGAGCCCTTCTCAGAAAGCGAGGGCAGGAATGGGAGAGAACCCTGAGCTTGGGGTCTCTGGGAGGTCACTTAGCAGTAATGACAATAGTGCCCTTAAAAAGGGCCTCACAGGATGCTCACAACAGCCCTGATATGATGTAATGGGAGCAGCCGTTGTCACCCTATTTTGCAGATGGGAAGGTTGGGGCCCAGGGAGATGACTTGTCCACAGTCTCACCACTGTTAGTGCAGAGTGGGACGTGAACAAGCTCTTAGGATTCCTGGCTTACTACTCTTGGCCTCTTACCTGTTCTCCTTCCACTGAGCAAGACAATACCCCCCTTCCCAACAATACCTCAAAGAGAGGGGTTCCTCTTGTTCTCAATGGTCCCTTGGGAATAGGAAATCATTGCCTTGCTTGGACAGTCAGTTCTCCTGGGACCACCCCCTCCTCAATCCTGGCCTGGACCTCAGCCCTGATGGTACCCACTCTTCTCCAAGTCAGACCTGAGGCAGTGTGGGGAATGGGTAGGGGGGTCTGTGGCAGCCACCCTCTTTAGGGATCGCGTGGGGTTAGGCCTGCTGTCCCCTTGCTCGGGCCAGGCACTGGAAACCCAGCTACCTCTCTCTAAATTGCCTTCAGCAAGTTGGCATTTCTGACTGCCTCCTGGAAGCCACTTCTGGCCCTGCCTTTCTCCCTATCCCCTGAGTCCTGAGTCCCATCCCCCATCCCCTGCTTCCCCTTCCCTCTAAGGTCTTTGGCAGCCTCTGTGCCTGTGAGAACAGCCCCCATTTTGCTTCCCAGACCCACTCACTGGGCATTCCTGCTCTGAGGTCTCCCTTCTCCCCCTTCTCTCCTCCCCCCATTTACCTCCCCCTCTGGGAGCCAGAAGCCCTCTGTGAAGCTCTTTGTGTGGGTTTGAGCTCCCAAGGCTGGGCAGAGGACAAAGGGACACCCCGCGCCCCTCGCCATTGTCACTTCTCTTCCCAGGAGGCCGTGTGTGTGCATGTGTATATATGTGTGTGTGTGTGCGAGCGTCCATGTCCCAGCTTGGTGTCATTTCTACGTAACTTGGGGGCAGGGAGGAATCTGGAAGGGATTCAGGGATGCAGAGCAATCTTGGGGCTGTTACACCAAGGCTGAGAGGCCCTGGTGAGAAAAAGGAGACGGGTGCCTTTGAGTGCATGGCGGAGGGGGCTAAGTCATTGACTTTCTGGCCCCAGGAGTGGATGCTGTCACCCCTCACCACCTCTCTCTCTCTCTGATTCTTTCCATCATTCTGTCTTTGTTTCTCTCTCTCCGTGTCTATCCCTCATCCTTACCCTGGCATCTGCCTTCCTTGGCACTGCCGCTTTCACTGATGGGAGACCAGGGAGGCACCCCTCCCTGTCCCTTGATGTCAGTTCCAGGGAGGCCCCATCACCCACTGCCATGCTAGTATTCTAGACTTTTCTTGGCTTCTGCCCCGACCTCAGTCCTCTGGGGCCCTGACTGCCTGCCCTGGGCCCTGCTTTTCCTGCCCAACCCTCAATGAGGATGCTATTTGAGGGTTGTATCCCAGGGGTGCTATTTCCTAAGCCTCAGCCATGGCTCCCCTTTACCCTGGCAAGCCTGATGACCCCACAGTCTAGAATAACACTGGGTGGCTGGCTGCCTGCTGGGGCCTGGCTAAAAATAGATCCATGCTTGCTGTGCTTTCAGGGCAGACTGGGGCAGAGGCAGGGTCCAACTCAGAGGTCCCTTATGGTCTGCTTGGGGGACATACTCTGCTTGGGCGCTGGGGCCTCCCCATCACCCAGACATAGCCAGAAGTCTGGTTGGAGTGCCATGCACCCCAGAGACACCTGGGAGGGACTTACTGGTGCTGGTGGCTGACACGTGGGCAGAGAGAGAGGTGAGCTGAGGATCTAGCTAGGATCAACCCAGGATTCCTAGTTGGTAAGTGTCAATGGTCTTGAACTGAACCCAAGTCCAGCCTCTCAGACTGGAGGCACAGACATTTCAGTTTTAGCTGGTTTTGCTGCACGCAGGTTGGGTTAACACAGGAGTTCTCTTTGCCAGCTCTGTGCCTCTTTCGCTTTAGACTCAACCTCTTTGAGCATCAGCTTTCCTACCTATAAGATGGGGCTTTTGGTTTCTGGGGCTACTGCTAGGCACCTCTCTGCTGGGCCAGTTGTTGACAGGACTCCAGGGGGACCGTCCATAAGCTCACTAAGCTGGCACCCTCTGTCCCTTTTCAGCCCCAAGCCCTGGACCATCTGTCTCTTCCTGGCCCATTGGATTCGTCCCTGTGCCTGGGTCTCCATTTCCTCTCTGGTCTCCATGTTGCTCCCAGCATGGATTCTGGGGAGCTAAGGTGACGAGAAGAGAGCCTGGTCTTCTGCCAGAGTGTGCAGAGTGGGTGAAGAGGCACGTGTGGGCTGGGCGCTTAGCTCGGGTGTCAGGCTGGCCTCCATGCTTTACAATTCCCAAGAGCTTTTTGTGTGTGTGTTTGCTGAATCTTCTCTCGCTCCTTTTTAATTACCTCACGTTCTTGTTTCATGAGTGTACTTTCTTCTCTGATCGCTCTCGGAAAATATTAATACCTGTTTATCTTGAAGTTTTCTCCCTTCATCCTACCTGCTTTTTCCAGGTTGCTTTTCATCTCTATGGCTTCCCTGCTAGGCTTTCTTCAGATGCCTGGCAGGCTTGGTTTTCGGCTTATATTTCAAGTGGACACGAAAGGGAGTTTTGTTTGCTCAGATGTTAGGAATGGACCCATGGAGGGCCTGGCGCTAGGGATTCTGGCTAGGCTGCCGCATTGGGGACTCTGCTGTCAGTGTCTTTGGGTCTCTCTCCTCTTGGGCTTGTCAGATCCCAGAGAAGTTTCTACTCCACTGCCCGGGGGGAGGGACAAGCCTGGCTGCCTCATACTCAGTAAACACTCACTTAAACCCCTCTTCCCTAGTAATACGCTCAACCTCAACTGTGCCCAGTGGCCCCCAGGCCAGGGCCTGCTGTTTTATCCTTTCCTGGAATAAACCTGCTCGTCTTCTGCTGGGGTCAGAATCTAGAAATCTAACCACTTCTTTATTGCTCTATCCATCTTCCTGGTTTAGGTTCACATTCATCCCCCACCCCCAAAGGTATCTGACACCACCAATCTTGAGCCTTTGGGAGTTCTGTGCTGAAGAAACTGGCGGCTTCTTGGTTTTTCCTGCAGCCAGCTCAGGGTTCAGCTTTCTTGGGCTCACGGTTCCCACTCAGCTATCTGCTCTCCAGCTCCCAGAATTTTGATACTGTTGTCAGGGGTTATAATCAAAATATTTAACAAGAGATCCTAGGGACTGCACTGGGAGGCTGGAGCGGGGCCTGAGGCCTCTTCTGGGCCAGGAATTAGCCCTTTGAGATCCAGGAGAGGGGCTAGAGTTTTGGGAGGGTGGGCGTGCAATAGCTATTTACCCACTGGACCAGAAGGATTTTAGTGTTCGACCATTGCAGTGGTTCTGCTGTGATGATTATCACTTTAAAAAAACAAAAAACCTTTACTGTTGTTTTAGAGGGGTTTCAAGAAGGAGCAAAAGTAAACGTGTGTGTTCAGTTGGCCGGTGTCAGCGGAAGTATCCACTTCTCTGGGCCTGGGCCTCCGTCATCGGCAGAAGAGCAAGGTTGACAGGCAGGAAAACTACGGCTGCTGAGGTGGGCTGGAAGATGCAGCCATTTCTGGGGCCCAGATGCAAGGGCCACTCCTCTCTCTTCCTCCTAGATCAGCTGTCTTAGGTATGGCCTTGGGGACATTGATGGGACAGTGAGGTGTGAAGCTAGCTTGAAAATAGCAACAGGTCAGACATTAGGAAGCACTTACCAGCCAGACAGGGCTGTGAAGCCAGAGAACAGGATAATCTGGGAGGCTGTAGCCTTTCCGTCCTAGAAGAACTTTAAGGCTGGAAGGGACCCTGTGTGACCCAGGCAGAGGGTGCCTGACCGGCCCCCATGATTATGCATTGAACTCCCTTTTGCTGCCTCCTTTCCTCTTTTCAGCAACAGAAAGCTCTCTATGGGAGGCAGGGTTCCCCTTCTGTGGGGATAAGGGACCCCCTTGCAGAAGAGGAAATTTGGGGCATGAGGTGCAGAGATATGAGGAGCTCTGGGGGCCCAGAAAGAGACCCATGGTGGGGAGAGTCTCCATGAAGCTGGAGGGAGAGGGGGGTATCCTCTAGGGAGACGAAGCCTTGAGGAGGAGGATGGGGGTGATTCTTACCTGCAGGGCAGCCCCACACTGACTGGTCCTTACAGTCAAGCATGACATAGACCAAGAATTCCCTGTCAACCCTCATTTGCATATTCTTTTGTATCAGGTTTGCATGTCAGCTGAGGTTCAAAATGGCCAAAGTTTCTTTCGCACCTCCTTTTCTCTTTCTGAGGGTACTCAGCTCTATCCCCTTCCATTCTTTCCTGTCCTGGTTCCCTACGCCTCGTCTACAGGGTCCCAGCCCTGGACTGTATCCTCCCCGACAGTCCCCTCGTCCTGTGGGGGCATGTGTGTTAGGAGTGTGTATGTATGTGTATATTGTATACAATTCCTCTATTTCCAGACCCAATTTTACCTCCTTTCTTTGGCCCCTTAAACAAAATGAGCCACTTTTCTAACCAAGTGCCAGTCCTTTCTTCCAAACTTTCAGTAACAATAATGGCGTTCCATCCGCCTTTTTAAAAGAGGGCTCCATCCTGTCCTCCCTCAGCGGCTTCACAACTCCCACCACACCGCACCCCTGTCCTCTGCCTGTGCGCCCTTCACTCTGCCTTCCCGCCCCCACACTCAGAGACAGAAACCGAAAGGAAGGGGACAATCTGGGGCTGGACAGAACCAGGGCTGGTGGAGGAAGAGGAAGGGATGTCTGGATGGGAAGCGCTTCTCTACCCCAGGACCTAAGATGGCCATGGATGTAGGAATGGCTTTTGGTTTCTGCAAGAGAATCTGTATAGAGGGTGCTGGGCTGAGGGGGCTGCGTGAGGAGAGCGGGGCTGGCCTATTTTCCTGCTAGGATGAGCAGGGGCTTCTAATACTGAGGTTTTATGTTGAGTCACGGAAAGTTGAGGACTCAAACCTCATTTAGGGTTTAGAGAAGAGTGGGGGAATGGCAGGGTGAGTACAGGGGCCTCTCTGGCACTCTGGTGCCTCACTGGAAGTTCAGCCTTTGTCTAACTTGAGTATTTCCTGCTTCAGTCATGACTCATTTCCTCATATTTGTCTTCAGTGTGGGGTGGGAATTCAGGAACTCACTGCTATGCTTCCTCTTCTGTCTTCTGTGCTTGACAGGCATCCTTCAATTCCTCTCTCTTCTTGCATTACAGCCTCTTCTTGGCTTTCATGCCCCTATTCTACCTCTCCTCTGGCCTGCTTTCAACATCTCCTACCAATGTTATTTTGGCTTCATCCTGCTGGGACTTCTGGCTCCTCTTCCTTGGGTGTCCATTCCCCGGATGGCGGTGTGAACTGTGTGTTCCAGACAGGGTGCTCTTGCTGAGGGTTCTGGCGGATAGCCTGTGTCTGGTGGAGGTGGGGTGGGCAGTGTGCAGCCAACAGACCCAGGAGGGGTTGCAGGTCTGGTGCTAGGCATTTTCACATTTAATTTAATCCTCACAACAACCCCATGAGATTAGGATCCTCGTCTCTATTTTACAGAAGAGGAAACAGGCTCAGAAGACAGCAATGATCTCTTCAAGGTCACATAGCTCCTAAGTACCAGGGCCAGGATTCAGGCCCTGGTCTCTGCTGGCTTTGTATCTGGCTCCTTCTCTTTGGGAGCTGAGAGGGGGGACAAAGGAGGTGACATTTCCCATATGTTTTTTTCTGGCATGCTCTCAACTGCACTGGGAGGGAAGAAAGGCAAATGCAGTACCCATTTCCCAGATGACACTTGGGCTTCCAGAGGGCGATGCCCCAGGCTTAGTGGGGTGTTGCCTCCTATCCTTGGGTCTCACTCCTTACCCGCCATGGCTTCATGACTCTGCTCATCCATCCTCTGGGCTGGGATGGGGCTGGGCTGCCCAAGGGAGGCTGCATCGGGAACCTCCTTCTCTCTGGTCTGTCTGGGACTGGGCCTGCCTTGCTTTGCCCTGAAGCTTCTAGTCAGTGTGAGAATATGAAGTGCCAGAAACTGGGCCCTGGTAGGAGCCCCCGGGAGCCCCAGGCTCTGCGTGCTTCTGGAGCCTGGGAAGAGGCCATGTCACCTTGTGTCATGCCTTGGTTTCCCTGGCTGGCTGGCAGCACTCTGCTTTTCCTCCTCTTTCATTGATTCCTTTCCTCTCCCCCCTTGCCCACGCTGGCCCGTCCCTGCTGCTCTCTGTTAGGTGGTCAGAGCCTTCCACCTCTTCCCCGTCTCTTTATCTTGCCTCTCACCTCCTGCCCTTCCCTTTCACTCCCTCCTTCTCTCCACTCACACCCGCTTTCTCTTACTTGCCCAGTCTTTGGAGGGTCCTGGGCTGAGTGGGGGGCTGGAGGGTCCCGGGGTTCCATTTCCCGGACTCTCCCATTTCCTCACTCTGCAGAGACCAGGAAAAGAGTCCATTGAGATGACTTGGATGGAGAGGGGTGAGGGGTGCCACTGAGTGTGATGGAGGGAGGTTGTCAGGTAGAGGATCGGGGTAGGCAGGGATCTGCTTGTCTGTCTATATCTGCCTCCATTCGCCCCTGTCTCCTGATGTCTCTAGCTGTCTGCCAGTTGCTGTCACTATCTTTGTCTTTCTGTGTCATCTTGGTTCCTAAGATTGGGGGCTTTAACCCAGCTCCTCTCTTTCTGTGCCTCCCGCACCCAGCCACCCTCTGGATCCAATTCTGGGGCAGACCAGTCAGTGGGTTTCCCAGGATGGGGAAGGGGCTGTGTGGGAGTGGGTGGGGCTGGGAGGAATTGTAATTGCATTAGCTAGTTCTGATGCAATTGGGCTTCCCATATTGGGGCCTCCCCTTTCCTCCCTGCCACCTCCCCTCCTCCTTCTTCCTCTTCTCCACTCTCCATTCATCTCACTCCCTCTCCCAGTCCCATCAGAATCAATTAGACAGTCCCTGCTTTAATCTCATTGCAGGAGCCTGGGCTCAGACCCAGCGGCCCAGCTCCCAGGTCTGCAGTCTCCATGCTGGGCCCTGCAGCAAATACCCTAGGGGCAGAGAGATGGCCAGGCTGACCTCAGGGCCCCTGTTCTTACTTTTCCATCCCCAGATGCTTGGCCTGCCCTGGGAGGAAACCCAGGCCTCAGGCTCCCCAGTGGATCAATACCCACCATCATTCCGGGTCTGTCCCTCCCCCTCCCCCTCCCCCACCCACCGTTTATCATGTCAGCTGCTGGGTGGTGATGGAAATCATTTGGAAAGGGGCCCAGAGGACCCGGGATTTTCAGACTGCAGAATAGAGAGGGGTGGGGGTGGGAATGGGATGGGGCTTGAATAGTGAGCTGCCAGTGTCTGAAGGCATTTATTGTGCAGGAGAGAGTGACTAAGGTCTCCTTCCCAGGCAAGACAAGGGGAAATGGTCTGGAATTTGAAAGTGGGGATGGAGGCTAGGTATCAAGAGGAACTTCCTGCTTGTCGAGGGTCAGAGACCTGGGTTAGTGGTGGTGAAGGAGAGAAAGAGAACTTACGGACTGACCTTGGGACGTCTGTAAGAGGAGAAGCATTTCCTGCACTTCTTCTCCGCTTCTTCTCTTCAATTCCTCCTCTCCTCCTCCCTCTGCAATGTTATGCTACGGAAAAGCAATGGACCAGGAATGGGGGGCTTCGATCTAGTGCTGGCACTGCCACTTTCTAGCTGTGTGACCCCTGGCAAGTTACTTTACCTCTCTTGGCCTCAGCATCCTCAGGTGTGAATTATGTATGTGTTGGGGTGTGGGGCAGAGAAAAGCATTTGGTCTCTTTCAAGTCTAGTTGGGACCGATACTGGATATCTGGGAGCTATTTCAGAATAGGGAAATGGAGCCCCTCCTCAGGGGCAGGTGGAATAGAGACGCATAGAGACAAAAATGACATTCTCACTGGTCTGTAATCCAGGGCTGGGGGAGGGACCCAGTGGATTTGGAAGCAGGAATGGCCTTCCTTCCTTCCTTCCTTCCTTCCTTCCTTCCTCCCTCCCTCCCTCCCTCCCTCCCTCCCTCCCTCCCTCCCTCCCTCCCTCCCTCTCTCTCTCTCTCTCTCTCTCTCTCTCTCTCTCTCTCTCTTTTATTTACATAACCAACCAGCCAATCTACCAAGTAACTCATGTTTATCAGTCACGTGCCAAGCACTGCTGAGTGCCGGGGGTGTGAAACAGTGAAGGGCAGACCAAGTCCTCTGGGAGTGGCGAGGCAGTGAAAAGGTGAGCAATCTATCAACAAGAGACAGTGTTAAGTGCTATGAAGAAGTGCGCATGCTGATGTCACACGGAGTTTGGGGGCTGGAGGTCAAGGCAGGATTTTAATGGCGGGGTCAGAGAGGTGGGAACCTAGGAGGTGACATTGGAACCCGTATGAGATGGGACCCCAGCTCTGCAGCGACCCCTATTCTGTTGCATGGAGAGAGAACTTGGGGGCCTTGTGTGAGTTCTGGACTTTGTATATGGTTAGGCAGTTTAACGCTGAGTGCGCTGGTCAATTCCGTCCCTGATGGAGGTGCTGAGGCCTTGGGGAACCTAGCCTGGGGGGTGAGACCCAAGTGAGAGCCCCCTGGGGGCCTCAGGTGGAATCGCTGTGGCTGGGAGGTGGTGAAACTAACTCCGGTTGTGAGAAAGCTCCTGGAAAGCTGGTCTGCTGGAGCTGTCTCCATCTGATGGAGGAGAAAGGCTGGGAGGTCCCTGGGGAGTGGCCTCTGTGCATCTCTCTCTGGGTGTGAAAGCGAGACCCGGAGCCTCTGATCAGATGCCCAAGCCATTCTCCCCTAACAGGAGCTGCCTTTGTCCCCCCGCAGACAAAACCAGCCGAGGGCATGGTGGCCCTGGGGGCCTGGGACAGAAGAGGCTCTGTACCTACCCTGAGTTGAGTGGGCCGTCCTCCTGTGGCCTGTCCCCTGGGGGCTGGCGGCTGTGACCTGCCCTCTTATTTTCCTGACACCTTCACTGGCTGCCTCTGGGAAGTTTCCTGTTCTTCTCCTGTTTCTCCGGGGAAAAGAGGGCCCTCCGGGCCCTGACCCAGGGAAAACTTGGGGAGAAGCCCAGAGCAGACCCCTCTCTGTGAGCGTGGGCTCCATCCCACCTGGCTCTATACTCTGGAATCTCCTCCTGGCCTGCACTCAGAATCTGGGTCTCCGGGCTTCCTGAACAAGAGTGGAGTGTGGAGAAGAAATTCTTCCCCCTTTAAGCCCTGGCCAGAGCCACAGCACAGCCCACTTCCAGTCTGGACTTTGGCTGAGGAGAGGAGGCAGAGGGAGAAAGAGCTGGCTTTCAGGGTGTGGCAGAGCTGGGAGACAGTCCTGGGGTCCGAGGGAGCCTAGACAGGGCAGGAGGACAAAGAGTCCCCTGAGGATCGGTTAACCCTTCAAGAATGGTGGCCAGCTTTTCTAAAGCTTCACTGGGGAGGAAGAGATGAGGCGGTGGGGGCTATTGTCGGGTACCCACATGGGAGCCGGCGAGTGGCTGGGGTCTGATATGAGACTCATTTGATGGACCAGACCCTGCCTGGGCTGTCCTGGTCCCTCATTCGCTCCAGGCTTTGTCCTCTAATATGTGGTCCCCTGTGTCTGAGCATTCGAGTCTGGTTAATTTTATGGAGCCTTGGATCTCTGTCCCTGGGCTTGGGGGCTCGAAGGAGAGATGGGAGGGAGGGGAGACTTCTAGAGCACGTGCCAGGGCCGGATATAGTTTCTGGTGCTTTGAGCATTCTGAGCCAGAAAGGGATTGAGAGTGAGAGGTGATCTTTTGGGGTTGGACCCTTCCCAACCCCCACAAAACATAGGAGTTTGGGTGAAAGAGGAAGCAAAGGGGTCCTTGCTAAAACCTCCCAGGAGATTGTGGGGATCCTCAGGGTTCACAGAGGACCTGTGATTTCCCCTGGGACACCAAACTCCCAAGGACACACGTCTGTGTCCTGGGCAGCGCTGTGCACGTGGGGCAGGATTACATTGCTCTTCAGGCGCTGAGACACCTAACATGACTCTATGTGGGGCACGGTGGGGCCAGAGGCTGGGAGGGGACAGCTGGGGAGTAGTTCCAGATGTCATGTCCCTGTCAGCTGCTGACTCTTCCCTTCTTCTCTGGAGGGCTTACGGACACCTTCAGCTGGGCAGTGGATAGAAATAAGGGACTCTCTGCCCTTCTGAACCCTTTTCATCAGCAGCTGCTTGTTGGAAAGGGCTGGATCTAACTATCCCTTCTTCTCTTTCTTCCCACTGTCCCTTCCTTCCTTCTGTGTTTGATGTGTACCTTTTGTGCTCAAAGTGCTGAGAAGGCTTTAAGAATCCTCTTAAGAAAATCATCTTGTCCTGTTCTCTTAGTTTAGGCAGTGGACACACTTCAACCAATTCTATCAGAAGAACTTTCCTCCTATTTGAAAAATTCAACAAGTGATTCCTTTCCATTAAACTGTTCTACTTGCCATAGAGTAAATCCCATTTCCTCAGTCTCACAGCTTATCCATTTCCTCTGGTGCCAGAGTGGGGAGGCTGAGGAGATGGTGGGCCCCCCAAAGAGAAGGAAGGACCCTTTGCCAGCCTGGAACAGTAGTGCCAGGTGCTTTGTTGGCGATCATGGGCATGGACAAAGGCAGGGCTAGCGATGGGCTCACTTCCAGGCTGGCAAACGGGGCCTTCCTCCTCTTTGGGGATGGGCTCACTTCAATAATCCACAATCCACAAGTTTAAGTAACGAGGATCTAGATTCTAGACTCTACTCCATTTACTTATTTGATGACCCCCCTCCCCTCCGTTTCATCCAAGAGCCTTCCTGGTGTGTGTGTGTGTGTGTGTGTGTGTGTGTGTGTGTGTGTGTGTGTCTGGTGGTCCCCCTTGTTTAGGGATTGTTAGGGGCTGAGTGAGGGCCCTAATATCTATCTTTCTTCTAGCTACACACTAGCAGGGATCTCTTCCTTCTCCTTCACGGTGTTCCTAACTAATCTCCCCCAAAGTGCTGTATCCCACGGCCTTGTGTCATGGTGGGAAGTTAAAGTGGGGCTGGGCCAAGGCCTGAGAAATCTGCTGGGGTCGGGGGGCCTGGGGCAGGGGTCAGCTAGCTGAGAAACTCCCAGGTCCTCTGGCTACATGCATGCTGTCTCTGTGTCCCCATCCCCCCCCAAGGAAAGGGCCAGGGAGACACATTGCCAGGAAAAATGGCCCTGACATGGTGCCCAGGGAAGCCCAGGCCCAGGAGTGCAGGCAGTGGGGGGCGTAGGGGAGGGGCTCCTGGCTGGCTGCTCTGTGGCCTGTTGCTGCGGAAGAGGCCCTGGCAGCTAGCTGTCCCGCCCCTTTTCTCTCTGGGCTTGGCTGGCTGGCTGCCCTCCCAGTTTCTCTGCAGCAACAGAACCAGGGGTAAAGCTCACGGCTGCCTCTCCACCTCTCCGTGTTCTGTCAGTGGGTCTCCTGCCTGTGTCTCTCTGCCTTTGTGTCTCTGTGTCTTTATTTCTCTCTCCTTCCCATCAGAATCCAGCACCTCTTCCCCTCCTCTCTCTTTTTCCCTCTCCTTAGTTCCAGGGTTGCACTATGGAGACTCCAAACAATATTCCTGTGAGGCCCAATGCTCTGTTCACATCATCTGAGCACATCGGAGGCAGAGAAGGGTTCGGGGCCACCTAGCTGACATGGAGCAGGACAGAAAGTAAAGATGGGAAGCACCTTGAACCAGAGCGGGAGGCTACACGTAGCTGGAGGTGACTTGTCCAGCTCTCAGCCATCTGAACTGGTTCAGCCTCTGAGGCAGGGCTCCTTCCAACCTGTGGGGGTATTGGGGATACTCCAAGTTCCCCCACTCCTGGAGGTGGCTGGAGAGAGCTTCAGGCAGAAGAGTAGGGGTGTGGCCAGGGTCAGGGCTTGGGGGTGAGTTGGGACAGCTGGCCAGGTTGTAGTCAGCGTCCCCATCTGCACGCCTGGGTCCATGGTCCTTTCTGCTGTAGTCCTGGAAGCTGGTGCCTTCCGTTTTAAGTTAATCACATTATGCTCTGGAGAGCAATATGGGAATTGAAGTGAGGTCTGGAGGGAATCCACACACGCACGCTCACACACTCACTGCAGCTTAGAGCACAATGCTGCCGCCACCGCTGTCCAGGCTCCCACGGCTGCTGCGTCCCCGCAGGTGGACGCCTGGCGCCTGGCACCGCCTCTGCCCTGTCCCGACCCGCCTCTCCTGCGCGCCTCCCCGAGCCTCCGAAGTTGTCGGGGTACCTGCACCTGCCCCCCACCCCGCCTGGGAAGCTGGCAGCCCAGAGGCTGTCACGCGGAGGGGAGGATAGTGGGAGCAGCAGAGGAAATCCCCGAGGGTGGAAGCACCTCCCGCAGCGGCTTCGGGAGAGATGGAGGCACGTCGGGGCCTTGTCGCGGGGCCCCTGCCGCTGTCCTCCCGCTAGAGGGGGCAGGACACGTTCGCTCCTGCGGGGCTGAGAATCCGGCACCCCCGGGGGCAGGGCTCTGGGCTTCCTCCTCACCCCAAGTCCCGATCCCAACTCCGCGCCCAGAGCAGCTGGTCTTCCCCAGCTCCCGGCGCTGGAGGCACCCACCCCGGGGGTCAGCATGACTCGGCTGAGCTGGTGCTTCTCCTGTGTGATCCGATGGGGCAAGTACCTCTTCTCTTGCCTCCTGCCCCTGCGCTTCTGCCTCCGCAGCCAGGTAAGCACCGTCAGCCTTACCTGGCACCTGCCCCACCCCTGCCCAATGGGCATTTCCCTCCCTCAGTCTTCTTAGCTTTTGATTTATCACCTTCTTACCCCCAGGGACGCACCATCCTGACTGTTATCAGTCTGGTTCTCATGAGAGTTTGGGGACTCCTGGGAGCCCCCGCCCATGCTGCACGGATGCACAAGGGGGGAGTGTCCGCCCTTCCAGCGCACAACCCCGGGTTTGGGTCAGAAGTCTGAAGGATAGTACCAGAATCTGTGGGAAGGCGGAGATTTTGTACAGGAAGAACGTTTCTGGGGGTTTTAAGCATCCTTCCCAAGTTTCTGTGGGAAGGGAGGGCGAGTTCCTGGAAATGTCTCTTTTTTCCCCTCTGAGCTCGGGGGACCCTGAGTTAAGGCTGGGTAGTAACAGACTGCGATGGAAATGGGGCCTAAAGGGCTGGTGCGCGTCAGGAGGGATTTCCTATCCATTCAGGAGGATGGACGGACCAGGGAACTGGATCCCGAGAAGATGGGGGCTGGGTTAGTGGGGGAGGAGGGGTCTGGTAGGATCTGCAGGGCTGGGGTTGGGGTTGCTCGGTGAGCATCTTTCTCCCTGGGAGCCTCAGAGAGAAGATCCTTGGCGGTGCCTTCAGGGTGTGTATGTAGGAAAGGGTGGGGAAAGGGCAGAGGTGCGCACATAGCTGGCCCAAAGAGTGGGGTGCTGGAAAAACTGCCTGCAACCTTAAATTCTCCCCTGAGGGACAAGGAGAACCCCTGACGGGAGCATGACCTCAAACCTCCAGAAGCCTCTGTGAGGGACTGGGGGGTCCTGTGATCGGAGCCTGGCTTTCTGATCCACTCTCCATTCCATTGGGGAACCAGAGGGGCCCCTGTGACAGGGGGGAGGGGACTCAGTACTCCTCTCTGGTTAACAGTGACAGAGGTAGAGTGAGCCTGCCTGGCTTTGAGTTTTGGCTCCATCACTTAACTAGCTGTGGATCTTGGGCAAGTTACTTCATCTGCCAGTACCTTAGTTTTCTCTGGTGTAGAATGGGGATTAAAAAAAACACAATCCAAAAAACAAAGAAAACCCTACCTACCGCATTGGGTTGCTATGAGGATTAAACATATTTAAAGTGTTTACCAAAGTGCCTACTCCATGGTCGGTGTTCAATAAAAATAAGAGATATTATCGTTGTTATTATTGTGTCTTCCAGTGAGGCTCATCCTCCTGATGGATCTTCAGGAGCCAGAGTTGGGGTAACGGGGAGGAAGGGATTTCTCCCAATATCCATTCTTCCCGTCATTTGGATAGGAAGGATCCTTCTACCCCATAGAAGCTTGTATGTTCAGTTCCTCCTCCCAGGTGCTGCCTCTGGGCCTCAGTTTCCCTGTCTGGCACTCCGCAGTGGGGAAAGGTGCCAGCAGGCTCCAGTCACCCAAGGTATGCTTGGAAATCTTCTAGCAAAATGCATCGTCCCCCAGGATTGGCTGGGAGGCAGCGCTGCTGCTGTGGACCGCAGGTCTGGAGCCCCATCCACATCCCAATGGGCTCTGAGTTCAGATTCTGCGGGGTCCAGGCTTTCAGAGTTGAGAAAAAGCAACCAGCAGCAAGAAATGACCAGCCAGGACCAGGTCAGTGGGACCCCCGGCCACGTAGCAATTCCCCCTCCTCATTTGCAGAGGTAGAGGGTGAGCTAACCTCATCCTTGCCCAGGATTTGAGCTGGGGGTTGGGGATGAGGGGCTGGATGAGCAGCTGCAGCTGCCTCCCTCCTGCCTTTAAGGGACTTGAGTCAGACAGGAAATTAGAGCTGGGGAAGAGATCAAGATCACTGAGTTGGGTTCTGGGAAGGATTTTATTAAAAATTGTTGGGATTGGGCCCAGACACTGTCCCCAGCCAGGGTGTTGGTGGAGAGGAGGTAGGGGAACGAAATAGGAATGATGCTCCTTCCTGTGTCAGCTGGGGAAACTGAGGCTCAGACAGGGCCTGGTTGGAGCCTCACCTTCCCTCTCAGGGAGCATCCAGATTTCTGGAATGCAAGCGGACCACCTCAGTCTCTTACTGGAGGGGTTGTGGGCATGGGAATAAGGGGCAGGACCTCCCCTACACATAGGGTGCCTTGGTGCACTTTAGGGTGCCCCTCATTCCAGACTTGGTGAGTGGAGTATGCACGGGACTTCAGTGTCCGCTCACCTCTTGGCTGATCCTTGTGCAGTGAACTTCCTGCGCAGCAGTGCATGGAGGCTCTGCTAGGCCTCCGGGACCCAAAGGCTGAGTGTGCATGGAGGTGGAGAACAGGGTGAGGTGACTAGGCTGACCTGAAAGGAGGCCCTATGAGCAGCGGGGGCCAGACCCTGTCCTCACCCGAATCCTGGGCCCCAGATCTTGCCAGAACTGCAGCTTTCCTCTTCTTGTTGGCTTTTCTAGAGTCACTAGGGAGCCAGTCTCATCCTGACCCATGTGGCAGCACTGTCCTTGGTGTCCCTCTGGATGTTTCTCCCCTGCTCTCATCCCCTGACTCAAGCCAGACCAGGGCCCAGGCAGCTGACTCCTTCCTGGAGCCGCAGTGCCAGTCCTTGGATAAGGTGTGGGGAGGATAGCTAACACATCGCCACAATATGGGACCATAAGTCCTAGTCCCTGGCTGGCTGTATTGTTACAGTCACTAGCAGAAAAATTCTTGATCCTTGCGAGATGTGGAATCAGATGCCCTGGACTCCATTCTCGCACATACTAGCTGTGTGACTCTGAGCAAGTAGCTGAACCTCTCTGTGCCTCAGCTTCTGCATCTGTGAAATGAGAGCTGGTAGGAGTCTGATATGCAATACCACAATCGAGTGCCTGGTTAGTTAATACTGATCTTTCCTGGGGCAGGGGGCAGAGCAGCAGAGTCTGAGGTGGACAAAAGGGTAGAGATCCAGTTGCTGAGCACTTTGGTGTCAGATTCCTGTGTCCCATGCTGTTGGGAGAGGATTCCTAGAGCCAGCTCTAAACGCCCGTATTTGATGGGAGGCCCCTGGGATGAGCTGGGAGGAAGGCTTGGGTGTGTGTGGCCACAGAGAGGAAGGCAGGGCTGCAGGGTCGAAAGGAGAAAGCTGAGGGCATGACGCTGGGCCAGTCACTACTAGACAGCAGGTGCTTAGGAAAAAATCTAGAGCCACAAAGGAGCCAGTGGGTCTCATCTTTATCCATGCGGCAGCGCTAACTTTGGGGTCCATCTGAGTGTTCTCCCCTAAGCTTCATCCCACCCTCCCCAGCCAGACCTGGGCCTGGGCAGCTGACCCCTTCCTGGGACTTTGCTCCTGACCAGCTCTGTGACCTCAGGCAAGTCACACCCCTCCCTCTACTTCAGTCTTATCCTCTGTGAGACAAGGGCCTGGATAAGGTTAGCGGTACCCTAACGGCCGAATTCTCCTGGCAGATGTGTTTCATTTGGCTGGCAGAATGGTTTAAAAAATGAAAAAGCCAACATTTAAAACTTAGCATTTTTTTCCCTATTTTGTATAAGAGATTTTATATGATAATACAGATTTGGGGCTTCTCTTGGAAGATCAAAAGATCTGATGGCATGGGCTCTTCCCCCTGACGTCACAGTGGCTGCCCTTTAGCTGGGCCTGCCCTCTCCAGGTCCCCATGGGTCCCTTGCTTGCCCCTCTCATTTAACTTCCTTGGGGCCGCTGAAGGCTCTGACAGGACCCTGACGGTGACCTGTATCTGAGCCTGAAAGTCTTTCCAGCTCTGATTTTCTGTGACCTTTGGATTCTGTGACCAGGGGTGGCAGAGGAAAGGCTCAATACCACAATAGGGAATGGGCTGGACAACAAGAAGAAGTTTTGATGGGAAAGTGTCACAGGATGGGAAGAATGGACGGGCAGGTGCTAGGGCCTTGGCCTGGGAAATCTGTGGCGTTCCAGAAGTTGGAGCTGGAAGGGACCTTAGAGCCCAGCAGCTTGATCATCTTGCAGGTGAGGAAACTGAGGCCAGGAGAGGGGCTTATAAGGCCTGTCAGCTTCATTCCTGCCCTCACTCACATTTCCCTCTGCCTCAGCTCAACCGGCCTCCAGGTCAAGTGCCAGCCTCAGAACCCACAGTCCTGACTATTTCTATAGCTGCCTGCTGAGCCGGGGGTTGGAGGGTGGTGGGTGGAGAGCAAGAAGGGCTCTGCATGCAGAGGGGAGAGCGGAATTAGACACAAATCTGCTGTAGAAACGGCCAGGACAGTGGGAGAGCATGGCACAGGATGGTGGCAGGTTCTGAGGCTTTTGGGATCCCAGCCCAGAAATCCCAGCCAGCCCCCCTGCCTCTACCTGATGTCTGCTGCGTGTGAGACCCTGGTGCAGGCAGAGGATGGGGACCCCAGGATGAGCAATCCCATTCTGGCCTCTGAAGAGTCTGCAGCCTGAGAGACCTCAGAGGCAAGGGGGTGGCAGGAAGAGGTGGTGCTGAAGATGGGGTTATATTACAGGCATGCGCAAAGGTGTGCAAGCCAGGTATGCCCAAGGCCCTTTCAGGAGGACCAGAGTGGAAAGTTTGGGAGGGGAATAGATGGTAAGAGTAGGAAAATAAGTTAGGATCCATTGATTGATAGATTGATTCATTCCTTCTTCAAGTACATCTGGCACCTGTGAATGGTAGGGTCTGGGGATGTGAAACACAGGGCATGTCCTTGCCAAGGAACTCTCCCCATCTGTGGGTGGGGGAGGATGTATAACGGGTAACTAGTGTGAAGCAGGGTCATTACATAAGTGAGAGGCACCCGTGGCTGAAATAAACACTAGGGTCCTCTACTCCCATTTTCAGTCCCAACTGAGGGGACGAGGGAGTGAGCTGGCCTGGGGCTGTAGGGCCCCCATGGGCTGCGTGGAAGGCCAGACAAGTTGGTGTCACTGTGACTTGGTCTTCAGTCTTGTTTTCAATCATTTCTGGGAAGCTGTAAGGTGATTTCTCAGAACTGCCAAATAGCTGCAGGAGACACATCTTCCAGTGACACTAGCGGAAATAGGCTGGAGGGGTAGGCCGTGGGAGATGGTGGTGTGGACACTGGGATGGCAGGGCTTGGCAGGCTGAGCCCTCAAAGTTGTTGGGAGGCTAGCAGGGCTGGTGATGGTGGCTGGGGACGTGGGCTCAGGGGCTCTTAGAGAGGCCTCCTGAAAATCGCTCCTCCTTGCTTGCCCTGTGCTCCAGCCAGGGGAGGGAGGGAGGGTTTGTGAGAGTGTCTGCCTATGGACATCCCCAGTGGGGGCTGCAGGGTCAGCTACACAGGGAACATCGGTCCATTTCAGTGTTGGCTAAACGGTCAGTAGAGCCTCTGCAGACTTGGGAGGGCATACTGAGGGACATTATGATTTTGGCGGGGGATGCAGGGCAGAACCTGTTTAGCCCCATAGCTCCGCAGAAGGACTTGGAGAGATGTAAGTGTGAGAAGATACCCTGATTTCTCACCCTATCTCCTTTATCAGAACCAAGCCTCTTCTCTCAGGCACCTGCTCCAGGAAGGTCCAGAATGAGGCACCTGGCTTCCGTTCCTCCTGATTTCTCAGCCACCCAGCAATAGTGTCCGTCCCTTGTTCGGTGCACTAACCACAGTTTGCAGCCTTTTCCCAGATGAAGTGTGAATGTTTTTCTCTCACTCTGGGGCTTCCCAGGTAGATATCTTGGCTGGACTGTGGGCTTGGAGCCAGCACACCTGGCTGGGCAGGTCCAGCTGAGGGGAGAGGCAGGTTGTAGAGATTGAACCCTGGGGTTACACTGTGTGTGGTGCTGGCAGAGAGTGACGAGGGCATGCTCCTGGGTGAGTGGGGGAGAGGCAGGATATATGTAACCCTTTGTACATGTGTCCCAGGGCACGTACAGAACACTCATGTGTGTGCGTAGTAGCTCAAACAAGAGGACTTTCTTGCCAAGTTACTCAATCTAAGAAAATGGTCTCAGAGTGCCTACCCTGGGTGGGGCCCTGTCCTGGGCATTGTGTGTGTTTATGTGAGTTGCACCGTGTCCTTGAATGTGTGTCTACCGAAGGGGGTGGGGCTGAATCCTCTTTCCTTCCCCTGGAAAGCTCCAAAAAGCAGAGCTGGTGATTCACCAGCTCCACCCACCCTCACTTGGTCCAGCCTGGCCAGAGCTCCAAGAGGGAAGTTTTGTGGAGAAATGTGTGTGGAGGGGATCAAGAAAGACAGTGAGGGCCTGGGCAGATTTTGCTGGATTTCCCTGCAGTGCTCCCTGGGAAGACATTTGGATCCTGCACCCCTCTTCTTCCCACCCTCTAGACCCTGGCTATTGCCCCTGGGCTAAGGCAGGGGAAAAGGGAGGGGAGGGCTGGTGGGCTGGGGGACATAGTGCTGGAGATTGGTGGGAGGTGAACACTGGGCCCGGGGAGGGGGAGGGGGAGGCAGAGGAGGAAGTGGGGAAATGCAAACCAAATGTTGGCCCAGGGTACAGTCAAGAAAAACAGACTCTCGCGGGAGCCTGGAGCGGGGCTCCCTTTAGGAAGGGCAGGAAGGGCTGGGACAGATGTTTGGAGAAAAGAAAGAAGGGAAAGAAGAAGTATAAAAAAGTTGGAATGAAATGCATAGCCTGGGGGCTGGGCTATTCTCCGGCAGTCTCAGGCCTGGTTTCTCTTGTATTAAGGCCTGTCGCTGAGTGTGTGCAAAGGACTGTGTGTTCCAAAGGCTGGAGGGCCTGCATGTGTACTTGGAGATGGGACGGGGCCAAGGAACCCCAGGGTATGCAGATTGTGCTGTCCTGCGTTTGTCGGTCCATTCATCAGTGGTTTGGGGGCGGGGGTCTACAGTGAGGAGAGCAGACTCCAGGCCTGCCAACCTCAGATCAGAAGGCAGGAGAAGCTTTAGTGGCTCACAGGGGTTGTGTGTCTGGGGTTGGGGGTGCAGGGTGGGGGGCCCTGTCTCTAGTAGCTGTCCCTCTGCCCTATCTCTTTATACCCCCTGCAAAGCAGGGCTTCTGCCCCACTAAGTCACCAGTGGAGCCTGGAAGGAGGGAGGAGACAGGAGGCTGGGACAAGGGGGTGGAGTGGGGGAGGAGGAAGAGAAGGAGGGGGAGCTGGAGGCAGGCAGGGCCAGAGGCCCGGCAGATGCTGGCTACGCAGGAGCAGCAGCCTGGGACGCAGAGCTTTCTTCTGCTTGCTCGTGAGGGCTGTGAGCTCGGGAGTGCCGTTTGCAGGCCCCGGACTGGCCTGAGTTTAGGACCCACCAAAGATGACATGGATCTGTCTGTCCTGCATGCTCTGGGTAGGTCTGGCTACTTTAGCTAGGATGGTGCACACTCCCCCACCCCCACCCCCTTAGGCTGAGAGTCTGTGCTTGGGGGAGCGTTGGTGGTGAAGGCAGGGAGCCTCTCTTCCTCTGATGGGTGGACGGACAGACAGACCTGAGAAGACCCTCAGGCTGTGTCCCTCCCCATCAGCAGGGCCCAATCCCTGATTCTACCCGTTAGTGCATCCCCCCTCTCACTCCCGCCCCCGGTTGAGTCCAGAAGCTATAAGTGGAAGGTAGCCATCAGGAAGTTTGTTTCTTTTTGGAGCCTCTCCTGCTCCCACCCCGCACCCCCATACCAAGAGGTTAAGGGAAGGGCAGTGGTAGCGGTCTGGGGAACAGGGAATATTGACCTAGAAAATGCAAAAAGCCGTGCTGGGGGAGAATTCTGCTCTTCTCCATCACTTTTATCCCTTCTAGACCCACTTTCAGCTTCCACTCGCTGCCATCCTCTCCTCCAAGCCCCATCCAGGGCCTCCTCTTTCTCCCTTCTTGTTCCCAGGTTCAGGAAGGTATGTGTTAGGGTGAGGGTGCCTGAGGGGTGGGCAGGCAGGGTCTGGGGGCCACATGGTGAGGGGTAAAAGTCTCGAGCCCAATAGGGACAGAGAGGGGCTGAGAGAGAGCTGACTGCTGCAGGACGGTGGGGGCTGGGGCTGGAGCGGCTGTCGGGGAAAAGGCATGCACAGAGGTCAGGAGGGCGAGGAAGTCATCCCTGGCTGAGGTTAGTGTTGGTCTCCGAGAGAGTGATGGCTGGCTGGGGGGAGCGGGCTTCAGGCCTGGGATCCAGATGTGGCCTTTCCTGCCCCTTTCCCTGTTCTCACCAGTCCTGGGGGGACCTCTCTCTGCCCAGGCAAGCCCAGGCTGACGACAGCGGTGGGAGATCAGACTTGGGCAGTCAGGTGTCGTTTGGGCAGAGAAGGGAAAGGTGGGGGTGGGGCTGGAGTGAGGGGGTTTGGGTGGCGTGTGGGACTCGGGTGTGGGGATGGTTCTGAATAGCAGCGTGAAGATGCCTGGAGCATCCTGCACAGAGGACGCGTCAGGGGTTCGCTGGCCTGGTGCCGCCACCTGTAATAGAGGTGCCTGGACCAAGTGCACCTCTCCAGGCCCTTCAGGCTCCCTCCAACAGGCGCTGGAAGGCCTGTGGCCTATGCCGAGCATGGGCAGTGAGGGAGCCCTGCTGTGGGAAGGATGGCAGTTAGACTTCCAGGGATGATGTGCTGCTATGGGTGCTGGCCGGGAGTGCGGTGCCTGGGTTTCATCCTTCTGCTGACGGCTCATGGGAGAAGTACTTCACCTCGGTGAGCCTCAGTTTCCCCAGGGGTGAAATGAGGACAATGAAGGGGAGTTGCCAGGAGGTTGGCATGAGTGCCATAGTGATAGTCCTGCCGTCTCTAAGGGTAAGACAGGGTGCTGGGGACCAAGGGCAAGTGTGGGTGCTACCCCTTTGGGCCGCTCTAAGCCCTCCCCTCGCACCTTTTCCTGCCCTCTCTCCTAGTGCTGTCCCAGCCCCTGTCCCTCCCCAGCTCTGTGGGACAGCTGATCAGGCACTTGTCTGTGGGAATGGGAAGAGACTGGTGGGAGTGGGCCGGGCAGAGGAGTGGCGCCTCGATGCCCACTGCCAGGGTGGGCCAGAGTGTGGGGGAATGTGGACTCAATAGTGGGCGCAGTGTGGACTGGACACCTGACCCCGTCAAGGTTCTTGTCCTCTCCCTCTGGTTGCCCGAGACAGTTGTACCAGCAAACTTCCTCCCTTCTGGGTGGGTCTTGGTGGGGCTGGGTTGTATGTTTGTGGCAGGAAGTGAAGGGGTAGATGGCACCAACTATGGAAAGGGGGAATGCAGGCCCCGGAGACCTTGGCAAGAGAGCTGCTTCTGCCTTCAGAGGAACCTGGTGGCAGGAAATCCGTGGACTTTGACCCCAGACAAGGCTAGGCTCAAATCCTAGTTCCATCATTTACCAGATGGGCAGACTTGTGTGCAACAGTTACTTTCTTAAGGCTCAGTTTCCTGATCTGTAAAGTGGGGAGAATAGTACACATCTTGTATGGCTGGGGTGAGGACAGAGATAATGTATGTCAAAAGACCAGATACCCAGGCATACAGTAGGTGCTCAGTAAATGCTGGTCCCTCCCCCACTCTGAAATCTGCTGCTTGGCTCACAAGATCTCCCGTATCCCAGATCTTATGTAGGGGGAGGGGCTCCCTGAGACAGGGTCCTACCTCTGAAGCTCCTGACTGCCCAGGGATTCTGCCCAGTTGCTCTCTGGCTAAGAACTAGGTGGGTCTGTGGCCTCAGAGCGGTAAACTGAGGCACAGTCTGGAAGAGATAGGACTCGTGCCCTAGTGTGAGTGCATATGTGCCTGTGTGTGCACATGTCCCTGCACAGGGACAGCTACAGACAGTTTATCCAAGAAGTAATATATCTGCAGTACATAGTTTTAACAAGCTCTAGAAATAAAAATCACTTTATTAGCTGAGGAGCAGAGCGATATATTATGCATAACTTGATTTGCTCAGCAAATGCCCCCATTTGCTATTACATATTTAAGAATGGCTTATTTAGAAAATAATTACGTGCCTGTTTATCAAGACTTTCTGATGTGCTGATGGAGTTAGAGCTGCAGCCTCTTCTGTCCAGAGGGGCTAAGTTTGTTGCCCGGAACTCTGAAGGGGCTTATTAGGGTGGGGGGTGAGAGAGCCACCAGGCAGGACTGGGCCTAAGTACAGCCCGGGCCCAGCACTCAGCAAGATGTGTGGCCTCAGACTTGTCACTGGACTTTTCTGGACCTCACAGAAACTTGGATATTATTCTCTGCGGCCACTTCCAGCTGTAGACAATGAAGTGTTCTCTTTCCTGAGCTGGTGTCCTTCCAGGGCTAAGCACACATTTCTGTCAGAAGGGTCCTTATGAGCCCTCAGATGACTGGGGTGCCATGTCAACCCCACTCTGAGCCCTCGGTCCTGAACTTGCTCTCTCTGGAGTTTTGTTCATCTGTGAGGGCTGTGCCCACACGGGCCTCCTAATGGTGGGTGTGGGCATTAGGCTGGGCTGCATGATACTCACCAGGATCTGACTTCAAAACCTACTTTTGCAAAGTTTTTCAAAATGACTTTGAGGCACAAAATCAGCGAGAAATACTGAACTGTTTTTTTGCAGTTTCAGAGGAAATGTAGCGTGCTGGCCGGGAGTGCGGTGCCTGGGTTTCATCCTGGCCACGCCATTTGGTAGCTGTGTGACCTTAGGCAAGTAGCTTCACATCTCTGTGCTTCGTTTTCCCCACCTACCTATAGGTTGTTAGGTTTTAAGTGAGCTAATGCACGTATACATTTAGAATGGTGTCTCTCACACAGTGAGAGCTCAAGACATGATAGCTCTTATTATATGATGCATGTGTTTAAGGCTACACAGTATGTCAGCGTCAGAACTAGAACCCTGGTCTCCTGCCTCCCCATCCAGGGCTGTCCATTCTGGGAATACTACAGAGTAGAGCATATGCGGCCAGGGCGAATGGGGTGGTCAGACTGAGGTGAAGGCCGGGTCAGGAGGCCTTCTCCTGAAGGCAGCATGCACAGCAGTCAGAGCGCTGGCTGCAGTGAGCCTGCCTGGGCACAAATCCTGGCTCTCCCACTTACTAGCTGTGTGGTTGGGGGAAATTATTTAGCCTCTGTGTACCTTACCTGCATATATTTCTCTGACTTGCACAATTTCATTTACACCTCATTCTAGTTCTATGAGGTAGGAAAGGCAGGGATCACTCATTCCAGTTTCCATCCCTGGTGAAGGGGCCCCACAGAAGGAAAGTGGCCTGCTCAAGGCCACATGGATGCTGGGTTTAGTGCTCCTGGAAAGAGGGAGGGTATGGGCTGGGGCATCAGAACTCGGGGTGGACGGGATTGTTGGGGAAGCACTGTGACAAAGAAACCGTGCAGTCATTGGGCATCTAAGCACCCACCCATAGACTGTCCAGTTACCTCACAAATGATTATGGAGTTTCTTCAAGAAGCCTGCAGAAGTCAAGCTGATGGTTATGCATAGATGGGTGTTATCAAGAGGGGACTTGTGGGGGCATTTAAGGGAGGACCGAACCTGGATTTGGGGGGAGGAGAGGTATCAGTAAAGACCTCTTGGGAGGTGAACTTGAAACTGGATTCAAAGATGAAGCTGAGAAATTAGAAACCCAAGTGTAGGGAGTGACAATAAATGAGGACGTAATGACAGGCTAAGCTGGCCACCAGATGGTCTTTGGACAGGGGGACACTGACACTGTGCCTGTCAAGTCTCGAGATGGCCAGACTCCGACTGTTGACCTACTGTGGGAAGTGGCCGTCGTTCCGTGGTTAGGGACTTGGTGTCCTGCCTCTGACAGACGCGGATTGGAATCTTTGCTCCATCCTGCCCTGCCTGTGTGTCCCAGAGCAAGTTCCTCAGGCTCATGGGAGGACGTCGTGAGGCGTCAGTGAGGGATCAGAGCCAGCCTCTCACTATGGCGCCAGGCCCATGATGGAGCTCAGACTAGTCACTCGCTGAGCCCTCCCACTCCAGGAGATGATTTCACTTTTGGGCACAAAAAGAGACTTGGGACTTGATGCTCAGCAAGTTTGGGACATGGTTTATGAAGGAGCCAAAGGGGGGTGGGCAGAGAGACAGCTGGGCGATGGGGAGAGGTCATCCAGCTCAGGAACTGAGTCAGGGGCTGAGGGTCACCAGGTGGAATCCTGGGCTCCCCAAGGCTCTGTGTGCTCCTTTGTCACCTGGGGAGGGCCTCCGTGAATGCTGCTGTCTGTCCTCTGCCCTCCTGTGGAAATCCAGGGTTACTCCTAGTCAAAGAGCTTTCTCCTCAGCCAGGTGATGCCAGCAAGGGGTGACCTAGTGTTCTCTCCCCTGAGGGCAGGTCAGTGGGAGCGGGGTGTAATTACACTAGGGTACACGTGGCAAAAGCTCCGTTTGAGTCTTTGCTTCAGACTTGTTTTGGGAATGACGCTATGCTGGGCCACGGGAGACATGGAGCATTGCAGACATGTGCCGCCTGCTGGGCAAGGAATGAACGATCCCACGAAACACAGGCCACAGCTAGGGAGCATTTGCTGTGTGTCAGGCGCTGTTCCAACTGCTTTTGAGGTATCATCTCTTTGATCCTCACAACACCCTATGAGGGTTACTATTATTAGCCCATTTAATAGATTACTAAAGTGAGGCAGACGGGTTTTTTTTAGCAACTTGCCCAGAGTCACTTAGCTAAGTCGGGGAACAGGGGCAAGTCAGAGTGCTGTGACAGGGCACCAAGAAAGCACAAGTGAGGAAAGGCAGGGATACCTGGGGGCACTTAGCCTGAATCATGAGGAAACCACCCTCTAAACCGAGGAACATTCTGCAAAACAGCCTTGACTATTCAAAAATGTCCAAAGGTGGTGTGCTCTGTCTGGATTAAAGCAGGTGAAAGAAACCCAGCAACTAAATGTAATACAGGATCTTGAATGGATCTGGAGTCCAAAATAAAAACCAAAATAAAGACCCAGGTGTAATGGATGCTATTGGGGCAAAAGGGGGAAATTAGAATGTGAACTGAATGTTAGATAACAGTGAATTTCCTGAGTGTGAGGGTAATATTGAGGTTAGGCAGGGAATGAGACAGAAAGAGAGAGCAGGTAAAAGTGGCAAAACATTAACAACTGGTGAATGAGGCAAAGGGCATATGAGAGTTCATCTTTTCCAGAGCTTTTAACTTATCACAACAAAACAAGAAGGCAGCGGTGGGGAGGCTGATTCTGACAGAGGTGGTGGTGGTGGTGGTGTATCTGGAAAGATCTTCCCGAGGGGATAAAGTTTGAATGAGGCCTTCAAGAATGACTAGAAACTTGACAAGCTGAGAGGGGAGGAAGGGCATTCTGCGATTAGGGAACAGCAGAGCAGAGGCTCAGAGGTGGGTGAAGGGCAGGGAGCTGGGGAGTGGGACATGGGGATTGAGATGGCAGGGTGGGCTGGGTATGGACCAAGGCTGCTTTCCTTGCTGGCTTTAGGGAATGCAGGTTCTATCTTGGAAGGCATGGGAACGTTTTGGGGTGAGTAAGGGTATCAGTGACCCCGTAGAGTTGTGCTCCTTAGAGGCTGTGTGGGGAGGGGGGGCCAGTGTTGGGGGGACCCTGGAGTCTGTTGCAATAGCCATAGGCAGAAGTGACAAGGCCTCCAACAGGCAATGGAATCAAAAGGCACAAGAGGGCCGAGAGAATGTTTAGGAAGCAAAATTCAGAGTCTGGCAACTGGTTGGCTTGGAGGGTGGAGGGCAGGGAGGAGTTGAGAGTGATTCAGAGTTTTCCACCCGGGGTGACTAAGAACATGGTCAGGATATTAGCTGGCTAGGGGATTGTTTGTGGGGGGGTAAGGAACTTTGGTGTGTATGTGAAGGTCAGGTGGGGTTGGGAGAAGCTTGCATTTGAGGCGCCCCAGGGACCCCTAGAGGCCAGGCTGCAGCTCCTTTGGGAGGCAAGTCTTTCCCATAGAAACGATGGCTGATACCAGCCAGGTCCTGGTGTCTCAACCCAAGGCAAGGAGACACGGAGGGTGGAGGGCCAGGAGGCAGGGAGAGGGTGGAGCTGGCACTCCACGTCTGTCCTAGGCCTGTGTTTTGGTGACTCTCTTTCCCGAGGCTCACTAACTCACAGTCTCCTGTCCTCTTGCCACGTCATCCAGGGCTGGTGGTATTGGCACAGGGAGCCTAGTTAGGGCAGGGCTCGGGAAGTTCCTTGGGGGAGGAGGAACTTCTCATGAGCTAAAGAACCCCTCGGGTTATCATCCCCTCCATCACCAACCCCTCCTCCAACCCCACCGAACTGTGCGCCCCCATGGGGCAGGGAGGAACCAACAAACAGCCTTCTCCATCCCAGGGCCAAGGACTCCCGCCAAGGCTGTTCAAGCCAGATGTGCCACACCCCTCTGGCTGGGACGAGCATCTGGCAGGCAGGCTTGGCTGAGTGGAGGCTGGGAGGGAGAGGATCCCCCTGAGGGCCAGGAAAGCCCTCTGATGCTGAGTGGGCCTGTCACAGGGCCAGGGCTCTGGGCTTGGAGGGTGGGGAAGGATGACTTCTGAGCTGGGACCACTTCCCTGGTCTGGGCTCTAGCTCTGGAGGGAGATGGGCATTGGAGAGATCACGGCAGCTCTGGCTGTGGCAGTGCCTCTTCTGTCTCTGAGTTCCCCCAGGTCCGTTAGGAGCCAATACAGCGAGGAAGGGGCTGGGGAGTGCTTTGTGAAGCTATCTGCCACTTGTTAGGAAAATGATAGTCATTGTCGTAACAAGGGAGCTTTGCACTTTCTGGGCTCATTCACACCCTCTACCTGTACCTGCAGAGTAGCCGTGGGCGAGGGCAGAGTAGGTACCAGACCCCTGTTTTCGTTCTGATTTTAACATGATTATTGGGAAGTTCTTTTTCCTCCTTGAGTCTAATCATGTGTCCTTGTAGCTTCTGCACACTGGGCTTTGTTTTGCCTCCAATAACTTCATAGATTATGTCCAGTCTCTGCTTACAACGATAGCTCCTTCAGATATTCGAAGATAAGAGGCTCACCCAGCTTAGACTCTCCTCCATTATCCTGGAGCCCTTCAGACATGTGTGGGCGACTCAACAAGATCATCAGATACCCCTTCTATAGCCAGGGAAATCAACGCCAGCGAGGTCAAGGTCACAGCCTGGGCCTCTTGCCTGGGGGTGGCTGAGCTGGTCTCCTCACTGCCACCAGTGTTCCCCAGCCTCTCTTGGAGGGGTGATGTCTCATTGGGCATCGTGCTCTCTGTAACCATCAACATGTCCCACCCCTAGCTCCCCCAATTCCTCCATCTCAAATTGGCCCCCTGTTTCCCCTGCTCTGTCTGCCCTCAGACTGTGTTGTCCAAACCCCTCATTTTTCATTTGGGGACTGTGAGGCCTAGAGAAGGTCACTGATGTTCTCAATGATGCCAGCCTAGAAACTACCATGTTTCCCCAAAAATAAGACCTAGCCGGACCATCAGCTCTAATGCATGTTTTGGAGCAAAAATTAACATAAGATCTGGTATTATATTATATTATATTATATTATATTATATTATATTATTTTATATAGACCCAGTCTTATAGTAAAATAAGACCGGGTCTTATATTAAATTTTCTCCAAAAGATGCATTAGAGTTGATTGTCCGGCTAGGTCTTATTTGCGGGGAAGCACGGTAGGTCTCTAGACTCCCATCCCAGTGCTTAGAGAGGCTGTGAACGAGGCCAGAGAGTGTAGCTTAAACCCTGTTTCTGTTCTCCAAGCCCATGCAAGGAGAGATTTTATAAGCTCAGATTTTATGGGCAGGCAACCCAGGGCTGAGGGGAAAAGCTTGGGCGTTTGCTTGTCAGTCTGGAAGGCTCCGCCTGTTCCCCATCTGTTCACTGGGCAGCCAAGACCTTTCGTGAGATCCCCCTGCCCCAAATATGCTTTGGGGAGGAGGCTTTGGGGGAAGGGCTGGCTTTGGGGTATAGGCAGAGAAGTCTGGGGTGTAAGCTGGAAGAGGGAGTTCTGCCTGACTTACAGGGAGAAGTGGGCTTGGGTGTTCCAGAACAGGACTGGAATGAATGTGCTGTAGGGCTTCCTGCCTGCTTCTCCAGCCAGGCCTTAAATTGAACCCCAAGTCCCCTCCCGGCACCTCCTCCCACTCAAGGCCAGGGCTGCTGCAGTTGACATTGGGCTGGGCCCCCTTCCTGGAATATATGTGACCGAGATTATCCGGAAGGCTGCCAGCCAAGGGCTGAGATGGGATCACCAGCAGGGTGAGACCTCAGAATGGAAGGGACCTGCCCCTTATTGTGGCATGGGGGACACTGAGTGAGGTTCAGAGCTGGGCAGTGGCCTAACCCCACCCTCATGTCACCCCCAGAAGAAGCTGGAAGCACTGCTCCTAAAACCCAGCTCTCTGGAATATTAGAACCCAGGCCGGGCTTCCTGGCCTAGCCACCAGGGGGCACTGCTGGGCTCCTGGCGCCTATTCCTGGCACCCATTCCCGGCTCCATCACCCTCTGCTCTCTCTTCCACCTCTGCTTTGTCTCTGCTCCCTCCTGCCTCCCCACTATCTCTATCTGTCTGCCTGTCTCTTTGAGTTTTGAGACAATATCAAACTTCTGAAAAGTTGCAAATACAGTGCCAATAACTTTTTCACTGAGCTATTTGAGAGTAAGTTGCTGACGTGATACCCACCACTCCTAAATACTTTCCTGATTTTCCTACAAGAACTTTCTCCTACCTAACCCAACATAGCCATCCAAGTCAGGAAATTGACACTGATACGTGACTACCATCTCATCCTCTTTCCCCACTGAAATGTGGCCAGTTACGTCCTTATGGCCAACGATGTCCTGCATGGATGGGCATGGAAAGAATTCAGTTCAGAATCAACCACTGCATTTGGCTGTCATGTCCCTTCAGTCTCCTTCTGTCTGGAAATCTCCTCCATCATTCCTTGACTTTCGTGTGACCTTGTCACTTTTGAAGATTCCAAGCCATTTAATTGGTAGGTTGTCCTTCAATTTGGGTTGGTCTGATGTTCCCTCATGCTTAGATGCAGCTTGTGTCTGTCTGGCAAAAATGTGGCAGGAGTGATATTCTGTTTTTAGTGTATCCCTTCCATGGCCCACGATTTCCGTTCATCCCATTACTGGTTAACTTTGGTCACCTGATTAACGTGGAGTCTGCCAGGAAAAATTACTTTTTTCCCCTTGGTGATTTACAAGTATGATGTGGGGAGGTGCTTTGAGGCTTGTAAATATTCTGTTCCTCAGATTTCAGTTTATTCACTTATTTCACGTATCAGAATGGGCTCATTTAAGCCATTCCTGTCATTATGTGTTTTGATGCTCAGATCTTCCCAGATTGAGCCTTTGGGGGCCCCTTCAAGCTGGCTCCTGTGTCCTTTTGTCTGTCTGTCCCCCTTTGATTCTCGGGTTCCCTTTATAGTCTCTGTGTATTTCTATCTAATCTCCCACATTCTCTGTGTAAGCTTGTTGGCCTCTGTCTTTCTTTGTTTCTGCCTTTATCTTGGTCTTTTCCCCCCTCTCTGTCTGACTTTCTGTGGCTTGGCTTTTCTCTGTCTTTCTCTGCCTACTCTCTCCATCTGTCTCTCTGTCTCTGTTCACGCTCGTTTTGTCTCTGTCTTTCCTCTCTCCCCTCTCTTCCCCACCACCCCTGACCCCTCCCCCTCCCGGCTCAGCCTCTCTCTATTTCTTTGCCTCTTTGTCTCTCTGGCTTTCTCTCTCTCTCTCATTTTGTCTGTATTTTGTTTTCTCTGTGTCTCTCATGGCTCAGTCTCTTTTTTTTCCAGGACTCACAAATATAGTGTCTTCAGATAGGAGTCCGGGACATGCTGGGTTTGTGGGACACTGTTACTTTTCCTGCTCTGAACACACAAGTCTACCCTCCCTGTCCACGGCCCCGCCGCTGCCCCAGAGCTGGGAGGTTCTAAAGCAGGGTGCAGTAAGGGGACTTGGAAGGGGAGAGCCCTCTCCCCAGAACTGTAGGTCTGCGAGATCTTGTCTCTGTGTGTATCCTTGTGTGTACGGACAGTGTCAGAAAACTCTGTGTCTGGGAGAAGGGGAAAGAGGGAGCTGCCAGTGTCTGTATTCTGCTGGCCCCTGCTGCTGCAGCAGGGAAATGAATCAGATTAGACACCAGGGTGAGGCGCCTTGGAAAGGGATAGTGCCTGCAGGCAAGGGGATGACTTCTCTGGGAAGTCCCCTGAATAGGGGCGCTCCCCCGCCTGTGCCTGGGCTGGGGGCTGCAGGTGGGAGGGGCGTGATCTGAAGGAGCATGGGTACCGGGCTTTGTGCCTAGCGTGTGTTCCCATACGTGGTGACAAGGGACAGACTGTTAGAGCTCAAGGGGTGTGGTGTCCCTCCTCGAGATGTCTGAAGGGAGAAACTGAGGCCCGTGGTAGCGGTGGGGTGGGGACTGACCTAGGAGCTCACCGCAGGTCAGACACAGAGAAGGCTTGGGCTGCCTCTCATCTCATGTGTGTGGTGGCGTAGTTTTAAAAAGGATATTTAACATATCCATATTTTCCTAATGCAAAGAACAGAAAACAAAAATGAAGATGGAAGAAGGCTTCTGGGCTGGTGCAAGGTGTGTAGTGAGGGTGAGAGAGAGAACTGAGAGACGTGGCATTCTGGGAACATGGGTAAAATATTGAGGACTACCAACCGCCGACGGAACGCCACCCAGCAGTGAAGAGGAAGGAGCTGCTGCTCTGTGTGGCCACTTGGATGAATCTCACAGAACAGTGCTGAGTGAAAGAAGCCAGGCACGAGTCCGCACTGTACGGTGCCATTCCTATGAAGTTTAAAACTCTGGAGAAACGAATCTTTGGTGGTAGAAGTCGCAGTAGTATTTACTGAGGGAAAATTGGCTGGGACGGCCCTGAGGGAGTCTTCTGGGGTGTGGTTACATGGGGCACGCATGTGTAAAATTGTATCGAACAATACGTTTAAAGTGAGTACATTTTGCTAATAAAGTAAATACAAAGAAAAAATCTGATTACGAAACATGGAGAGGCCCGTGATCCCCAGTATGCTGACCAAACCTAAGGCTAGAAGTCTGAGTTGCACCCACAACTTTCTCTTTCCCTGGGCACCTCCTCCCAGAAATAGGCTCGACTTTTCACACCTGAAGGGGCTCTCCCCTCTCCTCTTCCCTAGTCCTTGCCTATGTCTCCCCCAGGACCCCCCACTCCTTCCCTGGGACCCCGGCCTTCTGCCCAGGCCTGATCACTGTGCCTCTTGTTCCGCAGCCCGAGGACCTGGAGGCCCCCAAGACTCACCACTTTAAGGTGAAGACCTTCAAGAAGGTGAAGCCCTGTGGCATCTGCCGGCAGGTCATTACCCGGGAGGGTTGCACCTGCAAAGGTGAGCAGCTGGTCGGGCCAGTGGGGTGGGAGCACGTCTTCATGGGAATGAGATAGCCTGGGGCCAGGTCAGGGTAGGACTCAGCTCTGCCAATGTCTTTCTTGGGGTCCTGACCTGGTGCTCGGTGCTCATCTGAGAGGGGATGCTGAGCACAGCAGATGGCAAGCCTGGTGTGTGTGTGTGTGGGGGGCACATGGCAAGTGAGGGGTGACATGGAGATGCCATGTATCCTGTGTGTGCATGATGCAGATGGCATGAAGGAGATATGTAGATAGCATACAGATGGCCTGCGAATGGCATGTGGAAGGTGTATGGATTGTATGTGGAGGCATGTGAATGGTGTGTGGCAGGTGTGTGGGTGGCATGTGCCTGGCACGGGCAGGACTGCAAAGATGCCATGCCACAGTCCTCCCCTGATGGCAGCTTACGGGTGAGTTTAAGAGGCCTCACGTCAGACTTGGGGAGGGCCTGTTGGCTGCTAGGCTTTTTCAATCACTGTTCTCATGCTCCTGGAACAGCCTGGGGTTTGGCTGCCAGAGAAGTCAGTGTCTTGTCCCAGATCACACAGTGAGATGAGCAGGAGGTCCCTGCACCCCGTCTCAGTGACTGACACTATTACCCACCCATTTGCCACATCAGATGTCATCCCTATCTCCCATCAATTGCTAGGGTTCCCCATACAACTTGAGTCACTGAACTTCTCTGCAGCCAATTCAGGCTGCCACATCTGTCACCCGGACGACTGACTGCAGCCCCTCTGCCTCTTTTTTCCTGACCCACACTCACCAATCCACGCTCTATGCCCGCTTCCAGCAGGACTCAATGTAGATCTAGTAATGTCAGTTCCCCAGTAAAATCTTGGGACCCCCAATACCGGGAGACAAAACAGAGACCCCTTCCCGCGGCTGCAAGGCCTGGTGGGACCCACCCCTTGCCAGCTCTCTGATCTATCCCCTCAATCCCCTCTGTCCCCCAAGTCCATACTCAAACCAGCTGCACCTTGTACAGCTCCCGAAATGCCAATTATGTCAGGTATGCCAAAGGGACTGGCCTCCTTCCTGCCCTGGAGCCTTTATTCCACCTGGACTCTCCTCTTCTTCCTTCCCTCTGTGCCAGAGTCCTAGGTGGGCTGGGAAGCTGGGCAGCACAGCCTAGTAAACACTTATTAAAGCACTTAATATTAGAGCGTTTGCATGCATGATTTCATGTAATGCTCATGGCAGCCAGGAGGGCTGGTGTCATCCTGTTTTTCCATCCAGAGGAGAAAACTGAGGCTCAGAGTAGGTAAGTCTCTTGCCAAGGCACACAGCTGGCTGGGTTAGAGTGGGGTTTTCAAGGTATGTGTTCTCTCTGGGAGGGAAGGCTTCTAGATGAGGCATTTCAGCTGGATGTTGGAGGGTGGATGGGTGGATGGAACGTGCATGTGGAAGGTATTCCAGGCAAAGCCTGCTATAGCAAAGGGCAGGGAGAAGGTTACGGTTCCTAACTGAAGGGCTGAGTTTAGGAGGCCAACAGGAACTTTTGCAATACTGAAATCAGCCGCATGGTGTCACCCTCCTCCTAACAGGTCTGGCTGGGTCAGGTGGTGATTTAGGGTAGAAGTCCGGAAGGAATTGCTGAGGCCTTTGCATTTTGCTTGCATCGCCACACCCCACCCCACACTGCCCAGAGAATCTGCTCAAGTTAGCCACTGAACCTCCCCCCAGTTCCTTCCTTCCTTCCCTAGTGTCACTTCCCTTCACCTCAGTGACCCCCACTGCTGCTCTCAAAGGAGGCAGCAAGGGGTGGGGTAGAAGGAAGTCCCAGTACACTAACTGTGTGACCTTGGGCACATCTCTGGCCTTACGTTCAGAGGTAGTCTGTGGTCCTATGCTCCCTAGTTGACGAGGCTTGAGGGCCTGGGTTGAGGAGGGATTTGACCCCATGTGAATGGAAGGCTCCCAAGGTGAGCAGGGATGACCCCGGTTTTACCTGGTTCGGAGCCTGGCTCTGCTGGTGTGAACCAGAGTGGAGGGCAGGTGGCCAGTGAGCTGCCAGGTTGGTTTGGCAGTTCTGGGTGTTAGTGAGAAGAGGGAAGAAAGCCAGGGCCACACTCCAGAGGCACCACCAGGTGTCAGGACTGGGCCATGGAAGAACCAGGCGCCAGCCCAGCAAGAGAGGAAAGCCCACAGTTTCACAGGCCACATATGCATCCTCAGTAAGAGGGTTGGAGTCACCGGGCCTGTGGGAAGGGTTGGGGCCACTGGGCTTACTGTGGGAGATGCAAGTGTGGGCCAACTATGTGTTTGGCCAGGAAAACACAGAACCAGGAACCAGGAAATCGTCATGGCATGTGATGGATAGACCCGCTTATCCATCCATCCATCCATCCATCCATCCATCCATCCATCCATCCATCTATCCATCCATCCATCCATCCATCCATCCATCCATCCATCCATCCATCCATCCAGAGATGCAGGTATGGTTGTACGGGTTGTGCCCTGGCTGAGGGGGCAATTGTGGACTAAAATCCAGGCCATGTTTTATTCACCAAGCTCAACCCAAAGAGTTTGCTGTTTTCACTGGTTCTTCTTCCAGTCTTCAAGTCTTGGGTTACAACCCAGTAACCCTCTGAACTAGTGGCTGGAGGTGATGGGTGGTGTGGTGTGTATGGAACGTCAAGCCTCTGAATTCAGTCTCCACGGGATGCAATGCTGAGGGAACTTCTGCTGCAGACTGGGGGCAGTGTGGACACTTTCCTACTATGTTGCCACCAAAATAAGACCTAGCCAGACAATCAGCTCTAATGCATCTTTTGGAACAAAAAATAATATAAGACCTGGTCTTATTTTACTGTAATATAAGACCAGGTCTTATATAATATATCATATCATATCATATCATATCATATCATATCATATCACGTCATATCATACTGGGTCTTATATTAATTTTTCCTCCAAAAGATGCATTAGAACTGATTGTCCGGTAGGTCTTATTTTCGGGGAAACAGGGTAGATCTAGACTTAGGCATTCATCCCGTTGCCTCTGGCTGCCCTGCTCTATAGCTTCCATGGTTCTTCCACTCCCCGCCCTCCTGCATTTCACTGTTTAATGTAATATGGCTGAAGGGGGGTGGGGTGGAAGATGGGGGCAGGAAAGGGAGTCAAAGAACCTAAGGACTAGTCCTGGTTCTGAGGACTCCAAGAGAAACAAAGCAGACACGAGCTGAGGTGGCGGGATACGTGGGCATACGTGTGACACATACAGACGAGAGGTCACCGTGAGAACACGGCCGGTCCTCCACCTCACGGAGCCTGTTTCCTCCCGTGTACCATGGGGTTAATAACAAACCCTGTCCTATGCCTCACAGGCGGTTATTGTGAGGAACATGGAGGTTCTCTGTGAGGCTGTAAATGAGTGCTTGTGTGAAGGGCTAAGGCTTCCTGTGAGGGAGATAGCGAAGGATGAGAGGAGATACCTAGGGCCTCTGTCAGTGGCCCAGCCTCTGTTTGGTCTTGCTGCTCCCAGGCTGTGTGACCTCAGACAAATCACTTCACCTCTCGGGCCTCAGTTTCCTCATCTCTAGATAAGGGACCGGATTGGGGATGCTCACGGAGGCCCATAGAGTGGGAGGGCCTGGAAAATTTCCTTGGTGGCGTCTGTAAAGGTTAGAGATCTCTCCCAATGTAGGCTGTCACTGCATCTCCTGTATGCACATGAGCATCCATCTGATAGTCATGAACTGAGCCCCCTGTGGGGTGGATGCTATGCCGGGTACTGGGGCCCAGAGCTAGCCCCTGACCTGGGAGGATAGACATGCCACCAGACAATCACAGAACACGGTGGCAAACCTGATACAGACGTGTGTATGAACAGCTGTCTCTGACGTAGCGGATATTTTCCTGTCAGGCTTCAGAGGGAAGGCATAGAGAGGTTGGGTTGTGAGGGATGGATAGGAGTTCCTCAGTGTTTCCCACATGTCCCTGGGGCATTGCTGTAGGGAGTCTAGTGCTTTGCCCAAGGACCCTAGCCTCCAGCTAGGCTGAAACCCAAGGGAAGAGACCAATATGCCAGCTCAAGAGCCCAAAGGCTGATATCTGGGCCTGGATTGGAGCCCAGACTTAGACTATCCCCTTCTCGATGCCTCTGGTCAGCCTGGAAGGTGGGAACAATCACTTGTAGTTTCTCTAGAGTGAGATGCACCTGGGAAGACAATCTAGCCCTTCATGGGACAAACCTACCCAGAAGCCCTTACTAGTTAGATTTGGAGAAACCTTATTTCAGGAGCTATTTCTTCTGTGTTACTTCCCTGGGATTCCCAGCTTCTCCCTCATGTCTGAGGACCTCCTTGGAGTCCTCACAAAAGCCTTGTAAGGTAGGAAGACCCTGAGTTCTAGTCTTGCCTTACTGGGTGATCTTGGGTGAGACGCAGCCTCTCTGGGCCAGGCTTTCACATTTCTCTAAAGGAGGGGTTGGACGAGATCAGAGGTCCTAAAGCATGTTCCAAAGGAGTTGTAAAGTTCTTTGGAGGTGCTTTAGGGGCCTAAGAAGGTAGGAAAAAGGGGGAAATCCAAGGGAAGGCTTAAGGCGCTGAGACCTTGAACCCCTGCCCCTTCCATCAAAGCAGTTC
Organism: Rhinolophus sinicus; assembly: GCF_057876585.1. Taxonomy (NCBI): domain Eukaryota; kingdom Metazoa; phylum Chordata; class Mammalia; order Chiroptera; family Rhinolophidae; genus Rhinolophus; species Rhinolophus sinicus. The sequence continues at coordinate 196,512,650 of NC_142517.1, read as the reverse complement.
TGGTTTTAGGAGTTAAATATATGAAGAGGCATGATGGTGGCTCAGATGTCCTGGATTCAAATCCCAGCTCTGCCCCTTACTATGCGAACTTAGGTAGATTGCGTCACCTCTCTGAGCCTTGGTTACTTCACTTTTAAAGTGGGACATACAGCAAACCTCCTTCTCAGGTTACTGTGGAGATTAAATGAGATAATAGACATAAAGTGCTCAGAACAGAACCTGGCACATAGCAAGCATTCAATAAATATTAACCAATATCACTGAGATTCCACACAAGAATCCATCTGCGTGGCTATGAACATGAAAGTTTGAAAACTACCGGATGGCATGATCTAAAGGTTTCTTCTTGCTCCAACTGTAAGCCACACGATGCCCACTCCCCTGACCACCCCACGACACCTTGTAATAGTCAGCGTTCTCCAGAGAAACAGAACCAACAAGATGTATGGATGGAGAGATATTTATTATAAGGAATTGGCTCATGTGATTGTGGAGGTTTGGCAAATCCAAAATCTGCAGGGTGGGCCTTCAGGCTGGAGACCCTGGGAAGAGTGGCAGTTCAAGTCCAAGATCAGTCTGCTGGCAGGATTCCCTCTTGCTTTGTTCTATTCAGGACATCAACTGATTGGATGAGGCCCACCCACATTATGGAAGGCAATGGCTTTATTTAGTGTCTACTGATTTGAATGTTAATTTTATCCAAACAAACAAACAAACAAACAAACAAACCCTTCACAGAAACATCTAGAATAATGTTGAACAAATGTTCGGGTGCCATGGCCTAGCCAAATTGACACTATATAAACCATCATATACCTCCAGGCCAGGCTATGAAGATAAGTAGGGCAGGACAGGGCCATGAGGCCAGGTGGGCAGGTGGATGGCTGTGCCAGTCTCTCTGCCAGCCAGGGAAGGAGCTGAGGCCGGCTGGGCGTGTGGCCCTTTATCTCCGGGGTCAGGTGCACGCCGAGGCTCTGTGCTCATTTTCTGACTCGAGGCCAGGAGGAAAAGGCCATTTAGATCTCAACAATGTTGGCTTCCTGTGTTCCCGAGAGGCAGGAAGCCACTCCAGGACTGAGTATGCGGAGCCTAGTGAGGCAGGAGCCAGATCAGGGCTGACGGTGGGGGTGCAGTTCTCCAACCTGCAGGTAACATATGGACCCCTCCCCACTATGGGGCTGTCTGCTCCTCTCAAGCCACTGGCTGGACCCCACTGTGTGGAGGCAGTGTTGACACCTGTGGGTGGAGGTGGGGCTCTTAGTTTGACAAGGTCACTCCAAGAGGGCTTTATTTTGCAGGGTCATCGGCTTAAGAGGCCACTGCCTTCCATGGGAGCTGAGGGAAGCCATGGTCTGCTCACCTGGGGTTAATCCTGAGATGTGTGTCTGGGAGGACTCAGGCATCTGAGGGACGCCAGGAAGAGGGAGGCTGGGACATTCCTGCCTTTGCTTCCCCCCAATGAGAAGTGGTACCTTGTGCAGTGGGCATCCCTGTCAGCCAAGGGCTGGGGTTTCCTCAACAGCATTTTGGATGTTTTCCGGGTAGAACCTGGGTTTCTCCCCATTTCTTGCTTGCAGGGAGGAAGAAGGAGGTGGTGACTGATGGAGAGACTGGCTGGGGTTAGCACAGGCCCTCACAGCTGGAAGAGGGTGTGGAGAGCATCTATTCCAGGGGTCAGAAACGCAAGGGCCTTCAGGGGAAATGCAGGCAAATGAGTGAGAGACAGCAGGGCGTGGTGGGAACCCCAGCGACCTGGAGAGAGCTGCTCTTTCTTAGTTGGAAAGGCCTCCCAACTAAGAACATAAGTCTTTGTGTTTTCAACATTGAGACAGCTAATAAAGACACGGGTGCAAGCCCTGCCACCCTGAAGGTGCCAGTGCACTGCCTTCTTTGCTGAGCTGGAGTCTGAGACCCAGAGAGGGGGCGTGAGTTACTTCATGTCACACAGCTACGTGACAGCAGCCAGGACTGGAACCCAGGTCTCCTGCCGAGGAGATGGGGGCTCTTCCGTGAAATAACAACATGACGAAGACGCTGAAGATCCTGCAGCTAGTTGCAAACCAGTACAGAGAGCAGACTGAGCCAACCGCGTATATTAACTCGTTTAATTCTCACCACAACCCAGTGAGGTAGATACTATTATGCCCCCCATTGTGTGGATGAGGAAATGAAGGCTCACAGTGGTTAAGTAACCTGCCCAGGTCACAGAGCCAGAGCGCGACCAGCATCCGAGCTGTGAGTGCGGGCCTTCATGCAGGAGGTTAGTGGGTAGATGGAGAGCAGGACCCATGGGTGAATGGATGAAGAATCAATGAACTCAGTTTCCCCAACCCCTCACCAGGCTTGAGCATAAGTGTGTTTGTACTGAAACTGTCAGGAAGCACTGACCACGGGCCCTCCTTGCCCTCTCCCAGCAGGGCTGGGGCTGAACAGGAGGGCTCATCCACCCTCGCTGCGGTGTGTTCTGTTGTCCCGGAATGTCAGCCCTGGTCCAAGGGGTTTAGGCTAGGGAGAATCATTCCAGTTTGAATTTATTGCACGTTTATTGAGCCCCACCTGTATGTCAGACCCTGAGCTAGGGGAAGGGGCAGGATACAAAGCTGCAAAGTTGGACAGGACCTCCCTTTCCGCCTTAGAGAAGCAGTTGGATATGAGGGAGAACACATCATAAAGTCCTCTCAGGGGACAAGAGCTTTCCAAGGGGTGTGACCTGAAGAGTCTGGGAGCACAGAGAAGGGAGGGACCATTTTGGAATGCCTGATTATTCAGAGAGGGGCATTTTGAATTGGGCCTTGAAGGATGTTTATGAGTTCATCATTCCAGACCTGCTCCTTGCAGACTCAAAGTCTGTTTGGGGAGTTTGGTGTGGTAAGAATAGATATCTTTGGGGTAGCAGCTGGAGGTGGAGGCAAGACCAGGCTATGCAGGGCCTTATAAGTATACTGAGGAGCTGGACAGAATTTTCTAAGCAGGGGGTGATGTGACCAGTTTGCCCTTGAGAATGGTCTGTGACTGTGGATTGAAGGGGCCAAGGCCGGTGGAAGGACCCTTGGTCTGAAGTGGTGTAGTGGTGGCAGGCTGGGGAGGAAGGTTGAGATTCAACAGTGTCATTGGAGTTACTTTGTGGGCCATGATGGATGACTAATTGCTTGGTAGGGTGACGAAAGGAAAGAAGGAGTTACAGAGAGGAGCATGCATGTACCCAGGGAGCCAGGAAGGACCCGGGAGATGGGCTCCTGTCTCAGTTCCCTTTGGGCTTCTTGCTTTCTGAGGGATCCCGTGTCCTGGTTTTGTATTAGTTATCTGTAGCTGCACAACAAATTATCACAAAACTTGGCAGTTTAAAATAAATACAAAATTATTACTTCAGTTAGTTTCTGTGTGTCAGGGATTCATCAGTGACTTGGGGTGGGGGGGCTGGACGCTGGGTGCCCATGAAGTTGCAGTCGAGATGTCAGCCAGGGCTGCAGTCATCTGAGGTCCTGACTGCAGCTGGGGCATCCACTTCCAGGGGGCTTTGTCATGTGCCAGCTGAATTGGTGCTGGCTGGTGGCAGGATGCCTCAGCTGTTCACCACATGGCCCTCCCCATAGGGCTGCTTGAGTGTCCTCATGACATGGTAACTGGCTTCTTCCAGAGGGAGTGATCCAAGAGACCAAGGCTGAAGCCACAATGCCTTTGATGACTTAGCCTCAGAAATCACACACCATCATTTCTACAATATCTGACTGGGTACATAAACCAGCCTGATTCACCGTGGGAGGGGACTACAGAAGGGTGTGTATACCAGGAGGTGAGAAATACCAGGGCCACCCTGGAGGCTGGCTGCTACAATTTCCCTTTCTGTAACACATTTGAATGCGCCACTGATCTGGGGAATAAGAAGCCAGCAGAATGGCGTGGCCACGTTCCAAATTACAGCAGGAAGACTCACATTAGAGAGTAGGAAATACTGTTCTGTGGGAGAAGACCTGAGAAAGGTGACTAAGGTAGTAAAGGCAGCCTCCCTGGAGGGGACCCAAGGCAAGAGGGCATATTGGGGTCTGGGGCCAGGTGCTTCTGAAGGTGCAAAAACCTATCCTCCTGGGCTTGTCTGCGTCTGCCACTTGAGTTCAGTTTGCTGAGCTTCTGTCTTCTGGGCTGGGGGCTGAAGGAGGTCTTCCTTCATTCCCACTGAAGAGCTTTCAAGGACAAGCTCTGCATTCCAGCATGCAGGGAGCACTCACCTCATTCTCCTGCAAGTGCCCAGTGAGTGCCTGCCCACTGTGTGACAGGCAGGGCTGCACTGTGTGGTCATGCAGGCCCTTCACTGCCAAAGGTGCCTCCTCAAGAGAGCTCTGGAATCAGCCCATGCTTTTCTCACCAAGCCATGTACCCAGGTACGTGGCTGAGTCCACCTGGAGAAACTTTCTTGCTGTTCCCACAAAGACACTGTACTCAGCTGTGTGTCCATGGAGCTGGTCTGCCCAGAGGGTGGGACTTTATCTCATTTGCACAAAGATGCTGTTTGGTGCTGTGGGCCTGGAGCAGACACTGTTCTAGCTACTAGGGGGATGGTGTCAGTAAGACAGGCATGCTCCCTGCCCTCATGAGTCTGGTATGAGGAGATATACTATACGTACGTGAGCAAGAATTACCCCAGATGACTTCAGATAAGAAGGAAATTATCAGGGCGCTGCTGAGAAAGAATAATGGGGGAGCCTACTGTAATGTGGATGGTCAGGCAAAGCCTCTTTGAGGAGATGGCTTTCAGGGGATTCCGGAAGTAGAGGAAAGATTTGACTCGGTGAACAGTGGAGAGCTGAGGGGAGGGAGAGCTTTCCAGGCAACCAGAACAGCAAGTGCAAGCGCCTGGACGTAGGAAAGCGCTTAGTGCATTGGGAACTGTCAGAAGTATGAAGTATGATGCTGGAGGGAGATGGAGTCCTGGCTCCCATTGTCCTTTTAGTGTCTAGACGGGTTGGGAGGCCGGAGCAGACACAGGGATGCTGTTGTGGTTGGATATAAAATGCTGGGGGGAGGGTGTGGCTCCGAAAAAGAGTGTGGTGGGCATGATTAAATGGGGGTGCACATACACTCCCGGAGAGATCTTCAGTCATGTCCAACTCAGCCAACATTTATTAAGCCTCTACTGTGTACCTGGCACTATGTAGTGTGTGTGTGTGCGTGCGTGTGTGCGTGCGTGCGTGCGTGAGAGAGAGAGAGAGAGAGAGAGAGAGAGAGAAAGAGATCTTGAAGGAGTCTACAACGGTAGGAACCAAAGTTGTGGTGGAAAGTGTGCACTCTGGTGATAGAGACAGCCTTCGTTTCTTCTTCAAGAAGCTAGGGAACAGTGAGAGCCCAGGACTTATTCTGGAAGGCCTGGGGTTTGATTAGCAGAGGAAGGGGAATGGTCCCTCTGTCTGGAGGCAGTGGCTTAGTGGGGGACCTGCCTGGCTGGAAGGGCCTTCCAAGCTCAGGCCACATGGCCAGAGGCTTTCTGAATTCCACATTCCAAGGCCAGAAAAGAAGGAATGGGGGTGGGGCTGGGGAGGCTGCGGCTGTCAGAGTGGAAACACCTTCTGGAGGGGAGCTGCCACCTGGGGTAGTGGGGGTGGGGGAGACAGAGAAACAGAGAGCCTAGCCAGATGGGCATGATTTGACTTGGGTGGCCAGGGGTGGGTATGTCCTGGTAACTGGGGGTGGAGTGGCCAGGGGTGGAGAAGTCCCTGAGCTGGGCTGGCTGGCTGGCTGGCTGGCTGGTGGGGTCAGGAAAGCCTTGTTCAGCACCAGCTGAGTCACAGGACTGAGCTGGGGCCAGGACTAGGTTCTGGAAGAACAAGGTCCCAGGCTAGGGCCAGTGGCCAAGGTCACATCCCAGACTCCACCCAGTATGCCTCCCAGCTTCTCCCCAACCCCCATTCCCACAAAGCAGAAGCCTTAGAGTGTCCCCCTTTCCCAGTGCTCCCAACCCACACGCCTCTGCAGGCCCTGGGGAGCCAACAAGGCCTACTCCGTGCAGGAACTCAGCTCTAGCACCCCTCACCCCATCTATGGGACCTGGTGGGTGGGAGGGGACCACCAAGTCCTTAGGTGGAGGGCCCTGAGGGTGGGGCGTGCAGGGCTAGGACATTCCAGGCTGTGGGGACCCCTTAGGAAATTTGATTCCAGCTTCTGGTAGTGGGAGGGAGTAGCAAGTCCTGTGAGAGTGTGTGTGTGTGTGTGTGTGTGTGTGTGTGTGTGTGTTTCAAGCCATGCATGTGCAGTTTGTGAGTCTGTGTGAACATCTGTCCACAGGTCTGTGTCAGGCTGCACTCTAAGGGTCTCCCATGAAATTGTGTGTGTGTTGGTGCCCCCGCCAGAGGTTTCTCCTTGGGCATGGGTGTGCATGTGTGAGGCTATATGTGTGTATGGCTGAGTTCATATACGGCTGAGTGTATGAGTGTAAGTGGTTATGAGTGAGTGTCTGTGTGTGTGTCTGGGTGTAAATGTATATGTGTGTGTGCATGATTCTCTGCTGGACTATGAAATGGGTCTGTGCGTCTCTCTCTGGGGGACAGTGAGTATGATGGTGGCTCCCAGGTGCCAGCTGCCTGCCTGTTGTGTGTGTAAGGGGAGAAAGCCCCCCTTATTCCTTGGAGCGGCTGAAGTGGGGCCTGGGTCGGGCCACCTCGGCCCCTGGCAAGGATCCAGTGTGGGGACGCAGTCCCCTTCTCTCCCCTGCTCCTCCCACCGTCCCCAGCCAGCTGGAGGGGCGCTGGCAATGGGGGCTCAGTGCATGCCCGGCTCTGGGTCCGCAATCCCCGTCGTTCCCGCCCCGCAGGCCCCGGGGAGTTGCGGCAGCCGCCCCCTCCGCCCCCTCCTCTCTGCGTCCCTCCTTCCCTCCCAAGCGCGATTGCGGGCGGGGTGGGAGGAGATTTCGCCGGAGTTTCCATTTCATACCTCGCGGCTAAACTTTCTTTCTGTATCTCGCCCTCTTGCAGTCTGCAGCTTCTCCTGTCATCGGAAATGCCAGGCCAAGGTAAGGGGCCGCGGGCCAACTGGCCCTTGAGGGGGGTGGGGGCTTGGGGACGAGACGGGCTTGGGGTCGTGGGACTGGAGTGTGTGTGGGGGCGCGCCGGAGGGGCGGGGGCAGTGCCCGGGTCGTCCCCTCCTCCTCTCTTTGTTTATGCAAAGCTTCGGCCGTAGATCGGCCTCAGGTCAAGGTGAAGGCGAGGGCCGGGGGGCAGGGTGAGGGAGCAACGGGGGATGGGCTGGGGAGCACGGCTCAAAGTTTCGATGTCTTCTGGAGGTGGCTGGCGGGGACGATCTCCGAGAGAGGGGCCTTTGAAGGTATTTCCCCTAGTTTTCAAGGGGTGGGGGTAGGAGGGGGAGGGGGATGCAGTTCAATTATCCTGCGGGCCGCACAGAGCCCTGGTTGGCCCGATTTGTGCAGTTTAGAAAAAGTCGGGATGGGGCCACAGCCACAGGACCAGGACACAGAGGGGATAGGAGGGCAAGTGTGGATTAGGGACTAAAGATTCCAAAGTCAAGGTCACGCTCCACGGGGAACCTCCTGAACTGCCATCCTACTCTCTTTATTGGCTAGGTCCCACTTTGGTCCTCAGGTTCCCCATCAGTGTTTCCTGGCTGGTCTTGGTGGGAGAGGAAAACTGAGGCAAGAAGACCAGAGGGATTGTTGGGTCCTGGTTGGCCAGGCTGGCTGGACCCATGCTGCATCTTTTCAGGCCAGGACAGAGGAGTGATGGATCAGCTGGTGGTGGCTTCTTGGAGTAAGGGCGGGGGATGGATTATGAAGGATTATTTGGGAAGGAAATTATTCTGTCAGATGGGCTTAACTCTCTGGAGGTGAAAATGCTTGGCTTTCACCTTTCATATGCAGCCAATCTCTGCACTGTCCCTATTATTGCTTTTATCCCTCCTGCCCTCTCACCCCTACTTTTGCTGTTAACACTTGATCTTTCCAGGAAGGAGTTCAGTGAATGCAAAGAGGAGGGAGGATGCTTCAAAAAGGAGCATTGAGCCGTTGAGCCCCTGGATCTGGTGCATCTCATGCTCTACTTGCTGGGTGGCCTTGGGCAAGTCATGTAACCTCTCTGAGCCTCCATCTCATCCTCAAGGATATGGGACTAAGAAAACATTATTATGAGAATGAGTTGGGATAATGTATGGGAAGTGCCTGATGCATGGTAGGTGCTCAGAAACATAGCAATTGATTGTTATCAATTGGTCGTTCCAAGGGCCAAATGTTACCTCAGAAAAGGGTGCTGATGGAGCAGGCAGGTCTACAAGGGAATCCATTTCCTGCTGGGTGACCTTGCTCAAGCAAAGTACACAGCCTTGCTGGGGGCATCTCCCCACCTGTAAACTCCAGGTTGGAGTGCTTTCCTAGTGCAGGGGGCAGGGGCCTGGCTCGCAGTGGGCACGTCTGTACAGCCTGCCCTCGCGTTGTCTTCTACTTTGCTGACTCCCTCAGCTGTTTTGTCTCCAAGTGGAGAATGAGTTTCTGCTTTTCCCTCCAACTCCCTCATTGTTCTCTTCATCCAGAGCAGACTTTTTCCATCCTTCACCCCAGAACCTTGCAGTGTTCTTGCTTCTCCCCAGTCCACCCCCTCCCAACCTTCCTTCCTGCACCTGTTTCTCTTAATAACAACGAACATTTGTACAGTGCCCCAGGCCTTAGAAAGCACTTCAGCACATTATCTGATTTTATTCTTTTAATTCCATCAGAGCAGAAAATGGGCTGAAAAATCCTGTTGTTTTACAAATACGGAAGCCAAGGCACCCAAAGTTTGAATAACTTTCCTAAGATCTCACAGTGTAGTTCCTCACTTATTTCTGTCCCTGGGTCTTTGTGCTTCCCTTTGACTCTCTCTCCTTGCCTACCAGCTGAGATTGCTTGATCCTACCTGCCCCTTCCCCTTTGCCTTCCTTTCTTGCAGTAGTAGATACAGTTAGATGGAATAAAGGGATGAACGTTCTGGCAGTGAAGGGTTGAGTAGGGCCAATGGGGGGACCCAGAGACACCAAGTGGTGGGACAGAAGGTGGCCTTTGTATAGCTGCCTCCTCTCTGGAAACAGGGATGCTAAAGGTGACTTCTGGGGGTGTGACTGCCTGGCAATTCTGGCACATGCTGGGGGCTCAGGATACACCAGGCTGCAGGAATATGCTGTACCCAGCCAAGGCCAACCAGGAGGGGAGCGGTGGACTGGCAGGGCAGTGGCCGGGCAGACAGATGGGGCTTGCTATAACATTTTCCTCTATAGGAAATGGGACCCATTGGTGGTGTGAGCCCCACCCAGCTGGCAAGTCTTCCCATAAACCACAGCAACTCTTACTCTTGCTCTGCCTTTTCCTCTTGCTGGGAAGGGCAGTGTGAGCCCCACAGCACACAGCAGAGCTCTGTTCTCTGGGTTTTATAACCAGGTCAACTTGAAGGTCCCCTCAACCATCCCCCTACCTTGAGACAGGACTCATTAAACAAATGTTTACTGAGCATTTTCCATGTGCCAGACACTGTTCTAGGTGCATAACACACACAAGGCCTTTGGCCTCATGGGGCTGACATTCTAGTAGGGGAGACAGGCAACAAATAGGCAAATATGTCACGTAAGGAAATGAGTTAGAGCAGTGGGTTAGAGAGGGATTAGGCCCTGGTGGCCTAGGAAAACTTCTCAGAGGAAGTATTGTGTAAGATGAGACCCAACTGATGTTACATGATGATCTGAGAGATGAAAAGAGCAAATGCAAAGGCCCTGAGGTGATAGGAGCTTTTCAGGCTTGAAAGAAGGCCGCATGCTGGAGAGTTGTGAGCCCTGGAGGGTTTTTGAGTATGAAAGACACGATCTGATCTCTACCTTGAACAGGGACTGGGAGATGGGCCAAGATGCCACTGATGTTGCCCAGGTGAGACAGGCTGGTGGATTCGTCCGTGGCACTTACAGGAAAGGTTGTGAGAAGGGGCCAGGTCTGGGATGCATTCTGGGGTAGAGCCCAGAGCCTGGCTGACGGATGGGATGTTGGGTGTGAGAAAGAGAATGGGCTCAAGGATGACTCCTAGGTTCTTGGCCAGAGTGACGGGGTGCACGTGGTTCCATTTACTGGACTGAGATGGATGAAGTGTGTGAGAAATTTCTAGGAAGGAGGTGCCAGGATTTCTGCTTTGCTTGGTCTCTTATTTCACAGTTCTCCCACACACTGGGGATTTCTTGCGGAGGTTGATTCCTCTCCTATCCTCTTAAAATTCATTCTACTCTGGACACCCCTCCAGTAAGTGGCTGGTTCTGGGTGCCTTCAGTTCCCACCTTCCAGACTCTTCCTGCAGCATGAACTCATGGCTCGGAGAGGGGCTGTAATATTTATACGTAGCAATACAATGTAACAAAGTACCCCCAAATTTAATAACTTAAAGCAGCAACACACGTTTATTATCTCATACAGTTTCTGTGGGTCAGAAATTTGGGAGGGCCTTAGCTGGGGATTCTGGCCTGGAGTCTCTCAAGGAGTAGCCGTCAAGATGTCGGCTGTGCTGCAGTCACCTGAAGGCTTGACTGGGGCTAGAGGATCTGCTTCCAAAGTGGTTCACTTGTGCGGCAGGCAAGTTGGGGCTGGCTGTGGTCAGGAGGTCTCAGTTTCTTGCCACATGGACTTCTCCATAGGGCTGCTTGAGTGTCCTCATGACATGGCAGCTGGCTTCCTCAGAGTGCGTGATTCAAGAAGGAGCAAGGCGAAAGCCACAATCCCTTTTATATACTAGCCTTGGAAGACAAACACTGTTATTTCTACAATATTCTATTGGTTACACAGGTCATCCCCACTGAGTGTGGGAGGGGCCTATATGAGGGCATAAATACCTGAGGCAAGAATCAATGGGCACCATCTTGGAGGCTGATGGCCATCGATGCCCAGAGAGAGCTATGCTGACCTGGCTCCCGGGAGGCCACAGAGTTGGAAATCAGGTACACCTGGGTTTAAACTCTACCTCTGCTGCCCTCCAGCTATGTGAGTTGGGTTGTAGAGGATTAATTGCACATTGGCATATAGTGCAATCGGCACTATATGGCCTATGGCACTAATTTGCATATGGCACCTTTCTCCTTTTTTGGAACCACAAACGAAGACTGGAAAGGAGCCCAGATATTCTGTGCCCAGTTCCTTGCCACTTGCCTGCTTGAGAGAAAATGCTCAGTGCTGGTAGAGGAGAGGCCTCAGTTCTCAGCTCAGAGTAGATGTTAAATACATGTTTATTGCACAAATAAGGGTAGATAGGTATAGTGCATCCTCAGCTTCTAAGAGTGCCTGGCCCATTGTAGGGGTTCCAATGAAGGAGTGAAGGAAAGGTATAAAGGAATGTTGAAAAACATGAGTTTCCTATTTAGGGAGAGGCTGGGGCAGGGAGCAAATGAGAGCAGGAAAGAAGGAACAGTGAAACCATTTTTTAATTCCCCTCCCAAAAGCCCTTTATCTCCTGACACAGGTATGCTCCAAATAGTAATTCTAGTCATTTACATTTTCTAGTTGGGGTCTAACTCACACACTATCAAGAACACAAATTGATAAATTAGTACATATATATGAACCAGATGAAAATCTAGAACTTTTCCAGCACTCCAGAAGCAGCCCATGTACTCCCCTCAAAGTCAACATCCCCCAAAGTAATTGCTATTCTTACTTGTACCGTCAGAGATTCATTTTACCTCCTTTTGAATTTCATATAACTTGAATCGTACAGGATGTTTACTCTTGCGTCTGGCTTATTTCACTCAACATTAGGTCCGGGAGGCTCATCTCATCTGTGTTCTTGAGGGTTGCAGTGGTTCATTCTTTTTTATTGCTATGTTGTATTCCCTGTGTTGAATCAACCACAATTTATTTATCCATTCCACTGTTGATTGCCATTTGGGCTATTTCCAGTTTTGGGCTGTTATGAATAGACCTGCTCTGAATATTGAATCACCTGTGTCTACACGGAACTTGGTAATACACAAAATGTTTCCACTGACTTTCTCAGTTCTGTGAGGTGGGCAAGGCTCATGGTAACCCCATTTTATAGATCCGAAATTGAGGTACAGGGAGGGTAACCACCTTGGATGAGGGCATCTGGGCACAGTGGCCTTCTGCACAATTCTGGCACTGTCCTGGGATAAATGGGTGGGGAACAGGTGAGAAGGGAATAGAGAATGTGAGCGAGCAAGAGAAACAGATGAATAGAGAAAAGGGGCCGGTTCAGGCACCCCGCTCCCCCGCTCTCCTCCTAAATCTCCTGAAGGAAGCAAGTTCTAAGCCTCCCTTAGTTCCCACCCTTATGTCACATAGGGGTTCTTATCTGGCCCCAATTATTTCTCTCCTGTTGGGGATTTAAAATGAATGGTCCAGGATTTGTCTTCCACTTTTATTTTAGCACATGCACAGTGTGTATATACACAGTAGATTTTCTTCTCTTTGGCTTTTCTCTTCGCTCACCCACTATGATTCCACAACCTCCAGTCAGTACAGTTTATTTAGTCATGTATTTATGATTTTAAGGAGATTTTTAATTTTAGAGTCGATTTACAGAGAAGTTGCAAAAGCTAATACAGAGTACCTGCATAGCCCACACTGTTTCCTCTAATCCCCAGATACGTTTTTGAGAAATGCTTTTTTAACTCCTGATTTGCCCCCTTGTTTTGAAAGACTAGTCCCAGCTGACAAGAGCAGCTCCTTCCAGCAAAATGCCGATTGTCCATCCCAGGTCAGGTAAGAGTTAAATGAAAGGACCAGACATGAATTTTTGACCAGGCATCCCTCAGCCTCTGGGCAGCAATTTCTCACCTACCCTCTTCCCAGACTCTGCACCCCCCTGTCCTAAGCAACAGGTGAAGGGAGTGGGGAGGCTGCGGCGATAACTTGGTCTCCCCCGTACCGAAGGGGTTTAAATCCCATTCTTTAAGCTTGAAAGGAAAGGAAATCCCATAATTAACCCCCACCTTTCAGTCACATTACACATCACCTTTCCTGCTCTCTCATAAACACACCTGCAGCCTTCCTTCACAGTTGTGTTGGAGGCTTGTTGTATTCTCCTGCTACTAAGAATAGCTGTGTTGGGGGAGGTTCATGGCCCCGGGACTCATCAACTGCTCTGAGACCAGTGGCATGTGTAAGCTCTTTGGCCTTGGAGACAGAATGTTGAGTTTAAATCCTGACTATGTCAATAACTGGCTGTGTGACCTTGGGCAAGTTACTTCACCTTTCTGAGCCCCAGTTTCCGCATGTGTAACATGGGGTAATTATAGTAGGACTTATCTTGTAGGATTCTTGTGAGCACTGAGAATGACAAACCAGCTAGAATACCAAGCTCAAAATTAAGTGGTCAAAAGTTGCTAATATTTATTATTTTGTATTTCTCCTGCCTTCTCCTAACTTATAAAAGGTGGGGAGAATTTGTGAGACCAACAAAGCTTGCTGAGGGTACTGGTGTCAAGGCTGGAGACTTGCGTATGTTTTGCTTCTCTTCTCTCTCTCCATTATCAAGGAAGAGTGAGGAAATTGTGCAGGCGAATATAATGTGTCTTTTGCTTGTTTGCTTGCCTCAGGGCTCCTGATATCTGTAGCAGCCTGTCAGACCTGGTCTGTACATTAGAATCACCTGGGTGCTTTAAAAATACTTATGTCTGGGTCCTAGTCCCCAGAGATTCTGATTTAATTGGTTTGGGGCCTGACCCAGGCATTGGGATTTTAAGAAGTAGCAACCAGTGGTGGGAGTGTCAAATGGTAGAACCGTTCCAGAAAACAGTCTGACCGTTCTGTAAAAGTTATACATACCCTTGCCAGGTGACCCAGCAATTCCACTTCTAGGTATTTACCTAAGAGAAATAGAAACGTGGCCACAAAAAGACTTGTGCATAAATAGTCATAACAGCTTCATTCACAGTAGCCCAAACTGGAGAAACTGGAATATTCCATAACACGTGGATGGACAAATTCTGATATAATGGTCCAGTCGAATACCACTCAGCAATAAAAAGAAATGAACTATTGTTATGCATAGCATCTGGATGAATATCTGAAACATTGTGCTGAGCGAAAGAAGCCAGATGCAAAAGAAGATGTATGTACCGGGTGATTCCATTTTTATGAAATTCTCAACAAGGCAAAACTATCGTGACAAAATGCAGACTAGGAGTTTCCTGGAACTGGGGGTGGTGGGAAGACTGACTGCAAAAGGATGTGAGGGAACTTTTTTTAGGTGAGAGAAATGTTTTTTATCTTGATTGTGGTGGTAGTTATGCATATTTAAAAAAATTTTTTATTGAGGAATATTGGGGAACAGTGTGTTTTTCCAGGACCCATCAACTCCATGTCAAGTGGTCGTTTTTTCAATCTAGGAGGGCGCAGCTCACTGGCCCATGTGGGAATCGAACTGGCGACCTTGGTGTTATGAGCACTGCGCTCCAACCACAGAGCCAACCGGCCACCCCGGTTATGCACATTTTAACATTTGTCAAACTCATTGGACTACGTGCTTCAAAGGGCTGCATGGATTGGATGTACATTATATCTCAATAAAGTTGATTTAAATGAAAGCTTCTCAGATGAGTCTCTGCAGCCACATCTGAGAAATGCTGGTCTACCACTTCTGAAGACCCATCTCTGTCCTTTCTGCCGTGGTCAGCACCGAGCACAGTTCCAAGTGCGTCATGGTGCTTTCTGGGGCCAACGGCCGCTCTCACTCTTTCTTTTTTTTTTGTAACAACTTTGTTGAGGTATAATTCACATACCATACAACTCTCCCATACAACTCACCCATTTAAAGTGTACAATTCAACGATTTTTTTTGTATATTCAGTGTTGTACAACCATCATCAATCAATATTAGAATATTGTCATCACCTTGAAAGGAAACCCCGTTCACTATAGCTATCACTCCTCAGTCCCTCTAACCATCCCCCGACTCCTTCTACGGCCCTAAGCAACCACTCATCTGTCTTCTGTCTCTGCATATTTCCCTATTCTGGAGATTTCATATAAAAGGAATAATAAAATGTATTGTCTTTATGACTGGCTCTTTCACTTAGCATAATGTTTTCAAGGTACATCCATTTTATGGCTGACTAATATTCCACTGCATGAGTACACCACGTCTTGTTTATCCATTCATCAGTTGATGGACAATTGAATTGTTTCCATCTTTTGGTTAATATGAATAATGCTGCCATGGATATGCATGTACAAGTTTTGTGTGGACATACGTTTTCACTTCTTTTGGGTATATACCTATGAGTGGAATTGCTGGGTCACATGCTAACTCTATGTTTAACTTTTTGAGGAAATGCCAAACTGTTTTCAGCATAGTTTATATTAGTTTTCTAGGTCTGTTGTAACAAAGTACCACAATCTGGGTGACTTAAAATAACGGAAATTTATTATCTCACAGTTCCGGAGGCTAAAAATCCCAAATCAAGGTATGGGCAGGTCATGCTCTCTGAAAACTGTAGGGGAATCCTTCTTTGCCTCTTTCTAGCTTCTGGTGGTTTGCTGGAAATCCTTGGAGTTTCTTGGGTTAAAGATGGATCACTCCAATTCTCTGTCTTCACATGGTATTTTCCCTGTGTATCTTCACATCATCTTCCCTCTGTGTCTGTCTGTCTTTGTGTCTCGAAATTTCTATAAGGATGCCAGTCATATTGGATTAAGGTCCACCATCATGACCTCATTTTAATTTGATCACCTCAACTTTCTAACAAGGTTACATTCTGAGGTACTGTAGATCAAGACTTTGACATATCTTTTCTGGGCGACACAATTCAACCCATAACAAAGCTGTACCATTTTACATTCTCACCAGCAACGTATGAAGGTTCTCATTTCTCCACATCCTCCTCAACACTTATCTAATTTTTTGATTATAGCTATCCTAGTGGATATGAAGTGGTATCTCATTGTGGTTTTTGATTTGATTTGCCTGATGGCTAACGATGTTGAGCATCTTTTCATGTGCTTACTGGTCACTTGTGTATCTCTTTTGGAGAAATTTCTATTCAGATTCTTTGCCCATTTAAAAAATTAGGTTGCCTTTTTATTACTGAGTTTTTAAGAGTTCTGTAAATGTTGAGGATACAAGTCCCTTGTCAGATATATGATTTGAGGTATTTTTTTTCCCATTCTGTGGATTGTCTTTTCACTTTGTAGCATGAAAGTTTTAAAATTTTCAAGATCAAGTGAAATTTATCTGTTTTTTCTTCTATGACTTCTGCTTTTGGTGTCATATCTAAGAATCCATTTCCAAATCCAAGGTCACGAAGATTTACCTCTATGCTTTCTTCTAAGAGTTTTATAGTTTTGGCTCTTACAGTTACGTCTTTCATCCACTTTTGAGTTAATTTTTATGTATGGTAGGAGGTAAGGGCCCAACTGCATCCTTTTGCACTTGCCTATCCAATTGTCCCAGAACCATTTGTTGAAAAGACTATTCTTTCTCCACTGTATGATCCTGGCAACCTTGTCAAAAATCACTTGACCATAGATGTGAGGGTTTATTTCCAGACTCTTAATTCTATTCCATTGATAGATATGTCTATCCTGACACCAATACCACACTATTTTAATTACTGTTGCTTTGTAGTAAGTTTTGAAATTGGGAAATGTATCTTCCAACTTTGTTTTTCTTTTTCAAGATTTTTTGGCTATTCTGCATCCCCTTAAGTTTCCATATTAGTTTTAGGATCAGCCTATCAATTTCTACAGAGCAGCCAGCTGGGATTCTAATGGGGGTTAAATTGAATCTGTAGGTCAGTTTGGGGAGTATTGTCATTTTAACAATGTTGAGTCCTCTGACCCATGAGTATAGGATGTCTTTCCATTTATTTAGATCTTCTATAATTTTAACACTGTTTTGTAGCTTTCAGAGTACGATAGGTTTTGAATTTTTTTTGTTAATTCTATTCATAAGTATTTTGTTTTTGATACTATTTTAAATGGAATTTTTTTCTTAATTTCATTTTAAATTGTTCATTGCCAGTGTATAGAAATACAACTGATTTTTTTTTTTTTTTTTTTTAAGATTTTATTGGGGAAAGGGAACAGGACTTTATTGGGGAATAGTGTGTACTTCCAGGACTTTTTTCCAAGTCAAGTTGTTGTCCTTTCAATCTTAGTTGTGGAGGGTGCCGTTCAGCTTCAAGTTGTTGTCCTTTCAATCTTAGTTGTGGAGGGCGCAGCTCAGCTCCAGGTCCAGTTGCCGTTGCTAGTTGCAGGGGGCGCAGCCCACCATCCCTTGCGGGAGTCGAGGAATTGAACTGGCAACCTTGTGGTTGAGAGGACTTGCTCCAACCAACTGAGCCATCCGGGAGTCCAGTGGCAGCTCAGCTAAAGGTGCCGTGTTCAATCTTAGTTGCAGGGGGCGCTGCCCTCTATCCCATGCGGGAGTCGAGGAATCGAACTGGCAACCTTGTGGTTGAGAGCCCGAGCTCCAACCAACTGAGCCATCCGGGAGGCAGCTCAGCTCAAGGTGCCGTGTTCAATCTTAGTTGCAGGGGGCGGAGCCCACCATCCCTTGCGGGACACGAGGAGTTGAATCGGCAACCTTGTGGTTGAGAGCCTAGTGGCCCATGTGGGAATCAAACTGGCAGCCTTTGGAGTTAGGAGCACGGAGCTCCAAACGCCTGAGCCACCAGGCCGGCCCTGTGGGTATTTTTTTGATTGCTAATTCAATCTCTGTGTTTGTTATAGGTCTATTCAGATTTTCTATTTCTTCTTGAGTCAGTTTTGGTACTTGGTATCTTTTTATGGATTTGTCCATTTCATCTGAGTTATCTAATTTATTGACATACAATTGTTCATACGGTAGTAGTCTTTCAAAATTCTTTTGATTTCTGTAAGGTCAGTAGTAATGTCCGCTCTTTCATTTCTGAGTCTAGTAACTGAGTCTTCTCTCTTTTTTTCTCGTTCAGTCTAGCTAAAGGTTTGTCAACTTTGTTGACCTTTTCAAAGAACCTACTTTCTCTCTTACTCTTACAGCATTTTCCATTGTCATTGCTTTGTTTATAGCCACTGTTTATTGAGTGTCCTCCTCATGGTGACTACTTGATACTCGTCTCACACATAAAGCAGATGTAATTGGCCGCACTGTCAAATGAGAAAACCGAGATGAAACGCCTTGCACCAGTCTTGCAGCTAGCAGGGAGTGAACCTGGGGTTCCAGCTCAGATCTGAGTGCTTGGCTGTAAAGCCTAGTGGGTTCTCACTATAGCAGAGGACCTGCCTTTTCCACTTTAGGTGCTCTATTTTCTGCTGCTATGGCTCGTTTTCTGCTTTCTAAGGGGAAGAGCCATGAATCATCATTCCTTTGCATCACCTGTCAGTGGGCTTCAGTCTCACCTGGTGAGCCCAGTAAGTATATCCCTGCCACCCTCAACTTTGCTTCAGTGGATCTGGGCTTGGCCCCAGTCACTTGCATTATTATTTAACACTCCCAGTGATTCTGATGCTGGGGTTTCTGACAGCACTTGAGTAGCATGTGTTTGCCTCCTCAACTCCACTGAGTCCAGGGCCCAGAAGCCCCTGGTTCCTCTGGCCTCTGTTCTCCTGGTTCTTCTGGGGTGGGGCTCCAGGATGAGGTCAGTCTTGAGTTGGAAGCCATTTTCTCTCTGCTCTATAAAAATTTGCAAGAAGTTGTAATAACCACTCCCCCTGCCCCCAATCTTCTTAAAGTTCTCTCTGAGGTAATAGAATGTAGGACCTTCAGGGGTTAATAGGTAGGCTTGGAGTGTGTTATAAGCACACACACACACACACACACACACACACACACACACACACACCCTGCTCCCTATTGCAGCAAGGGGGCAAGGTTGGGGGAGAAAGTGACACTGAGCTGTGACTGGCTTCTCATTTTCCTGGAATGTAGCTCCCAAAAGGTCTCATATTTTTCAGCGGTTCTGACTCTGGGGCTGTGTAAACATCACATGGAGGGGTGGTTTGCTTCATCTGAGAGACTGGACAAGTTAGTAAGGAGGAGGGTGGGAACCCCGAGCAGGGAGAGAAGGGCACATGGGAGATGGAGAAATGGAGCCAGAGGGGGAGAAAGGAGAGGGAAAGCCAGGGATCCTGTAGAAAGAGGACACGTGGTGAAATATGCGGAGGGGAACAAAGGCCAGTGGTTTCCCACTGAGTGTGAGGGATCTGGTGAGGGCTAGTGTCTGGGGTGCAAGGAGGGCAGAGAGCCAGTGTAGATCAGGAGCCCTGTCAGTGGCCTGGGAGGGGAGGCGGTGACTCCTGGAGCCCTGGCCCACACTAGCCTCCCTGACTGCTTTTAGCTTTTAGCTTGGGAGTTTGCAGCGCCCGCTGGAGTCAACTAAACAGGAGGAGTGAGGAGAGGTGGGCTTCCCTCTCGTGGGGCATGGTGAGCCTGGCAACTAGGACTTGCAGCCCCCTGCCCCTACAGGCACCAGCCTTTGCCTGAGAGAAGCTGCTGGTCCTGAGGGGGACCCTGAGATGCTGCCTGAGAACCCAGCATTCACTCCTGGAGGCCACAACTCAGTCTTAGCCTCCAAGCCACTGACTTAGAACTGTTTCCAGACCCTAGATGTCCTGAGATGGGGCCTGGTAGAGGTGGAACCCCTCTGGCCTTGGGCTCAAGTGGATCTTGACTCTGCCATTTACCTGAGCTGTGTTATATCAGACAAGTCACTCAACCTCCAAAATATGGTTTCCTCATGGGTATAAAAATGGTGACATTGATGACAGCCAACCTTGCAAGGTTGCTGTGAGAATTAGAGAAAATATAAGTGGAATCCTTGTGTGTGACTGGCTTTCTCAATAGATGATAACTCTTAATTCTATTATTCTGAAACCCAAGGATAACAGACAGCTAAGTGCCCCAGAAATCTATCAGCCAGCAGGCCTGGCCAGCTCCACAAGAATGACCGTGGCCCACACTCCCTTAACCCCGTCCCCCACATTGATTCTTCCACTGAAGTCCCTTGCTGGCCCCCTGTGGTCACCTGCTGGCCCCTGTATCCTCCTCTCTGCTCTGCCCAGGACCTATGAGGCCACCCTCCCTCTCTCTGCGCATTCTGGCCCCTGGCTGATGAGTGACTTGGCCCATTGTCCCCTGCAGCCAGCAGGCGGGGTGGGATGTTAGTGGGGGACCATTAGGAGGAGAGGGTGTGTGTGTCCTGGGGCATAGCGAAGCACAGAGCAAGTCACAGATTAACCCCCTGGCCAGTTTCCATCTGCTGGGCCAGGGCACCCAAGCGAGGGTGTCCAGAGGTGTCTGGGATCAAACCGGGTTCTGTTCAGGAAGCAGAGGAGGAAGGTCACTCGTGGGTCATACGTGATTGGAGGAACAGCAGGAAAACTCCAGTGCCCTCTCCTGCACTCAGAAAAATCACACTGGCTTGAATGTTACCATTAGTGCCTGGTTTACAAAGATCCTCTATCCTTGCACAGACAGGACCCATTTAATCTAACCCTTACAATAACACTAAAAGATAGGCATTCACATAATCCCGTAGGGCACAGAGGAGGAAAGGGCGGAGATGGTTGAGCATTGTGCTCACACAGCCGGGATGGTGGTGGACCCGGGAATTGAACTCAGATTCTGGGAGAGCCTCCAGGGGAGAGTGGGACCAGAGGTGGTGTGGTTATAGACCGCCCCCATCCATGTCTGACTTTTCTTTTTCAACACTCACTCTCTCTGTAATCAGGCAAGGTGCTCAGCCTTTTTGTGACTTGGGTTTCTGATCTGTAAGAGTCATAAAGAGTCCCTGCCTCATAAAGTTATTGTGAGAATTAAATGACTGAATACGTATGAAGTGTTTAGACCAATAGATAAATACCAGCAATTTTTATCTTCGTTCCCCTGCGAATGGGGTCCCAGGACTGAGGCTGTAGTCAGTCGGCTTATGTGGAGGAAGTTCTGCATTACTAAGCCCCCGTGCACCTCCAGGGAAGACAATTAGAACAGTCCCCGCTGGACCAGGCTGTTTGTGAGATGGTGAGCTGTCAGCAGCCATCTTGCACTGTGGCAGGGGAGGTTGGACTGGGGGCAGTCAGCGTTTCTTTTGTTCTAAGATTTGGGAGCTCAGGAATCAGAACTGGATTTGTTTCCTGCTTCCCCTGCTTACAGCTGAATAATCTGGGGCCATTTTCTGAAGTGCCCCGATTCTCAATTTCCTCATCTATAAACTGGGGTCACAAAGACCTTCCTGCAGGGTTGTGGTGAGCATTAAATTAGCTAGACATGGAGAGTGCTTCCAGCTCCTGGTGCATGGTAGCCGGTGATTTGTGACACCGGGGGCTGTGGTGGTGGCATCATGGTTATTATTATCATTGAATGCTGAATCTGGCTGTCCCCAGGTGATGGTCCTAGAGCTGGAATACCCATGTATTCCACCTGTGTCACCTTGTCCCTAGGTCAGGTCTGTTTATTTATACTTCTGAGAAGTCTACATTCTTCCTCTTCTGCCTTCTTCATCTGAGTAGCCCTTGTGTGGTCTGATTACCTGATACACCAGAGGGACCTTCCCAGGCTGAATCCCTTTTCCCTTCTAAGGATTTAATTCTGACCTGTCCTCTGGCTCTCATTCTGACCCCATAATCTATGTCTTCTTTGGGACCCACTTAATTTTTCTTTTTTTGAAATGATTTTAGACTTACAGAAAGTATGCAAAAATGGCACAAAGAATTTCCATGTACCCTTAGATCGGTTTCCCCTAATGTTGACATCTTTACAGAACCATTGCGCAATTATCGAAACCAGGAAATTAACATTGATCTGATTCTAGTAACTAATCTACAGATCTTAGTAGAATTTGGCCGGCATTTCCATTGCAACACTTTTTTTTTTTTTTTTTTGGTCTCTTGTGACTTTGGCACTTCTGAAGAGTACTGATCAGTTCTTTTGAATTTGGGTTTATTTGGTTTTCTATTTCTATCATTCCTTCTACATTTATTAATTGGAATTCTGCTGTACAGAATTTTCCCTTATTCCTCATTCATTTATTTATTCACTTTTTTATTTATGTCACTGTAGAACCTGGATATGTACATTATTTTATTGGTGATAATCCAATGTCATCATTCTTTTTATTGGATCAGATTGACTCAGCTATGGCCATTGAGAGGGAGTTTCTTTAAGTTGGTTGGGTCGATGGTTTTTGACCTCTTTTATTTGCTCCCTATTAGAGTTCCCCAGAGACGCAGACCCAATAGGGGACTGGAAAGTCTGAAATCTGTAGGGGAGGCTGGCAGGCTGGCAACTCAGGTAGGACTTGGTGTTGCAGTCTTGAGACAGAATTTCTACTCCAGGAAACCTCACCTTTTTGCTCTTCAACTGACTGGATAAGGCCCACCGACATTATGGAGAGTAATTTACTTTAAGGTCAACTGATTGTAGCTATTAACCACATCTACAAAATACCTCCACGCAACACCTAGATTAGTGTTTGATTAAGTCGTGGGCACTGTATTCTAGCCAAGTTGACACAGAAAACTAACACTTACACACTCCCATTCTATCGGAAGCGTGAAAGTCATTTAGCTTTCCACATGTCAACATGGGTGGGTGGATGGAGAAAGCAGGGGTCCCATCCGGCTTGTTTGGGATGGAAGTAACCATTCTGAGCCAGGCCTCTTTAATTTCCAGATTTGACCTTTGATTCCTGTCCTCTCTGAGAACGTGGGCAAATCGCTCCTTTTACCTGTAAAGTGGGAGAATCATTATTGTTCTGGGGAGGTTAGGGGGAATCAGAAGAAGGATTTCAAATGCCTGCCTTGGAAGCCTGAGTGGGAACACCCCCTCCACAGGGCTTGCCTACAGGTACCTACCAGGGCTAGCAGCCAACCTCTGGGGACACAGTTGGGGTACCCTTCCCAGAAGGCGGTGTTCGCAGTGGCAGTTCCTCTCTCTGATCTGATCAGTTTGGAAGAGGGTAATCAGAGACCAGAGTGGGTTAACCACAGAGCCCAGGCAGGAATTGTGGCTGTGGGCGCATGTGCCTGCGTGTGTGTGTGTGTGTGTGTGTGTGTGTGTGTGTGTGAGAGAGAGAGAGAGAGAGAGAGAGAGAGACAGAGAGAGAGAGAGAGAGACAGAGAGAGACAGAGAGAGAGAGAGAGAGACAGAGAGAGAGAGAGACAGAGAGAGAGAGAGAGAAACATATTGTGAGGACAGGTAGAGAATAATTGGAGATGCAGGGAGACACTTTGGGACTGATTTTATCCTTTTAATTCCATCAGAGCATAAAACGGGCCAAAAGATCCCATTGTTTTACTCACCATTTTCACCCTCCATCCCAGTTATCCACCCACCACAGCCCTGCCAGGGGGTCACAGCTGCTGAGCGAGGCTCTCTAACTGGGCAGGGTTCCTGAAGTTTTTAGGCTGCTGGGGGTACGGAGGTGAGAGGCCCTACTTCTCCAGAATTGGAGAAGGAGAGGTGGAAACTAGGGAGTAAGCGGCCGTCATGCAAGAGGAAAACCTCAGCTATAGCCCCAAAGATCTCTCCTGCTGAGGGGGCCTTGGCATTCCTCCTACCTCCCTGTGTGTCACCTGTCCTCCTCCTTTCCATGTGGGTAAACTGAGGCCCAGGGTGGTTCTACCTTCAGTAGACGAGTGGGTACCAGACATAATCACCGAGGGTAACCAGATTATTTTCTCGTTCTTGTGGAGGACAATCTAGGAGGGAACAGGTTGAAAACACAGCTGGAGGGAGTTGGGTCAGTTCTGAGGGGCTGCCTTCTGGGAGTAGGGAGCCAGGGAAGGGGCCCCAGGGGATGGAAGGAGCAGCTGGGAGCCTTTGATCTCAAGAATAGAAGTGGCTGTGTGTGGCAAGGAGAGGGCTGAGCCTTCCTGCACTGGTGGTATGTGTGTCTCTAGGGGCAGGACGATGAGCTGCGCTGCCAGGTGAATCCTGGAGTCCCAGCCTGCCTTGCGCTGACCTGGGGAGAAACAGCACTGGCCAACTGTGCCCCCTGAAGACCACATCTGTTCTCACGCCACCTCTGCATCCACCTCTGTGAGCCCAGGCTCTGTGCGGTGACAAGACGCAGGAGATGGCGCTGGTGTCAGTGAGCATCCTTGGGTAGTGAGCTTGACCAGCCCCAGCCTCGGTTTCCTCATCTGTAAGACGGGGATAATGAAAATAACATCTAGCTTGCTGGGCTGCTGTGAAGAGTTTTGGAAATGATGCACAATGTTCTGGTCCTGGCTAGGGCAATGAGTGGGGGTCTCCTTCGTGCAAAGCTGGCACTCCTGCCCCTACTCACTGAGGTTTAGTGGAAGGCTGGGGGGTCTCCCAGGACCCCAGCACAGGAGTGGGTCCCTCCCCTACGGGCAGCCCTCCCACTGCCCTCTGCAGCTGCTTCTCCTTCTCCCCCTCCCCATCTCCCTCCTTCCCCACCTCCCCCACCTCCCCCACCTCCCCTCACTAGTGAGGATGATAAATACCCTGCCAGCTCTGAATAGGGCCTGACCTCAGCAGCGAGGCATCTCCCCTCGCCCCCCACCCCCCAGCCGCCGGCACTGCATTCCTGGAGAGGATGCGATTGGGCTGCTGCCACTCACCCCTGTTGGCCTCCTTTGTCTTGCCGGCTGCTGCCCACCCTGCAGCTTCCTTGATCCAGTCTCATCAGAGCCTTGAATACCAAAGAGCCCAACTATGGATCTTAAATAAGATTGTTAATAATGATAATAATAATAATAATGATGATGATGATAATGGTGGTTACTATTAAGCAATTAGGCACCAGCTTCCATGCTAAGTATATTACATGGATCATGTCAGTGAATTCTCAAAACAGCCTTGTGAAGAAGTTGCTATTATTATTATTCCAGTTTTAGCATGGGCAGGGAGGGGAGGTGGTGAGGAGGGGAACCGAGCCTCAGAGAGGTCAAGCTGCTCGCCCAACCTCACACAGCTAATAAATGCGTGGAGCCAGAGCTTCTGTGCCGCTAAACATCCAACACCCCTTCTAAACCCCTCCTTTCCCCAAATGCATTAGGGTCCCTTAACCCTGGTCTTCAACACGGGACCCTGGTCCTGAGAGAAGATGCAAGAATGGGAGGCAAGACTGCTTAGGGCCTGGGCTTCCTTGGGGCCTCTCAGCTGCCAGGAAAATGGGTGGGGATCTCCAGGATGCTGAGAGCTTGGTAGAGGAAGGTTTGTGTCTCTCATCATTTTCCCACCCACTTTCCTAGAAGTCAGAAACCTGGGTAAACAGACAGTCCTCTCCAGGGCACTAACCCCCTCCCTCTCCAGGCCTATTTCAGGCTCTGATGGACAGTAAAAGGATTCTTTTATTAATATTTCCCCCATGAACTTCACATTTTGAGAAATTACACTCATCTCCCTGTTTGTATTAATCAAACACATTTGACTACCAAATAGAACTTTCAGGAGGCATGGAATAACTTACATTAACTTAACATTCCCATACTGAGTTGGTATGATTCCAGCCCAAAGCTCAGAAGTGTGACTTTTTAAATTTTTATTGGGGAATATTGAGGAACAGTGTGTTTCTCCAGGGCCCATCAGCTTCAGTCATTATCCTTCAATCTAGTTGTGGAGGGCACAGCTCAGCTCCAAGTCCAGTCGCTATTTTCAATCTTTAGTTGCAGGGGGCACAGCCCACCATCCCATGTGGGAATTGAACCGGCAACCTTTTTGTTGAGAGACCGCGCTCTAACCAACTGAGCCATCCGGCCGCCCCGTGAAGTGTGATATTTTGAAATGTTGACCGAGGCCCACAGCCTTCCAGTTCTACATTCCAGGTGCCCTAGTGATCTAACCTCCATTCAACTTGCTGCAGTCTTTCCCTTTCTTTCTGCCACGTTTGTGTAACAACTGTCCAGACACCCCAAACCTATTGTGTAGCCTAGGCCCTCCCCGCCTTCTCCTTCCTCTC
This sequence comes from Rhinolophus sinicus, assembly GCF_057876585.1. NCBI lineage: Eukaryota > Metazoa > Chordata > Mammalia > Chiroptera > Rhinolophidae > Rhinolophus > Rhinolophus sinicus. The sequence continues at coordinate 196,486,790 of NC_142517.1, read as the reverse complement.
CTTCTCGTAGATCATATTATCTTCCTTCCCACCTCTTTCAATGCTTTAGCTCTCTTCTGGGCCTTATGCTCCTACTGGGCTGGTTACCTGCCTGCCTTCGAGATGCAACTGGTTTGGTTGTCAGAGAGATGTGGGTTCAAATCCTAGCTCTGTAACCCACCGGCCTTGGGACCTTGAGAGGTCACCTTTCCTCTCTGAGTCAGTTTCCCTGTCTGTAGAATGGGCATGATAATGTCTACCTTGGAGGGCTGTGGGGGATTGGAGACAATGGAAGCACAGAGCTGGGCCAGAGCTGTCCTTGAGAAGCAGCAGCAAGCCACCATTGCTCCTCACTAGCATCCCTCGCCATCCCAGCTGTCCACCTGTCACAGCCCGGCCCATCCTCATTGGCTGATGTGTCAGGGTGGCTGCACACCTGCATATTCAGGATGCAGATGACGATTTGGGCAGTGGGTGAATGACACCCTTGGTGGGACAGTGTGTCAGCTTCCATGCAGGCGGAGTTGGGCCAGCCTGTCGGTTTCTCAATTGCTGTCAGGCATCTTCTTTCTCATTTTACTGTATCAGTCATCACCATCCTACGCTATGACTTCAGTTTAAAAAAACATAACTTGCTTTTTGAGCCTTTTACTCATTCTAATGATAGAGTTTATGGGCTTAGTCTACACTTATATATTCTTAATTCCTTCCTAAATACCAAAATATTAAAATAAACAATTTGAGCCATGTTTTCCAACTAAAGTCCTCTGATATACCACACTTTAGGAAACGTGGACCAGCTGAACCTGTCCTCTTTTTGTTGTTGTTGCTCAGTTCTTTATTACGGTAGATTTGAAACACACAGAAGTAGCAAAGATAGTATATTGCACTCCTTTGCACCCACCCCCCACTTCAACAACCAGCAACTTTTTGCTGTTTTTGATTCATCTGTCCTCCCTCACTCCCCCCTAGCCTTTTTTTTTTTGCCAGTGTGTTTTTAAAGCCAATCCCAGACATTATATCATTTCACTGTAAATACTTCAGTATGTATCATTAATAGATAAGGACTTTTAACTTTAACATTACCGTAATACCATTATCACAGTCAACATAATTAATAATAATTTCTGAAGAGCAGCTAATACCTAGTCTGTGTTCAATTTTCCTTGATTCTCTCAAAAATGTCTTGTTTTAGTTGGTTGGTCTAAATCAAGCAGATGAATTTGGAAACTATGCCCTAGCCTTTCTAGTTCTACTATAATCACGTGTCTACATATATCACTGTCTCTGTCTTTTCACCAATCAACTGATGATATGGGATAGCGTTTTTTCATAGTCCCACCCCTCTCCGCTCCCTTTCATCTTTCCCTGCAGCACAGGTTTCCCTCCAGGCTCCCAGCTGGGGTCTCTGTCCAGCCAGATGTGAAATCTGGAGCCCAGTAGCCTTCCCTTCCCAGCTTCCCCTGTCTGGCCTTGGCCTGCCATTACCATTGTGCTGTCTCCAGGAAGGAGGGGAGCTCTGAACGGAGAGACAGTGGGGAGAGAAGGGCACTTGGGGTGACGTGGGGAGGGGAGGGGAAGCTTATGCGCCTGTCTTTCTTGATGTCTCAGCTAATGAATACCGTGTCCCTGAGACGTCCATGTAAGGCTGCCTGCCTTGTTCAGAGTGGGGGCCAGCGGGCAGTGCTGAGGGGTCACGCGCGGCTCTGGGAAGCATGGCTGGACTGCCTTACTGGGCCGCTGGCTGGGGTGGCCAAGCCTTCATGGAAACACACCCCCTCTTGCAGCCATCCTCACCACTGTGGCCCTGTACCTTCTGCTTTCATTGCCAGCCAAGGTCCTGCCCTCTCTGAGCCCGGCTGCTGGCCTCCAGCGTGGGACACTGCTCTGATCCTATCCCCTTGGGGCTGGGAAAATCATGCCCCAGAGTCCCCAGGGCCTGTGTCCTTTCTCTCCTCCCCTTGCTTTCTTCTGAAGTCTCATGCCTCAGCTCTGCTGGCTGGTGGGGTTGCCTCCTGGGCAAGCAAAGGGAAGGAGATACTTGAGCCCTCTTTCTGGCTTTCTCCCTGAGCTCCTGGGCACGTTTGGGTACGCCCCAGCCCTTCCCTGGGCCTCATTGTTCTCATGTGAGCAATGCCTGCAACAGCTCTTGACCTTATTCACTGAGTTGCCGTTAGGGACACTTGAGAGTTAGGGGTGTGTGTGTGTGTCTGCGTGCGTGCGTGCGTGTGTGTGTGTGTGTGTGTGTGTGTGTGTACAGACTTTAGAACTGCGGCCCTAGAACGTTGGTTGGGCTACATAGTGTGCGGAAGAGACTGAAGTGAGGGCTGCCTGGGATCACAAAATCCAGCAGAACTTTCCAGCCCCTTGCCTCTGTGTGTGACCACATTTCTTCCTGCTGCCTCTTGCCTTTAGTATCTCAGGTTCTACCATTGTGTCTCTGTTTGCTTTCTTTTCTGTCTGACTTCTTTCTGTGTCTGTGTTACTCCCTCCCGTCTGTGTCCCTCAGGACTCTGTATGTGTGTGTCATCCTTGGGGTCCTGCGTCATTCCCCAAGTCCCAGCCCTTCATCCCAACCCCTCAGCCCTACAATCAAAAGACCCCTCCCTCTTGACTCTATGGATAGAGCACCCCTTTCTCTGTCTTCACAGCCCAAGTGTCCTCCAAACTCTTTGGGACTCGGGGGTTTGAAGGGCTCTTGCTCTCTGTCCTTTGTTCCCAGGACATCCCTCCCTCCTTGAGGCAACTGTAGGTACCCTAGAATAACCCCCGAATGCCTGACCCCTTTGTGCCTCTGTGTGTGTGTGTGTGTGTGTGTGTGTGTGTGTGTGTGTGTGTGATGGAGAGCCCCCGTTCCTGAGCCTGTAATGAGCACGAGTTTTTCCCTGAGAAAAACGATCTGTGATGTCCCTGACCTACCCCGTGGTCCTGAAAATAGGTTGATTCTAAGAGTCAGCCAGGAGGGGAGATAGTCAAGGTCCTGGAAAGAGCTCTTGCTTAGGAGTTGGAAGACCTGGGTTCAGACTCTGGGTCTCGGACTTCCTAGCCCTTCTTTAGTGCTGCTCAGTCCCCTCACCTGCCAAACAGCGGCCATAACAATGATGTCATTAGGTTGTGGAGAGGAGGGTGAGATGAGGTGCTGAAGCACCCCGTAGTAGAAGGGCTCCCCTAGCTTCCCTTCTCCCCATTCCGGGCTCTGCGCTGGCGGTGTGTTAGTACCAGAGGCTACATGTGATGTGAGTTTGCCCCGCCTGGAGGGACTGGAATGCAGGCAGGACAACTTGTACTTTAGCCCACTTCTCAGCATGAGTATAGAACTCCTGTCTTTCCTGTGTGGATGTCTCTGAGGGGAAACTGAGGCTCACAGCAGGCCTGGGTTCCTGGAGAGGAGAGACAGAATAGAGGGGAGCATGGCAGGCCCCTGGCCAAGGTGTCTGTGCTGGCGGCGCCAGTGTCTGGGGCTCCTCCTGGATGGCGCTGCGGGTGGGTGGAATCCACAGGGGTGAGACACTGAGGCCGGAACGTGCCGAGGATGCTTGGGGCCGCTTATCTCAGACCAGGAATGCACTTCGGTATTATTAGCCAGCAGCGTTCTTGCCTTTGCAATAACCACCAGGGTAGCAAGGCAGACACCTGTCCAGCTCTGCCTGCCCAGACCACCCGTGGTTGTCTGCATTAAACCTCCTGTGGCTGGAGCTCACGTGTGTTCCTATGTGTGTGTGCACACGCACATGTGCATGTATGGGAGTGTGTGTGTGTGAGTGTGCATGGATCCATGTGTAAATGTGTGTGGCCATGTGCCTGTGTGGGGATAAGTGTGTGTGTTAGTGTAGATCTTCGGGGGCTTTGGAGCATGGGAGTGTATGTGCAAAGAGTGTGCGTGTGTATCTGTACACGTATTTCTATTCCTGTGGGAGCAGATTGTGTGTGTGTACGTGTGTGTGCATGAGTGTAAGTGCACGTGCTTGTGTATAGTGCATGGGTACCTGTGCACGCACGTGTGCATGAATCTGTATGAGTAAGTGTGAGTACCCATGACTGTGGCTGTCTGTGTGTACCCCGACTGGGGGGAGCAGGAAGCTCCAAGGGGGCCTAGGGAATGGGAGGGAAATAAAGGACCCATGGGAGGCTGATGACCCTGCCAGGACATGCCGAGAGGCTGGAAGGCTGGATGGGGGAGAAGGGGACAGCAGGCAGATGTGCAGGGCAGATAAGAAAGGCTGCTGGGGTCTCAGCCTTTGGGGTGTGGACCACTCCCCTTGACTGGAATCTCCAAGGTAGCATGTTTCAGAGCCCTGGGGTTAAGTCCTGCTTCCATCATTCACTAGCCTTGTGACCTTGGGCAAGTGACTTAACCTCTACAAGCCTCAGTTGCCTCCTCAGTGTGATGGTGCTAACTGCAGTACCTACCGAGCAGAATTGGGAGAAAAGAAAATCCAGTGCCTGGAACATACTAAGAACTTGATAAATGATAACGCATCAGCGTCGTCATCATGATTATGGACCCCTCTGTCGGCCTTGCATCTGGCCTTGGCGGTCCCTCTCTGGCCAGGATCCCCAGGCAGGATGGGGTTACCCCCAGCTAATTCCTCTCATGGCATGGTGATGCGAGGGCACAAGATGAGTCCAGGGTCACCAGGGAGCCAGGTGGAGCTATAAGGACCCAACCCCCTGGCTCCTGGCAGCTCTTGCCACCATGCTGCACTCCCTTGCTCATATTTCTGGCAGTTCCTTGCCAGGCTGGAGAGGTAAGGAGCGTATGGCAGGCTTTCTCCCCTAGGCCCGCTGCCACAGACAGCCCAGGACCTATCTGTTCATCACGCAGCTTCTTCCAGGAGTGAGTTTCCTCTCCTTGTCTTAACTCCCCTCCGATGAGACTTCTGCTTTGGAGCTCCTCCATCCTTCCCTGAATCCTGACTCTCCGATGGAGTGGGGTTCAGCCTCCTCACTGCCTTGCCCGGTGCTGCCCAGGATTGCTGGCCATCCTGCTGGGGACTTACGTCCTCTTGCCTGCTCGGGCTACCCCAGCTTCACCTGCTCCCAGCTCTAGCCAGACAGGAGTAGAATTCCTAGGAAGCATCCGGCCCATTTGGAGCTGGGCCCCCGCCTGCCCTCCCTCTGCCCGGGCCAGCACATCCCACATCCTTCTAGGCCTGCCTGGAACTCCCAGGTGCCAGCATGGCTGCTGCTGCTCCTGGGGTAGCAGGCCCAGGGCATCGCCCGGAGTGTGGAGGTGGGAGCGGGCTCTTTGGCGCCTGGGCATGGTGGAGCGGGGGTGGGCAGAGGCAGGTGGGATCTGCCAGGATAATCCTGGGCAGGCTGTGTTTGCCTTGGACGCCAGCCAGAGAGGACTCGTTTTTCAGAACCACCACCAACTACCAGGAAGAAGGAAAAACAACAACAACAACAAAAACAACCACCAAACTTTTTTTATTGTTGTTGGAATCTGCTGTTAATGGTCGATGGGCTGTACATTATTAAACAGGCAGCTGGAGCTCTGCCAGTGTAGGGTGTTTGAGCCAAGACTCACCGCCTGAACACAATGTTCCTAGGAAAATAGTCACCCTGGGGTCCCTGGGGAGGAGCACCCAGAGGGAGGGGCTCCAGCTGTGGCCCCTGCCCATCCCAGCCTCTGTGCTGATCGTCTTTCAGGAGCAAAACTGCTGCATTTGGAGCCCAAGCCGCCCTGTGGGTCCCTCATCACCCAACGCCGGAGATGCCCTTTCCCTCCTTGTGGTTGAGTGGACAAGTTCCTGCTTCGCTCCCCTCACGGGTGACACCAGCACTGGCTCTCCTGGGGGCTAGTGTGATGCAGAGGCCTGAGAGCTGGCTGGGAACTGGACACGTTCTAGGGTTGACGCCCCTGAGCTCCTCCCTGTGATGACATTGGGGTGCTCTGCTTGTCTTCCTTAGTCTTTAGTTTCCACTACGCTACAAGGAGAGGAGTTGGCCGGTCAAGTCTAAATTCTTGTCAACGTTTTGTGAGTCCCAGTTGGGTGGCCTGGGTAGAGCCTGGGGCGATTGTTTCCCAGAGTTTGGAGCCTCGCTTGCCCGCTTCCTGGTCCATCATGGAGCCATGTCTCAAACAGGCCCTGCTAGGAGTGGCTGGCCACTGGCCCCATTCACATCTTTTGACAGTCCTTCCAGTTACCCTGAAGCCAACCAGGGTAAAGACTAAAAGGTCTGAAGGTGACATCAAGTGGGTGAACGAGCCAAGGAGCCTGGAGTTAAGGTGACCGCCATCTCGATGAGGACCACACAGCATTAGGGACACAGATAAAAGCACAGTATGGGGTCCAGGTCATGCCAGCGTGGGCCACTGCCGTCCACATGGTCAGGCTGCCACTGGCATGCGTGTGGGGCTCATTCATTTGGGAACTGAGTTGAAGGAACTCTCTTTGAACCTCTTAGAGATAACAGAGCATAACGGTTGAGAATACAGACTGGGGTTCAGTCTTATCACCAGTGCTTTGCTGTCTTATTATTGACTTTGGGCAAGTGACTTCACCTCTCATGTGGGAGCTTCCTCCGCTGTACAAAAGCAGGGTTAGAATAACAGCTACTCCCAGTGCTGCGGCGAGGAGTGAGTGAGCGAATGCATGTACGGACTTTCTGACGGGGCCTGGCATGAGAGAAGTGCTCATTAGCTCTTAGGAGCTCAGCGCTTCCTTGCTCTGGCATTTGGTTCTTTCCCTTCATGTCGCTTTGTGCTCTTTGTGTGATGTGTTTGTGCTTTTGTTTGTTCAGTGTCTCTCCTCTTCTGGACCAAGTGCTCCTTGAGGGCAGGCACTCCCTTGGGCTTTGCTTGTGTTCCACCCCAGGGCCGGGCATAGGGCCTGACCCAGGGCAGGCGTTCCAACAGCATTTGTTGAGTGAATGGGTGAATGAATGAACACACGGGGGCCAAGTGGAAAAGCATCAGAACCAGGGAAACAGCTAAGCACCTGGAATGGGGAAAGATCCAGAAATTGTGAAAGAGCTGGGACTGTCCAGCCTGTGAAGGGACTACTCTGGGAGATTGTGAGCGATTGTACGTGTGCGAGAGGGAGATTTCTGAATACAGCATCAAAGGGATTTGCTTTCTGAGGCAAAACCAGGAGCCACAGGAAGCAAGTTTCTGTTTAGGGATGGGAGCTGCTTGGGTGTGGGCGGGAGCTCTGAGGGCCTGATGTGTGCAAGCAGGGCTGGCGGAGTGTCTGACAGGCCTGAGGAAGCCCTGCATTGTACGTGGTGTTGAGTAGCAAGGCCCTGACCCAATGCTGCCTCTTCAGTTAGAAGAGTAGTGACAGTCATAGGTGGTATCTCAGAACTTCAGTTTTCTCATCTACAAAATGGGATGAATAATGATTACTACCCAGAGGGTTGTTAGAAGGATTAAAGTGAGTTAATACCCACAAAGCTCTAAGAACAGTGCCTGGTACATGGGAAGCACTCAGTAAACTCAAGTGTTTATTAAACAGGGCCAAAGAGTATACAGGAAGGAGAGAAATCGTGACTCGGAGTTTAGGATAGTGATGGCTTCTGTGAAGGAGGAGGATGTGGGGGGAGCATGGAGGGCTGCTCTATGCCAGACTCTGCACTCAGTGCTCAGAGTGGTTAAGTAACTTCCCTGAGGTCACACAGCCAGTGAATAGGGTGTTCAGGCTTTAGACGTGGTAGGCAACTCTAAAGCCTGGACTCTCTCCTCTCCACTCCTGGGCTTTGGTAGGATGGGGCCAAGTTTCTGTGATCCTCATACCCCGGGAGGGATGGCAACTCATTTCGAGGTGGAACAAAACGATTATTATGACTATCTCTAGGGGTGGAATCTAAGTCTTCAGGACGGAAGTCTCCAGCTCTCTCCAAGCCTAAAAGTGCTAAAGAATTAAAAAAAAAATATATGGGGAGAGGGTGAGAGTAGGGTGGGGGTGAAATTTTCGGCAGCCCATTGCCACAGAGCACAGGGTAAGAAGAAAGAGTCATAAGAGGAACATAGGAAGAGAGAAGTTGGTTGTTAAGGAGGACTGGTGAGCTGAGGGGGAGATTGAGCGGGTGAGGGAAAAGGAAGGAGGTGCACTAAAGAGTGAGGAGCTGCGAGAAGGCCGTGCAGGTGATGAGAGAGGATGGAGAGGAGCCCAAGTTTTGGCAGGAGCCAGGCCCGTGGGAAGTCCGGACTTTGGGCAAGGGTGCCTATCTTGGGCCAGTCCCCGCAGGGCTACTGGGCAGTGGCAAAGGGGGAGTTTTGGGGGATGGGAGGCCAGTTGAGCAGCACACCAGTCAGCCTGGGATGGTATGTGCGAGCCAAAAGTTTAGCCACCAGCCTGGCTCCTTACCTCTTCCTGCCTGGCAGCCTAACGGTCAGCTCTCGTACGGGGTCAGCATGCTCCTGACGGATCAGCGCTGCAGGCCTGGCCTTGTCAGGATGCTGTGCTACCATTAGCAGGTGCTCACCCTCTGGCTGTGTCTGCCTCTTGGACATTCAGAGGTAAACGGGAAATGGTCCCAGGTTTCAAGGAATTCACAGATGAAGGGGCAAAGAGACAGGGAGGTGTATGCGGCAGTGGAGTTTGCTCTAGCTCACTTTCTCTAAAAGTTTTTCAAGTATTTGATGATGCCTATTGTCTCCTTTCTTTATCATCTGAAATAAAAGTTGGACACAATTTCTTTAACCTTCCTTGTGCTTTTATTCCACAAATATTTATTGACGGTTTACTGCTGTCCTCTTCTAGATGCTCTTTGGTTTATAGAACACAGGAGAACTCAACTTTTTTGATGGTGTCTGAGCAGCATGGAGTAAAATAGAACTCTCACCTCCTTTGGTCTGGGTTCTATATCTCCGTTAATGAAACCCAAAGTGCATTTGCCTTTTGGGGGCAGCCATATCCTACTGTAGCTGGAATAAATTTCTGTTTTCCCTAAATCTTAGTGCTTTCTCTACATGAACTATTATTTATTCTTTTTTTTTTTTTAAAAAAATGACTTTTGAACTTTAGTTCAGGACTTTATCCCAAGAGAAATGTTCCCTTGCTAATTTTGGCCTGTTTATAAAGTCAGTTTTGCATTTAATTCACTTCAGCATCTTAGCTTTCCCTCCTGCTTTTTGAAAAATTTGTGTACTTGCTAAGCTTCCATTCTAACTCTTCACCTACGTTACTGATAAGTATGCTGGACAAGCCAGGGCAGAGGACAGAGCCCTTTGGCAAGTCAGAAAGTTGACATTGATCTATTAATCAACACCCCTGGGCTTGCTGGCGAGGAATCCACTTGACTTTCTATCTCGTCTTCAAGCATTTCATCACAGATCCTGCCAACACCTTCCTGAATTCTAGATAATCTAGGTCTGGGGGATTCCCCAACTGTCCAGTCCAGAAACCTCAATATTGGGGTTAGGCTGGTGGATGCAGCTCTGTGAGAGAGCATTGGGGGGTCCCTGAAAAGATCCAGGCTGAAGCTAGTGATCGTTGCTGGTGTTGACCTGAGAGGAATTCTGCCTGGAAACTGAGGCAGGCCCAGAGGAGGGAGCGGCTGTTGATGGGTGTCTTGGGGACAGTTTTTGGCAGGCCATTTCCCCCATGCTTTCTCTGTCCTCTGATCCTTTGCCCTCAGACTAGGGTGCAAATCTGAGAGTAGGAAGCTGGAATGTGGCAGGCTGGCACTTCTCTCTCCCTGGGGGAGTGTGTGGCAAAGGGCCTGAGGCTGTGGCGATTTCTGCACTTTGAGAGATGATGGGAATGTATGCAAATGAGATGTAAGTAGGGACACAGGTGAGGAAGAGGAGATGCCCCTGCTCCAACCCCAGTCTGGCCTGAGTGTTAGGAATGATGAACAGAAAGCAAAGTGACCTGGGCTGTGGAACCTGTAGGGCCTCAGCAAGGACGGGAGGGAGAGGGGCTTTGTGGGGCAGCATGGTGGAGTACAGCTTCTGTAGTCTGCTATGGGGGAGCCCTGGTGAGGGCAGGGTCCTAGAGTGTGACCCTGAGATGAAAGCTCCCTGGGGCATAGCCCAAACTCATCTATCACTGCAGAGGTGGAGGGGAGGTAGTGGTCAGAAGTGGGAGGGTGCAACCCAAATGCACAGACGTTGACCAAATGCCTAGTGTGACCCCCAGGGCCTGGCTCCCAGCCATCTGTGTGTGGGGTTCAGCAGGATTCTGAAGCCCAGGGTCTCTCCCCTTGGGACCTGGGCATGTGGCCTTGCCCTCTCTGTGGTGGGGAGGGAAGAAGACAGTGGGGGCCAAGGGCGCTAGAGGGGGTAGCTCCTGCAGCTCCCCTGGAGACCACTCCCCTCCTGCGTTCTAGGAGGATGCTGAGTTTGTGGTCAGCTCTTAGCCCAGCTCAGAGGAGCTTCCCCTTAGTGCTGTAAGAACCTGGGAATCTGGCTGAGAGAGAGAGAGTTGGGGGGGGTGTCACATGATATGATGCCCTCCAAAGGGAGCACTGGGGCCCCGCATTCCCCATTGTGTTATGTGGTGACACAGCCTTGAGTCGGAAGACATGGATTCAAATTCTGTCCTTTTTATCAGCTGCTCTGTAATTTTGGGTAAATCGCTTACTGTTCTGAACCCATTTCTAAGACTGGGATAAGAATCGTAGCCTTATAGCCATGTCCCAGGTTTTAATTAGGGCCTGTGAGGAAACACACATGGGGAAAGGTTTGGTGCAGGGTAGGCGCTTAAATATTGACTAAAATAAAATGAAGGGAGAAATGAGAGCAGCTCTGGGTTGGCTCCCAGTCCCTTCCCTGGTGGGGCTGAGTGGCTAGGGAAATCTGGATTCAACACTCTTTTGCCCTCTTTCTCCTGACTTTATCTTTGTCCTTTCTTCTCTGTCTCTCTGTGTCCCTCTGTCTTTCTGTCTTATCCCCTCTGCTCCCAATGGAAGTGCCTAACTCAGCACCTGGCCCCAACATACACAATTCATTTTCTTTGCTTTTCTCAATGGCCTCTCTGTGGCTCCACAGCCACCAGCACCCCCACCCAGCTCTGTGTCTTTCCTCCTTCTGAGTCTCTGTTTCTGATTCCCTCTTTGTCCCACTCTCTCTCCTCCTGGTGTTCCTGCCCTCTGTTTCTCCAGCTTCTGTCATCCGCTAACAAGTATCCATTGACCACTCATTCGAGGCCAGGCACGGCCCTGCTCCTTTCTGGGTTCTGTGTGTCTTCTTGCCTCTTTGCTGCCGGCGTCTCTCCCTATGCCCCCGTAGGCCTCCTGCCTTCCCATCCCCCAGCTCTGCTGGGCTGCAACACTGGTGTTATTGAGTTTTATGAGAAACCCCCAGGCCTACCCCTGAAAGGACCAACCACAACTGGAACCAGATGTGCAGTGCTGCACATGGGGATGGGGGGGATGGAGGGAGGAGGGAAAGAGGTTTGGGCTGGCTCTGGAGGTGGGGACGGGACTGGGGGGATGGGAGATGGGAAACCCTGGGAATTCTGAGTCTTCATTGGCTAGGAGGAGGAGGAGGGGTGGGGAGGGGAGAGAAAAGGGGCTGAGCAGGCTTCTGCACAAAGCAGTTCTCCGTGTGTGTGTGTGTGTGTGTGTGTGTGTGTGTGTGTGTGTGTGTGTGTGTGTGTGTGACTGAGATAGGACTGACACTGGGGAAAGCCGGGGGTGGATGGTGGGTTGTGGGACAGCTCTTGGAAATAAAGGGGAAGGCTGCTCCTCTTTGAAATCCTCTAGCTCCGTGACTTCCTGTGTGTGTGGTTTCTAGAGAGTTGCTGAATCCATGGTTCTCTGCCCAGGTGCGGGGAAAGAGCGGGTGTTGTTGGGGTGGGGGCGGGTGGAGTGTTTCGCCACCAAAGACTCCTTGAGAGCAGCTGGAGGAGGTGTCTCTCAGATCTACCTGGATCTGCCATAGACCTGGGGAGGGTGGGATGTGCCCGGGACACCTTAGCTCTGTCTAATGGTCCCCATGTCATAGCACAGTCAGTTTTTCTGTCTGCGATCATATAGTTTTGAAGATAAAAGTCTGCCAACAATTATCTTGGTATAGCCTTGTGCAGAGTTAAGCATTAAGTGCCCTTTTATTCAGTTTTGAACCAATCACCCATCCAATCCATCTCTTCATCATCCATTGATTCATTCCACCTTTATTGAGAGTCTGTGTGTCGACCTGGTGATAGGCGCTTGACAAAGTAGGAAAGGGGAAGGAAAAGATGAATAAATCTTTGTTCGACTAATGGGAGATACAGGAGTGCACCCAACAAATGTATGTCTTGGCATTAGTGTAGGAGCAAGAGCCTTGGCTGTTCAGAGGAGGGGCCTGTGCCTCCCAAACGGTGTGGCTGGAGCAGCATCTATGGAGACTGTGGCTTTTGAATTGATCCCTGAACGCTGATGGGGAGAAGAGGGAAACCTGCGATGAGAAGGTTGAAGAGGCAAGGCTGTATCAAGAGGGCCTCGAATGTTCTGCTGTAAAGATAGGTGCGGGGGTGGAGGGGTGGGGGTGGGAGGCGGGGGGCGGGGCAAGGATTATTTGATGTAAAGCAGGAGGATAGTGGGTGTGTGCTGGAAGGAAGGGATGGGGAGCATGGCACTTGTGCTGCGACCTGAGGGGGTGTGTTCCATTTTTATAGCGGACCCGCCCCCCACTTCTAGAAGAGCCTAGATTGCTGACATGGAGTCCTCTCGCTTCCCTCCCCTGACAAGGCTGATCCAAGCCTACCAGCGCCCTTGGTCTGCAGGGCGTGTGGGTTAGGCAGGATTAAGCTGTCAGGAGACACCTTTGCCCTAGAGTTGGGGCCAGAGAGGGCCTGGGTCAGGTTTCCCTACTTAGTCCAACAGCCTGGGAGGCAGGTTCTGTGGGGCCTCGTCTCTTCCATCTCTGGCAGTGCCCGCCCACTCACAGACTGAGGCTGTTGTCAAGGCTGGTGGGTCCTGAGATGCTGGAATTTGGGACTCTGGGAACCCAGACTGTTCCCACCTGGGAAGGGAGGAGGTCATTTTGCTCTGGATGCAGGGGGTGGGTGCAATGACATCTCTATGTCCATCCTCCCCACAGAAGGTCCTGAGAAGGTGCCCCTTTCCCACCCATTCTTGAGGGTTTCGCTGTCGCTGATGAGTTCAGGAGCGGCTCTCTGATGTGCTGATCATCTGCCCTGTGACACTGATCCTAGATGCCCCAAAATCTTTCCTGAGGCTGTTTGTCCCTCCGGGGCCTCCCCTGTCACTTTGTTCTTTGGAAACTTGGGGGAGGGTTTAATTAATAAAATTAGTGGGTATTAGAACTGGAAGAGATCTTGAAGACCTTTGGCTCCAAACTCATGATCCAGCAGGGGAAACCGAGGCCCAGAGATGTGGGTCACTGGCCCAGGACCTCATATGAAGGTGGCCGGGATGGGGATGGAAGGGCCTTTCAATCTCTGGAGGGCTGGCTGGTGAGGAGCTTGGCTTGGGAACCAGTTTGTCAGGTCCCAGCTCCCGCTCTATACCATCCTGTGTTGTCTTGGACAAGTCACCTGACTGCACCAAGGTCACTTTCTGCAGCTAAAATAACAGGGTGATTCCAAGATTCAGTGAGAGGGAAATGTTTTAAGATCCTGGCATGTAATCGGTGTGCAGCAAATGACTTTTCCCTTCCCCTCAAAATAATCCTGTGTGCTTCACGTTTATCGTTTATACGGCCCTCCAAACTTTTCAAATCTCATTTCCTCTAATATTTTACATTATAAAACCATTTTGTACATGTAGAAAAGTTGAAAGGCTTTATGGTAAACGCCCTAAATTCCATACTGAACACTTTGGCATATTTGCTTTCTCCCATTTCTGTTTCTCCATCCATCAATTTATCTTATTTTTTGATGCATTTCAAAGAAGGTTGAAGCATGTATTTTAGTAACTAGAGTTCAGTTCCAATCACTTTTGCATACACAGTCACAAATACCCTAACTCAGCCCAGAGAAAAAGGCTGAGATTGTTATCTTGTATTTGACAGGTAAGGACAAAGCAGGTTCAGAAGGGAGATTCTAGGTCTGGAGTCATCAAATGAGTTGGAAACAGCATAACGCAGAGTGCTAGACAAAAGTTGGGAATTCTGTTTATTATTTTCATTATTATGATCACCAACTTACCAAATATAATTCCCCACCCAGGGGCCCTTCGGCCGTTTCTCTGCAGCTGTCTCTTCCATGGCGTCCTGCCCCCCTTCACTATCTGTGCTCCCCCACCCCCAAGCTCTCTGGCCCCTTCCTGAGGGTCCCCAAGAAAGCTGCTGGACCAGTGGCTGACAGAGAGGGGAGGCCACACTTGTTGCCATGCCCCGCCCCAGGTTCAGTGCCCGGCCACTGCCAGCCTGGCTGGAGTTGGGCGTGAGAGCCGCAGGGGTTAAAGGAGGCGGTGGCAGGCGCTGCTGGCCGGCTCCGGCTCCGGGAAGAAGGCGGTGCGCACTTGCCCGCCTGCCGCCGGGGGAGGGAACCGGGCGGGCGAGCAGCGCCCTTGCTCAGTTGCTCCCAGCAGTGGCCCTGGGGCCAGCTCTGCTCCCTGCGCCCGCTCCCCACCTGGACACAAGGCTCACTCACGCCCTTCTCTTGGCATCCAGCTTCTTGCCAGCCACAGCTGCTGCCCTATCACTCACTGCCCACCGCCTGTCTCGTGAGCCTAGACACCCATCCCAACCAGGGGCTCCCCTGCCGGAAAGGTGAGTGTGGGGTGTGTACGTGCTGTGGGGATGCTCTCCTGATGCTGTCAGGACCACCGATCAGGGCATTCATTAGGGGAGGAGGAAGCCAGCCTGTCTGGTCACATGTCTGTGGCTAGGCTAGCCCCTCTGGCCATCCTGTCCGTCTTCCCCGCAGATGTGTCTGAGGTTTGGGCAGAGATGTCCAGGGTGCTGTGTCCACGCTGTGAGAGATGCCAGTGAGAGGAGTTTTGTTTGCTGGGGAAGTTGCTAGTGTCCGAGACCCAGGCCAGTGGGGGTGAGTGGGGAGGGACACATCTCCCAAGGAAGTGGGGATGTTGGGAGCGTTTATTCACCAGCATTCTCTTGCCCACCTGCCTGCCTGTCACAGGGATGCCTGGGGGAGAGGCCCATGAGAAGCGTGGACACTTTTTCCTTTTTATTTCTTTCCCTGCTACCCACTGGAGCGATTACTGAGCATCTTTCTCCTCCTTGGGGTTCTCCTTGCTCCCGTGTCTTACCTCCCACGAGTTGGTCACAGCTGCAAGGGAGGGTCTGGCAGGCCTGGAAAGGTTGGAGTTAAAAGCACTCCCCTCAGCTTGTGTCCGTGCTCCCTTGCCCATGGGCACAGCCTGGCATGAGTGCCCCCTGCTGCCCTCCCCCAACCAGCATCTTACTCCTTCCTCACCCCCCTGGGCAGAAATAGCTAATCCAGGTGGTTAATGAACAGACACACGCAGCTGCCTTCCACCCCCGTCTTTCCTCTCCCCCCACCCCTGACCCTCTGATGCCCTGCCTGCCACCCCTTCCCAAGCTGGAGAATCCATGCAGAGATAATGTCAGTGTCTGTCCCCCCAACCCCCACCCCCAATTCAGGACCAGGCCCAGAACTGCCTGCCCAGATGTTTTCAGGCTGGCCACTGTCCTAGAAGAGGAAACTGGGAGGGGGGTGACCAAGGGGTGACCAGGAGAAGCCTGCTGTGTTCCCAAGCAGTGCTCTCTACAGGGGTGGGTTGGGGTTAGAGGACAGGGTGGGTGCTGGGCAGGAGAGTGCAGGGCAGAAGGGTAAACTAGAGCTAGGTTTCCAGAGTCTTTGTGGATAGGGGCGTCTTCTGGAAGCCTCAGTGCCTCTTCCATGTGGCAGAACCAAGCCAGGAGGGTCAGGAGGGTGCGGAGGGAGCATTCTCTTTCCTCATGTCTCTGCCTGGCCCCTTCCTGAAGCTGCATGGGTGGGGTGGGGACCACAGTGGCTCTGACTTGGCCTTAAGTTGTTCCTACCTCTGCCAACTGGTGGCTGCTCCTGTCTCCCCCCTCCCCACCTTTGTTCTCCCCCAGGACCTCAGAGCTTGCTACAGCTGAGCGACCCGCTGCCTGTGACCCCTCTGGGGGGAAGCTTCAAACGGCACCAGTGCTGGGATCCCACTTGGGGTTGGCCTTGACTGTGCTGCCTGTGGACGGCTGGGGCCTGGGAGGGTCTCTGCTTGTCTAACACGACAGCGGAGCTGGGACCCAGGACTTTGATCTGGAGCAGAGAATTCTTGGGTGGTGGAGGAGGCAACCTGGGAACCTCTGCTTCCAAACCGCTGGCTTTGAACCCTTCTGGCTTTCCTTCCCAGTCCCTCATCCCGTACTTTTTCATACTTTGCTTCCCTCAAAGTCCCAGTTCAGAATCTCCCATGGAGGCTGTGGTGCCCAGATTTTTAAACACAGGGAACCGGTGTTCAGATGGAGGGTGGGTGCAGCTGAATTCAGACATGAGGTTACTGTTTGGTGACCATCTTCTCATCACTGATGGACGATGACTGAAGCCGTGGAGTTTGGGAGCTCTCAGTGCCCTGTTTCTCCTGAGGTAGGAGCAGGAAGCACAGGGGCAGGATGGATTTGTGTTTGGCGAAGGAAGCTTGGCTTGAGTTTAAGGAAGGGCTTTCTAACAAGCCTGGCAGTTTGAGAGAATGGGCTGCCTTGTAAGGTAGTGAGCTTCCCGTCTTGTGGGGGAGAGTTCAGACAGAGGCTGGACAACAGCTCGGAAGGATTCCTGAGCTGGGATGTGGTTAGAAGAGATGAACTTGTAGGTCTCTTGGGATGCTGAGGTCCTGGGATTCTTGGAGTTGGGAAATTCTCTGACACCCAGAATAGGGGAGCAGAAGGGCCGTAGCCTCTGGCCTGGGCGTGGGCACAGAAGAGGACCTCAAAGGGCAGGGGCCTCCTCTTCCCTGCCAATATTTGGGGAATAGAGAGTCTGACCTCTGCCCTCACACCCATTGCTCAGCCACCCACTGGGTCTGCCCCAGCTGCTTCCTGAAAAGATTCTGAGTTTTCTTCCTATTCCTTTGGGCCTGTTCCATGCCTTGCCCTGCTGGTTAACCCCACAAGGTCTGGAGCAGACCTGTGGGCTGTGTCACGGTGGGGACCAGAGGAGACAGAAGCAACACGGCCTCCACCCCCACCCCTTCTCTGAAGTTAGATCCTGGAGGGGCTAACTGGGGCCAGTGTGCCAGAAGGAGGAAGGGAGGGTTGCTTTTAGGTTGGGCAGCTTGAGCCCCTACCCTCTCCCGCCCCATTTTAAATAAGAAGAGAAATCTATTAATAAGCTTCATAATTTATCCATTAAGACATTTTGACTTAAACAATGCATTGAACTACCTGAAATGCAATCATATCCCAGAGTAACATGTTACGTATAAGATAATGGATGAGAAGAAAATCAGGAAGTACAAAATATTGGGTACTGTAAGCAATTTTAATACAAAAGTGTCTTGTTTTTAAACAGGTCATTGGTAGACCTTCAGTTTCTGCCTCAATTTTTGTCTCGCCCCTCCCCAAAATGGGGCCTGGAGATGGTCGGCAGAGGAGCAGTGCCAAGATCTGAGATGCAGAAAAACCCAGGGGCAACTCTTATCTGAGCCTCAGTTTCCAAATTTGTAAATAATGCAGGGTTGTCAGGGTAGCTTGAAGTGGTCTGTGTACCGAGCAGTGGGGGGTATGCACCACGGCTGTGTTCTCCAGGGCCTCTCAGGAGGAGAGTGGGAGGCACAGGTCACCTCACTCCCCTACCCGCCCCCCAGACCTGTTTTCTGGGGTGAGCTGTGAGAGGAGATGCAGGAGAGGGTGCCATTAAAGATTTCTGAACACCAAACCGTGGGGGGCTTGGGCACCCCATGATGGGAGAACCAAGGTGGACGTCTGGGGTGGACTCAGGGCCCACACGGGCTCCCTGTCCCAGACTGCCTCTCCCTCCAGCCCCTCCCCTGCTGATGCCCCGTGACAGAGAGTGAAGAAGTAGGGTCTGAGGTCACCCCAGCCCACTCCTTGCCTCCAGTCAGAGCAGCCCCTTGCACAGTGCTGGCTCTTCTGGCTTCTACTGAGGAGGAATTCCTTTCCAGTGTCTAACTTCAGTCCCTTGTCTTGAGCCAACGACTGGATGAGGCTGCTTAATTAGGACGCTCTTCCTTCTAGTCCGACAGAGACCCAAAGAGAGAGGGCTGGGTGTGGGGGCAGGACTGCGCGATGTTAAGTGTGCCCTGGAGCTCAGAGAAGTCAGGGACAGAGCTGGGGTGGCTGGCCAACATTCTCAGCTGCGGGCAGTTCTGGCTTCTTGGCGAATTTCTGGGGCCATAAGTCTCTTTCGCCCCAGAAAAGGAAACTGAGGCCCAGCTGAAGGATGTGTATTGGAAGAAACAGATAAGTCAGGCAGGAAAGCCCTCCCAGTTACTGGACTCTGAGAAAAACAAATTGGAAATGTGTATGGCCCTGGTGGACGGAGAGAGTGGTTTTGGGAGACTGGAACCAGGGCTTTTGTCCCCAGCACTGTACCCCCAAGGCCCGGGCTCTTAGCTGTCAGAGCTGTTAGGCATGCAGAGTCGTGGGCACCAGTGAGCTGGAACCAGGGCAATGGAGGCAGTAGGGCTGCCAGCCTTGTGGGCCATGCCCAACTCCCTGGGTGCCTCCTCCATTATGCATGGTCACACAGGCACGGCCCTTCCCTCCTTCCTCCTCTCAAATCGCCTGAAGCGTTTTCCCATCACTGAGGGGGGAGGCCTCAGGAGGTGCAGCTGGGTCCATGGCCTGCCTCTATCCAGTGTGGTGACCTGGGCCACCTTCCTACTTCTCCACGCCACACCTTGGTCTCCCTCAGGGAGTGTGGCTGGTCTCCCTGGAGTTGGAGCTTGTGTGGGGTGGGGGTGGTGCGCTTGAGCCAGGCCTTGGCACTGCCTCCTCTAGGGCTAGTCTGGGTTCTGTAATCCCTGCCTTTTTAGGGCTGGAGGACTGTAGCTCAGACCGTGTTCCGGGAGGTAGGAGGGATTGGTCCAGAAGGGCGGGGTCCTGGGGAACTAATGGGGAATGAGGGGTTCCAGCAGTGCCTGAGTGCACTCCTGTTCTTTCTTCACTATGGGTGGGGGTCCCAGTTTTACATCCGGGTCCCCCAGTAACCTTCCTAGGCCTTCTCCAGCAGAGAATGTGGGACCCCTCAGTTCTCCGGGTCTTTGCAAGCTTCCTGTGTTTAGCTGGATTACAAGCTCCTGGAGGGCAGGCCTGTGCCTTTTGCCTCCCTGGAGCTCCTTGCTAGGCCTGGCAGAGGGCTGCTCAGCAAGAATGGACTGGCTGCGGAGGGGCCAAGGCTGAGGCTTTCAGACAAATCATGGGGAGGATTGGCTAGAACTGGAAACAGGGCTGTGTTCAATGAGAGATCTAGAGTGAGGCAGAAAATGTGACTCTGGAACCAGACTGCTGGGGTTCAACTCAGGATGACCCTATTGACAAACTGTGTGGCCTTGGCAAGTGACCGAACCTCTCGGAGCCTTGGTTTCCTCAGCTGTAAAGTGGGATAATGAGAGTACCTGCTTCATGGTGTGGTTGTGAGGCTCAATGAATCAGTTTATTTAAAATACTTTAAACAGTACCTAGAACATAGTAAGTGCTCAATAAATGTTAGTAATTATTATTATTATGGGTGATGATGGTGGTGATGGTGTTCTTCCAGGAGCCTGACTCTGGGTTGGCCCTTTTCTCTCTTATCATGGTTGTTCCATCCGTAAGACAAGAGCATTATGGGACCAGAGAATGGAGGAGATGGTCGCATCGTGTTCCCTCAAGGGGTCCTAGCAATCAGAGTCCAGAGTCTCTCTCTCTCTCTCTCTCTCTCTCTCTCTCTCTCTCTCTGATTGCAGGGGGCAGGCAGGGAGCTAAGGGGACCTCCAGAGGCCTTGTCTGTCCAGGGAGCTGATGCAAATCTATGTTTATGAAGGACTCTGAGAAAGTTGCCATCACTGTAAACACGATGCATTATTATAAGCCAGTCCGAGCTCCCCTTCTTGGCTCCTGTCCCATCCCTTGCTGAGAGTCACTGGATAGGAGACTCCCAGGCCTGGCAAGGACCATGCCTGGCATCTGGGCAGGCTGCTCTTGACCTTGGGCTGCACCCATAGGGGTGGCATCTATATTTTAAAGCGGGTTCCTCAGATAACTGCTCTGAGTACTCTCTAGGTCTCTCTGAAGTCTACTCTGCATCTCCTTATTGGTAGGAGGTGGGGGTGGGGAACCACGCCCAACTTTTCCTGCATGCCATTTTGCTGGGAGCTTTGAATCCATGAGGCAGGGGTTCTGGCCACACTCACACTCCATCCTCAGGCCTCTGCTCTGTCTGACGGCTTCTGCTTTCTGGTGCCCCTGACTTGCCTCATGAACAAGGATGGGCCCTCCAGGCCTGCTAAGCGCCACAGTCCACCTAGGCCTGGTCCCACCCGGGGAGCCTGGGTTTGCTCTGGGTTGGGGTGAGCGCCACTTCTGGACCCCCCTCCCAGGTGCAGCTGCAAAAGGCATTACGCTTTTTCTCAGACAAAGAATGGACTTGGGTTGATGATGATGACAGCTGGGGAGAGGGTTCCTGGACTCAGCCCTGCCCTGTGTTGCTTTCCCTTAGCTCCTGCTCACCTCTGCCCCCTTTCTAGGCAATTGTTCTTCTAGAGGAGGGGCTCACCTTTGACCCTTGACCTTGACCGACCCGAGCAATCCACTGGTCTCCCAATAACCCTTTATTGGGAGCAGTCAGTCTGTGGGTTCAGCACTGGGCTTGGTGTGGGGGTGGGGGCAGAGGGCTTCAAGGGAAGTGTAAGAGAGTGTGTCTGCCCTGGGGTCCCTGTGGCCCAGGGCAGGGGGGAGCAGTGCTCCTGCTGTGTCCCTGGGCTCTGAATTAGTCCCTTTTTTCTCTGGGCCTCGGTGTCACTACCTGTAAGACAAAGGGCTGGAGAGGTTCTGGGCTGGAAGAGTCTGTTGAGTCCATCTCCCTGCAGGAGCTTCCCTGGTCCCAGGCTCCGAACTTCACCTTGGATTGACCTTGCTTTCCTCCCGCCCCGCCCCCACCTCTGGCAGTGGCTGGCAGGAAGTCCTGCTGATTAGGGCCCTAATCACCGGCTAAGACTCCCAGAAACAGCCCAGCTGGTTAAGCAGAGAGGGGCCATCAGGCCAGGAAGTGGGGTGGGCAGGGGCGAAGCCCCTACCCAGGAGCTGTCTGGGTTAGCTCCGTGGCCTGTGCACCTACTGTGGAGGCTGTGTGACAGTGGCTGAGTCCGGCTGGTCACATGGATACCCTGATTGTTCACTTAAAAGCCTTTTTAGACATTGACCCTCTGCCAGGCAAGGAACTAGGAGTATGGGGCTGGAAAAGCCCGGGAGACGTGGTCTAGTGGGAGAGAAGTGGGAGACAGAGGGTAAGTGCAGAGGGGGTGTCAAGCAGAAAGCAGTGCACATAAGCTGGTGGAGTGGCGAAAGCTTCAGAGAGGAGGTTGCCATTTGAGGAGGGTTTTGAAGGTTGAGAAGGAGTTCTGCTGGAGGGAAAAGGGATAAAGACCTCTTCAGGCACAGGGGAAGGTATGTACAAAGGCACAGTGGCACACATGTAAGGATGGATCTTACAGTCAGACAGGCTTGGGTTTCCCTCCCAAGCTTGCTAACGGTGTGACCTTGGGCTGAACCGTGGTGTGTGCATCTGTAAAATGGGCTTAATATTCCACCTCATTCAGTGGTGATGGGGATGAAATGAGACTCTGTGACGTGTTCAGCTCAGTACCTGGCAGAGGGCAAGCTTACAAGAAGTGGTGTGGGTGGAAAAGATGGCTTTGGAGAGAGCCTGGAGGTATAGCTTGGGGTCTGGCCATGGGGAATTTTCCAGGCTAAGTTAAAGAGGGAAGCAGCAGAGAGCTTTAACATAGGAGAAACTTGACGAGCTTGTTATTTAGGAGGGTGATTTAGGCAGCTGTGAAGGCTGTGCTGCCCCCAAGGAAACCTGGGGACAAGCCATAAGCCAAGTCCCCTGGAGTCCCATGTTCGAATTCCTAAGCCCCTGGGGATGGGAAATCCTCCTCTGAGTCACCTCACTTCTCTGGGCTTCCTTCGCAGATGCTGTCCTCCCCTCCTGGATCAGGAGACTGAGGAAGCACTGAAATTTCCTTCCCAGGAGATCTTTCAGGCCAGAAAAGAGCCCTCCTTGGCAAGGCTTCCCACAAGACTGGAATAGACAGACTAGCAGGTGGGAGAGTAGGTAGACCACAGGCAGCTCGTATTTCTAAGGAAGCAAAAGACTCCTTTTGGGGCCATCCGTTGCCATCTGCCTGGCATACAGTAAGCCCTCACTATTGGTTAAATGAATGAATGAACAGGAGTGTCCCCTAGCCAGGGTGCAGGAGCCTGCCTGCGCAGAGGCTGTGGGTGCCTCGCCTGACTGTACAAGGTGAGCATCTGTGCAGGGCTGCCTGTGCAGAGGCCAGAGGAATGCTGAATGTCACGAAAGCCGGGTACCTGGCCTGCTGCAGGCGCTCAGTGACTGTGTGGGTGAGAAGCGGGGATTTCAGGAGCTAAGCGGGGATTTCAGGAGCTTTAACTTCATGCCCCAAGGTCCTGTCCTGAGGTACTGTGGCGTGGCGGCCAAGATCATGGACTCTGCAGCCACACTGTGTGGGTGTGAATCCTGACCCACCTCTCGCAGGCTGTGTGACTGTGGACCACTTACCTAACCGGCTGTGCTTCAGTTGCTTTGGTAAAATGTGGGAAACCAGGAGGACTGAGTCCCGCATGCAGGGTGTGCCGTGTGACCCTTGGTTATTATTACTGTTATTGTTCTTACTATTGTGGGTGCAGGGGGAGAGAGTGGGGCAGGGACTTCATGGCAGGGATGAGTGCAGCTGCTAGAAGGGGGTGGGGGGCGCAACAGATAGATGAGCCTCCTCTGGAGATGCCTTCTGAGCTGCCTCCACCAGCACACATGGGGCTGCCTCTGCTGTGGCCAGCTGAGCTGAGCTGAGCTGAGCGTGGGAGCAGCGGCAGCAGCCAGGCCTGGATTCCAGGCTGGAGCCCTGGGAGAGCAGGGGCCAGCTGGGGGCAGGAGAGGTGAGCAGAGAGGAGGCCAGGAATCCCTCCCAACATCTCTTGCCAGAGGACCTGGCCTTTTAGCTCCAGGGCCTCCAGAAGGCCTGTGGTCCGTGTGCCTGCCTCCCGGGCAGACTGTTTCTGATGCCCTTTCACTGTTAGAAAGTGATTGCCTGCACTAAGCGCTGTCTGGCTGCACCCCCTTCCCACCCTCTCCGTATTGCCTTCAGATCTCCCGTCTCTAGTGTTGTGGGATTAGCAGTTGTTTTGTAACAGGAGGGTGTGAGGGTACACTTCAGAGCCTGCCCTGATTCAGGGCAGGGGACAGGGGCTAGGCAGTGCAGTGGAGAGATTGGTGGCAGGAGAGTCAGGTGGCCTGTTTCTAGTCCCGCTTTGGCACTGTGTGACCTTAGGCAAATCACTTCTCCTTTCTGGGTTTCAGTTTCCTCATTGGTGACATGAGTTGGGAGAGTCCTGTCTTTCGAACTAGCGCTGAATTTCTGCAAGTCCGTAGACGATCTTTCTGAACAGAGGTTCCTGCTCTTGGGACCATTGGAGGAGCCATCCAGCCTGGAGGTGGGGGCCCTGGAGGGCCTGTAGGCATCTGCTGGGAAGCCAGCTGCAATGCTCTGGGATCCGAAGGTTCTTTGCCCAGTGACCACTCCTCCAGGCAGCTCCGTTCCTTGCAACAGAGTTCGGGATAACAGCTGTCAGGGTTGAGTTGGCCAGAGTCTCTGGGTCTCTGTCCCAATGACTCAGGTGGGGATGCGCTGGCAGGATTGGAGTTAGCGAAGCGAGGGAGGAAACCGGGCACATCTGCTGGCTCCCCCTTGGCCACCCTCAGGGAACAGAGTGGGAGCAAGCAATGTGCTGGGGGGCGGGGGTGCAGAGAAGCGTGAGTAACAGTTGTGAGTAATGGCTCCGTGTCTCTGCTGGGCAGGTGGCTCCTAGACTGAGCAGAGCTGTCTGGGGCTCCGGAAATGTTCCCCGGAGGCCCAGCCACTGAGTCACGGCAGCCTGAGCTCCTGCACGGTCCCTGCCCTTCTTAGGAACAGGGGGTCCAGCCCCACACCCACGCCCCCTGCCCCCTCTGCCTCTCTGTGCCTCTCTGCATCAGCTTCTCCCACCATCTGTACCTCCTCAGCCACCTTGTCCCGTAGCTTCCTATCTCGTCTTCTAAGCCCCCAGATGACTTGCTTGCCTGAAGGAGTGTAGAGTTTGCAGTCTGGCTGTCCTGGATGTGAGTCCTAGCTGAGCCGCTCATAGCTGTGTGACCTTGGACAACTTACTGTTTCTTGCTGAGTTTCTGTGGCCTCATGGAAAAAGGGAGTATTGTCTGTTGCACATATTGTTGAAAGGATTATATGGGACACGGTGTCTGAAGGATACAGTACATAGTAGGTATTCAAATACTACAGTTGTCCCACAAGCTCTACACTGTTTGACCATTCGCACCACCTCCACCCCTAACCTTCCTGTTCCAGGACTGCGTCCTATCGTTTTCAGGATGTTTATCCACTATGAGATCCCCCCCGTGGTTTGTACACTTGCCCTCCCGTGTCTGACACCTGCTACCCAGCTTCTATTCACATGCCTTACCCCTCACCTGCTCTTCCAGAAGGATGGGCAGGACTCAGGTGGGAAGGGCGAGTCCAAGGGGAATTTGTTCCTTGCTGGCCAGCTACAGTGGGTGGGCAAGCTCCTGTGGGCACTTTGAAAGAACACCCTTGGAGATCTGGGGGAGCTTCCAGGCTCACCCCCCCACCTCTGCTGGTTCATGCTCTCCCCCTGCACCCCTCTGTCTGCTCCCCAACTGGGGCTTCCTGAAATCCGCTGTGCTCAGAGCCACGCAGACTGCCCTCGCCAGTGGGTGTGTTGGCGGTGCTGCTGTATTTCTGCCAGTGTAGCTCTGCTTGGGGTGGGGCCAGAAACACCAGGCAGTGACTTTGCATCTGGACCTGGCAGTGGCCCTGCTGCTGTGCCTTGGGGTGTCTGAGCTGCGTGTGTGCACCTTGGCAGTGTCTCTGGGTCACTGTGTCTGCAGCTGATGTGCGCTCTCTCCTTCCCGTGTAAAATCTGCCTGTGTTTTCAGAGCCAGATAAAGCCAGGTCTTCCACTGCCCCTCCCTCCACCCCCCTTTCCTGCAGACCTGGTTTCAGATGCATGCATCTCAGAGGTCCTCTGGGGGAACAAGGAAACATTGCAGTGGGGTGGATATACGTCAGCTGGAGCTGAACAATGCCGGTGACAGCCAGGCCTCCGCTGGCCCTCAGTGCTGGCTTTGCTTCAAGTCTCTGCTGCTGGCTAATTGGGAGTGAGAGGGGACTTCCTGCGACAGGGCCACAGATGGAGTTAAAGGCGCAGCGTGGATCTGGGCTGCTCTGCCCTGGGCACCTCCTGCTTCCGGGGCTCCTGGTACAGTCCATCAGAGCAGATGGGCTTCCAGAACACCGGCCCTTGACTTGTGCTAATTGTGTGGAACGATTACACTCACTCCTCCTGTCGCTGCCATCTGGGGCCCAGGAGTTTTCTACATGAGTGAATTTTCAGATAACTGAAGTTTAGGCCATTGTAAAAAGCTCAGGGAAAAAAAGGTGGATTTTTTTCTGATGGGAATCTTTTGTTTTGTATTATTCTGTTCCAAGCTCTGACTTAACAGTAGATGGGACCTTAGAAATCAACTACTTATTCTGTTATTGTTCCTCAGTTTCTTCTTCTTTCAAGTGGGCCTAAGAACAGAACCTACCTCATAGGGTTGAAGTGAGGATTAGATCAGTTGAGATGCATGAAATGCTTAGAACGGAGCCTGGCACTTAGTACGTACCATGCAATTTACTACTCTATAACTGAGGACAGTGATGCACAGGGAAGGGCAATGAGAACATCCGGCTCAAACAGAAGGGAACGAATGTTTACTAAGCGTGTGCTATGCTCCAGGAGTTTTGATCTGTGTCTTCTCAGTCAACTTGATTTAGTCCTCCAACCACTCTTCAAAGTAGGTCTGCTTACCCCCATTTTATAGATGAGAAAACTGAGACTTGGGCAGGTTCAATAAGGTCCCAATAGCTGGTCTGTGGCAAACTGGTATTTGAGCCCATGCCTGACTCCCAGTACAGTGCTTCTTCTATCTTGCCTTTCGCCCTTTGGTTGGAAACTCATGGCCTCTCGGTGAGTTTGGGAATTTGGAAGTGAGGCTCTACAAACAGAAGGCGTTAAGAGCTTTCAGGATTGAACCTGCTCCCAGCTGCCTGGTTTTGGTTAGATTCAGAGACGTATGGAGTCAAGTGATGAGACAAAATGACCTTTAGGGGTCCAGGGAACATAAAGACCACAGATGCGGCTTGAGGATGTGGAATTTTCTCCTGGGTAAGATGAGGTTGGGTTTGTTTTTCACCCTGTTCTCTCTTTTGGCCAACCTTATATCTTTAAAAAGGAGGTAGGTAGACATTGGGAAGGACTTCTGATGGTCAGCAGCATAGGGCAGTGATGGCAGTGTGGGGAGCCTGAAGAACAGACAAATTTAAGATGTTTCTTCAACTCTGAGATGTCTTTTTTTTTTTTCCTTCACATTTTAATGTTTCTGAAATTGGAATGCATCTTAAAATTGAAGTGTACATTTCAGGTAGCATTTTTTCACCCTCAAAAGCTGTTAGCCCATCGATGGTGCCTCAGACAGCAATGGCATTTTTGAGATCCGGAAACAGGGCAGTGAACACCTGCAGTTTGCATAGCAACAGCATGTGGGAAGGGAGAGGCCTGTAGGCCGTTGTTTTGGCTGGTGCGCAGACTCTGGACCGTTTTAAAAAGGCAAGGGGACCCGCTTATATCCATGTGGGGTTGAATGTGGCCCCCAGCCCTGGAATTCTCCATCTGGGGGCCTAGCTCAGCAATTTTCCCCTGACCCCCCCCCCCCCCCTGCAGCAGCTTCCAAGCCCTTTGCCTTCGTGGGTTTCCTCCTGGCGCTTAGATTTTTTTCCCCTATGCATCCTTCTTGCTTTACTGTCATAGCACAGCTTAGGGCCAAAGACTTTTGTCTCTTATGGTTCTAAGCTAGGGACAGAAATTCTAGTGGGGAGTGAGGAGGGTGTGGTGTGCGTTCTCCCTCTGGGTGTAAGTTTTGGAAAAACAGATGGACTTGAATCCCAGTGAAATATTAGCCCTCTTCATACCTCCATTACAGCAGTCACTGAGCTCGTTTAGAATTCTCTGTTTATATGCCTACCTCCTCCACTGAGCTGCACGTGCCCCTCCTGGGCCAGGCTGTTCTTATCCATGTCGCTGCTTAGCTGGGACCCTGGCACCAAGGGCCCCACACTTGGTGGTGTTGAGTGAATGCATGCTCTCTTTTCCCATGCTGGTCACTTCCCCCTGCCCCTTCTCCCACTAGAACCTTCACCACAGACCACAGTCCTTTCTTTGACCAGATCCTTTTAGGAACTTCCTAGAAGCTATGCTGTCTGTGCTGGAGGTCATGTCACCCAGCCCCCAGCTTCAGAATCAATGGCCCTTCTCCAGGCAGGAAGAAGGGCTGGAGTTTCCCCTGTTCTTTGGATCTCAGGAGAAGGCAGTTCTGAAGTCTACATGTCGAACTGCCTGTCCACTTGTATGACAAAGGCCCTGCTTCCTCTGAGTTCTGCAGGCTGGACCCCGCAGTGTTGTCTGGCTTCTCTGCCTTCTTCTTGTATTCCCTGAAGCTCTTTCAGTAACCTCTTGTCTCTGCTCCTGGCCCCAGCTTAGAGCCTTTTCATGTCTCTCTTTGGTGGTAGCTGACTACTCCAGGCTGGCCTCCTGGCTTCCAGGCCTGCTCCTCGCCCAAGCCTTCTCTCGCTGGCTCTGGTGACACTGGGCTCCTCCCGGGCCCTGGGCGTTTGTCTCAGCCTGGGCCTCCAGGCCATGCACAGTATGGCCATAAATTGCCTTTCTGACCCGCTTTCTCCATTTTGCTGTGTGCGTCCTGGGCCTCTCTGTTCTCTTACCCTTGACATCTTCCCACCCACCCACCTCAGAGGCCATACCCTTCATGAAACTCTTTCTGTAGCACCCAATTTGGCAAGCTGATGTGGCCCTGGGCAGAGCTGAGGCTGGCAGTGCCACCAGAGTGGAAACCTGTTCCATTACTTACCAGTTGTGTGACCTTGGGTCTCATCTCCTTATCTGTAAAATGGGCTGATAGCCCCAACCTCAGAGTATACAATAGGGAATGAAAGCGAACTTGATCGTGGTTTTCTCTGGCTGGAGCAAGGGCTTTGAGACAGAGAGGTGAGGAATGGGACTGAAAGGAGAGCCACAGCCAGGTCCCTCAGGGCCATGAGGACCATATTAGGGCATCTGGACTTTATCCTATGGAGCTAGGAGCCATGGAGGACTTCAGGCAAAGGAGTGACATGACTGGATTTGCATTTTAGAAACAGTTCCCTGGCTGCGGAGCGCAGACTAGATTAGAGGGGCAGGGCTGAGGGCAAGGAGACATATGTTAGGAAGCGTTGCAATAATTGCCATGATTAAGGGGACCGGGGGTGAGGGGGCCTGGGAGAGATATTTGGGCAGAGACATTGTCCAGGCTTTGTGGGGTGGGGGAAGGAGGAGTCAAGGCGGACACTCTGGTTTCTATAATAGCTTAACAACCTTGGGTGGCCAGAGGTGGGGGAGTGGGGTGGTTGTCAGAGGCTGAGCCGGGGGCACCCAGGAGGCGGCATGGTGGGGGTGGGGCTGTGACTCCTGGACGTGGACCCGTGTCAAGCCCTGGGCCCAGCCGGGCCTTCTCGCCCCTGCTGGTGCTTCCCTGTGGCCTCATGAGCCCCAACCTTGTCTTGTGGCTATTGCCGGGCCCCTCTCAGACTCCTCACTTACAAATGCCAGGACCTGGCATTTGGTACAAGCTTGCTGAACTCCCCCTCTCTGATTCTCCTGCTCACTAGGGTTTCACTGGAACAGATCTGGCCTCACTGATTCTGGGTGTGTGGGTGTCACTCCTGAGCTGGGCCCTTGGGATCTCAGTTTGTGTTTGCGGGCAGGCAAATCTTCAGAGATGTTTTATAACCAGCTAGGCCTCCAGCGTGGGCCGATCTGGGAGCTGTCTAATGACATCTGCCAGAAGGGCTCTGAAGGGGACTATCTTCAGTAGGTGTGGCCCACTGATTCCGTAGCCTGCTCTGCTAAGCCCACCCCACCCCCTCTGCTGTTGCCAGGACCTTCTGGCTGAAGGTGGCTCTGAAACACCACATTCCTCCTGGCTCAAGAGGGGTGGGTACACTCAGCTCTCCCCTTGTGCAGGGTTGGGCTGCATGGGTCAGGGCTGCTGTGTGTGGGTGTGGCTAGAGTCAGAGGTGTTTGCCTGCAGAGAAACTTCCTGCCTGGAGAGCCTAGTGTTGAGTGTGCCGCGGGATCTAGGGGTTGGCAGTAGGCTGGAGCGGCCAGTGAGTGGGGCTTGAGAGGAGGGTCCCAGACAAGAGGGAGGAATGGGGAGAAGGGGGCTGCTGGAGTTTGGGGAGCAGGTTGATTGGGTCAGTCGTCCAAGAGGCCTGTGGCCCAGGGGGATTTCAGGGAGGGGCAGGGGGCTGGGGTCCTGGGTGCAGTGCCCAAGTTCGTCCTCTGGGACTCCTCTGTGTCTCATCTACTCCTGGTTCTGAGTTGGAGCCTTGCTGGGTTTGGGGAAGGGCTGGGCCCCCTTTCTGCCCCCAGCTGGGTCCCTCGCTCTGGAGGGGACTCTGGGCTGGGACATGCTTCCACCCCTCCTCCCCCTCCCCAGCTCGAGGTGTCCCTGGGAACAGGCCCCTTCTTGCCTCCAGGAACTGGATGCACTTCCTTTCCTGATTCCGAATAGAACTCTATATAAGGGAAGGAAACAGCCAAGCAGGCGGAGAGCGAGCTCTGAGCTCCGGTGAATACGCAGCCTGGAAGGGAGGGCACAGGCCGAGGGAGGAAGTGGAGCCAGGACAGTGGTGGCTTCCTTCCCAGGACCCCCTGCCCGGCGCCTGACACCGCCTGGGAGGCCAGCGTCTTAAGCCAGGCTGGGGTTCTGCCCCGTGGGCCCCTGGACTTGGCCTTGCCCCCTCCGCCTCCCTCTGGCTGATACCCCTTTGTAGCTGCCGGACTGCTGAGTGCCCTCCAGTCCTGAAGGATGCAAACTCGCCTCCCACCTGGCTCCCAAGCCCACCCCTGGTCCCCTGTCTGGCCCACCCCCCCTGCACTTGCCTAGCTCACAGAGGCTGCTGGGGCTTTCTTCACTGGGGCCCAGTGGACCCGTAATGTGAACTCTGAGGTGACGGATTGTCCACAGATGACGGGTGTTTCTTTCCTCTGTCCTGGGACAGTGCGGGCTGAATTCCTCTGGGGTCATTGTCTGTATTATTCCTGACACCCCTGGTGTCACCTCAATGACCAGGGCTCAGAAGATGGCTGTGTCCTGGTCACAGTTCCCTGAGTGTGGCCCAGAGTGTGAGCAGGCAGAGCTGTGGGCAGCATGGACCGCTCTGTGAAGGGCAGGAAGCGAAGTCCGGGACTCCCCACCCCGGGAGTTGGGGAGTGGGGGAGTGGTACCCTCCTCTGCCCCAGGGTGGGGGCAGGAGCGTAGAGGCTGGGGGGGGGGGGGTCTGCCCAGATGTATGTTTTGTTGGGGTGGAGATGAAAGCACCTAGGTTTCAGGGCGCTGGACAGCCCCTTGTCTCTGAGCTTTGGGTTGCCTCCCCTCTTTCTCCTTCCCCTCATGACTGTGAGTGTTACTGCACATCTTCTTGCCTTATAAGCGCCCCACCTTCACCTCCCCCCAAGTCACTCTCCTACTCAGGCACCTTCAGTGGTTCTTCAGTGCCAGCAGGGAAAGTCTGAATTCCTTTGCTGGGTGTTCAGTGTCCCATGGTCCATCTGGGAAAGAGTTTGCGGCCCGGCTTCTTTCTTTATCTCCTTCAAGATGCCCTTCAGGGCTCTGTCTTCCTTCCCTTAGCCCACTCTGTGCCGCAGCCAAAAGGGGTTCTTTGGACACGTGAAACGTTCCTACCTCCATGTCTTGTGCCTGGGATTATTCCCACTGGCAATGCCCCCTCTCAGTCTCCACCTTTCAAAGCCTTATCCTCATACCTGCTTACACCAGGCTCTGAGCAAGGCGTCAGGATTCTCGATGAAAACGACTGATGTGCTTCTCGCCCTCACGGGGCTTACAAGGGGAGCGGGTGAGCCATACAGTAGATAAACGAAAGCAATGCGTCCTGGAGGCCTCACTCAGGTGCCCCCTCCTCCATGGAGTCTCCCTGGGTTCCCCCAAGTGCTCTCTGTGCTGTCACAGCCCCTGGCACATCTGCCCCAGTGTGTGCCTCGTCCAGCTGAGGAGGCAGGTGGCATGCTGGGAAAAGTGGGTCAGGCAGACCCAAGTGGCAGTCCTGGCACTGTCCCTTGGTAGCTGTGCCATCTCGAATCGCACAGGATGAACCTGGGCTCCTGGGCTTGGGGTTTACTTACTTAGGCATCTCGTGGCTCTGGCAGGCAGTCTCAATGGTACCATTGCCTGAGCTCCTGTAAGATGAGGAGATAAATGACCTACCTCAGGGGGGTCATGAAGAGTGAAGGGATAATATATACTGTGCTGGCAACAGTGAGCGTTGAAAACATTTTAGCAACTGCCATGTCTCCTTTTGCCATTGGGTAAGTTGCTTAACTTCTCTGAGCCTATTTACCTCAAAAACTTGTCAAGAATATTAAAAAAAAAATAATGTAGATAAAACACCCAGCTCAGTGATGCACAGTAGGTGCTCTCCAAATGCCAGTTTCCTTCTCTTCCATGCACCTTTTGGTGGCGTTCGAGGTGGGTGCTTGGAGTTGTTGGGGCAGGGATGTCAACAAGAAGTCTGGAAACAACCCAAGTGTCGGCGGACAGATGGATGGATAAACACAGTGTGGTATGCGCATGCAGTGGAACTGTATTCGGTTTGAAAGAGGAAGGCGACTCTGATACATGCAATAACATGAATGAATCTTGAAAACATTACGCTAAGGATTAGTTTGCTAGGATGGCCATGATCACGTACCACAGACTGGGTGGCGTCCACAACAGAAATGTGTTTTCTCACAGAGCTGAAGCCTGGAGGTCTCAGACCAAGGTGCTGACAGGTTTGGTTTCCTCCGAGGCCTCTCTCCTTGGCTTGCAGACGGCTGCCTCCTTGCTGTGTCCTCACATGGCGGTCCCTCTGTGTCTGCTTCCCTGGTGTCTCTCTGTGGGTCCTCACCTCTTTTATGAGGACACCAGTCAGATTGGATTAGGGCCCACCTGTGTGACCTCCTTTTAAACTTGTTTACCTCTTTAAAGGCCCTGTCTCTAAATACAGTCATATTCTGAGGTGCTGGGGGTTAGGACTTCAACATGTGAATTTTGGGAGATACAATTCAGCCCATAACACAAAGTGAAAGAAGCCAGACATAAAAAGGCAAATGTTGTATGATTCCTCTTACATGAGGTATATAGAGTAGTCAAATTCATAGCGACACAAAGTACCTTCCAGGGACCAAGGGCTGGGGGAGAAGGGAATGGGGAGTTATTGTTTAATGGACATGGGGTTTCTGTTTGGGAAGATGAAAACATTCTGGATGTGGATAGTGGCGATGATTGTACAACACTGAATGTCCTTAATGCCACTGAATTGTACACTCAGAAATGGTTTAAATGGTCAATTTTATATTATGTATATCTTACCACCATTAAAAAAAAAAAAGGACTAGCAAGAATTAGGGGGTAAAAGAGAACTTTTCTGCTCAGGATGGTATGCAATGCTGGATTCGGAGACTCAAGTGGTTCTAGTTTTGTCTGAGGGCAAGGCCGTCCTCTCCAGCTCCAGCGGCCAGAAGGACACCGGTGTGGGGAGGGCCAGACAAGTCTAGGAGTCTGGGGTTTTACGAAACCAAGGCTGAGACCTGAGGATGGGAGTCTCACCCAGCTGGGGACCAGGTCCTGTCACTTGCATGGCAGTGAGTTGATGAGAGGAGTGCTGGGCGAGTGCCTGGGTTTTCTCTTGCTCTGCCAAGAGCAGTGCCTGGAGACCATAGACCAAGATTTCACCTGCAGCTCGCCTCTTCCCAGCTGACTGACCCGGGGCAAGTGTCATGACCTCTTCGAGCCTCTGTTTCTTCATCTGTAAAATGGGAGCAATATTATTGAACCTGCAGATTGGAGGGTCTCAGAGAGATCACGCATATGGCAGGAATATCCCCCCTGCCTGGAGGATAGTAGGTGCGGAACAACTGGCAGTGATTTTTTACCCCTAGTGGTTATTACAGATGTCTTCCATCCTCAGGCCTTGAGTCGCTTTCATTCTTTCCACAAATATTTAGTGTGCACCTACTGTGTGCTGGGACTAGTATGATGCTCCCTGCCTCGTGGCACTAGTTTTCTAGAGGGGGGAACAGATTATAGACAAAAAAACCAAACACATCTATAATTACAAATTGTAATTAGGTCTGTGAAGGAAAAGATGTGGGTATAGGAGAGAAAATATTACATTTGTGTGAGTGTGCATGTGTGTATGTGTGAGTGTGTGTGTATGTAATTTAAGAGTCAGGGAGGGACTCTCTGGGGTAGTGACATTTAAGCCAAAGCCAGAAGGATGGGAAAGACCCAGCTATGCTCACAGCTGGGCTAAGAGCATCTCAGGCAGAGGGAACAGCGTATGCAGAGGCCCTGAGGAAGAACAAAGCTAGGTGTTTGAAGGACTGAGAGGAGCCCACCCCTTTTGTGTGGCTGTGGGTCCTGGACAAAGGAGGGTGGGTAGAAAATGCCGGTAGAGAGGAGGGTAGGGGCCAGGTCATGCAGTGAGCTCTCTGCCTGGGCTGGCTGCATTCTGGTATTTTAGATCCTCATGTCCTGGGGTGGGAATGAGCTCCAAGGGTGTGCCCTGTTGTTGGCATTGTGCCCAGAGACCTTTGAAGTTCAGAAAATACTAATGAGTGGGGGCTGATGAATACCAGGCATCGGCCCTCGTCTGGGCCTGGTAATACTCACCTCCCAGCTGCACCCCCCAGCTCTTCACCTCGCGGGCTCTGGAGACAGACTGCTCTGCTGCAGTGGGCTCGGGCAAATCGTTACCCTTTCTGTGCCTTAGTTTCTTCATCTGTGAAACGGGAATAATAACAGTATCTACTCCCTACATTGTTTATTAGGATCACGTGAGTCCGAGGAAAGGGCTCTGGACAATGACAGACGCATACCTGCACTCCATAAGCTTTCTGTCCCTGTTGCGCATAGTTCTGTGGAAACTAGTGCTTACAGGAGAGTCAGCACAGAGGGCAGGAACATGTTTCTGTCTGGAGCCAGACTGCTGGGTTTGCATCCTGGCTCCTAAGTTTATTAACCTCTCTGTGCCTCAGTCGCCTCATCCACAAAATGGGCGGCTCAGGATTGTTGGGAGAATTAGAGTTAATTTACCCAAAGTGTGAACTGAAGAACAGTGCCTGGCATATAGCAAGTGTGATGGGAGTATTTTCTGTGCTGCCTTTTTTTTTATTGTTGTTAGATTATTTTGGAGTGGAAATTCTCCCAAGAACCCTGAGCTGCCCATTTTGTGGATGAGGCGACTGAGGCAAAGAGGTTAATATAAACTGAGGAGTGGAGTGCATCATGCCTGATTGGCCTTCAGTGTGTATATGGGTCGTTGGCGGTACACTAGCGGAGGAGGGTCACCTGAGGCTGAGTTCCTGGGTATGAGCCCTGTAGTCCTGTGCTGCCAGCCCTGGGGACAGGAATGGATGTGAGGACTGGCACCGAGGACTCCTGCAGATACTCTGGAGTCTGCCCCCTAGCTTGGGTCCCCAAAGGGCAGTGGGAGTGGTCACTGCTGACACCAGGAGTGTGGGGCCATAGGGCATGGGCCACAGAGTGGCAGGGGGCCCTGGCTCTCCCTGGCACATTCCAGGCTCCTGAGAGGGTGGCCAGGGGCCAGGGTGCCGGAGGGAAGGAGAGAGCCTTTTAAGGAAACATTTCTCTGCTTAAAAAGAGAGAGGGGCGGGGCAGAGTTGGGGGGTGGTGGAAGAGAGAGAGAGAGAGAGAGAGAGAGAGAGAGAGAGAGAGAGACAAGAAACATGGAAACACACAACAAAGTTAGTGGGATGGCTGGCTGGTGGGCCTGGAATACGTAGCTGTGGGTGCCAGGTAGTGGAGGCCACTGGGGGCACCCTGGCATCAGGTCCTCTGACTGGGGGTCCATAGCTGTCCTTCAGATCTGAGTCCTTATGGGGTATCACCGTCTCGGGGTTAGGGAAGGGACCTGGGGTCGGGACGCCTGGGCCCCCATTCTTTCCACTGCCTTAGGGTGGTGCTGGGAGAGAGGGCTTCCTGAGCCTGTCTCTGAGTCTCTGAGGACACCTGTTCATTTTGCCTGTGCCTCAAATGTATTTGTAACCCCCCCCCCCCAACTTTCACAACCCTAGTCCCAAATGGAGAGAGGAAACCCACCCTGTGTAACGAAGAAAGGAGCAGAGCAGGGCACTGTCCTGTGGATTGCGCCTGCTCCCACTCAGAGTCTGTGGGGCCCACGGGTGATAGCAGGAGTGGAGAGAAGAGACATTGGGAGCCTGGCCCCAGGACGTTGAAACCTACAAGCTCCAGAGTGAGGTCTGGGGCCGTGGGCTAAGAAGAGAGAGAGAAGAGGCCGCTGTTAGATTAAGGACTCCTGCCCTGGAGATGCCTGGTGGGGAGAGCCATGTCTCCTGTGGCTGAGCCCTTGTCTGGTGGGCAAGGCAGGCAGGCAGCCCTGCAGGCCACAGCCACCGCTGGGACCTTCCCTTCCTGCCCATCTCTTCTCCTGGCACCCTGCACCCTACCCCTGGTCACTGATACACTGTGTGAGCTTGGGCAAGTTGTTTCACCTCACTGCGTGCCTTGCACCTCAGCTGGAGGATAACAGTACCTACCTTATTGGGTTGTTACCAGGGGTAAAGCACTGATGCCAATGCCTGTCCTATAGTACATATTCAGGAAGTGTTAGATATTCTTGATTTTCTTTTTGGCCTTGTATGTGATTATCCCACCAGTCCTGGAATCATGTTGAGTACAGGGCAATAGACATTGAGACAACTCAGGCCTCTTGGCTGGAGAGTGGGCGGACAGGGAGCCTGTAGCATGAGTGGGTCAAGAGCCAGACATTCTAACTCCCAGCCTCTCCCCCTTCCAGAACTTAGGGCACATTGTCATGCGGGAGTTGTCCCTTCTGGGCTGGTGTGTCAAGCCAGGGGGTCCTTTGGGCTGGTCAGAGGACAGAAGGGGCCGGGTGGAAAGGAGGGCCTGGCTGTGGGTGGCCTCTGGCAATGGCCACCTCCAGCCAGGGCTATGGGCTGTCCCATCACTGCTCCACTGGGGTGGTGGCTGGGGCACGGTTGCCCACTGTCCCGGGAGGCAGCCACTCCCTCTTTGGTCATCCATGGCTTGTGCCCAGATACCCTTATGCCCCAGGGAGAGCCTCCCCCTTTGTCCCTCTGTGGGCCCTTGCCTGGTACTCGGGTCAGGAATTGGAGCCAAGATTGAGGTATGAGCTCCAAGAAAAACGTGTCCCAGCTAGAAAAAAGGAACACATTGAGTCTCTGATAAAGGCTGCTGCTAATTGTCAGGGTAGAGGTTTGGCTGCCCGGCTTGGCTGAGGGATGTTATCTTAGGGTAGGGAGCAATCCAGCCCTCCCTCCTTCTCCCCTCAGTCTGTCTGGAGGCCCCAATTGCCCCCCCACCTCACCCCCCCACACACACATTAGAGAGGAAGATGAGGATGATGATAAAATAATAGCTCACCACCCATAGAGGGTACTTGCAACTCTCAAGGCCTTACACATTTATTAGTGACGCAGGCAGCTTTCTTTGGAAGAGCTGGCAGGGGCCCTTCACCAACCTGTTTCCCACACGCTTTGGGAAACTGCCAGCTGTCTGTAGCTCTGACCTTTGGGTGAGACACCTTGGCATTGGGGAGAACAGAGGAGGTGACTTCCTTTTCTAGAGGTCTTAAACATGTTTTTAAAAAGTTTTAAACAAATCTTACCAGATTGCAGAAAATTTAGGAAATAGAGCAAAGAAAAAACACACCGTATTTTTATTACCTTTTAACCCGCTGGTCTTTGAGTGTCTGAGTTTTTTTTTTAATGGAATTTAAAAATTGTGATGTACATTTCATTTTTGCCTCCTGCTGCTCCTCCTCCCCACCAAGCATTGTTGCCTAAGCACTTTTCCATGTCGCCACATAGTCTTCCAATAACCCGCAAACTGGAGCGTGTCAATGTGTGTGAACTGATGGACGGGGTGTCTGGCATGGAGGTGGCGGCTGTGGAGTGATCTCAGGAGGCCCTGGTTTTCTGTGGGGATGAAAGATGCTAACCTTGCCCTTTCTCTGTTCTTCCCACAGGTGGCTGCCCCCTGCATTCCTCCATCCAACCATGAACTAGTGGTGAGTGACAGTCCGTTCCCTACCCTGCCAGCCCCTCCTCCCCTGTTTCCTTTGTTCCCAGCTGCAGCTTACTTTAGACCCAAGCATGCTGGTAGCCCCCAAGGGTGCTGGGCGATTAGGTAAGGGGAAGGAGGGGGCCATATCCCGAAGCTGAAGCCGGACTGGGGGGAAATGAGTCATGAGGTCCCTTCTGATGGGTTGCAGGGCCTCCGATTTCAATCTGGAGACTAAAGTCCTTGGAAAAAACCCATAAAAGGGCATCTCGGCCAGACTTTAGGCCTGGCCAGGTGCCTGTTGTCCTGGGGCTTACAGGACCAGGGGATGGCATCTCCTTCCATCCGCCTGGTCCAGGGTCAGATGCCCTTCCGCTGAAGGCAGGGGGATGGATGGCATGACCCACAGAATTCATCTACCTGGGAAGTTGCTCACATTCAGGTGGTCTGTTCCATTTCCAAGTTTTTTTGGCTGACTCTGCTTTCCTGCTCTCTCTCCAGGACCCCACTCTTCCCTTCCTGCCCCAGTCTAGCTACTAGGAAAGCATGGGCGGGGGCCGGGCTCCTTTGAGTTGTGGGCTGTGGAGAGCGGTCTGCTCCAGACTGATCCCAGCTGCGCTAATTGGAATCTTGGGAGCTTTCCCTCCATGCCCTCTCACTGCCTTCTTACCCTTCAGAGGTCCCTCCTGCTCTCTACCCACCACTGGAGGAAGGCAGGGCCCTGGAGGCTGGAGGGGAAGGGGTCGAAATGTGTGCAGGTGTGTGCGTTTGCACGTGTGCATGTGGGGAGGTGTATCTTGGAGGGCCCGTGTGGGCACAACCTGATCTGCTGGTGCAGAGGGGCTGGTGGTGACACATGTGGGTGGGTTCTGGGGGAGGGGGCAAGGATGTCATGGGGCCCAGGCAGTTGCAGGTGTCCTCACACCTGTGTGGTGACCTGCTCAGCCTGGATACTGGAATCTCATTCAGGCCACCTGATCTCCTCTCCTCCAACACACATTTGCCACGTGGCAATGGGCCAGTTTTGCCCTCTTTGTGGGCCTCAGTTTCCCTTTCTGTCGAAGACAGGGATTGAACTAGTTGCTCAAAAGGTCTTTTCAGTGCAGATACGCATTCCCTCCATTCAGGGTCGCTAATGGAAAAAAATAATGTGTTAGTGCTTGTGACTTTTAGATGCCACATGAACCCAGAGCAGTGCCACTGCTCTCTGCCCTCCCGTCTAGGCCCTGCCGAGCTGTTTCCCTTCTTTGCAGGGGCCCTTCCTCCCTTGTCTTACTGGGCTCAAACCCTTCTGGGCTGCAGCTCTGCCCAGCTGTGCTGCTCCAGATGTCGGGTGTTATTCGCACAGAGCTCAGTTGAAGGTCATCTGACAACAGTGGGGGTGAGGGCCGGGTGCTTCGGGGATGAGGCCGGAGTGCAGGCCTGGCTAGGAGCTGCCAGTGACAAATCTCTCTGGGATTTCGGAAGGACACCCTTGGAAGGCTGGCAGGAGGGGTGAGGCAGGGTGAGTGGACAGCTCATCGTTCCAACCCAAGTGCCACTTCGCCCCTGAGAACACAATGTCCTTGGCTGGTCTAGGATCGCGGGGGGTTTGGGGTTTAGGGATCTCCAGGCAGAAGGCAGCTGTCTGGCTGCCCGGAGCCTCATGAGCTTCGTTTACATGAGGAGGGTCAGGGACTGGGGCAAAGTGAATAGGTTGCCATTCCAGCTGGTGGGATTGCAGTCAGCACCAGAAGGGGCTCCTGCCTGAGCGACTTCATGGACTCTTGCCATCTCTGTGACATGCCGCACCTGTGCAGGGATCCTGTCCTTCACGGAGGTGACACCAGATTGTGCTTTTTCAGAACCATCCCCAGCAGTGGTCAAGCGCCTGGGAGTTAGACCACCTCCCTCTGCGTCCGCGTTCTCCTGTCCCTGGGCGTGTGACCTTGGACACATTGCTTAACATCTCTGGACCTCACTTTCCTCTCTGCAGATTGGGAGTTAGTAATAGGACCTACCTTGGAAGGTGAAGAGACTAAAAGGAGCAAATTAACCCATTGAATTCATCTGGATTCGGAACCCTCCAATGGCTGCCCACCTCACTTGGAATAAAAGCCCCAGGTTCTTTCACTGGACTGCACAACCCTACAGGACAGGTTTCCTCTCTGACCTCATCTCCTTCGAGAAGATCTCTCCCTCACTTACTCTGCTCCAGCCACCTGGCCTCTTGCTGGTCTTTGAACATTACCAGGCAAGATGCTGCCTCAGGACCTTTGTATTTGCTGCTCCCTCTGCCTGGAA
The DNA here is from genome assembly GCF_057876585.1 of Rhinolophus sinicus. NCBI lineage: Eukaryota > Metazoa > Chordata > Mammalia > Chiroptera > Rhinolophidae > Rhinolophus > Rhinolophus sinicus. The sequence continues at coordinate 196,447,179 of NC_142517.1, read as the reverse complement.
TACTTCCCTCCTCGCCCTGCCCAGCAGTTACCTGAAGGACTCTTTCCCTCCCCCAGGTCTTACTCAAGTGTCAGCATTTCCCTTCCCTTAGCAACTCTATCTCCCTTCCTTTTTTTCTTTGCGCCCGCCCCGCCCCTCCGGCCCCCCCCCCCCGGCCCCCCTGAATGCATCACTGTCTGATATGGTATGGTCTTACTTGCTTATCTTGTTTAAGAGGCTCCCCTTACACCAGCATGTAAACTCCATAATGACAAGGGATTTTTATCTCTTGTGTTCATTGCTATATCCCCACTGTCTGGCATACAGTAGGTACTCAATGCATGTTCGTTGAATGTCTGGAAGAAAGGCATTCAGCTGGATGCCTGGTGCAGATTAGGGGCTCAATAAACAGGGCAGCTCCGCTGTTGCTCTTATTCCTTGCTGATAGGTGATGGGGGTCTATTAAGAGGGCGGGGCCTCCAGCTGGGAGCTCTGTGTTGTCCCTGGGGAATGGGAAAGTGGCCCAGGGGAAACCGGGAGAAAGTTTGGCTCCCCCCAGAGAGCACTGAGCACCTGTTTCCTCACAGCGGGTGAGGCAAGTGCTCTGAGCAGGTTCACAAGAGGGAGGAAAGGGCGGGCTGTATTTTTCCTTCCTTTTCCATTCTCTGCCTGCCCTTCAGCCTCTGTGGGGCTGGTCTCTGCCTTCCCTGCCCCCTCCCCCTTGCCTCACACTGTGTGTGTGTGTGTGTCTGTCTGTGTTATGTTTTCTCTATGTCCCCAGCTCACCCATCTTGCTTAAATCCGACCCCCCTGGTATCAAGACCATCATCCTTGGGCACAGGATTTTGGCCTAGCGTCCAAACACATTTTCCTGCCTGTGCCAGGCCAGCCAGGGCAAAGTGGCTTAATCTTCAACCCATGTTTTCATCTTACTTAACAGATGTAGCCCAAGACCTTGGGTGGAAGGGTCCTAGGGTCCACTGGTGGGGGCAGGATGGAGAGGGGAGAGGCCTTGTTTGCTATGGACACTCCTGATTCTTGGAAAGAGCTGAAGCAGCTTTTCTCAACTTCTGAAAAATAAGAGACAAAAGGAATTTCCCTAGGGTGATAGCCAAATGGAGTGACCACCGAGGTCGGCCGGATGTTGAACCTTTCTGCACATGCAGCCTGGCATCCAGGGGCCCTGGGCAGGAGAGACAGGCCAGCCCCGTGGAGAAGGCTTGAAATGTCCTTGTGAATCCAAAGTCAGGGTGGGAGCCTGTGGAGGAAGAGGTGCCTGGGGAATGGGAATGCCAGCTTGGTTTCTCTTATAATAGTAATCAGAGCAATAGGAAAAATTAGCCCTTGTGTGGAACTTTCTATTTGCCCACCTTCATTCTGAAAGTTTTACACAAAAAAACTCACGTATTCTTCACAACAGCGCAGTGAGGCAGCTGCTGTGATTATCCAGCATCACAGGGGACCGGAGGCCTAAGGCCGCAGAGATACTCAGTGGGAACCTGGGATTTTGACTCAGCTGTCTGGCACCTCCCACGAATAATGACAAATGATGACAAACGTCACTCTCACTTTTCAAAGCCCTTCCCTTGACACTGGGCCATGGAGCCCATGGTAACTTGTGGTGAAGTGTGAAGTCCGGGCAGGTGTGAACCCATCCTGGGTGGGTGGGAGGAGCACGTTGTGTGGAAGAGCAAACAGGCTCTGAAAGGCTAGGTGACTGGTTCACAGTCATGTGGCGATGGCTGGGGCCGGGACTGGGTCAGGAGTGGGGTTTTGGAATCCTGGTTCTGCTTTCTCCCCAGGCACCCTCTATGCTTGCTGCTAATGTAAATACCTGATGTTGCCAGGTGGACGTCTTCTGGATTTCTTCTAAACAGCACCAGCCAGAAGTCTACCTAGCAAGCTGTTCTCTTTGCCAGTGGGCCTGGGATTTCGGGGAGGGTCTCTCCATCCCTCTGTCTGCCATCCATTCTACTAACAAACATTTCCTGAGCACCCACCTGGTGCCAGACACTTTTCATGATGGGGCTGCATGCAAGGCCCTTTCCTACCAGAGTGCCAGGCCTTCTAGAAGGCAGGTGGGCATGGATCAGGCTTAGAGCCACAGGAGTGAGAGGACTTTAGATGCTATCTAGTCAAATCCTGCTCTTTTTCAGATGAGGAAACTGAGGCCCCAAGATGTTAAAAATCTAATTAATTTTTTTACTGTGGTAAAATATGCATAACATAAATTTACTGTCTTAACCATTTTTGAGAATACGGTGAGTGGTATTAAGTACAGTCATATCACTGTGCAACCATCACCACCGCCACCTCTAGAACTCTTATAAAAACAAAAACCTCTGTACTGATTAAACTTCCTCTCCCGCTCCCCCTGGCAACCACCATGCTACTTTCTATCTCTGAAGTTGATGACTCTGAGTACCTCATATAAGTGAGATAGTACAATATTTGGTCACTCGTGACTGGGCTATTTCACTTAGCATAATAACCTCAAGCTTCGTGTGTCAGAATTTCCTTCCTTTTTAAGGCTGAGTAATATTCCATTGGATGTGTATATAACAGTTTGCTTATCCGTTCACCTGTTAGTGGTCACTGGGTTACTTACACAATTTAACTATTGCAAATAATACTGCTATGAACATGGGTGTGTAACTACATCTTTGAGTTTCTACTTTCAATTCTTTTGAGTATATGCCCGGAAGTGGAAATGCTGGATTATATGGTAGTTCTGTTTCTGATTTTTTTGAGGAACTGCCATACTGTTTCTCACAGTGGCTGTATCATTTTATATTCCCACGAATAGTGTACAAGGTCCTAATTTTTCTAGATCCTTGCTAAAATTCTTTCTTTCTTCTTTCTTTCTTTCTTTCTTTCTTTCCCTTCCTCCCTTCCTCCCTTCCTCCCTTCCTCCCTTCCTCCCTTCCTCCCTTCCTCCCTTCCTTCCTTTCTTTCTTTCGTTCTTTCTCCCCTCCCCTCCCCTCCCCTCCCCTCCCCTCCCCTCCCCTCCCCTCCCCTCCCTTCCCTTCCTTTCCTTTCCTTCCTTCTTTATTTTTTTGTTGGTGATAGTAGGTATCCTAATGGGTATGAGGTTTTCAAATGACTTTCCCAAGGTGTCCTAGTGTCAGATTTGGGCGAGAAGTCACCATACTGCCTCATGGAAGAAGAGAGGCTGTGATGTTAATTAACCCCTCAACCCTGGCACTGCCATCATAGAAAATGGCTGGGGGTCACTTTAGTTAGTTTGAGCTCCAGTCCCTGATGAATTTCATTCTAGAGTACAGGGTGGGCCATGGGTGGCCATCTTTGGGAGCTTCTGGGAAATGGAGCAATGCCAGGAGACAAGAGCCCTAGAGAGCCTTGATTTTCAAAGGAGAGAGCCAACTCTGGGCATTGCCTTCCAAAGAAGACCCCCAGAGTGGTGAGGGGGTTGGAAATCCCAGTTTGTGCAGTAGCTAGAGCAGCTTAGTCTGGAGAAGGAAAATAAGGGGCAGGTGCAGAATGGGAGTGAGAACATGTTGAAGGACAAATGGGCTTATTTTCTGTTGCTCCCCAAAGCAGAGCCTGGTAGGTGGAGGTTCTTACCGAGAGCAGGAGACCTGGGTGTAAAGGAAAGCTCCCTAACACGTAAAGTGGCCCAACAGGCCTGTCTGGGGGAGCTGCTGTCCGTCACTGGAGCACATACTCGCCAACCCCTGTTAGGAGTAAGTGGGTGCTGATGGAAAGTTGCTTCCCTGGGGAGACTTTGGGTGGACGTCCTCAGGGCCCGTTGAAGTCCTGCTGTCAGGCTGGGCTGTGAAAGGGCACGGTCCCTGGACGTCAGGGCATCCATGAATGTGCTGACCACCTCCTGTATCCCCCTCACTGGGAGAGGTCCCAGTTGCGTGAAGAGCCTTGCCCTCAGGGGACCATGCTCAGTGGGAAAGAGACAGCTATACTGTGGAAAGTAATTAGTGCCTGACTCAGGGGTTCTGACCGGAGTTAGCCTTAGGGTGCAGGGAAGGAAGCAATCAGTTGTGCTGTGATGGTGGAGGAAGTCTGCCTCCAAGTCCAGTTTAGAATTTGAGCAAGAGAAAGAGAGGAGGGAAGAAGGAGAAGGGGCCTTCCAGAAAGTGGCAGGGCTGAAACAGAGATGGGGGAGGGCCTTAGTACAAATTAGCAAGCCTAATGGGGGCTGGGCCAAATCCAGTGCCCTTGCTGGGGGTCAGGCAATGTTGGGGGGGAGGGCAGGCAATGTTGTCTTACTTTGGTGGCTCTGGTTGGGCTGCTGGTGAGAGCAGCCAGAGTGTGGAAACAGAGGTGGGAACGAGTATGGCGTGCATGGTGGGCAGCGAGGAGGTGTGAGCAGAGGCTGCAGGTAGAGGAGAAAGGGAAACGCAGTGGAGTCCACCCCAGGAGGAAGGGGCCACATAAAAGAGGAGTCCAAAAGTCAAGTTGGAGAACTTGATCTTGAAGAGCCAAGCACTGAGAGCCATCATGAGTCCTTGAGTGGGGAAGTGACCCAAAGCTGGGTTTGAGAGCCGGGAGTCGGCTGTTAGCTGTGGGATGTGGCTCGTTGGTGCGGGTGCTGCCAGGAGGAGGGCTAGGAAGACCAAATAAGGCTGGTGCAGGTGCTCAGCGTGGGGGGGGGGGGAGAGGATTTGGGCAAGGGCAGCCAGCGGGGCCTGGAGGAAGGCACAACAGAAGCAGACTCCCAGTAACCTGGCTGATGAGGAGAACAGACCCAGTGGGGAGCCTGGCAGGAGGGGGCGAGAAATATCCCAGCCTGGCTGAGGCCAGACTGGTGAGTGGGTGTGAGCTGGGGGGTGGGGGTGTCCGAAGTTGCCTAGCCTCCGCCGGGAGTTGGATGCTGGGACCCTCAGGGTGAATTGAGGAAGGCCTGAGGACAGGAGTGGGCTTGCCCAGGCCCCTCCCCAGTGTGTGTGTGTGTGGGGGGGGGGAGGGCGGGGGGGAGGGTGCAGGGAAAAGCAGGCATCACATTCCATTTAATCACATCCAGCTTGTTCTTTTTCTCTGGTGGCCTCTGCCTGCCTGGGAGAGGATGTGGCCCCTGCAGCAACTTCACCCAAACACTCAGGGGACCCAGGCTGCCGGTTTCCCCTCCCACCCTGGCCAGGCCCAGCCCTCTGCTCTGCGCCCTCCCTCCTGCGCCTGACTCTCATGCTCCCGTCAGCAACCCCTTCTCAGGATGGTGGGAAATAGCATGTGGTGAGGGGTGAACACAGGCTTTGCGGTGTAGACCTGGGCTTGTATGGAGCTAGCCAACCACCCCGGAAACTCAGTTTCCTCATTTGGTTCAAAGTGCTCCTCCTGCTGCTGCTGCTGCCACTGCTGTAGTTATTTTTGTTATCTGTTGATAGTCCCCCTAGGCAGGCTATGGGGTGTATAATGTGCCATCCCTGCCACACCCCCTCTAAGTGCCCAGTAAATGGCACTTCCCTGCCTTTCTTTTTTGCTTTCAGCCCCCTCCCTTCATCTGCTTAGGGTTCTATTTTTGGAACAAGCGAGCCTGGAATAACTTGCTCTGGGTCCTGGGGCTGAGGACATCCCAGCCCCCATGGCCCTGCCCACCAGCTCCCTTCCCTTCCTCATAGGCAGTGCTGCCCGTGACCTCATAGTTCGTCGCCATGGCAGTAGATGTGATGTCACGGGGTCTTTTTGGCATGAAAAACTGCCTGGATTCCAGGCCTCCCAGGGGGCAAGAGTGGGGAATGCTGGAGGGGTGGAAAGGGGGAGGGTGTGAGGAATTTCTGGACGGAATGTTCCTCTGGAGGCTGAGTCTACATTCTGCGCCAGCCCCCCTCCCCCCAGCCCCTGGCTTGGGCACCTCCCCCCATCCTCTATGGCCCTCTGCCTTTTCCTCCCTCCAAAACAGCTGCCCACAGATACATTTTTTCCCAGCCCACCCTCCCTGCAGGCCACCAACATGTCCTACTGTGTGAAACTCCAGGCAGTCGTCCCAGCCACCCCAACCTCTGCAGAATGGCTCCTCCTGGGGCCCACGCAGTTGGCGGTGGGCATGGGGAGGGGTTGCATGTCCTTTTTTGGAAAAACAAACTGAGAAAAGGATGTACAGCGTCCCTTATCCATCCTGTGGTTTACAACCCCTCACATTCAGGAAGTTCTCTCTGATGTCTGGTCTCAGTCTCTCCTACTGCAGTGCATTTCCTCCTCTTCCTATGGAAGTGCATTGAAGACATCTCTTTCTCCTCAGGACCTGAGGCAGTCAGTCTTTAAGTCACAGAAAGCTTGTTCCCGATAGGAGGGCAGTTGATTTAAGTTGAATGAAGATCTTCCCCAGGGAGAGGAGACAGAGCGTGAGGGCATGCAAAGAGCAGCGTTCAAATACCAGCTCTCCTACCTGCCGACGAGCTGTGTAATCCTGCGCAAGTTATTTAATCTCACGGACCCTCAGTCTCCTCACCTGTAAAATGGGGTACTGCTGACGTTGAGCACATTGGTTATGAGGGTGCTTGTGAGGAGAGATGCTCATGAAGGTGAAGAGCCGAATGCTGTGCCCAGGGCTGCATCAGCACTTAATGGGGAGTTGTTAGTGCATTAACATTATGAAAAGGCATCTCTAGGCCAAGGCCAGGAAGAGGCAGGCCACTAGGCAGCCAGGGTGCAAGATACGAGGAGACATTGCTCTCAGGATTGTGTGGGCACACTTTCAGCAAATTGAGAATGAATGCTTCCTTGAGTTTCCTGCCCGTAGCGTCTCATCCCAGTCCCTGCCTTGCTCCAGACTCCAGGGTTCAGATCTTAGAGCAGAGTGATCCATGAAGAGCAAGGCTTGGCTGTCCGGTGCCGCCAGGTCCAAACTCTGCCACCTGTGCCTGAGCTGCATTCGAGTTGTCCTGCTTGGGGCAAGGACATTCTGGAAGACCCCTGGTGAGGCTGTGGTCAGCTGCTGTCAGCTTTGGAGAGACTGGGTCCTTAAGATCCAGGTTTGTCCTGGGACTGGGCAGTGGGTGGGCTCCATTTGCTCTGTCCTTATGCAGCTGAATCTCAGGGGGAAGAAAGAGAAGACCCATCAGGGACCCTGAAGTGCCCAGCTGACCTTGCCAACAGGCTGGCTGGGGACTGGCTGAGGGGCAGCGAGGTGAGCTCAGCGGTGAGCTCTACAAGATCTGATGCCAACCTCCTGCCATGAACCTCACTCTGAGAGGCTGGGCGAGTCATACCTCTCTGCGCTTCAGTTTCCCCATCTGTGAAATGGGGAGGGAGGAGATGGAATCTGTAGTCCCTCCCAGAGCTGATGTTCTGAGGAATGGTGTACAAGGATGGGTGTGGGGAGTGTGTGTGTGTCTGCATGCTTAAGGTAGGGTGACATCTGAGGCCTAGTGGGGCTCTACTGGCCCTTACAGCTCTGGGGCTGCCACCACAGCTCTGGTGGCCTGGGAGCTTTCCTACAGCATACCCAGACCTCCCTGCGGGGCCTGGGGCAGGGTGGCCTCAGGAGAGATCCACCCTCATGTTACCAGTCCCTTGCTTTTTTCATTCCCATTTGTCCCAGAGCTGGCAGGGCCTGGGAAAACAGAGAAGCAGGACTTCAGTCCCTGGAGGGCTAGGGTAGAGGAGAGGGGTGGGGAGCACAGCATGCATACTGGGCCGTGTTTGCAAACACTGCAGGAAAACACTGGGTGTTTAGGTCAGGAGGGGTTTTTGGAAATTTTTAGCTCCTCAGAAAGCATCTCGACCAGTAAGTTGAAGGCATCTGATGGCTGGCAAGTGTCTTCCTGTGGCCGGCCTCCAGCTGGCACTGGGGAAGGGGTGGGGGCCAAAGGGACGGTGTTCAGATGATTGCTGGCAGGGAGAGAAGTTTCTCTTGCACTGCTGAGGCCTGTGGTTTCTAATATTGACTCGGACTCCCTGGTCAGCTTCGTGCCAGACCTGGGAGGGGTGGGGCAGGAGGGTCACGGTGGGGCAGGGTGGGCCTGGGGAGGGGCTGGGCCTGGGGAGTATGGGGTGGAGACGACAGATAACTGCTAGCATTTACTGAGAGCCTTCTGAGTGCCAGGTCCTGTTCGAAGTGCTTTGTGCTGCCATGTGTTTGATTCTCACAACACAGTGCCATGCAGTGCTGTTGAGGAGCAGAAAGGACGACGTGTGTGACCTGCTTAAGGTCACACAGTTAGCAATAGAGCGAGCGAGGATGTGACCCCAGCGATACGGATGCTGTTTGCTGAGACCAGTGCTTCTCAAAGTGTTATCCCTTGACCTGGAAACCTGTTAGAAATGCACATTCTCGGGTCTCGCCCGAGGTCTACTGGATCAACCCTTTGGGGAAGGGCCAGCATTTGTGTGTCAACACAGTCGATTCCAAGGCGCACTCAAGGTCAAGGCCCCCTGGCTCACACTCTGCTCTGTGGGGAGTCAGACTCGAGGCCTCCGAAAAGGCTGACGAGGGCTCTTCAGGGCCTGTAATGGCCTGGGACAGGCACTTCCTCCCCAACTTCTCCATCTCACCCCAGTTCTATCCTTTCTGACCCACCCAGTCCAGGGAGGCTGGTTCAGCAGAGTGAAGAGTGAAGGCTTTGAAGTTGGGGGTGCTGGGTTCAGATCTCAGTTCTGTGGTGTGGACTGTGCGCATGGAAGGTCCCTGTGATCTGCCCTTCAGGAGGGCTCCTCCTCCCCTCGGGGGCCAGAGAAGAGGCAGTTCTCCAGCCCACGGGCTCTCTCCACGGGAGTGTTACAGAGCCCCAGACCAGAAGAGGCAGGCGGGGGTCAGAGGGCCACATTTCCTCGTGGGCTTATTTGCCCCCTGCCCAGTGGCATGTAGCTCAGGAGCTGGGGCTCTGGGAAGTGTCTGGGTGAGGATTAGGGCTGCGCTTGGAGGGGGAAAAATGTGGTATCTGTACTCCTCTAGAGCCCTCCTCAGACTCCAGGTGAGCCGACCTGGGGGCTGGGGGGTGGCTGATGCCCCTCCCCACCTCCTACCCCGATCCTGGATGCTGTCCTCCTTCATCCATTCCAAACTGAGTTGGCCCTGAACTACTCAGGAGGTTTCATCCCCTGCAAGGAAGTTTTGGCCTCAGCCTCTGGTCTTCTAGGCAGTCGGGGTAAAGTCTGGGCCATTTCCAGAAAGAACGCCATTGCCTTCAGCTTAGCCGGCTTTCTTCCTCCATGCCCGTCTTTGCCCAGTTGTCCCCCCTGGGGCCAGAACCTTTCAGAGGTCAGTCTGTCCATCCCCCTGTCTTCAGACACAGACAGCTCACTCCTCAGGCCCCGGGGATGGGATTGAGGCAGGCGTTACCTATTTTGAGATACTCTGTCTTAACCGGGTCCACGCTTATCTTGCCAAAGGCTTGCTTCATGACCTTGCCTGTCGTACTCGTGTCCTTCTGTGTGGCTCAAGGGCCCCTTCACCCACTTTGCCGAGTTGGAAACGGAACCCTAGAGTCTGTGGTCAGGAGGTAGCCTAGAATGGGGTTTCTCTCCTGTTTTGGGGGAGCCCTAGGAGCCCACTTTTCAGGATGCCTTTAGCAGGAAGCACTTCTGCTGGTCTGGGAAGGGGAAGGGTGGCAGCAGGGTGAGGGAAAGGATCAGTCCACAGGTGTTTATTGATGGCCTGCGATCCATAAATCACAGTCCCTGGCATGAGGAATATGGCAACTGCGTTGAAAAACTGTTGCTTTGAATCTGGTTTGGAGGCAGGTGGGCTAAGAATCACAAATAAAACAATAGTTGGGGAATAAGACATGATCCCATGATGAGCTTATTCATATGCTAAGGACCAGATAAGTGGCATAGACAGCAAGGCTTATTGGAGTTCAGGTGGGAGAGAGAATTCTCCTTGCTGTGGTGTTCAGGGAGGGCTTCATGGAGGAGGAAAGCTTGTAGGAAAAGAGGGGAAACGGTTTCACAAGCATATGCTTGGATGTGGGAGTAAGCAAGGGGGTCTAGGGTGATCTGGATGGAGCAGAGCTTTAGGGCATGCAAATTGAGGTCTGCAAAGGGGCGGGGCCAATGGTGGGGGGCTTTGAAAGTCCACTGAAGATTTAGGACTCTGGTAGGCCTCTCACTCTGGCTGCTGCGATTTTACACAAAGAGCAAGAAACGCAGAGCCCAAGGTGAGGCTCAAATCATGTTGTCCCCATTAGCAGTCCACGACTTTGGGCCACTCATTTAACTTTTGCTAATCTGTAAAGTGGGGCTCAAAAGTGATAAAAGTACCTGTTTCACTGGGTTCCTGTGAATAAATGATCTGGTGTCAGTGAAAATGCCAGTCATGGAGGAACAAGAGTGACTATTACTTTCTCCTTGTTCCTTTTTGAGGGGTCGGTGACTGAGGCAGAGGCCTGGGTTAGGTTTGTCAAGCTGGATGTTTCTAGTACCTATAGGATGTTTTTCATTTTCCAAACTGTGTCTCCCAAGCTTGGGACAACCAGGTGACGTCTGAGTCTTGGGTTGGCGTCATGTCCTGCCTCAGGAGGCATGCTGCCCCTCACGGCCACCAGCCCCGGAGAGAACCAATCCAGGGATGTTTCTCCTCACACTGTTTTCTCCCTTTCTCCGCAGCCCATCAACACTGAGAGTGTACCAAAGAATGTAGTGGACACGGTGAGTGACAGTAGGCGGAGTGGGGTGGGGGTGGGGGGGAACAATCTGGGGAGGCTGGAAAGAGGAAGATGCATTTGGGGAAAGTGAACAGTTGTGTTTGGGGACATCCTTCTGGAGTAGATTTGGGGAACTTGGGGGAAGTGGTGGGGACATGGGTGACTTTGCAAGCAGGGCAGCTGACCAGTCTTTGTTCAGAAATGGATTGCTGAGGAACTAGGCAGGCAGACGGAGCAGGAGAGGCAGGGGTGGGAGTGGAGAGGGGGAGGTCAGTGGTTAAATGTGGGCCTCTTTATTAAATATGTAGAAAGTGAGGAAGCCAGGCAGATCTTTCCAAACATCTTTCTGACTTAGCAGAGGCAATTTCCTCCAGGCTGCATGGAGGAGGAAGGGAAGAAAGTGGGTGGGTCCTGCAGTAGGGAAACCGAGGTTTGCAGCTGAGAGGTGTCTCCTGGCAATGGCCCACACGAAATAATGGGCTTGGAGATGGAGGCCTTGGGTTGAAATCCTAACTCCTCCAAACTTCTAATTGGGTGGCTGTAGACAAATCTAGGGCCTATCTGTGCCTCAGTTTTCTAATTTGCAAAATGGGAATAATAATATCTCCCATAAGAGTGGTTATGAGACACAGAAGAGGGTTTGGTTAGCTCTGAGGCACCTTTAGTGGGGAAAAAAAAGTGAAGCAAACAACCAAGTCCCTCCAGACCCTTCTGCCAACCCCCTCACCCCCACCCCTACTAAACTCAGCAGGTGAAACACCTGGTGCCTATTGACTGCTTTCCTTGACTCCCCTCTCTGACTGCCTTGTTTCTGTCTCCAGGGAGAAGGAGCCTTCCGGGGTGGAAACACACGGAAAAGCCTTGAGGAAGACGTAAGTGTTTGAAGGGGGCAGAGAAGGATGTGGCTGGGCACCTGGTGCCCAGAGGGAATGGTGGTGGGTGGGTGATAACTCTCTCCTGTCTTAGTTGGTGGGGTGTCCCTTCCTCCTCTGCAGAAGGGCACGTGGGGGTTTCCCAGCTCTGTTGCTGAGCAGGGGAGGAGGGGATGCAGTGGTGAGCAGCCCCCAGCTACTTCCATACTGAGCTGCAGTCTTGGCCTTGACCTCCAGCTCAGCTGGATCCAGAGCACATTTGCCCATCGCTTTGCTCTGTGAGTTTGTCACCAAGGTAAGGGCAAGGAGGATGGGCAACCCTGTAGCAAGAGGGACTAAGGAGAGATGAAGAGGGACCCCTGAGCCCTTGGAAAGTCATCAGAACTAGGGGAACCGCAGGCTCCGCTCCTTTGGAGAGAGGTCTTTGAAAATGGCAGAATCCTCTGTGTGGCTTAAGAGCCATTGATTCAGGAGGAAGCTGAAAGGTGGGACAAGCTGTCCCACCGTGCTCCTCCTCCCACCAATTTTTGGTGGAAGTCAATGAGCAAATTCCTTTACTGAAAGGATCCCAGAGGAGGGCAGAGGGGCTCTCCCAGAACCCTGCTGTGAGCAATGCGTGTGTCTGGGCTTGCGCTTACACCCCCGGGGCAGACACCTGACAGAGCTGGGCCCTGCTCTCTCTTCCCCAGTCTTCTCTGACAATTTGCCCCTCGGCTGGCCTCTCCATCCTTGTCCGCTCTGATCTGCAGAGGAACAGGGAGTGGTTTTGGCGGTTGGCACAGGGGGAGCTGTTGATGGCATGAGGCCCTATCATCTGACAGCTGCCTGACCCATGGTGGGGAGGGCCCCAGAGGGAGGTGCTGGGGCAGCAGGAGGCAGCTCCTGCAGGCGGCCGGCCTCACTTCTGTGGCGAGCCCGCTGCTACTGCCATTGCCACACTGCCCTGGGGCAGCCCTGCACGACGGTGTCCTCCAGGAGGGGCAGGGACATGCCTCTCAAACTAGTGGGGAAGCCTCTGTTCAAGGTATGAGTGGGGCACCGCACTGGGGAGGGGCCGTTTTCCAAGCGTGTGATGTTTCTGGGTGCAGGGGAGAAATTAATCTTTCGTGTACCTACTGCTGAGGATTAAATGGCTCCATGCACACAAAGCATGTACTATATGCTCAGTAAATGTGAGCTTTTCTTATTACTGTTATTTTGACTGAGGGCCAGGAGCTGGGCTGGGTATTTTTTGATCCCCATGACATCCCCTATGGCAGATGCTATGGCCCCATTTTGTAGATGTGTAAACAGAGGCTTGGCAGAGCTCAATGACTCAATGAACGCCTTTTTTTTTTTAACCTCTTCTTGGGACCACTGCTTGGATCTGGTGTTACCCAGGATGCCTAACCCTTGGCTGGGGAGAGGGTGATGCTGTGTGAACCAAGCCTTTTAGCCAATGGTTTGGACACTCTTTATTAGTCAAGTCCTAGAGCTGCTGCTCCCATAACCCCAGCCTGGGCCAGACAGATCCTATAAGGTAAACCTGCAGTAAGAGAGAGTGAAGTTAGACATCACGAAGAACTTTTTGACACGAGGGTGTGTCCTCTTGGTCCTGGGGAAGAAAAAGGTGGCCATTTAGTTGGGACTGGAGGTTTATTTTTAGGAGAAAGTGTTGATCTAGGATGAATGTGTGTGTGTCAGGGATGGGTAAGGGCTAAGCAGATTCCAGAATGGCCTATGTACTGCAAAGAGAGGAAACCCAATTTTTAAGGCTCCCAGACACCTATCCCAGGTTGGGTGATCCTGGGTCATGGAGTCAGTCCCCTGCCAGCCGGTAGGCTCTCCTGCAGTCTGCCCCAGGTGGGGGGACCCATTTTCGTGGCGGCATGATTGAAATCCTGGGCCTGCTGTTGTGAGAATGTGCCTGTTTGTTGAGCTGTTTTCCTGTATCTGGCCTGCGGCCCAGGACTCACAGGGCAGGAATAGCCATTTTCCTCTGCCGGGTTGGTGTGTAGCGGAGTTTGTGGATGGTGTGCTGTGTCGCACTTTGTTTTGGAAAAATCCAGGCTGGTGGGCAGGAAGGAGAGAGGAAGGGGTGTGGCTGGAGGGGCTGGTGTGGGGGTGGAGGGGGTGGCCATAGACCCAGAGGAGGTGTAGGAATGGGGATGGGCCCCTGACGTAGGTCGGTCACCAATCTCTGGCTGCCTGACATGGCCCCCTGGTGTTGCTTACAGACCCTCCTCTCAACTGTGCCCCCTGGGGACTGGGGTTCAGGAAACAGCTTTTCTTTTGGTTTAGAGCTGTTGTGTTTGGTCTGTGGGCCTCAAAGGAAGGCAGGACTCTTCCCACACAGTCATTGCTCTAAACCAACCCCACCCAAGTGCTGGCCTTCCCGCTCTTTGCTGTACAGCGGCGGGGAGAAGGCGGATAACAGAGCCGCGGGCCATAGTCCTTGAGCGCTCAGCAATGCCTGAGTGGTGACCAGCAGTGAGGACCAAGGCGAAAAGAGTTAGCTGAATCTACAGTAGGAAGGGCAAGAGTTAGATACAAGGAGAAACTTCCTGATAGTAAGAGAAGTAAGACCCTGTGTGGAGGAGGCTGTGGAGTTTCCTTTTGTGGTGTCCTTTCAGCAAAGGAAAGACTATTTTTGTGACGATGATAGCGGGGAGTTCTTCTTGGTGCCCAGGGAGTTGGATCAAAAGTCTTCTTATTGATCTACGGCTGGGGAGGGGCTGGAAAGAAGTTCAAAACCATGTGGGTAAAGGGCTTTGAGAGCCTCCGAGAGACAAAGAATGACATTACAGGCAGACAGAGAGCTTATTTTTCTTTTTCAAATAAAACATTTGTAGTGCTCTTTGCATAGCCCTCTGGTAGTTTTCCCTAAGGGTTCCAAGTGGAGCAGGTAAATCATGTGAAAGCACATGGGACTGGGCTGGACCCATTTTACAGATGGGTCAGTGAGACCAAGGGGCTTCTTCTCACAGGGCTCCATTGATGAGTACCTTTCTTTATAGAATATAAGCTCTCTGGGGTCAGGGACTTCTCCTCCTCTGGTCCCTGGTGCCGAGAACATTGCCAGGCACGCAGCCGGTGGCACTCAGTGAAGGTTTACTGCGTGAGGGAATGAGCACGATGCTGGGTGGCAGGGATGACCACATCTCTTCACTGACTCCAAGCCCTCTTGAAAAAGGCCTGCATGATGAGGCACGCTGGATGGCGCCGTCTCCAGCTTAGCCTTGTGTGTGAGGTCACCTGTGTTTTTTGGAGCATTCGGTTGTGTTTGCTCACCCCTACCCCACCCCCAGCCCATTTGCGGTTTTCTGGTTCTCCCTGTGGCTCTGTGTCCACCAACACTCAGACGTGTCACCCGTGCATGTCTGCTTTCTGCCAGCGAGTGTCACATGCCCCCAAACTTTGCAGAAAACAGGAAGCCCCGTCAGTTAGAGGGCAGCCCAGTGATTCATCATGGGATGACCATCCAGCTGTTCGTCCCCATACTCTGTGGTGGGGTCACTGTCCAGGGCAGCTTCCTCCTCTGCCTCCCCTTCCCTGGCCGGTCTGGTGGAACAGAGCGGGCTTGGACTTTGTCTTATCACCTCTGGAGGCGGCATGGCCAGACTCGATCGAGGCCAAGTTTTTATTTATCTTCCCTGGCTTTTTTGGGGTGGGGAGGCTGAGGAATGTGGAGTGTTGTAACGCTGGGAAGGGGGGTGGTGAAACGGGAGCCAGCTCTCCGGTCCTGCTCATCCTTCTCACCCCTGCACTATGACAACTTCAGGGTCCCCTCTGTGCCCCTCAGCTCCCCAGTCCCCTTGCCAGGCCCATCTCAATATCCCATTGTCTCCCTGCGGCTCTCTGGGCCTGGACCTGTGGTCCTGGCCACACCTCAAGCCTTGGCTACAGTTGTGGCTTCCAGTTGTTTGAAGCAGCTGTGGTGGCCTCCTCCAAAAGTGGCTGTGGATCAGCAACAGATGAAAACCAAAGGGCTATTTATAGCAGGGTGGCCCTGGGGCCTGGAGCAGGGCCTGGAGCAGGGCCTACGGCCTGGGGAGGCTCAGTGACTCCTCGTCAGGGACCAGGGGAATGGAGATGGATGAAGTGTTGGGTTTCTGCGTTCCTCTGGGTGGGTAGTTTTGGAACAGCTTGGTTTGGGGCTTGAAAACCAAACACAACCCCTCCTTCCTGTCCCCCCCACCCCATGCCTGACTCATGCAAACCCAAGTCCTCAGGGCCAGGAGAGCTGTGGAGACAGAGAAACTTTTCCGCCCCGACAGCCCCATTTGGCTGTTTCCTCCTCCTGCTGCCCGCCGAGGCTGGGCTGTTCGGAGCTGGGTGGGAGCCCAGGCTGAGGGGACTCCGGGCACAGCCTGCTCACGGGCGGCTGGATGGAGAGTCCTCTTCGCGGGGCTGCCCAGACTTTGGGCTCAGCTGGGAGCCAGGCCTCCCAGCCCACCCACTCCTACTTTGTTGGCACTGCAGGGTCTGGAGAGGGCTGAAGAGGGTTCCTCCTCTTGGGGCCCCAGTGGTCAAGCCCGAAGTCTGAGGGTGAATCCTGCTGGTCATCAGGACTTGGGGGTGAGTCACTGTTACCTCAGTTTCTCCTTTTCTTGGCAGATTGCCGTCCTGCGTCCTCTAAGAGGTGCTTGCAACTTGGTGGTTGGGAAAGGCTGGTTTCCGGGAGGCCCAGGGATGTTTGGAAGGTGCCCAGTGGGCTCAGAGGACTCCTGTTGGGCTCGGGATTCTAGAAGTTGGGCATCTGATTCTGCATCGTGTGAGGGGGCTGAAAGGGTGGGTGGCAGCTGGTGTAGAGGTGATGTAGGGTTTTGATTTTCTATAGAGTAGGAGGTTTGGTTATATCTCTAACTGCCCTTTTAATTGTAAGTGCCTTATATACATAATTCCTTTATATCTTCTACCAACCCCATATGGATTGCCCCATTTTACACATGACATTACAGAGGCTCAGACTCGTTAAGTAATGCCAGGCTGCCCGACAGGGGGCTGTGGGACTCTGACCCTACACTTTGGTCACTGTACCATCAGGTGCCCTGGGATGTTTTGGTCAACAACATGGGTCCATTTGCCTAGTTTTGTGCAAGTAGACAACCCTGGAAATGGGAGTGGGCGAGAGGGTAACAGACCATGGGTGGTGGGTCCTTGGGAGCACGATTTGCTGCCTCACGCTGCTTTTGGTTGGTACATGTTTTGCCTGGCTGCTGTCGTCTCTAAACTTTTGATTGAATGACTTGGTGTTGCTGCTTTCAAGGAGAGGAGGAGAAAGGTTTAGAGTCAGACAGAGGGTGCCATCGCTCACCTTTCCTTCTTCCATGCTTGCAGGCTATATTTTCCACTCAGGGTTACTATGATGACGGCCAGTGAATCAAGATGAAATGGGTTTCCGTCAGTTTAGTAACTGTTTTATTGAGTGTGTACTCAGTGCAGATGGCACTAGCCCAGGCGTGGTGCAATTCTTAGCATTTGGGATTTCTTCCTTGCTGGGGGAAGGAAAGTCTGTCTCTTTGGGGGCTCGCACGCATGCTGGCCCACTCATGTGGAGTTGGCATCGACTGCTTTTGGCTTTGGGTTGCTTTGTTGCTGGGCTGTTAGGGTGCCTGGGCTGGAATGTTGGCAGAGAAGGGAGAAGAGAATCTGTGTTTGCCCACGGGCCTGACTGTACCCATGGACAGCTCTCTGCTTGTCTCCTCCATAATGCTGCTTCGCTTCTCTCTTTCCCAGGGCTCCACCAGAGTCACCGCGAGTGTCCAGTCCCATCCTAAGCCCATCAGGTATGCCTGGTCTATGGGGGGCAAGGGGTAGGGTCATTGGCAGTGAGCTCACTGTGGGTGTGCCCAGTAAGTCATGCCTTTGGATGTCTGAGACCGAAGTCATAAAGCAAGTGGTAGGGAGAATGGGCAGACGGGAAAGCCACAGTGAGAGGGTGCAAGTAGATGCCCCTTGGAAAAGGTGATGTTTTGAGTTCTACCTTGAAGCCAGCCTTGATCTGTATTCTTTTCTCATATACTCTTTGTAATAACCCTGCAAGGTAAGTATTTGATTCCTAGTTGGCAGATGAAGAAGCTGAGCCTGAGAGGTGAGGTGACTTGTTAAAGGTCACAACAGGAGACTCAGTGCCTTGTGATACAGACACTCTTTTCCCTGCATCCAGCTTCCCTGGTTCTCTGGCTCGGCCCTTCCCTCTCTGCCTCACCTTCACCCTTGAGGCTCCTGAGATGAGTGAGCATCTGGCTCCAGGAAGATGGGGCCTCGGGCAGAGAAGGCCTGGTGTGTGGATGAAGCCCCTGGCAGATTGTGGCCCAGCTGCCAGCTGACCACAGATCTGAGTGTTCCTTTAGAAGAGCCTCTCCTCCCCCTCTAGCCGAGAACCACCTTGGGATGGGTGGGTACAGAGTGCAGTGCTGAGGTTTTCTGGGTGGTGGCGCTGTTCTGCAAGGGGTAGGCAGTGGCCTGAGGTAGGAGCCCCACCTCCAAAGGCTGCAGAGAGAAGCTTATCTTAGGGATGAGGAATGGCTGGGGCTCAGAGGTCAAATTTGTGTGTGCTCTTGCTGCAACTCATGGATGGTCCTGTCATTACCACCATGGAGAAGCCTCATGTCACCCCTGGCATCCCTGTCTTTAAACCCCATCTGCACCGTTGGGCTCAGAATTAACTCTGGTGGGGATGTGGATTCTGACCCACTTCTCGGGGTCCTGGGCTCCCCTCCCCAGTGCCGCTCTATTGCTTTGAAATACCCCAGTGGTATTCCTCTCTCTGCTCCTTCAGTCTCAATTTTATCCTGCTATAGTGAAAGGTTATCAAAATGAAATATGAGTGTTGCCCACCTTGGATAGAGAGGGTGAGCTGGTGATGGGGTAAGGGGGTGTGGGGGTGGGGAGCTTGTGAGGTCCCCTAGAAGCTACAGGTGGGCTTCAGAATGGAATTTCCTTGTCTCAAGATCCATTTGCCCTTCCCATCAACATCCCAGTGGGCACCCTGGACCCTCCCCCTGGGAGAGAATCGGGCGGAGGTGTCAATACGTGAGCCTCTACCTCCTCTCATCCAGTGCCCAGTCCTGGGGGCTCCCCATCTCTCTGAGGAGCTCAGATGGCGCTGGGTTGTCTGGGGGCCACCTGCCACCGCAGCAGCATCAAAAGCTCTGCGCCCTCTGCTTCCTGGGCCCTTAGAAATAGGGGAGGCCACTGCCACAAAGCCGATCTGGCAGCAGTGGGAGCTGTGAGATGGGGAGAAAGCCAGGGAACAAAGGGCAGGAGTCGGCCTGCCTCCGGCCTGCCTCTGGGGAGGGCTGGAATGTGCGCTGTGGTCTGGTTTACCTGGAGTCCAGGTGAGCGAGTCACCTGAGCTGCCCCTTCCCCCTAGAGGCCTCCCCGCCCACTCCACTGCTCAAGAGCAGGGGGAGGGCAGCAGAAGGCTCAGCTCCAGGATGCTGGAGAGCACCCAGCCCAGGCTTTCCTTCCTCTTCCGGAGCCGTCCCGGGATCCTTTGAGAGACTTTTGCCAGACCAGGTGGCCACAGTGTGTGGGGAGGCAGAGCTAGATCCTGGATTCCTGGCTAGTTCTCGCCCTGGCGCTGACTTCTGGGATCGAGGGTGAAGGCAGTGCCAACAGGATTGATGGGAACCTAGGATTGGTGTCATCACTCTTTGGTTCTGACGCGGCCCGAGATCCCTGCCAACCCCTGCCCAGCTCTCTTCAGGCTGGCCTTGATGGCTGCACAGGCTTCGCTCTGGGTCAGGGAGCAGCCAAGCCCCCTGGGTTGGCCATGAGGACCATGTACAGTGTGCAGGGGGTGCAGATATCTGGACCTCGCCCTGCGGGTGCTGGGTTCTGATCCAGACCCCCTTCTCTGCCTGTCTCCCCAGAAGCATGAGTGTGAGCCGGAACATGGAGGACAGCTGTGAGCTGGACCTGGTATATGTCACGGAGCGGATCATCGCCGTCTCTTTCCCCAGCACAGCTAACGAGGAGAACTTCCGAAACAACCTCCGCGAGGTGGCCCAGATGCTCAAGTCCAAACATGGAGGCAACTATCTGGTGAGGACTGGCCTCTGGTCTGCTTGCCCAGGGCCCCTCTGCCCTTTCTGTTTGCCTGCTCCCTGCTGGCCTCCCTGCCCACTCACCCTGGGCCAACTCTCCCGTCTCTCTGCCTTCAGCTGCCGTTGGCCCTGGCCTCTCTCACGGCCTGACTCTGCTATAAGGAGTATCTGTAGCTAGAATGCAGCATCTGGAACCAAGTTGTGTGTGTGCGTGTGTGTGTGTGTGTGACCAGGAGGCGAGAAGAACAATAAGAGCCCATGTTATTGAGCACTTGCTACAAGCCAGGCCCTGTTCCAACTGCTTTCCACATATTTAAGCTTCAGGACAGCCTTAGAAAGCAGGTTTTGTTAGAGCACAGAGAGGTGTGGGGTGTTTGCCTAAGGTCACAGTGTGAGGAAGTGGCAGAGCGGGCGCACCGTCGGCACCCTGGAGAAGTGTTGGGGCAGAGCTGTGACAGAGTGCATCTTAAGGGACCTTGTGTTGCCGGTCCCGGGGTCGTACCTGGCCCAGGAGAATCACCTCACACATGTGGATGAGGTGGCCACTGGTGGTCTCCTCTAATGTCAGAAAAGCTGGCCTGGAGATTGGACTGCTCCTGGCCCCAGCTGAGGTCTCAGGCCCACTTTATAGGGAGGTGCATGTGGGCTGGACCCATGGATCAGACGGTGCAACCTTGAGGGGCTGCCTTGGAGTGTTTGAGCAGAGGTGGCCGTGGGAGGCCAAATTCAGTCCCTAGGGCTGTTGTAACAAATTCCCACAAACTAGGTGGCTTAAAGCAACAATTTATTTTTTCACAGTTCTAGAGGCTAGAAGTCCAAATCAAGGTGTCAGCAAGACTGTGCTTCCTCTGAATCTTACACAAGAGCACCCCGCCTTGCCTCTTCCTAGCTTCCAGTGTCTCCCGGCATCCTTGGTGACCCTGGGTTTATAACTGCACACTCCAGTGTCTGCCTCCATCATCACATGGCCTTCCTTCTTTCCTGTGACTATCTGTGTGTCCTCTCATCTTCTTATAAGGACACCAGTCGTCGGATTTAGGACCCACCCTAAATCCAGGATGATCTCATCCCCAGATCTTTAACTACTTACATCAGCAAAGGCCCTATTTCCAAATAAGGTCACATTCTGAAGTTCCGGGTGGAAGTGAATTTTTGTGGGACACTATTCAGCCCACTACAGAGGCCCATTCATCAGCTGTGTCGGGCGTTGCTAAGAAACTGGCTTTAAACATCAGAAAGTCCTGAGTTCGAATGTTGGCTCTGCTCTTACTAACTATCTGATCTTGGCCACTTAGCCTCACTAAGCCTTAGGTTCCCCATCTGTAAAATGGGTCTAATAACACTACCCATCTCTTGTGGTTGTTGAGACAATTAAGGCAGCTAGTAGATCTAAAGTCCTTAGCATGGGCTGGCAGGTGTGGACACTCCAATGGTAGCTGTTGTTAACATAATAAACTGTGTTGTATTATGCAGCTCAAGAGTGGACTAGAAGCCACCTAAGGTCCTTCCTGATTTCAGGGGTCCAGGATTTCATGGGTCTCTGTGCTATGACACCCTCCCTCCATCCTGCCCATTCCAGGTCATGGGGTCTTCTTTTCTCCCCAGGAGACAATGCAGCAGTCTTTGAGTTTCCTGGGTAGTGAGGTAGATATGGAGACAGGAAGTCCAGAGATTGGGCGATTCTCATGGGATGTGAGTAGGTGTTGGAGTGCATCGGCTGGGAGAGGGGTGTTGAGGGTCTGAGTGAGCCCGCCCAGGACGGTTTGTACCCTCTGATGGAGGGTGTGTGACCCCAGAGTCATTGCATCTTCATGGGGTAAGGTTCTAAAGTCAGCATGTGGAATGGAAACCAGAGATGGACAAATACTTAGCATTTCACATCACCGGGTTGCATTCAGTGTGGGGAGATGCCCACCTTGGGGGTGGCATGTGGGACCTGCGACAGGTTCCATTCTCTTCTCATCTTCAGTTCAGGATGTCCGCTCCCTGAGAGGAGTGGCTGAGTGTCTATACTTCCCTCTCTCCCCCTCTTTATCCTGAGAACCTATAGTTGAGTTTCTGTTGGTCAGAGCGTGTGTTTGATGGGATCCCACGTATGCTCATGTGTGGGTGGAATTTCCAGCAGAGAAGAGAGGAAACACATGAGCCTTCTCACGATCTCTTCCTTTTCCTTTTCCTAGCTTTTCAACCTCTCTGAGCGGAGACCTGACATCACGAAGCTCCACGCTAAGGTGAGCCTATGTCCGGTGGGGGTGCGGGCTTCTACCTGCCTGGGAGAGAAGGAGAACAGAGAGCTAGGCTTCCTCTCCCCACGGTTCCCATGGTAGAATCTTGGGGGAAAGTGCTGTGATAGTTGGCAAAGCCTATTCAAAGTTACAGTGCCATCTTCTATTTGGAAAATGGAAAAGAATGTATTAATCGTTTCCATAATACAAATTACAGAAAACAAAGCTTGATGATACAGTCATTTCCAACCAGGTCCGTCCTGCCCTGGGGAGAACATAGAATCTCTGGGGGGGTGGCTGGATCTGTGAGATTTTTACTTTTATTGAAAGGTATTTTGGCTTTCAACTGGCAGAGAATAGCTGATGTAGACCTTCTTAGTGCCAGCTTTCACCTGCTTGCCTGGTGGCTGTGTGCGGGGCTTTGCACAGATATCTGCTCCCGGCTTTTGGATTTCGGTGTCTGACACTGTGTGACCCTGGGCAGTCGACAGACTTCTCTGGGCTCAGTTTGCGCCTCTGAAAGTGGATCGGCTGGATTAGATGTGCCCTCTGGGCCCTTCCAAGCAGCAGTTCTCTTTTATTGTAAAGTTCTGTGAGTTTAGAAAAGTTTTGAGGCACCCAAAGACTGCTGTTCAGATCTGCCCTCTGTCCCCTTCATGCTTCTCTGAGCTGGCCTGAAAAAGCAATGATGTGTGTGTCCAGGGTCTGGAAAAGAGCCACAAACAACCAGGAGCCCTTTGCTCTGTCTTCTTGCACCCCAAGCAGGCCTTGGGGGTGTCTGTGGGAAGAGAGCTTGAGGGAAGTGTGGGGGGCCCCAGCATGTTCTGAGGTCAGAGTTATGTGGAGGGACCTTGGGTCATCATCTCCAAGCTTTTGTTTTATGCACGCATGACAAATGAGACTAGGAGAAGGGCCACGTCTGGCCTGAGGCCCACAGTGAGACAGTGGCAGAGCCAAGACGCAGGCCCAGGGTCTTTGGCCCTGGTCAGTGTCCTTCGCCTCCACACCCCACCTCCCAGCTGGGCTGATGGGCAGGGCAGGAGCTAAGGCCCGGCCGCTGGGGTGTGTGCTGACTCTGCCGCCCCTGGCTGACTGTCTGGACTTCTGCCACTTCATACTCTTGCCTTGGGCTGCAGGTACTGGAATTTGGCTGGCCCGACCTCCACACCCCAGCCCTGGAGAAGATCTGCAGTGTCTGCAAGGCCATGGACACTTGGCTCAACGCAGACCCCCACAACGTCGTTGTTCTGCACAATAAGGTCAGAGCAGGGGCTGCAGGGAGTGTGTGTGTGTGTGTGTGTGTGTGTGTGTGTGTCTGTGTGTGTGTGTGTGTGTGCCTGTGTGTGTGTGTGTGTGTGTATGTGTCTGTGTGTGTGTGTGTCTGTGTGTGTCTGTGTCTGTGTCTCTGTGTGGGTGTCTGTGTGTGTATCTGTGTGTGTATGTCTGTGTGTGTGCCTGTGTGTGTGTCTGTGTGAGTGTGTGTGTGTATGTGTCTGTGTGGGTGTCTGTGTGTGTGTCTTTGTGTGTGTGTGTGTCTGTGTGTATGTGTCTGTGTGTGTGTGTGTCTTTGTGTGTGTGTGTGTCTGTGTGTGTGTGTGTCTGTGTGTCTATCTCTGTGTGTGTGTCTGTGTGTGTGTGTCTGCACAAGTATATCCTAAATGAGTGTATATACGCCTGCCTGTATCATTGGATTGTGTGAGTGTGCAAGTCTATGTGTGTGTGTGTTCTCTTTTCTGGGGGATGACCGATTCTGTCCCAGGGGGTGCCCCCAAGAAGTGGGGGTTACCAGGTTGTGGGTGTCTAAAGTATAGTGGGTGACCAGCTGTGTTTTTTCTCTTTGAGACTCAGCCCCCATCCTCTTCCCTCTTCTGCATCCCCCTACCTCATCCTGTTCTCCCTTAGGATCATACCCCTCTCTCCTACCTCTGTCCCCCTTTCCTCCAAGGCTTCTGGATGGGCCCTGGAGCAGTAAGCTGGCCTTAGAAATAAAGGCTTTTGTGTTTTGGGGCTCTTTCAGGGAAACCGAGGCAGGATAGGTGTGGTCATCGCAGCTTACATGCACTACAGCAACATTTCGGCCAGGTAAGAGGGCCCCTGAACCTCCCAGCCTCTGAATATTGACAGTAGGAACCCCCTGTCCCGACCCACCCATTGCCTCTCCCTTCCTTGGGACGGGAGGATAAAGACATAGTGGGTAATAGGTGCTGGGGTCAAGGTGGGGTCAAGGAGCCACAGAAAGAAGAAGGTGCCTGTCCAGATCTCAGAGGCAGGCGCCTGTGGCAGAGGGCAGGAGAGAGGAGAGTGCATCCCATTATAGCGTCTGGGTGGGACAGCCTTGGGAAGCAGGCCCATCCACAGACACCCCATACAGCCAACTTCTTGGGGCTACTCTTCTTTGCTAAACTGCCTTCTGCTTCCCTGGGTGAGCAGGCAGGGAGTCAGAAAGAAATGTTGGATCAGATCTGGGTCCAGCAGAACCATCTAGACGTTCTCTCATCCATTCCCCTGTGTCTGGCCAGTCGGGTTGTCTTGCCGCTTAGGTGTTTTGGAGCAAGACTAGGAAACAAGCAGTGGATGAGTCCTATTCTGATCCCATTTTGCACAGAGGCAGAGGAATTCATCCATTTATTGGTTTATTCATTTGACAATGGTTATTGAATAGCTACCGTGCCAGGGGCTGTTCTAGGTGCTGGGACGAGCAGTGGGCAAAGCCAGGTCCCTGTCTTCATGGACATTAACTAAGTAAACAGGTACATCAGGAATGGCAGGTGGTAAGTTCCGTGAAAGAATGGAGACTAGAGGAAGACAGTGGGAGGGGGTGGTATGTGGTCAGAGGAGGCCTCTGGAGGAGGCCATATTTGAGCAGAGACTCAGTTAAGTGGGCGGGGGGGCAGGAAAGGCGGAGTCATATGAAGTCTGGGGAAGGAACTGTCCAGGCATAGTGAAGAAGAAGGATGAAGCCCTGGGGTGGGAAGGCCGTGTGAGGGGCTGGCATGTTTGGAGCTGAGTGTGGGGACGAGCAGTCGGAGGGGAAGCTGGAAGGTGGCAGAGCCTGGGGGCCTTGGAGGCCGTAAGAAGGACTACTTTGGGGTTTACTCTAAGAGTGATGGGAAGTTGTTGCAGAGTCAAGAAACGGGGACCTCTGTGATTTTTCTCTTCATTTTAAAAGGATTTCTCGGAGTGCTCTTTGAAGATAGGTAGAATGTTCTGTGGAGGGCTTGCCAGTAGGACAGCACTTTTTTGACTTTAAGAAACCCAACCCTCCCTAATCTTTACTTAAAGGTGAGCACTTGCGATGCACCTACTATGTGCCTACATGCGTCAAGCTCTTTATAGATGTTATCTCACTTGATCGCCAGAACAAACTTCGAGGAAAGCAATTATCACCCTCATTTTCACAAAAGGAAAATCAGGTTCAGAAAGATTAAGGAAGCTGCCCCAAGATGCAGGGCTAGTAACTAAGCGGTAAACTAGGGCTGGCTCCAAAGCTCCCGTGCCGAGCACTGCAGCACACAGGATGGAGAGATGCTGGGGCCCTCTTTTCTTGAGAGTTTCACAGCACAGGTTGGCTGGAGGACTCTGCAGGTCTGGAGAAGCTGGGGTGGGGGCTGGGGGTGGCGAAGGGGCTCTGGATTTGCGAGTTGGCTCCTCTGACCACTTGTCTTCTCCTCAGTGCTGACCAGGCCCTGGACCGATTTGCCATGAAGCGGTTCTATGAGGATAAGATTGTGCCCATTGGCCAGCCATCGCAGAGAAGGTGGGTCTCCTGGGCTCACAGCCCAGGGCACATGTGGTGTGTGTGCTCACTGTGCATGGGGACTAGCCTTGTGTACCCATGTGGGATGGAACAGCATGCCTGGGGGGAATGTACCAAGTGTGCATACTCAGGTGCCAGCCCGGAGGGGTGTGAGCTCAGGGACATCAGCACACGAGTAGCTGTATGTGCCCACAGGTGGGCAGGGCAGTTGGCTCCTGAGGCTGGTGCTGGAGAGCAGTGAGGGACACATTGGTTTGGGTGTAAGAAGGTGGCTTGTAGGAGAAGGCAGTGCCATTCTTGGTCCTGGCAGCAGGACTGCTTCAGTGTTTGGATGAGTCTACAGGAGGCTGATGTCACTGCTGCCTGCCCTGGGCGATCACAGACGCTCTCAATAGAAGTCACCTTCTGCTGGGAGAGCATTAAAAATTTTACGGAGGACTCTCAACCACGTGGTCTCGTTGGCATCCACAGCAGCCCAGGCAGGAAGCAGGGCATGGACACACTCATTCAGTCATTTGGCAACTTTTAGGCATTCTGCTGTGTTCCAAGCACTGGCGCTATCTAGTTGAATAGGACAAAGTCCTTTGCCCTTAGTGAGCTGATATTCTATCGAGAAGGATGGACATGACACAAGTAAATATACAAACAAAACAATTTCAAATAGTGATTAGTGTCAGGAAAGAAAGAAGCGTGCTGTGGAGATGACAGCTGATGGGAGAGGTGTGGGGCTATTTTAATCCTCGTGGTCAGGGACTACGTCTCAGAGGAGATGAATGTGAGCCCAAAGCTGAATAATGACGAGCTACCACAGGACGATCCAGGGCGCCCTCATTGTACAGGAGAGAAGCCCGAGCCTAGGGAGGGCAGGCCCATGGCCAGGGTCCACGGCAAGTAGTGGCAGAGCTAGAATATACTCACGGGCCTTTAACTTGGGCCAGGGCAGTGCCCCGGTTGTGTCATCCACCGTCCTGAGGGCTGCCCCTGGTTTTGCCTCTGTGGGTTTCATGCTGTTTAGTGATCTGACCCACAGAAAGGCATAGGTAGTATCAGGACCAGGTGGGCCTTGGGTGGCTGCAGATAAGTGGGAGCCAGAATGGTCGACATCCAGGCCCAGAGTGGAGAACTTGAGAGTGGGACTTGGGCCCAGCCGCTTGTGTGGCCAGAGCGGTGGGCCTGCCACACCTTTCTGTGATGTGTCACACTGGGCTATGCGCTGGGACGATGGTGCTGAATCTCTCAGGCAGGGTCTCACGGGGCTCACCTTCTGCTGGAGGACACTCATGGAAACAAGCCATCAAGGTCATTTCACATAGTGAGAAGTGCTTTGAAGGGGGTAAACCAAAACAGAAGATGATGGGTGAGAGAGTGATGGGAGTGGGCATGAGGGGCTGATTCACACGGACTGACCTTTCTGAGAAGGGCATGTGTGAGGTGAGGTCTGAGAAGGGAGGAGGAAGCATTTGAGTGAAGGTCTGGGGTAGAGGGTCTAGGCAAAGGGGAGAGCAAGTTTACAGGCTTGGAGGCCACTGTGTCCCATTGAATTTTTGAGCCCCTTGGGACACTAGGCAAGCAGAACCCCTAGCTGTAAGTCCTGAGGCTTTCCAGGCACTCTATACTGGGGGCGTGGGGGTGGTCCCCAAATCACACCCCCTTAACCCTACCTTTCTTGTCTAGCTAGAAATGTGCTGGCAGCACTGGGGACTGTTTCCGCCATTGCAGCGGGAAGCCCTGGTACAATTGAGTGAGTCCTCAGGTAACCCAGTGCCTTACATTCAGCACAAGACAGCTGGTAGCCAGCTGCTGGGTCAGCTGGATCAGAAACCGGATGTCTTTATGTGCAGAAAATTCTGGCTAGGCTGCCAGCCATAGCAGCTGTGGATCAAGGAAAGCTTTCCTAGGAAGAAGTCTCAGGGAGGGAAGAACTATCACTCAATTCCCTGCTCCTCAGTCCCTGGCTTCCATGGATGGTTGGTGGCCTTGGTCATGAGTCTGGCCCTTGACCTTGAAGGATAAGGGATACAAATAGAGGAGCATGATGTTATGATGGCACAATGTATCTTGGAGAGAGTGGGCAGAGCAGTCACTTCTCTGAGGCTGAAAACCTGAGAATGGGGATCAGTGCGACCTCTCAGGAATAGAATTACTCAGGGATTCCACAGTGCTCGGTGTGTGTGTGTGTGTGTGTGTGTGTGTGTGTGTGTGTGTGTGTACGTACACTATCTATGTCTGCCTTGAAACTCATATCTGCATGCTTCTCTGCTTATGGTGGGTAATTCTGTTTGTGCCTAAATGTGAAAGTGCAACCGTTGGGTGTACCTTACATTTATGGCCACTCTTTCCTGCCTTCTTGTCAGTGTTGCTTGCGAGGAATGGGGCAGTTGGAGGAGAAGAGGGCAGGGAGAGAGGGAGGGAGGGGCTTGGCCGGCAGCTCCTCCATTCATTGTCACCACACCCCCGGGCTCATTGTCCCCAGCACACAGACACATCCTGTTGGCATGATCAAGAGTTCTGATAGGAACCTGCCATTCCAGGTTTCCGGTTTGAGTAATGGGGCTGGGGGCTGGGCAGGGGCCTGAATAGAAGCTGGTGTTGCCCATCAGATTATCTTGCGTGGGTTGTCCGAGGTGTCCCCACCCCAGCTAAGGGACAGAGGCCCACAGGCCTGGAGGTAGGCCAAGGAGCTAATATACAGTAGGGAACTATTATCATGGTCATGTGGGTTGTGGTTTTACACCTCAAAGAGCCCCTATTGGTTCCCTCAGAGTCTCGGGTGCTTTCTGATTGGCTCAGCTAACCCGGCTTGGTGTCCTCTGGCCAGTCAGAAAAGGAGGAAGCACCAGCCAATGTCAGAAGGATTGGCCTCTTGCTCTGGCAGATGCCTTGGAATCAAACGTTTTTCCTTCTCTCCCCACCCACTCCCAGCTTTGTGTGTTCTTGCTGTGTATCTTTGGGAAGCTAACGACCCTTTCTGCACCTAATTTTTCCGCTCCATGTAGAAGGAGTGGGGCTAGGTTAATCCTTCCATTCTTCCAACAAGATCTTTTTGAAAAGAATTGGGGAATGTTGACCCTTGAGATAAGATACTTAGTAGAAGTTAGCTATCTTCCAACACCAAGTGAAATGACGTAGAGAGACTTTCGTACATTTCAGTGTGATATTAAAAAGGGAAGGACTGTAGTTATGCTCTTAATATTTTCTGGAGCGTCATGTGGCTGGTGGGGCTGTGCAGGCCTGCAAGTATAAATGTCAGCTTGGTTTGAGCTTGGTGCAAGGGGGTCAGAGATGTTTGATAGTTGATCAGCCTGCCTTGTGTAGTGTAGTAGTGAAGAGCTAAATGATGCCTATCAGGGATGTGTGGGAGGAATTTTGGTCCAGCGGGAGATTCCTGGGCTTGGAGTGAAGCACGAAGGAGATGCACATGTTGACCACCAGGGGGCGCTAGAGAACACCAAGTGGGAGTTTTGGCTTGATCCAGCTCCAGGTCTAGAAGTGACGCGCTGGCCCTCCCTACCTGGGGCTCCAGGCAGCAAGGGAAAACTGTGTTGGGCTGGAGACCCCAGCCACCTTGAGGCCTGAGGGTGGTGGTGGGGGCCTAGGCGGGGCAACTAGGGCAATGTTCTGGGGGAAAAGCACATGGGATGGCGCCAGCGCAGGCCTCCCTGTTGATGCCGCCCCGACCCTGTTCCAGGTACGTGCATTACTTCAGCGGCCTGCTCTCTGGCACCATCAAGATGAACAACAAGCCCTTATTTCTGCACCACGTGATCATGCACGGCATCCCCAACTTCGAGTCCAAAGGAGGTACGGACCCTCGCCCTCAGCTTCCCTCCCCTTCCCGTCTTCCATCTCCTTCTCGTAAGAAGCAGCCTTGGTGGGTAAAAACGTGGGCTTGGATTAGAGTCTCCACTGCACTGCTTCCTGAGCTTTCTTTAGCCCCAGTCTACGCATTTGTAAGATGGGTTTGACACTCGCAGTGCCTGCTGGAAGATCATCTTAGATGTGGCAATGTTCTTGTAAACTTAACGACTTTCAAATGAAAAGCTAGTATTTCTTCCCCTTTCTCTTTTCATTTCTCCTTTCTCTTTTCCTCCGGCTCTTTTTTACTTCCCCTTCCTTCCTTTCTCCCCCACTTCCTTCACTCTCCCCTCTCCCCTTTCCTCCTCCCACTGTTCTTGCTGTCTTAGCCAACACCACCCTTGTCTTACAGGGTGTCGGCCATTTCTCCGGATCTACCAGGCCATGCAACCTGTTTACACGTCTGGCATCTAGTAAGTATTCCCTGGGAAGGAGAGGCCCGGATGCTGGAAGTCCAAGGCCGAGGACCAGGGGCAGGGGCATGGGGTGGGGCTGCCTAGAACCTCTTCTAGGAGAAGCTGAGGGATGAAGTCAGTGAGGTTTCCCAGTAGTCAGCTGGCAGAGGGGCAGCAGGGAGAAGGCACACTGCCGCCCCCTCAGTGCCCTTCTCTCCTCTGCCCTCCCTCCCCCACAGCAACGTCCAAGGAGACAGCCAGACAAGCATTTGCATCACCATCGAGCCTGGGCTGCTCTTGAAGGGAGACATCTTGGTGAGTGCCGCCCCTCTGTTGCTAGCCCCTCCTCCCCGTTAATTTTTCTATCCTTCTCTCTTCCTGCTCCCGTCCTGCCTCTCTAGACAAGACCTCACTCCTGGTGGGCTGCCAGCCTGGGGGCCATAGGATCTGAGGGCTCCTGCAAGCCCTTCCATTCTCCGTGTCCATTCTCTTGCCTTTGAGTTGGACCTCCTTTCCCGTGGGCTTACCTCTTGTTCTGGAACATCTCCAGGGAAATGTCTGTCAGTGGGAGCTGTCACCTCCTGGCTTTCTGTTGGTGACCCTTGACCCCCTTAATTCTAACTTCAGCCCTTCCTCCATCAATTTAAATCCACTCCTACTTTTTCCATTCTGACCTGTGGGCAGGAAATTTTGGGGAGGCAGTTTTGTCCCCACAGGAGAAGGTGGGCCTCCAACTCTCTGCTCTTCTGGAAGTTTCCCCAGAGAACTCTGAGATCCTGTTTGGTGTTGGTGACCTCTCCCTCACTGGGTTTTGGGGGAGCCTTGGAGGTGCAGTCTTAGAGCTGATAAAGAGACACCCTGGGATCTGATTTCGCACCCTCGGACCTGATTTCGCACCCTCGGGTCCCTGATGACTTCTGCTCACTTTCCCACCCAGCTGAAGTGCTACCACAAGAAGTTCCGGAGCCCAGCCCGAGACGTCATCTTCCGTGTGCAGTTCCACACCTGCGCCATCCATGACCTGGGGGTTGTCTTTGGGAAGGAGGACCTTGATGATGCCTTCAAAGGTGAGCTCACCGAGTGGAGAGGCAGACCTAGCGAAGGATAATTGGATCACAGGGTAGAAGAGCAGTAATGGCGGGGCCATGGCAGCAGTGAAGGGGCAATGGTTTTCTGAGGGAAGGGGAGGTGGTCAGGGAGGTGTCTCCCTTTGTTTCTTCCCTCTCTCCATTTGAGGCTTTATCGACATCACATTCAGGACTGGGACATATCCACATGCATCCATCTACCCATCCATCCATTTACCCACCCATCCACCAAGCATCACTTGTGTGTCTACATATGCCAGGCATGTGCTAAACTTTGGGGATACAAAGAGAAAGAGGTGAGTCCCTACCCTCAGGGAGCTCCCAGTCTTGTGAAAGGACGAGGCACACAAACGTGATACTATGAAATGACACCTGCAGTGATGGACACACGTACACACGGGTGATGGGTGCCCCAGAGAGTGGATACTGTCCCTGCTGTAACTTCACTTGCTGTAAGTAGCAGATGGCGATCTGTGTCCAGACTGAGCTCAGGCAGAGAGCAGAGAATGGGGCTCAGACTTGGAGAAGGAGGGACGCGATCCCTGGAGTGTTGTCTGGCTTGTGTAGGAGAAGGACGCACTTGTGATGTACTTTCCCTTGACTAGAGCCAGGAGGGCAAAAGCAGAAGATGCCATTATAATTACAGAACAGAATAAAGGTTTTATCAATCTGTTTTTAAAAATATTTTTATTAAAACTACAGCTAACATACAGTATTATATTAATTTTAGGTGTCCACCATACTTATTCAACATTCATATACCTAAAGAAGTGATCCCCATATGTCCAGCAACCATCGGACACCGTACTGTGCTCTCACAATATTAGTGTCTGTATTCCCTATGTTGTACATCACATGACTTTTTTGTTGCTGTTGTTATCCAATTTCTTTTTTTAAAAATTAAATTTATTGGGTGACAATGGTTAGTAAAATTATAGGTTTCAAGTGTACAATCCTATAATACGTCATCTATATATCACACTGTGTTCACCACCCAGAGTCAGTTCTCCTTCCATCACCTTATGACTTATTTGTTTTATACCTGGAAATTTGGACCTCTTATTCCCCTTCACTTCCCCACCCTGCCCTTTTCAATTACAGTTGACATTTAGTATTATTTTATATTAGTTGTAGGTGTTCAGTATAGTTGCTAGATATTTATATAATTTAAGAAGTGATCCCCTGACTAGTCTAATACCCACCTGGCACTGTACATAGTTATTGCCATATTATTGACTATATTCCTTATACTTTATGTTACATCCCCACGACTACTTTGTAATAACCAATTTGTACTTCTTAATCCCTTTACCTTTTTCACCCTGCCCCCAACATCCCTCCCATCTATCACCCCAATAAATCTAGTACCCATCTGGCCCCATACATAGTTATTACAATATCATTGACTATATTCCTTATGCTACACCCTACATCCCCATGACTACTTTGTAACAACCAATTTGTACTTAATCCGTTCCCCTTTTTTCGCCTACACCCCCAACTCCTCTCCCACCTGACAACCATCAAAATGTCCTCTGTGTGTTTCTGTTTTGTGTGTTAATTTTGTTCCACATATAAGTGAAATCACATTGCATCTGTCTTTCTCTGTCTGACATATTTCACTCATCACAACACCCTCCAGGTCCATCCATGCCGCCACAGATGGCAAGAACCCACTCCCTCCCATGGCCGAGCAATATTCCATTGTAGATATGTACCACCTCCTCTTTATCCATTCATCCATAGACAGACACCCAGGCTGCCTCCACATCTCCGCCATTGTAAACAATGTTGCAATGAACACATGAATTCACATGTCCCCTTGAAGCAGCATTTTGGGTTTCCTCAAATAAATACCCAGAATGGAATTACTGGATCCTTTTTTATCTCTTGTTATAGCCTTTGTTTTAAAGTCTATTTTGTCTGGTATAACTATTGCTACCAGCTTTTTGTTGTTGTTGTTGTTGTTTCCATCTTCATGAAATATCTTTTTCCATCTCTTTACTTTCCATCTGTGTGTGTATTTCAACCTGAAGTGAGTTTCTTGTAAGGCAATATATGTAAGGGTCTTATTTTCCTGTCCATTCAGCCACCGTATCTTTTGATTGTTGGAGCATTTAATCCATTTACATTGAAAGTAATTGTTGATAGATATGTACTTATTGCATTTTATTATTCATAACTTTTATCTTTTTTCTTCTTCTTCTTAAAGAAGTCCCTCTAAGATTCCTCATAATACTGGTTTGGTCGTGGTGAACTCCTTTAGCTTTTCCTTGTCTGGGAAGCTCTTTATCTGTCCTTCGATTCTAAATTATAGCTTTGCTGGGCAGAGTCATCTTGGTTGTAGGTCCGTGATTTGCCACACTTTGAATATTTTATGCCATTCCCTTCTGGCTCTGTAGAGAAATCAGCTGATAATCTTATGGGAGCCCCCCTTGTAAGTAACTAGTTGCCTTTCTTTTGCTGCTTTTTAAGATTCCCTCTTTGTCTTTAACTTTTGCCATTTTAATTATAATGTGTCTTAGTGTGGGCCTGTTTGGGTTCATCTTATTTAGGACTCTGTGCACTTCCTGGGCTTGTCTGTCATTTTCTTTGCCAGGTTAGGAAAGTTTCAGTCATTATTTATTCAAATAAGTTCTCAATCTCTTGTTTTTTCTCTTTTCCTTCTGGTACCCCTATGAGGCAGGTGTTGTTACACTTGATGTTGTCCTAGGGGTCTCTTAAACTCTCCTCATTTTTTAATTTTATTTTTTATTTTCTAAATGTTATCAATCTTACCAAGGAAAAATACAGGAATAGCTGACACAATAAAGATGGGAGAAAGGGGGAGGCACAAATTCCTCCACTTACCTGCAGAGAGGATACTATCAAAAGTGGACAGATCAAGAAATAGAGGCTGAACTATAGTATTTAAAGTTTCAAAGGTAATCAGTAGAATGAACGACAGTAATAATCATAATAATCATAATAATACCAGATTTAAGAAGAAGGAAGGTGAGAGGAGTATAAATGAGCCAAATTATTCATCTTCACAGGTAGCTAGAAATAGTGGCATAAAAACTGTGGCTATCATCTATAGTCTTAGAGGTAACCACTAGGAGAACGAGAAATGGAAATGGTTCAATGGTTACCTCAGGCAAGTAGGACTGGGGCTAGCGAGGGCCAGAGACTTAATTTCATTATATATACATCTTCCTATATTATCAACGTGTGTGTGTGTGTGTGTGTGTGTGTGTGTGTGTGTGTGTGTATCACTTTAAATTTTTCTAGAAGAAAACTGTTTATGGAGTCCTTTCTGGGAATTGATTGCCCACTTTTGTTTTCCATTCTTTTTCAGATGATCGATTTCCAGAATATGGCAAGGTGGAATTTGTATTCTCTTATGGACCAGAGAAAATTCAAGGTATAAGTCAAGTTAGAATCCACGCATCATTCACTCCCTACCCTTTTTCCTGGCCTATCCCTACCCTTCCTTCACCATTTCCCCACTGATCTGCTCTGTACTTGTCAAGTTACCCGTGATAGAAAGGCAGGCCAACAGTAAAGGATCTGGGTTTCATAGTGGACCCCCAGCTAAACATGAACCACTGGCTTAATCTCTGGATAATAAAAATAAAAAAGCAGACAGAGAGGCGCTGGGTTGGATAAACTGTTCTGGTCCCATTAGGTCATTATCTTATTATATTCAGAGACTGAGGGCCATGGATGATGAAGGAGTGGCTGAGAGGACACTCAGAGGTGCTGGATAAATGATAAGTATTTCTGAGAACTGAGGTGATTCAACCTGAAGAGGAGAGGGCCAATTTAATAATAGCCTTTAAGCCTTTAGACTGGTTATATGTGGAGACCAGTTGTTCTCCATCTTATTTGAGAACAGAATGGCAGGAGATGAAGTTAGGTTACAGACAGAGGGACTCTGGATAGATTAAAGAAAGAGTGTCAGGTCAGGAAGGCAACTTACCCCAGTAGGTCTGACTTGCAGTTTGTGCTGTCTTCATCCTGGGCTTTCTCTGGGTGTGTAGGAGAGAGTCTGCCTCTCCCCTCAGATTTCTGCCTGGAGTGGAGGGCGTGCTAAGTGGGGAGTAGGGGGGTGGCTGGGATGACCTTGTGTCCTCTCAATGTCAAGGCCTGATCCCTGTTTCTCCCACACTCCCCCTGACTCTGGGTGCAGACTCTTTTATCTCTCGGCGCTGCCCCAGGGGCCCCTGGGACACAGAAGAGAACGAGACAGTTGCCCAGCCAGAGGGTCTCCCAGCTTTTTCTTAGGGAGGTCTTCATTCTTCAGTGCCCTGTCCTGGTTTACCCCTATGACCTAGTATGAGCCTTTTCAAGAATGCAAGAAACCAGACCCCTGGTTTCTCTGTCCAACTGAAGCCACTGGTTCCGCCCCACCAGGGTCAAGAAAATGAGAAGTCCCTTAGGGAACATGCTGGGGGGATCTTGTTGGCTTCCTCTGTTTTTCCAGCTGTTGATCTTTTTTTTCCTTTCTCCTCACTGTTTTTCCACCCTTTCCCATCCTTTCAGGCATGGAACACCTGGAGAACGGGCCGAGTGTGTCAGTGGACTACAACACCTCGGACCCCCTCATCCGCTGGGATTCCTATGACAACTTCAATGGGCATCGAGATGACGGCATGGAGGGTAGGTGGGGCCGGTGGCTTCCAGCCCCTGTCTACACTGCACAGCCCCTGCACACAGGGCCTCTGCTGTCTTGTGTGGCTGTGACACCGTACTGGGTTCGAAGGGGAGGGAGAAGTCCAGGGCACCTCTGAGAGCTCCCACAGTTCAGTGGGAGATGATAAGGCACGCATAAATGTGTTAAGTAATGAAGACAGAGCTGAAAAAATGCAGCTAAACAGCCAGAGGAGGGTGTGCCATCGGTGCCACATGAGTCCCATGGACAACGAGTGCTCTGAGTTTGGCATGGGAGGGATTCTTGAGGGCGGGAGTAGCCTGGGAGGGCTACTTGGAGGAGGTGGTCTTGAGTGGACCTTGAGGTACCCCCTTGTACAGCCAACACAGCATTTGTTTGATTTCTTTTAAACCCGCTGCTGCATTTCTCTAGGCTCGCTGCCTGAGTTCTCTGGGGTCAGAGCCCTGGGAATGTAGATACAACATCTAGGGCCTACAGGCTTTCATCGACAGCCAACGAAAACATTTGAGAGCTGGAAACAAACAGATAGGCTCCAAAATTTGAAAAGAAAGCTACAGAATTGAAATTAATACATGTTTAATTTAGCTCCAAAACCTAACATTATGTCAGATGGTCAACTGCAACTCAGTTCAACTCTTGAGAGTTATATATAGGTTATGTTTATTTATGTGGTTCATTTGAATATGTGTGATGGGGACGTGGGCGGGGCTTCCGAAAGTGAGCTTGCCTGGAGCCCAGGAACTCTTCAGACGCCCTGTCTCCGGTTTGGCCACAGGCTTGTTTTCCTGATTTGGTCCTTGGACAGTAGAATGTGGCAATTGGGAGGATTCTCATGACCACTGGCCATCCCCCATCAGTTTTCAGGTGGGATAACTGAGACCCCTTCGAAGAAGACTTTCCTGATTTACCTCCATGACTCAGGATGTGTTCTTTCAAGGACACCAATGCCCAGCCTATGGGCTTCTCTTCCCAGATGAAGCTGATTCTGGGGTGGGGCTTTGCTGTCTAGGGAACCCTGGCAAAGTGGGGTTAGGGGGAACCAGGCCCCCTCACACTGCCTCCTGCCTCCCTCTCCAAGGTTTTGGATTTGTGGACTCCGCCCTGAAACGTCCTTTAGGCTTTTTCTTGCATAAAGATTCTCCCTCTGACCCTGGAGACACCAGAATGAACAATGGGTTTCA
Organism: Rhinolophus sinicus; assembly: GCF_057876585.1. NCBI lineage: Eukaryota > Metazoa > Chordata > Mammalia > Chiroptera > Rhinolophidae > Rhinolophus > Rhinolophus sinicus. The sequence continues at coordinate 196,410,581 of NC_142517.1, read as the reverse complement.
GAGGGAGTGGGGTGAAGGCAGTGGTTGGGCTAGAATTTAGGGCTTGCTGAGAGCAGTTTGTTTATGTGCAACATGGCGAAGTTGAAGGCTTGTGCTCATACCTGCCCCAGTTCCCTGCCCTTCCTGCCCACCAGGGGCGCAGATACCCCTCCAGGACTCTCCCCGCTCTGCAGAGGCTGCCCCCCCAAGCACCTCTCCCCTCACCCCAACCCCATCTGCTTGTGCTGAGTGACTGAGGAGGAGGTAGAGGATGAAATGAATTAGTCCTGAGTACCAGTGGCTGCCAGCCCAATTGTTCATCTTCTGGGATGTTTGCAGTTTTAACAAGAACACTTGGCAATTTGAAGGAATTTTAAATGTCTCCCCATCTCTCCCTGGTGTGGATTCAATGCGATGATGAATGTAAAAACATTTGGTAAACTGTAAAGTGCAGGCAAATAAAAGGTAAAATAATTAAGGGGGAAGCAGGAATGGCTGTGGGAAGGACAGGGTTTGGGACACAGTCGGCTGGGAGGGAAGGAAGGAAGGGGGGCGGACAGAACAGGGAGAGGCAGGGAAAGGGAGGAAGGAGGGGGTGGGGGCAGGCTCTGGCCCCCTTCCTCTGTCCTCCAATCTGCTCCCGCAGGCAGGGGATGGAGCCAGTGGGACCTTTTGGCCAGTTAAAGGTCAGCTTGTCCTGTAGGGACAGAGGGGCTCCTGTCTGCAGGCTGAAAAGCTGGCCCTATGCCTGAAGGGTGGGCAGGGATGGCAGGGGAGGCAGCTGCCATTCTCCGCTCTGGCTTGGCCTGGGTGGGGGGTTGTGTGACTGAGGTGCTCACCAGGGCAGACCCTGCCTGTCCCACTGTGCTCTCTGCTGCCAATGGACTTCGTCCCCCACAGGGACAGGAAAGCAAGTCTGGACCAGCCCTGGTGCGGGAGCAGTGAGCACTACTCCCATCCTGCTTTTCCTCCTGGCTGGGGGCACTTCTAGAAGGTTCTAGATTCTGGGGCCCAAAGATAAAAGCATTTTCTTCTGGCTAATTCTTTGATCAAGAGCGGGAATCAGGAGGCCTTTGTCTGTCTCCCTAGTTGTGGAAAGATTTCTGTGCCTCAGTTTCCCCATGTTGGAAACTGGCTGGGGTAAGAGCGCCTAAGCCCCAAGACTCCAGGGTGCTCAGAAGATGGCTCAAGCTGGAGCCCAGGAGGGAGTTTGGCTGTTTCCTGGCATGGTCCCAGGGCTGGGGGTGCCCTGGGGGGTATGTGGTGCCCAAGGTGGCTTGCCTGTTCTCTGGGAGGTCCTGGAACAAAGCTCTACAGTGCAATGAGTGCACACGTGTGCTTTCAGGCCTACCTGCCTGGGTCCAAATGCCAGCGCTCCCCTCTGTGGCTGCATGCCCTTCGTCAGATTATTTAGCCTTGCTGTGGCCTTAGTTTCCTCATCTACAAACTTGGGGCAATAATAGTACCCATGCCGTTGGGTTACTGTAGCAATTTTCATGAGAGGCAGTTTCCTATAAAGGGTAAGAATGTGGCCGCTCGAGCCAAACTACCTGGGTTCAAATCCTTTCACAAGCTGCTGTCCTTTGGGGGCCTCAGTTTACCCTGCTGTAAAACTGGGATTCAGTCTACACATCACTTTGAGCACCCTTTAGGGATTAGCAGCTGTGGCAGGGCTGCCTGTGTGTTTGCCCATGGATCTCCGACACATCGTGGGGGAGCAGCTCAGGGGTCTACAGACGGGCTACTGAGAAAGCCCATGGCCTTGGGCGCCAGCTCTGGCTTTGCCATGTGCCAAGCACTTGATAGTCACCATCCCGTCTAACGCTCGCAGGTACCCTCTGAAGTGAGCACCATTATTATGGCTGAATGGGGGAACTGGGATACAGAGCGGTTAAGTAACCTGCCCAAGGTTGCCTAAGTAGTTAAGAGAGGATCTGGGTGTGGAACCTGGTGCTAACCCCTGAACCCTTCTGGGTTGGTGACGTCCCCAGGGGCCTATTCTGGGCATCTGGCGATACCTGGGTCCCCGCTGAGCTTAGGTGAGTGTCTGCCTGCTCTGACCCCTACCTGTCATCCCTGGACAGACAGGATCACTCTGGTCCTGCCTCTCTTCGTGAGAGACGGTGGTGTATGGAGCTCCGGGAGGCGGTCAGGGATTGGGCTGGCCCGATGCAGGTGCTAGCAGGGCCTCAGTGCAGGGAGCAGCTGAAGTGCATCCCTAATGTGACTCCCTCCGCATCCCGAGAGCGAGGGGCTGCTCACTCAGGAACGCTTCTGCTAGGGGCTGGCTCTCAAAATAGGGAGAGGGTAGTGTGTCCAAGGTGACATGAGGCCGTTTCTGGAAGCAATCTCCCTCTCCTATTCTAGGTTCACTGGGGGAGTGGATAGAAGAGGCCAGGCCGGTCTGCCTGGAGCCTACCAGGTGACTCAGAGGGGCCGGTGGGGGCACTGAGCCAGGCACTTGAGAGGAAAGACGAATCACCTTCGGCCTGGGTCCCACCTTGCTCCCTCCCTGCATGAGGGGTAGCCAGCTCCTCTTCCTCTGGGAAAGCCCTCCAGGTGACCCTGACTTAACCCTTGGTGTCATGATTGCTTTGTGTTTAACCCCTTCCTCACTGACTGCGTCCCCACCCTCCCAACTCCCAATTCCGGTTTCTGGTGTGTGGCATTGCGGCACTTAGAACGTTCTTCCACGTGCTCAGGACATTCCCGATCAATCTCAGCAGCAAAACAAAGGAAGAACGATCCATATGGGGACTTCTGTTGTCCGTAGGTTGATCTCGCAGGCGGGGGTTGCCCAGCCCAATAATAATGTACATCTAATGCCCTCCTGCCACAGTGGGGAAACTGAGGCTCAGGAGGGGAAGGGATCTGCCAAAGGGGGAGGCAGTCCCCATGTGCGAAACCCACTTTTGCATGATCTCAGCTCCTGCTGTACCAAAGACCACACTGAAGTGTGGTAGGGTGGGCAGGGGCCCGGTGCCGTGAGATGAGTTGATATTTGAATCTAGGTGTCTGACATCATATCCCTTTTCTCTGCATTAGAGCTCAGCTTATTCAGCGCCCCCACACCCCTAAGTGGCTCCATTAGGGTGGTTGTCCAACTCCTCAAACCCTTAGATGACAGGGAGCCAGATGCCATATAAGGACAACCCATTTCACTTTGGACAGGCCCAGGAAATAGAACCAGAAATAGAGAGAAAAGGTCGAGAGCGCTTCTGCATGGGGCCCTGAGGCTACAGTGACCATGGGTGCTTGGGGACCATTTTGGCCCACCTGCACTTAGGACAGAAGGAGGGAGAAGTGATGAAAAGGGGAAGAATTAAATGGGAGGTCACTATCAAGAACTTTCTTGGGACAGGTGGCTGGGGGCAGAGGAGCGCCTGCCATCTCAGGGACTCCTTACTGTGGGAGTAATTCCTTCTGGTCAACCCAACGGCCTGATGTCTTAGTCAGCTTGGGCTGCCGCCACAAAGTACTGTAGACTGGGTGGCTTAAACAACAGACATTTATTTTATCACAGTTATGGAGGCTGGAAGTCTGAGACCAAGCTGTTGAAAGTGTTGGTTTCTTCTGAGGCTTTTCTCCCTGGCTTGTCGTCAGCAGTCTGTCCCCGTCTCTTCACTGGTCTTCTCTCTGCACATGTCTGTGTCCTAATTACCTCTTCTTATGAGGACACCAGTCAGATTGGATTAGGGCCCCCCCATGTGACCTCTTTTTAAACTTATTTACCTCTTTAAAGCCCCTATCTCCAAATATAGTCCTATTCTGAGGAACTAGGGGCTAGGACTTCAGCATATGAATTTTTTTTTTTTTTGGATGGGGGGCCGGGTGTGGGGGAGGGGAACACAATTCAGCCCATTACACCGGGGAAGGAGTTTTCTGAGTTGCCCAGAATCGGTTGCCTGGTCCTGAGTGGGGAGGAAGAGAAGGCCCAGGGTGGGTGAAGAGGAGAGTGGTCTCGTCCTCACCAGCCTCCTCCTCTTGGGCTGTCTTTGTCTTTCTCCAGTTTGGTCTGGTGCCTGCCAGCTCAGTGCTCTGGCTGACACCACGTTTCGCAGCCTCCAGAAGCCCCATTAGCTGTTTGGCCTGAGTTCTGAAGCCCCATGCGCAGATCCTACCTCCCCGTGGGTGGGAGTGGGGCTCTGTTTCTGCCTATGCTGCACAGAGCTGTCTCCAAATTCCTCCAGAGTGTTCTAGGCAAGCCTTCTCGGAAGCAAGTCCCACACCAAGGGATTATGGGTTGCCTTGCGGCTCCGAGAAGCCCAAAGGGTGACCAGGCTTGAATCGCCTCACTGCCCACCCATTCACTCCCACCCTTCCCCGACCTCCTTGGACACTGAGTTGTGTAGAGTTTGTCACAACCTCAGGAGAGGATTTGGGAGTAGGGGCTAGTGCTGGGAAAAGCAGTGGTTGGCTCAAGGCCAAAAGGAAGAACGGAGGGAAAAAAGGACAAGTCTCCTGTTTTGGCTGAAGATAGCACGGGGGACTGGTAACCACCCCACTTCTGGGTTTCCGCTCCTGCGCGATGCCTGTCAGCCTCTTTCGTTTCTGTGGGCAGACCCACTAGAGCCAGCAGCTATGACAAGGGGGCTTGGTTTTGTGCCGAAGCTTCTCAACACTTGGGATCCATGAGGAGAGGCATTTCCCTTTCTTGGGGGATAACATCCTGCTCTGTAGGATGCTCACCCCCTCCTCCAATTCTTGTGCCTCCGCTGGGAAACAGCCTTCCTGACAGCAGCCAGGAGTCCCCGGTCTGTGGTGACTTCTCACGAGCTGGACTTGTCCAAGAATTCTCTGTAATGTTTTTGAGAGAGAGGAAAGAGGGAGGGAAGGAGGGAGACACAGCAAACACGCAGAAAGTGAGAAGGAGAGAGAAACAGGTGAGAGACGTGGAGAGACAGACAGACCTGGACTGGGAGACAGGATATTTAGATTCTGGGTGTCCGTGGTAACTCTTTTTCTTTAAATCTCCTTTATTTCCTGTAAAATGAGGGGATTGGAGTAGTGATTCTTTCCATTTCTTTGAGCTCAATTACTCTTTCTTTTTATAACTTGTGAGAAGCTAAGATGGACCTGCCGAGCTTCCCGCTCAGACCTTCCCAACTCATGAATGTGGAGTGGGAAGCAGCATAGCTCAGTAGTCATGTCACTCAGGAGCGGCTTGGTTCTGCAGGGTAACAAACAGCCCCAAATTCTCAGTGGCTTAACCCAGCAAAAGCATATTTCTTGCCTATACCGCCTTTCTAGTGTAGGTTGGCAGGGATCTCTGTGCATCTCAGCTACTCTAGGCTGGTGATGGCTTTATCTCATAGATGCTTCCATCATTGCTACAACAGTGGGTAGAGGACATTATGACTTGCATGCTGTTTCTGCCTGGATGTGACACACTTTCCTTCTGTTTACATGTCATTTTTCAAAACAAGTCTCACATCCATGCCTAACTTCAAAGGGGGCAGGAAAGTTGTACATGGAAAGTGGAAAGCTGAAATAATGTTGAACAGACTAATCTCTACTATAGGGAGTAAGACTGGGATTTAGAACCAGAAGATCTGGTTCCAAGCTCTGTTGTTTATAACTATGTTCCTTGGTTAAGTCACTTTGCCTCTATGAGGCCCAAATACTATATCTGTAAAGTCAGTACAACAATAACTTACTTATAGGATTGTTGTTAAGATTCAGTGAGGTGTAATGTATGTGAAATGTGAAAAGTAGAGTGCCTGGTGTGTACTCTGGTGGCAATAATTTGTGTCCATTATTATTGTTAAAGTACTGGAGGAGAGAAGGTAGAAATGTGATTTTGAATGTATACAGCCCCTCTCTTCTTAAGAAAAAGCTCACATTCCCCTAGATTCATTTATTCTCTGGGAACCATCTATAGATGGCTGTTCTGGGAGCCCCACTCTTAGGAGTCGGGAGACTTGCCTCTGGCGCCAATTTGCTGTGTGACCTTGGAAAAGTTACTTCCCTTCTCTGGTTCTCAGTTTCCTTATCAGTGAATCGAGGAGGATGGCTTCCAAAGGGTCTTCTAGCTCTAAAATCCTAACAATGACAATAATGATGACAAAGACAATGGCTAGTAGCTACTGTTGTGTAACTACTAGGCTGAACAAGCAGAACTTGTAGGATGTGATTATAAAGCCACTTTATTTTCTCTACCACTGCCCTTTAAATCTGTCCTCTGCTTCCTCTGCCCCTGAATCACATTAGGGTGAGTCCCTTGCCTTTTCTGGTCACTTTCAGGTAATAAAAGATCCTTTAGTCAGTAATAAATATACCCAGTACCTGTGACCTTGGTACTTTATCCAGGGTTAGGGCTTTCCCCTTGTCAGCTCCTACGGGGCTACCAGCTGTGTGTGTGTGTGTGTGTGTGTGTGTGTGTGTGTGTGCGCATGCCTGTGTGTTTCAGTAGGTTTTCTCTCTATTTTCCTGACTTACGGGAAGAGAGGAAATGAGGGACGGGATCAGAACATTCTTGCCTGTCTGGGATTATTGTGAGGTCGCACAGGTACACTCTGTGTAGAGACAGAGGCACAGATGATATGACTTCTGAGCTTTTTGCCAGTGGACGATTCTGGAGGCGTCGAATGCTGTTTCTCCCCTGCAGCACTTTTGTGAGTGTTTTGGAGACACTTCCTCCAACTGCCCATAAGTCTTTCCTCACTATTTCCTTCAAGTGGGTGATGGCAGCTGTCAGATGCTCGCGACCCTTCCTTGGCTCAAACCTCCCTTGCTCCCTCCAGCCTCCGCCTGCTGGAGTCCTTTCGGCCCTCCAGGTGGCCCTCTTGGACAGGATGTGAGGCAGCCACAGCCAGCTCTCTCTCCCCTTGGTCCACAGGAGCCCTTAAGCACTCTTAGCCTCAGCAAAGCCTGGGATTGAGGTGGCTGAGGCTGCCTGTCTGTTCCCTGGCCTGCCTCTCACCCTTCAGACTTTCAGGCCTGAGCCCAGCTCTATCTCTCATGTTCTCCGTGCTCTGGCGGATGCTCCCTGAGATGATGGGAAACCCCTCGCAGGTGATACTTGCAGCAAAACAACACTGTCCCCAAAATTCCTCTGAGACTCCCACTTGCTGACCCTGTTATTCCTTTGATATGGGTATATGTAGGGGTAGTTTACAGCCACGGAACAGTTTTCAGCCATCTCAAAATCAACAGCTAATATATAATACAATTATATTACATTGATATATTTAATACCACAACTTTACCTGTTTAAAGCGTGCAATTTGATGGGTTTTAGTGTATTTAGGGTTATACAATCATGACCATAAGCTCATTTTAGAATATTTTCATCCACCCCAAAAGAAACCTCATACCCATTAGCAGTCACTCCCCATTTCTGTCCCCAACCCACTGCAGCCCTAATCTGCTTTCCATAGATCTTCTATTATGGATATTTTATGTAAATGGAATTATATAGTATGTGGCTTTTTGTGGCCCTCCTTTCACTTAGTGTAATGTTTTCAGGGTTCCTCCCTGCTGTAGCATGTGTCAGTACTTCATTTTTATTGCTGAATAATATCCCATTTATGGCCATACCACATTTTGTTTATATCTACATCAGTTGATGAATAGTTGCATGGTGTCCGCTTTCGGGATGCTTAAAGAATGCTCCTATGAACAGGCATGTCCAACGTTTTGCATGGACTTATGTTTTCATTTTTTGTTGGGTAGATATCTTGGAGAAGAATTGCTGGGTCATATGGTAATTCTGTGTTTAATTATTTGACGAATTCCTTTTCCAAAGTGGCTGTACCATTTTACATTCCTCCCAGGCAATGTATGAGGATTGCAATTTCTCCACATCCTTACCAACACTTGTAATTTTCTTTTGGTATTCTAGCCATTCTAGTGGGTGTAAAGTGGTATTTGATTGTGATTTTGATTTGCATTTCCCTGAGAATTAATGATGTTGAAATCTTTGTTAAGTGGTCATTATATATCTTCTTTAGAGAAACGCCTGTTCACATCTTTTGCATTTTTTTAAATTGGGGTTTTTGTCTTTTTTTTTTTTGACTGAGTTATAAGTTCTTTATACATTCTGGAAATAGTCCCCTTATCAGATATGTGATTTGCAAATATTTTCTCCCATTCCGTGGGTTGTCTTTTCACTTTCTTGATGCCAGTCATCTCATTCTGCAAGCCCACTTTTGGAATGTGGCACTCATTGTCTTGGGGCCTGTGTCACACAGAGACCCGAATGCTTCCATATGAACATCTGGTTACAACCAGAGTTCTTACTTTGTAGGTGAGCAAACCGAGGCAATAACAGAGACGCTGGGGGCCTTGTCCAAGATAACATCCCGAGTAAGTAGTGGAGGCGAGACTCCCACATGCGGGCCAGGAGCTAGGTCAGGGATCCACACTGCTTCCTATGTTTCTAGATCTTCATCTCAGAGATTATGCATCTATCGCCTGAACTGCTTTAGGCTACTTGGTCTGACCTCTTTCCAGCCCTGGAACTTGTAGAAAACCTACCCCATCACACAAAAAGGGAGGCTGGTTTCAACTTCCTGGATGGCAGAGCAGCACAAAAGCCCAGGAGTTTTGCCTCCAGCTTCCTCAGCTATCTGCTCAGCCTGTGTCCCTTCATGTCCCCAGGGGCCAGACAGCCTGAGGGAGGGCAGCGGCACTGTAGACCCTTTGGATTGGGAGTGAGGCTTGGGAGAACACCCGTGCACCATGGTGAATGCCTGCCCTTGACATACATTCACAAGGTTGACAATTTTACCTTCTGAACTTTGGGGTAAGATGTGGGAGGAACCAGTAAGAGAGGGGAGCGCAAGACTGCAGATGAGCCCAAGTAATTCACTCAAAGGATCCTAGGATGCTGGAGTGACACAGCTTCCCCTTGTCTCTGAGCAGAGGGTGATTTTCTAAGCACGGTGCCGAGAGCCTGGAGTTCAGCGTCAAACTGATTTTTGTTGGGAAATCCTAACTTGGCTGTGGGAGAGAGGGCAGCCCTTCTGGTCTGTGACTTCAGGGTGGTGGGGAAAAGGGCAGGGAGGGAGAAATTCAAAGCGGCTACTAAAAGCTCTGTCCCTGTTCTATCACGTCATTTAGGACAGAGGGCTTAGGCTACAGCAGGAGTGTGAGTTAGCAACCTGATAGAACTTCCCGACTGTAAGAGGCTGGATCAACTGTGGCAAGGAGGTTGGCTCCTTGTCTTCTTGGCCCCGTGGGGCAGAGGTGTTGAGTAACAAGGGGAGAGGGGTCTCAGTGTGGATGGTCTACATAGAGATAGCGACAGAGGTGGGGATCGAATGTCTTCTTGAGGAGGATCTGGGTACCTCCTCCTCCTGCCAGAGGGGAGTCCTGTCCTGACCTCCTGGAACAATCAGAGTGCTGAGAATTCAAGTGCAAGGTCAGCCGGACCTTGTGGGTGAAGAAGATGACAGCAGTGACCCAGCATCTGCCCGCCACCTGCTTAGCACTGTTCCTCATCAGGCAGGGCGAGGTTTGTCCTGATGCCCTGGGACCCTTAGCTGGCCCTGCTCTGCGAGGCGGCTGGCAGGCTTGGGGAGTAGTGTCTGCCCATGGAACATTCAGTAAACCAATACCCTCCTGATTGAATGTGCCTTTGGTCCTCCGTAATCTCTGCCATCAGGTGGAGGTTGGAAGGCCGGAGCTACACTCAGAGCGGACGCAGAGCTCTTGGCCAGTGGCCCAAGTGGCACAGTCTGCCCTCTCCTCATGCTCAAATATCAAGCTCGAAACAGGGGAAGAGTAAAGCGCTCGCTCTTTCCCCCTCCAACACCCTCCCTCCTTCCTTTCCTGCCAGACCTGTAGACAAGTGCAAGTTAGCTGGACCCGGGAAGACCCCGAGATACCACCTCTAGCCATGTCCAAGAAAAGAAATTCAAGCCTCCATTCACCAAATATTTTTTCTTACCCAGTGAAATCTGCCTTTCACCCATCGTCCCCTCCCTCCTTCCATTCCTTTCTCTGTCTTTTCTTTACCCAAATACAGATCACCTACTAGGTGGCAGGCACAGTGCTAGTCCTGGTGCTATGGAAAGTCATGCCCTGGAGTTGTCTGCAGACAAGGGTGGGGGCGGGGGGGCGGCAAGATAGGGGAGCACAGCCTCCACTCCCATCCACAGCCAGATGGGGAAGGATCTCAGCCCAGGGTCAGGACTTCTCAGGAGAGGAGACGCTTCTGGGAATGGCCATGATCAGAGGTGGATGGCTTTGCAGAGGGGCTGCGTTTGTACTGGGCCTGGGAGGCAGATGACATTGAAGACGGCATTGTTTTTCAAATCAAAAAGTGGCGTAATAGCATTGCTCAAAGTCTAGAAAGTAGTGGGAAAGCAAAGCCATCAAATCTGACTGGTTCCCGTACATGACTGTTCTCCATGGACACGGGGCCCAGGAGGGGAGAATGAAGCAGGAGATTAAGGGAAAAGATGGCCACAAAATCCTGCAGTGGGATAGTCCAAGGAGCCCGGATTTGTTGCCCGATGGACGTGGCTGAGTGCTGGGCACACAGGGAGCACACGTGCACGGCCTGTTGCTTTCCCTCACCTCAGTCTGTGTGGACTCCACCCTGCCACTCAGCTCCGCAGCTCCAGGTGGGGCAGGGTGACACTGCTGCAGCTTTGGGGGGGGGGCAGAGGGTATGTGTGTGGGGGTGTTGCTTACAGCACCCAGCCATCAGTGCTGAGGGTTGTCTTTCTGGGTTATTCTGGATTATTCCTTGCGGACCTGGTCAGGCCCTAGGCACTCCTCCTGGCCTTGGAGTCTGTGCCCTGGCCCTGTTTCTCCCTCCAGGGCAGTTTCTCTGGACCTGGCTCCTAGGTGCTAGCTGAGGCTGCTTTGCTCTTTGGCAAAGTTTAGCCCCTTCACTGATTGTCCTTGCCTGGCTTTCAGGCCCCGCTCTGTATTAGCCTTCGAGAGGCAGCATCGTGTCCCTGGAGCCTATCTGTGTCTTGCCCACTTCTGCCTGCTAGCTGGTACACTTCTTTTTAGGTGGCAGAGCCCTTTCCTTTCGGTCCACTCTCCCAGGCCTTGCTTTCTGTCCACCGGACTGTTCTGGAGCCATTTATGGGAAGAGGTTTTAATGAATCTGGGATCTGGAGAATGATCGGTCCTTTTTCCTTTCATGTTTCTTCTCTGTCTATGTCCCCAGCTACTCTTGGATGACTCATCCCCCTATAAATCTCTTTCTATGCCCCTCTCCCTGCCGAGAGACCTTCTAAAATCCTTCCTGCGGCACTGAGCTCACGGACCTTCAGTAACAGGCCGCCTGTGTCTTAGAGTGACTTCAGAAGCAACAAAACTGACGTCCTGGGAGATGGTAGAGGCACCCCTGATTGAGCCTGGGCTTGGGACTCAGGCTGCCTTCAATGAAGCCCCAGCTCTTCCTCTTGCCTTCTGTTGACTTTGGGCAATCATTTAGGCTTTCTGCGTCTCAGTGTTCTCACCTGTAAAGTGGGGACAAGGATAGTACCTCTCCCACAGAGCTGAGACTTAAGTGAGGTAATCTGTGCGTGCTTAGCTCTGTGCCTCTTACATACTGTGTTTCCCCGAAAATAGGAAAAGAAGCCCTAGCATGATTTTTCAGGACGCTTATAATATAAAATAAGCCCTACTGCGTCTTTTGGAGCAAAAGTTAATATAAGACCCGGTCTTATTTTCAGGGAAATACGGTAGGGCTTATTTTGTATTACGAGCATCCTGAAAAATCATGCTAGTGCTTATTTTCTGGTTAGGTCTTACTTTCGGGAAAACACGGTAGTGAGTCATCAATTAATGTTAGCTATTACTGATGCCACTACCTGACCTTGGGTGGTACTTTATACAATGTTGCCTGAGTGTCAGGGTCAGTCAGTTCACCTTTTCACCATCCCAGTTGTTGGGCTGGACTTTGAACCCGGGACTCTGGCGCAAGTCCTTTTTTCTTCCTGTCACTTAGACCCAGGTGTATGTGTGACCCTTTTCCCTGGCGTCATCTGAGTGTCAGGCTCCTTTCCCATGAGCCACTCTCTCTGCCCAGAGTTGGGAGATTTGAGAGGACGTGTAGCTAGACAGGGGCAGAGCCAGGCCAGCTCCCAGCGTCTTGACTCCACAGGTCCTGCCTCCCTGGCTCCAGTCATTTGTGATGGCCGGGTTGTGGGACATGGTGACTTCTGGAGCAGCGGTAAAGTTGCTTCTTTCTCTTCCATGTGAGAAAACGTTTCAGAATGCAGGAGAGTAAGAATGACGTGATTATAGGTATAACCTTGAATCCGCTCTATTGAAGAAGAAGAAAAAGGAAAAAAACACATCATCTGTGCTCTTTGGTACATGGACTGTCCTCAGTAATAGTCACTCATTTATTTAACAAATATTGACTGAGTGCCTACTGTGTGCCAGTCACTAATCTAGCGGCTGAGGATGTAACAGTGAACAAAGCAAAGATCCTTGCTATTATCATGGTTCTGTTCTAGTGGAAGTAAGCAGACAACATTTAAAAAAAAAAGATATAATAAGTAAATGAAAGCATGTTAGAAGGTGACAAATATTCTGGGGAAAAAATAGCAGAATAAGGATGATTCAGAGTGGGGCGGGGTGTCGAGTGCTGAGCTGACATTTTAAAAAAATGTTGGTCAGCCTAGGCTTTACTGAGGAGGGAACATGTGAGCAAAGCATTGAAGGAGGTGAGGGAGTCAGGCAAGCAATATCTGAGGCAGAGCATCCGAGGCAGAGGGAATAGCAGTGCGAAAGTACTGCGGCAGGAGCCCACCTGAGATGTTTGGGAAGCAGCAAAGGGGCCAGCGTGACTTTCATGGAGGTTGTAATAGGAGATGAGGTCCGAGGTAATGGGGACCAGATCACTTACGTTCTGGTCGTGATTGTAAGGATTTGGCTTGTACCCTGGGCTTTTTCATCTAATGGCATATTATGTAACTGTATTTAAATAACACGAACGTTTAGGTTGTTTCCAGTCTTTGCTGTTTTCAAAAATGCTGCACCAAATAGCCCTGTACATGCAACATTTTCATTTGGGCAAGTCTGTCTGTAGAACGATTTCTGTAAGTGGAGTTGCTAGTGGAAGAATATATGTGTGTATAATTTCGATAGTGCCAAATTGGCCTCCATGAGGGTTGTATTAGTGGACCCTGCAAGACAGCAATTTGGTTTGGGACCAGGAGGAAAATGTACCTTCCCCTTCTATACACACCCTGCAGAAGTGACATGCTGCTGTTAGGTATCCATCAGTTCCTTTACTCCTCGTGACTCCTGTGAGCTGAGTATTCTAGCTCCTATTTCTCAGGGGAGGAAACAGGTACAGAGGTGAAGGAACCTACCAATGTCTGCACAGCCAGGTAGATGCAGAGCTTGGATGCTGTGCCACCATTTGTGGCCATGGCCTCACAAGGGCAGGAGTCTGAGGAGCCCTGCCCCCTGCCCCCCTGCCCCCTGCCCCCCTGCCCCCTGCCCCATGCTACTGGGCATGTAGACCTGGAAGCCTGGAGTTTAAGTTCCCTGAGAATGAGGGGCTGAGTTACACTGGAAAGCCCACCTGCTTAGCGCTTCCCATTGCTGTGCCTGCATCCTGGAGACCCTGGCAAACCAGTGGCAGGGTGGGAAGAGGCCAGCCTGAGGGGCCCGGGTCCACATTGGCCCAGCTGGCCAGACCTGGCGTCCCCTTCTGTCCCCTCCCATCACCTGCCCCAGTGGTGAGACCTGGGAGGCTGTGATCTAGCTCATTCTGCCCTGGGTGGGGAGCTCTCCGCCGTCTGCTGGGTCAGCTTGCTCCAGGGATTGGGTTTCGGTATTTCACTGATGAAAACAAATCAGGCTCATTATTGCCCTGCACGGCTCTCGGAACCTCTGCAGCCTGGCATTGTATTTCTAGACTTCCTGTAAGTCACCGTTTCTGTCCTAGGGCCCACCCCCCCACAGGGCTCTGTGGCTGCTGCAGAAATAGCCTCAGGCATGTTTGGAGCCTGGAGCCGCCGAGGCAGGACCAAGCAGGAGAGGAGAAATGGGCCCGCAGAGTTCAGGGCGTCTGGGATCCAGACGGTGCCTGGTCGAACATCTTCTCTGAGTTGGATCCCTGGGCATCGAGCTGGCCAGGAAGTCAGGGGTCATCCGGTGGCACTCTCCCATTGCACAGAGGAGTAAACTGAGGTCCATCCAAGGTCACTCCTTAGTACTCTGGCCTCTTGACACCCAGTCTACTGCTGTCGCTGCCAGACGACTCTTTCTCTAGGTCTATTCACTGTGCTGTGGCAGGTTAGGGATGTGTAAGCAGCGTTGGAGAGAGTGGGTTTCAGCCGCAGCAGGAGGGGTGCAGTCTTACGTCCTGAACTGTCTCACCTTTGAGGACTATGAGAAAGGGGAACTAGTGGCTCTACAGGATTTTCTTGAGGTTGAGGAAGCTCCTTCTACCCCACACATCAGTCTAGATGAGGGAAGTGACCATGGTACATGGACGTGGAAGAACAAGGTGCTTCTAGAGGCTCTGACAAGGCAGGTTCTGTGTGCAAAGGGGACTCAGGTGTCTGGCCCCAAACTCCTTTTTTCCTGCCCCTCCCTTTGTCTGCCCCTTCCAAGCATGATTTGCACCCACAAGACTCCCCTGCAGGGACATGGGGTGCCCCAGTTGGCAGACCTGCTGGGCTACTCTCTGACCCCCCGGCGGTTTGTTCTGGTCACAGGCAGGGGCTTCCGTGTTCTGGGAAGTGGCTGCAGAGCTGTGGGTAGGTGGAGGCCAGGAGTTCTGACTGCCTTTCTCATCCCTGACCCAATCTTTACATCTTCGCAGCAAGTCAATGTCCTGGTGCTTGTTGGAGACATTTGCCTTCTGTTACTTTGATTGCTTTAAAAAACTGTTAGTAGCAAAGTGTTCTTTGATGTTTGTTCTCTTTCTCCAGGGGCGGTGAGATCAGATTTTGATATGAAAGCTCAAAGCTTCTCAGATCTTTCCTTCTTCCTTCCTGCCTCCTTTTCCCCCTCCCCCAGTCCCGCACCAACACCCTCACACCCCGTCAATATGCTGCTTGAGAACCTTCAAGAACCAGGCAGCCACTCTTCATGTGACACAAGGGTAGAAAGAAGCCTGGGGGTGGTGCCCTAGCTCCTGTCTCCTGTCCAGCACTGCACCCCATGGTGTAGCTTCTGTGGGTCAGGAGAGTCACTTCCAGCTTGTCCCTCTGCAGTAGGGACTTCCTACTCAGGCCCACCCTGCTCACATGCGTGAGCTTGCACACGGTTGCCTAGGAGACCCCCATGGAGATGCTTCCATGAACCTCCTTGTACTCATGTGCACGGATGGACCCACTTGGGGAAGGAAGCAGAGACCCACCCACATCTCCCATCCACACTGACACGTCTGCCCACTCACGCATAGAACCACACAGAGCGCTCTGTGTACACCCACCCTTATGCAGAGAACCACATGTGACCTCCACCCCAGGACACCCCTCCTAGCAGTGATGGGAGCTGTCATTATAAAGCTACGTGGCCAGTTTGGTAACCAGTACTTCTGTGTGGTACTTAATGGGCCTGTTTGGGGTTAAGAATGGGGATTGATCCTAAGTGCAGAGATGGGTTCACTGTGTGAATTGTGAGCCAGTTCTGAAGCAGTTCCCTGTGAGTTTCCAGAAATGCCATGAGTCCTGGAAGTATCATTGAGATACATGCACGCAATTCCCAGGGGACCACTGTGATGGGGAACAGCACTCACTAGAATAGCGGTTTTTGGGCCAGTTGTTCCAAACCAGCATTGGGATTTTTATCATCACTCTCCACTGCCTTCTTCCTGTCTGACCCTCTAGACCAGGGGTGTCAAAACTGCGGCCCGCAATCTATTGTTAATTGGCCCGCAATCTATTGTTAATTGGCCCACAGCAAATTCCAAAAATATGTTTAGTTTACTTAAATAAACCAGGTGAGGCAATACGTACTTCACCTTGAGTGAATGGCCCAGCTGTTTGTGTATTTTGCCGCATAAGGCCCTTGGTAAAAAACGTTGAAAAAAGTTTAGACAGCCCTGCTCTAGACTCTTACCCTTTGCTCCTCCATCTCCTTTGTTCCTCCTTCCTCCATGGGAAGTAGAAAGAACTTGAGTTTCAGATCAGGCTGCCAACGTGATCTTGAGCAAGCCGCAACTTTTAAGCCTCAGTCTCTTTATCAAGAAGATGGGCACGATGATACCTACCATGAAAGGCCTTTGTGGAAGCAAATGAGAGAACGTGCATTAAAGTGCAGACACATAGTTAACCTGCCTTCCCCATTCTGGTTACTCTCTCCTTCTTCCTGGCTCCCCAAGCCAACTCGGGCTCCTTCCCCATTCTCCCTCCATCCTTCCCAAGTGAGGACGGCTAAAGATGGTATCCATGCCCCAGGAGGCAATAAGAGTGGGGAGAGGCAAGAGGGAGGTGAGTGGATATACCCCCAAACCTTGTGTCACATGGATATCTGCCTGGGAGCTGACAGCTCCCTTCCTGAGGAATCCTCTAGCACTCCGGCTCCTGTCCTACCTTCAGGAAACACACTTCTGAGCTGGGCCGTGTCCACTGCCTTCTGGAGGGAGTGCGGAGACCCTGGAAGGCTGGGGCCATGTGAGCCGTGCCCAGCACCTGCCCTGCCCCTACAGCTCTGAGTTCCTGGTCTGCCTTCTTCCCTTTCCACTGGGCTGGGAGGAAGGGAGAAGATCCTGTGGACATTTCCATCCTCCACACAGTCCCGCACCCCACCTGAGTTCCGCCCTCTCCCATCTGACAACCTTGACACTCTGGATACCCGGGCCTTTCTCCTCCTCGTGTTTCTGCTTAGAATGATTGAATAGATGATAGGAATGGTTTGTCCCAGCTGTGTTCCTACACAGCCTGCACTTGGAAAGTTGGAAGTCCTCCTGTCCCCAGTTTGAAGCCTGAGGCATGGAACCCCTTTCTCTGCTGCCCATTCTTACGGTTTCTGTGAAGTTTTTGACACTGGGTGGGGGCCTCTGCATCTCATCAGTGAAGATGCAGTTAAGATAGTGCAGGAGCCAGCCTCTAGGGCACTGGGTACCATTTTTGTTCTTCCTTTTATTTTCCTTCTTTATTTCCCAAAAGAAGCATCTAGAGAGTGGTGCTGGCAGTGTGAAAGGGGCCCGGGGCTCAGCTGGACACCAGGGTGGGGTGGCTTCAGAAGCAGGGTGGGATTGTATACTGACTGGGGCCTTGACAAAGACAGACCAGGCACTGAAGGCTCCCCGCTGGCCTGGCTGCAAACCCCAGGCCCTTTCCTACCAACTCAGGGTGTTAGGATGGGACATTCAATTGATGCGCAAATAAGTCACCAACAACATTGCAAATAAAAGTTGGGATTTGGTGTCCTGTTATCAGCTAGGAACTGACTTCTGGCCCTTTTCAGGGCACACCAGTATCCTGGGGGACTTTGGGTAGCTTGTGTGGGTTTTGGCTGAGTGGACTGCTTTAGACCTGGGTGATTGGGGGTGAAGGCAAACATCGCTGGCACTCTGAAAGTTCTTCTCTCTGTCATTTATGGTTTTCAGATGGGACCAAACTAAATACCAATAGCCGGTCAATCGGAGGTGTCTCAGGTGGCCTGGAAGATCAATATGCTGGGCCAGAAGCCCACTGGCCCTTCCCAAAGTCAGGCCTCAAAAACTGTCCAAGTTGTTGGGCCAGAATCCAAAGCTTTGTACTGAGAATCTCGTTTTAGGGCGCCTGTCCCTCTCCCCGAGGCCTTCCTGAGTGACACCCCAGCCTCTCTGTTTAGGCCTCATGGCCACCACCTCTGGGAAGTAAAGGGCCATGTGGGGTTCCCCCTGCCCCCAAGGCCAGCCTTTTATAAGCCAAGGAAGTGTCCTGGCTCCTAGACTCTGCCCTGTGGAGGGGGAGGAGGGGGAGAGAGAGGGAAAAAAGAGATTTCCACCTTATTGTTCAGCAGCTGGAAAATTGTTGTCATCTGTTCTGCCTTTCATTTGCTGAGAATGGAAAAAAATGTGGAAAAATTTGGGGAAATAAATCTCAATACCCTCCTAGGATCTCTCGCCCTTTCCTCTCTCTCCCTTGCATCCCTGCTGTTTTGCTCCCAAGTTCTCTCTTCTCTTCTGGGTACTGGAGCCTCCATGGATTTGGGACTGGGGCTGAGCTGGGGCCGGTTTGGGGTTGTTCTGGGACTGGGACTTTTCTGAGGCTGTGCTGGGCTGGGGCAGTTACTGGGCTCGGATTGAGCTGGGGCTGTAACTGAACTAGGGCGCAGGCTAGAAGTGGGCTGGGGCTGGGGCTGGAGCTGGGGCTGGGGCTGGAGCTGGGGCTGCAACTTGGCTGGGGCTGGAGCTGGAGCTGGGCTGGGGCTGGAGCTGGAACTGGGCTGGGGCTGGAGCTAGGCTGGGGCTGGGGCTGGGCTGAGGCTGGAGCTGGGGCAGGGGCTGGGGCTGGGGCTGGAACTGGGCTGTGGCTGGGGCTGCAACTAGGCTGAGGCTGGAGTTGGAGCTGGGCTGGAGCTGGGCTGGGGCTGGAACTGGGCTGGGGCTGGAGCTGGAACTGGGGCTGGGGCTGGGGCTGGAGCTGGAACTGGGCTGGGGCTGGAACTGGGCTGGGGCTGGGCTGGGGCTGGAACTGGGCTGGGACTGGGGCTGGGGCTGCAACTGGGCTGGGGCTGGAGCTGGAGCTGGGGCTGGGGCTGGGGCTGGAGCTGGAGCTGGGGCTGGAGCTGAGCCGGCCGATTCGCACTCGTACTCGTGTGGAGGGCTTGGGAAGCCACTGTGATGTCATTCAAGAGTTGCATAGCTACAGGATGATAAGTGAAGCCCTGGGGACCCAGCTGGCTGAAATTACAGACAGAGTTTTATCCCACTGGCTTCCTACAAGCCAGAGTGAGGCAGAGTGGGGGGGGGGGGGCGGGGGAGAGGAGGAGAGAGGAGAGGAGAGCGAGGGAGTGGTATGTGTACATGGGCAGGCGGGCGGCCCTTGCTCCTCCCACCCCTGACAGCCCAGTGAGCCCAAGTAGGACACAGACAGCACTGGGAGCTGCAGCCATGTAGGAATGATTTGAAACTTGAGGCACAAGGAGCAGAGATCAAATCAGAGTGGTTCTTTCCCCTCCCATTTCTCCCTGTCTGTCCAGAGGGTAAGTGTCTGCGGGGCAGCTGTCTCTTGCCTGTGTGTGTCCTTGTGTGGCTGTCTGTTGGGTCTAGGGAGAGCGTGGTGGAGGCTTCTGTGTCCTGGATTGCCGTGGACCGGGAAAGGGCTTGCTGCTGTGCCGGGCTGTGGCCACAGGCACTGCCTGTGGAGGTGGACGCAGCGGACATAGCTGCTTCCTGCCAGGACTTGCTGCCCTGGGACATGTAAGCGCTGCCAACTCAGGTCTGAGGGGTGACTGAGTTGGTGGGGGGCAGTGTGTCTGAGTTAGCCTCATTATTTTGGGGTAATGGTTCATGATGGATGAGAATGGGGTGGGCAGAGGGAACGTGGTGGAGGCAAGGACACCCCTGTAACATTCCTAGCGGGACGTTTATTCAGGACGTTCCCCCGCCAACTTCTGTGGTTTGAGCTTTGTGGCACCCCCTGTACTGACCATTCCCCCGCCAGCCTCCTGTGGGCTCCCAATCATGGCTTTCTCCCAACTTTGGCGCGGCTCTTGGCGGCTCTGCCATCCCCTGGCCAGGGATTTCTGAGTGTCCAGGCGGGTGCCCTGGCCTGGCAGAGAAGGACTTCAGTTGTTGTGGGCTCAGAGCTATTTTTACTGTCCTGAGTGTCTGTGATATCTGGTGCCCGGACAGGCCGAGGCGGGGAGTGGGAGTGTCAGCCTCTGGTTGGAGTGCCCGGCATGGGAGCTGACGGCCAGGAGGCTGGCCCTGCAAGGTCGTGGGCTGTCGGGTGACTTGGGCAGGTCACTCACCCTCCAGGCCCTGGTCCCTTGGGTCTGAAATAAAGGTCCCGCTCTCTGGAGAAATTCAAAGAAGATGGTATCTGTGTAAAGTATTGTGGGTCCTTCCTGAGCAGGGCCTGGGACACATCCATCATCATTGCTTGGCTGAAGTCCTGTATAT
This sequence comes from Rhinolophus sinicus, assembly GCF_057876585.1. Classification (NCBI taxonomy): domain Eukaryota; kingdom Metazoa; phylum Chordata; class Mammalia; order Chiroptera; family Rhinolophidae; genus Rhinolophus; species Rhinolophus sinicus. The sequence goes on along the minus strand of NC_142517.1, from coordinate 196,390,609 downwards.
TATATTGTGAGGTTTGCAGCCGTGGTTGGAGAGTCCCCCTCTCCCAGACTCCTCCAGTGACCTTCACCTTGAAGAGGGGAGAGCACTGAACTTGGAGGCAGGAAGATGAGTCTTTGCACCTCTGTGCTGGGTCACCTTGGTTGGGAGGCCCCTTATCTTCACTGTCCTCCTGTAATATGAGGGGTAGGCAGTGGATGAACTGACCCCTTAAGATACTTCAGCTTTAAAAATCCCATGGCTTTTAAAATACTCTTGGCTCAGCTGACTTCCCGGGCCCTCTCAGATCTTAGTTCTGTTGCCCAGAGGGCCCGGAGGTGCCAGTGGGAGGGGTTCTGTTTTCCATTTCCATTTCAGTGGTGCTGGCTTGCTCCATCTGCAAGGCCCACAGGCTGAAATTCAGACTGCGTTCCATTTGGACATTGGTCCTCGTGCCTCCCTCTTTGTTTCTTGGTCTTGGCAGAATGATAGAGGTAGCCAGCGGTAGGACACTTGCCGCTTACCCTCCCTAGGCCCACCGAGGCAGGGTTGTGGGTGACACTGGCGATGTCACTTCTACAGGGGACAGAGCCACCTGTGAAAAGATTGAGAGTAGCCCTGAGAAAAATCTTGTTCTGTCCACGCTCTGAAAACACAGTGGGTTCCCTCTGAGTGCTGTTCAACAGGAAGAAAGACAGGTGTGTTTGCCAAGCCTGGGCTCATCTGTCCCTGCCCACAGGGCCCGAGGCCCATACTGGTCAGTGTGGCATTGGTGGGCACTTCCCATTGTGAACCAAGTGCCTTGGGCTGCACCTGTCTCCTGCCCTCTTTGCCCCTCAGAGGCCATGACTCCTCTGTGTGGTTCCCTTTCAGAGACTTGGGACTTCTCTTCCACCCGTAATTCTGGTAATCTTCAGAGCCTCTCAGGAAGCCCATTCCCATTTAAAGAAGTTCTAAAACTCTCTGCAAGCTGCAGGAACAAAGGGTTGCCTCAGTCCCTGCATGGCTGTGGGTTGGGAGGTCCGCATGGGTGGAGACCAGGACTGTCACAGATTGGGCCACAGGAGGTCCCTGCCGCCATTGCCAGGGTGTCTCAGGAGAAGCCCAGGTCATGCTTGAGTCATGGGGCTGAGGTTCCCCATAGCTGTCTCTAGCTTTACTCCCCCTTCACACCACACCTCCCCTGGGCTGGTTAAAACCCAGTGGGTTGCTCTGGGCTGGGCCCCTTCTCAGGCTCTTCCAGCTGGAAGGTTTTCCTTTCTGTTCTCCCATTTCTCTTGGATGGATCCTGACATTCTTCTGAAGTCCTGGGTGACAGAGAGGGATTCTCCAGAAGAAGCATTATTAGATGTGTACATCTTAATTTAAGGACTTTGAGGTGTCCGTCAACCCCCTGAAATTATGTGCAAAATTTGTGTTTGTGTATTTTTTAAAGGAAATTAATCTAGGCTTTCATCAGCTATCTCAAGGGGTCCTTGGCCTATAAGAGAGTTAAAGTCCACTGGAGTGGCGTGTGGCTGGGGAATCTGTAGGGACTGCCATGGGGTAGGCTCTGGCTCAGCCAGTTTATAGGGACTTTCACTGTGCCCAGTCCGTGCTACTAACTCTGTAAAATACCCTTCTCCATGATATTTTGGCTGCAGTGCATCTCTTTTCTCTTCCCTTTGGGAGAAGCTTGTGGTCCACCTTGAACCTCTGATTTTTCACTTCTCTGGGTGGCAATAGAAGAAGAATATCTCAGTAGCTGACAAGACACTATGAAACTTTCTGGGCTATTTAATGTAATGCAAGAAGCATTTATGGAACACCTAATGTGGGCCAGGCACTGCGCTCTGTAGGGTCATTCTGTATAGCCAGGCTGGTTATGCATTGAACTCCAAGGGGCACTATTCACTTAGACCACATTGTAAATGGAACCATCTGGGCACTGGGGGGGGGGGGGGGAGAGAAACACAGACCTTTGCTCAAGGAGCACTTAGCTTAGTGGGGAAGAGAAACAGGGACTGTCCAGGGGGTGATCAGACATCTACATCTACAAGGGGCAGTGGGGACGCGGAAGAGGTTTATCGGTCTGGAGGATTGTAGGAAAGGGGTTAGGCCAAGGGAGTCCTCCCAGAGAAGTTCAAAGTGAGCCTGAAGGAAGAGGAAGAAGTTTGGTAGGGAGATTAGGGGTTCTGGGGGCAGGGTGAGAAAGGGCCTTTCAGGAGAGGGAACAGCATGTGTGAGGCACAGATTAGGAAAGAGCATACAAATAGTAAGAGTAGAATGTGTGTGTGTGTGTGGGTTATTTGGCGTATTAAGGATAGTGAAGGTGTAGCGTCAAAAGGCAGGCAGGGGCCAGATGATAAAAGGTCTGGAGTGCCCAGCAGGAGGGTATGAGGCTTTACTCTGGGTGATGAGAGCTGTTGAAATGGAGAGAGGAGGATGTTCCAGGCTTAGCTCAAGGTACTTCACTCCTGAATCCTATATCCTATCACTCAGCAAATCTGCAAGTATGCATTCGAATCTCTGTGTGTCCAGGCTCTGCGTGGTTAAGCGGTTGATGCAAGCTGAGTTGGCCATTAAGATGGAGACCATCCTTCTGAGTAATGGGTGTGTCTGGCTTAGGGGTGAGGAAGGAGGGAGCGCCTCCTCTCTGTCTCCTCTCTAGAAGCACACCCCTGTGGCCTCTCTGGTAACCAGCCCCGTCCTCTGCCTCCCATGTTGCCTCTCACCAGCCCCAGCTCTAGCCCCAGCCTGGCTCCCTCCATTGTTGGGGGAGAGTCTGTGGTGAAAGGATTAGCATGTCCAAAACTTGCTCTCTTGGCTGCCTCTTGGCCAAGACTCAGTGCTTGTCAAAGTTCACCTACCTCGCAGACACCCATGGCCTTTGATGCCCTATTCCCACATTTAAGGAGTTGGATTCCCTCCTGCCCTGCCGGGGCCTCTGTCTGCCTCCAAACTGCCTGTTGCAGTGGGCACGGTGCCTCTTCCTATTGGCACTGAATTGATTTTCCTCCACGATGATTGGTCATCACTGCTCTGGGTAATGTATTTTAATGAATTGTTATTCTGCTGGACGTGGACTCAAAGGACTTTTTAATCATGAAGGGCCCCATCCTGCAAACCTTAATAAATCAGTCACTGTTCAAAACAGGCCTGCTGTTGGGACTGGGAGGGGTCTCTCCTCGTTGCCTCATCGCCAAAGGAGACTTCTTTCTTGCAGTCAACCAAATTGTACCATTATTCTTCATGGCGGGGCTGTCTGTCCTGACCTCTAAATTAAATGAAATCATCACACTTGACGTTATAAACAGAAGTGGGGGTCCTTAACCTCAGAGCTCAACATGCTGGCCATCTGGATCAGGGTTGTCAAGGTGTTACCCTCCTAGGTACGCGCCAGAACACAGAGAGTTAGTTAAGGTACTGATTCTTGGCCTCACCCCAGACCTATGAGTGAAAATCTTTGGACATAGGACCCCAGAATCTACATTTTTAACAATCCCCAGAGGAGATGCTTATGACCATCAAAATTAGAAAACAACTGCCCTAAACAGAAATTATCTTAGCATCCCATGTTTCTTTCTTTTTTTTTTTTTTTTTTTTTTTCAAGTGTGTGGGCTGGACGCAGCTTTCCTTTCCTGCATCCTGGTCTGTGCTGTGAAGCCTGGGGACCAGGTCCGCCTCCAAGTCAGCTGGGGATTTTCCTCAGAGCTTTCCAAAAGCATGACTCGCACATCTGGATTAGGGCCCCTTGGTGCAATCAAACTCAGTGTCAAGGGTGGAGTCCAGGGCTTGGAGCAGCTGCTGGGAAGAGCGAGGAGACATATGCAGACAAAGCAAGTGGGGTCTTGAAGAGACCGTGGGCTTCTCAACTTCCTTAGAGAAGGGGGCAGGGAGACAGCCCATGAGACAGGACGTCCAGGCCGGCCCAGGCTTGGGACCTGGGAGCTCGCCACCCTGGCCTCTCTGTAACTTGTGTTTCCCCTGCAGTTTATCCTTCTATTCCAATGTCATCCATGCCAGTACCCACAGCCCCAAACAGGCAGGTTCCTCCGTCTACCCGCCGCCCCCTCTCCCACTGGGTGTCCAGCTCCATCTCACCTGAGATGGTTTTACCTGAACTGGCCATCCCCTGGAGGCTGCTGGGACTTCGGGATGGATCTAGTGGTGGCCCAGGGTTCAAGAGTCCTCACCCCCTCTGAGCCCCCCTCTTCCTTCTGCACTCTATCTCACTCTTTCTTGCTCTACCGGCCTCTCTCTTTTGTCCTTCCTGCTTTAATAGATTGAAACAGACCTTGTGTTCCGGCTTTTTGTGGTCCCGGTAAATAGCTCTTAATGTGGCTGTGGTAGATGGGGAGAAGGAATGTGCACCGGTGTGGGGGCAGCAGGTAGGGGGAGGGAATAACGGGGGGGGGACTTAACAGAGGGGGTCACTTACCTTCAACTCTGAGAGGAGGAGCAGGGGTAGTGCCCCGCAGGTTCTGGCAATTTGCTGGGGTTTCAGCAGAACCCTCAGGCAGGCTGCATAGACCTGGGATGGGCCTGGGTGTCCTCTTTCTCCCCTTGATATGCCAAGGAAGCCAAGCAGTGAAGGTTGCAGAACAGCCTGGAGCATGTGGCCGGCACTGGGCGGTCAGGAGCAGCTGGGTTCTTCTTTTGAGGACAGAAATAGAATTTCCATTTGTATTGAGCAAACAGGATTTAATTACACAATTTACACTTCTTCGATTTTCTTACTAATCCTTCGTGGCCTGGCAGTTACCATTCCTGCTGTTGCTGCTAACTGTTGCCCATGCGGGGTTAAATTACACTGCAGAACCAGTTTAATATTGACGTTTTTAAAATCAATGAAGGGCTAGGATATCAGGTGGTGGGGATCAGTGTGAATTCTCCCTCCTGGCCTTGGGGATGCTTTCTTAGCTCTTTTGCCAAAAGCTTTTCTTTTATGAACCCAAGTGAGGTGCCAGAGTGGGTGCTTTCTCCCAGAAGGAGAGCGTACTCTCAGATTTACACCCAGTGCTTCTCATCGCCTTCTGTGTAAGTGTAAATGGGGGGCTGTAGGACACTGCACCCTTTGCTTGCTGCTCTCCCCACTTCCCAGGCCATATGAGCATGGACTTGGGAGATTAGGGGTGCAGGGTATGGAGGAGATCCCCGGCCTGGGAGGAACTCTGGCATCTCGTGATGTGGGCTGCCGAGTGGGGCCAGGACCCGGGAATGGGCCTGCTTTCTCCAGGGCCAGCAGCTTTCCAGGCACGGTAAGAAGGAAAGACAGCTCTTCAGACTCCCACTAACTGGTGTGAGGGACCCATCTCCTGAGAACCCTCCTCAGAAATCTGAGTGGATGAGAGGCTCCCGTCCTTAATACTTTTTCCCCCTGGAAACAGTCAGCTGGTGTCTCTTCTCTTTTGTGTCCCAACGCATCTAGTTCTTTGGAGGGACAGGTGTGAGGGGCAGGCTTTGTCATCTGCCAATGTCGACCCTTTAGGGATGCTCATAGGTGAGTGGGGAGAGGCAGCTATGCCTGCAGCTGCCTCTTAGCAGCCTTCAGGGGTCCTGACGTAAGGCGCAGGCTATTGGAGATTCAGGCCTATCTCAGCCAAAGCACCTTTCCCGTTCAGACCAGCCCCATTTCTGAGAACTCGGCCACTGTGGCAAAATTCTGGCCCAATGTCACTTAGGTTCTGCCGCTGGCTGAGGTCCCAAAGCCCGAGGGAAAACTGGGGGCAGAGAGATGGTTCTGGAGAGTTAAGCGAATGGGCAGAGCCCCCGGGGTATGAGTGGGTGGACGATGTGCCCTGTCGGGCATCTCTCCTCGCGCTGGCTCGATGGTGATGTCATTTGGTTGGCCTGTGGTTTGTGTGTGTGTGTGTGCCCAGCAGGATGTTCCTGTTTTGTGGTTGTCTGATCACTTGTTTTTGGCCGTGGGCTTCTGTATGAGTGTTTATTTTTAGAGGCTGCCACTTCTGGCCTGAGGGCTGATCCTTAGGCCTCGTAGGAGCTTGTATTTTCTGAAATGTTTGTGGCTTTAAATTTTAAGTATTTATTTTGGGACATTGCTGCCTTTTATGTGTTCATTCCATTGTGTGTGTATGTGTGTGAGCTATTAGAGTCAGCATAGAATAATAACAATTGTGTGCTCTTTGAAGTTCTGATTGAGTAGTTCCGATTTTAAATTAGTTTTGATTTTAATCTAGTTTTAATTAAGTCTTAAATTAGTTCTGATTTAAAACCCCAGCTTAACCAAGTGCTATGTATCGGCAAATAAATGGTTTCACCTCTCAGAACTTCAGGTTTTCCATCTTTACAATAGGCATAATACTCCCTAACTCAGGATTAGAAATAATATATGTGTAAAGTGCATAGCAAAGGGTTTGGTGCATAATAGGTGCTCGCTGCATGTTAACTATTATATTATTATTATTATTGTATTAACATATTCATATCCACACTTTCTGACTGGGGACACCTATCTGGTGTACCCCAAGAGTGCACCAGGACGTTTGATTTGGGTGAATTCTGGGTGTTTGATTTGGGGGATTACTGATTGGCATGTGTATTTCTGGACTTCTTTATGTCAAGATTTGTGTGTGTGTGTGTGTGTGTGTGTGTGTGTGTGTGTGAGTTGGGCTAGGGGCTGGGCTGCTGACTGTACAGGGTGTGAAATCACTGAGTTCCTCTGGGTGGGGAAGTTCTTCGTTCCTGAGTCAGCCCTTTGGCCTCAAGCCACCCAGCACTCACTTTTTCCTTTCAGAGAAAGTATTGCTCACGCGGCCCTCAGAGCTGTCTGTAGATAAAATGACACAGGGCACACCTGTCCCTGATGTAAACCTCTGCTTTTTGTTCTTGATCTCTAATAAGCTTCCCCCGGCCCCTGAACCCCCTTTCCAAAGTTCCCATGGGCTCCAGCATTCAGAGCAAAAGTGTGTCCCGTTTGACATGGGCCCTGCTGGCTTTGCTGAACCCCATCTTGGCCCAGCACTCGTAGGACCTAGTGAAATGTCAGAGGCAGGCTTTGGACTGGAACATCTTGGCCCCCAGGACCTCCTGCCCAATCTTAGGCTCTGTTGCCTGGCTCTGAAGCTGGGTGTTGGGATGGGTTCTGCCCAAAAGCCTGGGGTAGGGGGTCCTTTAGTCTTTTTGCCTTTCTGCCACCTCAGCTCTATCTCAGGGTGCTGAGAGGAGGTTTTAGGATCCAGGGAATGGAAGCTCTTACTCCTTCCCTCAGGAAAATAAAATGTGTCCCTGTTTCCCACTGACATCTGCTGTCTGTTGCTCTCTCCCTTGCAGAGGTTGTGGGACATACCCAGGGGCCACTGGACGGGAGCCTGTATGCCAAGGTGAAGAAGAAGGACTCCCTGCATGGCAGCACTGGGGCCGTCAGTGCCACGCGTCCTGCCCTGTCGGCCACCCCCAACCATGTGGAACACACCCTCTCTGTGAGCAGCGACTCGGGCAACTCCACAGCCTCCACCAAGACAGACAAGACCGATGAGCCTGCCCCTGGGCCCGCCAGTGCGCCTGCTGCCCTGAGTCCTGAGGAGAAGCGGGAGCTGGACCGCCTGCTCAGTGGCTTCGGCTTAGAGCGAGAGAAGCCAGGAGTCATGTACCACACCCAGCATCTCCGGTCCCGCCCAGCAGGGGGCGCTGCTGCACCCTCCTCGGGCCGCCATGTTGTCCCAGCCCAGGTTCACGTCAACGGCAGTGCCTTGGCATCGGAGCGGGAGACAGACATCCTGGACGATGAGCTGCCCAACCAGGACGGGCACAGTGTGGGCAGCATGGGCACGCTGTCCTCCCTGGACGGGATCACCAACACCAGTGAGGGCGGCTACCCGGAGGCCCTGTCTCCACTGACCAATGGTCTGGACAAGCCCTACCCTGTGGAACCTATGGTCAATGGCGGGGGCTACCCTTACGCGTCTGCCAGCCGGGCAGTGCCTGCCCACGCTGGCCACACAGCCCCCATGCGGCCCTCCTGCTCCGCACAGGAAGCTTTAGCTGGCTACCCGAGGGAGGGCCCCCACACAGCCTGGCCACAGCCAGTGACCGCCTCCCACTATGGCCATGACCCCAGCAGTATGTTCCGCTCTCAGTCCTTTCCGGAAACCGAGCCCCAGTTGCCCCCAGCTCCAGCCCGTGGGGGAAGCAGCCGGGAGGCTGTGCAGAGGGGCCTCAATTCCTGGCAGCAGCAACAGCAGCAGCAGCAACAGCAGCAGCCTTGCCCTCCTCCTCGCCAGCAGGAAAGAGCCCACTTGGAGGGTCTCGGGCTCAGCAGGCCTAGTCCCCAGCCGTTGGCAGAGACCCCCCTGCCTGGCCTCCCTGAGTTCCCAAGGGCAGCCTCCCAGCAGGAGATCGAGCAGTCCATCGAAACGCTCAACATGCTGATGCTGGATTTGGAGCCTGCTGCGGCCGCCACCCCTCTGCACAAATCCCAGAGTGTCCCAGGGGCCTGGCCAGGGGCCTCCCCACTCTCCTCCCAGCCCCTCTCCGGCTCGTCCTTCCAGTCCCATCCACTGACCCAGTCCCGATCTGGCTACATCCCCAGGGGGCATTCCTTGGGAACCCCTGAGGCAGCCCCACGGGCCCGCCTGGAGTCTGTCCCTCCTGGCAGGCCTTACTCACCTTATGATTATCAGCTGTGTCTGGCTGGGCCCAACCAGAGTTACCATCCAAAGAGCCCAGCCTCCTCTTCTTCCTCTCCCGCCTTCCTTCCAACCCCCCACAGCCCTCCAGGGCCTCAGCAGCCCCCAGCCTCTCTCCCTGGTCTCACTGCTCAGCCTCAGCTCCCACCAAAGGAGGTGACTTCAGATCCATCCCGAACTCCAGAGGAGGAGCCCTTGAACCTGGAAGGCTTGGTGGCCCACCGGGTAGCAGGTAAGAACCTCAGGGACCATCAGTGCTGGATATCCCCTCCCTCAGCATCTTCCCTCTTTGTTCTTGGTTGGTTTTGATGGAGGGAGGTGTAGGCACAGCCATCACACCTCAGCAGACACTGCTTTAGCCTAGAGAAGAGGCTGTCAGGAACCCACCCACTAGCCATCTCTTCCTGCATTCATTGTCTGTTAGGCTCTAAGGTAGGCATTAAGTTCCTGTCCTCAAGGATCTTATAGTCTAGTGAGGGGACAGGTACACAGACGTAATTCCAACAGAGTGCAATGTGTGTTATTATACAATAGAGATGGGGACCAAAGCCCCAGAGCCTGGGGAAATCAAGGCTTACCACCTGGGATAATCAGGGAAAACTTCCTAGAGGTGGTGACTTTGGGGCTAGAGTATAGATTTTCTAGGCAGAGAGGAGATGCTCTCTGCAACTGCCTGCTCTGCTCTCTGTCCTCAGATTTTAGTTTTTTTGGGGAAAGCATGGAGAAGGCTGGAAGGAGATCTCTATAGACTTGAATTCCCTCTTGGGCTTTCCCAGGGGCGTAATGAAGCCTCAGAGGGTATCCTGAAGCCCTTGAGCTCCATCTGAGTGTTTAACCATCTGAGTGTTCAACCCTGCTGGGTCCTTTGAGGATATTTCTCTGTTTCTGGGGAGCCCAAGATCCCCCTTCTTGTCCAGCTATCCTGTTAGTCCTTCCTTTAGGACCAGCTTTGTATGGGAAGCAGTCACTGAGAATGAAGCTTCATTTCCTATCAGAACATGAATGTGCTTGTCTTTCTGGAGAGAGGAGATATTGTGGAGCAACCAGAAAAGCTTCATGGGGAAATAAAGGCAAGAAATGGCAGAGTGTGCAGGGCCATGTTGGGAGTGACAGGAAGGGTTCCCTTCCTTCCCACTGGCCTAAGCCTATGACCATTTCACTGGGGCAGCCAAACTGGGCAGGAAATTCTATGGTTTTGTTTTGTTGTGAGGTAAAGCCCAGGCAGGGGTGCCCCAGAGACTGGTGCTGGGGGTGGGGGTTGTGCCAAGGTCCTCAGCAAACAGGGTGGTGGAAGCTCAGGGCGGAGAAGAAAAGTCTGGGCAGCTGACTTTTCCCTCCACTCCTTTCCCTAAATTTAGGGGAAGCTGAGTCACCATGCCAGCTGCATGGAGGGAGGGAGACTCCCTCCCTGAGAATGGACGTTGGTTTGGAGAAGTGGCGGGGGTAGGCCAGCTGGCTGTTGGACTGGGCCCTGGACCTGGGTGTGGGGGCATGGACGTCCTGCTCCTGTTCCTCAGAGCAGAGCACAGTCCCCAGTCCAACTATCGGTAACTTGAAATTGGTCATAATGGAAGTATTTCCACCATGGAAACTGGCAATCAGGGCTTAATCGCTCCTGGAGAGCTGGAGTAGCAGCACATCATTGTTTTTACCTTTGATCAAAACACAGGAACCCTAGGCATGAAAGAAAGGCTCCATGGGGTGGTCCAAATGGGGCTACTGTCTTCTGCTTTCTCCCACATCTGGGCTCCCCTACTTCTTTGTCAGAAGAGATGCTTTCTTTCTTGGTTTTGTTGAAGGCAGAGGAATGGGGTCCTCTCATATTTTATAGAGTTGGGTGGTGGCCTGAGGAATAGTGACCCTCTAGCCTAATGATAGGCAGGATCCAGGAACCTTTTCTCTGGGGAGCAGGATGGATTTCCTCCCCCTACTAAAACCCTTTTGTATAGCTCTCCTGGAGCTTACTCAAGAGGAAGCCATACCTGAATGGTCCAGGAAGCATGTCCATCTTGTAGCGCATCTCCCCTCAGCCTTTTTTCTCCTACTAGCTTCCACGGTCTTGACTATCAACCTCCATATCCTATAGCTGCTCAGTCTTTGGCTGCCAAGAAGTCACTTTCCCCATAGGAAGGGGGTGATATTGTTGGCACATCTCTGCTCCCATCTCCTCCACCAACTGCGAGTGACTCAGTCAGGAGAAGGGATGAGATGTATAGAGGGGACAGATATATTTGGTTTCCAGGGCTACAAAGGGGCTTCTTTGGTCCATGTCCTGTCATGAACAGTATTTCTTATGTCAGCAGGTTCTGCTCGCACAGCTTCTTTAGTAGCCCTTCAGTGTGTCTGCATTGCTTATGGAGATAAAGGCATATAGGCAGGATCGATGTGCAGAATAGTCTAGGAGCCAGGGAGGATAGACTTCCAGCACCACCTCTTTCTGCTCATTCTACATGCTTCTGCAAGCAGCTGGAACATAAGCTATAACATGAGGGAGAGCCCCTTCATGGCTGTCAACTTGATCTCGTTTCTCCTGGCTTTTCTCTCTTGGATCTGCCTTTTTCTCCTTGGCTGCCCTTCATACCTCAGTACCATCTCCCTGGTACATTCCGCTTTGATTCAACCCCCACTTATATTTTATTTCAGCTTAGATCACAGAGAATGTAGGGGGAGTTTTCTTAACTTGATAAAGGGTAGGTACCAGAAACCTGTAGCACACATCATACTTTCTTGTGAAACATTAGAAACATCCCTATTATAGCCAGGGACAAAATAACGATACCTGCTATCACCACTCCCATTTAACGTTGTATTGGATGTCCTAGCCAGTGCAATAAGACAAGAAAAAGAAATAAGAGTCAGAGTTGGTGATTCCAGTCAAGTTATCTTACCCTCCTGATTCTGTGACTGGACTGATCTCAGATATCTCTAGAGGGAGAAATTTTGATCCATGTTAGAAATAAGATTTGGATCTTATCCTTAAGGAATCTAGAGTTTAGTAAGGGGGGAAAAAGAACTGGAACTTTAAAATGAAGTCATTCATAATAAGGGAGGTATGCAGAAAGTCCTGCGAGGAAAAAGGAGATATTACTATCAGCTAGAGAGATTAGAGGGGCTCTGTATTGAGTGTAGGTTTTAACCAGAGCCTTGGACAATGGGTAGGATTTTGAAAGTGAATGGGGTCATTGGAGACAGAGAGAGTTCGTCGTGAAGACAGGAAAGCATACAAATGTTTGAAGAATAGAGTAGACTGAGAGCATATAGATTGTGTGTGAGAGAGTCAAGAAAGGTAGCCTGTGACCTGCCTCGGGTTGGCCTTAAATGCCAGACTAAGGAGCTTAAATCTTACCTAGCAGCAATGCAGGAAGCCGTTTCTGTGTTTTAGTCAGGAGAGTATGCCAAGCTGTAGCTTAGGAAGATTTACCTGGTGGGTGTGGGCAGGAAGGATGCTAAATGGGAGTGACTTTGAGCCGGAGATGTAGGAGCTTATTAGATAGTCTAGGTGACGTGGACTGGATTAGGGTGCTGACCATGGAAATGAAAAAGAAGAGAGGGATGCCGAGGATGCTGTGCACGTGGTGGGTGTTTACAAACTGATTGGATGTAGTGGGTGAGGGAGGCGGGACATCACAGATGGTTCTGAGGCTCCATGCAGAGAAGCAGAATGATGGTCCCATGAACAAGCTGGGAATTGGGAGGAAGAGCAAGTTTGGTGTAAGATGAAGACCTCAGGGTTAGCTATGTCAAGTTTGAGGTGATGATGGAGCCTCCAGGTGGAGATGTATGGAAGGCAATTGAACACCCAGAATTGGAGCTTGAAAGAGTAGAAGGAGCTATAGATTTTGGGGTCATCCTCACAAAGGTGAAGTTTAAAGCTTTGGGCATAGATGAGCTCTCTATGTCAGAGGGCATGGGGAGAAAAGAACTTAGGCCAGTTAGTCAGGAGGGGAATGGAGGCTGTACAGGGGACTATGAATGAATGCTCAGGACCGTGGGTCATCACAGAAGTCAGGATAGGAGAAGGTTTCCAGGGGGAAGGTGGGGGGTTAGCAACGTCACTGTGGAGAGGCCATGAGGATTGAGAAAAATGCATTGGGCTTGCCAATTAGGTGGTCCCAGTGATTCTCAAAGGCATATTTTCAGTAGCGTGATGGTGACAGAAGCCAGACTGAGCGATTGAAGAGCGAGTGGAGAGGGAGTGCAGATGGCATGTCAACTACTCTTTTGAGTGGTTTTGTGCTAAAAGGAGAGAAGATGGTAGCTAAAGAGGGTAGCAAGATATTGAGAAAAAAAATTTTTTTTTTTTTTGGTAAATATGGGAACCATAAGGATGTTTTTAGGGGAAGGAGAGAGGTTGAATATGGAGAGCAGAGGGAGAAGAAAAAGATATGAGAGAGAGAAATAAATTGGTAGAATGAAGTCTCTAAGGAGGCAAGTGGGGATAGGCTGAGGAGCCTAGGTGGATAATTTAGGCTCAACCGGACAGTGAGATACCTCTTCATGAAATAATAAAGGATAGATACAGATATAGGGAGATGCTGGTGTCAAGCTTTGGGAACTTAAATTGAGAACCCAGTTTTTGCATTCTATCATGGAAATAGGAGATGAGAGCAAGGCCCATCTGATCATTCAGCTCGAGCCCTTAATCTGGGCTATCTGCTAGTCTAGGCTCTGGAAAAACGGTGGTCAACCAAAGAGGTAAAAATCTTTGCCTTCATGGTGGAAATAGACAATAAACAAACAAGCAAATACATACATAACATGTCAGATGGGTGATAAGTGCCATAGAGATAAAATAAAGCAGTGAAGTGCCGGTGAGGGTGGGTGGATGGTTGCACTTTACATAGGATGGTCAGGGAAGGCTTCTCTGGGTAGTGAGAGAGTGTGCCAGGTGGAACAGCACGTGCAAAGGCCCTGAAGCAGGAGTATACCTGACATGGGGAGTATAGGGGGACACGAAGTCAGAGAGGTGATGGGAATGGGGGCCAGCTTACATGGGCCTTACAGGTGATTGCAACAATCTACCTGGTCTTTTACTTGGTGTGGTGTGAGTAGCCTTGGGAAGGATTTGGGCAGAGGAGTGACTTCATCTGACTTGTTCTAAAAGGATCAATGTGGCCTGGATGGAAGGAGGAAGACCAGTTAGGAGGCTGCTGATATGGACCAGGACGGTATGTGTGGTGATAGTGAGAAGTGCTCAGATTGCAGACGTTTTGGAGGTGGAACCATCAAGATTTATAGACAGACTAGACATGGATGTGAGAGAAAGAAAAAGTGAAGGTGTTTGACCTGAGCAACTAAAGGATGGAGTTGCTATTTGTGGAGATGGGTACAAATGTGCAAATGTGAGAAGAGCCAGCTTAGAGGGGATATCAGAAGTGTGACTTTCGCCATGTTAGATTTGAGAGGCACATAAAACATCCAAGATGGTGGGATATATGAATCCGGAATTTCAGGGGAGAGGTTAGAGCTTAGAAATGTGGGAGGTGTCACTAGGGGGATGTCATGTAACGCATGCCACTGCATGCTGTCACCTGGGGGGGAGCACAGGTAGAGGAAAGGTCCCAGGAGTGAGTCCTGGAGTGTCATCCAAACACATTCAGTGGTTGCAGACGCGGGAAGAACCAGCAAAGAAACTGATATGGAGCTGTAGCAAAGTAAAGGAAAGCTAAAAGAGCATCATTCCCTGGAAGCCAGGCCAGGGGGATACTGGCTGCTGGGAGGCCCCTGTGTGTGAAGGTGACGTGGGAGTCTGCAAGGGTGAATAAAAGAATGACATAGCAGGTCCTTCTAATGCATCCGGGGAGGCTCGTTTTAGGGACTTTTCAGTGGTACTCAGCAGCTTTTGGCAGGAGTAGAAAACCCTAAGTGGCTCCCTCAGAAGAGGATTACTAAGGTAGGTGTGATGGAAGAATAAAGGGCTGAAGGATGCTTGGATGCTAAGGAGTCATGACCCTTGGGCTCAGACCGGCAGTTATGGCTGAATCCAGGGAGAGGCAGGTGACCGTGAGAGGAGAGAAGACCTGGTGGGGCCATGCTGATGACGTGTGGCCAACAGGATTGAAATCTAGTCCCAGGCTGGCACCTTCTTGGTTCCACGCTGGGGTTAGAAATTAGAGGGACGTGGAGTCTTGCCGGACAGCAGCAGGTCCACTGGCGCTCGGGAGAAGCGAGACCCTGGATCTGCCCTCTTTTCTTGCCTGACACCCTCCCCAACCTCCCTCCAGTGTGTGGCCAGATCCAAGACTCCAAACATCAACTAATCTTGATTTTTCTCTTTGTTTTTGTTTTGTTTCGTCTTGTTTAATGCCGCGTCCCTTTCGTTCTTCGTGTGTCCTATGTCCATCTGTCACGTGTGCCATGGGCGTGGTGCCTTCCTTGCCTGGTGTCATCCCTTCCCTTCCTGCTTGCCTCCCCTCCCTGCCGGCTCCCCTGGGGTGGGGTGGGCAGCGTACAACGCCAGACTGCAGGGCATTGGGCAAAGTGTCAGCTACCGGCACCCTCCTCTCCACCGGCTCCGATCTTCTTCCCTCTCTGGTTGGTTCCTCTCCCCCCCCTTCCCCCTTTATAGCTCCTTGGCCCTCACCTGAGTTATAGCTCAGTTTTTCTCTCTTCCTCTCCTTTTTCATGTGCTATTCCTTCTAAACTTTTGACCACTTTCTTCCTCTCATTTTTCCATTTCCTCCTCACTCCTTCTTCCTCTTCTGTTCTTTCTCCCCCTTTCATATTCTCTTGCCCCGTCCCCATTCCTTTTCTCACTGCATCCCTTCTCTCTCCTTGCCCACTCCTCCCTTCGCCCTCTTTCCCTCCCCCCCCCTTCTGCATGAGCTAGTGCTCCCACTTTTGCATGGACAAACTGGTGCTTCTAGCCTTGGCCTTACCTGCTGGTAACAGCATCTGAGGTAACTAGACTAACTTCCAGGTTTCCCGTGGACATGTAGGTCTTTGCAATAAAGTGCTCAGTGAGGGCTTGGGACAGCCCAGCTCTCCGGCCACCCTGGCCAGACCATCACGGCTGCTGGGCCAGGGCCTCAGCAGGAGCCAGGCTGTGCTTTGCATGGGCCACTGGGCATAAGACAAAGAGTGGTGCCCCAGCTCCTGCTGCTCTGTGTACACTTGAGTACAGCACTCCCCGGGGACAGAGCACCTCCTGTGACCTCATCCCTAATTTTTGATTCCAGGACCCATGGCCCAGAGTCAGAGGTCCTGGGTATGGTCCTAACTCTGCCTGTGACCACCTCTGTGACCTGGGCAAGTCTCGTTATTACCCAGAACTCAGTTTCCCCATGTGAAAAATGGAGGATCACAGCCCTGCTGTGTGTATTTTGCATGGTGCCTTGATGTGTTCCATCATGGCAGACTCTTCATCAAGGGTCACGTTGCTCTATTTGAGGGTGATGTCGCCTACCACCTCTGCCCCGGTCTCTGGGACATACAGGCCATACATAGGCTGTTAGCCTGGGAAAGGTATCACCTCATCCTTTCCCTGCTCCTCGGAGCCCAGAGGTCCAGGTCAGGGAGAAGAGGCTGCTTCGGCTCGCCCCACGCTATGACCTTGAGCAGTTCCGGGGAAAGGCTTAGGAGTGGTGGGAACCGTTGACTTCCAATGGCAATCTCTGGTGCTTTCCCGGACCCTCCTTCTCCTCGTCCATGGACAATGGGGAGATGGCTTTAGCAGAACGGCTCTGTCCACCTCCTGTCCTCTCCCTCCACCTTTTTCTCGGCCCAGTGGTGGGGAGTGCAGTGTTCAGCTGGGCCTGGGTTTGGGGCAGTTCTGGGGTGGTGGGCCTGTCCTGAGGGGAGCTGGCATGGCTTGCCCTGGGGCTGCTAGTGTGATCGCCGTGTGGCTTTCTGGTGCCCTGGCCCAGCAGGTGGCCTCCCGGATCGCCTCGCTTCCGGAGCCCCAGGCATGCTGTTGGACACCCGGCCCTGCCTCCTGGATCTGAGGAATCCAGTCTTCTGGAAATGGGAAGGCTGGAAAGAAGAGCTGGGTCTGTGGGGGTGGAGGTGGCCAGGCTGGGAGAAAGCCTGTCACAGGGGTGTTTGTCCAGGGGACCCTGGAGTGGTGGGTGGCTGTGCTCTGCCAGAGTGTGTTCATTGATGTGTGTTAGGTTTACAGCCCCCAGAATTTGCAGTGTGTGTGTGTGTGTGTGTATGTGTGTGTGTGTGTGTGTGGTGAAGACGATGCAGTGCCTCAGCTCTGGCCCGCTTCCGGGGAGCCTTGGAGCCTACTGCTCCATGAAACACAGCACCGTCCTGGGGGGTGGAATGAGGAACCCCGGAAAATGAGGCTGTTCTGGAGCCCTTCTCTTCGTGTCTGGCAGCCTGTGTGGAGGCCCTGGGCTGCGGTGACCACTGTCCCGCAGGCTGTGGGGCAGGCCCAGTGCCCACAGAGAGTGGGCAGTCCTCAGGACGACAAAGAGCTTCTGCATCTAGCTCATTATCATTCCAAAGGCGCTGCCTTGCTAGGGGCATCCCACCCCTCATGCTCCTGGGGCTGGAGGCTTCCCAGCTAAAGCTTCCAGAGTCCCGCCAATGCCCCTTTCCTCCTTTCTTTATGAGTTTCCTCTGGCCCTACGGTCTCCTGCTGGGCAAGGGGCTGACTGTAGAGGTTCTGAGGGTGATGGACCTCCCGCTATTGCTGTCGGGTGAAAGCTGTGTGTGTGCGCAAGTGGGTGTATGTGTATATGTGCGTGTTTGCCTGCGTGTGGAGGGCATGGAGCACACAGAGACACAGGCTCTGAGAGCGAGAGGATGGAGCCTAGGACTGAGAAAGCCTGGGGTCAGGGTAGTGGAAGGGAGGAGGGTAGTGGGGGTGCAGGCCTATTTTTATTATCAGTCTCTAGGATGTGAGGGGGGTGTTCTCTCTCTGACGCTGGCTGTCAGCTTGTGTCCAGACGTCCCAGCTTGGCTGAGGAACAATGGGGCTCTCTTCTCTCCCCTCCGCCCTGCTCTGTCTCCCCTCCCGTAGGGAAAGACAAGAGAGAGGGGACATGGCTCTCCAGGCACTGACGGGCAGATCTGGGCCTGCCAAGGGGGACAACAGTGAGACACTGTGTTCAAAGAATGTGAGAAGCCCTGGCTTGTCACTAGTGCTGTGGGGCGCTCTGGAGTGGGCGGGGCTGTCCCGTGGGACTGGAATGCGGGGTCTTTCCCCTTTTGCAGAGGGAGGCTCTTCAGCAGTGCCCTAGCTCTTTGGGCGTCATTCTGGCCATCTGCCTGCCTCTGGACAGAACACGCTCCCATGTGCCGATCTGGTGGCCATGGAGAGGAGACTTGAGGAGCTGAGATGGTTCTCAGATGTGCAGCTGCCTTGTGCTAGGGACTCCCATCCTCCACAATTGGGAAGCCCCTCCAGCAGCTGTCCAGACTCCCCTCTGGGTGTTGAAACCATCTGCAGCACTGAACATAGAAGGTGTTTTGGGCGCACTGGGGAGAATGTTTTCTGTCCCTCTGGGAGATTCAGGGCCTCAAATGGAAACAGACCCACTTTTCAAGGGCAGACATCAGATCCCACTCAGGGCAACTGACCACTCTCGCCAAGGCGCAGGGACCTGCCAGCCAGAGCCTGTGGGCTGGGTGAGCCAGAACTGAGACCAGCCCTAATGCCTTGCTGTTAACTTTGGGGATGAACTTAGTTGCAAACCCCAAGAGCCTTTCCCGAAGGAGCCTCCTTTGTCACAATTATTGTTAGAAAATCAATGGCTATGTCTGTTTCTCTCTAATGTTTTTGCTAGGAACAAAACCGGCAGTAATGCTGAACCGAGCTACCCAGGAGGCCTGAGGGGAAGGGGGCTCGGTGTGGGAAGGAGAAGCATGGTCAAGGGCAGGGGTGCCCACAGGTGTAGTGGGAGATGCAGGCTGCTTCTCTGACAGCTGGGGACCTGGGTTTGCTGTAGAGTCCGCACGCTGCTCAACCCTTTCAGATCCGTGCCCCATCTTTCATCTGGCCCCCAGTTAGGACTATGCAACCTCCCTTTTTCTATTCTGAAAATCAGGGCACTATCAGGTGAGGGGCTCAGATGCTTTAAGTAGTTTGTGAGTCTAGATTACGGTCTCCATTTGGGTTCCTTTTTCTCAGTTGAGATGGCAGGCAGGCTGCCTCTGAATAATAAAGAGCCCAAAGTGGAGACTCGAACCTCCCCCACCCGACCCCCCTCCCCGGGTACCTTCTGCATTTGTAAATGTGTGCCAGTCCGGCTGCTCTCCAGACAGGGCCTCTAATTATGGGAGAGTATGAGCGTGTGTTTTGGAGTGTGTGTGTGTGTGTGTGTGTGTGTGTGTGCGTGTGTGCGTGTGTGTGCGTGTGTGTGTGTGGTGTCCATCCATCTCTAGACTTGGCAGCCGGTGGCTGCTATTCATGACAACTAAGAAGGCTTCCCAGCATGTGCTTCTCATGGCAACCTCAGTGGCTTTGCCAGGGGGGAGCTGGGAGGCCTCCTGGGGTATGCAGACCCCACTGTGGATAATAGATGATGATTCAGTCTGAATGAGGGCGATTTCTGCTTGGCTGCACTGGCACATTTCTAGGGGCCAGTGATGTGTTCATGTGTGCGTGTGTGTGCACGTGTGCCATGGGGCAGTGTTCCCAGGTGTGCTGGCATGAGGCTGGTCCGGTCAGGATCCCAGTCCCATGTGACCTTTGGTAAGTCCCGGCACTTCCTCTCACCTCACCCGCTCTTGGGTGGTGGTGAAAGCAGCGCTGAGAATCTCCAGGCACGAGATAATCAGGGTTAGGAGCCCGCCCTCAGGCTGGGTCTTGGCCTCTGGGGCCCGGGGGAGTAAGTTTTTCTAGGATTCTGGAGCCAGCTCAGTGAGGCCGTGGGTTCTGTGCCTTGGCCCAGCTGTGGGAAGAGGGAGTGGGAAGGAAGGAGGGTGGGGTTAGCAATATCCCCAGGCCTGTGGAATGGAAGGAAGTACAGAAAAGCAGATGGAACACATAGCTCGAGCTCTTTGCCTGCTGTTCTGTTGGGAGGGAACCAGGGCCATGTTTGGGGCAAGAAAATGGGCGGGTGGTAGCTAAGGGGCCAGCATAAGGGAAGTTGGTAAGGTTTCTCAGTTACACTGGATGAAGGTAGGGGACCCCAGAGAAGGCCAGCAATATTCCAGGGGCCAGTTGGGGCCAGGGACTTTATAAGAAGACTTAGTCGTTTCTTTGTGTCTTCTTGGGGGCACCATTTGTAAGATGATGCACTATTCGCTCTTTCCAGAAGTTCTTCCCATGGGCCTGGTGTTGCTTGTTGGTTGATCAGTCGCCTTGGAGACTGCCTCTCCTCCCTCCACCTTCCCTCATTTGCCTGGAAGCTCTGGCCCTCTGCCTCCAGGCCTTGGAAAGAGTTGACATCTGTTTCTTGTATCAGTCCTTTGTGCTCTGGGCCCCAACCCTGTGCGGGGTAGATTCCTGGTGAAGGCCAGCCCAGCCTCAGCAGGTCCCCCACCCTGCAGAGAAACTCCCGGTGTGGACAGAGGGAGGCTGGGGGGAGGTGCAGAGGGGAGACAGGCCCAGTTCCAGCATGGCCCCTGAGCTTGCGCTGTCTTCTCTGGGGGGAATTAGGCCCGATCGATCTTTTCTCGCACAATATGCTCATTGCCTTCTCTGCCTTGCCATTCCTCCCAGGAGTGAAGGCTCGGGAGAAGCAGCCTGCGGAGCCCCCAACCCCTCTTCGGAGGCGGGCGGCCAGTGATGGACAGTATGAGAACCAGTCTCCAGAACCCTCATCCCCCCGGAGTCCCGGGGTTCGTTCCCCTGTCCAGTGCGTCTCCCCAGAGCTGGCTCTCACCATCGCTCTCAATCCTGGAGGGCGGCCCAAAGAGGTGAGTCCTTGGGCTGCATCCTGGGGACACAGAGGGTGGCAGAGCCCACTTGAACTCACCAGGAACCTGACGGTCAATTGGGTGGCACTGACACTCCAGGAAACCCGGTAATTTTTCCTCCTTGCGTTCTCACCCTAGGGTTCTGGCATGTGGAATCTGGAGCCCATTTCCTTCCCTAAATCGCGTTTATGCCCATGTCTTCCATTAACACTGACCTTGAGATCCCCTCTTGACTCCTAAAGAGCGCCCTTGAGTAGGGTGTTAAGGATCTTGGGTATGACATAGGGAACCACAGTCTCTAAACTCCAAATCGGATCACATAGACTGACAAAGGTTTTTAAGCCCTTTCTAGACATAGGGTTTTCTCCACAGATCTAATTTCAATGCCAAATGTTTGCTGAGACATTTCCATGGTTTGAGGCAGTCAGTAGGTTTTAAACTTCAGCATGCCTGACAATCACCAGGCAGTTTGTTAACATGTAGATTCCCAAATCCATCTCCAGAGATTCCAGCATGTTAGCTCTGGGATGGGGCCCAGGAATCTGCATTTGAAACACGCACCCTGGAAGATTGTGATGCGAATAGTCCGTATCTGATAAAATCCAGTCTGAGTCATTCTGGGCATGAATGGCTTTTGGACATCTTTTCTCTTCTGCCTTCTGCCAGGACCTGAGTTCCCTGCCCCCAGTCCCTTCTCTTTGGCGCTATTCTGAAATATTTCCAAGGCAGGTTCTCCTGACTTCCATCCATGCTAGACCATGGCCTTAAAAATAGCCACTTTCTGTTCTCTCAGCTACAGGGAGTTGTTGGGAACTTGAATGGACAGGATCTCCCTTTGACCTCTGTTTACCTGGGGAGGGGTGGGTGGTCAGGCTGGTGAGGGGCTTCGTGGGCTAGTTAACTGGGAAATGCCTCCTTCTCAAAGTCATGGCCACCAGTGTAGCCACTTTTTCTTCCCCTTGTTCTTCTCCTGCAGCCCCATCTGCACAGCTACAAGGAAGCCTTCGAGGAGATGGAGGGAACCTCCCCGACCAGCCCACTGCCCAGTGGAGGTAAGAGCTCCACGCCCAGCTCTCCTGAATCCCCTCAGGCCCCTATCTTAACCCCTGCCTGTGTAAGTATCCCAGGTTTGGGGTGGGGACGGTGCTGGCCAAGTTGGGCAGAGCCAGAATCTGCCCCTTCGCATCCCTAATGGCTCATTTCACTTCACTTTGCCTCCCCACTTCTCTTTTTTTCTGTTGTCCACACTCACACATCTAAGGATGCGGCAGCCCGAGTCTTAGGATTCTTGGCTGACTGCCCATGGGGCCCCTGGGGCCCCTGGGCTCCCATCGTATGGAAGTTTCCTAGTTATTGAGAGTCTTTGCATCCTTCGCACAAAAACATCCCTACCCTAAAGTGTGCCTTTGTGACTTGCTGGTGTGTCTCAGAGACACCCCTTCACCTTCTTGCTTCCGACCCTCATCTCTGTGTGCTTCCAGGCACCTCCTTTAGTTTCTATCAAGGAAACACAGGCCCAGAACGCTTGGGCTGACCGAGTCCCCATCTCACCTGTCCTCGGCCTCCAGGCAGGCGCATTTAGTCTGCACCCCTGAAACGCTCATGGGAGACGCAAACCCCCAAAGGGCAGAGGTAGTTCCACCCAGAGAAAAGACCCAGATGAGCACAGCAGTGGGACAGGGGTCCTTTCTGTGGTAGAAGAGACATGAAGAGGGGCTGCAGGAGGCCCTTGTGGGAAAGCAGTAATGGAATCAGGCTACGAAGGACTCAGACTCCCCTTGAGAAGCCCGAGTTAGTAGAGATGGAAGAGGCTGGTGTTGCTCTGGGTTTGGGTTGGCTGGGCTCGGCCTAAGCTATGCATTTGCCCTGGTGAGAGGGGAGGCGGGTGAGGGCGGCGTAGCTGGAGCTGGCCGTGCATTCCCTGGTGGCTGGCTGGCCTGCTGAAGGAGGAATGTGGCACCAGTACCTGACCCTTGCACCAGGAGAACTCATGTTGGCTGCCATCTTGGGCATGCAAGAGGCTGAAGTTGTGACTAGAAGCCAGGGTTCTCCTTAAAGCAGTGCTGGCCAATATAACACAAGCCACGTTTGTGGTTTAAATTTTTTAATAGCCACATTGAAAACCTAACAGGAAACTGAAGAAATTAAATTTAGTGATTTCTTTTTATTAACCCTAAATATCATTTCAATAGGTAAATCAATATAAACATAGTAATGAGTTATGTTTCAATCTTTTTAAAAAATGTAAAAAGAAACTGGTGAAACTAATTTTAATAGGTTTTATTTAACCCCAAAGCTCTAAAATATTATCATTTCACCATGTAATGATATATTGAGATATTTTGTGTTCTTGTTTCACACCAAATCTTTGAAATCTGGTGAGTGTGTTATACTTCCAGCTCTCAGTTCAGACTGGCCACACTGCAGGTGCTCGAAAGCCCCTGTGTGGCTCTCGGCTGCCATACTGGACAGTGCAAGCCCCGGCAATCTGCTCAGGAGACAGCTCTGTGGCCTTTTATGACTCTGTGAAATCTCTCTCCCTGGTCTTACCCTTCACCCTCATACCTGCTCTGATTCCCTGTTGGTCCAAATCGCCAGGATCTTGGCCATTACCCTGTTTTGGACAGAAGCCATGTGGGCTGAGCTTGGGTTGGGTTTTGCCACTTGTTCTGTTTCTATTCTTCTTTCTCTCCCCTTGGCCAGCCCTGGGTGCCCCAGCAGGGAGAATAAGTCAGAGGTTTCATCCATGCACAGGGCTGAGAGAGAGGACAGAGGCGGAGAAATGTAAGGAATTCTCTCAGGAAGCAAAAGCCTTGTCTGGCTTTGGGGCCACCCCCTCGTCTGCCTCAGCAAAAGGGCCAGACCCTGGGGACTAGGGGCATGAGCGAGTAGGGAACTGGAGGTACACGAGGGTAACCAAGAGAAGCCTCCCAGACTTGGGGGCTGGAGAGCCATCGTGGTCATTCCATGGACAGTGGCCTCTGAGGCTGGGCTCATTCTTTCATAGTTAATTATGTTCAAATTCATTTGTCTGACAAACATGAATAAGTGCTTGGTAAGCGTCTATGGGAAGACACCTCTGTGCATATGTGTAGAGAGAGAGGGAGGGACAGAGACACACAGGCCTAGACCTACCCCATGCCTGGTCGTCCCCTCTGCTGTATTTGTCTGTTGGGCATCTAAGGACGGAGTGAGGCTGGAGTGCAGGACCACCCACTGGATCCCTACAATAACTACCTATTCCCGTGGACCTATGTACACACCTGCATGTACACGAATAAGTTACATACATTACTTGCATTGAGAGATAGTGTTTTTTGTTCATTTCCTCTAGGTCTCACTGCCTATTGGAAAAGGGAGGCAGGGCCCGGGAGGGTCCTGGACAGCTGAGGGCCACAGCTCGTCTGCTGAGGCTGTTGGTGTGGGGCAGGCAGCCTTGAACTGGGATGGGGCTGCATGTCCTCAGGGCCTGTGGCCTCTGCAGGCTTCAGATGGCTGTGATAGGAGAAACAGAGCTCATTTCTTTACTTTCCCTCAGAGGTGTGTTAGGAGACGTGGCAGCCGCCACTGAGACGTCTCGTGACTGGGCATAACAACCCCTCTGCAGATCAGCTCAGAGTCCAGCCTTGTCCTTGGCTGATGGGACAAAGCCTGACAGCCCTTTCTGACCTTGTGTGTTATGTGACACTTCTAACCCAGACAAGTGGTTTGGGAGGGAGCTGGGATTTGCACAGGGAGTTGGTGCTCTAGTCTGAGGATTGTGGAGATCGGCTTCTCCTTTTTCTAGAACATTGAGGTTTAGGGGGCACAGAGCCCCCCACTGAGAAATTCTGTCTTTCTGGGGTTTGCAAGGGACACACTTTGCTGGGGGTCAAAGATCTTTGGCTGCAGGCTGGCCTGGGGCCTCAGGGTTGGCATGGTTCTGCTGGTGATTCTTTCTCCTCCATCTCCCCTTTACAGGATGGTACTGTCTGGGGGCTTCATTTTCTTTGGTTCTCCTCTAAGTCCATCTAAGTGCCTGGTTTCAAAAGACTATATGTGTCTGGCAGGGAGTGAGAAGGGGAAGGAAGAGAAAATAACAAAGTCAGAGCTAGCCAAAGAAACTTGCATGTATGTTGCAAACCATGGCACGTAAGGGGACCTTAGCAAAGAAACTAAGAGCCTAGGGGAGGGAAGGATTTATCATGGTTGAGGGGAAGGGCCAGGATGAGGGCCCCACATCCTGTCTCCCTTTACCCTTTAAACTAATGTGGAGAAACACGGAGAAAAGAAAATGCAGTGGAGCCACAGCAGCACCCCCAGGGCTGGGGCTCCCCCTCCTGCGCCCACCCCTCTCTAATATGCCCTCACTTTTGGGGGCCCTCCATCCTGCCCCTCCTCATCACCCCACATCTCCCCACCCCGACGCTCACTCCCTGTGTCTCCCCTCTTCTTTCTGGCACAGTGCGCTCCCCTCCAGGTCTGGCCAAGACACCCCTGTCTGCTCTGGGCCTGAAACCCCACAACCCAGCGGACATCCTGTTGCACCCCACTGGTGGTGAGTGACTCTGGCTGGGTGGGAGGTGGTAGAGGAGGCCAGAGGGAGGCGTGGGGCGGTCAGGGGACTGACCCCTGGTTCTGGGCAGAGCAGAACCTCAGGACCTAATCAGAAAACCAGAGGTTGTAGGTTCTCCGGACCCTCCCAGAAACAAGGTGGCAGCCTGGGTTTGTGCCCATGCTGAGGTTGGGGGTGAGGGGGCTAGGTCCCTTTGCAGCTTTACTGCCCGTTGACATGTGGGGTCAATGCCATCACAGCGTGCTCTGACTTGGAGCGTTAGGGCCCTGGCCTCAGTGTCCTTGGAGTTGGTCTTCTCTCTGCCAGAAGCCTGGCTCCTCCATGCCTGTGTTCAGACACTTCCGTACACACACAGGTGCACACACGTGCATACACGTGCACACACACGCACACATGCCCACACACGCTCATACCCCAAGTTTACATCTCCTATGTCCTCGTCACATTTCTCAGCTCCTCTCCTTCCTGTGAGGGAAGGAGAAAGTGGGGGGCCCTGGGCCCTTAGTGGCCATTTTAAGCAGGCTGAGTCCAAAAACTTACTCCCTAGACTCTGGTTTTAGGGCTGGGCTGGGGCTCTGGTGGCCAACTCGGCTTCTTTTCCTTAGTCACCAGAAGACTGATCCTGCCAGGTAGGAGTGTAATGGCGTGCATGTGTGACCCACGGGACACACGACTGGGCACAGCCTCCCACTCAGGAGGTGTCTGCATGACCAGGGACACTGAGTCTCCAGGGAGAAGGGGGTGGGAGCTGCCTCTCACCTCACCATGTGAACACACTCTTGCTTGAGGCACAGCCCACAAAAGCCCTGGGGCAGGGGCTGTGACCGGGACACAAAGAACCGTGGGGGCCAAAGCCTGCTGCTCCGGACAGTGAGGCCCCCACACTGTGCCCTGAGGGCTGCCTTGCCCTGCAGCCTGAGGTCTTGTCAGGGTGGAGCTTATCCCTCACCCTGGGGTGCTTTGTGGAGAGTCACCGCTGCCCTGGCCTCACCCCAGCTTTCTCACCTCCCTTTTCTCAGCACATTTTCTCTCTCAAGAAATTATCTCTGTTAATTGACCTCTCTCTCTCTCCTTTTTGCTCTTGCTCTCTTCTTTATCACCTGCCTCTCTTGCCTGCCTCTCCTTCCTCCCCACCTCTCCTCATCTTCCCTCAGAGGAGGATGAGGGGAAGGAGGTGACAGAGCTTTCGGAAGGTAAGTGCAGGTTTGCTGTGTGTTGCTTCCCGCTGTCCAGCTCTGGGAATGGCTTTTTACACAGAGCTTGATGTGGCTGGCTGGGGGACAGGTCTCAAGTGACCAGGCACGTAGCCGCCTGCTCCCCACCCCCGGGTGGGAGCTGTCACCCCAGAGGCTTCCCGAGTCCTGACGGAGGAGCTCGCAGCGTGGGTTCAGGCGCAGCTAGTGTGGAGGCACTAGTGGTGCCACCTTGCTGACAAAATGCCCCTCTTGCCGCTGCCACCCCTAGTGGCATTTCCACCAGCCTGCCTGGGGCGCAGCAAGCCCCTTCAGAGGGTGAGGGCACTCATTAGTCCTTTTCCTGGAGGTACGCCACAGGCAGAGCTCAGAGCTCAGACCTCCATACAACTGACATTTAGGGCAAGACAGTGCTTAGCTGTGGGGGCTGCCTGTGCATGGTAGGATGTTTGGAAGCATCCCTGGCCTCTGCCTGCTACATGCCAGCAGCACCCACCCAGTCATGACAATCCAAGTGTCTCCAACATTGCAAATTTCCCCGGGGGGACAGTCTCCCCTATTTTAGAGCCACTGTCTTAAAGCTATGAATTGACCTCTTGAAGCCCTTGCCTGGTTTCTTATCAGCCCAGGTGGTAGAAGTCTGTCTTTCTGGGATCTCAGATGCCTTCGGGGATTTCAGAAAAGCTATGGACCTACCCCTATGCATCTGGACACCATGCAAATAATTTTGACAGTTTGAAGGAGTTAGCAGGTCTGTGTCTCAGCTTATGAACTCCACATTGTACACCATGAAGCAGAGGGGCTATGTCATCTGGTTGAAAGCCTTTAACTTATTAGGAACAGAATTCAAATGATGACTCAGCATCAGGTAAAAAGAAGGGGTGCTGGCATGTGTGGCTTGCATGTGGTTTGGTGGCATCTGGGTAAAGTTCAAGCCATGTCCACCAGAAGGGCTTGGATGAGATGAGTGCCGAAGCACCTTCTCGCTCTGACGTGTTAGATGTTCTGACTTGTCACCTGGGCCCTAATTCCATGTTGCCTGGTTTCTTTAAAGACTCCATCCATCTGGTTTTCTTAAGCCCACTTCCCGCTTTTCTTTACACGTACCACCTTGATTTTCTAACCCCAAGGCGGGCATAGGCTCTGCCCCTCTGAATGTGCCATCCTCCGGGTAAGATGGCTAGAACTTCCATAAGGCTTTGCCCACTTCTAGCCAGAGTTCGGGCAACCACATAATGCTGCCTGGGAGTTGCAAACAAGGTGCCCCCAGCAACCGATTCCAGCACAGGGTGAGCTGCCGTGTGCTCCTGGCTGCTGGTTTCCAACAGGCACAGGAGTCTAGGAGAAGCTGGGGCTGGAGCCAGCTTTTGTGTGTTTCCGATGCCCACCCACTCTCCTTGTGGTTGCTGACGTCAACAGACTGGTGGGACCTCAAAGCCTTTCCACTAGGAAGGTCTGAGCTAGATTATCTCACAGGCTGGCAGGCTCTGGCTGTTACGTTTCCCACTTTGGGGTGACACTTCAGAGGAGTGAGTATCTGTTATCTGCAGAACTGAGCTGAGACCTGCCCATTGCGCTCATGAGTGACAGCCTGCAAGGCCCCGAGGCCCCCGACTTGCCTACATCTGCCCTGGAGACCCAGAGTTAGGAGGGGAAGGTTCAGGGATCAGCTCTGCCACACCCATCATTTTCACAGCTGTGGAGCTGGGGTTTTGTTGTGGGGTAAGGGTGGGGACATCTGCCCAAGGTCACAGTTAGGAGACAGCAGGGCCAAAACTGGACTTACTGGTCTCCTGTCTCCCAGTCACGTGGCCGTTTCAAAGCCCTCCTCCTGTGTCCGGGCACTGTGCCCTGGGATTCTAGCGTGGGGGTTAGGAATTGCTGTCCTGGCCTGGGGAGTGTGGCCGGTGAGGGGAAGGCAGTGGGGCTGTGGGCAGCCAGCTCCCATTTTTCCTGACTCATGCACCACCTACCCAGACAGACTAAAGCACGCATTCTTTGCTGACCGTCTGAAGCTCTGCGTGCCTTCCCTGCTAACGCTTTGATGGGAAATTCAGAAAAAGATGTCTGTGAGGAAAAATGGTCAGAGACAGAACTACTCAGTGAGGGGAAAAAGAGACCTTAGGGGAGTCTGCTCTGCTCAAGGCGCCGTGCTAAGTACTTTATATTCATTCTGTCATTTATTGATTCATGCAGTCAATAAATATTTTGTGTGCCTACTGTGTGCCAGGCACTGTGCCAGCCTCTGGGGATATAATGAGATGCGGTCCCGTGATTCCTAATCTCACGGAGCATGTGTGTGAACAGGAGCCAGAATTCAATGGTTGTTCAGAAGCACATAACTATTGAGCTAAGTGTTCTGAAGGGAAAGGATGCAGTTTTATGAGACCTGATGGCTGAAGCAGTGAGAGGTGAGGGTGCGTGACATTAATGTGGTGAAACTGGGAGGAGAGGAGAGGCTTCCATGTCGAGGACAAGGGCATGTGCAAAGGTCCTGGGATGGCAGCCAACAGCATGTTTTCTCTAGGAACTGCAAAGTCAGTGAGGCTGAGAACAAAGGGGAGCTGGAGGCTGGACCGAGGGAACTCAAGTGGGCATGTGGTACAGAGTGAGAGGTTCAGCAGGCAGGGGTGGGACCATGCGGGGTCACCGACGCGACGCATTGTCTTGCTTAACAGTCACAGAAGCACTGAGAAGAAGATGGTAGGAGCCCCATGTCGCCGATGAGGAGAGGACGTTTAGGGATGTTAAATGACGTGTCAGGGGCATGGCTGAGAGCCGACGTTGGGTCAGCATGTGCAGGCCGCCCCTTTGCAGTGACTGCACTGGTTATGGGGACTGGGACCCTTCTTCGAGAAGGAGCAGAAGAAAGCCTGTGGCAGTGCATAGGGGGGTCAACATACGAATATCTTCCCAGTGGTGACACAGGGAAAGAAATGACTGAAACTTCTTGCCCAGAGGAACAGGAACAGGGGACATTCAGGTTAGGTTCTGTTTGTCCGACGATTAGATGGGACTGATTTGGCATAAAGGAAGATACGGGAGTAGAAATGCCACTCCCCGGAGATTCTTCCTGCTCTGAGATCCTTGGTGATGGGTGTGTTAAAGCACCTGTGTTAGAGCAGTGCTGTGTGGTGCAGATTTATTGAGCACCCACTATGTGCCCTGTCTTGTGCTAATAACGACACATGAGATAGTCTAGTGAGGACAGAGACACCAACAGACATTTCAGCATAAGGTAGAGAGAGTGTTGAGTGTGTTAGGAACAGGGTGCAATGGGAGCTCAGAGGAGAGGGGCATGTGGCCTGATCTACAAGGTCTGAAATTCTTAACTTTTGAGTTCCTGGTCTGGGGGTCTCTTTACTTCCTACCTCTCCCCTCATGTTTTCATTTACTTGGAGTGGGCGGCCCCTTCTCTCCAGGCAAAGAGCCTCTTCTGGGAGGCAGAAAATGCACTTCAGGGTGTGGATGAAAAGCTGACAGTGCCCTGGTGGGGCCAGCTCACTTTTGGGCCTCCAGCTGCTCTCATCCACCAACAGCCACTTGGAATGGGTTTCGGCTCCTGGAATGTTCTACATGAAGTACCCTCCCCGGCCCCACCTCTCCTGCCCTTCCCAACCTCATGGCCTCTGGGTGCAGCTGCTCCAGGATTGGAGGACAGGAGAAAAACAGCAGGAGACGGGTGGAGAGAGGCAGGAGCAGGCTCGGCTGGGGCCTAGGCCAGCAACAGTGGGGCTGCTTATAAATAACTAGTTGGAATGAGCAAGAAAGAATAAAAGGAACTTTCCCATCCCTATCACTTGATCCTGTCTGGGCAGGTGGGTATTCTTATTCCCATTTTATAGATGAGGAAACTGAGTCTCAGAAATATTCAGCAGCCTATCCCTGGTTACTCTTCCAGTAAGTGAAAGAAGGGGAGCCCACGAGTTGTATGTTGTTCTGAAGCGGTGAGGAGAGGAAAGAGGAAAGGAATAGACAGGAAAAGGAGTCATTTTCCATATGGAAATCTGAATCTGAAAACTTGGGAAAACGGATTTTTTTGGCCCAAAAGGTTGGTTTTGAACACATCTGGAGATGGACTCAGAAAATCAAGTAATTTGCCAAAGGGCCCTCCTGCTCTGGGTTTGTGAGGAGCGGAGATTGAGTGAAGGGGCTTCACTTATCTCTGCCTGGATCAGGAGGATCGGGTGGATGGGGGAAGAGCTCAGACTTCAGGGGTCATCCATGTAGAGTTTAGCTTGAACTTTTGCTGTCAACAGGAACTCCAGGGAATGAGTAAAAATGAGTGTGTGTCTCTTACGTCTTAGTTAATGATACACCTCTGTCTGGGTGGGCAGGAGAGTAAACGTCATGTATCTGCTAGTTTGTGGGACAGACACATATCGAGGGCCTACTAAGTGCCAGGCACTGCGCTAGATGCCTAAATACAGATTAGTAAGGAGCTGAGGTGCCCAGTGGGTGGAGGGATCCCACTGCCATCTCTGGGTGGAAGATGGGGTCCCAAGAGGAGTTTTCAGAGAGAGAGTGACCCTGGGTGCTGAGGGATAGATGGGGAGTGTGGGCTCTGGCCTTGGGTCTCCATTACCATTTCTGTGGGTGTGAGGCCCTACCTGATGGTCCCTTCTGCTAAACTGGGTTACCTCAGGGCATGAAGCCAACCTCCCAAGGCTAAAGACACACTGAAACTATTAGTACCCAGATTTTCAGCTGGCCATATATGCAGCGGGCCAGAGAGCAGGCTCTGGGCCAGACCACCTGGGTTCCAGGACCGACTCCATCACTTGCTACTGTGTGACTGAGGCAAGATACTTACATTCTCCAATGTAATGTAGTCCTACTGTCCTCATATAATTATTTACTATTTCTGTCATTAATAGCCCGTGGAGCTGGCTCTTGTCTGGCTTCTGGCCTGGGGTTCCTCCTGGTAGCAGTCAGCTCTGGGTGCCCCTGTGAGGCTGTGGCCCCTTTCTAGGCCACTCAGAGCCAGCATTGAGAATCAGGAGACTAGTCTCTATCACCGCTGATGGGCTGTGTGTTCTGGGGCAAATCACTCCCCTTCTCTGGGCAGCGGAGATGGGTTAGGTCAGGGGTCAGCAAACTTGGTCAAATCTGGCCCACCACCTATTTGTTGCAAAGAGTTTTATTGCAACACAGACATGCTCATTTGTTTACATGCTGTTGTCTATAGCTGCTTTCACACTACAACCGCAGAATTGAGTAGTTATGACAGAGGCTGTGTGGCCCACCAAGCCTAATATATTTCCTATCAGCTCCTTTACAAGAAAGCGTGCCTGCCCCAGGTCAGAGGATGTCCGTAGTAGCTCCTGCCTCCAACACCCTCAGGCACACACGGTGTAGTCAGTGCCTTTGGAATGGAAGTGGCCTGGGGCTTCTGGGAGGTGGCTGGGAGGCCTGGGCTGGCTGAGGGAGCTTTTGAGGAGGCCTTGTTGGCCTCTGCCTGTGTGGACTCCAGCTTTGGGTGCTGAAGTGGCTGGTGCTACGTCACCCTGTACCCCATACCTGGAATGTATTACCCTGAGCTATTCCTTTGCAGACACTTTGCCCCACCCCCATCCATTGTTCCCGCTATTGGTTGGAGGGAACTCTGTGTGGAAACTGAAACACAGACTGGCAGCCTCTGGCTGGAATTGTACACAGACCTCTCTCTCCCTAGCCCCGCACCCCCCAGACCTCTCTAAAGGGCCCAATTCTGAAGGACCATCCTCTCCCTGTGTCCATAGTTCTCTGGGCCTGGGTACAGGACGTCAGGTTGTGAGGCCACTTCAGAAACCACGCCTGAGAGGCTGTGCCCCATGGCACCCTGCTGATTAGGAGCCTTCCGAAGGAAGGAAGGTTTTCTTTGAGCTGAGGGGAGGGGGCCCAGCACAGTCCTGGCCAACAAAGGCTCTGCACTGATTCTTCAGCTCTTCAGTTTCTCAGGCTTGTTTCAGCAGATGCCCTAATTACAGGCAGAGTGTGGGTCTGTACTCAGTTATGTCACTCCCGAGGGAGATAGGACCGGTGCCAGGTCTGGAGGTGGCAGGAACGTCATCCATCTCTCATCGTGTCCCTGGAGAAGCCCAGGGCGCCCTGCTGCCTCTCCCTGTTCAATATCGAGTTAGTGTTTTGGGCCGGCCTCAGTGCGGGAGTTGGACAAGCACTGGCTGGGAGTCAGGAGGTCTGGCCGGGCTGCCTGTCATTTCAGTCTCTGGGCCTCAGTGTCCTCATCTGTAAGATGGCCTTTCTGGCACCTGTCCCCCACCCCCTTCCTCTTAGGATATTCTGAACACGAAGTGGGGATAATGGCGTCAGTCTCGGGAGGAATGCTAAGTGTGTCAGGCAAGGGGGGTGGGTGTGTCTTGGCATGAAGGGGCTGGGCGTGACTCACCAGCACAGGGCTGCTTCTGGATCCTGGGTGTGCGGTAGAGCCGATGTGAACCCAGGTACTGTCTTGAGAAAGGCGCAGGCCGGCTGGGTTCCTATACAGCCCAGACTCCAGTGGTGCCTGGGACACCTAGAAGGGCTTGAGGGGCTGGGTGGCAAAGTCTTCAAAGAAACAAAGCAGGTAAAGGGGATGCCAGCTATGGATAAGCACCCTAGCTCTGGGAGGGAAGATTCTGTGATGTCCGCGTTCACAGGCAGAGCTGGGGTTCTTTTCTGGGAAGCTTCTCTGAGTAAGGCCATGGGTCAAGGTTCTGTGGGGGCTCCCACAGCATCTCCAAGATGCTGGGAAGAGGGGTGGGCATGGGTAAGCAGGCGCCCCAGGAGAAATGTGCTTTGTGTGCTTGGCTGGCCTTTTGGGACTCTGGAGAGGTGGGTTCCCTGGTAGGTTGGATGAAGTCCAAACTGTACCCCATCAATCAGTCGCTGTCTCCTTGCCCCTTCCAGAGCCCCGGAGCTATGTCGAGTCGGTGGTGCGGACAGCAGTGGCTGGGCCCCGTGCTCAGGACCCTGAGCCCAAGAACTTTAGCACCCCAGCTGCCCAGGCCTACGGCCCTGAGATACCCCTGAGGAATGGGACCCTGGGGGGCTCTTTTGTCTCCCCCAGCCCCCTCTCTACCAGCAGCCCCATCCTCAGTGCTGACAGGTAAGTGGGGAGGAGCAGCAGAGGGGCAGGGGGTGAGAATCCAGGCCTGGGTCAGTGAGGCCTCTTGGATCTGCCCAGGGTGTGGATGGGCAGAAATAACATCCAGATTGCTGTCCCTGGAAAACTAGCTCACCAGGGCACCTGGAAAGAGTACCCCTCAGTGCCAAATCCCACGGGAGCACAAGGATGCATGAGCCGTAATCCCCAGGCCCAATTCAATTCCAACATCCAGAACTGTGCTGGAAGGACTGGGGGGTACGAAGGTGGTGAATCAGGTGTAGTGCCTCCCACCAAGTTTAAAATCTAACGGCAATAATCGCTATGTAGTGAGTGCTTTTTATGCATCAGGCACTTTGCTAAAGGCTTCATATGGTTATTTTATTTAATCCTTGCAGCAGTTCTCTGAGGTAAGTACTATTATTATTCCCACTTTTCAGAAGAGAAAACTGAGGCACAGAGAGGCAAAGTAGCTTGCTAACGGTCCTGCAACTAAACAGTAGCAGAAATAGGATTCAGATGGAAGGCGTCTGATTCAGAGCCCACGTCTCTGTCCTGTCCCCCAGACCTGGGTTAAGGTGCTCATCACAGGATGAGTCAGATGTGCCCAAAGCAGATGCATAAGTAAAGTGCTCAGGGCTCAGAGCAAGGGGTCAAGATTTCTGCCTCGAGGTTCTGGGAAGATTCTTGGGGGCTGGAGGTCTTTGTGGTGAGGCCAGAGGAAGAGCAGGGTGTTGAAAGGTGAGGCAGGGGGGAAATGGCATTCTTGAAGGACAGCAGCGCCGGGACAGAGGGCTGGGGGTGTGGATGTGTTTGGGGGTGTGCTGCTGAGGGCTCCCAGCAGCAGGTGAGGAGTATCGCTGAGGGCTGTGAGGCAGGAGGTCTTGTTGGATGTGTGGCTGACATTCTGAGTGGGTCAGACAGAGAGGAAAGCCCAGAACTGGGCAGGGAAGGGCTCTAAAGAGGAAGGCCTTCATGTTTGGGTTGCACTGAGAAGATCTTTGGTTAGAGGGTGGGCTTAATGACAGTGAGAGGGGACGAGGACATAGGACAGGGAGGTTGAGATCAGCCCAGGCCTGGGAAGAAGACCGGGCGAGCCTGCCCCAGCCGGAACTCGCCCCCAGGAGGAGAGACTCTGTTGCTGACCACCCCCTCCCATGTCCACTCCCTCTCTAGCCTGGGACCCTAGGGGTCTGGAAACACCCCAGCCACCTCTTCGTGTTTGCATAGGCCCGGGCTGGGCTGGGTTTGCTGTGCGCCATACACTGGCCCGTTCAGTGCAGCTCCTCCCAGGTCAGGGCGGTGGCTGGATGAGCACAGGCAGTTATTGTCCGGATTCTAAGAATTCTGAAACCTCAAGCCGAGCATGTGCCCCTAGGGCACCTTGCCGCCTCCCCAGCCTCCTGACTGGCAGACGGCTCCATTTCTCAGGAGATCTGCCTCTGGGAAGAGGCTACAATCTTCTTCTAAAGGAAGGGGAATCTCCTTCACCTACCCAGCCACCGTTGCTGGTGCTCAGGGAGCCCTGACGTTAGGAACTTTCCACTGTTTCTCACTCACATTCTTCCTGCTGTAGTGTTGGCTCTTTTCAGGACTCAGGAAGCTAGCATTTCTCCTCTGGGATTAATCTTTCAGAAGTCCATTTCAGGGTCCCCCACCCACCCTGACCCGCTCAGCCTGACACGTATTCCCATTCCTCAGAGACCAGGTTATTCTTACCAGGAAGTGGCTGTTCTGCTCTGGCCCCTTCTGGGATGTGAGGTAGACTTTGTCCTGACCTGGCCCCTGACTTCTCCCTCTCCTTGGCTCTTGCCCACCACTTCCCCCACCCACCCTGCCCCCGCCCACTTCACATTAGCCAACCCAGCCCATCAGGGGGCTGGCCAGCCTTGAGACTCCTTCCAGTCTGCAGCTCCAGGCTTTGGCCCATCGTCTTATATGAGGACCCCCCCACCCCCACCCCACCCAGTGGCTCTTGGTGCAGAGCCTGCCACCTCCCTGCAGCTGCTGCTTATGTGAGGTCTCTGCCAATCTTTGTCTCTCCTACCATGTCATCGAGGGATAGAAGTTTGTCTGGAAAGAATCAAGAGTCATCTAACTCAGCCCCCTCATTTTTTACATGGGAAAACTTGAACAGCAGAACCAGGTTTGCCAACTCACAGGTCGTTGTGTTGTTCTTCCCTATGGACTTATGCTTCAGAGGAGAACCTTTGATTGTGGCTATTCCCCCAGGTACAGTCCCCTCTGAACTGAATTTTATCAGTCTTAGATTTGGAAGAGACCTCTGAGTTCATCTAATCTAACCTCCCAGTAGATATTCCCTCCACAACATTCAGGTCACGAGGTTAGTTAGCCCCTGTTTAAATGCTCCTGGTGATGGGAGTCTCATTACCATGCAAAGCAGCTTGCTCCATTAGTGGCCAGATCCCATGGCTGGAAAGTATACCTTATACTGAGCTGAAATCTCCTTCCATGAGACTTACTTTTCTTTGCTTTTTGGAGCTACCCAGGAATGAAAGCTGAATTCTGACACTCTCAACATTTAAAGATAATGATGGCACACCTGGGGAAACTGAGTTAGGGTGGGGACAGGATCCAGGTGGTTTGATCTCTCTCCAGTGTTCAGTTTCTGTGATACTGGAGGTGACAAGAGACAGCCACCTTCAGTTTCGCTAGAAGAGAGCTCCTTGCTCTGACTTGTGGTTTAGGAGCCAGCCTAGTGCAGTAGGGCTTTGGAATCAGACACAGCTGGGTTGAAACCCTGGTCTTTTATGAGCTGTGTGGTCCTGAGATTATTGCTTAACGTCTCTAGCCTCGTTTCCTTTTCTGATGATTCCACAGGGTGATGTGAAAACCCTGGTATTCCTGTGCGTGTGAAGGGAGCTCTTATTGTTGTTATTAGTGGTGGGAGGGAGGTCTGAGTACTCACCGAAAGCCTATCCTTCATTAAATGCCATTTGCTGACATCTCAATCTGCCCTTTCTTTCTCCAGCACTTCAATGGGGAGTTTCCCATCAGGAGAGAGCAGTGACCAGGGCCCCCGGACACCCACCCAGCCTTTGCTAGATTCTGGCTTCCGCTCTGGCAGTCTGGGCCAGCCCAGCCCTTCGGCTCAGAGAAGCTACCAGAGTTCTCCTCTCCCAACCGTGGGCAGCAGCTACAGCAGCCCTGACTACTCGCTTCAGCAGTTCAGCTCCCCCGAAAGTCAGGCTCGGTCTCAGTTCCCTGTGGCCGGTGTCCACATGGTACCAGGGAGCCCTCAGGCACGCCACAGGACAGTGGGCACCAACACTCCCCCGAGTCCTGGCTTTGGTGGCCGAGCTGTCAACCCCGGCATGGCTGCCCCTGGCAGCCCCAGTTTGAGCCACCGCCAGGCGATGGGCCCACCAGGAACTGGTTTGCATGGTAACGCGGTCTCCAGCCCCCAGAGCAGTGCAGCGACCACTCCGGGAAGCCCCAGCCTGGGCCGACACCCTGGGGCCCACCAACCCTCAGGCCTCCATACCAGTGTGGCCACCACTCCAGGAAGCCCCAGCCGGGGCCAGCACCCTGGGGCCCACCAGGCCTCAGGTCTCCATGGCAATGTAGTCACCACTCCAGGGAGCCCCAGCCTGGGCCGTCACCCTGGAGCCCCCCAGGGCAACTTGGCCTCTAGTCTCCATGGCAACACAATAGCCAGCCCTGGAAGCCCCAGCCTGGGCCGTCACCTGGGAGGGTCTGGATCTGTGGTTCCTGGCAGCCCCAGCTTGGACCGGCACGTGGCCTATGGCGGCTACTCCACCCCTGAGGACCGGAGACCCACGCTGTCCCGGCAGAGCAGTGCCTCCGGCTACCAGGCTCCCTCCACGCCCTCCTTCCCTGTGTCTCCTGCCTACTACCCCGGCCTGAGCAGCCCCACCACCTCTCCGTCGCCGGATTCAGCAGCCTTCCGGCAAGGGAGCCCAACGCCGGCCTTGCCGGAGAAACGGAGGATGTCCATGGGAGACCGAGCAGGCAGCCTCCCCAACTATGCCACTGTCAACGGGAAGGTGTCCTCCTCGCCTGTCGCCAGCGGCATGTCCAGTCCCAGTGGGGGCAGCACCGTGTCCTTCTCTCATACTCTGCCCGACTTCTCGAAGTACTCCATGCCAGGTGGGCTCTCCTTCCACCTCCGTGTCCCCTCCTAACAGATTATATCTGCCCGTTAGGCCGTCTGGCCCACTCTCATCCTCTGGCAGATCACCGTGGGCCTCAGTTGCCTTATCTGTATAATGGGAGTTGGAAGCATCTTGAAGTAAATGTGCTATGGTTGTGGTGGCTCTGGGGGCAGGGATGAGGATGTGAACGCTGCTCACAGCGGCTGCTGCTGCTGAAACTAATACCAATAGCATTCCTGTTACAAGTATCATCACCTTCATAGCCGCTACCACGTGTTGAGCACAGGCTGTGTGCCAGGCTCTGAGATAAATACTATGCCATTCTTCACAGCCGCGCCCTCTGTAACTGAGGCTTGGAGGGCTCAGTCATTTGTCTAGATTCATAAATGGCAGAGCCAGTCTGCCAATCCAGGCCCACACTACCCAAAACTACTGCTCTTAAAGCCTTATTGGAGTTTTGTCATGTTGCCTGTCTTGAGGGTTGTGGTGCTTTAGCATAACCTCGACACTCTGCTTTCCAAACCTGGACCTCAATACCTCTGGCCAGTCCTTTTGTTCCCACCTTTTGATCCCCATGTGCACATATCACTAATAGTCGATCTGGCAGCAGGGGATAAGGCCAAGGGTTGGGCATTTCACTGGAGTCTAGTTTCTACCGACCTCGCTTCATTTGAAGCCCATGCAGGTTGCACACTGAATTTTTCACTCATCACCAGAACTGGGTCTCTTTGCTTCCACTTAGAGGGCTCATTATCCAAACACAAGGGTCAAGGCCTCAGCCGATCTGCAGCTTCTCAGCTAACCTGGAACCTGCCTGTGTGCAGAGAGGCCTTTGGGTCCTGGAGGCATTCGAAGAAGATTGAGAATGTTTCAGGCAGCCTGGTTTGGACCCCAGCTGCCCAGATTCTCAGTGTGTCACTCCCAGGTCCTATCCTGAGCCTGCCAAGCCAGGACACCTACAGTGACCTTGCATGCCCTTGCTTCCTGCTGCCCACCAGAGACATCTGGTTCCCAGCCTCTTTCCTTGGAGGATGCAAAACTTCTAGTAGTTGGGACATTTCCTGTTTCCCACCATCTCCCCCGCTTAAAATAGCCATTGGAATCAACACAGGAAGGCACATGGGGCTGCAGCCGCCTCTGACAGCTCATTAGACAGGCCCAGCACCAGCGGGGGCCTGGGGCTTCAGAGCAGAAAGAGGCAGCTTGCAACAGTTGCACAGTCCAGCTGCCTAGCCCAGTGGCCCTCCTCAGCATACAGCTGCCAGGAAAGGGAGCTGACCGACCCCCTCACTGTCCTCCAGGGACAGATCCCAGAAGCCTAGCAGGGTATAAGTGACAAGTTGAAATTGACTAAGCGCTGGACGTACAACCCAACCCCTGTCTGGTCTGTGCTCTGAGCTTTACAGCGGCGCTAGCTCAGGCTTCCTCTGCTCCTGCCTCTCTCTCAAGTAAAGTGAGGAAACATGTGGAATTGGAATGTTCCTTTCATCCTTTTCGCCCATCCCCCCTTTTGTTTTATTTGTTGCCAAAAGATAAAGGAAGAGGTTGGAGAGCGAGGGCCATGTGTCCTAAAACCTAGCCAGGTGGACGTGGTGTCGTCGGCACCGAACTGGCTCCTGCATCTTCTTACCTGGGAAGGTCTTACAACAGCCTTTCTACTATCATCTGTGTGACTTGTGTGGGTCACTCCCCTTCTCTGAACCTCCCTTTCCTCATTTGTAAAGTGAAACGGTTGGGCTCCTTCTAAGTACCTAATGTCCTGTGAAGTCATGTCTGGTCTGCAAAGGGTCTGGGATGGGGGGCATCTTCCAGAAAGTGGGGTATGTGACACACAGTAGACGGCTTCTAAATTCTAGGCCAACCTTTCCCCTGTTTGTCCCAGGGCAGGATGATTCTTTTTTTTTTTTTTTTTTTCCCTATAGGATGCAGAACACGAGCTTTCCACGAAGGGAATGGGGAGAGGATTGGGGGGGAAGTGGATGGAAATGCATCTTTCTGCCCTTGTCTTCAAGGTTGTCATGATAAAGTTGGGAAATTGAGTCTGTGGAGAAAGGGTCTAGAGGTGGGGTGTCCTAGCCTGTGGGGGAGAAGCTGCAAGACGGGTTTAGTCTGAATCTTCTAGAGAAAGGGGAAGTTGGGATGGGTAGGGCTTTCATTGCCTCGGTGAGAATGCCGTACCAGGCTCTTCAACAGGAGAGCAGCTCCGTGACCCACGATGGTTGGCAGGAGACAAGGGAAGGATGAGAAAGCTGCCCAAGGTCCCTGCTGGCAATACTCTGATAATGTTTGAGGAGACTAACTGTATGTTAGTTTCCTAGGACAGCATAACGAAGTACCACAAACTTGGTGGCTTAAGACAATAGAAGTTATTCTCTCACAGTAGTGGAAGCCAGAAGTCTAAAATCAAGGTGGTGGCAGCGTTGGCTCCTCTGGGAGGCTTGGAGGGAGAATCTATTCCAGGCCTTTCTCCTAGCTTCTCGTGGTTTCTGGAAACCCTTGGTGTCCCTTGGCTTGGAGACGCATCTCTCCAGTCTCTGCCTCCATGTTCACATGGCTCTCTCCTCTTGTGTCTCTATGTCTCTTTTTCTCCTCTTATAAGGACACCAGTCATGTTGGATTGGGGCCCACTCTAATCCAGCATGACCTCATCTTACCTTGATTACATCTGCTAAGACCCTACTTCCAAATAAGGTCACAATCACAGGTAACGGGGTAGGACTCCAGCATATCTTTTGGGGGGGACACGATTCAACCCATAACACTTTCTTTTTTTTCTCCTTCTGTAGACAACAGCCCTGAGACCCGGGCTAAAGTAAAATTTGTCCAGGACACTTCCAAGTATTGGTACAAGCCTGAGATCTCCAGAGAGCAGGGTGAGTGCTGGGGGGCACTGGGGTTCATCTGAGGTTACAGCTGGCTGCTGCCCACTGGGTCTTTCCTGAGCAAGGAACTTAAACGGACTCCTTCCTCTTTGTAGTAGTAGGTGGTGGTCAAAGACGGGGCTGGGACCAAGGTCAGACAGGAAGAACAAGCCCTGTGGTGAAGTGTGGGGAGCAGAAGCAGTGGTTGTAGACGCTTCTTTGAAGGATCCTTAAAAGCAGCAAAGTCTTTGTTTTCTGGGCAAACTAAAAGCCCACGCAACATAATAAGAAACCTTAGCTTTCTATCTGCATGATGTGGGAGATTTTTGCACATTTAACAGAAAAAACAGTTGGGGTTATGGGGATAAAGATGGGGGCTGCCTCAGGTCCCCAAGGAAAGTCTGTGTGGATGTAGGACAGGGCATGGGTGACTGTGACCCACAGTTAAATCCAGGCTGCTTTTATGCAGCAATGGCAGAGTTGAGGGGTTGCAATAGAGACTACCTGGCTTGTAAAGCCTGAAATATTTACACCTGGCCATTTACAGAAAACATTTGCCAACTCTCGTATAGGAGGACCCTTTGGAGTTTTTGAATTCTAAGTTTAAAAGGTCTCCTCTCATCCAGCAAAGAGTGAGGTTTGAGAAGCCTTAAGTAAAGACTAAAGTAAAGACAGAGCCGTCAATTTCCTCTTCTCCCCTCATCTCCTCCCAATTCAGCCATCGCGCTCTTGAAGGACCAGGAGCCAGGGGCCTTCATCATCCGTGACAGTCACTCCTTCCGAGGAGCCTACGGGCTGGCCATGAAGGTGTCTTCTCCACCTCCAACAATCATGCAGCAGAATAAAAAAGGTGACACTGTCTGCTCGGTGATGTGTACGGTCCCTGAAAACCCTGAGGTTCTGGAAGGACCTGGGGGCGAGGCAGGTCTCTAATTCTCATGGGAGCTGGTCCCTGCTAAATTAGACACTTCAGCAGAGCCAGGCTTTAGCTTGGTAATGGTTGGGGTCAGAGAATAAGGACGCCGGGTTGTTGGGACTCTGTGATTGTTTCCTTGAGGGGTATGAATGGAGTGGTGGTCTCTCCATTCCAGGGTTCTGGCCATATTATCTCTACGACCCTTTCTCTCATTATCTCCCCCTCCCGCTCACTGGCCAAGTTACAAAGCAGTGTTGGGAAGCAGTGGGAGGACGCCACGAAAAGTGACCAACGCTCATTTCTTTCTCTTCATCCCAGGGGACATGACCCATGAGCTGGTGAGACATTTCCTGATAGAGACCGGCCCCAGAGGAGTCAAGCTCAAGGGCTGCCCTAATGAACCAAACTTTGGTGAGCTCTCCCTCCACTTCTGTGTGCAGTCTGCCTGTGCCGTCTCAGGCCTGTCCCCGGTTTCCTTGCCACAGCTTCTGCCAGTCCCCCCTGGTCGTAGATGCAGCAGAAAAAATGAACAGGGGCTTCCCTTCCTCTGTGCTGTGGCTCCTTCACTCTGCCAAATTCCTTTTTATAGTTGTCCTACGCAACTGAGACTTGTTATAATTTAAACAACTATAACAACAGTTGCGTTTATTGACCACTTATTATGTGAGGGTCACTGTCTAGTTCCCTTATATCACTTCTGCTCCCATGACAGTCCTGCACGGTAGGTCCCATCGTCCCATTTTACACATGAGGAACCTGAGGTTTACAGGAGAGTTAGACTAGCCCAAGCTAACAAGCGACCAAGCTGGGATTTGATTCCTTGATTCTTTGAGTCTTCTGCTGCGCCATCCTGAGAGGGGCGCTGGCAGCTGGAGGGACTTAAGGGAGATGCTGGGAGTAACTTTTTATACAGTAAAGTTGTTAGGGAACCTTATGACTCCTAGAAGGAGTGGATTTTCAGCTTTGTTGGTGGGATGAGGGTGAGTAATAAAGAAGCTGAAGACTGTGGCGAGCGGTGTGGGGGTGGGCGGGCTTCCTGGGTGCCCTTGGTCTGCTGCCAGTAATGCTGCCTCTGACGTGCTCTCTCCCGCCCTGCAGGGTCTCTGTCTGCCCTGGTCTACCAGCACTCCATCACGCCATTGGCTCTGCCCTGTAAGCTGGTCATTCCAAACCGAGGTAGGAACCCGACACCCCTTGCTTTCCAAGCGCACCCTTGAGCTGGCCTCCTGCGTGTCTCAGCCCTGCCAGCCGCTCCAGAGCACTGGCCAGGGTTGGAGGACACGGGTTATTTTGCCAATCTGGGGAAACTCAAAACGACTCCCCCTCCCTTTTTTTCTATTAAAAAAAGAAGGAAAAGTTTATTAAAAGCTTAACTCCGGGAACATACATAATCGACTTGCCAGATCGTTCTGGGAAATTCTCTGGAGGCTTAAAGACATTCAGACTGAATCCTCAGAATAAGCCTCGTCTTGGAAGAGGCGCTGGACGTTGGAGACGGTCTTGGGGAGGACCAGTGTCTGGATGGGATGGGCATCCGTGGGCAGGGCCGAGGGGAGGAAGAGAGGAAGGCAGATTTAGGTCATGGGGGTGGGGGCCTCCCGACTGGGAGGCTTGTCTGAATGGAGAGAACAGAACACACTCAAGGGATCTCTTAGAGGTGAGGTGGCTGGGCTCTGCATGGCATGGGAAGCAGAGGGGAGGGTAAGATGTCCCTGTAGTTTCTAGTGCGCGTGGCTGAGATGGTGTTCCCTGACTGAGGGGATGCTGAGCTGATGGGGAAGAGCAGACCCCCTTTTGATTATGGGAAATAAGAATGGAACACAAGCGCCTCAGGACTAGAGGGTGAGAATTTGAATGAGACACGGGCTAGTGAAGGAGCTTTCAGCTTCTCTCAGAGGGGTGTCCCAGCCTTGGAGGATGCCAGATGGGCCCCCGGAACGCTTCACGGCCCAGGCTTCTATTCCCTAGCCCGCAAGGAGACAGGGCCCACCGGAAGGGACTATGCTTGGCTCTGAACTTGAGGTTCAGGCACTGGGAGCTGAGGTGCCTTCTGCCTACCCTCTCTGTTCAAAAGTAGGCTATGCAGAAGTGCCTCTGAGACTTTCTTCCAAGTCTTTCTTAGAGCCCCTGGGGCTCACACAGAAAAACTCCAATATTATTTGACAATTTCCATGTATCCAATTCAATTCACTGAATTATTAATGATAATTGACCACCCTTAGGACCTTAAAAGTTCAAATACAACTTAAATAGCGTTATTATGTGCAAATTTTAGACACTAATTATAGTTCTGTGGACTGTATCAAAGCAACTCAGCAATTACTGTTTGATATTTACATTCTATAAACCAGTGGTTCTCAGAGTCTATTCCCTAGACCAGCCGCATCAGCGCCCCTGGGAACTTGTTAAGAATGCAAATATTCTCGAGTCCCAGTAACTAGAGACTGGGTTGGGGGTGCAGCAATCCATGTTTTAACAAGCCTGCCCACTGAAGACAGAGAAACACTGGTGTAAGCAATACTCAGTTCTTATTAATATTGAAATTGCGGTCATGCTGCATTCGCGGTTGCGTCCATGAGGGCATTTATTGGTGTTCACAGACACATCAGTGCAAAACAAGAACAACACCAGTTGCCACTTGAAGACTTCCTTGTTGCCAAGTGCTGGGCTCACACTGTACATGGACCATCTCAAAAACCCAGTGAAATGGCTTCTATCGTCATCATCTCTGTTTTATAGATCCTTGGCACTTGCTGGGCTGAGGGTCTGAACCCAGCTCTGTTGGACTCCAGCGCTCTCACCCAGTGTGCTGAATACTTAGAGCAATTAGTGAACATTCCAACAGGACTCACACGTGCCAACTGCCAGGGCCTGATATGAAAAGCATATCCATTGCACAAAGTATTTGCAGAGCTCGCCTTAGGCCCAGCCAGACTTGTGCTTCTTTCCAGCTCTAGAGTTTTAATTACCAACTGAATTAAATTTTTGTCTCAGACCCTACAGATCAATCAAAAGATAGCTCGGGACCTGCCAACTCCACCACTGATTTGCTGAAGCAAGGGGCAGGTGAGTCGCCCCTGCACACCACACCCCCACCCAGGCCTTTCTTCCTGTCTGCCCTGTCCCCTCCTGCAGGGCGGTGGGCATCTCTCCCAGACCCACATGTCTCTGGGTGGGCCTACCACATTTCTGTGTGCAAATGCCTTAGCCTGAGGCTGGCCTGAAATTCATCTGCTGCCTTCTCCCTGAAGAGGGGACCTCGGGATCGTCCCCACCCACTCCAGCCTCCATGACGCCTCTTTGGGTGGGTTTCTTCCAGCCTGCAACGTTCTCTTCGTCAACTCTGTGGACATGGAGTCACTCACTGGGCCACAGGCCATCTCCAAAGCCACTTCTGAGACACTGGCTGCTGACCCCACACCAGCTGCCACCATTGTTCACTTCAAAGTTTCTGCCCAGGGAATTACACTGACTGACAACCAGAGAAAGTAAGCCTCTCTACCTGCTTCTGTATTGGGCTCTCCTCCTGTGACTCATCTATCCTGTCACTTACACACCCACTTACCAATTGATTCATCCCTTGCACGCATCTATCTACCCATCCATCTCCAATTCATCCTCCATCAA
Source organism: Rhinolophus sinicus (assembly GCF_057876585.1). Taxonomy (NCBI): domain Eukaryota; kingdom Metazoa; phylum Chordata; class Mammalia; order Chiroptera; family Rhinolophidae; genus Rhinolophus; species Rhinolophus sinicus. The sequence continues at coordinate 196,345,823 of NC_142517.1, read as the reverse complement.
CACATCCATCCATCCATCCATCCATCCATCCATCCGTCCATCCATCCATCCACTTGCTCACCCAATCACCGGTTGATCCATCCTTCCCTACATCCATTCATTCATCCCTCATTTATCCTCCCACACCCATTTATCCCTTTTCCCATTCATGTCTCCATCCATCTACCCATCAACCCATTTTCCATTTTTCTGCAAATAAGCCTGCATTAGGTATACAGCTGCAAATGCACCTGATAAAAGTACCTGCTTTCTAGAGCAGAGCTCCTGCTCTTATGCTCTCTCTAACATGTTCCCCCAGCCTGCTTCCCTCCTCCTCCAGAGTCCCCCTGTTTCTCATTCCTCAACATCAATTTCTTCCTTCTTTTCCTAATGTCCCGCGTTAGAGAGATGTTTCTATGACACATCTGTCTGCCCCTGTGCATTGCTTATGTCCCCAAGGTGAGCAACCCAGGCTGTCTTGCTCATGACAGAGAGGCTGTGTTGATCTGTGACAGCCATAGATGGTGGGAAGGGGGCCTGACCTGTCATTTTATTACTCATTCTGGTTATTTGATGTCTGTGCCACAGGCTCTTCTTCAGACGACACTACCCCCTCAGCACTGTCACGTTCTGCGACCTGGATCCACAGGAGAGGAAGTAAGTCTCTTGTAGACACCTTCCATCCAGCCAGCTCTAGAACACTGACGTCGGTGTGTGTGCATGAGTGTATGTGTGTGTGTGTGTGTGTGTGTGTGTGTGTGTGTGTGTATTTTTGGTTCAACTTGCCTGTGTCTGTGTGAGTGTGAATAATTGTGTTGGGTATCTTTTTGAGTTTTTCCCACAACAAATTTGGAGACCCTCCCAGGGGCTCAACTGCTCCCTTCCACCCACTCTGCTGTGTCTCACCTGAAATCTGTTTCTCTTCTCCATACTGGGGAAGGCGCCTTGGGAGGCATGCCGCAGTGTTCTCATTATGTGAACATCCCCCTCCCCGGAATGGGGCTCCTCTGCCTTTCCCCAGCATGGAGCTGGGCTCTGGGGAACAGGTGTAGTGGTTCACACTGTGCCCTCTTTCTCTCCACAGGTGGACAAAAACAGAGGGAGGTGCCCCTGCGAAGTAAGTGTGTCTTCTCCGCCCACCCCAGCTGGCTGTGCTCCTTGGGGTGGGGGTTATCGGGGACCAAGGGGGAGGCAAAGGGCAGCTTTGGATAAAAGCTTGAGTGGGCAGCCAGGTCTTTTGTCTTCTGCCTCTAACCTAACGGCCAGCCTCCAGTTTTGTCACCATCCCGCTGCCAGGACCAGAACAGCAGGGATATGAGGAAGTGGACAGAAAGCTGTTTTATTGGAGGCAATGGCAGTGGGACAGGGGGTGTGTAAATGATCTCTTCTGCCCCGATCCTGGCTTCCTTGATTCCTGTTCTTGCTCTTTCGGTGGGCTTCTGTGAATACTGTGGCTGGGTTACACCTCCTCATCAGAACATGGGAGCCCAGGTCTGAATTCTGAGGATGGCCGGGGACCTTTTGGTTGATGCTTCCATCCATTCAGCATTTCCTAAGTTCCTCTTGGAACTCAGCCCTGGGAGGATTCAGACCGACCAGGAGGCTGGCTCTGCCCCCGGGAGGCCTGACATTGGCACAGCGGATAGGAGACACGTATAAACAGCACCAACATGTTGCAGTAGTTTTCAAGCTGTGTTCCAAGGAGCCCTAGGACCCTCAGGTTGCAAGTGGGATCTTAAGAGGGGAGGAAAAGCCCTGTTACGATGTGCAGTTATAGATCAGTATAAATTGGGGCTTTTCTCAGTATCATGAAACCAAAACAAACTAGAGGAATAACTTGGCTCCTGAGGCTGACATAGGCCACTATGGCCTGTAACTCCACATTTTACTCTGTCAGGCTCATCCGAACAGGCTCATTTTTCTCACTGGTTGACTTTATAATGTGCAAGTGTTGTGCCGTTGAATCGATACACTTATAGCTATAAGTACTGCTGTCATGTTTATATATTCGAACTACTAAAGATTGCTTTAGAAAAAGAAAATTTCACTGTTAAAAAAACCAAACTCTCTGCTGTATGAGACGTGCCAATGGGGTACAGCTCATGGCTGTGGGTGTCACAAAGGGGAGCACATCTAGGTGGGGAGAGATTTGGGAAAGTTTGGGGAAAGAACTTATATTTAAACATGGGTATTAACAGACGCACAATTTGAACAGGTAGAAATGGGTGTGGGGGTAGGTGAGAGACTATTTCCAGGGAATGGGGAGGCATGGCCACCAAAGTGCAAGCTCCCTGAGGGCAGGACTGTGTCTGTTGCATGGGTGGGGCTGGTAAATATTTGTTGAATGAAGAAATGAGAGGCTGAGGCAGAGAGGAGGAGAGTAAGGGAAGCACAGTGAGGCCGCCTTGGTCAAGAATGAATGGGGCTGACCAGTCGCTAGCATGATTGATAGACAGTGGAGTGGCCAGAGGGGTCATGTAGGATGAAGGTGACCTCACCTGGCCTGAGGTCACATGAAGAGCCCAGCTCAAAGGTGGACCCAGGTGTCCAGCCATCTCAAAGTTGCCTCGCACTTGCCTCAGCCTTCTCCTGTCCCCGTGTCCCTGCCACCAACCAGGAGACCAGAGCTTTGTGTTTGAAGAAGCTCCTGCTAAGTCATCATGGGCCCTATGAGGGGAAAAGGGTCAGGGACAGAAGTGGGCTGGTCCCAGGCCTGAAAATCATTCTCCTCATTCAGGAGTGGGCTTTGTGCTGAGCTTCCTGAGGAGGCCCAGGAGAGCTCAGCCTAGGGCTGGGACTAGGGAGAGGCACAGGAGATGCCCCAGGCCCCAAATTTAGGGCGGTTCTAACTCATGTTCTTGCAAGTACTTCCTCCCTGCCCTTGGGGGCTGAAGTTTCTTGCTTGGATCTACTTCCCTAAGCAGAGAAAGGACTGGGCTATTGTTGAACTGGCCCTGGAAGGCTTGGAGCTGAAATAAACATCAGGGAGGGAGGTGGGTGGTGTTTAGGCCACGAGGTTGGCAGACTCTCCATCCTGGCAGAGCTGGGCAGCCAGGGTTGGCATGCCATCATGCCGGCAGCTCAGAGCCACTCCCTCACTGTGGCCTTAGCACCCTCCACTGCTCCAAGGAGCCCAGCAAGCCTGGAAAGGGGGTTCTGGGGTTGGTCCACAGTCAGGCTTCCCCATTACTTGGGCCGACCATTACCCTAGACCTCTGGCTCAATTGTCCCAAGACCCTGAAACAGCTGTAGGAAGCCCAGTGTGTGTGTGTGTGTGTGTGTGTGTGTGTGTGTGTGTGTACACATGCGTGTGAAAGCTGGACCCAACTTTGCTAATTTTAGCTGTTGTGGTCCAGTCCTAGGGAGAGGGGTTTCCATCGGAATCTCCAGCTGTCCTGATTTCCCCATCTCGCTCTAATTAGCAACGTACTGGCTGGGAGGGGACCCGAGCTTACATTCTGTTCTCTGCTCTCATATTTTTAACTCTGTTTTGCACAGAGTGAATGCCAGCTCACTGTAGTCTTGGTGCAGGGAGTGGGGATTGGGGGAACAGGTGTGGAGTCCCATCCCCCTCCCATTCTTTGGAGCCCAAGAGAAATGTGTGTATGTAATGGTGGGGGTGGTGACCCCTTGTCCTCTTGTCTCCCTGACCTTCTCCCGGTGTCTGAGGTGGTTGAGCCCTTTGACAGGGAGACAGCATTTTATTCATTTGCTTATGTGTTGTGTGTAAGAACAGTTGGGCAGGGGTGGGACTGAGACAGACTGAGAGAAGCTTGGCTAGGAATGTCCCCATTTTATTTTTAGTCTCATTCCCACCTCTCACTGTCCAGTCTTGTCATTGGCCTACAGCTCTTCCTCTCCCCTCCTGAAACCGCCCCTCCCCCCCAAAGGGGAATTTTTGCCTACCCTGAAACAAGTGACCCTGTCATCTCTAGGACTTGAGTGGAAGAGACACAGGATTCTCCCTTCTAGTCCACCTCCAATCCCCATGCTTAGGGAGATGTGGAGAGACGGAGAGAGGGTGGCCTCAAGATAAGCTTGCTCACCTGGACAGTTCTCCAGGGCCTGGGGTCCCTCCTGCCCTCCTCTCACCCCTCTCACCTCTCTCCTGCCCCTGCAGGCTCTTCGGCTTCGTGGCCCGGAAGCAGGGCAGCACCACGGACAACGCCTGCCACCTCTTCGCTGAGCTTGATCCCAACCAGCCTGCCTCTGCCATTGTCAACTTTGTCTCCAAGGTCATGCTGAGTGCCGGCCAGAAGAGATGAACCCACCCCTTGCCCAGGGCCAGGGCAGGGGGGATGGGGTTTGTGGGGAGGGACCCATGAATCCTGACCACCTTTGAATCCAGAAGGAGGACTTTGGGCCAATTGTGGAGAAGGAGAGAAGAAAGTGCAACATGGGGAGAGGGAAGTGAATTGCAGAGGGGAGGGGGAGAGAGGGAGAGAAAGAAAGGAAAAGAAAGAGGAGGAGAACTTGGATTCCTTTGGGTAGATGGATACTGTGCAACCCCCAAAGCCTCCAAAACCAACCATGTCCACTTAGGCTCCCCCTCACCCTCCCAGAGAATGGAGTTCCTCAAAGGAGGCAGAACTGACCTCCTTGGGGATCCATATTTTGGGGGGAAATGGAAAGCTCTGTCTCCCTAGCCCAACTGCTTTGCAAGGAGAAACCAAGTTGAGAGAATCTTTTTCTGGCCATCTCTAGGGTGAATTGCCAAACCAAAAAGAGCCAGCATGGGACATCAAGTGGCAGAACTTTTGCTTTTAAATATATCTCAGACCCGAGGCACCTACTCTGCCCCGATGTATAGTTGGTGTGGGTGTGTATGTGAGGTGTGTATCCTCGGTGATCTGCATTTGCCTCTCAGCTAGAATTATAAACAGGTGTCCTTGACTGTGTCCCATGTGTTTGCACACACATGCATACTGTCCAAAGAAGGTTAGAGGTGGGGTGACACAGCAGCAGGAAGGGGACACCAGCCTCTTCCCCAGAAACATCCAGGAATATGGGTAACAGACTCTGTCTTGGTCTCTGCACCTGCGCTCCAGCGGCCCTAGGTGCCGCCAGCCCCTTCTCCTCGACAAAGACCCCAGCGAGCGTGGGGTGGGCCACCCTGCAGCATCACCTCTGTTCTGCCTCCACTAGGAGGCGGGGACATTTATTTAAGGAGATGGAAAAATGGGTATCCATCACCTTGGGGAAGATGTCTGTCAGCAGTGGTGGCTGCTGAGCTCCAGGCATCTTCCCCAAGGTGTGTGGCCCAGCCACGAGGTAGGCAGGTCACTCCTGCGAGCTCCCAACCCTTAGCCCATTCTTGGGTTTTGCACCAAGACTAGCCTTATCTCAGACTTGCTTATCTGCATGATGTCTTTTTGGGTGCTGGGGATTGAGCCTTTGTGCTCTGCCCTGCCCTGTTCTGTCCTGCGGGGTCCCCATGGTGGGCTCATCCTGGGGAACCTGCACAGCGAGGCCCAGGGGAGATACCTGTAGTCCTTCCGCTCCCCTTTGCAAGTGTTGTGGGGTCTGACTTTTGCTGGGCTGTCCAGGGTGGCTTAGCAAAGCTGTGGGGGCTGCTACCTGTACATCACATGGCCTGCCTACAACACCAAAGCCTTGCTCTTCCTCCTTCTGCCTTGGTTTCCCCAGCAGAGCCAAGCTGCCTGTGAGCAGAGGGCAGAAGGCACACATTCAGGCCAAAGGGCTGAGAGTCCATTTGGGCAATTGGGAAACCCCGACCTCCACCCAAGGACTCTAAGCTGGAATGGAAAATTCACTAGGACTCCATTCTTGAGGGGCTACTTATGCCTCTGGGGGTCCCCTAGAGAGAGGTGTTGTACTGATATATAAATATATATAATATATATGTGAGACATACTGACAGAATCTGTAAGCTAATAAAATATAAGAAAAGGTTAAAAAAAGAATAGGTAAATTGACAAGAAGTATTTATTGTTTTCCCATATTGCTTTATTGCCTCCCTGGGCATAAACCAATTCCCATCCCTCTTGATATGTAGAAGTGAAGGCTGAAATGTAGAGGCCTTTATTCTTGGAGCAATCAGGGGTCTCCTTGCCCTGATGTTGGCCTTGGCCATGGCCTTCCCTAGATTCTGTCTGGGGCTCAGCGGGAGGGGCGCACATGTTCCATCCCCTTTGGTCCTCTTATTTTCTGGCAAGCCCAGGGCTCAGCCATCAGCTCTCATGAGAAGGAAGCTGCCCACTCAGCCCGGCTCCCGCGAGCCAGTGGGGGACATGGGTGAGTGTGGCAGATGTGGGTAATGTGTACGTCTTTTGTATTTTCTCTCCTCCAAGAAGCTGTATCTGTGTGGACATTCTGTTTCAGGGAGTTGGAAAGGAGAATGTCTAAAGAAGCAGGGAGCAGTGCCCTGCTTCCCAAAGAATGAAACCTTGTGCTTGGTGACCAAGGTTCCTCCAAAGTGCTCTTCCTTCTGAGGTATTTAAGCCACAGCCCTGGATTTCCCTTTCCACCGTCCCCATTTACCCCAACTCTCTTCCCCGATAGGAGCTGTTCCACTCCCTGTCTTTGTAAATATCCTAATCTCCCACTGGACAGCCCAGGGACTCTCTCTCAGTCTGGATGTTCTGTCCACACTGGAGGCCGGGTAGAGTGTCAGACCATTCGGCAGACCCAGGCCCAGGGTCAGCCTTCTCACGTGCTTTCCCACTGCCCACCACAGCCCACCTCCCAAGCATGGCCAGCCCACCCCACGCAGGCCTGAGCTGTGTGACCCTGTGAGTGGGACCTACGAGGTGCTGGGAAGCTGATCAACTCACTCGCTGGAGTCACTCTGAAAGGAGTCAGTTTCCTAGAGGTGGACCTTTCCAAAAGAATGATGGTGGAGGGCACCCCAGTCTCTACAGTAGCCCCCCCTTTGGGTCAGATACTGGTTAGGAAGACACTGTAGCTCTCCTGTGTCTCACGGGTTACGCCTGTGCACCCACGTGCGCGCTCTCTCTCTCTCTCACACACACATACACACACACACACACACACACCACAGCACTGCAGTATATTCTTGCCAAAGATTTCTTTTAAAAGAAAGCACTTTTAATAATTATTGTTATTAATGTGTAAATGTTTGTCCTTTTCTCTCCTCCCCTTCCCTGGACATTTTTGCTGTTTATTGTTGAATCTGTTTGTTAGCGGGAGAGTGCTGTCTGGTCTTGAAAATAGGCTGGGGAGTCGGGGAGGGAAAGGGTCTGGGAGAAGTTGGCAAGAAAGAGCGGGAGAGGCATGGTCAGCGTGTGACACAGCGAAGCAGCCCCAGGCAAGCTCAGGCCCCCGCTGCAGGCTCAGCCTGCCCCTCGCCGTCCAGCCAGGACTCGGAGGCAGGTCCTCTGACTCCGCCGGGAGAGACGCCCAGTGAGGTCCATGTGGCTGTTCCCAGGTGGAACCAGAGGGGAGGAGTGGGCCTGGGCATGATGGAGAGGTGACCCTGCAGGGGAAATAGGGAGGAAGTGAGCTGTTCGATCAGCCTCCAGGGTGACTGGGATGCTGTGATCATGGTGTCCTGGCCCCCTTACCTGGCTCCCTTACCTGGCCAGGTGTTTGAAGGACAGACATATCGGGGCCTAGGTTTGGGGCCTTTTGACCCTGGTCCTCATTGGAGCCTCTCTTGCATCAGCTCCGAAAGCTTGTGGACTGCCAGGATACCTTCTCCCCTGGGTTTTCAGGATTCCCGGGGTGCGTCAGAGACTGGCGGCGGTGTGACCGTTCAGCCAGTCGACTGGACAAGTGTGAGCCTTCCGTAAAGGGGTTCCCAGGACAGATGTGAATTGGGCATTCTTCTGTCCCACTCTGGTGGGCATGAATAGAGACTGGGCAGGCTCGTCATGCCGTACAGGGAGTATGGAACACACCTATGCTCCGACGGTCACCACCACCCTGCCTCCTGGGCCTTCTCCCCTTCTTTGGCTTTTCCCAGCTTCAGGACCTGGGGAGATCAAGTGGGCCAATGTCCTGTCTAAAGGCTGCTCTGGCCCCTACATTTCCCCACAGTCGGGATCCTTGGAGAGGTCAGAGACAGCACCCAGGAGCACCCTTCATCCAGGGCCAGGCCCCAGAAACCTGAGACTGGAGTCCCTAGCCAGTGGTAGCACAGGACGTGTGTGTGCACGGGCAAGTGTGGGTGTATGTATGTGTGTAGTTTGCTCGTGTCTCTAGGGAACTTAGGGGTTGGGTTGCAGTAGGTGGACAATAGGACGTCAAGTTCAGTATCACCCAGCAGTGAAAGGAATCAGAAGGCGACGTCTGTAGGGCACCGACTAGTGGAATCTCACCATTGGTGATGGAAGGATTAACCACAAGTGCGGGGGGCTCCTCTGTCCTCAGATGTCCGAAATGTTGGAGGGTCTTTGTTTATTTCCTACACTGGTCTCTAACCAGCAGCAAGATAATTCTAGAGGGATGTCCCAAGTTTGTTTTTGAATCAGTGTTAAGCAGTTTGAGACTCTCCTGAGTCCATGTTTGGTGTGTGTGTGTGTGTGTGTGTGTGTGTGTGTGTGTGTGTGTGGAGCGCATGTGTGTGTGCGTGCTCTGTTTCCCCATTTCTCTCCTCCCTCTGACATGTCGTTCAAAACAAATGTAAGAAATTTCTTACCACTCCCCACCCCCACCCCTGCCTCCCAGGCCCTTTGCAGGAAAAACAGAATAACCCAGTGTTCGCCCCATTCCTTGGCTGTGTATTTATATAGATGGAAATATACTTTCTATTTTGTATCCTCGTGCCTATAACCTCTGCCACCTTGTATAAACCCTGATGTATGCTACTCCTCCTGGATATGAATGTATTGTACACTGATGCCGTCCTGCCCCTGTACAGCTGCTTTGTTTCTTGGTGATCCATTGTATGGCTTTATAAATGATAAAGTGAAAGAAAAAGTTGTGCTGTTATCTAACTGTGCTGTTTGGAAAGGGGTCTGCCAGGTCTCTGGTGGGCAAAGAGGCTCCAGATATGTGGCTGCAGGGTTGCCTCTGCTGGATGGTCATCCCAGATCCTCCCAGTGGCTTACCCCCCCCCTCCCCTTCCGGGTCTTGGTTCTGATTACTGTGAGTTTTCATCTGGACTGTTTCTGCTAGAATAGAAACTCAGCTCAAATTGGCTTATGGGAAAAAAGGAACTTACTGGCACTTTATTAATAAGGCACACATGACCAAGAAGTCCAGGCACAGCTGGCCTCGGGGCCTCAAGTGGTCGATTCAGGAACTTGTCTCCATCACTTGGTTTTGCGATGGCTTATTCTCAGGCAAGGTCTGTGTCAGTGATGGCACCACCGGATGCTCCAGGCTTTCATCCTGAAGTGTGGCAGCCCCGGTAGAAAGAGGGGTCTTTTCTCTCAGCATTTTCAACAGAAACTTGGGACGAAGGCTCATTGACTCTGACAGACCCTGCTTGGGTCACGTGACCAACTCAGAACCAGCCACTCTCTCTGGATGTGGGTCCCATTCTGAACCACGGAGACTGAGAATGGGGCAGTGATTAGTCCCTGGAGGGGTGAGGTTTTATCCAGAGCAAAGGGGAATAGAGGCTGCCAGGCAAAATCTCTGGATGCCCATCTGCAGGCACGTGTGCAGCCCACCTGTCCCCAGGCCCAGGGCTCCTGGGTGAATTCTTTGCAATTGACAAAGTTTAGGGTGGCACCTCTTGAGGCATGCTTGGCACAGTGCAGGGTGCCCTGGGAGATCTAACATACATGACACGGCTCCAATTCCCCATCAAGCTTGCAGTGCCACTGGGAGGGCTGATGTGAGCACGCGTGTGCTGAGACCTCTATTCTGCCAGCACAGGGAGAACCGCGGGTGGCCTCAAACTGTTTGGTCTCAGGACTGACTCCTTTGCACTCGTAAAAATCACTGAAGAGCCCAAAGAGCTTTTGTGTGTGTGGGCTCTATCATTCCATATTTACCATTTTATAAGTTAAAACTGAGAACATTGAAAAAATGTTTGTCACTTCACTTCCACAGCAATAGTATACTCACTACATGTTCATGTGAATAGCATGTTAATGAAAAATGACATTTTCTAAAACAAAAAATTGGGTGAGAAGAGTAACACCGTTTGGTACTTTAAAAAAGCCCCTCTCATGCCTTGCTTAACAAAAGACAGCTGGGTTCTCCTGTCTGCTTCTGCATCCACTTTGGTGGGATATCACACAAGTACCTCTGGAAAACTCCACTGTACACTCGTGAGAAAATGAGAGTGAAAAAGACAACAGCTTAGTATTTTTAAGAAAATATGACTTCACACAGCCCCTGAAGAGGTCTCTGTGACCCCCAAGGGTCCCCAGCCTGTACTTTGAAAACTGCTGCTGTAAGGGTCACAAAGACGTGGAAACACAGACCTTGACTGCAGTGGAGGGGGAACATGTCTTGCACACCTACTATGTGCTAGACATTGTCACGTCTCATCTTCCCAATAAACCCATGAAGTAGGTGGTGTCAGACCTGAGTGACAGATGAGGAAACTGAGGCTGTGAGAGGTCACATCGCTTCTAACTGGCAGAGCTGGTGCTCGTTACTACTGGTGACAGCTGGCATTTGGCAGACCTGCTAAGGGCCAAGCCTGCGTCAAGCACATATGTGTATTTTCTCATGTACACACACACATTGAGATAAGGGCTGTCCTTGTCCCCATTTTAGAGACAGAAACTGAGGTTTACAGAGGCTCAGAGGTGGCTCAGAATCATAAAGCTAGGACGTGGCAGAGCCAGGCTACAAACAGGTGAGCTGACCTCCACTCCACGCCCTCCGTAGCTCACACCTCTTCCTCTGCTCTCAGGCTTTGCTCTGATGTGTGACGGGCAAGCAGGAGAACAAGCTGATGGCCGTGGTCAGATGGGGCTGGGGGCTGGGCAGTCTGACTGGCTTCCCAGGGAGTGGAGCAGGGCTCTTGGTGTGTGATGGGGAGGTCACCCTCTGATGCCACCCAGCTGTGGAGTGATGTGGACACCTCGGCTGGGCCTGGGGCAGGGGATGAGAGAGACAGAGACAGGCTAGGGCCTGGGAGCTGGGCTGAGCCAGCCTGGCTTTGAGGGGACAAAACAGTGAGGCAGGCTGGGGGCCAGCTATGCTCCCAGCGCCCTGAGTAGGAAATGGACTGGGGCTGCAGCAAAAGGGCTTTGGGTTAGGGAGGTGAGCGGTCATGACACAGAAGACACGAGGGACCTTTTCATTTTGTATGTGTTGGCATCAACCTGGAGCTTATTAGAAAGGCAGAACCTCTGCACTTCTCCCCACCCCAGATCTGTAGATCAGAACCTGCGTGTTAGCAAGACCCCCAGGAAAGCTGCACAAGCACTGAAATCAGAGCAGCCCGGGTGGGTATCCCATGAGGTGCTCAGCCCAGGGCTTGCCTCAGTATCACCTGAAAGATGAGGCCTGGGAGTGCTTTGGTCTGGGTCTCCTGGAGACTCCTGGTCCTAGGCCTTATCTGGTGGCCCACCTTCCCTGCTGACAGGATTCTAGAGTCTGCAGCCCCGGGTTGGCTGGGGCCAGGTAGGGGTGAGGCCTGGCCCTGGAAAGCAGGAACGCTGGCTGTAGCATGTATAAGGGGTATGAATAGAGACCAACCTCAGAAGAAACAGGAATATCTGCTGAGGTGAGGGCAGGAGGGACCGAGGGGTATGATTGGGCATTAAAAGTAAGGAGTCTGTCACTTCGTCTCAAAATTGACTGAAAAGTACCAAAGCCTGGGTCCCACCTCGAGGTACCAAGAGAATCTGTCTGAGGTCCAGCCAGGCACTGGGATTTTTCATCTTTCCCCAGGCGTTTCTGTGCGCAGCCAGGACTCGGAATGACTGTGGAACAACTTTCCTCAGATTGGATCCTCCATGGCTGTGTGTGCACCTGCCCACGGGCCCACATGCAGTGGAGACGGCCGGGGGAGAACTCCCCTCTGCATTGGCTTGGGTGTCCTCACAACCAGACCTCCATGTTCCTCCTGTCAGGGTGGGAGGATGCTGTCTTCTCCCCTCAGGAGCAGAGTCCAGATGTCGGCACCCAGGTGGGTTCAGCCCCACCCATCACAACGGCACAGCCCTTTTAGGAAGGAGGAGCTGTCTCAGTCTCTAAGGGACACGCCACCTGGGAACTATAGACGATGGTGGGAAGGGAAGGACCTGGAAAAATCCAACTCCAGGGCCTCGGAAGTTTCTCCTCATGGGCATGAAATCAAATTTTGCCTTCTTCTTTTAAAGAACTGGATTTTCCTCACTAGTTGGTAAAAATGACTACTTATTAGTCTCAGCAGTTTCTAAGCAGTTTAAAATATGGAAAGGGTACGACTGGTTTCAAAAACACTGACAGTTGGTGTAGGACCACACACACACACACACACACACACACACACACGAGACCCAGCTCTGAAGGCTGTGCTCTGTCTCCACGAGGGCCTCTCGTTTCCTATCTCCTTCCCACCAAACATTCTGGCTGACTCAGTCCTCGGGTATCAGGCCAGCAATACGGCAGGGCTGCTCTCACACTGGGCCAACCCCTGGCTGCACTAATTAGCAGGGTGCCACCATCAGAGGAGGGGAGCGAGCACCCCCAATAGTTCTGCAGACCAGACCCACTGGGACCTGGTGCACGCTGGACGTGGGACGTGGCCAAGCTGGAGTCAGTGGAAAAGGGGCAGTGAGATGGAGCTAAAGGAGCCTGAAGGACCTGGGAGAGCTCAGCTGGTTGTCGATGTCCCATGGCCTCTTGGGGACGAGCGTCAGCACTGTCTGGGCTGCACACTGTCACAGGTGAGGGCTATAGGGAAGTCAGAGGCACGGAGAGCTGCTGGTAATAGAAAGGGATGCTGGGAGGCGTGAGCTCCCTGACTGCAGGTGTTGGTGAGAAGGCCTGCAGAAGGCCCTTCCTCGTCTCCATCCTGGACATGGCTGCAGGCACAGCCTAGGAGAGGCCCCTCTTTCTGCCTGAGCCCAGATTCCATGAGGCTGGGCCCTGTGACCAATGGGATATGAGGCTTCTCATGTGTGACCTGCCTTGGAGAGCGCTAGCTTCAGAACCAGGCACAGCTGGGTTTGGTTCTGGCTTTGCCGGGACCTCGAGAAAGCTTTTTCCCTCTCTGGGCTCCAGTTTCTTCATCTGTGAAATGGGATCATACCGACAACCCTGGAGGGCTGGTATGAGGATTGACAACACGCAGCACCAAGGATGGCCCTGGGTCTACTGCTGTTCCTTAAGGAACATATACTTCTTTTCCTTTTCTTGTGCCTCTTGCCTCCTCCACACTATTTCCTCAGGCCTCTGGGGAGACTTGGCAGCAGAAAGGACTTGGAGCTGAAAGCCTCACGAATGATATTGATCTCGCTGGCTCCTGACTTCAGACCACAGCGCTTGGAGATGGTGGTACAGCCGCCTTCATGGCTCCAGCTTTTATGAGGTTTAAAGATCATCTCTGGTCATCAAGACAGGATGTCCGGGGTCTGGGCCCCTCCTCCCAGCCTCTGCCCCATTCTTGGACTCCCCAATTGGCCCTGGGAAACTAGGGGTGTCTGTAAGGTCGCCAGCTCCCCACGGTCCCCCAGCCCCACGTCCTGCATGAGCAGATTCTGACCTGGCAGCACCATGGTACCTCCCTCCGGGGACTTGGGCTGGTTGGGGATATGAGGAGCGGGAGCCACGTGGGGCAGCGGTCCTTGAGGAGGGCAGGGGACCACCAGGGAGAGATGAAGAAAACCTCACTGCCAGGGAGCCTTAGAGCTGGTGGAGACCTTGAGGCTACCTTGAGGTAAGTCAATCAGTTCATCAATGAATTCAACAGATATTTATTGAGTACCTACGAGGTGAGGGCACCGTACGAGGCACTGAGCAAATAGTGGTGTATTTGTTCCTCTTGCAGCATTTCAGGTCTAATGGCAGTGGGGAAGGGAGAGTGGGGGAAACATGAAGACTCAATCAGCAAATATGTAACTACAATGTGATAAGTGCCCTGGAGGAAAGGTACGTCATGTAGCAAGATACGTCATGGATCTGGAAGGTCTGGGGAGAGCAGAGAAGGTGTCCCTCAGGAAGTGACACTTTCCAAATGTTAGGGTCCAAAGGATGAACAGAAATGAATTGGGCAAAGAAGGGAGAAAGGGTATTTCAGGCAGAGGAAACAGCATGTGTCAAGGCCCAGGGGCAGGAGGGGAAGGGCGTGTCTGAACCCCACATATCTCCCTTGGGTGGCATTTTGTAAAGTTGTAATTTGACATTTATTTGAAGGCCAGGTAGAGTAGTGGTTAAGTGCACAGGCTGTGGTATCAGACTCCCTGGGTTGAAATTCGGGCTCCATCTTACTAGCTGTGTGACCTTGAGAACATTGTTTGACCTTGCTCTGCTTCTGTTTCCACAGCTATAAATGTGGGATGGTAACAGTGGTACCTAACTCAGAGATTGTTGCAGGAATTGAGAGTATATACCTCAATTGGGGCCGCACCTGGCAAACAGTAAGTGCTTAATAAATGTTGGCTACATTTATTATTTATTTGATGTTCTCCTTCCTTCACTAGACTATAAAGTCCCCAAGAGCAAGGATCTGGGTCTGTATCTCAAGCCCCAGCACAGTGTCTGGCATGTGGGAACCCTCCTGTCACTGTATGTGGAAGAAGTGAGGTAACTAACTACAAGGTCAGCGGAGCCAAAGGGAGCCTGTGGTGGGGGGTGGAGGATGGGCTAGAGGGTGGGTGAGTTAGGCAGGGTTTTTTGTTCACGTGAAGGGTTTGGAGTTTGCTGTAAAGGGAAGTGGAAGTTTTTGAAGGTTCTTAATCAAGAACCTTGTTGGCATGTTGCAAAGACGAATGAGCTGTCTGTTTCAACATCTACTGAACTCCAACTATGTGTTAGATGTTATATTAGGTGTTTTATTAAATGTCATCTCATTTATTTATTGATAAAATGACGCTGGGAAATAGTTATACAGCTAAGGAAACTAAAGCTTAGAAAGATTAAGTAGTTTCCCCAGGATCCCATAGCTGGAAAATGCAACAGAAATGGACTTAAATCTCTTTAGTTCTGTATCATTTAGGGTACTGCTTCAGCTTCTACAACAGACATCCCAAATTACCAAACACTTAAATGTGATAGAAGATTATTTCTCTCTCCAGTAAAGGCTCTAGCTTATAGCTGTCCTTATAAACTTGTTCAGGAACCCTGCCTGGGTCCTTCAGTTTTGTTGCTCTGCCATCCTTAGTATGTGGTCCATAGTGATTGCACCAGATCCTGCCATTACAACTGCATTCCAATCAGTGGAAAGCAGGAAAAGAGGACGAGAAGGGCACGCCTTTCTTTTTCAGGACACAATACATTGTATACACTGGTTTTGCTCAAATGGCAATGGCCAAAATGGCCACATGGCCTCAATTAAGCTGCTGGGAAGTGTCACGTTTATGTGGTGCAGTCATGGATAGGCCCGATTTCTGGGGACTTATTACGAAAGGAAGAAGAGAATGGGTATTGGGAGCAACTGCTAGTTGCTGGTTCATACTCCAGCACCAGGGAGAAGGAGAGGTCCCCTGTGGCTCCAGAGGAAGGAGGCGAGAGTCTACACCCTGCTTCTTTCTGGGGCCACACTCAGGATGCTAAGCAGGATTGGAAAAGCTCAATCACTGACTGGCCACAGGGGCGATGGAAGGAGAAGAGTTGAGAACTGTTCATACATTGACAACACGCTGAGTTGAGAAATGTTGGTTTGAGCAGAAGCTTGGTTGGAGTGGGACATGTTGAGAAAAGTGGCTGTAGGACTGCCAGGTGGCAATGTTCACTTGGCAATGAGAAGTGAAGGGTCCAGGCTGGAGGTAAAGATTCGGAAGTTATAGTAGATACCACGTGGGGTAGCTGCATAGCCCAGTGGTCACTTTCTTTCGTGGTAAGGATGTGACAACTAAGGGTGGCCCCCAGTGGCCGTGTCTGTGTGTTGGGGTACCCTGCCCACTTCCTCCCAGTTTGGGAGGCTGGGGCGAGAATCTGGCTTCAGTTGGGACAGTCCAGTTTCTTCTCTGGACTGGAGAAAGGAGAAAAGAAAGGGTCTGGGGTCTGGGGTAGCTGGCTGCATGGGCTTCTCAACACAGTCCGCATAGATGTGACAAAACACAGGAGAAGGACGGTCCTGTGCATTAGCACAGAGGACAAAGACGGGGCAGCAGCGCAGAGGTCCCTGGGCCCCATGTGTGGCCCTGAAACTGCAGAGAGAATAGCCTCACAGGGCCACAAAGACTAAATGACCTGCGGGGACAGAAGACTTGAGGTCCAGATGGGGCTGCTCAGTGCCTTTGCACTACTGAAGCTCCTGGTACTGGACACAACTTAAAGCTTTTGCTACCCGTGGAGAGGGTTGTGTGACGTAGAAAATAAGTTGAGGCACAGGAATATGGTTGTGCATTTGTGGTTGAGATTTCTCCTGATCTAAAGGAATTGTAGAGTGAGGAAGGTCGTGGATGAGACCAGGGGAACACGGCTGTGTAGGGAGGAGAGGAGTAGAGGAAGAGGGTTCTGTGAAGATGATGGAGGTCTCAGAGAGGAAGGAGAACCTGGAAGGACCCGTATCTTAGCTGGAAAGGGGAGTGAGAGCTTCTAAAAGGAGAAAATGGCTGGTCCGCAGTCCGGCCACCCCCTTAGAATCAAGTCAAATGAGTCCTGGGAGAAGGGCATTGAATTTGACCATGAGCAGGTCACCCTTGCTTTTTCATTTGGGAAGAAAGTGACAGTCGAGTGGTAGGGGCAGAGCATTTAGGAAGTGGCTTCGTACCCTGTTTGTAGAGTTGGTGGTTCCAGGAGTGAACCGGAAGCAGAGAGACAGCAAGTGTGGAAAGCTCTTTCAGAAACCTAGACTGCTAACCACCTCAACCTCTGCTGCTGAGCTCTGCTCTCTGCTTTCAGGTAGTCACATTGGCCTAGGTTTCACCTGCAGAAAACTGGGATGGGGAGGGCAGAGACCAGGAAAGAAGGTGATTTGCCCTGGAAATCTGAGGCCCCCTTGGGGTGGCCTCTCAGAAGAAGCTGTCTGACACCGAACCTCCCTGGATCTTTCCTGAGGCAGTATCAGCAGGTGTCAGCTGGGGAGGGAGAAGCCTTCTCTGAATGACACTCCTTCAGAGGACTAAAGTCAGCCGAACTCTATCCCAGGTGGAGATAAGAGAGGTGAAAACCAGGTGAGAGCTGCAGCCTTAGCCTTTGTGTGTGCCTGGTGTTACATTACAGCATCGCACCCACTTCCTCTTCTCCACTTCCTGCTCCAAGGGCTTGTGGCCCAGGCTCTAATAACCCAAATCCTGGATTATTGGACGTTAGGCTGGTAAACAAGGCGGCCGGGAGCAGACGCCAGAAGAGGGTGTCAGTGCCTCATCTGGATGTGTGTTTAGGACCTGCAGGGGGAGCCCAGAGGAGGCATTCCCCATCCCCCCTGTTTAGCTCCTCCACTTTTCCGTAACCAGTTGCTCGTCCCTCTTCCTTCCCTTTTTGCTGTCTTGTCATTTCCCATCTCACTGCTCTTTTTCTGTCTCCCAGGAAGCCTTCCCTGGTCCCAGCTCAGGGAAATCACCAGACTACAGTCTGCAGCCACTGGCAGTGGGTCTTTGTGGAGGATGGAGACCAGGGGAACCTGGGAAGAACAGGCAGGGTCTAGGCTGGGGAGGGGAGATCTAAGGGAGAACTTTGGGAAGTCCAGACAGGGCTGGGCTTCTGTGATCTGTAGTTTTCCATTCCAGTCTTAGGTAGGCACCAGGGAGGCTTCCCAGTGCAGGAACGGGCCTGAGGCTCCCTCCAGTGGCCACCAAGGGTACTGCAGGCACTCGTGCGTCCTGGAAGAGGTTCTAGTGGGCGGCAGGCTGAGCCAACTTCCAAGGCCTTGTGAGACACGGTTAATTGGGCACTTAGAGGCAGACTGCTTATTAAAAGCTCCAGGGGAGTGGCGGAATGGAGACCCCGTGGCCTACGTTCCCATCATCAATTGCTCCTCCTGGTGGATTGGAGCTGGTCCAGAGCTCCTTAGTGACCTGCAGGTGGCCAGTGGTGGCAGGAGCCATTGAGATCCTGGCCCCAGGGTGTGGCTCAGTGGAAGGGGCACTGGACAAGCAGCCAGGATATTCGGGCGCACTAGGGACTAGTCAAGAGAATTCCCCTCTCAAACCCCCATGTGTTTCCTTTTTTAGCGTGGGCCTATGGAACAGATGAAGTCTCTGGATGCCTTCTCACAGCCCGGCATAATCTACCCTGTGTTCTTACTTCCTGGGTCTGCAGTGCCAACCTGTCCATCCCCCTGTAGCGGACCTGCTGTTAATTCCTCTTCCTGACGCTGGCAGGGCAGGTGAGTGTCTCACCTAGGGTTCCACTTGCCCTTTAGAATGACCCGGCCCTCTGGAAGTTCTGTTCTGCTAACCATTATGTCTTCCCCTCTGATTTGAGCACATTTCTGAAGGTTCCAGCCCCTGTGGAGTTGGGAAACAGTGGTTCCTGTCCTGGGGATCTGGGTCTGAGGACCAAGAATACAGGCATCTGTATTCACCGGGCTTAGTTAGTTTATTCCCCTCTTTTTTTTCAAGTCAATGAGCCCCACGAACAGAGTGAGAATGAACATTCATGTTTCTCTCGAGGACTCTCCAGCCTCTGATCTCACCAAATTGACCCCTAGTTTTTATAAAATAGAAGCTGAATCTAATTGAAAATGAAAAAAAATAAATGAATAGTCCTCTTTTCCCTGAAGAGAAGTGATGGTGGGCGTCTCTGCAGAGGCAGGACCAAAGCACGGATAAACCAACTAGAAAACAAAGATGAGAAAAAATTCTCCTTTCACCTGCATGTAAAACATTGAGGCAGAATAGCCTCAAGAGCTTCTGATCTGGGCCTGAGTTTCCACTCATGATCCCAGGCCAGTTGTTTGGCCTCTCTGTGCCTCAGTTTCCTTGTCTATAAAATGGGGTAGTAATGCCTACCAGACCAAGTTATGTGACTATCAGTGATTATGTATGTAGACTGTCTAGCACGATGCTTGTGTGTGTTAACAGGAGGAAGTAAAAATTATTGACTATATGTGATGTGCCAGACCCTGTGTGATATGCACAGGACCTCATTTACAATAAACTAATAAGTTGGTCATTATCACCCCCATTTCACAGATAAGCAAACCAAGGCTCAGAGAAAGTGACAATTCAATTCATAACAGCTGGCAAAAGGATGTCTACCATGTCTACCTGCTTCTAAAGACCGTGGGCTTATCTAGAAAGGCATAGCTGGGGTGGAGGCAAGGCCCTGCTGAGGGTAGGCTCCTGAGAAAGCATGAGACCTTGTGAGATCAGAGGAAAGCAAGACAAGAGGAAGGGAAGCTGCAGGGACAGGCATTAAGGAGGAGACTCGGGGCTCTTGAGATCAGGGGGCCATCTTGTATCACCATGCCCTTTGCAAGCAAGGCAGCTGAGCTCAGAGTGGGAAAGGAGCTTTCCACAAGTCACTTGACTTCTTAGAGTCTGGACGGTCCAAAGATCCAGGGATAGAGAATTCTAGAATAGTCACCAAGGGGCTGACAAGGCTGGACATGGTCTCCAGGGTGCATTTGGGAAGAATCCAGGGCCTGGCCACAGGTGACACAGGAAGCAGGACCACAGAGGGCAGCAGTGTCACTCTCAAAGACAGAGTGTGTGGGGAGAAGCCTGAGGGCCAATATGGGGCCTCCTGCCCAGCCCAGAGCTGGGAGAGCTCTGAAACACCACTGAAGGGTGGGGTCACCTCCCCTGACTCCGGCGGGGCTGGGGATGCCCCTGGGCTCAGTAGGAGAGAACCAACCTCCAGGGAATGTTGGGAAGGAGGGAAGAAGCCAGAGTGGCACGGTTTGGAGTCTGAGTCAGCCAGACGTTCAGCTGTGGCCAGTGAGGTTAGTCACCTGGTCCAGAATTCCCTCCCTCCTTTAGACGAGGGAAGCCGGCATTCTGCCTCCTTCCTACCTCTGCCCTGGTCCTGGGACAAGGGTTGGTTTTGCAGATGGAGGCTACAGAGACATTGGAAGGGGGATGTCTCCCCCTTGTGGCCATGGGGTTGGTACTGAGACGCTAAGACTGGAGGACCAGAGAAAGTACAGTGTAGCCAGATGTCGTCCCAGGTGGTGAAACACTTTTGAGCGCCTTCGATGGTCAGGCTCCCTCTGTGAGTGATGCCCAGGAGCAGGGTGCATGGGAGACAGGGCAGTGACTTTCAAGGTTCAACGCTGTGAGTGTGGTTTGCTCCGGAGTTACCTCGGGGCTTTAGGGGTCCCAGGCACACTCCGTTAGTGGCAGTGGTGTGGCAGGGACGCGAAGAACAAAAGGATGTGTGCTGAGTTCCTAGCACGAGCCAAGCTCTGAGCTAGCCACCCGGGATGCAGAGCTGAGCAGGACTTGGGCCACGCCCTCCACGGTCTATACAGGAGACACCATGCGTTCATTTCCAGGCTGGAGGAACACAATGTTAGGGACGCAGCCATTTCTTCTTGGATCAGTTTCTCTTCAGCCCTCTCAGTCTTTTTCATGTCAGGAGGGGTTGATTGGGTTGGGGAGTTTGGGAGGAGAAATGGTGTCAGCAGTGCAGTGCCTTCTGCTTGCTCTCTGCCCCCTGAGAGCCAGGACGTTTGCTTCCAGTCTCCTCCATGCCAGGCAGCCAGGGGCCTGAGGTTGTTCAGCGCTGCTAGTCTCTGGGACCGGAGGGGCTCACGTCGAGTGATACAGGAGTAAGTTCCTGTGGCCACAGGTATATAGTCACATTCTCCAGTCAGCTCTATTACGAATGTTTCAATTTTCATCTTCCTGACTTTTGGTCAATCTCTCAACTGTTACTGAACTCAGCTGTGGGAAGAAGGTGTTATATATTGGCCATCCAAAGCCCTAGAGGGGTGGTTCTCAACCAGCGGTGATTTTGCCTGCCTAAGTGACAAATGTCACAACTGGGAGGAGGGGGAAGGGGGGGAGGGGGGAAATGCTCCTGGCATCTAGTTGGTAGAGGACAGGGATGCTAAAAAACATTCTAGAATATACAAGACAGCTCCTCACAACAAGAAGTATCCAACCCAAAGTGTCATTAGTGCCAAGGTTGACAAACCCTGACCGAAAGCTTAGGGTGTTACAAGAAATTAAAACAGAAGTGCCTAATTCAGCCTTATGAGGGGAAGGTAACCTCTGATTTGGGTTTTGAAGTGTAAGTTGAAGATTTTCATGCAGATGAAGAGTGTCAAGCTAGGACACATGGAGGAGTATGCAGGCAGTGGGAACGGAGTGTACAGAGGCTAGGAGGGTGAGAGGCCATGGTGCAGCTGGATGAATATGTGGGCCAAGCACGAAGGGCCTTGCAAACGTTGCTAAGGAGTATGTTTTTCTAAAGTGCAGAAATGCATAAAATACATTTGGATAAGTACCCAACACATAAATATACATACATGCAGAGTTCAATGAATTATCAGTTATATAGTGGTGTTTCCAGTTTTTGGCTGTTATGAATAAAGCTCCACAAACATTTTTTGTGTACGTCTCTTGGTATTCATTCTTATATATTTATTTTTGGGTATAAACCTAGTAATGAATTGGCAGGGTCATGGGGTATGCATATATTCAACTTTGGTTGATATTGTCACATAATTTTCCAAAATTCCTGTAGAAATCTACACTTTTACCTAATATGTAAGAGAATACCCATTGGTCTCCATCTTTACACCCTTAATATCGTCAGTTACTTAAATTTTAGCTCTTCTGGAGTATGTGTAATGGCAGGCATTTCGCTATGTTTCTTTTTTAATGGGGTTTGTTGGTATATAATTTGCATATAGTAAAACTCACCATTTTAGGTCTATAGGTCTATGAATTTTCACTAATGTATATGCTTTTAATTAATTAATTTTTTATTTATTTTTAAAAAATTTATTGGGGTGACAATTGTTAGTAAAATTACATAGATTTCAGGTGTACAATTCTGTACTACATCATCTATAAATCCCATTGTGTGTTCACCACCCAGAGCTTTTTAATAAAAATATATAATATTTCCATCACCCCGAAGTTCTCTCCTGTCACCGCTGGTACCTGGCAACCACTGAACTGTTTTCTGTCTTTATAGTTTGGCTTCTTCTAGACGGCCCTGTAAATGGATATGTGGCCTTTTGAGTTTGGCTACTTTTATATAGCAATGTGTTTTTGGGATTCATCTGACTTGTTGCACAGATGAGCAGATGGGAATTTTAAAATCGAGATGAAAACTAGGAAAAATCAAATGGAAAAGCCAGAACTAGAAAACACAGTAATAGAAAAGAAGGATGCCTCTGAGAGCCTCAGCTTTCATCTCTCTCTTTCCTTCTATGCCATCATTTTCAGCATAAATGATTGGCTAATGCAGGAGAGTAACACAAACAGGTAAGAATGTGATAGGTCCCTTGGTTGTTTGTGTTTCTTAGAACACTATTGCCTTTTTCTGAGTTCAAAGCAAGTTCTGGTTCCAATGGAAAGCAGGGCTTCTCAGAGCCATCAGTGCCCTACCTACCCAGTCACGGATATAACATGCTTACCTTGTCCTTACTTTTCGTCCTTCCAAATTCTCACGTATCGTGTACCCACTGGATGCTGTGCTCATGGGGCATTGCCAACAGCTGCATGGGTATAAGCAGCAAAGAATAGTGGACAAGCTAATTGCTGCATCTTCTCTGCTCATGGGCCTGCTCCACTGGCCCATTGGACTTGACTTACAAAACACAAGTTCAAAGACAAACTCATCAAGAATCTCATGACATTGATAGCAGAACATTCACACAACCGTGGGGCCCTTTTGAGGGCAGGCACCTGAGCACCGGCACAGTTCACACGCCCGCAAAGCAGCCCTGATGCCTCGCTCCACCCTTTCTTATCCCAAACCCATTATCCATTAGTAGGAACGTTCTGATTTTAAGGTGGTTTTGTTTTGTTTTGTTGTGATTCCCACTGCAATGAGATATTCCTGTTTCTCCATGATCAGTTTTAGAGACGATTCGTCACTTGCTGCCATTATAGATAAGAACTAACTCATATAATTTCCTCCCTTCACCTTCTACTTTCTGCCAGTTTAATTACCTTTAGTTCCTCTTTTGTTTATTTTGGAACTGTATGTAAAATGCATCTTTCTTTCTTGCTACCTAAGTTATAAAAACGTATCTTGAGTCTCCATTTTGTAAGTTGAGAATAATATTCCCTTGTATGGATATACCAGATTTTTGTGTATCCATTCACTTAAATAACATATATTTAGGCTGTTTCCACTTTTTTGGGTATTCAGAATAAAGCTGCTGCAAATATTTATGTCCAACTCTTATTGTGGACATATGAGTATGTTTTCACTTCTCTTGGGTAAATATTAAGTTGGTGCAAAAGTCAGTGCGGTTGAAAAGGTTAAAAATAATTGCAAAAACCGCAACTACTTTTGCATCCACCTACTACTTAGGAGTGGGCTGGGTGGGTCATGTGGCAGGTGCACGTGTAACTTTTAAAAAATCTGCCAAACAATCTTTGGAAGTGGCTGTATCTTTAACATTTCCAGCTGTTCCACATCCTTGCTGATATTTAGTATTGTCAGTCTTTTTAATTTAAAAATTCTGATAAGTGTGTTAAGAATCTTCTTATGTGCTTTTTTTTTTTTTCTTTCCTGGCTATCTTACTAGTATTGATTTCTAATTTAATTTAGTTGTGGTTAGAGAAATATTTGGTATGATTTCAATTCTTTAATTTTATTGAGGCTTGTTTTTATGCTCAGAATATGATCAGTCTTGGTGAACATACAATGTGCACTTGAAATAAATGTGTGTTCTGCTGTTGTTGGGTATAGAGTTCAGTAACTGTCAGGGGAACATGGTTGATACTCGTACTGTTTTCAGATCCTTGAATATCTTTGTTTTTACAGGTACTGCTGATGTTTTTGTCTAGTTATTCCATCAATTGCTGAGGAAGGAGTGTTAAAATATCCTGTTAAAATTATGAAATTGTCTATTTCTCCTTTTAATTCTGTCAATTTTTGCTTCATGTATTTTGAGGCTCTGTTGATATGTGTATAGTCACTTATGGTCTTGTGTTTTCTTTGTGAATTGATCCTTCTGTCATTGTAAAACATCCTTCTTTATTTTTGGTAATAATCTATTTTGAAGTCTGTTTTATCTGATATTCGTATCACTACACCAACCTTCTTATGGTTATGCATGTGTATCTTTTCCATTAATTTAATTTCAACTTCTCCCTATATTTATATTTCCGGTGTGTTAGGTGATGTTTAAAAAAAAAAATTTTTTTTTTTTTTTTTTTTTTTTTAAATCCAGTTTTTATAACCTCTGCCTTTCTGTGTGAATGTTTAGGCCATGTCCTCGTCTGTTTGGGCTGCTACAGCAAAATACCGCAGACTGAGTAGCATATAAACAATAGAAGTTTATTTCTCACAGTTCTAGACGCTGGGAAGTCCAAGAGCAAGGCATCCACATGGCCACGTTCCAGTGAGGGCCCTCTTCTCGGTTCATAGCCATTGTCTTCCTGTGGGTCCCCACATGGTGAAAGGGGCAAGGGAGCTCTGTAGGGTCTCTTTTACAGGAGCCTGAATCCCATTCAAGAGGGCTCCACCTGCATGACCTGATCACCTCCCAAAGGCCTTACCTTGTGTCACCATCACATGGGGCATTAGGATTTCAGCATATACATTTTGGCAGGCAGGGCACATATATTCAGACCAGAGAAGGACATTGGTATTTCATATAATTATTGATATGTTTGGACTTAAGTCTACCATAAAATAATATTTTTTTAAATGTTTATCTTGCCTTTGTTTTTGTTCCTCTGTTCCTCCTTTTCTGCTTTCTTCTGGATTGCTTGAGAATTTTTTGAACTTATTTTAATTTATCTGTTGAGATATATATATATATATATATATATATATATATATATATATATATAACCTATACCTCTTTTGATTTTTTTGATTTTTTTTGTCATTGCTCTATGGATTACAATACATCAGTCACTTAAGATTATAATTGTACCACTTCACATAAAATATAGAAAACTTGCAACTATATAGATCAGTGTACAACCTCACCCACCTTTATGTTATAGTTGTATGTATTATAGCCACATACACTGTAAGCCCCACAAGGCGATTGCAGAATTTTTCATATATATTTGAAATAAGTGAATAGGAAAACTTGATCTTTATATTTACTCAGATATTCACGCTTTGTGATGCTCTTCATTTTTCTTAAACATATAAAATTTCTTTTGTTATCCATTTAACCAGAAGAATTGACTTTAGCATTTCTTGTGGTGCAGGTCTTTTGTCAATAAAATCTTTTCGCTTTTATCTGAAAATGTATTTTGTTTTCAGTTTTGAAATTTCGCTTCACTGGAACTAGAATTCTTGGTTGATAGCTTTTATTTTCTTGGCATTTTAATGGTATTTCCTACTTTCTGACCTCCATGATACCTGAGCATCTGTGATCACATTGTTAACCAAATGAAAATGTAAGATTTCATTTTTCTCTAGCCACTTTCAAGATTTTCTCTTTTTCTTGGGTTCAGCATGTTGATCATGATGTAATGAGGAATGGTTTTATTTGAATTTATCCTGTTTGGTGTTTGCTAAGCTTCTTAAATCTACATATGCATGTCTTTCGCCAAATTTGGGGAGTTTTCAGGCATTTTTCCTTAAATAGTTTTTCTGCTCCGTTCTCTCTCTCCTTTCCTTTGGGAATTCTAGTCCTATATGTTAGACCTTTTGAAATTGTCCCACATGGCATGACTCAGTTTTTTGTTCCCTATCTTGCCCCTCCTCCTTCTTCAAGTTGGTTGATTTCCTCAAGTTCACTGATTCTGTTCTCTGTCATCTCCATTCTGCAATCAAGCCCATCTAGTGAATTTTCTATTTTCAGATAATAATAATTTTTTATTTTAGATAATGAATTTTTCAGATAAAATTTCTTTTTGCTTTATTTAATTATTTTTATTTCTCTGCTGAAATTTATTTTGAGCAGATGTCCACATACCCAGTTGAGCAAAGTTATAATAAGTGCTTTAAAGTCCTTGTCTGATAATTTCAGCATCTGGTCCTTCTCAGGGTTGACTTCCAGTTGATTGTCTTTTCTCTTGAGAATGGGTCACATTTTTCTGGTTCTTTGTACGTCAACTAATTTTGACAGCTAATAGCTATGTCATACAGCTGTTTATTTGAGATGGATCTTTGGAACGGATGTTTTGACAATCAAAAGCTTACTGTCAGGCACTACACGGCAGTTGGATGTTTTAACCTGTCACTCAGTGATGGGCAGTACTTTTTCTGCTGTGGTCTTAGAAGCAGCCATTTCTGCAAGGAGCTCTGATTTTTTAATTTTTTTAGTACAGATGGTATTTAGAAACTGTGGTATGTGCTATTTTTATGGGTTGCTGTTATTCCTAAGGCTTCTCAGTGGATGTACATTGTTTTTTGTTTAATTATTAAAAAATATAGCTAACGTACAATATTATATCAGTTTCAGGTATACACCATACTTGTTTAACATTAATATACCTAAAGAAGTGATCACCATAAGTCCAGAAACCATCTGACACCGTACTATGCTGTCACAATATTATTGACAATATTCCCCATACTGTACGTTACATCCCCATGACTCATGTGCTCCATACCTGGAAATTTGAACCTCTTATTCCCCTTCACCATTTCCCCCCTTTTTAAAATTTCCAATTACAGTTAACATTTGATATTATTTTGTATTAATTTCAGGTGTACAACATAGTGGTTAAACATTTGTATAATTTCAGAAGTGATCCCCCTGACTAGTCTAGTACCCACCTGGCACTATACATAGCTATTACCATATTATTGACTATATTCTCTATGCTTTATTTTACATCCCCATGATTATTTTGTAACTACCCATTTG
Source organism: Rhinolophus sinicus (assembly GCF_057876585.1). Taxonomy (NCBI): domain Eukaryota; kingdom Metazoa; phylum Chordata; class Mammalia; order Chiroptera; family Rhinolophidae; genus Rhinolophus; species Rhinolophus sinicus. The sequence goes on along the minus strand of NC_142517.1, from coordinate 196,318,948 downwards.
TACTTCTTCATCCATTCACCTTTTTCACCCTGTTCCTCAATCCTCCCTCCCATCTATCACCCTGATAAATCTAGTACCCATCTGACACCATACATAGTTATTACAATATTATTGACTATATTCCTTCTGCTGTACCCTACATGCCCATGACTATTTTGTAACTGCCAATTTGTACTTCTTCATCCCTTCCTCTTTTCCATCTACCCCCAACTGCCCTCCCATCTGGCAACCATCAAAATGTTCTTTGTATCTATGAGTGTGTTTCTGTTTTGTTTGTTTATTTTGTTCTTTAGGTTCCTTATATAAGTAAAATCCCATTGCATCTATTTTTATCTGTCTGACATACTTAACTCAGCGCAATATCCCCCAGGTCTATCCATGCCACGACAGATGACAAGAAATCATTTCCTTCCATGGCCTAGCAATATTCAGTTGTATATATGTACCACCTTCTCTTTATCCACTCATCCATTGACAGATACTCATGCTGCCTCCACATCTTGGCTATTGTAAATAATGCTGCAATAAACATATGGATGCACACATCCCCTTGAAGTAGCATTTTGGGTTACAGAAAAATAACCAGAAGTGGGATTACTAGGTCCTTCCTTGTCTCTTGTTATAGTCTTTGTTTTAAAACATATTTTGTCTGGTATAATTATTGCTACCCAGGCTTTTTATTTTTTTATTTTTCCATTTACATTTTCATGAAATATCTTTTACCATCCCTTTACTATCAGTTTATATGTGTTCTTCAATCTGAAGTGAGACTTGTAGGCAGCATATGGAAGGACTTTGTTTTCTTATCTGTTCAGCCACCCTATATTTTTTATCAAAGCATTTAATCCTCTTACATTGAAAGTAATTGTTGATAAATATGTAACGACTGCAATTTTACTATTCAAATTTTTGATGTTTATTCCTTCTTAAGAAGTTCCTCTAAGAATCCTTGTAATACTGACGTGGTGATGAGGAACTCCTTTAGCTTTTTCTTGTCTGGGAAGCTCTTTATCTGTCCTTTGATTCTAAATGATAGCTTTGCTTGGTAGAGTAATCGTGGTTGTAGATCCTTTGTTTTCATCATGTTGAATAATTCCTGCCAATCTCTTCTGGCCTGAAAAGTTTCTGTTGCGAAATCAGCTGACAATCTTATGGAAGTTCCTTTATAAGTCACTAGTTGCCTTTCTCTTGCTTCTTTTAGGATTCTCTCTTTGTCTGTAAACTTTGCCCTTATAATTATAATGTGTCTTGGTTTTGGCCAGTTTGGGTTCATTTTGTTTGGGACTCTCTGCACTTCTTGGACTTGTATGTCTATTTCCTTTGTCAGGTTAGGGAAGTTTTCAGTCATTATTTCTTCAAATAGGTTCTCAATCTCTTGCTGTTTCTCTTTCCCTTTTGGTATCCCTATGATGTGAATGTTGTTATACTTGATGTTGTCCCAGAGGTCTCTTAAACTACCCTCATTAAAAAAAAAATTATTTTATCCTTTTGCAGTTTCAATTGGGTGTTTTTTGCTACCTTGTCTTTCAAATCGTTGACTCAGTCCTCTGCTTTATCTAGTCTGCTGGGGATTCCTTCTAGTTCGTTCTTCATTTCAGTTATTGTATTCTTCACTTCTGACTGGTTTTTTTTTTATGGTTTCTATGTCTTGTTTTTAATTGGGGAAGGGGAACAGGACTTTATTGGGGAACAGTGTGTTCTTCTGGGATTTTTCCAAGTCAAATTGTTGTCCTTTCAATCTTAGTTGCAGGGGGCACAGCCCACCATCCCTTGCGGGAGTCAAGGAGTCGAACCGGCAACCTTGTGGTTGAGAGGATGCACTCCAACCAACTGAGCCATCTGGGAGCTGAGCAGCAGCTCATTGACTTCATTCTAGTTGCAGAGGGTGCAGCTCACTGGCCCATGTGGGAATCGAACCAGCAACCTCGATGTTAGGAGCACGGTGCTCCAACCACCTGAGCCACTGGGTTGGTCCCTCTATGTCTTCTTCTGTGCTTGCTATCTTTTTGTTGAAGTTCTCACTAAATTCCTTGAGTACCCTTATAAACAATGTTTTGAATTATAGGTAGGTTGTTTGCCTCCATCTTGTTTGGTTATTTTTCTGGAGTTTTATCCTGTTCTTTCATTTGGGATGTATTTCTTTTCCCCCTCATTTTGGCTGTCTCTCTGTTTCTATGTATTAGGAGGATCTGCTGTGTCTCCCAGTCTTGCTCAGATGGACTTATGTAGTAGGTGCCCTGTGTGGTCCTGGCACAGTCTCCCTGGTCACCTGTTCTGGGTGCTCCAGGAGTGTCCCTTGTGTGTGTGCCCTTCTGTTATATTTGAGCCTGATTGCTATTGATACATCAGTGGGTAGGAATGACCCTCAGGCTGATTAGCTGTGGCATTTGGCCATGCACAGCTTATAAGCTGCTGTGCTGGGGCTCATACCACATGAATCCCAATTTGCCCCAGTGGGCTCTGGTGCCTGTTGACACTGCCCTTTGTGTGTGCCACTCGTGGGGCTAATTGGGTGCTGCACTGCTGTAGTCTGAAGCCAACCTCTAAGTATGTTGGTTCTGGGGCCTCTTGGGAGGGGCTCCAGAGCACGTACAGGTCAGCCACTGCCTGTTACCACATGCCAGCTTCCTGGTAGGAGGTACGGAGCGATCTATGGTTGGTCGCTGCCTGTGTTGGACCTGGAGACATGTGGAAGAGGCCACACTGTTAACTGAGGATGGCTGCTACCAGTACTGGCTTTGGGGTAACTCTGCAAAAAGTTAGGACACACTGAGGTCTGCTGCCACCTGCAGCAGTTTGCTGGCGCTGGTATGGTTCAGCCCGGATAAAGCCTCCTGCAGTACAAAATTGGGTGTGCCGGGGTCTCAGTGAGTCAGCAGGGCAGAGCTGTGGAGCTCACCAGACCAATCAGATTCAGAATTGGCCATAAACATAAGGGGCGGGCTCAATATATTAGAGATGGCGCCCACCTGCAAGCCGTATGGGAGGAGGAGCCCACAGAGGGAAATGCCAATGTCCTCCAGGCCTCCCCTTGAGGCCACACACCTCAGTCTGCGCCTCGTTTGTTTCTGACACCCCCAAGTCACTGTCTCTCCGCTGGAGCCTAGGGTGAGTACGGGAGAGCGAGTGGATCTGTGCGCGGGCCCTTTAAGAGGAAGGCTGGGTTTCCCACATCCTTCAGTCTCACTCAGATGGTCAGAATCCCCACTGATTTTCACAGCCAGATGTTGAGGGGGCTTCTCTTCCTGGCACCAGTTCTCCTGGGTGGGGAGTCTGGTGTGAGGCTAAGGTTTCTTGCTCTTCTGTGGGGAACCTCCATGACCAAGCTATATCTCCCAATTTTCATCCACCACACGGAGGTTTGGGGCCGGCCCCGTTTTGCATCTCCTCCCCTCCTACCAGTGTCAGTGCGGCATCTTCTTTATATCCTTGGTTATAAAACTCTGTTCAGCCAGACTCCAGATGATTGTTCTATAATTTAGTTGTAATTGTGATGTTTTCACAGGGTGAGACAGGCACAGCATTTATCTACTCTGCCATCTTGGATCCCTCTCTCGAGGTACATTGTTAAAGTAATTAAATGAGGAGGCCATGAGATGGAGGAGGCTCTAATGCCTTGGTAGCCTATGAAAGCAAACGAAAACCTAAGCCAGGGTCTTAGCCACTCATATCTGAGAAAATGAAACTTAAGAACAGCCAGTCACAAATAGCCAACTGGGCTTCCCCAGGTAAGGCAACTCTAGCTAATAAAATAGTTTCCTTGCTTTGTTTTTGCATTTGCTGTATAAAAACCTCTCCCCACCTCCTGTTGGTGGGGTGCTCCTGACCATTTTCAGTTTGTTGCCACCAAATTTGAATTGATGTGTGCTCAAATAAACTCTTGAAAATTTTAAGGTGCTTCAGCTGACCTTTTCTCAATATTCAAACAAATAAAATATATGTACATATATAGGGAGTGCCAAAAAAATGTATACACATTTTAAGAAAGGAAAACATTGCATTAAAATTGTAATGCTCAATATATACTGACAACAAAAGATGAATACAAGTCATGTTTGACTTCTGCAATTATAAGAGGTGCTCAAAGTGGTTGCCATCAACGTAATTTTAATACAGTTTTTTTCCTTTCTTAAAATCTGTTTTTTGGCACCTTCTGTATATGCATTTATACAATCATACATCTATTCAAACATTGCATCTATAGTCAAACACATGTATACACAGTTACATCCATATTAATTTATATATCTCTATATATTGAAAGCTGAGTTCACACCAATATCTGTAATTCCACAGGGTTTATTCTTGTTTTCTGTCTTTCCGTATTTCCTACTCCCATCTCTGGAAGCAATTGGGTCCCCATTATCCATAGTATATTCCCTATTTGTTCCATCTCTCCCTATGTAATCAAATCTTTCCCTGCTGCCACCCAACTCCCACCCCTCTGGCCCAGACACCCTCCTGACCTTGCATGGGACATAGTTATACTAAATAATCATTCACCGTTTATCTAAATTTAACTGGGCATCCTATGTTTTTATTTGCTTTAATCTGGTAGTGTTCCTGAAGAGCCATTCTAGCGTAGTGCTTCCACGGGGTCAGCTGGTCTTCAGGGGCAGCGGGTCAGAGGCCTTCACAGACTGTGCCACAGCCCTCTCACCACCTGATCCCTGGGCACAGGTGATGATCCCTAAAGTGCTCCCCATGAAATTTCTTGCTTGTTCATCTCCACCTTGGAGTCAGCCTCCCAGGGAAGCTGACCTGCCACACCAAGTCACTACTTTGTTTCTTGCCCTGGTCCTCAGATCCCTGACCCACACCAGTGGAAGTCCAGTTCCCAGAGCAGTCTCCATGCTAGCCCCAGGACTTGGGATTATTTCAGAAGGTGGACGGAATACGAGCCTCAGGATGCTAGGCCTGCAGATCTTGAAATGGCTCTAATGCCCACCAGGGGGCAGCCCTTCCCCACGTGTGAACAGAATGGGCTGCCAGGGAGGGTGAGGGGTGGGCTCCAGGAGAGGGTGATGTGATGTGTACGTGCAGGAGGGCACGTTTGGGCTGTGCAGGCCAGAGCCAGTGCGTGCGTGGCCAGAGCGTGCCTGGCCTGTGTGTGTCCTTGGTGTCTGACATTGGGCAGGTCAATCCTGTTACCTGGATCTCAGTTTTCCGACTGGTCCAACGAAGGTGTCTTTCCATTCTGACAGTCTGTGTTCCTTTGCTGCTCAGCACCATTGGGTCATCTCTTTAGAAGTCCCTCTGTTTATTTCAAAGAATGAAGTATTACAGGCCATTGGTATGAGGCCGGGAGCCGGGGTGGGGAGGAGAGAAAGAGGAACGGAGGGGTTTTGTCTTCTGTTTCCCAAAACACTGCTTTAATCGATTTTTTAAAAAATTCATATTTTCATTTCAATAAAAATTTTATTTCAAAATAATCTGAGTCCGTAAGTCCCACACAAAGGCACTAGTGCCCTGGAATGGTGCTTCCCTACTCATTCGCAGGAATCTGGTCTGGCCACTAATTCTCAGAACTGTTGGGACTTTCCAATCAAGGGCCTCTCACCCAGAGGAGAAGAATGAAGGGGTGAAGAGCTCAGGCGTCAGGGTCAGCCTTCCCGATCCTCGCTGGTTAATTAATTGTTGTGCCTCAGAGTCTCACCTGTACAATGGGAGTAATAATAGTGACGTAAGTCGTGGTGTTGTTATTGTTATTAAATACTGGTCGAGTGTTCTCCTCTCAGCTCTGTCAGACTATGTCTCTGTGACCTTGACCCTCCTCCTTGCTGGACCTTTCCTTGCCATCAATAGTGAGTAACAGGGTTCATTTTGTGCCATTGTGATGAACAGGAAAGATGTTTGTGAAACCACCCGGTATGTAGTAGGTGCTGAAAAATTCCAAGTTCCTTTCCTGGACCAGTGCTGCTTCCTGATCAAAACTTACTCTGCCTGTGACCCTGATTTTGACGATGTCACGGTGATAAGTCAATGGATCCCTTTCCAGGACATGTGTGCGTAGGGGACAGTGAGCGTGTAGGCGGTCGGAAGACTCCAGGCGAGGACTGACCGGCTTCCTGGAGGCCTTTCTGTCACCCCTGAAATATCACCACTGGCTTGCTGCTCTTCTGCTAGTGGGTGGGTAGAGGCTTGGAGGGATGGAGTTGTCATGTCCCCTGGAAGTCACCTCTTTGGAGGTGGGGCCATGTCATCCACCTCTGTGAGAAAGGAGGATTTAGTGTTGTTCTTCCTGTATTTTCCCTGCATTGCCCCAACTCCCGTGTTGACAGCTGCTTCTGTGGGAGCCTCTGCTTCAGGAAGCTGTTGTTGCAGGATGAAGAGCAGGAATTGCTTACAGATATCAGTCTTTTTTGGCTTTTGTTTTATTCTGGAAGCTTGAGTTCTTTGAAAAGCAAGTCCTTTGAGGGAGAGGTCCCTGAGGGCCTGCACCCTCTCCCCTGGCAGTGCCCAGAGCAGGCAGGACCTCCAGGAGGCCTGTCTGATGTGTCTGGGACCAGGCTTCTCTGGCATTAGTTGGCCAGGAAGCAGCAGAGCGCCTGGGTTCCTGGGGACCATGTGACCTTGGACCCATTGTCTCCGCTATAACCAGGGGAGACAAGTGGCCGGTAACCATGTATGCTCCCCTTCCCATGGTACTTGTATGAGAGATGTTGGACGGGTGTCTCATTAATGACTGAGATTGAATTTCCTGCCTCCAGATGGGACGGGGGCTCAGAGACAGATTTATCTTGATTCAAAGACAGTTTTAGAAATGACATTTCTCGCACACCTGAAATTATGGACACATTTGTAGTTGCTGTTTCTGAATTTCCCATTGCTCCCCCATGGAGCCTTGTCCACAGCAAATGCTCCCTGAGCCCTTCTCCTTCTCGGCCACGAGCCAGTCACCGTCTTGCCATCGCTCAAGACCTAATGCGATGGGCGTGGAGAGGAGATTCCAAGGCCTGGTTCCCAGACTGCAGGCACTGAGGTCAGTACCCCACTGGGCAAAGATTTGCTGGAATGAAGGATGACAGTAATAGCCACCATTTATGGAGTGCTTACCAGCTTCGAAGCCCTTTGTGTATCTCATTTGACCTTGCCACAGCCTTGTGAGGTTGGTATTGTATTGTCTCCATTTCATAGATGAGAAAATGGAGGCTTGGAGAGGTGACACCCACCACCCAAAGTAAAGAAGCTACAAGTGGCAGAGCCAGGGTAGTCAACCAGGTGGACTGACTCCAGAGCCTCTCCCTTAAAGAACTTAGAGCAAGTTAGTTGACTGATTGAGCAAATAACTAAGCACAGAAATAATAAATGAGTCTAATCAGGGAATGGCAAGGCAGGTTGAGTTCATTTCCTGTCTTGGACACGTCTGTTCAGTGATGCTTTTCCTCCCTGCTCCCCTTCAAGTCCACCCAAAGTGTGGGGACAACGAGGGCTACTTGCTGGTCTCTGCTGGACCCTCTGGGGACCTCTGGTCCTGATTCTGGGCTGGGAGTCAGGAGCGCTGCTGCCTTTTCTACCCGGGATGGACAGAGATGTTCTTTTTCTTTCTCCAATGCCATTTTGTTAAATCAGAAAATCCTTGAAGACTGAAGTCACATTTTCCATGCCCCTGAAAGCTCCAGAGAGCTGGGGAGTATTATTGTAACCAGAAGAGGCTGGGGACAAAGGAAGCTTATAATTTTATAAACAGAGGCTTAAGAGAGGCCTGCCTGCGATGGCTTTCCAGGGGGAGGGAGAAAGGGAGAGGCAGAATTTGGAAACACCCAAAGCTGGGGAATTGCAGGACTGGTCAGTGGTGAGGCCTGGCACCCAGGCAGAGACCCCCTCCCCCAATGGGTTATTGGAGGAGGGCTGTTTCCAAACTCCTCCTGCCTCCTTCTCCAGTCACTGCTCGCCAGCACCCCCTGGTGACTTTTGCTGAACTCCAAGTGGGCTTGCTGAAGCTGGGCTTGGGCTTGGGGCCTACGGTCCCAGTGTGGGCTCTTTTGTCTCAATTTTCTCATCTGCAAAATGGGATGGTAGAGGATCTGCCCCAGAGAGTGTCCCCTCAGCCTGGTAAGGGGGCCACACGTCTCTCTTATCTGCTCCAATTTCCCCCCATTCCTCACAGTCTTTAGGCCGGACCATCAAGGCTGGTGTGTCTGCTGATCGTACTGTCATGTTCCTGGGGATCCCAGTGGCCTCCCTTTGCCTCATATCCGAAGGATGATAAGAGCTAATATTGAGTGCCATGTCCTCAGTGACTTCCCATGTATCTTATTTAATGTGCACAGCAGACTTACAAGGCAGGTACCATGATTATCGTTTTCATTTTATAAGATTAAGAACAGAAAGGTGCAGAGAAGGAAAGGGGGGCGCGCAGGATGTACAGGCCTCTGTCTGCTGAGACCACATGTGTAACCACTGCACGGCTCTGCTCAGCTCTATTTGGCCTAGAGCCTCCCAAAGGTTGGGTTTGAATCCGGGACACTTGTCATGAAACACTTGTTAAGACTATAAAACACAGCTTTAGAAAGCGTGGACAGGAGGACCTCTGAAAACAATTAGATGCTTGCCTTACCGTGAGACAGACCCATTAAATTAGAGAGAGGCAGAGAAAGAAACAGAGAGACAGAGACAGACAGAGACACATACACATAGACATTAAGAGAGACATCGAGAGAGAGAGAGAGAGAGACAGAGAGAGAGAGAGAGAACGAGAACCACCATTACTAAGGAGACTCAGCTGAGATACATTTTGTCACCAAAGTAGTATTTTGCAAGGAGAAGAGGAAGGTGACATGAGCAAGTGCTCTCACACCTGCCTGGGGCAGCCTGGAATCCCCTTTGAATGTGTGTTTTCATCCACAAGTTGAGGACGGCAATGCCCTTGCCTAGTAAGAGAGGAAACTTCATAGAGGAAACAAAGTTAAATCCTCATCTCCCTCTTGATTTGTGTGAGCAGCTTGGCTTGGGTGAGGAGGAAACCCAAGCAGGAGACTGGAATTTCCCTGCCACCCACTGAGGGGACAAACTTCTGGACTCTGAGTCTTAGGTAAGGTGGGAGAACTAGGCCAGAACTGGAAGAGGGAAGGGAGCCCAGGCTGGTCACCTAGGAGACTGGACTTACCGTAAATATGCTCACTCCCCTCAACCAGTGTTTCTTCAAACCACTCCCGTGACCCCCGGAGCGTGGCTCCAGTCCAGACTATCTGCTGCAGAGGCTGACAGCACTGGGGCAGGCTGATGGGAGCCCCAAATGTGGAACTTTTCTCTCCTTTTGTGGATCCGTATCCCCTTCCCTGTCTAGGACATTTGTCTACAAAGGGCTTTTTTGGGTCTTTTCTCCATATCTATGCAGCCTTAGTGAGAGCCACATGACAAGCAAGAGGACGAAACAGTCACCTGCTCAGATCTAATTTGAGAGGTGCTGAAATGGCCACCTGTCCCTAAACTTCCCTCCCACACAGCCCATCCCCGAGCCTGGCCACTAGGATAAGATAGATCAGAGAATGTTTGAATTTGGAAACTTGTAAGAACTTTCGACCTGAAGCCCAATCCCTCCAGTTTGGGGAAAAGAGAGCAGACCCAGGTGGCATTGTGCTGGTGGCCACATTTATCCCACTTCACAATTGTACCACCCGAGAGCCTAAGTGTTGTGTGTGTGGGTTAGGAGTTCCCACTTGGAGCCAGACTGCTCGGATGGAAATCCTAGCTCTGCCACTTACTATCTGAAAAACCCATGCCTCAGTTTCCTCTTCTATAAAATGGGGTTAATGATAGTGCCTTCCCCAAAGGATTTGAAGTAAAGCATTTAGAACAGAACCCCTGCATGGAAGCCACCTGAAATTAAGCTGATTTTCACCCCTCTTCACTGCAGGATCGTCAAAGCCTTTGATATGCTAAGGGTAACTGAAAACTCCAAGAGGGTTGGTGCAGTGGCAGTATTTCCCAGGGTTATTTGTCCAGAGAAACCTATTTCCATGGAGTATCTAAAGGAAGTAGAGTTCCTCAGATCATATTCTGGCAAACATTCCTAATCCAAACCCCTCATTTTTGCAGCTGAAGTGAAGGGTGGCCCTCTCCCCTAGACACTGAGAGCCTGCTGGGGTTCATGATGGGGGAGGAGAGGCGTCTGCTCCAGCTGGGGAGCAGGTTAAACTCGGCCCCAGGATTGTGCCAAGGGCATCTTGTGCTCCCAGGAGCCTCAGCAGCCAGTGTCTCTCTGGAGTAACTTGACAGGACTGTGAGGTTACACCAACACTCAAAGATGGGGTGATGACAGCCAACGAAAGAGGATATTAGGGGGAGGGCTAGCCAGCTCCAGGGTGGGGGAGATGACGCTGGAGGAGCTTAGCTGGTCAGCTCTTACTTCCAGGACTTAGGGATGCAGGAGGTGAGATGGCACACATCGGAGATGGAAGGGTCAGTGGGCATCGTTGGGTCCAGAGATTTGCATTAGCCATGTAACTTTTCTTTAAATGAAAGCTAACAATGGAACGCCACTAGATAAAAAAAAATGGGGGAAGCATGAAGAATGTTGGTCTCGGTCCACCCCTCCCTGTTAAAGGATGTCATTTAGAGCCTGCCCCCAGATCCCTTCCACTTGCCTACACTTTGTGTAATGGCTCCTATTCTGGGAGGTATTGCTGGGCCTATTTGCTAGCAGGTGGGGCAGCTGAGGCTTATGACCTAAGCTGTACAGACAAGAGCAAAGTGGCTGGCTGGATCCTCTCTCCTCCAGAGCTGGTCCTCACTCCTTCCTAGAATTTCTGTGGTAGAACTTTCTCTGCTGAGGGGAGAACTGACAGCACTCTCAGATTCCTGTCCCATCCCTGCCCCACTCCAGTCTGGAATCTGGAAAGTGGGGTCTCTCCCTCCTTGGTTTGGATGAGTATCTCTTTGGCTTTGACCTCCAGGAAAGATGACACCTGCACACTGTCCTCTCTTAAATCCCTCTCTGCCTCTTTGAAAAGTGCCTCCAGTGCTCTAGCCACAATAATTTCAGTTGTGACTTCTGCATCCTTTTACCTGCTGCCCTGGCAGCTTCGACTCAGAGTCTTACTGGGTTCCCAAGGTCAGTGGGATCGTCATGAATTTATTGCTCCCTTTCTCCTCTCAGTGCTGCGGGTCTCCCAAAGCCACTATTCTCTCCTTAGGTTCTATTTCTGGGTTACCTTGAGTTATGGCTCGGAGCTGGTTTGCACCAAAACTAACCCATGCTCTTTTGTTCAAAACTCTTCTCACCATGGAAGGAGAAACTTTGTGAGAAAAGACCTGATCTTTCTACAGTCTTTCTTCCACAGGGCTGAAGTTTGCCACCCGTGTCAGAGGTCCACTTCGATTTCTGTAGCAGCCCTTCTTTGTCTTGTGACTCACTGGGAGAGCCATCCTCCCCTGCCCAGGCTGTCCACTCTACCCACGCGGGATCTCAGCCCCCGACAGAGGGTGGCTAGATGCTAGTGATGCTCTAAAACTGGGTCTGGAGGGTCCCGGGCATAATGCGGGGGCCTAAGAAAGTCAAGACTCTGGCAAGGCTGGCCCTAGCTGTCCACTTACCAAGCAGCTGGCATCAGTCTGGTTGCAGGGCTTGTGAAGGTGGACGACTCTCCTTTTGAGTGTGTGTGTGTGGGGGGGAGGGGGGGTCAGGGGGGAGATATTCCCTTTCTGAGGGGTCAGGACATACAGGAAAGGTCCTGGTATGGGAGTAAAGAGCCAATGGAACTTAGCCTTGTGGTATGTGGCATTGCAGGTCCCAACGCTTTGTTACCACCTCAGAGCCCTCAGTTGCCCTAGGAGTCAGGGGTCCCAAAGGGACATACCTTGGCACGGGTCAGGTACGTACCATGTTCATGTGGGAACCAGGAGGAGAGTATACGTATAAGTCCATCCCTATGGAAAGGGCTAGGCTTTTGCCCTGTGCAGCCTGGAGGCTCTGGGACATACCCAGTCCTGTTTACCGTCCCATATGTCCTTTCCAGAACCTATGCCAGTGGCTTGAGGAGGCTGTGGGCTCTCACTGGAAAGCCAGGGGCTAGGTCCAGGAAAGTTGATTTTCATTTCCTGAGATGCTTGCATGGGCCTCAGGCCAAACTTTGCTGAGGGCTGGCGATGGACTGGGAAATGCGAGGCTCCCCTGTCATTGAGGAGTCCAGCAGCAGCGTCTGGGGAGGAGTGAATCTTTGTGGAGGGCATCACAGGCTAGCCATGCTGATGGGACACAACAAAAGGGGGACAGGTTACTGGAGAGGGGACGGAGGGACATTCCTCTGGAGTGAAAGCACCGACAAGTGAATCTGACCCAGGAAGAGGAAGAGTTGGCAGGAAAGGGGAAGAAAACAGTCAGTGGAGCCATTGGCAAAGCCTAGGGGGCCCCACTGTCCTTCCCCTGAAGGGAAAACCATGGGGAGCTAAGTCTAGAACAGGAGTTGAGCTTGAAAGGAGACAATAATGGGCTCGATGCTTTGGGATTCAAGATGGCAGCTGAGAAAGGTTGACTCCACTTGGTCAGTGGAGAGGCCTTGGGATTGGGCAGAGGCAATTCTCTTTGGACTTTGACTCCATCCCCGCTAGGCTTTCACTAGAATGCAACCCCCATGAGGTCAGTTTCCTGTGTCTTTTGTTCATTGCTTCAACCCCAGTGCATAAAATAAAGGCAGGCACAGATTAGGTCCTCAATCAAAAAAACGTTTATTGAATGAATAATTTGAGCATAGGGATATAAGAAAAGGAACATTGTATCTTAGGGCAAGAGCTAAAAGTTCCTTCCAAGTTTACTCTGGGATCCTAGAAATGCTTGGTGAGGTATATTTTGGGGAATATTTTTGGGTCATCCCACTGTAGGGAACAAACTGAGGGAAGCCAACCAAGGGGTAAGAAAGCAGAGAGGAAACTGAAGGTAGACTGTGCTGGCAGGTGGTACAGGCTGGAAGACAAGTGATAGAAGGTGTTGGTCCAGGTGAGTGGACAGAGGAGCAGGGGAGCCAGTTAGGTATCGCACCAGGTGGACTCAGCCCACATCCTGGGGCCCTGGAGCCGATGACCTTCAGAAGTTCCGGTAATCCAGGGATGTCTGCCAGCTGACAGCAGGGTCTTGGAGAAAGAGCAGGAACAAGAGTGAGAGAAGGATTTTGGTCAATGGAGCAGGTTTCAAAGCAGGATGTGAAGACAAACTCAGGATAGGTCCGAGACAAGAGGGAAGCCAGCAGGCAGATCTGGGCATGGGACTCAGGGCTGATGGCTGTTAGGGCACAGGGAGCTGTGTCCTCAGGGGAGGGGCTCCAACTCTTTCTCTCTCTTGGTTTCCTGTTAAGATTCATTCTGGGGCTTGGGACAGGATGTGCTGCAGGTGGGGTCATGTCACACCAGAGCCTCAGACATTAGGAACCAGACATGGTCTTAATATGGGGTACACCAGCAACAGGCATGGGGGTGGAGAAATTCAAAATAAAGAAGTTAGCTATGTGGATGAGAAAGGCTGAAGAGGGCAATTGTGGAGGTCATGGGAGAAACTGAGAGTCTTTGTGTGGCATATGAGAAGTGGCACTCTTCTCTTTGTGGGCCAGATTCGGATTTCTGTGCCCAGCTCGGAACCATGGCACAGTTTTTCCAGGGACGAGCAGATCTTTCTCTGTGACAGCATGTCACTAGCATCATAGAAGGGCTGGGGAAAGAGCTGAAAAGTCACTTGGAGATCTTTGCAGAAACACGTTGAGCACTTGCAGGGGGAGTCCCTGAAGATGGGGAGGAAGGACGCAGGCAGGCGTCCAAGTATTTTCTCAGATTAAAAAAGTGACCTTCCGAAGACCACAAGCATACTGGTCAGAAACCTATGAGACAATTTCTTTCTGCCATCCTATGCCTCCTGTCAAAGTACCTGGGTGGAAGAATTATGGGAGAGAAAGTGTCCTTAAGATGGATATGGCCGAAGTTGAGCATAGAAGGAAACTAAATGGAGAGCGAATATGATTCCTGACCCCAGTTTCAGGGAGGGTAGTTGAAGAGAAGGCCAGGCGTTTGGCTTGCCAGGAAATCTAGCCTTGAGGAAGCCAGGCAAATATGAGCCTTTCCCAGACATCCAAGAAAGGCATGGAAGAAGCCCATCCATCAATTTCTCAGAGGTGTGGAGAGCCCCAGCCAGCCTCAGAGTGAGGCAGGAAACCCCCCTTCTGGTGCTCCCAGAGGGGTCCAGTATCTGTTTATGCTTATACAGGCTTCGGGGTGTGAGGGGTGGTCCAGCTAAGGGGGCGACTTGACGAGTCATCGCCTTCAGGGTGGGTGATGAAGGATGAGGAAAGCTGTGGAGGGCGGATCCTTTGCTGTTGGCCTGTCCCTGGGTCTTGGAACCCTCGCTGCAAATACCTGAGAGAACATTCCGGTTATTCATTTCACAAACACGTTTTGAAAACCGACCCTGTGCCAGGCACTGGCTTAGGAGCTGTGTAAACAGTGGTGAGTAAAGACAGGTGTGGTCTCTGTACGCATGGACTTCAGTGTCACGTGGGAGAGAGCGCGATTGATCAAGTCATCACAGACTGGGGCTGTGTGAGAAGGAAATTCGGAGGTCAGGGAGGGTTTCCTTGGAAAACGGCACTTGAGTTCAGAGGGGAAGGACCGTTAGACTCTGTCTAGGGGGGTGACAGTGGTGACAGTGAGAGAGGACGTGTTTTCCCGATGAGGGACACATGGCAGAGACCCTGTGGTGAGCAGATGCGTACGTTCAAGGACTCTCCAAAACGCAGAGGGAGGAGCCTTGCCTGAGAGGAGACTGGAGCTGCAGGCAGGGGCCAAGGCTGTGCAGGGCCACGCTGGCCAGAGTAAGGCTTTGCCTTCATCCTGAAAGACACTGGATGCTTTTTGAAGCAGTAATGGTAGATGGTGGGTGTTGAACATGATTAAAAATGTATTTTGCGAAGCTCCTTTTGGCTGCTCTGTGGAGGCCAGATGTTAGGAGGGGAGCATGAGAAGACTTATGCTCGATTAGATATGAAGGGGTGTTAGCATAAGAGCGGAGGTGTCCCGGCTTCCAGAGTGGGCTTAGTGGGTACCAGTTGCTCTAATAGGCACAGTTGAATGTGACCAGTTTGGGGGCGGAGTTCGTAAGTCTAGTCCTGGACAGTGTAGAGAGTTTAAAATTCTCTGATATTGAGTTTCTTAAGAGGTGAAATTTGATTCCCCTCCCCTTCATTGTGGGCTGGATTTAGTAACTTACTTGTAATAAATAGTATATGGTGACAACGATGGTGTGTGACTTCCAAGACTAGGTCGTAACAAGCATGGTGGCTTCCACCTTGTTCCTCTCCTCTGGGTCACTCACTATGGTGGAAGTCACTGTCATGTCGTGAGATGTCTACATGGCAAGGAACCGAGGTGTCCAGCCAACAAGCCACGTGAGTGCACCATCTTACAACTGGGTCTACCAGCCCCAGTTGAGCCTTCAGATGACCCCAACCCCAGCCGACATCTTGGTTCCCACCACAGGAGAGACCTTGGGCCAGAATCTCCCAGCTATGCTGCTCCTGGATTCCTGACTCTCAGAAACTGTAAGATAATAAATGTTTGTTGTGTTTAAGCTGCTAAGTCTTGAGCTAATTTTTATGTATAGACAACTAATACAGACAGACAAGAGTAGGTGTTAGGTAGGCATTTGTTGTGGCTCGGAATTACAATTTGAGAGTTGACAGCATTTTAATGGTGGTCAAGCATTTAGGAAGACAAAAGAAGAGAGAAGAGGCCCAGATCAGGCTTCGAGAAGCTCTGTCCTTTCGTGGCCCTGTGGAGCAGGATGAAATAGGTTTCAAATTGTGTTCTGTGTTGTGTTTAGTCCTACGGAGGGACCTCTGGGGTTGCATGGAGGTTTGCTGTGCATCTAGCCCTGCCAGGCCTCTGGTCTGGTTCACTTGGAATGGCTTTCTCTGTTTTTAGGTTGGAGTTTAGAGTAAAATTCATTTGGGGAAAAGCAAGGATCTGATTCTAACATACTGCAGGCTACTAATCTTGTGCAATTCCTAATTTTATAGGTGAGGAAACTGAGGCTCAGGGAAGTGAAGTGATTTGTCCAAGGGCAGGTAGCCTTGGACGTAGGTCTCTGGGCTCCAGTCTAGTGTTCTTACCACTGAGCTTCCTTTCCTCCAGAACCTTCCCCTGGGCCCTGGGGAAGAGAGTTGGGAGACATGCAGAGGATGAAATAAGGTCCCTGCCCTTGGTACCCTGCCCCCTTGCCCCAACCAGTCACACACTGGGGACAATGACACCCATCCATGGACCCTCATGGTGTTTCCTCTGGGAAGGAGGCAAGAGACATGGGCTCACTCCTGGCTCTGCTAGGCCTGTGGCTGGTCTGAGCCTCAGTTTCCTCATCTGTAAAGCGATAATGAGGATTCATCCCTCCTCACCAGGCTGCTGTGAGGGTCCAATGATGTAGGGGAGGCCAGAGGGCTTGTCACCAATGAGGTGCTGTATGGATGGAGCAGGTAGGACACTGCTGGGAATGCAAACTCTCAGGCTGTCCCCAGGCAGAATGGGGCCCTTGGGGACCTAAAGTTCTAGAAACCCCCATACGGTCTGAATC
The DNA here is from genome assembly GCF_057876585.1 of Rhinolophus sinicus. NCBI lineage: Eukaryota > Metazoa > Chordata > Mammalia > Chiroptera > Rhinolophidae > Rhinolophus > Rhinolophus sinicus. The sequence goes on along the minus strand of NC_142517.1, from coordinate 196,302,399 downwards.
TTCTGCTAGAGCAAATTCAGGCCAGCTGCTCAGAATGCTGGAGCTGCCAAACTTTGAGTAACCCGGGACCCCTGCCAACCAGGGTGACCCCCCTGGGGCTGATTTGCAGTGCAAATGGACTCTTAGCTGTTCCAGGTTCTCTTGGCTCTCAAGTACCTATGCTCCAGGTCCCCAAACCCTTGCCCCCAAGTCCATAAGTCTCCCCCCTAATTGTCTCCTTGTCTAGTGTGGCATTGTATGGAAGGGATGTTAGCAATCAAAACGTGTACCCGTTGTTTTACAGGAGAGGCTGTCCAGCCCAGGAAAGTGAAATGATTTGTCCATGATTCCACTGTCCTCTACTCACTCCTTTCCTCTTTCATAGTTTCTTCAGAATGCTGCTTATATGGATCTGTAGCCCAGCAGGTATCTGTCCTTCCCTGGCCCCCGGGCAATTCCCAGCCTGGTTTTCCCTCATCAGCCAGTCTGTGGCCACGTGACCTCTGCTGTCACCTGTATCCACTGGATGGCTAACTCCCACAGTGTACTTGGGCCTTGGACCCAGTCCGGAGCTTATGGGACATGGTTCCATGATCGCCCCTTCTAGCTGGCAAATCCCCTTCCATGTGTGAGATGTGACTCGTCAGTCCTCTGAGGGTGGGCAAGGAGTTCTTAGACGAGGAGCTGGCAGGACCCTGGGTCTGGGCGCCTCGGCCTCACTCCTGGCTCTCTTGCATCCCGTCCCTCTCGTCCCTCCAGCCCCCTCAAGCCTCCAGGCTGTTTCTGAGGTTTGGAACCAGCGGAGAGTTTCCCCCGACCCTATATTTTCTTCTCCCACTTCTCTTTGCTTGAAACCATTTGTAAGCGAAAAACCATTTGGGGTGTTGTGTTTATTTTTTCCTAGTTCCACGGGAAATTACTCAGAATGTATAAGTATGTGTTTTCCTTAGAAAATAGATTCCTTTACATTTTGGCTTTGTGGTTCCCAAGGCGAGTGGGACCCGCAGAAACCCAGGCTGCCAAGAGGGCTCCCCATCCAGGAGTCCTCTCGGCCTCAGAATTATACCCTTTCTCTTCTCGGCCAGCCCCCCCACCCCAGCCCCCTTTTGGGCCCCTCAGCTTCTCAAGCTTCACAAGAATTCAGCCTGGGTGGGCCAGACATCTCTCCACAGATTGTCCCTGCTTCCTCAACTCCAATGCTAACAGACTTCTTGCCTGAAAGACTTTGATCGTTGTCCTGGGGGCCGCTGGGAGGCCCTATAGACCGCCTGGCACCCTCTCCTCAGCCCTCAATGCCCCCCACATTAAAGTCAGGCCTGGTAAGCCCCCCAAGGAAGCCCAGCTCAGAGCTCTCAGTGACAGGACTGAAAGAAAGGGTACAGGGTGATGGTGAGCTGGCAGGGACACAGGACGAAGTCCGGAGACCCTGTTACTCATGCCCTAGGAGAGGAAGGCCAGTGCTGACCTGCCAGGGCACCATATACATGCCTGCAATCAACAGCTGGATGACCCACTTGGGGAAAATCGCAGGTTGGACCAGGCACGGTGCCGGACCTTGCGGGCCGGATGTGCGGAAGCTATGATGCCCCTTTCATTACCTCCTAATTCCACCCTTCTGTTTTCACTTGCTCTGCTTCCTGCTAAATTCCCTTCCCAGGCTAAAAGTTTCCATCTCTGGGCTTGGCCCCAAAGTGAAATTCTTTGGAAACTTTCAGCTGAGCTCATTTAGCTATTGTTGAGTGGAAGAAGGTGGGTGGGGTAGACAATCTGGGTTCTGCTTATTTTTGATACTTCAAATGCAAGCCCGGTTGAGACCCAGAACTTTCCCCTTGGCTGCTTAGGGTCTCAGCTGGGGTGATGGAAGAAAGTGATGTAATGGAAACTGCCTAGGGTGTGTGTGTGGGGGTGGCACCCCTTGGATTCCAGCCCTGGCTAAGATGAGTCCTGCCCTGCTGCCTGCTGGTCAAGGTACTTTATCTCTACAAACCTATGCACTGATTTCTAAAGCTGGATCTTTTGAATAAACCGTTTCTAAGGTTCTTTACACACAGCCCCGTTGCTGGCTGGTCGAAGGTTTAATCTCATGATACATTTTTTTTTTTTTTTTTTAATGCGTTCTGTTTCCCTCCACATGTGGGCAGCCATGAGAAGGTTCTAGCTTCTGTGGAAGCCTGTGCAGCCCTGTCAGCCTCCAAATCATAATCAACCATGTGGCTGAACCACAGACATCTCAGGCTTGGTCTAATGGAAATCAGGCAGCTGGCCCAGAAGGAATGAGCCTCGTTCTGCCCACCCTTTCTCTCCTGTTTGTTTGGTTTTCCTTGTGTTCTGAGTCAGGGGTGAGCTGGTTGGGAGAAGGGTACGAAACTGAGAGCCTGAATCCATGCATGTTGTTTGGTTTGGGCAATTAAAAATAAAGCATTTGGTTGATTTTAGTCCAATAAAGTAATTTTTTTGAAAGACAGGTTGTTGGTCTGATTTAGCTGATTTTTAGTTTTACCCTAACATAAAAATGTAAAAAAAAAAAAAAGTCATTATAAAAAAAAAAGTTTGAAAAATGGGCTCTGTGAATTAAATTCCTGCTAGGAGGGTCTTCTGTAAGTGGGAGCTCGAAGGTGCACGTCAGATGAGTGGGAAGTGGCAGGAAAGGAAGAGGAGGGCAGAGGCCAGCGTGGGGTTTGCAGATCGCCAGAAAGTGCTGTGGCTTTGATATAATTTCTGAGACATACTTGTAGTTTCCAAAATGTGCAGGGAAAGAGGAAAGGGCTGCAAAGTCCCACTTTTCTAAAGACCTTAAAAGCAAGAATGTCCCCTGGTGTCCCTGAGGGTTCTTACGTAGCAGTCCTGCCTGGAGGCAGAGGGATGAATGAAATGACCTCTGGGGGGCATGTTGATGCAAACAAGGAGATGAACCAATCTACCTGGCTGACTACACAAGATTACGGCCCCCCAACTTGCTGGAGTGGAGGCCTTCACAAGCTGTCTCTCCCAGGGTGTGGGGGTGGGGGGACGGAGGTGTCTCCGTGCTTTCTTCTCTTGTCTTTCTCTCCAGTCCAGGATGGGGCATCTGTTTGGATTATTCCAGAGACCCCCCCACCCCACCCCGTCAGTGCTTTCTATGCCTTGTATGCTGAGCTGATGGGCACTGTGAAGCTGTGTCATTGCTATTCTTACACCACTTCCCCCTAAGATCATGGTCTTCCTTCGCCCTTGAGATTCTCATCTACCTTTTCACAAACAAGAGTTTGCATAGCAGCTTTGATGATATGAAGGACAGACCAAGGGGGAGATATTTGGGGATGGGCGGTGCCCCTGCACTCATTTACCTGGTGGGCACCTGCCTCTTTCCTGGCCCTGAAGTGGTCGTCGCTGGTCATCACAGTGAATTGGGCAGCTAGTATACGTGGGCAACGCAGATCTGCCCCCTGAGGATATCAGCTCGAGCAACTGAGGTTTTTGCCCAAAGTCACACCTTTGGTGCGATGCAAAGCAGTGATTGGAATTTAGATTTGTCTGATTCTAAGCCTATGATGCTAATCGCATGCTCAGCCACTTCTTGGAGCCAGTGGACAGTTACCCGTAATCCCCAGTGGTTCCTGATGCTTCTTGCTGTGTGCCTGGCCACTGCCAAGTGCTCTGCACCCCTCATTCAGTCTGCCATAGCTAGCTCCCAGATTTGTTGGACTTGACCTGCGCTGAGTACGTCCTCAGACCCGAGCAGTGTCTCCTGACGGGGTGGCAGACTCTGTAGGGCTTCTTGCCGTCGGGGCCCCAGTATGATTTGTGCAGGCCTGAGGCACTTTGCCCTCGCGGGCCTCTTCCTCCATAAAACATAGAAAGATTTTTATTTTATGACGACACTGGTATAAAGAAAAATATAATTCAGCTGGATTCATGATTATATATTTATTTGTATTACAGTGGAACCTCAGTTTTCAAACATAATCCGTTCTGGAATACCGGTTGAGTCTGAAACGTTCAAAAACTGAGGCACGGTTTCCCTATAGAAAGTAATGCAAAATGGATAAATCCGTTCCAGACCTTTCAAATCAACCCCTAAAACTGCAAATTTAGCATAAATTTTATTATCTAATGATACCATAGATCCATAAAATTTATGCGTTCGTAAACCGAGGTACTACTGTATATTGATTTTTGTCTTATGATTTTTAAAGAAACTAAAAACTATTTCTGAGGGCCCCTCCTAAGTGTGGGCCCTCGGCACAGAGCTGAATGGAGAAGTGGGCCCATTGCTGTAAGTGATGGTGGCCCTGACAGCCTTGTCTGGGACTCCAGGGCTCTGAGCACTGCCCTGGGCCCAGCTGCCCCTGCTGTCACCTGACAAGGAGCTAAACCCCACTACTTCAACCACCAGCTCCAAGGTTCCAGAAAACCAGGACTACCTCTGCCCTCTTCTTTCACTCTCTTCCCCAACTCTTGAAAGTCCTCCATGACTTGTAGATCACCACACGCCAAAGAGAGTGACGCCTTTAGGCTCTCTCAAAGACTATGTAGTCCCCCTCCCCTCTCCCAGCACAAATTCTTTTTTTAAAATTTTTTTATTTTTTATTTTTTTTTAGCACAAATTCTTGATTATTTTTTTAATTAAAAAAAATTTAGATTAAAAAACTTTTTTTCAATTACAGTTGACATTCAGTATTATGTTAGTTTCAGGTGTACTGCACAGTGGTCAGACATTTGTATGATTTACAAAGACAAGTTCTTTGATTTCATCTCCTTCTCTTCCTGCTTTGGAAATGGCTGACTGAACGGCAGTGACCTCAGCCGTTCACTGTGCTTCCCAGGAAATTCCTTTTCTCTGTCAGCGGAAGGTGGAAGCTCACATTTGCGGAAGCCTCCGCTGGGGTGAATCCTGTGGAAGTGGGACTGCTGTTCTGGGATCCCACCCTCTGCTTTGCAGGCTTGGGCCCTGAAGCAGTGGCCCCCAAGGCCAAGCATGGCCACCCCTCAAGCGTAGGTGTGTGCGTGCTGACAGAGTGGTCTGGGCCACTCTTGGGAGAAAGTCCGGACAGAGGCCCTCGCAGGTACCCAGAATGGGTTCAGAAGGAAGCACTGAGCTTGGGGCTGACATGTTCCCTTTGCCCCTTGCATCCTTGTCTACTGGAGAACATCAAGGCCAGAGGAAAAGCAGATTAGGGCCTTTAAGAATGGTTCAGGGCGAGTGTTGCAGATTCTGAGGGTGATACTGTCCCCAGCTTCTGCTGGGCTACTCACCGATGGGTATATATTTAGATTTGCTGACTCAGCTTATAAGGGTTTTGGTCCTGTCTGAAAAGAAGTGAGCTGCTATTAGAAAACATGGCAGTGGTGGCCCTTTGTTACACATGACCGGCTCCCACATGTTGGAAGCAAACAGAACTCTTTATTAAAACCATTTGTGAGTAAACTGGAGTCTTAAAAAGCAAGTTAACCAAAGGACCCATTCCTCAGTATGATGAGGTAGCTGTCCTCTAATTCTGATGGCAGGTGGAGAATGTCGATACTTTCATAATTAGAGCTTCAGTAGGATGTTTCTTGGGACAGACTCACCGAAGTCCAACTCTACCGAGTACGAATAACTTCCAACTTTCACACCAACCCTTCTTACTCTCTAAATTGAGAAAAACATCGTGAGTGCAGTGCTGAGTGGTGGACTTTGTTGCTTTTTAACCCATCACTGAATGATTGGAATCAGGGACATCCCTTGGCCTGTCATTCTAACACGCTCATCGCCAGTCTGAATTTTAAGCCTCCGCATCGTCCCCCCATACGAACGCAAAATGGGGAGAATATCAAACTTGGTGTTCGGCTCTTTTTCTCTGGAGGAATTGCTTTCCAGTCTACGAAACCAATGAAGTCAACTGTAGTTACTGAGGACTCCCCTTTGCCAGGCACCTGGTTGGCATTTGCAATGGTGAATCAGACAAGTGTGGTCCTGGCCCCTGTGATGTTTACAAAACCTTTTTTTTTTTTTAAGGAGGGTGCAGCTCACAGTGGCCCATGCAGGGATCAAACTGGCAACCCCGGGGCTACCAGCACCACACTCTAGCCAACTGAGCTAAGCGGCCACCCCCAAAACCTATTTTTTTTAAAGAGTAAGAAAATCTTCAATCTCCTCACAAATCTCTCTGTTGCTCTATATTTAAATACAATGAAGCTTCTTTTTATGAGCCCTGTTTTCCCTTAGCAATAACTGGTGTGACAATTTCTCAGAGACCTCTGTCTGAAAGGAGGATTGTCCCGACGACCAAATCCTTTAAGCAACTGAGAGACTGACAGTATCTAAGAATCTGGACAAACGGGCTTGGCCACCAACTCACTGTGTCACTTGGAGAAAGTCATTTACTATAGTGCGGGAGAACTGACCTAGGTGATTCTCAATCTCCCCTTCAACCCTGACATTCTATGGCTAACACTTTTAAAATAGACAGCAAACGGTGTTTTAAGCACAGGCCCTAAGCAACTTCACCGTGCTCACCTTGTGCTGCCTTGCGCCAGAGGTAGGCTGACCTCTCTCTGTCAGCCGTCTCTGTCCGATCTTCATCGTCTAGCATCCTTGAAATGCTTTGGAAAACACAGGCGGGATGGGTTCCAGCTGCCGTTGGCCCCTGGGACTCGCCAGACCCCTCTGGAGAACCAAACCCAAAGCTTTCGTGATGATGACCACTTGTTCTTACATCCGTTTTAGCATGCGTCATGCCACGGTGATCAATCTCTCCCCCACCAGATCTATTCATGGCACAAATATTTACTGAGAGCCTGGTAGTGCCAGGCATTGTTTTAGCACAGTAGGGAATTTGATAATCCTCCAACTGCATGGAGCTTGCATTCCAATGGGGAGGAGAAGGAGGAGAAATGCATAGCGCGCGCAGACACACACACGCACACACATGCACGCATACACACACACACACTGTGATGTCAGTGTGTGATAAGTGTATGAGGAATAGTAAAGCAGGTTAAGGGGACAGAGTGTGAAGCACGTGATCTCAGAGGCCTTTCTGAGGAGCTGACTCAGAGCAGAGACCTGAAAGAAGTGAGGGCACAGGCCAAGTAATATCTGGGGGAAGAGTGGTTCATGGAAAGGGGTTGTTAGCAGGAGCAAAGGCCCTGAGGTGGGACTTGCTGGACGGGCTCTAGGAACAGCAAAATGGCCAATGCGGCTGAAACGGGGGTGAGCGAAGGGGAGAATGGTAGGTAGGACTAGAAGCCAGATCCTATAGGGCTTTTGGTTGAAGTGTGATGGAAAGCCTTTGGAGGGGTTTGAAGAAGGCGACAAGACAAATATGATCTGATTTGGGTTTTAAAAGGACTCTCTGGCTGCTGTGTAAACAAGAGACTGCTGTGAGGCAGAGATTGCAAAGCAGGGAGGAGTTAGGAGGAGTTAGGAGACCCGTGGGGACATGAGGATGGCTCGGTCAGGGGGAGGAGGTGCTCAGTGCTTGCCTTCAGGATCGACAGGTATGGGCACCGACCAGATATCTGTCACCTGCAATGGTATCTGACACGGAGCAGGTGGAAAGAGTAAGAGCGAGCCTCTCTCTGAGCCTGTCTCTGCACCTCCCATGCCTCTCTTATTTGTGCCTTATGTGTATGTAACAGAAATGGTGTCGATTCATCCTTTTGTTGTTCAACCTGGCAGCTCCTATTCCTACACCTATTGCTTTGTCCCTGCAGGGCCCTTCCTTCTGGGAACCGTGCTTCCTTCTTTTGGGATCTGTCCCCTCCTCCCTACTGCCTTAAAATGTCTGCATGGCCTCAGATTGGCTGGCCTTCCCTCTCTCCAAAGCCCACAAGTCTTGCTCACAGAGACCCTCACATACTGCAGCCACAGTTACAGCTACTGCCAGCCATCCCCAAGCTTGGATTGAGTTCTGGGCTTCACCATGGCCTCCATCACTCCTGCTGTGGTGGACCTGACCTGATCTGACCCCCATTCTTGGGAGAACAGGAGAGAGGAGGGATCCAGAAGACGGTTTTCTCCCTTCCTCCCTCTGATGGGATGTTCTTATGTAAAATGATTATGCCTACCTGTGTCCAGCCATCCTGTGTGAAACGGGAAGCTGGCCATGGCCTTTTGTGAAGCTGCAGACAACTTGGTAACGCACTTCCTTTCCTTGCCTGCCTCACTTTCCTTTCCTTCCGCTCTCATTGCCTTGAGACTGTGCCTCCCAATAAGCCTGATCACTCAAGGTGTACCTCAGGTCTTATTTTCTCAGGTGGCCCCAAACATGTGGTGTAACTAGTTCCCAGAGCCTTGGCCATGGGGTGGGCACATGTCCCCAGCTAGGTCAGTAAAAGTCCTTACCTGGTATCTTGATTGGGACAAAAGTAGCACCAATGGTTCTCTCTGGCGTTGAACTTGGTGATATGAGTCTGAGAGCTACTGGGGGCCTTTCCTGACACATGGAGGAAACCTATCTGGCCAGCAGGGAGAAGCAGAGATGAGCAATAAGAGAATTCTGGATCCATTTGCTCCTAAGACCCAGCTGCATCCCTGCCCTGCCTGCTGTTCCGTTGCCTACTGTGAGGCAATGCACTCCTTCTCTTTCTTGGTTGATTTTCATTGGATTTCTGTCATTTGCTTTATCAGTCAGTGTCCAGAGAGAAAACGGAATCCACTCTGAGTATTTTGCATAGGGAGAATTGAACACAAGGAACTGGCTACACAGAGATGGGAGAGGAAGTTCCTCTAGGGCTGGAGGGATAAAGGGGTGGCATTCTTGGCAGCCAGAACAGGGCCACCTGGCAGAAGCTGAAACCATGGGCAGCCCCTGTGATGGCAGTTGGAGGCTGCCATTTCTGGAGATGCTACCCAGAGCAGAGAGGGCAGAGATAGCATGGTCTCTCTCTTCCTTCTACCTCAGCCTTCTTTCAGCCTCCATGTCAAAGTTATTCCCAGGTCAGGGGACAAGGGAGCCTGGGAACTGTAGTTTTCCGCATTGTATTGCAGAGCAGAGCGCAGCGGGGCACACAGGAAAATGACCGACACACTGGTGTCGAAGAGTCAGTTTATGCCATTGTGTCTGTTTTTGACTGTGAACCCCAGAGAGCCAAGAATCCCTGTCTGTGGTAGAGCACTGTGTCATACTCCAAAGTTCCTCACAAAGGACTGGAGATGCCAGCGATTATGTCAGCCATCCCTGAGAAGTCCGGCTTCCCATGAGGAATGAATTGATCCTCTCCACACATATCTTAATGCCTTTATGGCCACATGGGGCATCCACCGGAAGTTGAGTTCATTATTTAGGGACTCAGTGGAACCACAGAGAAGACCAGGTATAAGCTCAGAATTGCCCCAGCTAATAATCTCCTTCCAGCACAGCTATAGTAAGAGCCTACTGAATTCCAGCTCGGAGGCTGACCAGAGCTGTGGGAGCTATGCTGGCTGCATCTGGACGTTTTCTGCAGTGTCCAGTCTAAATCCTTTCCCTGGATCATCAGGTCACCTTGGGAGACCTGGGATGTGATTGCCCCCAGCGATCTAGAAGATAATTCAGGATCGTGAAAAAAGGAAAAAGAAATGTTTTTGAATTTGAAATGAGTGTGGACTTTGTGACTTCTGAGGATGTGGCAAGAGAGGGCAGGGAGGGGGTTCCTGTGAGGGATTTTCAGACTCCGGAGTGACCGGAATGACTAACTGGAGGCTGTCCAGGCAGTGGGGTTTGAGGTCCCGTTGTACTCAGCAAAGAGGTTCCTGGGAAACTAATGGGGACAATTTGGGGTTTTGCAGATCGTCTGAACCGAGGTTGTTTCACATATGTTACAGGGCATGCAGCTCTCTATACGTCTATATTTTAAAGTAAATAAAGGCTCTCTGAGCAAACCACATGGTATTGGATGCACTCAGATTCCAGTTCTGAAGCCTCTGCTTTCTGGCTTTACAGGAGCCTGTGGTGACCAGTCCGGGCTGGGAGTCCGGGTTGCTGGGTCAGCTTCTGGCTCCGGCTGATGAGTCACTATAGCTCTAGTGGACAGGCAGCCTGCCGCTCCTCGGCCTCAGTTTTGCCTGTCTGTGAAACAGGCAGACGGGCTGGGTCATTGAGTGTTGTGAGAAGAGAGGAGATTTTAGCTCGGTGTGTGCCCCACCGCCAATTTCATGTGTTGAAGTCCTAACCCCCAGTAACTCAGAATATGACCTTATTAAGAAATGGGATCTTTACAGAGGTAATGACATTAAAGTGAGGTCATTATGGTGAGCCCTAATCCAACACGACTGCTATCCTTATAAAAAGGGGAAATTTGGATATAGAGACACACATAGAGAGAAGATGATGTGAAGATGGCCTCCTGCAAGTGAAGGGGAGAGGCCTGGAATAGATGCTTCTCTCATGGCTCTCAGAAGGAACCAACCCTGCCAACACCTTGGATTTAGACTTCTAGCCTTCAGCCCAAGCAAATTAATATACTCGGCCTCCTGTCTCTTCTCACTGTGGAGGTGTCAGGAGAATTCTTATTCCTTTTTACTCCTCCCTCTCTTTTTTAAAGAAGATTTTTATTAAAATATAGCTAACATAAAATATTATATTAGTTTCATATGTACACCATGGTTATTTAACATTTACACCTAAAGAAGTGATCACCATGATAATCCAACAACCATCTGACACCGTACCATGCTGTAACAATATCACTGACTATATTCCCTATGCTGTACATTACATCCCCATGACTTATCTGTTTTATCCCTGGAAACTTGAACCTCTTATTTCCCTTCACCTCCCCCTCCGTTTTGAATTTTTCAATTACAGTTGACATTCAACATTATTTTATATTAATTTCTTGTGTACACCATAGTGGTTAGACATTTATGTAATTTAAGAGGTGAGCCCCCCTGACTAATCTAGTACCCACCTAATGCTATACATAGTTATTACCATTATTGACTATGTTCCCAATGTTTTAATTTATATCCCCATGGCTACTTTGTAACAACCAATTTGTACTTCTTAACCCCTTCCCCCTTTTCACCCCCTCCCCCAAATCCTTTCCCCATCTGGCAACCATCAATATGTTCTTTGTATCTATGAGTTTTTTTCTGTTTTGTTTGTTTGTTTATTTCCTTTGGATTCCACATTTAAGAAAAATCACATTGCATCTGTTTTTCTCTGTTTGACATACTCCACTCAGCACAATGCCCTACAGGTCCATCCATACCACAGTGGATGGCAAGCCTCCACATCTTGACCATTGTAAACAATGCTGCAATGAACATATGGATGGATGCACATGTCTTCTCAAAGTAGCACTTTGGGTTTCTTTGGATAAATACCCAGAAGTGGATGACTAGGTCCTTCTTTGTTTGTTGTCATAAGCTTTGTTTAAAGTCTATTTTCTCTGGTATAAGTATTACTACCCAAACTTTTTTTGTTTGTTTCCATTTTCATATCTTTTCCCATCTTTTTATTTGCAGTCTGTGTGTGCCTCTAACTGAAGTGAGTCTCTTGTAAGCAGAATATATAAGGGTCTTTTTTTCTTATCCATTCAGCCAAGCTATCTTTTGATTGGAGCATTTAATCCATTTGCCTTTAAAGTAATTGTTGATAGATATGTAGTTATCATTTTATTATACATATTTTGATTTTTTTTTTCATCTTAAAGAAGTCCCTCTAAGATTCCTTGTAATACTGGATTGCTGGTCATGAACTCCTTTAGCTTTTTCTTGCCTGGGAAACTTTTTATCTGTCCTTCAATTCTAAATGATAGCTTTGCTGAGTAGAGTAATCTTGGTTGTAGGTCTTACTCTACATCACTTTGATTATTTCATGCCAATCCCTTCTAGCCTGCAAAATTTCTGTTGAGAAAACAGCTGGCAATCTTATGGGATCTCCCTTTAGGTAACTAACTGCTTTACTCTTGCTGCTTTTAGGATTTTCTCTTTGTCTTTAACCTTTGGCATTTTAATTATAATGTGTCTAGGTGTGGGCCTCCTTGGGTTCATCCTGTTTGGGACTCTCTGCACTTCTTGGGCTTACATGTCTATTTCCTTCACCAGGTTAGGGAAGTTTTCCATCATTATTTCTTCAAATAGGTTTTCAATTCCTTGTGCTCTCTCTTCTCCTTCTGGTACCCCTATGATGCAAATGTTGGTATGCTTGATGTTGTCCTAGAGGCCACTTAAATTATCTTCATTCTTTTGGATTAATTTTCCTTTTTGCCGTTCTGTTTGGGTGTTTTCTGCTATCTTATTTTTTAAATCATGATTCAATCCTCTGCTTCATCTAATCTACTGTTGATTCCCTCTAATGTATTCTTCATTTCAGTTATCGTATTCCTCACTTCAGACTGGTTCTTTCTTATGGTTTCTATGTTCTTTTTTTTTTATGTTTCCTATCTCTTTGTTGACATTCTCCCTGAGATCATTGAGCATCTATGTAACCAGTGTTTGGAACTCTGCATCTGGTAGATTGCTTGTCTCCATTTTGTTTAGTTCTTTTTCTGGAGTTTTGTTCTGTTCTTTTATTTGGGACATGTTTCTTTGTCTCCCCATTTTTGCTGTCTCCCTGTGTTTGTTCCTATGTATTAGGTAGGACTACTATATTTCCTGGTCTTAGTAGAATGGTCTTATGTAGTAGGTGTCCAATGGAACCAAGTGGTGCAGTCTCCCTGGTCACCAAGCCGGGTGCTCCAGGAGTGTCCCTTGGGTTTGTTTTGTGTGACCTCCTGTTGTAGTTGAGTCTTAGTTGCTGTTTTCATGTTAGTAGGAGGGATTGATCCTCAGGCTGATTGGTTGTGAAGACTGGCTGTGACTACTATGGAGGAGCTGTGGTGCAGGGGCTGACCCTAAAGAGCAGGATTCACTTTAGCAGGGCTCTGGTTCCTGCCCAGTCTGCCCTTTGGGTGTGTCGTCCTTGGAGGCGGTTGGGTGATGCTCTGGCTTGGTCTGAAGCTGGCCATGGGTGTGTCAACCCTGTGGCCACCTTGCATTAGCCACAAAGCAATCCACAGATTGCTACTACTTGTGCTAGGCTTGGAGGTGCCTCAAGAGGCCAAGCCACGAACTGAGGCCAGCTGCCACTAGTGCCAGGCTTGGGGCTGCTCAGCAAGATGTATAGGACATGCCAAAGCCAGATACTGAATTTCTGGGTTTTGTGAACCTTTGAGAAATTTTAGTGAAGTCCGCAGCATGAGCCAAGACAAGCTGTTTATACAGAAAAGCCACTGGGATCAGCTTGGGTGTGCCCAAATGTTGGGTGGGATGGGGGTCTCAGGGAATCAGGGTGAATGAATGGTGTTAGCTAGACTGATGGAGACTCAAATATGGTAGCTACTAGCCCCTGCATATCAGGAGGGGGAGGGCTCAACGAAGAAACAATGGCTACCTCCAGCTCCTCCAGCTGGGAGAAAGCTGCCCCTCCAGCCCTCACTCTGAAGCCAGACAACTCAGTTCCTCCCAGTATGTCCCTGGGTGCCTTTCGAGCTGCTGCTCCAGCAGTGGAGCTCAGAGCAAGTGAGTCCATCAGTGAGTAAGTCCATGTACAGACCCTTTAAGAGGAATGCCTGGGATGGCAGCTGCCCCTGTCTCACTCAGCCACAATCTCTGCTGGTTTTCACAACCAGAAATTATTGGGGCTTCTCTCCCTGACAGTTGAATCCTTGTCTGGGGAGACGGATGGGCTGGCACCCCTTGCTTCTCAGGGGGTCCTCTGCAGCTGAGATATCCCTCCCGACTTTTAATGGTCATACATGGGTGTGGGACCAGTTTGTTCCATGTCTCTGCTCCTTTTATAAGTTTTAAGGTGGCTTCTTCTGTATGTCTTTAGTTATAGGACTTTGGTTCAGCTAGACTTAAGGTGATTCTCTGTGACGATTGTTCTGCAGTTTAGTTATAATTTTGATATGGTCGTGAGAGGATTGACGCACAGTTGTTACCTACTCTGCCATCTTGACTAGAAATCCCCCACCTCCCTCTCTTCCCCCCCACATCCACTCCTGTATCACCTTAACAAGCTCAGTTCAAAGTTCTATATTATTTTTATCTAAAAACTTTATTGTTACTTGTATGCTTTCAACTCTGCAAGCTTCTACATCCCCCTGGAGTATAAAAGGTAAAGAGCTCTTTGTTGTTGTCAAGGGTCAGTTAACAACTATTGCAAGTGCAGTAGGTGAAAGGTAGGTGAGCCACTGAGAAGGCCCGTCTGTCAGGGAGGAAGGTGAGATGATGGGGACCACTGGGAGAAAGAATGCCATCACCACTGCTTCCACAGAGATCTGGATGGGAAGGGGGCCACAGTCTCTGAGGCTTGACTAAAAGGCAGTTGTACTTAAAGACAGAGATGACCAATGAAATGACTCCCGGGAACCTTGAAGACTAATTCCCAAATCTGAGTACATCAGATTACCTGGAGAGCTTTGCAAATTGTTTAAATCCCCCTTTTATGTTAATTAAGATACAAAATGCTATAATGAACACCCTTGTACCTATAGCTATTGCTTAAACAGATAGAATTAGAAACACCTGTACCACTCTCATTTTCAACTTGGGAGCTTTAAAAATCATATAGATTTCCCGGCCCTACCATAGACTACTAAACCAGAATCAGCAGATATGGGCCCTGGGACTCTGCATTTCACAAATCCTCCAGGTGGTTCTGTGCACCCAGAGGAACAGGGAGCACCCATGGGTAGAGCCAACAAAACTACTGAGATTATGTTCTAAGAGCCCCCAGACTCTCTATCCAGGACCCAGCTCCACATACCCCACTGTCATGCATGCTGGTGCTGGCTTGTGGAGACAAGGTGGGGCATGGGGGACACTGGCGACCGAGGGGGACTCAGGAATCAGATGCTGCTGGTGACCAGAAGCTGGGTGAGCATTTGTGGAGAAGAGAGAAACCAGAGAGGGGAGAGGTCAGGGGAAATAACTCCCAGTGGGAATAAAATGGTAAACACCCCTGTATTAGGATCGGGTGAAATGAGAATCAGCCTTCTCTCACGGATTTCTGAAACGGGTTTCTCTTCCTGTTGGATAGTAGCTAATGGCTAACCTCCTTTCCCTCCCATTCTATTTTCAGCCCTGTCCCTCCTTCCCTAGTTATATAGTCATGGACAAATCATCTTGAATCCTAATTTTCACCTCTCAAAAGTAGAGCTAATGCTATCTTTCTTATAATATGTGATAACATGGTTATGAAAATCAAATTAGCTTATATTCATGCAAGGACTTTGAAACCATAAAGGATTCAATCCTACCAGTCCTTCGATATCAAGACGGAGTATCATCTCCTCTGTCACACCACCCTGGACCCCACCCTTCCCTGCTGGGCCAGAAATAATCACACTATGTTTCCTCTTTCTCTCAAGGATCACATCACAGTCTCCTTTACATTGTGATTATTTGCTTTCACATCTGTTTCGCTCACCAGAGTGTGAGCCAGTAAGGACAGGATAAACATTTCATTCGGGATTGTATCTCCAATGCCTGCCACAGCTAGGCGATTGGCAGATGTGTTTTGCATTAATGAATGAATACTTTAGGCCAGGGGTGTCCAAACTGCGGCCCGCAACCCATTTTTAATTGGCCTGCAGCAAATTCCAAAAATATATTTAGTTTACTTAAATAAACCAGGTGAGGCAATACGTACTTCACCTCGAGTGAGTGGCCTGGCTGTTTGTGTATTTTACCGCATATGGCCCTTGGTGAAAAATGTTGAAAAAAGTTTGGACACCCCTGCTTTAGACAGAGTATGACATTGATTAGTCTCCAGTGGCCCAAGCTGCAGAGCTATACCCTGGGTGGGTCCAGGCATCGGTGGAGACGGGACGCATGCAAGCTGAACCCTCAGGAGGCCCTGCTTCCAGTTGGGTTTTACCCAGTGCTATGGCTTCTCCTGCTTCAGCCAGCTCCCCACCAGTGCCTCTTGCATCTTAGTCTGCTGTGACTCCAGGGCAGTGGGCTTGACTTGTGTGTCCATTTCGGAAGGCAAACATGTAATTTTAGGTCATGCCCAGTGCCATTTGGAAGGAAGCTCAGGTTTCCCTAAGTGGAAACAGCATGCTCTGAAAGTAATTATGGGCTAGGAGGCTTGTTCTGGAGTGAGACCCAGCATTTATAAGCAAAGGTTACCCTTCCTGCATGGTGACAGGACAACATGGGGAGGACACAGTCAGTCCCAGTTAACCCCTATTGTGTCCCAGGAGAGCCTCCATATCTGCCAGGATTCTGGCCCTGAGTTCCCAGTGTACTCTCCAGGATCATTCTTTTCTATGTTAGGTCCTCAGGAAGAGAACATGACAGGCCCCTCATAAGGGGCTGTGAAACCTTGGACAATCATGTCCCTCTCGGTTTCTATATCATGAGAAGGTTGAGCTAGTTGGCCTCTGACCAGCATGCTAGTAAAAGTTTAACACTAGCTCTCTGGAAAAGAAGCCTTGATCTGTACTATTTGCTCATTTCCATGGTGTAAATACTCCCACCATGACAGATTTCAAGCTATGATGTTATGTTGTTAGATGTAGACTTGAGAAGAAATGCCATTCAACTGAAGAGAGCTGGTATAAGTCATGAGTGAGCCCAGCACACCACTGCTTCTAACTCTGGCACACAGGAAGTTCTACTGCTGTTGTCCAGCTGAATGTTAACCAACACTCCTCTGCTGTGCTTCTGTACAGGTGTGCCCCGGGCTAGCTACAAAATTTGCAGGCCCCAGTGCAAAATGAAAATGCAGGCCCCTTGTTCAAACTGCAGGAAACAAGTGTCATTAAAGCTACTAAAACATAAAACTTTCTCCTTTCCCCCATGGTCTCTCAAGGTGTTTTTTAATTTGCTACATAATGTAGTTCTAAGGAAATGACAATATAAAAATTAAATTATTAGCATGGATTTTACTGATATGTTATACAATGCCAATTTTGGATGAAGTTTTAAGCATTTAACCACTTGAACCACTGAAATGACAATCGTATTTTCCTTCCTTCCTTCCTTCCTTCCTTCCTTCCTTCCTTCCTTCCTTCCTTCCTTCCTTTCTTTCTTGAAAAAGATATTTATTAAAAATATTGATAACATACAATATTATATAAGTTTAAGGTATACAACATAGTTATTCAACATTTATGTACCTAAAGAAGTGATCACCATGATAAGTCCAGCAACCCTCTGACACCGTACTATGCTATCACAATATTATTGACTATACTCCCCATGCTGTACGTTACATCCCTATGACTTCCTTGTTTTATACCTGGAAATTTGGACCACTTATTGCTCTTCACCTTCCCCCCCCCTTTTAACTTTTTCAATTACAGTTGACGTTGAATATTATTTTATATTAATTTCAGGGGTACAGCATAGTGGTTAGACATTTATTTTTCTTTTTAGAATGTCTCTTTAGACAATTTTTTTCTTTTTGGTGTTCTGATTGGGTGTTTTATGCTACCTGGTCTTCCAAGTCACTGATTTGATCCTCTGCTTCATCTAGTCTGTTGGTGACTCCTTCTAGTTCATTCTACATTCCTATTATTATATAGTCTTCACTTCTGACTTGTTCTTTTTTATAGTTTCTACATTCTTTTTTATGCTTGCTATCTCTTTCTTGAAGTTCTCACTAAGGATACTCACTTTCTTGAAGGATACTCACTTTTCTGACCATTGTTTGTAACCATTGTTTTGAACTCTGTCTCTGGTAGGTTGCTCGTCTTCATTTCATTTAGTTCTTTTTCTGGAGTTTTCACCTGTTCTTTTATTTGGTATGTATTTCTTTGTTTCCTGATTTTGGCTGTCTCCCTGTGTTTGTTTCTATGTATGAGGTAGATCTGCCATGTCTCCCAGTCTTGGCTGGGTAGCCTTATGTAGTAGGTGCCCTGTGGGGCCCTGGCACAGTCTCCCTGGTCACTTGTTTTGGGTGCACCAGGAGTGTCCCTTGCGTGGGTTGTGTGTGCCCTCCTGTTATAGTTGAGCCTTAGTAGCTATTAGCACATCAGTGAGTGGGATTGACCCTCAGGCTGACTGGCTGTGGGGTTTGGCCACATCTACAGCTAATGGGCTGCTGTGCAAGGGGCTCACCTCGCTGAGTGGGATTTGACCCAGCAGGCTCTTGTGCCTGTTGAGACCACCCTTTGTGTGTGTGGCTTGTGGGGCTAATTGGGTGGTGCTCGGCTGTGGTCTGAAGTCAACCTTCAGGTATATTGGTTCTGGAGCCTCTTGGGAGGAGCTCTGGTGCAGGCCCAGGTCATCTACTGCCTGTGACTAGCCGGGGACAACCTGGTAGGGTCTACAAAGTGGTCTGCAGTTATTCACTGCCTGTGCTAAACCTGGAGGCACACAGGAGAGACCACACTGCAAACCTAGAAGGCTGACACCAGTAGTGGGCCTGGGATAGCTGTGCAGAAAGCCAGGATACCCTGAGTCCTGCTGCCACCTGCCAGCTCTCTTAAAGTTCAGCTGCTGATAAAGCCTCATGCGGTATGCAAGTTGGTTGAGGCAGCGTCTCAGGGAGTCACTACAGTGGGAAGCATTGTAGTCATCAGGTTAATGTAGACTCTGGTTTGGTGCCAGTGCTGAGCCTGGAGCGATTCACTAAAAATCTTAGAGAATACCGAGGCCGGTCATCGTCCACCTATTCCTACAGTTTTCCAAGAAAGAGTGCAATGAGTGTGGGGCTGGCTGCTCATGGAGAAAGTGCCTTTGGTATTGGGGGAGTTGTATGGGGCAGGGTCCTAGTGAGTCAGCAGGGTAGAGCCCCAGAGCTCACTCCACCAATCAGATTCAGATTTGGCTGTAAGTGTAGGAGGAGGGCTCAACACATTAAAGATGGCAGCCATCTGCCAGCTGCATGGGATAAGGACCCCTCACAGGGAAAACAGGACTGTTCTCCAGCCCTGGCCTCAAAGCCACACACCTCAGTCTGTTCCCCATATGCCTCGGACACCCTCCGAGTCACTGTCCCTCTGCCAGGGCCCAAGGTGAGTGCCTGTGAGTGAGCAAATCTGTGTGCAGGCCTTTCAAGTGACATCTGGTTTTCCCGCAGCCTTCTATCCCCCCTGGATGGCTAAAATCCCCACTGATTTTCACAGTCAGATGTTGTGGGGGCTACTCTTTCTGGCACCAGTACTCCAGGCTGAGGAACCTGGAGTGGGGCTGGGGTCCTTTGCTCTTCTGGGGATAACCTATGCGGTCTAGGTATCCCTTACAATTTTCATCCACCACATGGAGGTTTGGGACTAGCCTGTTTCACGTCTCTGCTCCTTCTATAAGTCTTGATGTGGCTTCTTCTTTGTATCCTTAGTTATAAACTTCTGTTCAGCCAGACTTCAGATGGTTCTCCAGGTTGACTGTTGTATAATTTAGTTGCAATTTTAATGTTCTCATGGAAGGAAACTGGCAAAGTGTTTATTATCTACTCTGCCATGTTTGGTCTCCTCAACACAATCGTATTTCATAGCTCACACATGAATAGTGGAAACTCTCACAAAATGAACTCTACTCTTTTTATTTCACTTCTTGGTGTGTACACATTCTACCAGCTGCCCCACCTTCAGCTTACTGATCAGGAAGGAAAGACTGAAAGGAAAGAGATCTATGAATTGTTCAGTCCTCCCTTTGCCTTGGTTGTTCATGTTTCCCAGAAGCCATTTCCTTCTTTCTGTGTTCAAAGTAAGTTCGGGTTTGAATGGAAAATGTAGCTTGTCGAAGCTGTCGGCTCTCACATTACTTAGTCATAGACACAACAAGCTTACCTGGAACTCAGTTTGAGTTTTGCTGAACTGCCATGTGCCATGGATCAGCTGGAATTCTATCCTCATAGGAATGGAAAGTGTTATATGCAAATGGAGAAGCAAAGAATGGTGGACAAGTGCAATGACCATATGTGCTGTGCTCAGGTGCACACCCCAGTGTCCCACTGGGCTTTACTTACAAAACACAAACATGCAGTTATTCAGAATTTCCAGTTGGTGACAAGTAGAGCATCAAACCCAACATGGGGCCCTTCTGAACTCAGAGACCCCATGCTCTTGCACAGGAGTTGGACTAGGGTGTACCATTGCTTATGTCTGGAGTCCCAGACTTACTGGTGAGATTCTGATGCAGTAGGGGGTGGGAGTGAGAGCAACACTTGGAAATCCCTGTCTTACAACCAACTCGTGTTTCTATGGCAGAGGGTCAACCCATCTCAATTTGAGAAGCACTGCTGCAAAGACAGTAAACTTTGAAAGGAGAGAGAGACCATAGGTATAGCAGAGAGCTAGGGCATAGTAAATATTTATTAAATGAATGAATGAATGAATGAATGAATGAATGAAAGAAGATTTGAGAAAACTGGAGTCATTCAGGAGAGGCTTTAGGAAGGGGTGAAGTTTGAACTTTTAATACAGTCTTGTGTACTCTATCCCTTCCCACATTTTAAATGAATCCCCAGCACTTGTCCCAGGGCTGGGAGCAAGGGGGTGCAGTTGAATGACTAAGGTAAGAGAGAGATTCCCTCCAGGCCCAAGGACTCATGGTGAGTTGAGGGCAGAGGGGGATGAGATCTCAGAGTTCTCTCCTAGTCATGCTGGCTCCCATAGAGTCTCTCTGCATGAGACTCCTTCTGCAAACAAATCCAGCCATTCAGGAGCTCTTAGGTGTGGGGAAGGGGAGGTGTTGGGGAGGGTGACATGGGAAGCTTCAGAGCCTAAGGGTGGAGCAGAGTTTGAGGAGGGGGAACCACGTTTCAGCTCTGGCTCCCCTTCAAGGTCTTCGGAGAAGTGTTCCCAGCTGCCTTCATCACCTGTTCCCATATCTTATGAGGGAAAGTCAGGAGCTAAATCCCCATGGATTTGGCTGTCTGGGGCACAGAAATACCACCTGAGTCAAATGCCTGCTCCCTGCCTTCCAGCTGGAAGGCTCTACTCCTTTCTCAGAACTCCCAGAGCCTTGATCTGTGCCTCAGCTTCTAAGACACTTGCTGCAGCCAACCTTGTGACTTGGGCAGTGTTTGTTCTCCGGGTAAGTAGGGCCTGAATGATTTATCTGTGTGGATCTTTCTGCACTCCAATCCCAAGCACTTATTTAGCACTGAGCTGCTGGCTGTAGCTTGCTACACACATAGGTAGAAAGAAGATCAGAAGGTCTGTGTCCTGTGCTTCTAATGTGAGGCGGGTGGGCTTCTGGGCTTGTGGGGCTCTCCCTGTGAAGGGTGGCATTCATCAGGGTCTCATGGTGCAGCACCAACACATGCCCACAGGTGCCACGGCAGGGAGGCCAGGCGTGATCCTTAGCACGTCAGCTGTTTTCTGAGCTGTGCTGAAAGAGGCTCGTGGAAGGGCACATCTTGTCCCTGTGGCTTTCGATATGGGAAGGGACCCAGTCTCAACAAAGAGTGGAGGAGAGAGTACAGGAACAGAGCCCATGATGAAACTGGAGCTCTTGGCAGGGGTTACCTGCCATGCAACCAGCTGAGTCCAATTTCATTATCTGTCAAATGAGAACAATAATTAGACAACAGAAGAAGGATATATAGAGGATCTGGTGGCTTCCTGTGTCCACTTTTAGCATCCACATGCCTCGGGTCTCCTGATTCCTCATTCTACCCCCTCCTCCAGGAGAACCCGTCCAGCAAACCTCAAATAGCCAGACTCTTCCATTCCTATTATTTAGTGGGCACTTACTGTGTACCCGTCACTTTACTAAGTTCTTTGTATGTCTTAACCCATTTAATCGTCATGACAACCTAGTGAGGTAGGCATTCCTATCATCCTCATTCTCTGAGTAAGCTGAGGCTCAGAGAGGCAAAGTAACTTGCCTGAGGTTGCACAGCTAGGAAGCTGAAGAGCTGGATCGAAAGTAGGTTTATCTAACATCATGGTTGGTGATCTTTACCACCACACTCCACCAGCTTCCTGAATTCCCATCTCAAATTCTGGAGCAGCAGATCCCTACTGGTGCCTGACTGGTTGATTTTAAAGCTGTTTAGAGATAAGGGGTCTGACACTCAATATCCTATCTTTGGTATTTTAACTGACCTCTTGGGCTTGTGGCCTTACTGTAGGGGAGAGAGCCTGTAATGCTGAAATTATATCCCCGGGGCTCTTGCTGTGAGATCAACCCTCCATTCTTTGTATTTTCTCCTTGGAGAAGCCCAACCCCTCTTTATCTCCCATCTCTGGGACCCCAAGCTCTATGCAGCAGGTCTGAAGGCAGTGAAACGTAGGTGGTACGTGTTTTCCTGTGATCTTGGGTTCCCAGCACAGTTGCTGTCTGAGATTTATTAGGTTGGTGCAAAAGTAATCGCGGTTTTTTTCAGTTTAAACCTTATAAACCGCAATTACTTTTGCACCAACCTAATATTTAAACTGCCTGTTGGCCCTGGGGGCATAGCCAAGTTGAACAAAAGGCATTCACTTTGGCTTCCAAATCCATGGAATCTTCTGGCCCCTTTTGTCATCAGATTCTTATCCTCTCCCAGCTGATGAGTGAGTAAAGGCAGAGGGGGTTCAGTCTCTGTGGCTGGTAGTGCTTGAGACGCTTGGGTCTTGGGGCTCCCCATGGACAACCTCACAGAACAGCTACCCCTGGCTCCAAAGAGCTGGTGAAAGTAATGGCCTCTGTGAGGCACTACCTAGAGACGATGCTTCCTTCCCCTCACTTTGCTGGTCAGCCCCGTGGGCGGCCGTGTGAACCACTAGCCTGCAGCTCCAACTGGGGACTCGCTGTGTCATACTGACTAGATCTCCTGAGTTTGGGGCCTGGGTTTTCTCATCTATAAGGAGGGGATAATGTGTTCATTCTACTTACTCCCACAGGGGTACTGTGAAAATCCTTGTGAGATAAGAAACACATGTCGTGAGTGGGAAATGCTTTAAACATATATGAACATAAATGAGGTAGCCATTGGCTACAGAATCATGATTTAGACTGTGAAGTGGTCATTTGAGGGCTTCTACTCAATGGAAAAGGCAGTTTAATAAAAATATATTGAAAATCATTATTAGGTTATTAGTAGAAACTGGAAAGATCATGGTACAGGGTAGTTAAGAAAAACAACCCACTCACACATCATATTTGGCCTATGTTATATTTATGCTTCTATTGTAAAGAATAACAACCTATATTTTTAGCCTAGTAAGGTATTATGCCTCAATAAAATGCAAACTTTTATATGGGTTATGCAAAATAAAGAGTTGATGCAGTTCTGGTCACTGGTGGAAATTTACATACATTCTCATTTTCTCATGGATATTAATTAAATGGCCTTGGAGTGAAAGTCCTGTCAACTGGCTCCCTGTGAAAGCATGTGGAGAGGGAAAGAATGAACCTTGGGACCACTGGGGGGCTGGCTTGTGGCCAGCAGTATTCCTCAGGATATCCAGGTGAGAAACCCTTCGCTCCTGTACCATTTCTTTTTCTTTTGTTTTTAATTCAACAAATATTTATTGAGTGCCCACTATCTGCCAGACACTGTTTTTAGAAATAGCTTTATTGAGGTATACTTGACATATAATAAACTGTATGTATTTAAGATGTGCAATTTTGCAAGTTTTGACACAGGTCTGTACCTGTGAAACCATCTCCACCATCAAGGTCCGAACATGTCCGTATCCCCAAAAGTTTCTTTGTGGCCCTTTGTAGTCGTTCTCTTGATCTTGTCCCCATGCAATCGCTGATCTTCTTTGCATCTCTGTGGGTTAGTTTGCATTTCCTAGAACTTCATATGGATGGAATAATACATTATGTATACTCTTTTGTCGGGCTTCTTTCATCCAGCAGACTTATTTTGGGATTCATCTGTGTTGTAGGTCATGTCACTGGTTCGTTCCTTGTAGTTGCTGAGTAGTATACCATTGCATAGATATACCACACTTTATCCATCTACCTGTTGAAGGATTGTTTCAAGTTTTTGGCTATTACAAATTAGGCTGCCAAAAAAATTCACATGCAAGTCTTTGTATGGATATATATTTTTATTTCTCTTGTGTAAATGCCCAAGAGTGGAATGGCTGGATCATATGGTAGGTGTATATTTATTTATTTTTTTAAGAAACTGCCATTGGCAGCTTGTGGAAATCACATTTCCTTCACATTCTCACCAACACTTGATATGGTCGATCTTTTTAATTTTAGCCATTCTAATAGTTGTTGAACATCTCACAAGATATACTGAGGCATATTAGAAATTTTAAGAGTTTATTTGAGAAAAACTTGATTTGAATCGGGCAGCAGCAAGGTGGAAGCAGTTAGGAGCTCCACTTACAGGAGCTTGGGGACAGACTTTTATAGAGAAAAGGTGGAAGCAAAGTAAGGAAATTATTGATTGGCTGTAGCTTAAAGGCTAGTTGGCTGTTCATGATTAGATGCCCTTAGGTTTCAATGTTGTAAATTTGATGCATTTACAGGCTTAGATTTTTGTGTGCTTACATAGGCCGCCATTCACTAGAGTTACCTCAGTCTAATGGACTCCTTATTTAATCACTTTAACAGTGGTATATCATTGTGGTTTTAATTTGCACTTCCCTAATGACTAATGATGTTAAACTTCTTTTCATGTGCTTATTTTTCATCCATGTATCTTCTTTGGGGGAACTGCTTGTTCAAATCTTTTGTCTGCTTTATTTATTGGGTTGTTTATTTTCTTATTGAGTTTTGAGAATTCTCTCTATATATCTGTATGAAGTCCTTTATGATTCGCAAATATTTTCTCTGAGTGTGTGGCTTATCTTTTTCTTCTGATTTTGAAGAGCAGATGTTTTTAATTTTGATGAAGTTCAGTTTATCAATTTGTCCTTTTACCACTTGTACTTTTGGAATTGTATTCAGGAAATCATAATTTTTTTTCTATGTTTTCTGCATATGGTGTTATAGTTTTACATTTCACAATTAAGTCTATAATTTGTTTTGAGTTAATTTTTTTTATATGGTGCAGGGTACAGTTTCTGGTGCTCTTCATTCCTTTGTGAGATTCATTTTCCATCTGGTTTCATTTCCCTTTTACTTGATTGATTTTAACATTTCTTCTTGTGTGAATCTGTTGGTGATGGATTCTTCCAGCTTTTTACGCCTGAGAACATCTTCATTTCACCATTTTTAAAGAAAGATTTTCACTAGCTATAGAATTCCAGTTTTCTCTTTCAATACTTTAAAGATGTTGTTCGACTGCCTTCTCACTTAAACAGTTTTGGATGAAACATCTGTTCATATTTTGATCTTTGTTCCTTTGTTTATAATGTGTTTTTTTCTCTGACTGCTTTTAAGACCATCTCTTTATTACTGGTTTTGAGCAATTTAACTATGTGGTGTGATTTTCTTCATATTTATTTTGCTTGGCATTCATTGAGCTTCCTGGGGTTTGTGGGTGTACAGTTTTTATTAAATTGATTAAATTTTAACTAATATTTCTTCAAATATTTAAAAATATTTCTATGACTTCAAATTTTTTTTTAATATTTCAATTCTATGACTCCAATTATACAAACATATGAGGCTGCATGAAGTTGTCCCATAGCTCACTGATGCTCTGTTCATTTTTCTAAAATTCTCTTTTCTCTCTCTGTGTCCTTTGGTTAGGTTTTATTGCTATATCTTCAAGTCTACTAATCTTTTCTTTTGCAATGCCTGATTCCCCATTTATTTTAACTAGTGTATTTTTCATTTCAGACATTTTGGTTTTCATCTTCAGAAGTTTGATTTGGGTCTTTTAAAATATCTTGCATGTTTCCACTCAATTTTTTTTATTTATTTAAAGTTTGTTGGGATGACAACTGTTAGTAAAGTTACATAGATTTCAGGTGTACAATTCTGTATTACATCATCTATAAATCCCATTGTGTGTTCAGAAATCAACTATAATAATGCTTTCAATTTCCTCGTCTACTAATTTTAATATCTGTGTCAGTTCCAGATTGGTTTTGATAGATTGATTGGTCTTCTCTTTATGGGTAATATTTTCCTGCTCTTTTGAATGCTTGGTGATTTTGATTGAATGTCATTTTTTTTCACTGGAGTCTTCGTACCAATAGATTATATGGTGGAATCTAGTAGTCAGAATGTTGAATCTAGTCTGTGGATGTGTTTAATTTGTGCACAGTGTTCTAAAAGTGATCTCAGATGTTTCTCACATTTAAAATCAAGAGATCTCACACAAAACCATGGATTTAAAAATTTTTTTTTTTTTTTAATCAGAATGTCTTACAGCATGGCTGCCACTCCTTCTGGGAACAAACAGCTGGAGAGTGGCAACCCTCTTTGGATGGATGGGAGATTACTATAGTCACATCCCCCAACTGTAGGCATTTTGGTTTGAGTACCTGTTGCCTAAGACCAGTTTTTCAGAAGCAGCCCCTGAGATGAGTATCAGTGTACAAGAGATGTATTCATGAAAAGCTCCTGGGAGAAGGTGAGAGGGAGAAACAGGCGGGACCGAGGAGGGGCAGGAGTCAAGAAAGCTGGGAATTTCAGGCAAAAAGGCATGGAGAACTTGAGCTTGATCCCACTGTGGAATGAGGGAATGAGAGTTGCACCTCAGAGTTTGTCCCAACTAGAGGTCAGGGACCCAAACTTCCATACTTCCATACTTCCTCACTAGTTACTCAGACAGTGCCCCTCTCCCCCAAACACACATGGCAAGGTGGGCAAAACGGGAGGGCAATAAGGCTGGGCATCTGCACTGCTGGTTCCATGCTCCTCCAGCTGTGCCAAGGAGGCTGTGCACGGGCCACCTGGGAGCTTCCATTGGTCCTGGCTGGGATGACTGACCAGAGAGGATGATGTGCCCATGGGATTAAAACCGTGAAAGAGTCTGAAACTCCTTCATCCTGATGATGCCACAGCTTCCTCATCTCCAAGAATTTATTGGCGGGAAGATCAGTTGAGCTCACTAGTGGAGGCTCATTTTATAGATGAGAAAACTTGGGTGCAATGAAGGGAGGGAACTTATCCAAAAACTACTATCTCCTTCTGTTGGCAAGCCTTGCTGATGTCACCTCATACTTCACTTTGAGGAGAAGTCACCCAGACTTGGTATCATTGTAGTCCCCAGAAATCTCTAGGGAGGGAACCTAGTAGCCTCCCATTCATTCATTCACTCACTCATCATTCATTCATTCACTCACTCATAAACATTGATACAAGCAATATGTTCTGAACTATTTGAATAAGAGAAATCAGTTCTCAGGAGGAAATCAGGCACTCTGTTATTATTCCAATTCCTTCAAATGCTGCGTCTGGAGAATTCTACACTATGTCCTCTAATCTGTGCCCAGGGAGGAACTGTTTTGTGCCTTATTTATGATCTGGGAGCCTTGAGTTGGGGCACCCATGGCCTTTCCTCTAACATGCTGGGTTTCTCTGCATCTTCTCTCTGCCTCTGGATCTTCACTTTCCCCCACATGAGCTGAACCACAAAGGCAGCAAACGGGCTGGGAACTGGCCACCACAGGTACCTAGGAGGTGGGGAGCATTGGGAAATAAAGAAACAAGGCAGCTCTTTGCTAGGCCACCCCCACCTTCCCAAAGCCTTGGAGATAAGTATAAATAACAATCTCCCTGTTGGGACCCTGAGCTCTGAGGAATGGGCTGGGTGGGGACTGCAGGGAGAGACTGGGTGTCAAGGGGCAGCAAGAGAAAGAGAAGACATAGCTGGTACAATGGGCTGCTGATGCTCGGTCATTGTCCAGCTGTAAGTCTGCTGCTGTGAGCTAAGCATGGGAGGAGAGGCAAAGAGAGAGGACAGGAAGGAGAAAAGAGAAGGGAGGAAGCAAGAAACAGAGAGATGGAATGAGAGGGAGAGAAAGGCAGTGACGGAGAGAAAGATACAGAAGGAAGAAATCAGGAGAAAGAACAAGAGAGAAAGAATGAGAAAAGATGGAAAGAGACCGAGATAAACAGAAAGAGAAAGCATGTGTATGGGGTGAGGACGGGTGCTGCCCAGGAGGTGTCCTGGTTTGGAAATTTTAGGGGTGTTGCAATTCTGGAGTGTGGTGAAATCGCCTTAGGGTCTCAGGAAGCTAAAGGTAGGCCTGTGCCAGGCCATAATAACAGCCTCTCAGTGGCTCTAACCCACTCTGGCCTCTCAACTCCCAGTAACACTCAATTCACACAGGCACAAAATGTAGCCCTGCTTCAGCTCATACAGCCTAATAGCTACTGTTTTGTTTGCACTGCACCCGCAAGCATCATGGGCAATTAAGAAAGTCGTTGGTTGCAATCGTGGGCTTCCATTTACGGGCTGGAGCCTGGAGCCCTCTGATGAGACACAAATGAGCAGGGGGGAGGAGTGTTGTTTCCTGGGAGAGGGACCCCTGCCATTAACTGGCAGATCCCAAAGGGAGGGGAACAAAGAACGCTGTGGACTCACCAAAATGGAGGCGGAGGTAGGGCCAACAAGGGGCCCTGCTTGGCAAAGGACACAGGCACACACAGAAGCCCACCTCAGGCCGGCGTGCACTGCATGTACACGCATGCAACCCCACCTCGAACACAGACGTGTGGACATGTTGGGGAGAAATATGTGTGCACCCACTTGCACGCACGCATGCATACACACAATTTCATGCATGGCCAGCCAACAAGTGCTCACACTTACGGGCTCACACACGCATTTGTACCAAGGTTATGCATCATGGGTGTTTCTAGTTATGTAAATCCACACTCGCATGTTAGGCACTCTCATAAACAGAAATATATGTCCATATGCACATGGATAAAAGCGTGGATAAACTTAGGTACACACACACACACACACACACACACACACACACACACACACACCCTAATCTTTAATCCAAAATCCAAAAGCAAGGCAGCTCTGAAGACCTTTCAAATAAGCATACCCTCGTCTCCATGCTCCTTTCACGGCCATGAATAAGAATGGATTTGGGGACTGGGCCTGAGGCATTGGTCCAGTGGAAGAAAGAAAAGGGTTGGAAGAGATTTGCCCTTTCTTTGTTCTGCTTTGAGTGGTAGCCAATGTCATTTAGGTAGTTGAAACTAATTGCTGGTGGGTGGCATCTTTCCAGGACCCTGCCACCACCTACCTGACCTTGTTGTCACTAATGCCCTGCTCACGACTTTTAGGCTGTCAGGGAAGGAACTTTCAAAATATTCTTGCTGCCCTAAAAGCAGAGCTCACACTCCTGATTTCCCGGAACTGTCTCCTCTTCCCCAGCCTGCCCAGAGTAGGGGACCGAGTGGAACGAGGAGAAGGTGGTGTACTGTGACTTGGCGATTTTGATTTTCTCAATTTTGAAACAGGGTGTAGAAGTGTTTTCATCGTCTTCCGAGGTTTGGGGTTTTTCTCTCTGCTTCCCTCACCCCTATTTCCCACACTGTTATTAGGGAAAGAAAATTGGAGACCGTGTTCATTTTGAGAAGGTCTCCCAGAATAATTGTGCTGTGACACACGGGGAACACAAATGGAAAACAGGAAGCCAAGCTGCAAGGGTTTGCTTGGAACTGGCAAACTTTGCAGCAAAGTTTTCAGCCAGAAAATCCACAGAGGGCAGCCATTTCCCACAACACCACTTCCCTCTGTGTCTGGGTAAGAATGGGGACCACGATTGGCCTGATCTGTCTCCTGTGGTGGGAATGGTGACCTTCCCCATCAGACCCCAAGACCAAGTTCAGTGCGTCTGTTGTTCGCTCCACGTGGCGAATTCTGGAAGCCAGCAGCCTCTGACCACCCTCCCACTGCTGTGGGCCATGGAGCCAGGGCTCCCCTGGAGACCAGCCAACGACATTTGTTTTGGAGGCTTTTTGGCAGTTTAGATTTGGGTCAGAAGTGGCTTCAAGAAGCCTAATTGACTTAAGTATTTTCTTTGTACTTGTAGCACCCCCCTCACCTCAATCTTTCAACTTCTCTTAATTGACAATAAAATGTGCTGGAAAGACAGGAATATTTGAGTGCTAGGGATATTAAGAGTCCTTGGTCAGTGGACATCATGTGGCTGAAGGATGCTGTCACCAACTACAAAATAGCTTCTTCTGCCGCTCCTGGGGCTGCCACTGGGTGGGAAAGAAGTGGCAATGAATGCCTTCGGGTATAGTTTTCCTCTAAGGCAGGGACGAGTCTGGTGTCCTCCCCAAGAGCTATTCTGGTGTTTAGAGGTAATGGCAATAAGCTATTTCAATATTTAAAGGGCTGTCCCTGGACAAGGAATTGGGATTATTCTGTATAGCTCTAGAGGGCTATTACGGGGTGTGTCATTTTACTTTTTCTGCAGAACAAGACCCCCCCAAAACTTAGTGATTTAAACCAACAACCATTTATTTAGCTCATAATTCTGAGGGCAATTTGGGCTGGGTTCTGCTGATGGGAGCCAGTGGGGCTGGTCTTGGCTACAGCTCATGGCTGCATCTATGGTCAGCTGGCAGGTTGTCTGTGGCCTGGTTGGTCTAAGATGGCCCGAGTTGGGGTGGCACAGCTCTCCCCTATGTGTTTGCTCGTCCTCAGCAGGCTACCCTGATCTTGTTTTCGTGGTGGTGACAGGGTTCCATGAAGTCTATGCTCCGTGATGACATGCTATCACTTTTGCTTAATTTTATTGTTTAAAACAAGTCATCAGGTTAGTCCTGCAAAGTCCCATGCAAAGGGTGTAGAAACAAGGAGCGGTGGAGAATGGTGGCCATCTTTTACAGTCTACCGCACAGGGGATAGATTTTGATCTGATATTCAGAAGCACTTTCTAAATCTTGGGTAAGTCACTTCCCCTCTCTGCGATGTGCTTTGTCCATCAGGAAAATGAGGGTGTTGGATCAAATAGTCTCTAAGGTGTCATGGAACCAGACTGGCCTGCCGTTGGTCTGCTCTGGAGAAGAACTACCGTTTATGTGATCAGAATGAGACCATTTGCCCTCCAAAAGCCCTTTCAATACCAAGTGCTTATTTACTAGGAACTTATTTTCGATAACCCAGAGTAGAAGATTTTCATGTTTGAGAACCAGAAGACCTGAAACAATCTCCCAAATCCTTGACAGCCCCAATCTTGACCATGTATCCTTACCACCGCCCCACTTCCCCCCTTAATGTTGACCAGATTCCTCTTTCCCTGTCACCCATAATGACACCCTCCAGTCTCATCCACCTGCCTGGGCTCTGGTTGGGTGTAGGGAGCAAAAGAGAACGGGTGAAGCATGACTCCAACACCCCCCCCCCCCAAAAAAAAAGAACAAAGTTTGCTGGGCTCCAAATTTATATCGTGGTCTCTAAAGAATTACGTGTGTCAGAGAGGAAAAAAGAAACAGCATGTGCATATTTTTCAAAGAAAGGCACACGTGCAGAGAGTGGAAACTAAAAGAAGCCAACAATCCAACCCGACGTTGGTTTTAAAGGAGGGAGATGTAAACTTGAGCTCCAGAGCTGGAGCCAGGACAGGAAGTGGGCTTGGCTTGCATGAGGGGCATATGCTGCATGGAAAACCACCCTGCGCCTGGGCTCCCTGTCTTCCTAATTCCCTCCTGACCCTGGGAACAATGCAGCTCTGTGCTGAAGGGTTTCCAGCCTGAGCAGCTGAGACTATGCCTTTTGTGATGGCCTGGGAGAGGAAGAATGGAGAAGGTGGTTTGGGCATCTGCGTGTGTGAATCACTCACGTCACATGGCTGGGCCGGCTGCAGCAGCTCCCCGGGTCCACACAAGGGCACACGGGGAGCGTGGCCTAAGCCCACGCCTGGAGGCTGGTCAGCCAGCGGCAGGGTGCTCTGAACCACACAGCCAGGGAAAGGACAGAGAATGGGGTGGGGGCGGGGGAAAGCCTGCATAGCAAGCACCATGGAGGATGTTTACTTTCATTGTGCCATGGTGCAGGCTCGGATATCTCCCTCCTTATTCCAGATCAGTTGTGGAGTCTGTGTCTGATGTTCCTAACAGTCACAGAGTTGCTTGTTTGTCCCTGAAACTTTCAGGACCCTGGCTCCCTCAGCTGAGGGGGCTTTTTGCAAGAACGGGAATACACCCAGCGTATGCAGAAACTGCCCTATTCTGGAGCAGAGAAGATACAGTGCGTTGGCAGGAGCTGGGGGCTGCTCTGTTTTCCAGAAACCTTCTAAATCCTGGCTTCAGGGTGAAAAGTGAGAGATGCTAAAGCCTGCCGTCGGCTTCTCAGAGGGCAGGTGGGAGAGTGGTATGCGTCAGGACAGGAGGGAGATGTGGGCTATTCAGGAGAGATCGCTGAGAGTGAGAACTGTCCTCTGTCCCTTGCGCTATGTGGAGGCAGGGGAACGAATCCTACAACACTGGGCCTTGTGAAATAAATGCATCTAACTCAGCCCCGCCAGGGCGTTGTCTCCCTAGTGCCCTGCAGAGGGCAGTGTGGCACTGCGGGCAGCACTCCGTTGCCTCATCAACTTTCCCCCCCACTCTACCGCCTTCCTAATATTTTCAAACCAAAGCTGCTTAGACACAACCTGAGCCCTGCTTGAATGACATGGATTTAGCGTGGTGCTCTGGGCCCCCTTGCCTGAGAGAAGCAACCCCCACGCCCCTCCTGGCCTTGGATCTTCTCAGAAAACTTGCTTAACTCTTCCCCTCTGCCTGTTTCCTTGTTCCTACACCTGTGTCTTAAGAACAAAGGCTAAAGGTGGCTGTAGACAGGCAGGATTTGGTTATACCCATGTAGGGCCTTATGGTTTTCAAGACGCATCTCGTGTGCTCCTCACGACACTTGTAAGAGTGGGTGTGGTGCTCCATTTTATGAACCAGAACTGAGCCCCAAGGAAGGTGAAGCGATAGCGCAGCGTAGTTCGGTTTGTCAGAGGATCAAGTGGGGGACCCTGGCCTTCTAACCCTTGGTCCAGTGCTTGTGCCACCTCTCTGTGGTGCACCTGAAATTCAACCAAGACACCCCTCCCCCCTCCAAACGGAACCCTCTTCTCTTTGTGGTTGTGTTTTCTCCTAAGTGAGAGGTGGGAAGATGCCTCTATCCTCTCCTAGACTCTTGTGCTCCTCTCTGCTCCTCTCACAATCTTGGGTAAGTCACTTCCTCTCTCTGGGATGTGCTTTCTCCATCAGGAAAATGAGGGTGTGGGATCAGATAGTCTCTAAGGTGACTTGGAACCTTGACCTTGCATGGTTCCATGTTTGTGCTGTGTTCCCAGTGACATTTTAGCTGATCAAACTAAGGAATAAAAACTTCAAGAGCGGTGGGGCAGAGACACTACGTGAATTTGAATTACAAGTCTGGCCAAACTCTATATTTCAACTGGTTGTTTGCATGTGGTAGTTGCGACCTTCACCTCCCAAGGCTTAGGAGAGCCAGATAAAACCACATGGGGCATCCCTCATGCTGACGAGTGAGCCGGGTAACGGTGCCGGTAAACATGGATGGCAGTCAGTAACTGTGTCCAGTGGAGCGCCACACTCAGAAGCTCACTGTCAGATGCTGGGGGAGGTAGCATCTTCCTCCAGGGGTCTCTGCTTTCTGCCAGGAACAGCCCAGGGGGCTCACGCACAGGATTTCAGTCCTCATGCAGGTTTGGAGGGGAGGTTTTGTGGAATTGATCCTGCACTTTGGTCTGGTGTGGGGAGGCTAGGGCTTTCCCACAGAAACCAAACCATGACTCAAGAGGGAGTGCTGAGCTTTGTGCTTCAAGGCAGAGCTGCCCAGCAAGCCATTGCTGCAGCCCGGGTGCTGTGGGGCAGCTGGAGACTCAGAACCCATCGGAGGGAGAGTTGGGTGACGGTTTATGGCATTTGTAAGGGGTTTCATACCACATAGGCACAGAGAGGCTTGGATTTCTGAGAAACGATTCTACCCAGTCTGGGTGGCTTAATGGAAGTCTTTTCTGGAGGCAGGGGCCTAGACCTAATGATTTTTAGAGAGTATTTCCTACTGAATTTTTTCCTTCTTCTGCCTAGTTTTGCTTTTCTGCTTAAAAGCTGCCATGGATAAATGCCTA
Organism: Rhinolophus sinicus; assembly: GCF_057876585.1. Classification (NCBI taxonomy): domain Eukaryota; kingdom Metazoa; phylum Chordata; class Mammalia; order Chiroptera; family Rhinolophidae; genus Rhinolophus; species Rhinolophus sinicus. Next base: position 196,268,619 of record NC_142517.1, on the reverse strand, counting down.
TAATGTAAAACTTCAACTATTTACCTTGACAATAAGTCTACCTTCCTAGCTTACCCCTGCTACTCACTTTCTCGGGCCTCAATGTCCCCCTTGTTTCTATTTTCCTAACCCCACAGAACAACTGTGTGATCATGGGCAAGTCCCTTGGGTTGCAGGCTGTCTTTGCTAGAGCATGGGTTGTACTTTCAACAGACCTGAGTTCTAATCTCAGCAGGCAGGCTCCAGAGAGCTGTGTGAACCTGGGCAAATCACTCAGTCTTTCGGAACCTCGATTTATTCCTCTGCAAAATGGGGATGATGGCAGCTAACTCACTTCGTTGTTACGGAGATCAAGGAGGACTTGCAAGTCCTTGGTACATAGAGGGTTTCAGAATTTGCTGGAAAGAGGCAGTTTGGTGACAGAGGAAGAAAGAATCTACTGAATGCAGAGAAGACAAGATTTCTGACCTTGATTTCAGTCACAAGTAATTGAGCTCCTGCAATGTGACGTGTGAATCTGTGGATTAGAAATGTGGCTTTGGGGTGTTTGTGGCCAGTGCCTGTTCTGGAATGTGAGCTCCAGTGCATGGTGATGATGGCAGTTGGTGTGGGTGTGTGGGACAAAGGAGGTTCTGAGAATATTCCTCAGAGTCAGGGATTCGGGATGATTCCAGCACCTTAGGAATCAGGAAGCTAGAGGACTTCTTCACTGTGTGGGATAGTCTGTGAAAGGACTGGAAGGCTGGAGAATGGAGTCTTGTGGCATTTGTCTTTGTGGGAGGAGAGGTGGTGTTTTATGGTTCTTTCAGAGAAATTCAAGAAAGTAGGGGAGGCCAGGAGACAGAATGCTTTGAAGCTTCATCAGTAGGAGCTTTAATTTAGGTTGAAAGAGGCTTTGGCTAACGGCATAGAATTCAACAAAATATGAGGAGGGTGAGGTAAAGGGGAGGTGGATGGGATGATAGAATTGTCCCGGCTTTTGCTTATAAGAACTCGCCCACCTCGGAGAACAGCTTAAGATGGCTTATTTGTTTATTTTTTTCATTGCTTTGATGTCTCAGACAGCAGCCCTCAAACCAGCACACCAGACTCAACTCAGCCTCGACAAACACTTAGCACCAGATGATCTGTGTCTAGATGTCACACCCCCTCTGGGCCCTGCTGCCTAAGCAGATGCACAACCGGAAGTCCTGGAGATATCACTCTGGATGTGAGCTCCATGGGAATTGTCAGAGAGAGCCCCATGAGTGCGGCAGGTCAGAGGTAGGCTTCTGGCAAAGTTCAGGCCCCAGGATTTTACCCTCAGCAACATCTGGTGGCCATGACCTTCTCCTCATCTCCCAGAGGAAAGCTGCTATGGACAGGAGGAGACCAAATGATTGGTGTTTTGCATTAGCATTTAGTGTCCCTTGTATTAGCATCTTGTGTCTTCATGATTCCTAAGCAATTCATCCTAAGCCAGATGGGCCTGGGATGGGCTTTTCCAGGGAGAAGCAGATTGGGTGTTATTCATGTAGCTTTAACTTGTCTAAAAGGGGTAGATAGATTTCCTAACACCTGTCAGAAGTCCTGTAAGATTGGAGCCTCCCCTATGAAGGGAGATACCCTTCTCTTGTGCCCAGAACTTGAAAGGGACTTTGGGTATTGTCACCCCATTACTGTTTTCTTTCTTATCTTGCACAACATGAAGAAGTTTAGGTCCCTTTGGGCTGTTGTTTGAGACTTCACTCAAACTGTGCTAGAAGTGAGTAGTGTTACTGCAAAGCCTGCCAAGTGGTGATAATGGAAAGGACATGAGATTGGAATTAGAGGGCCTGGATTCAAGTTCTGGCTTTGTCACAGTGGTCTGGGCTTCAGTTTGTTCATCTGTAGAGTGGGAGAAATAATGAAATCTACCTCAAAAGTTTTTTTTTTTTAATTAACGTTTATGCACCCGAAACCCATGTGACTTTACTGCCCATTGTCTCCCTCAAAAGTGTGTTGTGATCATTCAAAGGGGTTATACATGTGAAACATAAAATAAAGGAAATTATAAGCATGGGAGAAGCACTTCAAAGTGTCATCATTCCTTTTACCTGGGTCCCAACAAATCTTTAGTAGTTGGGGTTGGGAGTTCTAGTTGTGTTAACAGAATTGCTAATTAATGGAAGGGCTGAGGTCCTACGTTAGGTGAGAACCCAGGACCCAGGACAGTTACATCCTTCTGAGAATCTCCAACATTTTTCTTGGCTGGTCTCTTTCAGCAGACCAGGCAAATATAATTCTGCTCAAATGTACACCATCTGTAAGTTGAATGTATGCATTACTTGACTGGGAAACATCAACTTAAAATGGGTGTTATAAGACTAACCAGGGGCACAGGGTTTCCTACCACATTGATGGTGCCAAAAGAGATCTTGGTCTCAGGTGCTAACTGGCAAAGGCACAGAAAATTGTCTGAACCAAAGTCACCTTCCAACACCTCCTTTTCTCCCTCTGGGGAAATTTTTGGTCTTTCCATGTTACTTCCGACTCTTGCTCATTTACCTGAGTGGATTCTATCTTGTTTCTTTCCTACTCTCTTTTCTTCTATTAACTGACAATAATTAAGGTTGATCTTATCTCACAAATGCAACCAAAATAAAAGGAATTCTCATGATGCTCTTATCAAAGCAAGTGAAAATAGTTATTAAGTAAGGTTGGATGTAGTTAAGAAATAACGAAAAGAATGGCAATACCCATAATAGTGAGAGTTGGGGGACCAGACACTCATGACTGGGTGGAAGTGTAATCTGGTCCAACTGGAAGACAGTTTGACATATGTATCAAAAATTAATAAAATATTATATGGTTATTTTTACATCTAGGAATATATCTTAAAGAAATGACAAGGTAAATCCACATAGTTGTGTACACAAGGTGGGGAGCTTATTACAGTGTTGTTTATGATGCCAAAGATTGGAGGGCGGCCGGATGGCTCAGTTGGTTGGAGTGCGAGCTCCTGACAGCAGGGTTGCCAGCTCAACTCCCAGATGGGGTGGTGGGCTGCGCCCTCCATGGCTGGATTGAGGGGCTATGACTTGAGGCTGATGGGCCCTGGAGGAGCACACTGTTCCCCAATATTCCCCAATAAAAAAATTAGAAAAAAGAGAAGTAACAGAAACTAATGTTATCAATGCTTCTTTAAAAAAAAAAAAAGGAAGCAGTAGATATTCAATTATAGGGAGTCTAGAATATCCATACGATGATATGCCACATAGCCATTTAAAATAGTAATCTAGCTTAGATATTATTGATAAAATTGACAGGAAAAAGGATTATGAAATATGTATGATTCCATTCTTATAAAAATACAGCATTAATAAATGCATAGAAAAAATCTGGAACTTATGCACATCCTATTGGAGGGAAAAGAAATTAAGGGGGTTTGGAAAAAACTTTTCTATTTAATTGAATTTTGATTTTTTTCCCTACAACAAATAGCTATTGCTTCTTTAATAAAGAAATCATAATATTTTAAACAGAGTTAAGACCATGTAAAGGGCCTTTAAAAGGGCCCAGCTGACATTTTCATAAGTCTCAGAATCTCTTTCTATTTAGACTAGAATTGCGTCCCAGGATTCTAGAGACATGAAAAGTAAACAATTAGTTTTTAAGCAGTGTTATTGACCATCTTGTGCTGAATTACTAATTTGCCAATGATATTATTTTCTACTATTTTTTGTTGAGTGCATTTCTACTTGACTTGGGTGAAGGAAAGCTGAAAAGGGGTTCCGGTCATGTTTTCATTTTTGCATGACGGTCCTCTCCTGCAGCCTCGGAGAGGAAACCAACATTAGAACCCCATCAGAAAGGCAACTGTATGCATCCCAATCAGTCTGGATGGAAGGAACTCCTCTTGGAAACTGACTGAAGGGCAGAAGCTCATTTCGGTTCTCTGGCGCCCTCCCAGCTCTGCCACCCAGGCTTCACTTCCTCTGGCTCCCTCTGAGCCCTGCTCCTGGAACATCTTTGGAATTGGGTTTGGGGAACCTGTAGCTTAGCTCTTTCTCCCAAAGAGGGTTTAACTTGTCTGTGAGAAATGAGTCAGCACACAGAGCCTGGAGCTGTGAGACTCTTCTGTTCTGAGACCTAGAATCTTCTAGACAGCCTATTATAGAAAGATTTGTTTTTGGCACATGGAGCCTCAAGACCCAGGATGGGGCATTTTGGTTTCTGGCTTGGTTAGGCATGATCTCCAGAGCAGGCAGAGCTATCTTGTTAAACACAGGAAGATGCACTGGTGTGGGGTGTCCAGGCTGGCATGAGAATGAAGCCTGTTCGCCAGCAACCCTGACCCCACACCTTTGTGTGAATCCGTAATCAGTGCACTTGTTAAAGTTAGGGCTTGGCCACATGCAGGAGGAGAAGAGCAGGATGGAGGCAGTAAGCTGAGAGACTGGGGTGAGGAATTTGAAGGATTAGGATAAGTGAGCAGAATAGCATACGATAAAGCAGGGGTTCGGTAGGGAAAACCTGACTGAGCCGCAGTTCTCCAAACTGCTGAAGAAGATTGAATGGACCCCAGTAAAAGGCTGCTGTTGCTGGTGGGTTCAGTCGTCATCTGTGGAAGAGAACAGAATATGATACCATGAAGAAATCCCTGTCTCTAAAAGTCAAGAGACATTGTAATTAGTGTCTAGTGGAATTTTCTCTCCTGAAGATATTTAGTTTTTTAAGAAGGAAAGATTCACTCCTGGGAGGGCTGGTTTGATTGTAGTCTTGCAGAGAGATAGAGGGATTAATGAGAAAAAAAAAAAAAATGGAGAGAGGGCACTAGTTGCCGTGTTGGCTGCCTGTCATCCTAACCCTTTTCCTCTGGATGAATCTAGGTGGGAAACCAGGCTCTCCCCCCTGCCCACCATCAATTTTTGGCAGTTTGTTATTCAGCATAATACTTGAGCTTCGTTTTCTTTCTTCCTGCCCCTGATGGAGGGGCTGATGAACGTGACTTTGTGAAAGAGGGCCATGGAAAACAACATGGAGAATGGAACAAAATCATGCCTTTGGATCAGGCAGGCCTAGATTTGCTTGGTTAAGAGCCTAGCTTTGCTTCTTACTCACAATGTAACTCTGGACAAATAGCTTATTGCATAGCTGGAACTTTTGTGGTTGCAAGTGACAGAATCCCGACTCAAACTGCCTTAAGCATTAAAGGGAATGTATTAGATCACATTCTTGGGGATGATGAATCAGGCATGTCTGATACGAATGGTTCAACACTCTCATTAGCCTGCTTCTTTCAGTTCTGCTTTTTTAATTTTTGTTTTTGGTGGTTTGGTCTAAAAGGCATCCTCAGTGATCTGATAGCTTGTCCACTTATGTGACCCCATATTTCAGCCTTCTTTTAAGTGTCCCCCCCGTACTTTGCTATCTTCTGTCACCTCTCTTCCATCTTGAGATCACCAGGGGATCTCAGAGGACCTGGGTCCTTATTATCCTGATCCTAGAACCATGGGACAGAGAGAGATGGCATCCCCTGACACTTGTCGAAACTCTTCCTTCCACCTTACCTTTCTTCTTCCCTGTTTTTGCACTCAAAACATGCTATTCCACCTGGGCCTGCTCCTGGTGACCTGACAGAGAGTTGAGCTTGATTTATAATGTGGTGACTAGAAACAGAGATGGAGTAGAAAGTTAGGAAGAGGGAGGTGGCTAATTTGGGAGAAGCAGCCCATTCTGCCGGGCAGCTTGCTGGCTGGGGTGTATCTGAGGCGAGGATCTGGACACAACTCTGTTTCCCATCGAGATGCCTGCAGCAGGAACAACGTGACCCAGGCCTAGTCTCTCCAAACCCCCCACACAGGCGGTTTCCGCCAGGTCTTGTAACGTGAGAGCTACTCTGGAGGCCGAGGCCTTCATGTTTAGCTACAAGTTGTGGAGATGCCGTTTCCAATCATTTTAGTAAGTGAATTGGCTTCCAGGTCGACAGCCTTGGAAACCAGACTCCTCTGTTTGTCCCACAAACAGGTATCGCCTGCGAGCTGCAAGTGGAGGCAGCACACGGCGTCCAAGGCCAACTCCTGATTTTCCGTGGTTTGTGGCGGGCGTGGGAGGGAGAGAAAATATTTGGAGAACCCAGAGAAGTGATGTTTATAACCAAAAATTAATGGATATGAAAAATCAGCCACCTGCATTAATTTCTCCCTTAATAAAATGTTTCTAAAGTTAAGTAGCTGAAAAGTGACATTCAAATGATTTCAGTTCTAGCTCACCCATCACGCTGATGGAGGTGACGAAAACCAAAGAAACTGCATATGCTTGGGTCTAGGCCATAAGTAATGGAGATAGGAGAGCCTGTGTTCATGAACCCAAGCCTAACCCTGCCTCCTCAGTGGTCCATCTGAACGGCTGGTGAAACTGGTGCTAGAATTTCAAATGGGTTGTCTTCTTTAATCCTTATAGCAAGAAGAAAGACAATAATAACAAAAGTAGCTATGGTTTATTAAGTGCCTACGATGTGGTAGGTGTTTTATATGTACAATCTTTAATCTCCCAAATAATCTTGTGAGGGAGGTGTTATTACCCTTATTTTATGGATGAAGAGTCTGAACACTGAATCTAGGAATTGTCACTTGCCCAAATTTGCATGACTCAGAAATGTTGGAATCCAGACGGCATGTTCTCTCTCCAAGTCAAGTGTTGTCTCCTCCATGCTGTTCTGGGTAAACTTGGTTTTCCACCCTCCCCCAAATCCAGGCTAGGTCAGGACCGGGTCACCCAGCTCTCGGCTCCTTCAGCTCACAGCTCTTGGCTGGAACCCACTGTCCTGGTCTGTTACATAGCTAGGAGAGGGAATGAATTCATTTGTCTCATAGATCTAGAAAAGATGAGGATGGTTGGGAAGAGGGATGACATGGGAGGACCCAGGTGTGGAAATGGGTAGTGAGAAATGAGCTGTGTTGGTTTGGAGCACTATTTGCCGACATTTCTTATGGTGAGGGGCACGTTCACATTGTCGTTTCCATGTCCTCAGAGATGACAAAGCCCTAGTCTAGGGAAATCTCTTCAAAAGCAAAACTGACAGGTTTCAAAGTTTCTGATTTCTCTGGCAAAGACTGATCGACAGGGCCCCGTCGGTTCTACGCAACTATCTTGCTTGTAAAAGAAAAGCATATCAGAACTGCTCAGCCACCCTTCTTCCCAACTCCAGTGATCCTGGTGTCTCCAAAGAATTTGGGGAAAATCTTTCCCCACAGGCCCAGTATGGCTGGAGGGACTCAAGGAGCCTTGGAGACATAGAAATGTGAAGCTATGAACCAGAAAGACGTCCGGGCTAGGAGCTCAGGGATAGTGATAGGCAACCGTGCCAAATGCAGAATTTGGGGCCGCTTCACTACAGAGGGACAAAGTTCTCAGTGCTCGCTGATGGGTCACATTTTCTGGGTCACCAGGGCCCCCAACCCACTTCCATTTAGCTCCCCGATCTGCCCCTGCCCCCCAGTTTTCTCTCCCCCACTTCTGCATTCTGCTCTGTGCCCAGTACTACTCCCCAGCCCCAGGCTTCCCATTTTACTAGCCTGTGGTGATCACAGCCTTAAGTAGTGGTGTTAGAGTACATTCAGGGCCAGTCAAAACAAAAAATAATGCTCCACAGAGGGTGGATTCTTTACCAGGCCTTATGCAAGGCATGTTACCTCCAGTAACGAATCCTCTGCAGAGAATTCCGTTTTACCAAGATTCAGAGAGGTTAAGTGACTCGCTCAGTCACACAGCTAGTAACAGAGTCAGAAGCTAACTTCAGGCCTGTCAGACTCCAGAACTCATGGCAGTGGATGAAGTAAAAGTGATCTTTCTAGTTACAAATACCAACATCACTGCTTAGCCATTCCTATTCTCTGTTCTCTGCAGGATTCCCAGTGGGGAAGCTAAATCATGGAGAGGTTGAGTGAAATACCTACACTCCCAAACAGGTCAACCGATGAACCTGAAACAGCATGTGGGTGGTCCATTAATTTATTACCTCTTTGCAAAACGTGCCAAGAAATCCAACTGATTGCATGAAAAATAACGATGCAGGGAAAGACATTGGCCAGGCTGATCAAGGCGTCAAGCGTCAAGACACATGTTTGTCTAGTAAACCAAGTGGTAAGAAATGTGGGTGGGTGGTGTGTCAGAACACCGGCCAGGATGACGTTCATTTCATAGAATCACGGATTCCAGAGTTGGGAGAGATCTGGAAGGTGAGATCATCGAGCCCTCTACCACATCTCTGACAAGCAACTACCCAGCCATCGCCTGGATACCCACAGGGACAGGAAACTCACATTTCCATAGGCTGTAAAGTCCACTTCTGGACATTTCTGACTTCTTAGATTTGGCTCAAGAGAAGTAGAATGTCAATATTCTCAGCCTGGGCCGTCCCGGTGGCTCAGGCGGTTAGAGCTCCATGCTCCTAACTCCGAAGGCTGCCAGTTCGATTCCCACATGGGCCAGTGGGCTCTCAACCACAAGGTTGCCAGTTCAATTCCTCGAGTCCCACAAGGGCTGGTGGCTGGTGGGCTCTGCTGCCTGCAACTAAGACTGAAAGGACAACATCTTGAAGCTGAACAGCACCCTCCACAACTAAGATTGAAAGGACAACAACTTGACTTGGAAAAAAGTCCTGGAAGAACTGTTCCCCTTCCCCCAATAAAATCTTAAAAAAAAAAAAAATATTCTCAGCCTGAGATCCTGAAAATATTCTCAGCCTGAGATCCTGAGTGTTAACACAGTCGCCATAAGAGGCACAGTGGGAATGCCAAAGGGCCACGTTGGAGAAGTTTGGCTCTTTCTTATAAAATTAAAGATATGCTTATCCTACAGTCCAGTGATGCCCTCCTAGATATTTACCCAATGACAACAAATGTCCACACTAAGAGCTGTATGCAAATGTTTCATTCGTGCTCATCAAAAACTGGAAAAGCCCAAACATCAACACCAGCCATCCAACGGCTGGCGGATGGATAAAAAAACCTGCGGTGTACCCATACCTGGAATACTACAAGCACACACAGCAAGAAAAAAGGACACATGACTGATACGTGCAACCTCATGGGTAAATCTCAAATGCCTTCTGTAAGGGAAAGAAATCAGACTCAAAAGGTTCTGTATGTTATGATTTCATTTCCACGACATTCTGATAGAGGCAAAAAACAACATACATACACATATTGACAAAACAGATTGGCGAGAGCCAGGAGGAAGGGAGATATTGACTACAAGGAGGTATGAGAGGGTGTTTTGGGGTGATGGAAATGTTCTTTTTCTTGATCATGGTGGTGATTTTGCAACCATACGTGCTTGTAAAAATTTATTAAATTCTACGCTTAAAAAGGGTAATTTTTACTGTAAGCAAATTACACATCAATAAATCTGACTTTAGAAAAATATTTTAAAAAGATGTAGACACAAAATTTAATTGTTGGATGGCCACCGTCTGTGTAGCTGCAGTATTTTGGTCCTCATGGTAATGAGATGACCTCTGTCCCCCCTGGAAATCTACAAGGGCTGCTTCACGTGGGTGCCTGAATCAGTCTACACATCACTGCAACCTGGCCGCTACTCTCTCTGGGCCAAAAATTCTGATGTTCCAGGCTCTGTCTTTGAAGCTGCATTTGGTCTGTAGCCTGTGTCAGGCCTTTGCACCTAGACCACTGACATGCTCCCTGCTGCTCTAAGCTACTTGATAGTAATTTTTTTCTGCAAAGACAGAAACGGTTTCCTTTTCTTTAGGGGCTACTTTTTTTGTGGTTCTCTCCGAAGAATTGCTTGGGTTCTTAGATATCATAGCTCTTTTAATGTTTACACAAGGCTGTTTCCTCTCTAAGCACAGGTCGCCAGGATGCCTGAGACTGGGGTTGATAAAAACACGGCCAGCACCTTGCTGTCCCTGGAACCTCCACTCTCATCCTCCAGACCCCCAGACCCCGGGGCTATGGCCAGCACTCCAGTGTTTTTCTGCCTCCATGGCAGATTCTCCTTTGCTTCTTCCCTTGAAATTTATCTTCTCTTGACACATTTTACCTGCACACTCCAGATTCACCATGTCTACTTCTGGGTCTGAAGTCCAAGTTTGGCCATGGTTCAAGTTCTTTCCCAGGACATTCTCACACCCCATGCAAATCAGTGCTGTGAATACATTTTGGAGTTGGGAAGCTGCGGGGAGTACCCGACTTCAGATGTTTGAAATTGTTCAATTCTAGTCTTGGTCTAAACCCCTCTTTTCCATAATGAAGACGTTTTTGCCTTTTAGGAGCTTCTGTCTAGTATCTCCAGTCCTCTCCTCTGCCACTGAACCAAACGAGTCTAACGCCTCCTCTGTGTGGCAGGACTTCAGCTCTCTGAGCACAATGGGGACGTCTTTCTGGAATCCTTTACCCGGGCTGCCCTGTTAAGAATGCCATCCGTGTCTGTGAGGGAGACTGCATCAGGAGGCCTGAATTGAGATGTGCACCCTGCATGTAAGATGGACAGAGAAAGAGAGGGCCAGGTGACCCAGGAGGGACACCATGAAGCTTCCCACACCACGTTGCAGCCCCAGGACAGGGACAGCCCTGGACCCCCCTGGTGCTGTGGACCTGCCTTTCCTTCATGTGCAGAAACATGTAGAGAAACCGCCTGTTCTTGCCATGTCTCCAATGAGCAAAATGACCCCTTCCCATCAGGGTATCTGGAGTAAAATGATACAGCCCATGAAAGTTCTTCATTGAGTTATTGATATGTTTTTGAATAAATTCTTTCTGTTTTTTGGCTCCAAAGTGCTTTTGGCATCTCCCAGGAGTATCAGCTTGGGCAGGATTCTATGTAAAGGCCCAGAGGGAGGAAAACTCTCGATTTTAATGGAAGCAACACCTCAGACAGATGGGGAAAAGACCCCAAAACAAAAACAGGGCAGCATAATGTACCCAGCCTTCCTCAAAGCACATGGGAGTTGGCACTATGTGCAATTCTGGTGCTCAATCATGGTTGAAACGTAAGCCAAACATTGGCGAGTCCATGGGCCGACTCCCTATATTTCAGGAATGGTCTCACTGAGAACTAGAAATGTATTTTATGACCAGAATTCCCTTTAGCCTTTACCACAGGCTGCCTCTTCTTTCTTGTACTGAATAAGACCCACTGCCTTCTGAGCACAGAGGGAGACCCTCTTCCTCCCTCTCCAGAACTCTTTTTTGGGGAAGAGCCCTGTATTTATTTGAAAGAAACATTTTGAGTCACTATGGGTGGAGGCTGACACCCAAGGGTATGATCAACTAACAAATACGCCTTTGAAATTGCAGTATGTTGGACAAGGAGGGGAATTTGTGTTTTTCCTGAGAGAAGAGTGAGGAGAGAAAAAGGAGAGTAAGGGGAGTGGGCAGCCCGGAGAAGGAAGAGACCTGGGGGAAGATCTTGACTCCTGAAGGGTTTCACATAAGTGATTAAAATCACTGGCTGGTGGAAACGGCCTTAGGGGTGTGCTGAAAAGGGGCTAAATACTGCCCCTAACCCTGAGTGGTAGAGGCCCGAGACCGTAGCAGGATACAAGAACTGAAGGTTTTGTTTTCCTTTTGTTTTCCCACCTATTGAACTGGAACTCCTTCCTCTGTGGGCTGCATCTTTGCATTTCCAGTACCTGGCGCAGTGCCTGAAACATAAAAGGCCTTCAATCAATGTTGTTCATAAAAGGAAGGATGGAAAGCGAGGCAGTAAAATCTTCCGATGTTTCAAGTCATAAAGGGTAAAAGATCATTGAGAATGTTCCAGGAACATCGAAGTCCTAATACTGATTTCTTATAAAGTCTTCTGATTCATTCAAAGGAAAATGGGACCAGTTAAACTTTTTCTTTAATAAAAAAAAACACTGTCTCCCTTGTCTGTCTTTTAAGTCTGGCCCAGATACACCTCCTTGAAGCCTTGTCTCTACCCCTAACTAGGGATCAGGGTCCATGATCTACAATCATGAACAATTAGACTCGAGAAGGGACCTCAGAAGTCACTTACAGATATTCTGATCCCTGAACCTTTCTTATGCCACTTAACACTCTCTACCTTAGTACTTTGTTTTGTAAAATGTCTTTTACTTTAAAATGAGGTCTCTGTGGGCCTGTCGACATAGATGTGGGTTCCACACATGAATAAACCTCAATTCAAAGCATGAAACGTGATGGGCATAATGTTTGTGCTGAAAAATGCTTTGCAAATATTTTACAAGAAATAGGTGTTACTATTTCAAACCACAATGTCTTCCTGGTAAATGAAAGACCCCTTTGTTCCGTTGAGCACCTTGAGTTAGGAGATGCAAAGTGGACTTGGAGCTCAGTTTTAGAGCAGGATTTGGAAGACGCCAAATTGGCACTCTAGTGGGAGGGGTGAAGGACGGTCTGGCAGGGAGGAGAAGAGGTGAGATGGGAGGAGGCAAAGCAAAAATGGTCTCGTGAGATGGCAAAAGGTGGGATGAGGGGTGATGTGGCCAGGGAAAGCATGCCATGGCAATATCTGAGAGGCTCTTATGGTGTAATCCTGCCCCCACCTCTACTTCCTGCAAACCTGGAGCTGAAGTTTTTGAGCCAAGTGATCAATTTCTCCAGGAATTTACAGAAATTTGGGGAGGGCTTTGAATGTTAAATAGGATATAGAATAGAGGTTTGGAGAATCCTACCTAGAGCTTTAGAACAGGGAGACCTAGCTGATAGCTGGGTTACACAAAACTGTTTACTATCATGGAAACCTATGTAAATACAAACGTATTTTTGTTCCCTACACCATCACTTTGAAATTCACATATTTTAAAACAGGAGATGGATGTAGCTATAGACAAAAGTCCTATATAAACAGTCAGATCTCAGCTATAAAGTACAAAACATTAGTCGAGCACCTTTCATACAGTTTTGTTCTTTCTCATGTATAAATTTGATGATGTCATTTTTGCACAAAAGATCGGAAGACCATCACCAATGTCAAGTTGAGAGACTTGGGAAAAAAGATGGTCTTCGTGATGCATTATCTCAACAGCTTCCATGGTAAAATCTGATGAAAAGTTTCACACATCTGTATCCACCCAGAGAAGAATGGCATGTGGAAATCCACAAAGCAATCCCGAGCCAGGAGCACAGTGACGTTCAGGGTGTGACACTTTCAGCACCACAGGAGAGGCTTAACGCCATGAGAGCTGTGAGGCAATCCCTCCCCAGACGGCTTTCAGACAAGATTTTGCTGGAAGATGAAACGGCTCCTGGTCTTCCTTGGGATCAGATATGCTATTTGCTGTATAGCCTGCGGCTCTGCAGGCATTTCTTTGCTACTTTGCCCTTTCTGGTTCATAACTGTCTTACCAGTGATTTATGCTGTCCTTTCTCCATTTTCCAAAGAAGTTAATGAGAGTGCTGAGTCTGAATCGCGTCCCTGCCCCCCACCCCCAAGTGCATACATGGTGACATGAACAAGAAAAGCTCCCAGGGTTAGATAACAAATGGCTTGTTTACCAGTCTGTTCATCGTGTGGTGACACTTCTGGTTTATAACGTCACTTTCAGCTTCCTCGTAAGATAAAGCCAGGAGGGAATTATGTCTGTGTCCAAGTTGATGACCAAGCTGTTGGACAGCGTGAGCCCAACAATAATGTAGATCAATCAAAAAAGGGGAAAACTCAGCAATGTTCTAGGTCAGAGTGTAAGCAATAATCTTCTTTATGTCGTCAATGTTTAGGTGGCTTTCCTCCACCCCGTGACTATAGATGCAAAGATGTTGATCAGTAAGATGGCACGGCCTGTATTTTTGGCTGCATCCGAAGTTGCTACCCCCATGGCAATCCCAACATCTGCTTTCTTTAGAGCTGGAGAATCGTTAACTCTGTGCTTTGCCACAGCTGCATCCTGCCTCTGACAGCACACCACGACGATCAGCTGCTGTAGGGGAGATGTCCCAGCACGGATGGTTTCTGAGTGGTGGGGTAAGAGCTCAACCAGGCACTCGGTCATTAGGAAGTGACAGTGACAATGACCTGCAGGCCTTCAGGTCCATGGGCCACAATGATGGCAATGAGGAAGACGGTGGATTCCAGGACATACTTCATGGATACTGTGATGATGAAGGAAAGTACGCTGATGAAGTGGCCACTCACGCCACAGTACAAACAAAGTGTTCAATTTCAATGGTAATGGGTGTCTTCACATTTTCCATTCTCGAAGCCAGTGAGACCATCTGTCCAATGATGGTACCGTGTTCCTGACCTTCAGTGGCTCCACAGGGATTATGTTCTCTTTTGCATCTCAGATGACAAGAGTTTGGAGAGGAATCATTTACTGCATTTGACCATGATGTTGGTGTTTTTCATCTCTTGGTAACAAACAAAGATCCCCACAACCAGAGCAAGCACAGAACCCAAATACACATGGTTAGGGAGGCAGACTTATCACTGGAGTACTGAATCCCAAGTGAAACCCAGCCCCAGGACAGCCCCTGTCGACAGAAGGTTGGAGAACCCCCACACTAACTGTTGAGGAACTTGGTGGTCTCTGATGTTTCTTGGAGAGACCTGAGGGCCCGGGGCTGTCCTGAGCCAGGAGTTCAGCAGCTCTCATGCTGCAGAGACCCGTGTATCATTTGGAGCATCTTTCTTCTCCAGTTCCTTCTTGCTCAATTTCTGATCATCCAGGTGAATTCTTTCTGTATTCCTCTTGCCAGTGAATCTTTATGAGTTCTAAGAAGTTGCTCTCCAGGCCTCTGTACGTCCCCTAGCCACCCCTTTTGGGTGTTTTTCTCTCTGTTTTTTGTTCCACTGAGCAGCAGAGGCAGTTTTGGCATTGTCTTGCTCATCGTGCTCATGACCTGGGTGCTGGTGGAGTGAGGTGGGTCACAGGGTCCAGAGAAGGGCACAGTTTCAAGGTGTGAGTCATATGAAGGGCCTGGGGTTTAGCTGTGGGAGCTTGAGGTAAGGGACCTGAAGGGCCAATGTCAGCCTGAACCCTGGGCTGGCGTCTGGCAGCCCAGTGGATTCAATGTCTAGACGCTCCTGATTTTCTATCTTATTTCTATTCATTTTTCTCATCTACTTCATCAGATTGAAAGCCTACTGAGGGTAGAGCTTGTGTTTGTTTCATCACTGTATCCTCTCATCACAAGGGAATACAAAATAATACTTTTTGAGTGACTAAATGACCTCCCAATTTGGGGCCTGTGTGTCTGTGGCCACCACATGGTAAAGCAAGGTGGCCACTGACTGGAAGAGATAAAGTCTGGATGAATTGGCTTCATAAAGGCAAGGAGTTTGAACCAGGTCAGCAGTTGTCAAAGGAGCTCTGGGAACTCCTTGCAGGAATAAGGTCCACGAGTAAATCTAAGCTGCAGTTTCTCCATCTATAAAGTCAGGATCCAAATAGGAAAACGACAGTATTTACCTCTTGGTGTTGAGACAATGCATATAGAGTACTTTAAAACTCTTTCTGGTACACAGTGAGCACTCAAATATTGTTATTAATATACCAATAAGTAATCACAATAATAAAGTAGTGTTTCATAGACATTGTAGGGACAGCAGCTCTATTCTATTTTTCAACGACTAACTGCCTCTGACACACGAAGCATCGTGGAGGAGGAACAATATTTGCCTGATTTAATATGACTTAGCAGCCCAAAGGTGGCCATCCACCAGCATCCTCACCCTGTCCCTGCGCACAGGTGCTTATTATAGCTCATGATGACATTTTTTCACAGTCATTGACTTTGAAAGGTTCATATAGTGGTCTTTCGTCCATTTTCTCAAGAGAATAAATATATACATTGCCTTATATATTTATAAGCTCTTATATATTTGGAGCTCTTTGGAGGAAGGGAACATGTCTCATTGATCTTGTTACCTCACATATCTAGTACAGTGCATGACACACAGGGTGCTAAACACACTTTTTGAATGAATAAATGAATGAATGAATCCTATTCATGGAAGGCATTGACATTGGTTCAAAATAATTCAGAATCAGTGGTGATTTAGCAGTGATGGAATTGAACCCAAGATCTTCCATTAGAGACCTTTCCATACTCAGCAGTTCTCTTTATGCTATGGTGCATCCTGTGACTGACAACCCTGTCCCCACTGAAACCCCCTACAAATTGGGATCTAGCAGCTGCCGCGACAGTGAGGGGAGAGTTAACCACCAGACTTGTCTTAATTGAAAGTCATTCAGTCTGGGCTTTGGAGGGATACAGTCTGATGTAACCCTCATCAACTACGTTAGCAATGCCACAATCAATTTCAAGTGTTGAGCCGATGTGGCTTATCAAGGGACCTTAGCTGCTATGACACCATGGGCTGGCTTGATGCCCTTGGCCAAAGACAAGTGTTGATTGGGTAGCTTGGCTCTTTTAACAGCCTGCCTGGCCCACTCTGGTGGTATGTGTCAGGATAGCAAGAATGCATTGCCTAAGCTAAGAATGTGGACCATCTCTGAGAGCTGGAGAAGGAGGGGAATGGAGGGAGGACGCTCTGATTCTGATGGTGGAATGAGAGAACAGGTTGTCCAGAAGGACATATAAACAGTTCCTGGCTCCAGTGTCCCTGCTGTCATCCACAGTTACTCACAGTCAATCTATCTGGGGTTTTGTTCTGGGTCAGGGAAAGGGTGGAGCCAATCCAGGAGCAGATGACCGTGCACAGTCCAGATCTAGTATGCATAGGTATAAACTTGGCCTTGGAATAAAGTGTGTGTGGCTGAGGATACCATGACCCAAAGGGAAGTCTCTACTCTTCATCTTGGAAAGATGTCTACTTGTCCTAGGGATAACTTCAGAGCAAATCTTCTCAAAGAGCCACATCCTGATTGGATGGTTGAAAGGACACTAGAAGTCCCATGTTCTCTCTGTCCTAAACTTTTCCCAACCAGGCAAAAAACAAAACAAAACAAAACAAAACAAACAAACAAACAAAAAACACAAAAAAACCAAAACAAACCCATCAATTGTCTCATTCCTGTTTCTTTGCTGGTTGCTAATTAACTTTACATTTTTAAATTATAATTTTAAAATAAGAACTGGTTCACATCACTGTGTTGGAATTTGAGCTTGGAAGGCAAGGCATTAGGGCTTTGAAATATTTTGTAGAAAAGGCAATGCTGTGTGGGGCTCCTCTATTAGCAAGTGTCTTTCCCAGTGTAGGGAACAAAAGCTCTTCTCTAGGGTGACTCACCTCACAGGTGATAAAGTGGCTGTGGTCCAAGCGTCTGGTGCAGTCAGTGGCATCATAGTATGAAGAATATGCTCATTCCCTCATTACTCAACCATTCTAACCTTCTAATGGTCCTAAGATATACCAGGAATTTTCCTGCCTAGAGACATTACTTCCCCGGTGCTTGCATCACTCGCTGTTTCATGCTTCAGATCTCTGTTCAAGGTCAGCTTCTCAGAGAGACCTTCTTGACCACTCAATGTCTCAACACCACTCAAAGTAGGTGTTCCAGCTCTGCTTCCCCCAGTGTGCTCTGGGCCAGCCCTCTAGTTCTTTCCTTTATGGCCCTCTTCCCAACTCTAATTGCATTTATGTGTTATTCACTTATTTACTATCTTCAGAGTGTGAGCTTTGTGAGGGCAGGCCTGTCTTGTTCATGGTTATATTTTGGGGGCACAGGGCAGACCCAGCATATTTAAAATATTTGCATCTCTATCCTGTGTACTTCAGTACTTTGGTAACTTCTGGGGATGTGGGTTAGACACAGTCTCTTCAAGCTTAAGGTCTAGTTAGGAAGATAGAAAATTTGTCAGGAGCACTTGTGACAGGTGCTTTGAGAGAGGGAGAACAAGGTGCTGCTCCTGGAAAATATAGAAACTGAGACCTGACGAAAGCAGAAATTAACCAAAGAAAGAGGGTAAGGGTTCTGGGCAGAGGGGCTAGCCTGTGCACAGGCCTGGAGGTGGGAAACATGGTGGCCTGTCTGAGGACCTGGAAGCTGTCCAGTGGTACAAGGGGGTGAGCAGCAAGAGTTGAAGATGGAGACTCAGCAGCGGCTAGAGCACAGCATGGTGATGTCACCATAAATCTGGATTTTGTTCTGTAGGCAATGGAAAGTTATTGAAGAGTGATAAGTAGTCATCAAAAATAGCCAGTTTAGGTGACTGAACTGAGGCAGCCTCAGGCCTGAGAGCTGGACAGTCTGGGTTTGTGTGGTCACTGTAAGTTCTGAGGACAAGGTGGAAACCTGTCAAGTTGGAAGAGACAGTCATGATTTTAGATCCAAACTAGAAGGGTTGTGGGGGGTGGTGCAGTCACTCAAGGCCAAAGGCCCATGCCAGTCACCAGGTCTCACACAGGCCCAGAATATAGAGTTCCAACTTGTGATGTGTTTGGTATTTCTAGTCAAGCATGAGAAAATTAGGTAGACTGAGGAATTCAGACCAGAATACTAGGAACACATTCTGGATCACGGAATAGTCTGGTAAACTCTGCTCCAGGGTGACTGGGGTGTGATGAGTGAGCCCAAGGTCTGAGTGCCTGGGGTTTAACCTCTCTGTCTCTCTGTTTCTCCGTCTCTCCTTCTGTCTCTTTCTGCAGACATCAGAGGTCTGCATGCGAGGATAAACAGCAGCAGGAGTCTGGCGTCTCAGGGGACCCTCGCTGTTCTCCTAGAAACTCTCTGGTCAACAACAAGAATTCTAAGCAGGTGGCCTCTTCTTTTACAAAGCCTTTGATGCAGCAAAACACAGCATGATATATGGACAGTCCTTGGAGGATGCTGTAATTGGATTTGGTCTGCATAGTTTCAGTATTTGTCAAGGCAGTAGAATCAGATACCAGTTATGTCCACAGGATGCCAACTACCCAGATGGAAAAGAACAACCCATTTGTCACTTTGGCCCACTGACATTCCAGAGAGCAGAAATGTCTCCAGTTTTCAGAATCTGTGATGTGGTAGTCACTGGATTCATTGTGCTTTCTTTCCCCTAAAACTGCTGTATGGCCAGATAATCATTTTCTTCGCTAAAGGCATTCATATTTAGCTTAGTACAAGAGAACTTGGAACCCATCAGGGTCACAGGGTAGAGCTGGGAGTCATGCCTTGAGTGCCGTATTTCAGAGAGCACCTAATGAATAAATGCTTTTGACACCAAGACCCTGGAGGCCAGGGCATATGGAAACCAGGAGGCGTCGTTCATTTTCAAAAGTGTGGTGAATGTTTGGAGCTCAAATCAAACATGATCACTTCTATGTGTGCCAGAGCACCCATGGAAAACAAAACTGGGATCACAATGGAGAAAGTGCAAAGGCCTCAGTGGAGAGAGAGGCAGGCCTGGCTCACTGGCCAGGGCCTCAGACAAACAAAAAAAGAGAACATCAAAACCTTAATGGGTGGGTGGAGGATGGGTTTGGTCTTCCTTTCCGCTGTTCTTTTTCCATCCACAGAATTACTCAATAATTGGATGAAAGGAGTTCTGTAGCTGTTATGGATTTGGAATTTTAGGAAAAATTATGATAGGACGTCTTGTAAGTTTCAATTTGAGATGTTTGCGGATTATTTTAAGAGGAACTGTGGCCAGTTCCCGTAGAGGTCAGAAGGAGGGGTGCTCGCCAATATCGGTGCTTGTCGTGGGGTAGACTGGCTGGATTTTTGCAGCCTAAACCATTGAAGAGTGGAATATCATCCCTGCCCGACCTCCTCTCCAAGCCGTGTGTGGATTCCGGAACAGGAAGTGCCGGTGGACAGCAGCAAAGATTCCAAGATAGAACTTTCCAGATTTAGAGATCCTTTCTTGGTGGGAAGAGACAGGAACTTAACAAAGTCCAGCCTGGAATCGCACAAACAAGTCCATCTGTGAGACAGGAATCCCAAATATAAATATCTGAGCATTAGGAAGAAAGCTGGAAAAAATTATCACTGAGAGAGACCTGAGGCAGGGGGGAGAACTGCAAATTTGTTTCATACTTGCCCTTGACTTAGTACCCGCTGACCCAGGGCCGAAGGATGAGGAGAGGTGGGTGGGAGGTGGGGCAAGGAGGCGATTATTTAGAAGAAGCTGGTACTATTTAGAGCTACAAATAAATACAGCTGCAGGTCATAGGGAAGAGCAGTCAGTGACCTAGTGGATGCTGATGAGACCATAGCTACGGAGAATTTAGAGAGAAGAGTTTGTGTCCCTGGAGTGACAAATTCTGGAAGAGGTTGAAAGAGGAGAGGGTCTGAAAGCCCAGCATGAGGTCAGTTTAGCATCACAACTTAGCACTTTCTGTTTTACTAAGGGATAGCCTTTTAGGATTTGTTGGTGGTCGGCACAGCATAAAAAGGGAAAACTGCAGAAAAAAATCAAGGCAGAGAAAGAGAGATGAATGTTGCCAGCGTAGGGGATAAAGAAGTGAGAACTAGAAAGATTTTTGCAGTCCGTCTTGTCTACACTCTTTTACAGCCCAGATGTAGAGTTATATGGTGGGTGGGGGGAGGAATGGCCTGGCCTCCAGGGTTTTCTTGAGTTTCATGATGCAGAATGAAATAAGGGAAGAGGCTTATGTGAGGTTCAAGATTGTCCTTGCTGCTCATGGCACTAGCTTGAGCATAGCATCTCTTTTGGGGATGGAGGAAAGGTGAAAAGCTAGAGGCTGGGTAAATGTTGAATTGGAGCAAACATCAGAAGGGGTAATTTTGGAACCTGCTTTGGTGAGTCACTGGAATGACCCTGAGTGACCTTTCAAGGTGTCATTTTTTTCTCTCTTGTGTCCACAGGAAGTCCATGGGTAGAAGGACAATTTGGGGAAGAGAGAAGGGGTTGCCATTGTTGAAAGGTGCAGGGTGAGCTGCTCTCTACCATGAATATCTTTTAGGGTCCTAATCAAAGAAATGCCTTCCTTGAGATCTTTTCCTCTCCCTCTCGTAGGTCCTGTGTGGGGTATTGCTTTCAGAGAGATCTGGAGGCTGGCAGATGTTCCATGCCAAGACCCGGCTAACAACCCCAGCTGCGTTAGCGACAGTGTGAGTCCTGACTGGTACCTGCCCCAGGGCAGAGCTGGCTGCTGAAGTTCACGGACGTGGGGTAGGGGGTGGTGAAAAGCAAAGATTCTAAGACCCCCCCTCCCAGGGATTCTGAATCAGAAATGCAAGTGTGGGGCCTGCAATCATATTTTTTTAAAAAAAGCTTTCCTGGTGTGTCTGACATACCAGTTGGGGTTGGAAACCTCTGTGTCTGCAGTCGTTGTTCAGAGTTGGATCCTGACCTTCTAGAAGTGTTTGATGTAAAACAGATAGCATCGATTTAACATCTGTAGTACTCTCAGACCATTATAAATAATGGCAGTAAATGTTGAACAAATATGTAAGATTTATATGTACATGGTGTAGAACTCAAAGATAAATATATTTGCGTTACTGGAATGTCACCATCTATCTAGACAATGACAAAGTATGTAGGCATTTAATTGGAACATGGCTTCTCTTTCAGTCTCTACAAGGTGACCTCCCTGCCACCATCTTCTTGGTTTGCTCAGTTTTCAAAGCCCTTTCTTTCAAAGCAGTTTCTGTGGCACAGAGGTGTAGCGCTGTGCAGTGTGTAAGGGTTTCTTGGCAAGAAGCGAGACTTCAGGATCCTGTGAGCAATGGGATTTTTCAGGGGGTGTGTGTGTGTGTGTGTGTGTGTGTGTGTGTGTGTTTGCACACCTATGTGATATTTGATGGGTCGCTAGATGTTTAACTGAAATGCCCTTATACCCAACATGTAACCTAAGAAATGGAAGTCCGATAAATGGGGCTGCCATCAACATGTAGTGAAACTGTCAGGATGCAGCGATGGCAATGACTTGGCAATGACAGTGAAGAGGCCAACCCCAGCGAGGGGGAGGGTGTCGCATCAGTCATGCCCTTTCTCTGGGACGAGGTGGATTGCTCTCTGCAAGAAGGCAAGGACAGAGTAGCCTTGAGGATCCTCTGTTGCTTCTGCGGATTCCTACAGAGAAAATTGATTTTGTCCACTCCTCAAAAAGGTTAGCAAGTCAAGAGAGCAGCTTCCCCAAAGCTGAGGACAGTCTTTGCAGCACACCAGTTGTTTGCTTGATAAGCAGAAAAAAACCCCTGGAGAGTGTTGAAAGAGAAGGGTGCGGCCCTGGCCTTTGGCTGACAGCACATTCAGAAAAGCTAAGAAAACAAGGGTATAAACTCTAAAAATCTTTTAAGTTTCATTTACTCAGGCAAAAAGGAGTCATGATTACTATAGCAATTAAGTGAGTTTGATGAATAAGATATAGCTGACCTGACAAAATCAGACATGTAACCCTTTTTTTCTTTGGAGTAGACTATGTGGGCTTTGTGTTTTTTCTCCGACCCAACCCACCCCTTCCCTAACACACACACACACACACGCACACACACACACACACACACACACACGCACGCGCACACACACACACCTTTTCTACCTGTGAAACTCAATTTTAGGTTCTCATCTCATTTATTTGTCTCCTAACTCATAGGGCTATATACATTCAATTTCATTGTTCCCCAATTATTTCATGTAGGAACATTTTATCTTTCTGGAGAACTAGTGCTGTATATTATGCTGTTACTTCTTTCTTTCCCTTTTTATTTCTTTTCCCTTCCTTCTCTCTGTTTGTCCTTCCCTCTCTCCCTCCTGCCATTCATTCATTCATTCCACCCAAAGTCTGCCTAGCTAGTGCTGGGTCTATGTTGGGCCTTCATTCACTGTTCTATTCATTCACTATCTATCTTTGTTAAGCACCTACTATGTGCCAGTCACTGGGCTAAGGTCTAGAGATACAGAGATAAATGCCATGCTCTCATTTGTCAGGCTGTTCGTAGTCCAGCAGACAAGATCTCACTTGCCAGGCAATCAAATTATATATACTATTCATTGACTGTAATTAAATATTTCCTGTTGATATTTTACAACTTTAGAAATGGTTAGGTTGGAAAGATGTTTGAAAACATATTTAAAGACCAAAATGATGGAGCCAATCAAACAAGGCCAAAGGAGTTTGTCCCCATTGAGCTCTCCAAAGCATTCCTGTGTCAACCGGATCTCAGGAGGACTGGCTTTGCAATCGGCTGGCTCCTGTACTCACGTGGTGGCTCTGACGTTGAGACCCAGCCTGCAGGCAAGTAGAGCCTGACCACTTGGTTCCAGCCACATGTGAATCTTACAGTGGTGAAGATCCTCTGTAACTCTCCTAGGGCTTGGCATACCTTTCCAAGTCAAAAGAACTTTCCTCACACTACCTAGTCTCTCTGACCTTTGAGAATAATTTCCTCCTTTGTGGTTTATAAAGAAGTACAGTGAGGGGATGAAAAGGAAACAGGAGGAATGAAATAAAATAATTTAATAATCCCCCAGTTGTAACCATGAACAAAATCTTCAGGAGAAATGAACGTGATTCAGAGGAGGGACTGGGAGTGGGAAAAGGCGGCTTTTCCCACTGAGCAAAGTCCTTGCTTATGGTGGGGAGGCTCGGATGAGGCTTGTTTGGCATGAAAGTAGATCGCTTTGGAGTAAATTGTTTAATTTGATCTGGGGATGGAATGTACCTTGTACACCTCCTTTTTCAAGCTTATAATTCAGTTTACTTAAGATGTGGACAAAACAGCTCTTGGCATTTCCAGAAAGTCTAGGATGACAAAACCCACCCCTGCAACTCTCTCTCTCTCTCTCTGTCTCTCTCTCTCTCTCTGTCTCTCTCTCTCACACACACACACACACACACACACACACGCACACACACACACCCCTCCATACACACATCCATCCGTACACACAGCCATACACACACACACACCCATACAAACACATACACGCACTATCTCCACCTATTGGGAAGGTGGGGCATCTTGGGCCAAGCTCATAGATCACCATAGCCACGTGGTTGTTCTTGCATGAAGACTGGCTGTGGGGTGAAATTAGCTGGTTGAATTTTTGTCTGAAAAAATGACAAACATTGTCAATACACAATGCTTACGCTTGGTGTACGGCGAGTCCTGTCCTTCCTGGATAAGAATGCTTATTTTGTGGAACTGAGTCAGGTAGACCCTTGTCATGGCAGAGGCAGAGGAACCTCTGGATTCATTACCAACAACAATGGATTTGAGGTTTAGAAAGTCCAGGAACACATTGGACATGGCTGTGATTATAAAAAGGGATTTGGGGATCTTATCTCTCAAAATTTGGGGAAAAGAAGTAATTTCAGAAAATTGGGCCTATAGACATTATGCCCATTGTAGGCAATCTAGTCTGAGGAATTCTGTATGTTTTTCCAGGCTATGAATTATTTTTACGCCAAGTATTCGAGTAGGCTGTTGTCTGTTTACTATAGAACTCCCTCCCCTCCATCAAAAGAAGGAAGTGGGCTAATATGGTTGAAAGCCAGAAGATTCAAATTAGAAACAAGCAAAAATACTCTAACTCTATCCTGAAGAAAGGGATGAAAGCACTAGGTGACTGCTAGAAATTTATTCTTGGTTTTTGGTTGTCTTTGTGTCTGTTTTATACAGGTTAAATTCTACTGTGTCTTCATGTCTTCTGAAAATTTGTTGCATTGGTGAGTACAAAAACTGGCCATCACCTTAAACTTGAAAATCCATTTCACCAACTTTTGCCACTTATGTTGTGCCAGGCACTGTAAGAAGGTATAGATAAGATGTCACATCTCTTTAGGTGAGTCAAATTGGTGATCCGCCCATAGAGGACCCCAAAGCTCAAAGTATGGCGCTGCCCTGCCCTGTGTCCCGACTAACATATCGTTGTGGGCTTGATCCAGAAAAGAACAGGAATGTTTTCAAGGATGAAAGGCTGTCTAGAGAGTGTTTCTTCTGAAAGTTGATCACCCATGGCCTCACGATCATGGTCACTATTGTTATGTTTCATTTGAGCTTCCACTCCAGCCTTCCAAGATGGTAGCATGCTTTCTATGGGAAGGAAATTGAGGAGGCCTCACCATTTCCAGGAATACCAGCTGAGCAAGCCAGTCTTGCCACTTTTCATAAGCGTGATGGGGTTAGGAACTTGCTTGTGAAGCTTAGTCAGTAATAAGATTCTTTAAGATGTATATCAACCCACTATAAAGTCATTAAAGCGAGGCAGGAAAACATTCAGAGGAACAAGATCAACTTCTTCCCCCGCCTCTATTGGTGGAATTTCCTTGGACTTTGTAGCTGTGGTGGGCATGATATCACCTGTGTGTGTGTGTGTGTGTGTGTGTGTGTGTGTGTGTGTGTGTGTGTGTGAAAGAGAGAGAGAGGGCATTAGTGACATGCAAAGATAACTCTTAGAATTCCCCAAACAATGGGATTGGCATTATTCCCCCAAATATTCTAGTTTCCTTTAACTGTGTACTTGACATTCTAGAATCTGCCTGAGCACTTTCAGACTATAAGAAAATACAGTTTATATTACTGGCTTTCTGGACATGCGGGGCAGTGCCATCTTTGGCTTTTCTCCACCTCCTTTCTTTCCAGAGCAGAAGTGCCCTTGATGGACAAGTCTTTATTTCCTCAGCCCAGATGAGGAGTTGGGAACTGGGGGTGGAGCTAAGGGTTGGGCCAAGTGTGGGGGAAGTGTTAACAGATACACCACTGGTGTTTCCAAGGCCCTCTGCTACTCAGATTTAGAGGGGGGTTGCAGCTGACAGGGGACCAGCTTTCCCCACTCTATGTCAATGAGCTCTCTGTGGGTTCAGCTGCCCATTGGGAGAGGCATAACTGGGTATGAGTAAACATGGATGAAGCTTTATGAACAAAGCATTTTCAGTGACCCCAGTGAGCTCTCTAATCTCTCAGTAAGACTTAGTGAACCAGAAAATGCCAGCCAGTATTTAAGGGAAAATGCCATCAGTATTCAGGGATCATGGCTATAGGACCTAATGGCTAATGACCAGTGATGATATATAAGCCAAGGCCAAAATGATGGATTTGGCTTACCCGGAGTCACTCTGGTTGTTAGTGGCGGGAGCAAGACCTCCTGCCTCCCAGCCCAGGGCTTCTTCTCCTGCACCACAAAGCTGTCCTGTGTGTGTGTGGAATGTCCTCTCTAGAGATTTTGGGGTGGGGTCACTCTGGCTCCTGCTCTCGATCCTCACTAGAGAACTGTCACCTCACTTTGCTTTTCTCAGTCAGACCCCTTACTCCTTTTCTGCCAGTGCTCTAGCCATCTGCTCACCCACCCAGAAAAGAAAGAGGAGAGCTGTGTGACCCGTGGAAATGTTCACTGCAGACAAAATCATCCCAACCCCCTCCCTGCTTTGTTCCATCCGCAATCTTGAAATCAGTTTTCTTTGGCCTGTCATCTGTAGGATTTTCACAGCTTTGGAGATGCCCTGACTCTCAGCAGTCCTGCTGGGTCACCATGCCTCGCTCAGTCAGATTTTGAAATTTGCTACTGTTCCTTAAAATCATTTTTCTAGGAGTTTGCCATATCAGCTTGCCTTATCTTGCACTCAATTCGTTGTTGGCTCTGATTTTTTTTTTTCATGTTAGAGTTTGAATTGGCTAACAGCCCTGTTGGTTTAATCCATTGCCAAATTGATGTAAATTGGTTTTGGGTCTTAAGCAGGGCCTGGCCTCAGGTAAAATTGTGAAATTGCTGAAATATGTCTCTGGCACCCAACCACCTCGCTTTCCAGCCCCCACCTATCTCATGCCCTTTCCTTCCCTGGGTTTGCCTAGTGCTAGCTGTTTCTCTTGGAAAGTATTTGACAAATATAACCATTTTATCTGATTAACCAATTACAGTTGTATAATAACAGCGTTTTAAAGACAATTTAGGCATCTTCTTATCCCCACCTCGCTTCAGTTGTGCCAGAAGTTGGTGGTCTCTAAACTTGGTTGATCATACCATGTTTCCCTGAAAATAAGACCAGGTCTTATATTAATTTTTGCTCCAAAAGACGCATTAGGGTGTATTTTCAGCAGATGTCTTATTTTTTCATGTACAACAATCTGCATTTATTTAAATACGATCATGTCGTCTTCTTCTGGAACATCGTCATAATGTACTAAATGCGTCCATCTGGCTGACGATCTTAACTGGGGCTTATTTTCGGGGAAACATGGTAGACTATCTAGAGATTTTTGTTCCAAATACAGATTCCCAGGCCTTACCTGGGGACAAAAGAAGGAAATTCTGGATTGAGGACTGGGGATTGATCTTTTGGAAATTCTAGTAATTAGCCGCTGACCTCCAGTTGGAAGTTTCATTCCAACCCTGTGATTCTGTGACCCTCTGATTTTATCCTCATCACAGCCCTGGGAGGAATCAGAACAATAAAAACAGTGATCATATTAAACACTCATTAGATATTAAGTTCTGAGCTAAGCACATTATATGAATTATCTCAGAGTGAAGACATTCTTAATCCCTCTTCAGCAATGGAGAAACTTAAGGCTCATAAAACCTGCTAGAGAACTGACTAGAGTGTCTTGAAATTCCTATAACTACCAGAGAAGTAAAAAATTCTCCAAATTCTCCACTCCGGGTTCCAGGGTTCTTTGCGGGGCATGGGGTCAGTGAAGGTGGTCTTGGGTCATTCAATCTGTAGCCCAGCTGTGAAATCCTTAAGAATAGGGAATGTGTCTTATTTTCTGCCCTCCCCCAAAACATCCCAAACATCCTGCCTGGCAAAGAAAAGGCCCTCAGAGGATGTTTGTTGAATTGGAATTATCTGTAACCTGACTTCTAGCCCAGGGCATTTTTGCCATCTGGGATTTAATGAACTCCAGGACCCCAACGTATAAACTGAAAGCAGGGCTTAATTTCTTATATCA
This sequence comes from Rhinolophus sinicus, assembly GCF_057876585.1. Lineage (NCBI taxonomy): Eukaryota > Metazoa > Chordata > Mammalia > Chiroptera > Rhinolophidae > Rhinolophus > Rhinolophus sinicus. The sequence goes on along the minus strand of NC_142517.1, from coordinate 196,240,928 downwards.
TGGATAAATACTTGGGATTTTAAAGACTCAAATCATACAAATTACAAAGATAATTATCTCTAATGATAAAATTCCAGGTACCTGGACAGATAGACCAGCTTTGGGAAGGTGTAGATTATAGATCCACATGTACAGAGGCTGCCAAACAAATGTACACACACTTTTAGGGAAGAAAACTGTTATTAAAATTGTAATACTCAATATCTTCCAATAACAAAAGATGAATACAAGTCACGTTTGACTTCTGCAATTACAAGAGGTGCTCCAAGTGGTTACCATCAGCGTCCAGACACTTCTGATGATGGCGAACTACTGTTTGAGCAATGTTGACCAAAGTGTCCACTTGTATACGTTTTTTTGGCTCCTGGGATATGGTCATTTGTTTTTCAACAAAGACACCAATGCAGTTCAATGGGAAAAGGAAGTTCCTTTCAGTGAGTGGTACTAGAGCAGGTGGATAACTAGATGGGGGATAAAAAAAGAAACTCATCGCCCCTACCTTATACCATGTACACAAGTTAATTTGAAATGGGTCATAGACTTAAATGTGGAAATTAAAACAATAAAACTTCTAACAGACAACATAGGAGAATACCTTTATAACCTTGGAATAGGCAAAGAGTTCTTAGGCAGACCACAAAGTTACTAACTGCAAAACAAACAAACAAACAAACAAATAGGATCTCATCAAACAAAAAGACTGATAAATTTCTGTTCATCACAAGCTATCTTTAAGAGTGAAAGGCAAGTTATATTATGGGAGAAAATACTTGCTAAAAGACTAGTACCTATAATATACAGAGAACTCTTACAACTCAGTTATAACAAGACAAACAACACAATTTTAAAAATGTGCACAAGATTGAACAGGAACTTCAGAAACAAAACTGTTCAAATGGCCAGTAAGGTGCTCAATATTATTAGTCATTCGGAAATCCAAAATAAATTAATAGAGGTGTCCTTGTACATACATAGAATGGCTAAAATGAAAATCACTGACAGTACGAAGTGGTGGTGAGTGTCAAACATCTGGAACTCTCATAGCTGCCGGTGGGAGTATAAAATGCTGTGCCGGTTTGCAAACTGTTTTGGCATTTTCTAGTATACAACGTATACCTACTCTGTGACCCAACAATTCCACTCCTAAGCATTTATGCAAGAGAAATGAAAATATACGCCTAAGAAAACCTTGCTCAGGAATGTTCAATATCAGGTTTATGAGTAAAAGCCCCCAACTGGAAATAACCCAAACGTCTCTCAACAGATCAGGTGTTTACAAGTTACAGTATATTAATAACATGGACTATTATTTAGCAATAAAGAAGTCACTGATACAGACAACAACATAGATGATTTTCAGAAGCATTATATTGAGTGAAAGAAGCGAGGTGCAAACACTTTATATTGGATGATTCTATTTCCAGGCAGTTTGAGAGCAGCCAAAATGAATACATGATGATAAACAGCAGAAATGTGATTATCTCAGAGGTGGGGGGAAGATGCTACTGACTGGGTGGGGGCACGTGTAACTATTCCAGTTACCTACCGTCATGTGACAAACTACCCCAAAACTTAGTGGCTTAAAACAACGACCAGCTTGTTCTATGCCGCAGTTTGTAGGTCAGGAATTCAGGTGGGGCTTGACTGAGTGATTCTTTAAACTTTTATTTATTTTAAGTGTGTTTTTGCAGGACCCATCAGCTCCAAGCCAAGTAGTTGTTTCCATCTAGTTGTGGAGGGCACAGTTCACCGTGGCCCATGGGGGGATCGAACCGGCGACCTTGTTGTTAAGAGTATGGCACTCTAACCAACTGAGGTAACCGGCCACCTTTGACTGAGTGATTCTTCTTTTCCACATGGCACTGTTGCTAGGCTGACCTTGAGGGTCCAAGATGGTTCCTCACATAGCTGATATCTTGGTGGGGTTGGTTGGAAGGCTGGGCTCAACTGAACAGTTTCCTGGAATGCCTATAAGTCGCTCTCCATCATGATGCCCGCAGGTGGTCAGACTCTTACCTAGGGCTGAGGGCACCGAGTGAGTGTTCCAGAGGATAAGGCAGTCACACAGTGTCACTTCTGCTATATTCAATTGGTCAAGGCAGTCACAAGCCTGCTGAGATTCAGGGAGAGAGCAAATAGACCTCACCTCTCACTGGTAGGAATGTGAAAGAATTTTCAGCCGTTTTAAAATTGCCCTAGGAACTTTCTGCGGCTGATGAAGATATTCTATATTTTGATTTGGGTGATGGTTACATGAGTATATGCAAAATTGTTGAGCTGTATACTTAAGATTTGTGTACTTTATGTAAATTACACTGCCATTTTAAAAACCGGCAGAGTGCTTTACATACCTCACTGTCATTATTTTCACAATAATCCTATGAGTCAACAATTATGACCTGATTTTACAGATAGCCTAATTTTACTTAGTTTCTTGGTCAATATCAGACAGAATCAGGGTTCAAATCTAAGTTTGTCTGATCTAGAAGTGTCATCTCTTTCCACTAGCGTCATGTGACACTGACCAAATGGGTTGATCGTTCGTTTGCTCATTCATTCCTTCCTTCTTCAGTTACTATCTACTGAGAACCCACTGTGTGTTGGGTATTAGGCTAAGAACTGAGGAGAAAGAGAAGAAGAACACATATCCTTGCCTTCAAGGGGCTCAGGGTCTATAGGAAGAGACAGATTTGTATATAAATGTCAATCTACAATATGATTCGTAATATATTTTGCTGAACATGTTTTCTGAACTCTTAAATCAAGGTCCCATGAAATGACGGGTACCTGTGGACACAAAAGGATAGAATATTTTAAGTCAGAATTTCTTCCAGAAAACATATGCTTACAGTAGATCAGCACATGTACGTAGTGCTGATGGGGCCAGAAGAGGCCTGGAAGACAGACAGGACCACTGCTCAGCGTCTCCCAAGTATCTGGCACTGGGCGGCACTTTACATCATTATCTGTCCTCATCCTGACAACATCCCCAAATTAGTGGTATGTGCCTCCTCCGGCAGGCAAGGAAACAGAGTCCAGAAGAGATGAAGGGCTTTTCCCAGGTCATGCAGCGCATGGGCAACAGAGTCTGGCTCTGACCCTAGACTGGCTCTTAATTTTGGTGCAGGGTTTGAAAGGTGTTTGATTTCTTGATTCCTCCTTTGACTTTTGTTGACCCCCTGGGGCTGCATGCCTACTGTGTTCCTGCTTCTCTTTAAGGTCCCAAAATGTGGTTTTACTTCCACAGGTGTCCTGGGGGCGGTTTGTGCTGGGTTTGTGAGAGCCGAATGTGTCAATGTCTTCCCAACTCCAAGAACTGTGAGAGTCGCGCCGATAGTCGGCTATGGTGGGAACGTTCACACCATGGAAAGCGGCAAATGCTGCAAATCAGGGTGTTATTTTGCGGGGAGAGGGGATGATGAAAGAGACCAACTTTTCTAGGACACCACTGCTTTACCTCCTTAGAACTATACCCTGAATATCTGTACTTAGTTACGTCTGTACCCTTTTGACTTTGCATTTCAGAAACGCTCTTTAATCCAGTTAAATTCTTATATGTAAATTTAATTTGCTTAGATTTTATTCTTTCTCATTCTCTCTCTCTCTCTCTCTCTCTCTCTCTCTCTCTCTCTCTCTCTCTCTCTCTCTTTGCTTTGGGCTTTAAACTTTATATGCTTTTTCCCCTTTACTTGCTTATCCTTTCTGCATTTTGTCATTTTAATCGCTATGGGGATTGATTTGGTCCAGCTTTGAGCGGCCATACCTTTTCCTTTGACCTGTTCCTGGATTCCCCAGGTGCACTGCCACCCTCACCCCCACTTAATCTTGCGACCGACCACACACGGGCCATCTGCTCTGACATTTCAGTCTCGGTTACTGCCATCCAGGGATCCGTCTTTCATGCCTTTTTCTTTTTTGGCGTTCACAGGCTGCTGGCGTGAGCGAGCTTTGACTCACAAGTGTTGATGTGTTGATCTCTTGAAAACTGTCATTTTTTTCTTTGTCAGCTCCCCAATGTGTCTCACAATTGTCACCAGCCACCCTGAGATATGTGGGCCTTAGCCAGAGATTACGGCGTGTCAGCCCTCTGGAAAGGGTTGGGGGGTCCATCCGTCAGCAGCCGGCTTGGAGGCCTTCGGCATCACATGGCCTGACTTTAAAGGAAGAGGCCGCTGAACTGGCTATTGGGGCTGGGGTGGACTCTGGGCTATTTCTTCCAGGAAAGACTGAGGGGCTGATTTTCTGGTCACCTGGGTCTACCTTCTGCTCAGGCTCTCCTGTACAAATGAGAATAATTATTGAGGTATAAGCAAACTGGTCATCGTCGACCGGCCCATGATACCGGCCGCCTGCTCTGGGTGTTCCCCCACATTTAGTCAGTGCTTCTGAATGCCAGGGACTTTTCCAAGTGCTTCAACTACACTGTCTCATTTAATTCTGATGCCGACTCTGAGAAGGAAGCTAAGCCTCCGAGAGATTAAGTCACTTTTCACAGCCATGTAGCAAGTACGTGTGTGAGTCAGAATTTGAACTCAGCATTGCCAGAGTTCAACATGATCTCCTGACCTCTCTGCTACATCCCCCGGCTCTCTGGAGGATATCACACTTTAACCATTAGTGAATAACACCTGTCTGTGTGCCTGGTTTGGGGCTGGAGGTACGGGGATGAATGAGACACAGTCCCTGCCTTTGAGACTCTCTCAATCTGGTAGATGAGACAGACAGACTTGAACACAGATTGTTCTAATCAGGGCATCGATGGGAGTTTGGGCAATTGATGTGGAATCAAAAAGAGCATGACCCCCTGTGTGTGGGGAGGAAGTGAACCATGGGATGCTTCCTGAAGGGGGTAGGGGTGCATCTGAGCAGGGTCTGAAGAGTACCGGACCTACCTCCTCACACTGAGCGCAGAGACGGTCTTTGTGGCGATAGAGAAAGCGTGTAAGTCATCCTTAACCTCCAGGCCGCCTCCGGTACCTTCACAGTGGGTGATGCCAAAGGTGTGCCTTCCTGTAGCCTGAGAACCACTGTCCCTATTGCTTTTAGACCATGTTCCTGGAACCCGAGACCCTGAAATTCCCGTCCAGATGGCCCTGAGCCTTCCCCGGGCCTGTCCTTGGTGGGGTGGAGTGCATACCCAGTGCACATATCCCTAAACTCCAGGGTGGCCAAGGATAGGCAATTTGCAGGGTAGGGGGACTATGGCCTGAGCTTGGACAAGCAGCCTCAGGTATCCGTATGTGTATGTGTAGGTCTCCTTGTTGTATGGGAAGGAGCTGGGGGAGGGAAGAGAAGAGAGGTGAACCATTGGCTAGAGTCCAGAGGCTGGGGCCCAGGGATGGATGGGCACTTCTAAATTCAAACATTTGGGATCATTATAAAGGTTTTTTGTTTATTTTTTCTTTTGAAAGAATTTTACAGGAGTTGCAAAGATAGAACAGAGAGGTCTTGTATATTTTTACTCACCTTCCCTTAATATGAATATCTTACACAACCAGAGTACAGTTGTGAAACTCAATCAACATTGGCACAATATTATTAAGGAAAATACAGATTGAAAACCAGTAACTAATACCTAAGCCAGAAAGGTCCTCATCTCTAAGAGGTGACTGAGCCTTGCAAAGCTAGAACTGGGGTTGTTGCGTTTGGGGTTTCCAGGCACACAAGGGGTGGATCTTGTCAGCATACCTACCATCCTGGGAAACCAGAGTTCTTGCGGGGCATGGAGGTTCACTCAGACATTAGGCATTTGTCTGGTGACAACCTGACGTTCCCTTCAGCTCTCTCCACCATTTATGACCTGATGAGGGAGCAAACAGTGCCCCTGATTCTTAAATACATTTCCTGAGAATCTCCCAGGGTCTAAGAATCAGGACACTATGAATATTACGTCATGTTAGATTTTAGAATGTTAGATATTTGACAGCACAGGTGTTTCAAGAAGCCAAATGTTGCACACAGATGGGCATACATGCAAGTTCTCAGCTTTGTCTTCCTAATTCTTCCCTCTCTGCGAAAGAGTGGAGAGCATTAGACAGGAGTCCGCAGGGCCTGGCTCTCTGCTCTGAGATCAGTGACCTTGGGCAAATACCTTCACCCCTTCGCCTCCTACCTGGCACCTGACAGGAAACTGAACTATAAGGTCTTCAAGATCTCTTTCACCTCTGACTTGTTTTCTCCCCTCTCTGTGTGTGAGCTTTCCTCTACTCACCTACCCTCATTCCGCCCTCTGTCCTCCCTGCTCTCACGTTTCTGCTTTCCGTGTCTTCTCCTCATTTTGTTTTTCCACATTCCCTCTTGCCCTCCTTGACACATTTCTTTCTTCTCCCACCTCGTTGACTCCCTCTCTTCTTCTTTCCCACTTCTCCTCTCTCTTCCTTATCTTTCCCGCGTATCCCATCATAGATAGATACAACCTGTGTTATACACAGGGTTTCGATGACCCACCAAATGTTTGTCGCCATTATTTCAAATGAGAGGGGAAAAAAAAGAAGGAATTAAATCATAGTATTGGCAGCTGGCAATTTGCTTCCATTGCAGAAAAATGTCCCCGGCTTCCTCGAATATTGAAACATTGATGAAGAACAGATTTTCTCTGGCAGTGTGAATTCCCCTCTGTCCAAGTTTGGCAGAGGGACTGCCGTGCTTGATATTATTCTAGGCGTTTCGATGCATTCCCTGTTTAGCAATGTTGGAACATGTTTTAACCAACTGCTGTATTGATGTAACACTATTTTTATTTGTAATGAGGGTGTATTAAAATATATATACATTTCCACTGATTTCTGGCTCTGGGGAGGCTGGGATCTGATGACGTCTAGGCAGGAAGGCCTAGGTTTTTCCACCCTCTCTCTGTGGGGAGAATTCTGGAATTTAGGCGCTCCCCCTTGTCCCCACCCCCTTGTTAGATTTCACTGATTTTAATAAACATTTTCCTTTCGTTGGTTTCCTCAGTGACATAGAATCAGATAGTCATTCGGATGGGGTCTTCCAGAGGTCATCTGCTTTACCCCCTGTACACATTGATAACGGGCTTGGGCTGGGCAGGGTCTGAGTGAGTACTTAGGGATGATACAAAGAAAAGATGTGTCAAATATATGGAGAAAATGTACAGCTACAGATATGCAGTTATTTCATTGTAATTCTGTCACATGCAGTGGGACACGGGAGTGAATGGGTGAGGAGAGGAAGGGGCACTGCGGACAAGCTTGTGGAAGGCTAATGGAAGAAGCTGTAAAAGGAGGGTGCTGGGATGCTGGGAAGGCCAGAAACAATGGCGGCTGACCCAGAGCTTCTCTTTTTGTGAAAAAACCTTTCGTGTCTTCTGTCAGGGTAGATCCATCCTTTTAGCAGAAGGTAACCTCCCCACCCGAGCACACCAGCATGCAAACTGCTTTGTGTCAGAGCCATGGCAATTGTGGTCAGAAAATTTCAAAGTTACCTGGGATCTTAGAAAGGATAATATAGTCCAAGTCTTAATCTGGAGCTTCTGAGAATGCCCCGAATTAAAAAAAAAAAAAAAATTGCATATGTGCCCATTTTTTTTCTGGGGTGTGGGGGTAAGGTTTGGTTTTCATCATTCCTAAAAGAGAAGTGATCCAAACAGTCTTCCCACCACTGGCCCAATTCAGTCCCCACGTTGACTCTAGGGGAACTGAGGACCAGCAAGGTGACTTGGCTGAACTGAGGCCTTGCAGAGTTACTGTCATTCTTTCCATCTAGAGGTGATGAGACAGGCCTGGGGATCCTTGTGACTCAGACAGCTCGCAGAAGAGCCAGGCGGCTGCTGGTGTCCTGGCTCTCAGTCCAGCTTTCTTTTGCACATGTCACCATCTTTTCCGCTCTGGCACTGACTGCTGCCTCCTTATGTCTCCTTGTCTATATCAGGCCACAGCAATGGCGGTCTGTCCCGACTTCACTCCCTATTTCTGAGAACTGACAGTCCTAGAAAGAGATTTGAACAGGGCTGGTTTTCATAAGAATGGTGTTCACTTGGATCTTGTTTAAAATCAATGTCCTCATAGGAAATGTACTGGCCCCAATATCCTTTGGTTTAGAGGCCTGATGAATGGAAGCTGTGCGACCTTAGGTCAATACTGTGTGATGCAGCCCCATTGATCTCCGCTTACTATACTTAGAACTCAGGCTCAATTTGCTCCAAAGTGAATTCACTTTCAAAATCAGGTTGCAGTATTGCATAAGGGTCAAGAGGACTTGGCGAGAATTTGGTTCAGTCTTTCTGGCTTTGTCCCTCCTCACCAGGGACTCCAAGCTCCAGCTCTTCTGAACAGTTTTCTATCCTTCGAATGCACCATGTTATTGCACGTCTCTGGTGCAAGTGGGTCCTTTAGGCTGAAATACCCTTCCTCTGAAAATGGCTCCTTATTTTTTAAGACTTGCCCCACTGCAAAGCTTTTTCTGACTCTCCTAGGCGGAGTTGGGTCTCCCTCTTCCCTGGTGATGTGCCTGGTGTAGAGCTTATCACAGGGTTTGGTGAGTAGTGGTGTAGATAACAATATCCTGGCTAGATTGTGAGTTCCCAGAGGAGGGGAGTGGTACGTATAGAACACGAAAGAGCAGTGATTCTCCATGGGGACCATTTTATGACCCCTTCCCATTTTATGACTATGAGCGGCAGGGAAGAGGTACAAGTGGCTTCTTGTGGGCACAATTCAGAGATGCTGCTCAACATCCTACAATGCCCAGGACAGCCCCCTAGGACAAAGAATTATTGGGTCCAAAATACTAATATTGCCACTGTCAAGAAACCTGTTGTAGGGAATCGATAACCTGCAGCTGACTTCCTCAAACAGCTGTGAAGGGTTAAGACAGTCTGAGAAGAGCATTAACTGTCTCCCTCTCCTGGTGGCTAAGACAAAAGGTGTGGCCTTTGACACTAAACATTTTAAGGGAAGTGTCAAACACTCGATTTGCGTTCTAAGAAATTTTCGTGAATCTATCAGCCCTGGGAGAAGATGGCATTGATGTCCCTTCCCATCCTGGTATTCTAGAGTTCAGTACATATAACACATGTCATGAACAGGTGGGGATAAAGGCTACTGGCTCTTTGAATGGAAGACCTCATTTAGGAAGATTACATCTTTTTGAAGCTCCTCTTATGCTCTCAAAGACACTAAAGTTCTTTAAATGAGAATTTCTATTTTCCCATTCAAGAACTTACTACAAGATGAGAGACAGACCACAAGTAGAATGTTAGGCATATTCTACCTAGTCAGCCATATTCTGAGTGTTTATCTTGGAAAAAACACATGGATGAACGACTCTTAACAGTCGGCATATAAACTAAGAAATTTCTGTAGCTCCTCGCTAAGCCATTATTGGCAAAGCGAAGGGAAGGCTAGGCAGAGACAGGGCCAACATGAGATTCCATTCAGGGCGAGGCTGGAGCTAGGAGGCTGGGGAGAGCAGGGGTGCTCGAGTTCATGGCATGGAAGGGAAGCAGAGGGGAGGAAGGATAAAAAATTGCTCGGTGGCCTGGGCGAACTAGGGAAAGACAAGGGGCAGAAGAATGGAGTGTGGGTGCCACAGGGAGACGGGTCTGATGGTAATGGAGGACGGGTTTCACAACATGATCTTGGAGGAGTTAAGCGATTTGGGGAGGAGAGTTTAAGGCCACAGGAAGATGTTTCTGTATCCTTAACAGCAGTGGTCCCCAAACACAGCCACTCATCACAATAACCTGAGCCCATTTGAAATATTCAGATTCCAAGACCCCAGATCCCCGGAGGTTTGGATTCTGTAGGTCTGGGGTGACGCCTAAGAATCTTCAGTTCACAAAAGTTCCCCAGGTGATTCTGATACTCATCCGGGTTTGGACATCGGTACCTTACACTAGAGATCACTGAGGAGGTGCTGATGGCTGAGGAATTGCAAGGAGACTGAGCATCAAAGTCATTGAACAGATTGGGGACTCCTCTAGGTGTTGGGACGGGTGTAAGACACAGCGGTCTCTGTCCTCAAGGGGCTGGTAAATGGGTTCAGAAAACGCAGTGGGTGAAAATTAAAACAGAATTGACTATGTAAACAATCACTGAGGGCCTTATAAGTGGCACGTAATCACAGTGGCTGGGGTGGACAGAGCATGTCAGGGGAGGGGTGAGAGAGGTAGATGTGAGCACTTCTGGAATAATGGGGGCAGTTTCAGTGGGGAAGATGGACTCAGCTAACGGCTTCAGACCTAGAAAGGCAGGGAGACTAAAAGAAGAGGAAGTTATGGGGTGAAGTTGTGACAAATCCAGAGATTGGACAAAGGCTTTGGTTTGGAGTCAGGGGGAAATGCAGTGGACGGATGCCAGGTGTTGCTGGGCAACCGCTCATCACTTCCTTGTCTCAGGGCTGTGCCATTATCTGTCGCAAAGAGGGGCCTCCTCTAGGCCAGGGCGTTACAACTCCCCAGAGACCTGGTGGGTACATCTGCCATGGAGGCGAGTCCTTGGATGGCAGGGTTTTGGAGCTCTTGAGGACCCTGTTGATGTCCATGCTGCCGCCATTTCCTACGTACGGGTGTGGTCACATCGGGCCCCAATCTTACAGCCCTGTCTACAAGTCTTTCTCTTCCCCTCAAAATAAAACTGATTAGATGATTTTGCTACTCAAGAGTGGCCTTATTAAAAACACTGCATTTATTGAGAAGTTATTCTATAGCAGGTATATAGCAAAATGGCTTCAGTTACGTTATTTTGTTTAATCTTAATGTACCCTCTTTGAGATAGGTACTGTGTTAGCCAGAGGTCTCCAGAGAAAGAGAACCAATAGGATCTCTTGCTCATCTATCTACCTACTTACCTACCTCTCTATCATCTATTGATTTATTATAAGGAATTGGCTCATGTGATTATGGACTAGCAACTCCAAAATCTGCAGAGCCAATGTACCAGGTCAAGTCCCAAGGCTATGTAGCCACTGCTGACCTTCTTATTGGCCTTACTATCTCTCTCATGGAAGGGGCAATAGGCATCTACTTTTGATATAAAATTATAGACCAAAGTGGACATCTCAGGCCTCTTAGTGCCTCTGGCACAACCTTGCTAGATGCCTGGAGTTCCTCTGGGAAATGAAATCTTTTTCAGGACACCCTGAGCATTTCACCTTAACTATGGTTCTTTGTTTCCTGGGGTCAGAAGCATGGGTATCTACCATCAGCCAGCCAATCAGCAAGCCTAATTCTTTCTGCTTTAACTAGCAACACTCTATCACCACTGGGCCAAGGAATGGAGAGTTGGATAAGTCAATTCTGCTGGAGCCAGCTTGCTTTCCTGTCCCTGTGTTCCCCTGTAGGGGTATCCTGACCAGTCCAAGAGCAGTAAAAGGACACCGAATTCCTGGAGAAAGTAACATGCTTCTGAAAGGAACCATGTTTCCTTAATATTTCCAGTGGTGAGTACCTCACAAAGTAATCCATTATATTTTTAAGAGCACTGAAGGAACTTTCTTCTCATACTGAAATCTGTTTCCCTTATTCTGGAGTAACAGAATAAATAGTCTCTTTCTTACATGAATACTTTCCAAATATTTGGAAACAGGGATTATATCCCCATGAGACATTTCTCCTCCAGGCTAAATGCTTCTAGTTCCTTCTAGCATTCTTTTATGATTTGGTTTATAGACCCTTTTTTGGCCTTGTCTTCCCCTGGCGATGGTCTATGCCCTCCTTAAAAAAATCCCAAATATTCTAGGTCTGGTATGACTAATGCATTTGGTGGAGTGGAAATATTACTTCCAATCTTTTGAACGTTAGGTATTTATTGATGTATTAACTTGCTTAATAGCATGTATTATTTTATATTAAGCCTGTAGTCAACTTCGGTCTCACCGTGCTATGCTCCTGCACTTGATTTTAAATTTAGAATTTTATATTAATTTCTATGAATACGTATCGTTGCTATTTGACCCGTATTTCAATCTGACGGACTCTGCCATCTAACATCTCACTACCGATGTGTGGCTAGGGGAAAAAATGGAGGTGCCTTGAAGACAAAGTCCTGTTAGCTCACACCACTGTCCACTGCTGCTCTGCTGGGGAGGAAGAACTACAGAGCTGGAGCTACTCTTGGGAGGAGGGCGTCATGGGCTTTTCTGAGAGTGGGGTTAGGATTCAAGCCAATATGTGGAGAGTCCCCAAGATGGAAAAAGAGCGCTGTGCTGCATTTTCCTTTTCCGTTTTCACTTGTCCCAGGGATCCGAGAACAAGGATGCATCCAGGGGCTATGGACTCTGAGGTTGGATGGAAAGGCCTAGTGCAAAGGATCCAATTTCTACTCAAATGTAGAAATTTTATATGTACCCTGAAGGCTTTCTTTGGGGGCTCGGTCTAATTTCTTTCAGAGCCTTGGGCTCTGAAGAAGAGGAAGATGTGGTCCTTGCCCTCAGGAAGAAGTCTGTGTGATTGGTTTGGGAAAGAAAACGTGCATGTGTGAAACCACAGCAAGCTGGCGGGGAATGAAGACAAATTTGTGCTAAGTGACATGGAGCTGACCACAGCCCACATGGGGGCTGTGGAGGAGGAGGTAGGAGAGGGATGGATCCACTAGGGAGTGTCCCGGAGGAAGTGGGAATGGAGCTGCATCCTGAAGGCTTTGGAAGGGGAAGAAAGAAGGGAGGACTTTACAGGGTAGGGAAGGGCGCGAATGAAGTCAGAGGTGGTGATGACTGTGCAGAGAACGCGGGGTGGAAACAGAGTGGCCCGCCTCCAGGCAAGGGAAAATACTTGTCGATGAAAACTACTTTGTGGCGAGGACCTTTCAAAGATCCCGTCCTGAGTCTGGCCCAGCTTTGCCATTTCTCTTACCACCAGTCCAGTCCAGGCTCTCTTCCTCTTATTTCCAGATTCTTCAGGACTTCTTTGCTAGTGTTCTTGCTTCTATCTTTCTGAACTCTTACCCAAGATACATAAGAGTTTTTTGTTTCAAACATGGGGGATGAGCAAGACACAAACAGGCACACTAATGTGTTCTCCATTTAAACTATTCTGTCCCATTTGTCCCTGAATGTGGATCCCTCCCTGACAATCTTTGCGTCAATTTTTCACTTGGACTATACAGTAATAATATTAACAATGATGGATAATAGCAGCTGACATCCAGAGTGAAGTAGGTATGTTAGGCTATATATATGCTGGAGGTGAAACATGATGGTCATCCAATGAGGTCGGCACTCTTATCACCCCCGTTTTATAAATGAGGAAACTGAGGCACATAAAAGTTAAATAAATCTCTTGAATACACACAGACAGTAAGTGGCAGTGCTGGGACGGGCACAGGCAGCTGACTCCAGGTTCTGCCCTATTTACTCTATACCACCACTTTGTCACAGAAAATGCAGGATTGTGGTCTTCTGGCAGAAGAAGTGGAAAATAAGGAACGTTTTTATTGACACTTGGTATGAGCCACCCTTTGTGCTAAGACACTGTACGTATGTCGTCTCGGTTAATCCTTACCCCACCTTGAAAGATAGAGCTTATTATTCCCATCTTACAAATGGGGGAGACAGATATAAATGAAGTAGTTTGGTGTGGGCACACAGCTGGTACAACGGGTAGTCGGATTGAAAATGAAGTCTGACTTCCCCCGGAGTCCAAGTGTGTCTATCACAAACAGCTGCTGTAAGGAGGCTGGGAATGGGCCACATATGAGCAGACAGCCTAAGAAAAGTTTCCTAACCATGCAAAAGCACAGCATTTCAGTTCATGTGACACAGCTGGGCACAGCTGGAAGATAGCAGTTAGGCAGTATTTACGGCCAACGTGTTGTTGATTCATGCACTTGAGAACAAAGAGTCTGGGCTGATCTTATGTGTTTCTGTGCAAAGAATCTGAGAGAGTAGCAGGCATGGCAAGCAGCAGCTACTGACTGCATCAAAAAGCATCCATCCCCTTTGTACAGTATAGCAAAAGGGCTCTCCACTCACAGTGACCCTTTCAGTCTAAGCCATCACTCAGGTGGTAAACGTCACCTGCAGGGTCATGTCTGAATGACAAAGGGGGGTCAGGAACCCAATTTTTATGATTTTGGAAAATCTGGATGCCCTGTTCCCTTATCTGCCTATCTTCAGGGTGGGGTAGGAAATAGGCGGGGAAAGCAGAGAGAGACTGAGATGCTTCCCATTGGCTCCTGAGGTTCTCCATCAAGGTTTGTCCAACTTTCCTGTGGGTCAGAGTCACCCAGAGGTGACTCCTCAAACTACGGTGTTAACCTAGATTGTTGGAAGAAAGTCTTGTTAAAACTAGGATTGTGGGACCCCATTCCCAGAGTTTCTGGTTCACCAGGTCTAGGTAGGACCCAAGAATTTGCACTTCTGACAAGTTCCCAGGTGGTACTGCCGCTGCTGGTTTGGGTGCACACGTGACCTTCTCAGAACTGACAAGCCCTCACCCCCTTTGAACCTCTACACTTGCATCGAACATACCAGATGCATGAGTTGAGGTCCGGGCAAGATACAGCATTCACCTTGGATGGTTCAAACAATACTTCAGGAAGAGTCTGTTTACAGAAGTGTGGGCAGGATGTTGGCGAGGCACGTAGGGAAGCTGAGGAACCCAGAGACCAGCTCCAGCAGGAGGCAGTGACTACCAAGGACTGCAGAAACAAGGAGTAGAATAGCGTTTCCAGGGCTTAGTGAGGGCTGGTCTGCCTAGGAGGAGCTGGCAGTGGGGGGACAGGCCAGGCGTGCAGCACAAGAAGGGAACTCTAACCCTCCACTCTAGTCACCTCCTGGAGTGTCCCATGGGCTGAATCCGGCTGGGTCCCAGAAGGCAGAGGGTGAAGTCGTTTCCAGGGGTCCCAGGGCACTGAACAGAGCAGAGAGTGGATCTGGGGCAGGGTGGGGGCAAATGGAAAATGACCAGCACACCCTCTCCTCTTCCACTGTGCCCGTCTCTCGACATCTACCTTTCCTTCTTCCAGAAGCTTACTAGAGGCCAGCCGGCCCCGGAGAGAAGAGGAACTGCAAAATGCCGATAGAGAGCCTCAGCCCCCTCTCAGGAAACTGGGACCCTGCCC
Source organism: Rhinolophus sinicus (assembly GCF_057876585.1). NCBI lineage: Eukaryota > Metazoa > Chordata > Mammalia > Chiroptera > Rhinolophidae > Rhinolophus > Rhinolophus sinicus. The sequence goes on along the minus strand of NC_142517.1, from coordinate 196,225,911 downwards.
CTGCCTCAGGGGTGTGTGGAGACATCACGACTCCTAGAGAGGCTGTCAGCAGCGCCGTCTCTCCCTCTCAGTCCTCATCCTCTGTACAAGCTCTCCTCCTCAATCTCAGATAGGATGGCAGTATTTCCACCAGGCTTCTATGCTTCCACATGGCTGGGTGAATTGGAAAAGGGCTCGCTGCTTCTGTCGCAGCTTTCACGAGACTCGGAAAGGAGAGCTCGGTGGGGCTGGGGGTACAGTGCACGTTGGTGGGCGGGAGAGCGGACAGAGTTTCAAGTTGTTTCCAGACCAAACCGTAAGGAACACGCAGTGCTTGGCGTTGGCTCAGACAGATCTTCCTTTCCATCTATGGAACAATGAAAATGAAATCTCTTAATCCTTAGGAAAGAAAACAGAGAGAGACAAGGGGCAAACACGAGGCAGAGGAGAGGTGTTTACGTTTGAAGACTGTCCGAGAGCTGCCAGGCAGAGGGCCGTGTTGCTGCTGGCCCCAGCTGGCGTGAGTTCGGTGTCTTGATTTACCTTTCCGTGGCTGTCAGGATGTTTTCCTGAGTCATGTAGCAAGATCTCTGGGTCAGATAACCCGCTCTGTGGTAAGATAATCTGTGAGCATGTTTAGGAAACTGTGGGCTGGCCAGCGGTTTCATAACCTGACATGGACGCCCGTGGGCGGCAGAGAAACTTGGAGGCTCTCACACCCTCAGAATCAGAACTGGCCTTCTCTGTGGGTGGGATGGGGGGTTGGAGTGCGGGGTGGGGAGTGGTTCTTCGGTGCCAGGCTCCAGGAGGGTCTCTTAGAAAAAGAGTGGTAAAGTGGTGTAGGCCCTCCCCAGATGGGTTAAAAGAGTCTCTTCTTAGCTAAGCTTCTAGTTCCTCTTCTTGAGATAAAAACAAACCAGCAACTGAAGCTAGCATCTCTCAAAGGCTCCTGAGACTTGAAAAAGGGGCCCCTGATGAATTAGGGTCAGAAAGCTCTGGCTGGAGACAGAGAAATGGACTCCCTGCAGTTTGCTGGATTCCCCTTGTGGTTCTTCTTTCTCCTGAGCTCTGTGTAGAGACTTGGCCTCACCCATCTTACTCTGCCTTGAACTTGCCCCTTGGCCATTTTTAGCCCTGTGCCCTCCACGCACTGTCTTCTTTCTGTCCCGTTTGACTCAGATGACACAGGAACAACTAGGACGAGGACAAGCTTAGGCTGTGCATTTATGATATTGGCGATTTGGAAGGGGACAGAAATCGTCTGTGACAGGGCCCTATGGGAGTGGAGATGATGGTGTGGGAGGAAGCCTGGCAGCATTAAGGGGAAGGCTGGGACGGACTTCTTTCCTGGATAGTGGTGAGGGCTCGCCCTTTCTCATGGGGTCTTGTATAGTCACCCAGAGCTGGAAGGACACCTAAACACATCATCTGATCTGGGACACCAGGTGGAGTGACGGAGTGCTGGATAGCAGGCAGTTCAGGCCTCCTGGGGTTGAGTTTGCCTTCTGCCACAGTCCGACGTGGGGAGACTTTCCCTCCCTGGGTTGCTCATTTCCCAGAGTTGTAATAAGGGCTTCTGGCTAGATGAACTCTGAGATGTTGTCCAGCCTTGATATTCTGAGATTCTATGGCCTGGTTGTTGCCTCCATTGTGTTTCATGTGTTCAGAGATCTCTCTTGGACTCACAGCCATGCTTTAAAGAGCAAAGCAGAGATGTGAGAATCTACCACATTTGGGAAATGTGTCTTCCTGACACCACTTTGGTAATTATGGGAGCTTGGCTCAGGTACTGCATACTGTGATTTCTAAAGGAGTCACCCGTTAGTGATATGGGGCTATTTCTTGGTCCTTGAGCCTCAGGTGTGTGGCTAATGTTTCCATCCAGATACCTCATCTTCTGGAAGCTTCCACTTCCATTGTGTCATGTATAAGTCTCTCCCAGAGCTAGGGGTTATCTTGAGCCTTCCAAATCGGTTATGTGATGCTGTTTTCTCTCTATGCTCAGATCTAAGTCAGGTACTCAGATCGTTGGCTGGATTAAAGGAATATGGGGGACATGGGAGTGGGTCAGGGCTAGGAGAAGAGATGCAGAGATGATGGAGAGATCATGAAGGCCCTGTTCTTGGAGGCCGACAGATCTGGGGCTCAACCTGGCAGCTACCATTCACCAGCTCTGTGACCCAGGGCTACTCATTTCCTCTCTGTAGCTTTAGTTTCCTCATATGTTTGATAAAATTAATGATAAAATTACACCCACCTTTGGGGGAGCTAGGAGGATGAAATAAAATAATTTTTAGAAAGTATTTCCTCATGTCCTGGTTCAAGTTAAATATTTAATGCATGAGTTTCCTTTCCTCCTCTTTTTAAATTTGTTGGAGGGAAGTGAAAGGAGAGGGAGTTATTCTGGAGGGAACAAGGCCAAAGGATGATTTGGAAGTGACCTTGACATATAGGAAGGTGACTCACATGTATGTGTATTAGGTCCTGCAGAAAGGAGCGCAGCAAAGTCCATCACAGGAAAAAATTTCAGGTGACCACAGTCACACAGAGCTGGGGGATGGGAGGGTGGTGGCAAAGATAACCTTTTCTATGGAGTTGTCTTTTAGCCGGTAGATGGTCAATTTTGGATGAGCATCTAGTAGGAGTCCCTTCTCACACTTGTCTTATTTTCTCTTTCCCTTCCCTTTCCTTTCCTTCCTTCCCCTCCCCTCCCCTCCCCTCCCATCCCTTCCTTTCCATTTCCTTTCTTCCCCTCCCCTCGTTTCCCTTCCCTTCTCCTCCCTTCCCCTCTGTCATGCATGGTGTCATGCGGGGTCTCCTGTCCCACTCCCCACATAAGCACGCGGGATATGGTGAGGCCAAAAAGGAACACCCACGGAGCCATAGAGGAGTCATACCACTATATTCTCGCTGGTGGCTGAGTTGGAGACACAGGAAGCAGGAGCCACACTGTCCGCAACCTGCCGTCTGCTTCTCTGCCAGCCAACGTCACTTGCTAGCTGCAATCCGCAGTGCTAACTGCAATCCACGCTTGCTAGCTCAGCCACCATCTTCTTGCTAGCCCCCAATGTCTGCTAGCCCAGCCACAGCAGTTATATTAGTGGCCAATGGCTCACTGGTTACAGCTGACGGCCATCTAATCACCGTTGATGGCCGTTTACTACCCAAGTGAGCACCTTTCCACATGAGGCTGAGAGCCTGGAAACTGCACTCCTGGCTCTGTCCCCACACCTTCCCTTCTCTTCTTTTCTCTCCTTTTGAGCCATCTCTTTGTCCCTCTGCCCACCCCTCTTGGCTGCTGTGAGGCAGAGGGACCCTTCTGACCTCCGTAGAAGCAGGCTTTGCTAGTTCAGGTTTCTCAGAGTGGACTACTGATCACACACAGACCTTTTCCTTGCTAATACTGGTGAGGGGTATTTCTCAGAGCATTAGTATGCCAAAGGAATCTCTCCCCACACAGGTAAGGAGTTGAGAATCAAGAGGACCATCTGGAGGGAATTAGGCTAGACATCAAGAAGAATATTCTAAGAATGAGAGTTAAAGCCCTAAGTCAGGTGAGTCACAAAAATTTCACTGTCCCTCCAACCCCATGCATCTTCTAAAAATAGAAAAGAAGACTTCCCCCTTTTTCAGAGGATGGCCTTCCAGGACCGGGGGGCATGAGAGAGAAGCCCTTATGGCGTTTTTTCCTGTAAGGTTTCATAGATTGGTTTAGACATGGCTGGGTCTTATGGGAATCCCGTGAAATGGCTGCTTGAGCACTCAGGTGGGGATTTAGTTCCCTCTGAACCCCATCCTCATGCTTCCCAAGCCCTTGTGTCCCCCCTCCACACATAGGCCCAGACCCAGATTCTCAGCATGGGTTCTCTCTTGCCTGTGTTCTGCAAAGACCTGCCTTTTGTTCTGTTGCCCACTTCCAGCTTCCTCTGAGAACAAAGAGGAAGTCCAGTTACAAATGTCCTCTTGCAAAGTAATTAAGCTCACAGCATGGGGGCTGGTGCTCCTCAGGGCTGGGGAATGGGGGAGGGGTGGACTCCGGCATAGCTCTGCCAGGAGGGACCTGCTGTTTCTCACGTCCTTCCCTTCCCTAATGGAAGTGGCGCTCCCACATGTGGCTGTCCAAGTGGTGACGCTGTGGGACACAGGGTCTTTGGGATGTGTCCTGGGCCATGCAGGCACAGTGAACAAAGCCACGGCTTCCTGGCTGCATTGGCCACTGGCGTGTCGCAGGGTCCCCCACTTGTGGCAGTAGAGGGTGCTTAAGGGCCTTGTTCCCTCAGAACCTATGAATCAGCTCATAAAAGAAGGCCAGGTTGCCAGGGGCATGTGTGGGGGAGGAGGAGAGAGAGGAATTGGTTACTCTTTATGTAGTGGACAGGGGCCAAAAGTTCTCTTTCTTCACTGAAGGAAGCAACAGAGACTGCAATAAAAAAGGAATTTAAGTTAGAACTGAGCACTAGGATATTTCAGCACTGGGACAAAACATAGAGAAATGGGCTGCATTTCTTTCCTGTGGATAGTCTTCAGAAAGGAATAAGATGTATAGTTGAGAATTCTAGCTACAGGCAGGAAAATGACCTCCCCAGCTGTGCATGGTATTTACTTACCAGAAGGAACAGATCTGAGATGGCCCGGGACGTTGGCATCTTCTAGAATCTCTGCTATGAAGCAGGACTATTTCAGAGATGTCTTCTCTAGAGGGTATAACTAGAACCCACAGAGAAGTTATCAGGAGGAAGGCTTTGGCCCACCAGAAGAAAGAACAGTTTAAAAACAAAAGCTGTCCAGTAGTGGAAGGGACTGTTTAATTAATAAAGTACACTTCTGATTGCAGGGAGCATTGAAATCCAAGATTGCACTCTGGAATGTTTTGGAGGGGTTTCCTGCATTGGAGGATGGATTTGATGCCCTTTCAAGCTCTTCCTCTATAGGGTTCAGATACTCCGTGTCTTATTCTTCTGTTTGTCTCTGAAAGTGGACAGATTTAGAGCTATAATTCCTTTTGCTGGAAGGGTTGCTCTAGTATGCCAGAGTTTGTTCAGTGATTTATTTACTTGTCCTATGAAGACCTGCTATGTACCAGCTCTAGAAATGCAAAACTGAAAAAGACAGAGCAACTCTGATTTGGGGAAGTTCACAGTATATTGGAAAGGCAGACATGGAAACAGGTCAATTGGAACTTTGCATGGTGAGGGCTAAACAGAAGCATCAAGTAAGAGCTGGGAAAGCACAGAGCAGGGAACACAAAGCATCTTTCCCTGGAGGTATAGGGGAGGGCTTCTCAGAAGAGGCAACTTTTCAGCTGGCAGCTTTCTACCAATCCAATTCTGTTCCAATTCAGTCCATGTAGACTTACTGACTGACTGCCACGTATAAGGCAAACAGAATGGGTGCAAACACGTATAATAGAAGGAGCTCTCCAGATACAAATTCATGTTTGTGCCCTCAGCGTTGTGTACCTTGGGATGGGGGATACATAAATGAACAAAGCCTGGTCTGTATAGAGCTTCCATTCTTCCAGCAGCCCCTCTTTCTAGACTGTGTCTCTGGTTCTGGTGTGGAACCTGGATCAGAGAGTGGGTGAATAGGGTGGCCACTTGGAAGGGGTGTCAGAGGCCAGCAGTAGGCAATTCATTTCTGTGGCTCGCTAGCCCTTTCTTGGGGTAGAGATGGTGTTTGATATGTCGCTGTCCAAGCAATGATATCATGGACACGGGACAAAGCATGCTTTGATGGGTCCTCATATCTCCAGTTTGCAGCCCTGGGTGAGGTCTACTGAATGCCAGCAGAAGGTGGAAGATGTTTTATGTTTGTCACCTGTCTGGGTATGGTAAGAAGTAGGGAGGCAAGAGTGCTGGGAGGAGGAAGACACAGGTCATTTCTTTTGCTCGTTCCCTTGAGATGACTGGTACCCTTGAGATGACTGAGGAATTTCAGGAAGCTCCAGGAGAGTGTTGATGTATCAGTCAGGGTCCAGTCATGATACAAACAACCAGTGTCTTTTCGCTTTTTCTAGCTGCCCACATTCTTTGGATTCTGGCCCCCTTCCATTTTAAAGTCAACAATGGCCAGTAAAATCTTTCTCAGCCTGCATCACTCTTAAGTTGACTCTCATGACCCCCTCTTTCAATTATTAGGACTCTTGTGATTATATTGAGTTTACCTAGGTAATCCAGGATAATCTCCTCACCCCATTCAAGGTCATCTGATTCATTCTATCTACAACCTTAATTCCTTCCTGCCATGTGTTACGGGCTGAATTGTGTCTCCCTATAATTTATATGTTGAAGCCCTAACCTTTAGTGCCTTGGAATATGACCTTATCTGGAGAAAAGGCCTTTAGAGAGGTAAATGAAGTTACATGAGGTCATATGGGTGGGCCCTGATCCAATCTGACTGGTGTCTTTGTAAAAAGAAGAAATCTGGATATACAAAGAGATACCAGGGGCGCATGTGCCTAGAGGAAAAGACTAACATGTAGAGGCAGTAATAGGGTGGCCATCTGCACACTAACAAAAGTGGCCTCAGAGAAAGCCAACGATGTGGGTACCTTGAACTTGAACTTTCAGCTTTTAGAACTATGAGAGAAAACATTTCTTTGTTTAAACCACGCAGTGTGTGGTGTTTTGTTCTGACAGCCCTAGCAAATGAATACATCATCTAACATAACATATTCACAAACTCTAAGGATTAAGACATGAGCGAAGAGTCATCTTTGGGAGATCATTATTCTACCTAAGACATATTAGTTGATTTGTAGTTTTACTATTCTATTGCATTGGTCTATTCATTATTCGTGAGCCAATACCACATATAATGAAATTTCTAGGCTGTTATAATTATTTTGTTTGGTGAGATAAATTTCTTTTTGTGTTCTTTGCTTTCATTTACCCAAATGAAAACAATTTTCTTTTTTAAAACATTTTTATTAAAAATATAACTAACATACAATATTATATTAGTTTCAGGAATACACCACAGTTATACAACATTTATATACCTAAAGAAGTGATCACCATAAGTCCAGCAACCATCTGACACCGTACCACATCATCACAATATTATTGACTATATGCCCTATGCTGTACATTTTATCCCCATGACTTGTTTGTTTTATACCTGGAACTTTGGACCTCTCATTCCCCTTTACCTGCCTCCCCGCCCCTTGAATTTTTCAGTTACAGTTGACATTCAATATTATTTTATATTAATTTCAGGTGTACAGTGTAGTGGTTAGACATTTATATAATTTAAGAAGTGATCCCCCTGACTAGTACCCACCTGGCACATAGTTATTACCATATTATTGACTATATTTCCTATGCTTTACTTTACCTCCCCATCTCAATTTTGTAACTACCAATTTGTATTTCTTAATCTCTTCCCCTTTTTTGACCCACACCCACAACCCCCCTCCCATCTGGCAACCATCAAAATGTCCTGTATCAATGAGTCTGTTTCTGTTTTCTTTGTTTGTTTATTTTGTTTTTTAGATTCTACATATATGTAAGTGAAATCACATTGCATCTGTCTTTTTCTGTCTGGCACTCCACTGAGCACAATACCCTCCAGGTCCATCCATGCTGCCATAGATGGTGAGAACCCTTTCCTTCCCTGGCTGAACAATATTCTATTGTATATACCACCTCCTCTTTGTCCATTCTTTCATCGATGGACACCCAGGCTGCCTCCACATCCATTGTAAACAATGCTGCAATGAACATATGGATGCACATGTCCCCCTGGAGTAGCATTTTGGTTTCTTTGTATAAGTATCTGGAAGTGGGATTACTGGGTTCGTCTTTGTCGCTTGTTATAACCTTTTTTTAAAAATTGCTAATTGCTTTCTTTTTATTTCTTAATTAAATTATTGGGGTGATAATGGTTAGTAAAATTACATTGGTTTCAAGTGTGCAATTCTATAACACATCATCTATATATCACATTGTGTGCTTACTACCCAGAATCCTTTATTTTAAAGTCTGTTTTGTCTGGCATGAGTATTGCTACCTTCACCTTTTTTGTTGTTGTTTCCATTTTCATGAAATTACTTTTTCCATTCCTTTATTTTCTGTCTGTGTGTGTCTTTCAATTTGAAGTGAGTCTCTTGTAGGCAGCATATGTAAGGGTTTTATTTCCTTACCCATTCATCCCTCCTATATATTTTGATTGAAACATTTAATCCACTTACATTAAAAGTAATTATTAATAGATATGTAGTTACTGCCATTTTATTATTCATATTTTTTATTTTTATTTTTTTTAATCTTAAAGAAGTCTCTCTAACATTTCTTATAATATTGGTTTGGTGATGAACTCAGTCCGGTAGCTTTTTCTTGTCTGGGAAGGAAGCAGTTTATCTGTCCTTTGATTCTAAATGATAGTTTTGCTGGGTAGTGTAATCTTGGTTGTAGGTCATTGTTTTCATTACTTTGAATATTTCCTGCCAATCTCTTCTGGCCTGTAAAGTTTCTGTTGAGAAATTAGGTGACAGTCTTATGGAAGCTCCTTTATAAGTCAATAGTTGCCTTTCTCTTGTTGCTTTTAGGAGCCTCTCGGTCTTTAACTTTTGCCATTTTAATTATAATGTGTCTTGGTGTTCGCTTGTTTGGGTTCATCTTGTTTGGGACTCTCTGTGCTTCCTGGGATTAAGCTCCAAGGCACTATTTCCTTTGCCAGGTTAGGAAAGTTTTCAGTCATTATTTCTTCGAATAGGTTCTCAATCCCTTGCTTTCTTTTTTCTCCTTCTGGTACCACTATGATGTAAATGTTGCTACACTTGATGTAGTCCCAGAGGTCTCTTAAACCACCCTCATATTTTTGGATCCTTTTTTCCTTTTGTTGTTCTGACTGGGTGTTTTCTGCTATCTTGTCTTTCAAATTGCTGACTCGATACTTTGCTTCATCTAGTCTGCTGGTGATTCCTTCTAGTGCATTCTTCATTTCAGTTATTGTATTCTTCACTTCTGACTAGTTCTTTTTTATGCTTGCTATCTCTTTGTTGAAGTTCTCACTAAGTTCTTTGAGCATTCTTATAATCAGTGTTTTGAACTCTGTCTCTTGTAGGTTGCTTGCCTCCATTTTATTTAGTTCTTTTTCTGGAGTTGTCTCCTGTTTTTCATTTGGGACGTATTTCTTTGTTTCCTCATTTTGGCTTCCTCTCTGTGTTTGTTTCTATGTATGAGGTAGTTCTGCTATGTCTCCCAGTCTTGGCTGGATGGCCTTAGGTAGTAGGTGCCCTGTAGGGCCCTGGCACATCTTCCCTGGTCACTTGCTTTGAGTGCTCCAGGAGTGTCTCTTGTGTGTGCCCTCCTTTTATAGTTGAGCCTTGATTGCTATTGGCACATAAGTCAGTGGGATTGGCCCACAGGCTGATTGGTTGTGGGGTTTGGCCATGCCCACAGCTTACAGGCTGCTGTTTGAGGAACGTACCTCTCTGAGTGGAATTTGCCCCAGTGGGCTCTGGTGCCTGTTGAGACCACCCTTTGTATATGCCACTTGAGGAGTTAATTGGGTGGTGTTCTGCTGTGGTCTGAAGCCAACACTCAAGTATGTTGATTCTTAGGCCTCAGGGCCTCAGGGCTCTTCATTAGGATGACTAAAAAGATTAAAAATGATAAAAGAGAGATGTTAGGTTAATTTGACCATGGAAGAGAATGTGTACTATGGCTCAGAGATACCAAGGGTTGTAATACTGAGGGAAATGATGAAAGATTGGGTCTCCTCAGATTGCTCAGATCACCTCCCTACATGGCTCTGCTGTAGGAGCAGTAGTAGGTAGCAGGGGTGAACTTGACCTTGACCATCTACCTGGACACCCTGAGTCCCTCTCAGGAGCTGCTTAGTTTGGATACCCCTGCCTTCTCACACAGCTTTAGGCAAGGGTCATGATTTATTGGCTACATTCAAGGCTATAGTGATTTGCAATTTCTTTGGGGGGTTTTCCAAATATTTTCAGCAGTCATATTCTCTAGATGACTGATGTCTTAAAAATTGGAGAAAATTGCTTATTCCCAAACAAAGAGGGATTTTTGAGCTCTCAATTCTGCTCCACATCTGAAGGCCTCAATTTTACAAACCAGGAAATGAAGACTTAAGAAGGGAGTTACTTGAGTTGACATTTTTCATGAATCCTACAAGTCTTAGAGCCTGGAGCTCCAAGAGAGTTCACATTTTAGGGTATGGCTCTTTCCCTCGCCCCTTTCAACTGATGTAGGTTAGATTATGAACCATAGAAACTATAGAGACTAATATGTCAACAGTACTAGAGGTGTGTGTATGGGAAGGGGATATGCAGGAAAAGGGGATAAGGTCTTTAATTTTTTCCCAGAGGCAGGTAGAATACTGCTGCTCCCTCATGGACACAGAGGAAATGTTCTGACAGGAAGCTGAGTATTAAATTCATTTGTTTATTTATTTATTTATTTATTTATTTATTTATTTATTTATTTATTTATTATCTATCCATCCTTCCATCCATCTATCCTATATATGCCCTACATGAGTAGTGTTTGAATGGTATGGAGTTGTAAAATAACTTGCTGAGAAATTTGGAATTAATCCTAGAGTCAGTAAAGAACCATTGAAGATTCCTGGATGAGGGAGTGGCCAGATGCAGGAAGTGATTCAGGGAAAGTGCAGCAACATAAAGATAGACCTAAGGAGCAAAATCCAGATGTGGTCCTGTCACACGTCTCACAGGTGAGTTTGAATGCACTTCTGTTCTGGTTGGTATACTGAGCCAGGTTCTGGTCCTGGCTGAAAAGAGGTCAGACAAAAATAAGAAGGATATAAGAATTGGATACAGCCTGAGAGACCAAGATATCTGATGTGATGTGTTCAGTGGACTTGTGTGGGGAATAATCAGTTCAACAAATATTTTCTGGGTACATCCTCAATTTTCCCTGTTATTTTTTGTCCCCTTTCCAACCCAAGGGCCCTGTGCTCTCTGGCAGGAGTTTTAAAGTGGAAAGGGTGGGGGCTGGGTATTGGGGCTACACATTTTCTTTTGCACATTTCTAGCCACTCCAGCAAATTCAGCAATCTGGTATATGGAATAGGTGTCGGAGTTGAAGACGGTACATTGTACATGAAGAGGCAAGGGCACAGAGCAGATAGGAGTATGTTGGGGAATAAGCACAGAGAACCAACTTAGGGGCAGTGGGAAAAGAGACCCTCCTCCTGCAGCTTTAATTAAACACTTGCCTGCAGAAGTCTCCAGTGCGGCCCCCTGCAGAGTTCACTACCAATCCCCGCCTTCCAGAGGATTAGGCAATGGGTAGGGGAAGGAATAAGAGATTTAGAGTCACACAGATCTGCTTACCAGCTGTGTGACCTGGGTCCTGCTTGCTGCAGGCTTTCTGAGCCTCAGTTTCTTCAACTGGAAAATAAGGATCAAAATATCATCTGACTCATGGGGTTATTTGGAAGACTAAATAGAATAATGTACGTGAGAATGACTTTGTAGAATGTCAATCAGTGTGTAAAGACTGTATAAATAATAACAAGATTTTTTCCAATGTAATTTCCATTGTCTTTGAATGTAAGCACCTTAACTCCCTTCCAAAATCTTCTGTGGTGACACATCTGGAGGGGCTAATATCTAGGAGACAAAAGACAGCCTGGGTCCCTCAGTGCTTATAAGGGAAGAGTGTGTTCTCAGCCACAGGGTGATCTGAATATTTGGATAAAACACTCTTCCTTCTTGAGAATGGGCACAGGTCTTTTTTCTGCATTTCATGACCCTGTATTGGTCATGTATATAAAAATAGAATTTAAAATATATATCAAATGTAATAAAATATAGTTTAAAATGTAAGTGAATATAAAAAATTAAAATATAGTTTATTGCGCTATTACACCTAGTTGACCTTTTCATGTTATTGTTTTGTTCTGTTTTTTTGTTTTGTGGAATGGAGTCTAGAAAAGAAGTAAGACTACATCCAAATGCTTGGAGTTAGAGGAAGTGGGGGAGGAAATATGGCCCAAGTTGAACCTAAGGATTAGGGGTAGAACTCCATAGCTTCCTGAAAAAGTGGTGGCTGGCTACATTCCACTTCACCCTTGTGTGGCAGAAAAGCCTCACTGCTGTGGTTGCTGGGACTGGTCTTTGCCCTGGGGAGAACCTGCCACTGGCTGATCATCTGTCCAGAGCTGGACGATGGGGCCACCACTAGGGTGTCCCATTATCCAGAGACAGGGGAACACGAGAGAGGTGGAGGGTCAGCAAGGAGAAACATGTTTCCTCGCCCCTGGTCCTGCTCCTGGGGGAATGAAGGATGTGAAAGTTTTCTGTTTCGTTTTAGTTTTTCCTGTTTAGCAACTGATAATCTCCCTTTCTGTTGAAGGTATGAATTCAGTTAATGCTGGGGCTTTTTGCCTGTTAAATTGTTAAAATGCAAAATGACAACCCCTTTGCTGGTGAAGGATATTTATTTCAAGTCCTAAATCAATTTCAGTCTCTCTGTCTTTTTCTTACCACTTTTCTCCTCCTAGCACACCCCTCCCCTTCGAAACTTGGGAAAATCCAATTTCCTTCCTGCCTTAATCTCTCTCCAGCGTTTGCACTGGCTCTGCTCTGCCTGCACCTGCTCCTTCCAGCTGTGAGATTCCTTTTGGTAAAATACTTTGTGTCCTGCCAAGTTGTCATGGACAAGACCCCCATGGCTGCTTCCTGGCTCTTAATGAACAGAGTTGTTCGATTCCACCAGGTCCCTCGGAGCTCCCGGCTTCAATCTATTAGCCAGCGGTGGTTTCCACATTTAGAGGAGACCCCTGCCCTGGGCCCCCAAGCGCCTGCTCTTGACTGAGGAAGGAATTTGAAATCTAGCACTCCCGATGCTGGTCCTAAGTGCTTTGGTCTTTACAGCCATAACTCCCTTGTCACAGGAATGTCAGGCTAAGCAGAGAGACTCCAGATCTGCTGTCTCCCCAGCCCTGGGGCTAAACTATCATTATTAATGACAGCAATCACCACCCAGATCTCAGGTCATAAATAATAAGTGTCTTTCAGCAGTCACAAGAATGGCTGCAAACATTCATCATCTACACACCTCTTGAAATAGCCATGGAAATGCACAGAAGAATGATTATGGCCAATTTTCTATCTCCATGTCAATGTTAACAACTTAGTTTTATTTAAAAAGAAAAGTCCAAAGCAGCATGAACTTTAGATGACAGTAATAAATATTTTACAAAAAAAGAATTCTGTAGTTAAATAAGTTCGGAAAACTCTTTGTTAGAGAAAAAAAGTTAGATTTCTTTATAGTAAGACTTCTCTAAGTCTTTAATATACTAATGTGCATTGGGGATCTCCAAGAGAGATAAGTTGTGTTTCCCCAAAGTATTTAATCTTAACTTCCCTGCCTTTGGCATGCCATGTTACATCTTGCAGGACACTATTCAGTGGTGTGCTGGAAATATTTAACAACTGCCTCTCGGGGAGGGTGAAAAAGCCCTAATTAGTAATGTGTGCTGATTTCCATGGTGTAAATGCTCCCACCATGGCTGGCTTCAAGTAACCAACATGAGATCACTGAACATGGAGTTGGGATGAGGCATACAATCAGCTAATCAGCTCTCTGAGCTGGTGTGAGCTCGCGCTCCATTGTAAAGCTCCATTTAGGAAATACTGCTTTTGTGGTATTTTCCTGCAATTCTCCTCTTTCCATTGAGAATTGAGATCTGAACAAAGTCAACGGATATGACTAGTGTTTGACTCCATAGTAAAGCGGGAATAGAATGTGAAAGGAAATTCCCAGGTCATTGAATGTTCACTCACTTCTCTAATCAATAACTTGAGTGGACTTTCTCTGCTTGAGCCCAGCTGATAACGGATGTCAGATTCTCTCGTGACACTTTCTGGCCCTCTAAACTCACACTGAGAGCCACCCAAGGGCAGATCTGTCTTTGATACAACTTGACTGGCCTCCTCTCTCTCTGAGTATAGATGCACCAGTGCCCGTCCACTCTCTGGACAGCTCTGTGACCTCCTATTCAGTTGGGGTCAGAACAACCTTCTTTACCAAATTCCCTGCTGACACTAGGGCAACTCCTTTTGACCCTGACCAGTGCGTGTTGGACACGATTCATACAGGTCATCAGATAACACAAAGGCAACAAATTAGATTTATATCTCAGCAGCATTTGGTAGAGTGGACCACTTTCTTTTTCCCCCCTTCCATCATTATCTTCTCCTAGATTCTAAGAGAACATACTCTCTCCTGGTTCTCTGGCATTTTTGGCCACTCCTGCTTGGTTTGCTTCTTTCACTTGCTATCTAAAAGTTTGGGTGTTTTAGTCCTAGTTTCTCTACCATACCCCTTCTCTCCTCTCTTTTCTCCTCTCCATAGCTGATCTGATCCATTCTCATGAGTTTAAAGATCACCATTTTTCTGATGAATCCCAAATTTATAATTTGAGCTCTTCTCTGAGCTCTGGACTTATATAAACAACAGCCTACCTAACATCTCTAGCTAGATGTCTTACACGTTTCTCAACTTTAACATGTGCAAAAAGGAATTTGATGTCCCCTCTACCCTGTTTCTCTCTCAGTCTTTCTTATCTCAATTAATAGCATTTAAAAAAAAATCTATTTGCCTGAGTCTGAAATCTAGGAATCATTTTTGATTCAACTTTGGTTCTTATCTCCCATACCTACTCTATCAGTCTTGAATGACTAAATTTCACTCTACTTTTTTCTTTTATCCCAAGAGTCATTTTATTATATTACACTCAAGCTCTGAAACACTTAACTGGGTCCATATTCTACTACTTTGACTTACCAAGAAGAAAGGTTCAGGAGAGGTGTTTCATCTTAATTAATCTTAATTAGATTTTCTTTTGATGGTTCTGCAAACCAATGGACCACCAAGTTCTCTCAAGTGTCCTCCCTATCTAACAGATCCTAAATCGATTTCTCCTTGTTCGATGGATCTGAGTTAGCCAGGGTTCCCTTCACATTTCCCTTATAGTCAGTCATTGTCCCGTGGCATTTGCCATTTCACGCCAACCCTCACTCCAAAAAGTAGACGGGAGGTCCAATGGGACAAGGCACCTGGGGAAAATTTGGATAAAGGACGTAAATCCTTCAAGAAATTTTGGTTTGTTCTTTCTTTCCTTTATGACTTTGTGTTTCTAGGGTGCTTCCAATTTCATGGTGATTCCTGTATATCCCAGTCTTACCTATAGGAATTAGGGAATTTCAAGGAATTTCTCCACATTTTAAGGTAGAAAAACTGAGGCTCAGGTTGTGACTGGACAAACTCCAGATCATATAGGCAGAGTGACAGAGCCATGTGGTTCCTGTTGCCCCATTTCTAGTAGGTAGAGATGTAGACCAAAGCTCAAGTTTTCTCCAGAGCACTGCTGTGTTGAGGGATGGGCATAAGGAAGCCAGGTCCATAGGTCATTTTGCTTAGACATTTTTGGGGGCCATCTTTAAGAAAAAGAATACAAAATTCCATACAAAAGTGAATATTTAGTGAAAATGCGAAAAGATATCACAACAAATCACAAATTCAAAAAATGCTTACAAAAAACCATAAGCATCACAGAATCCAGAAAATGACATTACATTTAATTAATTAATTAACAGACCATTTCTATAATTTTTTTTTTAACATTGTTGGCTGCATAACACTTTACTGCTTTGTTATATGTCAATGATTTGGTAATATTTTCTATAGGAAGAATACAAAGATAATTTAGTCTTTTTCCTAGATTGATTACAATTTCCTTTTTTAATTATTGGTTACTTAGTACATTTTCTGTCAGTTTTATAGGTACCTCACATAAGTGAAATCATACAGTATTTGTCTTTTTGTGGCTGGCTTATTTCACTTAGCATGTCCTCAAGTTTCATTCATGTTGTAGCACGTGTCAGAAATTCCTTCTTGTTTAAAGCTGCATACTATTCCATTGTATGGATGTACCACACTTTGTTTACTCATTTACCCATCAATGGACAGTTGAGTTGCTTCCACCTTTTGGCTATTGTGAATAAAGCTGCTATAAACATGGGTGTGTAAATGTCTCTTTGAGACCTTGCTTTTACTTCTTGTGGGTATATACCCAGATGAGGAGCCCCATACTCTTTTCCATAGTGGCTTTGCCATTTTGCATTCCCACCAACAGTATGCAAGGTTTCCAATTTCTCCACATCCTTGCCAATACTGGTTATTCTGTTTGTTTTGTTTTTGATAGTAGCCAGCCTAATGGGTGTGAGGTGGTATCTCATTGTGGTTTTGATTTGTATTTCTCTAAAGATATTGAGCATCTTTTCATGTGCTTATTAGCCATCTCTATTATCATATTTGGAGAAATGTCTATTTATGTCTGTGGCCTATTTTTCTATTGAATTGTTGTTGTTATTGTTGTTCAAGCTTCTTTGAGCAGAGACTAATTTTAAACACCCCTTGAACTGAATGCATTCATTAATCAATTTGTCTTTCGTGGTGTTGTCATAGTGGCATATTATGAGCTTTGTTATTTTTTGGTGCCAATATAATTAGCAAGCAATTAAATTTCTTTTCCCAATGTATTTTTATAATTTTTAAAGTTGAACTATCCAATAGTCCAAGAGTTTATTCATTACTCCAACTTAAAGTGTTATCTCTTTTAATGAATTACTGCTTTGAGGATGATCAAAAAATTTTTTTTTGTTACCATTCACTGTTGACATCAGAGTAAATTCTTTGGGTTTCATGTAGAACTCTATGAAACTGATTTCATTATATAACATATTTATAATTATATATTTAGTTATCAGTTGTACTCCTGGTAAGAGAATACTTCCATTTTGCCTAGGGATTGATGAGAACTGAATCTTACAATTCCTATGTTTCTGATGATGAAATAATTTTCCATAAATTAGCTCCTTGCTTCTTGTATGTCAAACCTTAATTCTTCTACATTGTGAATGTACTTCCAGTTCTGGTGCCATACAATACATTTATGTCACAATAGACCCTCCTGCCTGGCACCTTTATGCCATGACACTGAGTGAGCCAGCAGAGTGGGTAGCAGGAGTATTTCTGAAAGCCATTCCTATGATGGGATAAACTGTAAACCACACTAATACATCCCACTAAACCAAAACTACATGTACCCAAAATTCAACTTTCTTTTAGCTAAATCCCCCAAATGCTAACAGCACCTGACATTAGAAGATGTGTAACTGAAGGAAGTCAGAATGGAAAGAGATATTGGTCTTAACGAATTATGGTTAAAATATCCTTTTTTTTTGCAAATTTGGAAAAAAAAAATCCACCATGGAAAATATCTCTAGAACTCTATCCAGGGCCTTGAAACTGGCCTGTACAAGTAAGGGGCCCAGATGCTTCAACATCATTAGCTTCAGGGGAAATCTGGTCTGGGTGTAGTGCAGGCAAATTTCGTCCTTCTGTTTCTCAGGAACGGTAAACTGAGGAACGTGAGGAGGGGTGGTGATCTGGTCACTTTGCACCTTGAGAACCCAGGTTCCCAATTCAGGACCCAGTACATTTTCTAATCTCCCTGCTTTTCCTCTGCAATTGCATACCACATGCTCTGTATTCCTGGAATGGCCCATCTTGGCTGGGGCCTATGGATTTCCTGGTAAGATGTTAGCAAGCTGCGATATTTTTATTTTACTATCCCCCCATTCTTCACCTACCGCAAATGTCTCCTTAATTGCTTCAGCATGAACCCCAGCTGACATTCCCCATTCCTAAGGGTCTCTCAGTCCCAACCTCACAGTAAACTCAAGACATCCAAACGGTGCTGCCAGACGTGGCAGCTGGAATCCAGACATCACTGCTGACTTGAGCAATTAGCTGAACTCCCCTCCTGGCCTGGCCTCATTAGGGGTGTCCAGATGTCCACTGCTAGAGCTGCCTTCCATCCCTCGAGGCAGGTTGTCTCCCCAGGTGAGGCCAAACCAGTGTCTGTGGGAGGCTTGTCAGAGCTCAAAGAGCCCTTCCTCATGTTCAGGGCTGCTAATTGAGGTTGAGTGGGAATCGCAGAGGCACCAGCCATAGTTGTCTGGTCCCCAAGGTCCTTCACTTTCCCATGCATAATCGCCATCTGCAGAGCGCTCTCCCCATCTGGGGACAAGCCCAGCTGCCACAGCTCAATCGATCGTGAAGGGTGTTCAGGCACAGTCATGCTGTTTGTCCGCTGCTCAGCTCCCACCATAACTAAATGGGAACATCTGGAAAAGGGCAGGGCAGAGCTGGGGCAGGGAGGAGAAGGGCGGGGGAGGATTAGACCTGCTCTGTCTTTATGGGAAGATTATCTCTGCTAATGTGTTTCTCTTTTTTTCCCATGTAGTAGGAAGTGTGGCAAAAAGACTTTCATCTTAGAATGATCTGACAGAAGGCCCAGCCAGAGGTACCGGCTGTTATTAGGGTTACCAATGTACGAGGTGTAATGGAAAAATACGGTGAATGTTTAAATAAAAATCATTTATTACAGTAAAAGACACATTGCCATTAATCCCCCTCAAAATACTCCCCCTCGCTTTGAACACACTTATCCCATCATTCTTGCCACTTTCTGAAGCAGTTCTGAAGTCCTCTTTTGTGAGTGTCTTTACTGCATCCTCCATCATGACAACGCTCCGTGTCACACATTGCTTCTGGTATATGGCAATTTCTCTCAAATAGAATATTATGGTGTGTCCTTATCCACCTTATTCACTGGATCAGGTACCACGTGACTTCTGGTTCTTCCCCAAAGTCAAAATTATTCAGGACATCAAGGCAGCCATGATAGCGCAACCAAAGACACTCACGAAAGAGGACGTCCAGAAAGTGGCAAGAGCAATGGGATAAGTGTGTTCGAAGTGAGGGGGGAGTATTTTGAAGGGGATTAATGGCAATGTGTTTTTTACTGGAATAACTTAAAAAAAAAAATAAAATAAACATTCACCGTAGTTTTTGATCACACCACATATGCCACTAGGGAGATCATTCACATCATAGTCTGTGTGAATGGCACCCCCCAGAGTTTTGGGGTGCAGGACATTTGTGGCCTTAATGCAGTAGCCCTGCCAGTTAGACACGAACTGAACCATGGGTTTTATCTTAGCTCGGCTGTTTCCAGAAGCAAACCCTGAGAAAGGATTTGGGTATGAGTTGTTTATTTGGAAAGTGATACCATGAAATACCAGTGGGGAATGCAAAAATAAGATGGGGAAGAGAAGAAAGGAAGAAATCTGTTAGTGAGTAGGTTGGATTTAGGATGACAAACCATTCTGTTTGCTGGAGACTGAGGGACTCCCTGGGATGTGGGACTTCCAGTGCTAAACTGGGAAAGTCTCAGGAAAACTGGTACAAGTTGGTCACCATAGTTGTCTTAGTAACTAGTTACTGCTGCAGGTATCTGGGCTCAATCAATTCCATGGGGGATCACCTAGGTGATGGTGTAGATAATGTCTTAGGATTATCCCCCCGAGGGGCAAAGAACTGGAATATTTATCCATTAAGTCTTTTACTGTGTTAATTGCTTTCAAGTTTTCTTCAAAATGTGCCAGAAATCCACAAAAAACAAAAAGTTGATATTTTGACTATTTTATGCATTTAGTAATAACAATTTGAACAGCTTCGTATATAAGTGACTTTTTTTTTTAATGTAAAAAATTTTTGATATATTCATTCAGATATATCCAACCGTCGTGGCAAAAGGGTTAACTCCTGTCTGTGGCTGGTTGAGAGCTGCTCCCAAAGGTGTTAGTTCTGTGGTGTTTCTGGCCCACCTGCCCCAAGACAAGCTCCTACTGCCAGAGAAAGGAAAGAAAAGAAACCCAGAAATGAATACAACACAGACCCTGCCGTCAAACAGCCTGGGGTAATGAGACGGAAATCTTAGAGGTGAAGCTGTCCTCCCTGATATGTGCCTTCTCCCATAGACCTGTACTCTCTGCAGTTCTCAGGCCTCCATGAATCTCTATTCCAGTCTCATCTAGGTTTACGTGCCCATTTCTCCCTGCACTCCTGGGAACGCTGACTTCAGAGCACAGGATGTGGCAGGTGTGGTGGCAGGAGGCAGCTGGTAGCTGAATGCAGCTGTGCTTGGTGGGCAGAGGAGCCAGATTTGATCCCTGTACAGGCTGCACCCAGCAGCTTATCCTTCATGCTGTTAATCCCAGTGGTTCCATAATCTGCACTCTGCAGAGCCCTGGGGCTGGGGTGGATTGGTCTCTGTGGTAAAGTAGCGTCGCACAAAGATGTCCACACCTAATCTCCAGAACCAGTGAATTCTTTGTGTTACATGGCAAAGGGGAATTAAGGTTACAGATAGAATTAAGATTGTTAATTAGCTGAATTCAAAGTAGGAAGATTAATCTGGATTATTCAAGTGAGCTCAGTGTAATCACAAGGGTCCTAAAGTGGAAGAGAGAGACAGAGAGGAATTTGTGATTATGGAGGAAAAGTTAAAGAGATGCAGTGTTGCTGGCTTTGAAGATGGAGAAGGGGCGGGCTGGGGGTGGGCGGCACATGAATAGCCTCTAGAAGCTGGAGAAGGCAAGGAAAAGGCTTCTCCCCTGGAGCCTCCAGAAAGCAATTCAACCCTATTGACACCCTGATTTTAGCATGAGGATACTTGTGTTGGACTTCTAACCTCTCGAGCTGTAAGATAACTTGTTGTTTTAAGCTAAATTTATGGTGATTTGTTACAGCAGCAGTAGGCTACTAATGTAGGCTCTGGCCCTCTCAGAACAAGCTTTGCTTTGCTCTGTTTTACTCATTCGTGCTTCCAAGTACGATTGCATTTAATTTTGGCATTCTAGGGCTGAAAATCAGAAAGCCAATGAACCAGGCCAATGTATATAGTCCCTGCCTTCCTAGAGTCGACAGTTGGTGAGGGCAATTGAGAATGCAGAAAGGCACATGCAGTGGGCTGCAGAGGGAGTTCTCTAGAAACAGGATTCTTAGCTGGCATGGTAATAATCCTGGCTTTCTGAATTGAGGCCCAGTCTTGAAGGTGCGAGCTTGGTTTTAGGCAGAAACATGATTACATAGGGCCACTTAATAGGGCTCCGGAAATGTTTGTTGAATGTAATTGAGTTGAGTTGAATTTGGGAAAATAGGCTCTTAATTTACATTAAAGTTTTTCCCTATACAACTGTGTAAGCCCGAGTCTGATTTCATCTGGGAAGGCTTTGTTGATGGAGATGCTGTGAGCACCCCCAGACCTCCCTGTAGGAACCAAGTTAGCGTTTCTGTTGAGTTTATCTCTAACTAGCTTGTTCCTTCCACACATCAGTCACATAATTCCCAGGACCCTTTCTTTCAGTAGCTGATATTTCCTCAGAAGTACTTTAATTTATTAATTTATTTGCCGAGCACATGCATCGTCTGTTCTGGGATCCCTTCTGCCCAACAGGATATTTGCACGTTCACTAGAGCAATTGTTATGTTATACTGAGGTTTGTGTTATGTTATGTGGCTGTCCTGTTAGACTGTGAGCAGCCCGAAGATCCAACTGCCTTCTTTAGTTTTATAGAGTGACAGTTCTTAGCAAAGTGCTGGGGGCTTGGCATACTCCAGCAGCTCAGTAGATGTTGATGAATGAATTAATGAATGAGCTTTCGTCTTGACTTGTGCTCAAGTGTTTTCTTTCATGGACATAAAGACGTTGGAGTTGTTAATTCTGACTTATTGTGGAATGCTTTTTGGAGCACATGGCAGTTGAACTGGTTCCTTAGAAAGGAGTAGAGCAGATGGGTAGTGGTGGGGGTGGGGAGTGTAGTAGGTGAGGAAAAGAACAGCATGGGCCCAAGTGCAGCGTGTGCTTTGGGGACTAATGACCAGACTGGTGTGGCTGGGGCACAGAGTGCATGAATATCTTCAGTGGTCATTCAGGTTAGGACTGTAGCTTGGACACAGATCATGGAGGGTCTTCAATGATGTGCCAAGAGTTTAGAATTAATTCTTTGGGCAATAGAGAGCAAAGGAAGGCTTCAAAAGATGTGAAAAAGTGGGTTTTGGTGGGAGTAAAATTTGTAAGGGTTTAGTATAGATATGTTGGAGTTTTTCCTAAGGTTAATAGTTCTGAATTACCAATCTCTTAGACACTTCAAAATAACTATAAATCACCTTCATGGGGATCTTGCAAGCATGGCCCTGGTTGGGGACCCTAGGAGAGATCTATGTAGTTTCAGAGTTGTCTTCAGCTCTCAGAAACTCTGGTTTATGATTTTCCTGTGTGACTATTCATCCTGGGAGAGGCTCTGGGGCCAGGCATCTCTACTGAAATCAGAACTTCAGAGGATATTAATGATTGGTCCCATTCAGCTCCTTGGGGTGATGAATTGCACCTGAGGTGTATGCAGTACATGAGAACTTGGCTCAGGTGTGTGCGCTCCATGTCCTTGGTGACATTAGCCAAGAGGAATTCACCATACGTGTAGAAGGCTTCGAAGAAATATGCTGAAAAACTGTTGTGCAGTTTTGGATTTTCTCACCCTGGATTCCCGCTGTGCCCATGATACAAGCAGAGAGGCATTTTCCCTGAAGAAGAGGCATCTTGGTCATGGGAGCTGGATCCTAACCCCATACCTGAGTCTTCCTTTTCTTTGTTTCCTGGCCTAGGGCAGGCTGGGTGCCTGGACCTTGAATCACACAGGTGAGAAAAGGGCTCCATCCTTCCTCCATCCCTGGCCAGCTTCCTGTCCCCATAGAACAAATGAGACCCAGAGTTTGCAGGTGAGGACTTAGTTGCGAGAGAATGGTCTGCTGGTTTGTTTGCAGAGTAGAGCCCGAGAGAGCTCAGGTGGGCCAGGGGGGATTTGGGGACATTGAAGAGGAAGGATGAAGCTTGGGGGTCACCTGTCCCTGCTCATCTGAAAAAGGTGAGGCAGTAGAGTTTGTGCCCTGTCTGGATGGTCTTCTAGCATCCCCCAATTTGTCCCACCTGCTTAATCCTCCCCTTTTGTGGAAAATCTAGACAATCAAGCATTTGCCAGAGAATTGGAGTGATGAGGTGGGGGAGACTTACTCTTTCCAACTTTTCCTGGCCCCAGGACATGGGGTGGGGGAGAGTAAAGTGTCACAGCATGGTTGGTGGCCCTTCCTTACAGAAGTTTGTTCATTAGCTTTGAAGAATCACACCTGCTGGGTTCAAAAACTTTTAAAAAGATACATGCAGAGGGCCTGATATGTTGGACAGCATGCATAGGTTTTGGTTGATGAAATACTCTGGGAGATGGTGGTCTGGTCTGTCTTGCTTGCCACCCAATCGTTGATCATAGGGTCTTTGAATCATAGAGCTAAAAGACATGTTAGCTACAGATGACCTCGGTGTCCCTTGGTCAAACATGTGGAGTACGTGAGGCCCCGAGCAGTTGGGCTTCCTCAAAGGGGCACTGTGTGAGTCTCAGGTCTGCACAAGCCTGGGGACGGTGCTGAGAGGATGCTGCATTGGCAGGAAGCTTTGTTTCCTGGCTGTATTTTTCCAAAAGCCGGAGATGAGAAGATCATCTGAATGCCAGTCCTGCAGGAGGACAGGAAATAAGAATTGACGTTGGGAATGACTTTCTGGAACACTTCTTCTCTGTGAGCTATCACTTACCCTGGCTCAGGAGCTTCCTCCACGCTCGGCTTGCTCATGGAACACCGTGTGCTGAATTTGTGTATCTGGGCTTGGAAAGCTGTCAGAAGACAGGGCAGGGTTTCCAGGTCACTGGGATAAGGACTCCTCGGGACCTTGCAGAACTTTCCCGTTAGCTGGGATGGGGGTTATATTCATGGTGCTGAGTATCTTCCCCTGCCCTGCATGGCTAAGGGAAAATTTATATTAAAATACAAAGGCCACCAAATAGATACCCTTCCTTTTCTTTGGGTTACAGTCTGAGGTGCTCAGGAGGGGATCTGGCCTGGGTTCCAAGGGAATCTTCAGGACCCCGTTGAAAGGAGGCATGTTCCACTTAGTTAGACATGGAGGAATTTAGCTCAAAGTTCCTGTTACTTCTTCTTTCCTTCTCTTTGTTCTATGTTCTAATAGTTATAGAACATATTCTTTAATTATTCTAATAGTTACAGAATAATTACAGAGGTAATTACACTGTTAAATCAGGCTTACTTATCTGGCTGTGACGGGAGAACCTAGAACACAGGTTATCTTTCAAATTTCCTCTTAAGAATGTTAGCATCATTTTTCCATTTTTAGAACTGCCCACACCCTGCTTTTAGAGAGGGGGAAATGGAGGCACAGAGATTTAAAATTATCTCCATGCTCCAGTTTTCATTCTAGTGCTGTTGTCACTGGCTTCCCAGACTTGGATGACACACATGGATGTCTAAGAGACCCAAAGAGAGGCTTTTGTTCAAAATAGCTTGGCTGAATTGTCCTGGATTTTGCTCTGGGAAGATTAAACCAGGGCTCCCCTCCTAGCTCAACCACTAATGCATGCTGGGGCCTTGGGTGAGCCAGTTTACTTCTCTGGACCTCTATGTCCTCTGGTGCAAAACGAAGGAGCTGGTGTAGACAGTCTCCATAGACCCTTCCCTTTCCGACATTCCCAGTTCCACGCTCTGTCCGAGCCCCGCCTTTCAGCCTTCTCCCTGCACACCGCTGCTGTTCCACGTGCAGGCCTGCTAACACGTGAATTTATGTGGGGCACTGGCTTTCCCCAGCAGCTCATTTCCGCTGCTTATTACCACAGGGACAGGGGTCATTAGTCGGCTTTGCTTACTGAAACCTTCATTCCCAAGATTTTATGTAGTGATGGCAGCTTTAACCCCCAGGAGTCACAGCAGCAAAATTTCTGGTTGCACTTTATTAATCCTGGAACTGAAAAGTGACTTCAGGGAGGACTGGTGGATGAGGAGGCGAACAGAACGCCTGAGACCTTCAATAACTGCTGATCTCGAATGAGCTGGGTCGGGGCGCGTACATGTGTGGGAATACGCTGACTGGGGAGGTACATTGTGCCTCAGTTTCTTCTTTCTGCTGGGGTTTGCAGAGTCAGATTGACAGTGGTTATTAGTGAGAGTGAGGGAAGTAATTGTCACATTATATGGAAAGGAAGTGGGAGAATCACGACTAAAAATCATGACTAAAAATCATTCTTTGGATGGAGGAGTATAGGAAGAAGGAAGTAGGCTTTGTCTAGAATAAGTTTTTGATGGGTACCTCAGTCTTCATTAGTTCTATAGGTTTCTAGATAGTAGACTCCTACTAATATTTTCTCAAAGGGGCTGTAGGGTAAGCTTGACTCCATACAGCTGTGGTACTTTCAACAGGGACCCAAAGATTCTGTAACTTGAAATCTGAAGCCTTCATTCTGAAGAGTAAAGAGACCTTTTCCCAGGAGATGGAATGTCTAGAATTTCTACCAATCAGTATGCACAGGAAGTGGGTGTTTTGTGTAGCATCAACCTTGTGAGATATTCAGGAAAAAATAGGGTATGTCCCAGTAAATTCTGAAAATGCTGTCAACTTCTTTCTTGGAGAGGAATATTATAGAATACTATAGTAAAATCTCAAAAATCCTAGAGGGTAAGGAAAACTATTCAATTTTGTTTAACCTCCAGGCACCCAAGTATATTTGAGAACAGAACCATTTGATTTTTATAACTCACATAACCTGTGTTCTAGAATCCAACTTTTGGAAATGCTACCCCAGGGTGAACTCTGCCAGTGGAAACAATTGGTCTGGGTCTTCTTTGCTGCACAGATGCAGACCTTGCTTAGGGTCTCTGAATCATTCCTTTCTAGATCCTGACAAAGGCATGTGCATGGATTTATATCTTATTTTTGGTTAAGTTGACCAAGAGCATCCTAAAACTCCAAGTTCAAGGTATAAAACCCAAAATAAATGAAATAAAAGTGAATATAATTCATTGGTGTAACAGCTGGTGAGGTATACTCCACTTCCATTGGGGAGGTACACAATTTGAAGAGGGGGGGAATAGAGCAGCTAGTGGGTGGAGGTGAGGGCAGTTTCTCTAAATTAAATCCTCCCATTGGAGAGAGAGAAATTATAATGAGGGCTGTTTTAGGACATAGAGACCAAAGCAAAGATGCTAACATTGTTTTCGAGAGTGCAATCCGAGAGAAGCAAGAATGAGGGATAAAGAAGATGGGGCAGAGAGAGAGGGAAGGAAGATCCAAAGGGATGCATTGCAGAGTTGACTGCAGCCTTACAAGAAGACACTCAGCGATTCATTTGGGTACTTGGGAAATTATTTAGAGAGAATATAAGAGATGGTCTTGGACGATCTTGGAATAGATCTTTAGAGACTCTACGCTGGGGAATGAAGAGAAAGGAAAAGTTATCAGCTGGATCTTTCCATCGTTTGCCTCTCATTATTTAGTTTACCCCTTCAGGCAGCTTCTGGGAAAGGCAGACCCTCCATGGATCCAGCTGGGTTGGATCTGGGTGTTGGAGTTGTGGAAGCTGCATAACCATTATTACAGGCATACTGGAAGCCACACTGAAACCCAGCTCCTGTCCAGTGGGTGGAAGTCAGGTGGGGTGAGATGGTTGGAAGTTTTAGAAGATGAGGTGATGGTAGCAGCCAGGACTGAGAAGGCAACTGAGATCCAGGGGCAGGTGAGGCCAAGCAAATCTAGACCGAAAATAAACTGAGTTTAGTACAAGGACTGTCTTGAGAAATAGAAATGGATATAATCCCTCTGGAAGAAGAATGCAGTAAGCTACTTTTCTCCAATGTCAGACCTTGGGACCCAGGCATGATGGTAGAGGATGAACAAGCCAAGCCAGATAGTCGGAAAGCCAACCATCATCCTGTATCATCCTCTGGTGTTTGGCAGAGGCCACGTTTTTCAATGGAGAGTGGACATGAGCCATGTTATACTCTCTCCCCAAACACCATTCTCCATCTGGGAGCCATCTCCCATCTAGCCCAGGAGATGGAAGGCCTTAGGTACTGGGAGTTAGTTTTGCCTGTCTGAACATTCAGACTATGACAAGTTTATTTTGCTTAAACCTTGGATCATCTACTCCTAGAGACCCATGCCTCCTTTGTGCGGAAACCCTCCTTCTCTTTGTGGTCTCCAGCCTGACACTTGGCAGGCCTGGCCCAGCTGGGAGGCCATCTAGAATTACATTTTCACAGGGGCTCACAAAGACTGTTTTCCCCAAGCTTCTCAAGTATTTTGTGAAAGAAAAACAAAAGAAAGAAAAAGAAAGGAAAACAACTGCTCCCCTTCCACCACATAACTTGGACAAGGGCTCAGTGGCGGCTGTGTCTCTGGCCTGCAGAAACAAAGCATCCTCTCCTTCTGGAAGGTTCAGCATTGAGTGGGGTGCTTTATAAACCATTGGACAAAATGAGGCTAAGTGGGGCTCGGAGGCCCGTGGCTGGGCATGAGTTCTCAGGGTTGGACCGAGTTGGACCCTGAGCTCCTCTCTAGTAGACACTTTCACATTGTAAGCTGCTGGTTGGCTCAGGATGGTTATGTAACTTGCCTAGGGTCACACAGCAGTATGCAAAGCGTTGGATTCAAACTCAGGGATGCCTGAATCCGAAGTCTGTTTGAGTCTCTTTCTTATCCTGTAGGCTAGTTCCTCTCTTCAAGGTTCTTAAGCTTGGCAGGCAGTGATGATAGGAGGCTCTTTGAGGCCTTAAATTCTCTGCAAATTGATAGCCTAGTACTGTCCCCAGAGTGAAGCTAAATGTAGAATCTGGGAGATGTCAAGGCTTTCCACATTGCTAGCCTCTCTCTCTTTATCCCCCTCAGAGACTGGCCCTCCTATGAGCCTAAAACATGTTCTTGGGGTAGTCCTGCCTCTATGTTTGTGCTGGGTTTCCTTGTGCCTTGGGGAGTTTCTGAGCTATGCCTGAGCCTGGCACCACTTCTGTGACTGCACACTGCAGAGGTCGTGGTGGCCATCCCCGAGCATGATGGCTCCTGCAGGAAGACCACAGCAGAAGAAAATGGTCTTGCTTGTTTTTGTTCTGGTTCATCATTGCGAGGTTCATCAAAGTGCCATTTATTAATATTAATGCATTTGAATATAAGTAGAACACATGAAAGAATTGTTTAATTTTGACTTTGCTTTGAAGGATCTTTCAGAGAACATATATCATTGCTTGACAGACAGTTCAGGCCATTTTTAGCATGATTGTTATTATGTCTAAAAGAAATAAGATCCTAGAATCAAAGTTGTCTAAAGAAGTCCCTCATCCTCTACATATGCAATAATTAAGCCAGAAATATCATGTGTGTCCCTTGGTGTTTCTTTCTTTCTTTTTTTAAATGTATTTTATTTTAAAAAGATTTTTATTAAAATACAGCTAATATACAATATTATATTAGTTGCAAAGGTCCATCATAGTTATTCAACATTTATATACCCAAAGAAGTGATCACCATGATAAGTCCAGCAACCATCTGCTCCCATACCATGCTGTCATAATATTATTGACTGTATTCCCTGTGCTGTACATTACATCGTCATGACCTATTTGTTTTATACCTGGAAATTTGGACCTCTTATTCCCCTTCACCTTTACCCCATTTTTAATTTTTCAATTACAGATGACATTCAATATTAGTTTATGTTAATTTCAGGGGTATGGCATAGTGGTGAGACATTTACATAATTTAGGAAATTAACCACCTGACTAGTCTAGTTCTCACCTGGGACTATACATAGTTATTACCATATTATTGACAATATTCCCTGTGTTTTATGTTATATCCCAACGACTATTTTGTAACTATCAGCTTGTACTTTACTCCCTTCACCTTTATCGCCTTGTTCCCAACCCCCTTCCATCTATCGCCTCAACAAATCTAGTATGAATATGACACCATACATAGTTATTACAATATTATTAACTCACCCCTAACTCCCCTGCCATCTGGCAACCATCAATATGTTCTCTGTATTTATGAGTTTGTTTCTGTTTTGTTTGTTCTCTGCTTCGTCTAGTCTGCTGGTGATTCTTTCTAGTGCAGTCTTCATTTCAGTTATTGTATTCTTCACTTCTAACTGGTTCTTTTTTTATGGTTTCTGTGTCCTTTTTTATGCTTGCTATCTCTTTATTGAAGTTCTCACTAAGTTCCTTGAGCACCCTCATAACCATTGTTTTGAACTCTGTCTCTGGTAGGTTGCTTGCCTCCATTTTGTTTAGTTCTTTTTTTTAGAGTTTTCTCCTGTTCTTTCATTTGGGATGTATTTCTTTGTTTCCTCATTTTGGCTGCCTCTGTTTGTTTCTATGTATGAGGTAGATCTCATACATCCTCCAGTCTTGGCTGGGTGGCCTTATGTAGTATGTGCCCTGTGGGACCCTGGCACAGTCTCCCTAGAGCACCGTGTGCTCCAGGAGTGTCCCTTTTGTGGGTTGTTTGTCCCCTCCTTTTATAGTTGAGCCTTGGTTCCTACTGCCATGTCTGTGGGTGGGATTGAACCTCAGGTTGATTGGCTATGGGGTTTGGGCACGTCCAGAGCTTACAGTCTGCTGTGTGGGAGATTATCCCACTGAGTGGGATTTGCCCCAGTGGGGTCTGGTGGTTGTTGAGACTCCCCTTTGTGTGTGCCACTTATGGGGCTAATTGGGTGGTGCTCAGCTGTGGTCTGAAGCCCACCTTCAAGTATGTTGGTTCTAAGGCCCCTTACAAGGTTCTGCAGTGCAGGCCCAGGTCACCCACTTGCTGCCTGTGACCATCCGAGGGCTACCTGGTAGAGCTATAAAGCGATCTGTGGTTGATTGCTGCCTGTGTTAACCCAGAAAGTGCATAGGAGATGTCATATTGTGAACCAAGGATGTCTGCCACCAGTACCAGGCCTGGGGTAGCTCTACAAAATGGCAGGACACCTGGAGGCCTGCTGTCACCTGCTGGTTCCCTTAAGGTTCAGCCACTGATAAAGCTTCGTGTGGTATATAAGTTGGG
Source organism: Rhinolophus sinicus (assembly GCF_057876585.1). Classification (NCBI taxonomy): domain Eukaryota; kingdom Metazoa; phylum Chordata; class Mammalia; order Chiroptera; family Rhinolophidae; genus Rhinolophus; species Rhinolophus sinicus. The sequence continues at coordinate 196,196,082 of NC_142517.1, read as the reverse complement.
TGAGGCAGGGTCTCAGGGAGTCAGTCACTAGAATGGAAAGAGTTGTGGTCACCACGTTAATGCAAGTTCTTGTTTGGTGCCAGTGCTGAGCCTGAAGCTACTCAGCAAAAGTCTTAGAGCACACTGAGATCAGTTGCCAACATCCTGGGGCCTGCGGACTCTGATATTATTCCAAGAAAGAGTGCAACGTGGATGGGGCTGGCTGCTTTGGAGAAAGTACTTCAGGGTTTGGGGGAGTTGGGTGGGGCGGGGTCACAGTGAGTCAGTAGGGTGGAGCAGTGGAGCTCACCAGACCAATCGGATTCAGATTCAGATTTGGCCGTAAGCGTAGGGGGCGGGCTCAACACATTAAAGATGGCGTCTGTCTGCCAGCTGCACAAAGGTAACCACCTCACTGGGAAAAGGCCGACTGTCCTCCAGTCCTCCCTCTGCAGCCACACACCTCAGTCTGCCCCCCTGTATGTCTCCGAGGCCCCCTGAGTCACCATCCCTCCGCTGGAGCCCAAGGTGAGTGCCTGCGAGTGAGTGAGTCTGTGTGAGGGCTGTTTAAGAGGATGTCTGGGTTTCCTTAGCCTTCCGGCCCAGCTAAACGGTCAGAATCCACACTGTTTTTCACAGCTTGATGTTGTGGGGGGCACCAGTACTCCGGTCCGGGGAGCATGATATGGAGGGCTGGGGTTCCTTGCTCCTCCAGGGGGAACCAAGGCAGCCAAGATATCCCTCCTAATTCTCAACTGCCACACACAGGTGTGGGGCCCATTCCGTGTCTCTAACCCTCCTACTAGCGTCGACGTGGCTTCTTTATATTTTCAGTTGTCGGACTTCTGTTTGGCTAGACTTCAGATGGTTCTCCAGGTTGACTGTTCTACAATTATTTGTAATTTTAATTTGTTCACGGAAGGACGCAGGCATAGTGTTTATCTATTCCATCATCTTGAATCTCCCTTGGTGTTTCTTAGATGCTGTTTTATTGCAGAGGCAGGAGGGCTTTACTTCCTGTTTATAAAGACCAATATAACATCCATTTGGAAAATTAGAAAAATATTCAACAATAAAATGTTGACACTGGAAAAAATCTTTGAGAGCATCTAGTCCAGACATATTTGAGAACGTGTGTTTTCAAATATATTTCACAAATACTTGGGGCCTCATGAAGGAGTTTCTGGATTACACAAGCATTTATTTTCTTCACATTTTATTCTGAAAAGCACGTAAACTATTTCAGAAGCGCTAATAAAATCAACACATATTATATACCACATTTTAAGTCATTTGAGAACTCCAAAAATTTAACTTGTGTTGCCAGGTTGTTTTGCAGCAAAGTTACACAATGGATCAAGTATATTAGTAGAATAAAGACTAAAATTGGTGTTTCTGAATGTTAGGCAGCTCTTCTTGAAGCAGAGATGTGGGGATCTAGGCTCTTCCCATCAGTAGCTTCACAATTTTTCACCCACGACTTCTAATTTTTTTGTGTTCTTCTGCATTAAGCCAGCAGAAGGACAAAGAACATGGAAGGTTGTGTGTTGGAGTTTCTTTGGGGACTATACACATCCTGCCACTCACATGATATTGGCTAGAAATCTGTCATATGGCCACATGTAACTGAGGGACTCTGGGAAATGTAGTCTACCAGCTAACCGGTCTCTTCCTTACTAGCTACTCTTTCAGGCACATACTTGGAAATCAGACCTGTTTATCTGAGAAGTAACCATTTCAAAACCAATTTATCTGTGTGAATCTGAATTTTGAGACTGTGTAAATAAGTTTAACAAAAGGTGTCAGCTCTTATCCACAGCCCTGGATTTGATATTTTGGTATTCATCAAACGTTTTATTAGTCTCATTGTTTGTACATATATCAAATAAATATTATACATTTGAACTGAGGAAATACTGTATGCTAATGCAATGCTACTTTTATCTGCTTTATAAAATATGTAGTTCTACTGCTTAAAAAAAAAAGCCTTGAAAAATTTATGATCAAGTGCTATTTTCTCGTTTTATTGGAAATAGAGACCTGGAGAAAATAAGTTACTCACCCCAGGTCATACATTGATAAGGAAACAGCTGGTATTTTAACTCCGACTTCTGACTCTGAGTCCAGTGCCTTTTCTTCTATTTCAACTTGTTCCAGGACGTCATGGCTCTCATAGCTTGGATGTTTTTTAGCCCATTTTTATGTTCTATCTGCAAGTGAGAGAATGGCTGAAACTTGCGGGTGGTTAATTCTGTCATTAAATTCAGTAGCTTGCACTTCTGGTCCAGCTGCTTCATGAATCAACATTCAAGAAGCATTTATTGAGCATCTATCATGTCACGCATTGTGCTGGGAGCTGAGGATGCAATGGTTCAGTAAATACCTTTCCGTAAAAGTCTTGCAGTCTAGCAGAGGGGTCAGATAATACATAATGGGGCAAAGGTGTAATTGTATATATTTGCAAATAGTTGCTATGAAGGAAGCAAACAAGAGACTGAGATAGAGAAAAACTGGGTAAGTGAGCGCTTTCAGATGGAGTGATCAGGGGACAATGGGCTCTGGGGCCTGATCCTGGACACATTCCAGGCTTGTCAGTGAGCCACGATCCTGGAAGGAATGGCTTCCTTCCCCTCCAAACGTTCGTTCCCCGAGAGATTTTTGGCCTGGGAATGTAAGTGCTTGGTGTTTTGTACAGCGTCACCAACATAAAACTGTCGGACGCTGCAGAATGTGCGTAGATGTTAAAATGAGTACATCTAATTAAAAGATAAAAGGGAGTCCAAATTACTCCAAGAACTAAACGAGAAAAGGGTTTCCCTGATGGCTGATGAAGTAGCTGAGTAAAATATGAAAGACAAAGAGATTTTCTATTTTTTTAAAGGGGTAGGTTGGGGAAAGATTTTATTACATATTCATCAGCATACTTGTTGCCTTTCCCTTCTCTGAGTTTTTACACCTGCAACCTGTTCCAGAACCTTCCTATGCAGGTGAAAACAAAGACAGAGGAGGCAAGACCATATAGGGATGGGTACTGAAGTGAACACAGATCATGGACTAATGAACGTGTGTGTGTGGTATATGAGTGTGCGTGTGGTACATGGGTGTTGTATGTGTGTGGTTGTGTGGTGTGTGTGGTGTGCATGTGTGGGGTGTGTGTGTCTGTGTGGTGTGTATGTGGGTAGTGTATGTGTGCATGTGGTGTAGTGTGTGTATGTGATGTGTGTGAGTCAGGGTGTGTGTTGTATGTGGGGGGTTGTGTATGGGGTGTTTGGTGTGTGTGTGTGTGTTGGGTTGAGCTCGTGCAGCTGTTCAAAGGGCCTGAAAGCCAGTGCTGAGGAGGAGAACATAATGGGTATTAACCAAAGCCTCTCCGAAAGGGAGTGGTAGGCTGGGAGGAAGCGTGTGACATCTTCGAATGCCGGGATGCGAGATATGAAAGGGACCTGTCCAACCTCCCTATCTCCTATATGAGAAGATGAGGCCCAAGAAGAAAAGCGACCTGCACAGGATGGCACAACACATCAGTGAGTGGGGGCATGACTAGGACCTCAATCAGTTTGCCATTCCCACCTTAGTTTCATGCTGAGACCCCATCGGAGCAGAGTGAGGCACACTGCCATTGAGACGCTTTGGCATTGGGATTATTTTAAAATAAAAAAAAGAGTTCTATTCCAGGAGACAAAGCCACGCCTTCCACTCTTTGGGGGCCAGAATGATATAGCTAATATAGAAAAGAGATGGGGACTAAAGTATAACCCAATGTGACCATTGTAGACTCGTGGCTGCAGATGGTGATATCAAGGGAAGACTGAGTAAAAGAGTGCAATTGCTTTTAAACATCTCAAGTTGAAGTTGTGATCCTGGTGAGACCCTATATGTACCCATATTTTATGAGTACAATGATACTTTTGTTAATTTTATTCCCTCTCCTCCCCTTCTCTCAAAACATTTGGGTAAGTTTGGACAAAGCAGCTGAATTCATTTATTCTGGGTGAAGACAGGAATCTAACCATGATTTTTTGAGTCTCTGAAAGATGGATGTCATCTCTGTTTTCCCTCTGTCCAACCTCCTGGCTTCAAGTACCATTTTCATGTAGGTGGCTCCATGTTCATTTTGTGGGTATCCACAGTTGGATAGCCATCTCTACCTCCTTTCCCACAGTAATTTCAACATCATTCTCCCATCTTAGGCTGAGTTCTCCAGGAAGCAGAGCCCGAGGTGCCATCTTGTGTGTTGTGTTAGGCAGGGTTCTCCAGAGAAACAGAATCAATAGGATGTGTATTTATGTAGAAAGCTACTTATTTTAAGGAATTGGCACATGCCACTATGGAGATTAGAAAATCCAACATCTGCAGGGTGGGCTGTCAGTCTGGAGACCCAGGGAGAGTTGATGCTGCAGTTCAAATCTGAAGGCCATCTGCTGGCAGAATTCCCTTTTGCTTGGGAGAAACATCTTTCATAATATTCAGGTCTCCAACTGATTGGATGAGGCCAACCCACACTATGAAAGATGATGTTCTTTACTCAAAGCCCACTAATTTAAATGTTTATCTCATCAAAAACATCCTCACAGACACATCCAGCAAAATGTTTGGTCACATACCTGAACACTGTGGCCCAGCCAAGTTGACACATAAAATTAAACATCACATATGTGAATAGTTTATTTGGGAAAATGATCCCAAAGAGGAGTGAGGGAAAAAGAGCACAAAACAGGAAAGCGGGAGGTCCGGTACAAAAAGGGGTTATCCAGTTGACCATGGGCAGCTGCGTGATCCAGCCTGTGGGATCTTCTGAGAAGGAGAAGCTTTTCCCCTTCATTCCTAGCCTCTCCTGGGTGCCCACTGAGTGTTAGTTCTCCTGCACCACACATGAGTGCCCTGTGGTTCCCTCAGGCATGCAGTCCACTGCTGGCCAGGGGAACCCTGGTGTAAGGAGCCCCAGGGGACATGCAGAGGTTGGAGGTAGAGCCAGGTTGCATCTGCTCAGAACTGGTGGAAGCTGCCTAGAACTGGTGACTGAAGGCTTGGCTGCAGTCAGAGCTGAGGCTGAGAGGCTTGAGATGGCACTCAAGGTGACAGGTGCCTTCTTCCCCTGAAACCTATTTTGGGGACTGACTATATCTTCTAGTCACCAATCTTGGCGTCATTAGACTCCTCCATTTCTGTCTCCTCTCATATTCAATTAAGGCCAGTTACTTCCATTTTCCCCCCTCTCTTTGATATGTCCCATATATGTTTCCTCTCTTCAACCCCAGTGTTGCCACACTTGCCTATTAAATCTTCAACAAATATTCTCTGGGCTCTTGAAATAATTTTTAAACTGGTCTTCCTGCCTTCAGCCTTGGACACCTCCCCGAGCAATCGCTCTAAAATGCGTGTCTGACTGTGGAATGTCCCTTGCTTAAAACTCCTCAGCAGCTCTGAAGTTTGAAGATTATTTTTCTTCCAACTCCTCAGTTTGACCCACAAAGCCCTTTATAATCTGACCCCCATCTACCTCTCACTTCATCTCTTGCAACACTGCTCATCAGATGCTCTGCTCCTCTAGGGAAGAACCATTTGTGGCTACTTGGGACAACATGCTCTGTCATGCTCGATGCCTTTGGCCATGCTACATGCTCTGCCTGGAATGTTCTCCCTCCTCCCTGTGCCTCCATCCCCAGCCCAGGATTACCTAGTAAACATGTTCTCCTCTTTCAAGATGTGGCTCACATGTCACCTTTACTATGTAGAATTGACTAACTTTGATGCCCTTCCTGCATTTTTACAGACATCCTTCATTAGGGCCACACAATATTGAATTGCACTCACTATTAAAATATCTGTCTTTCTGAAACAAACAAAAGTTGCCTTGACAGCAGTGAACCTCTTCTGGCTCCTCTTTGCATCTGCACCATGTAATGCTCAGTCTGACACAAAATAGATGTTCACTAAGATAGTTGCAGATGAGGTGCTGAGAATCAGAAAGAGCAATGCTTAGGCTGCTGGTGAAAGGACTTCCTACCTGAGACACCAAGGCAGGAGGCTGGGGGATGATCACGTTACATCCTCGGGTAAAGTGTAAGAACAGGTGAGGCCTTGTGCATCTGGATTGTGTTAGGGACGGAGGGGATACATTTGTCCCCATGGAGGCCCCCTCTCTTGCAGTCTGGGTCTTAAGAAGCCAAGTACAACTTAAGCAGAAGCTGAGTTCTTAAGGTCTAGCCAGAGGAGGCTGCAGTTGGCCGGTCTCCCGAAGAACCAGAGCTTCTAGGTTCTGAGAATTTGTTCCCTAATCTCTGCTTACAGGACTCGCAGCGGCTGGAGTCTGCATGAAAGGGGCCTTTGTCTGATATGGGAATGGCTTTGGGGCTAATCTCTCCTTGGAGACATTTTAATTCACTTTAATGACTCTGCCTCCTGTCAGGCTTTTCTTCAGTGAGGGGTGTTTGTTAAAGAGATTGGAAAGAGGAACGTGAGCCCCCAAATCTAGCCTTCCTCAGAGGGTGCTGTTCCAGGGAAAACTGTTCTGCTAAATGTGTTAGGATACTCTGCAGTGAGTGGGGAGGGAGCAGAGGGGAGAGCAGGAAAATTATATATGTAATAAACACATGCACGTATAAACACTTGCACCAGGCACGTCCACCAGTCGGCTGCTGCGACTTCCACGGCCCTCCACCCCTCCCGCCGACAGTGGGGGGAGGTGAAGCAGACAAGACACAATGATGTCATCCCCAGGACACTGTCCTTTCTCTCCCTCTGTCCCTCTCCTCTAGTTTTGTATAAACACAGCTGTTTGTGAGGAATGCTGGTTTGGGAAAACATAAACCATCGGCATGAATGACCTTTCCTCCCCACCACACACCCCTTTCTACTGAATGTGGGCGACTGGAATGCTTTCAGCCCAGCAGACCCATTGTCTTCATGTCTGTAACACCAGGCCTGTTTGCTTGCTGGTTGGGGCCTGGGTTCACTGGGCTCAGGGACCCTGCAAATCCTGCAGGCCAGACAGAAGCTCTGGTTGCAGGTGACACCTGAAACCACCTGTGGAAGGTTCCTAGAGGAATGCAGGGTGGTGGCGCTTTCTTAGGCTGGGGGATGCAGGGTGGAGGTTGGAGGGGCGGAAGGGGTCCACAGTAGATGCAAGTGCTTACTGATCTGGCAGCCTTGCCCACACAGCTGCCAGCCTCTGGGGAGCCAAAGGGAACAATAGAGCACTGATGGGCTTCAGCCCCAGCCTTAAGGTGAAACTATTCAAGAGGGGTGTTGGGGCAAAACCACATCTGACACAGCAACCTACTCCCCTCTTCCAGTGCGACCACAGCTACAAATTGGGTCCAAAAGCCTTTTATCTTTTTAAGGAATAGAAAGGGGGGCAGCTCAAGGAAGAAATTAAGCCCGACCTCCTGCAGTCCCTCTTCTTTTGAAATCCAGCTATACGGTGGCCCACAATTTATTGGTGGTGGTTTCTCATTTCCAGATGGTGACCTCTGGACCTTAAAGGTTAGGGTGGTTTTTATTCAAGCTACTGAACTTGGCATTTGGGCTAAGAACATGCTTACTTCCTGGCCTCCTTCCCCCATCTCAATCCACTAAACCTCTCTCAGTGCCCCATTTGCCTGCATGTTTTTGTGGCCACACCTGCAAAGGAGAAGTAATGAAGCCTCATTGTGCCTCCCTTTCTAAGGGCCAGACACCCTAGAATGTGGCCCAGGACAGCTGTCACTGGGGGATGAACGGGATTCAGTGCTAGAGAAATGGGGGTGGGTGGTGAGCCAGTGGTCTTCCTGCGTCTCCTCTTGGGTTTCTATGGGGAGAGAGACAAGCCTTCACCCACTTTTGCATGTTAAATAAGAATCTCAAAAGTTATGCTCTTGGAGTCACTGAGGTAATGTTTGGCTCCTGGCTGCTTCTCTTGTCTGCAGTTTGCCATAGCAAATGTACACCTACGTCCTCACACTTGCTGAGTGCCTGCTGCATGCAACAGGCGGGCTGCTAGATGCCATGCGTCTGTTCCAGGTTCGTCCGCATAACAACATGGTGTTATTAAGCAGTGTTATTTTATAATTAGTGATAAAGAAACTGAGATAAAGGTGGTTTAAGAAACACTATCCAATGAGTTAGTGATGAGCCAGGATTCACACCAGTTCAAATTTCAATGTCCACGCATTCCAGGAATTCAAAAGGAGATAGAAGGGATAGAAATGATCAGAACAACCCCGATAGAGAGGGCAATTGCCTCTGTGAGGTGATTTGAGGGATAAAAATAACATCCCTCACCTCCCCCAAATAATCCCCTTGCAGCCCGAAACCCAACATTACAGAGTCATTCCTATGAGTTAAGCAAAACTCTGTTTCTGAAAGCAAATATTTCTGGTAAGGAAAGTCATTTAGCCATTAAAATGCCCTATTAAAAAAACACACAAAACCCTCATTTTCTTTTAAAATGTTTTACTTTAAATTGTGTTCTTTGTAAAGTAATCTTTAACCGAAAGTAGTTTATATCAGAATAAATGTCTGGGAGGGGACCTCTTAAGGGAGTTGAGAAGTGTTAATCTTTGACATTTACTATTATAAGCACATTTTAAGTAATTCCTAGAAACTGATAAAATCTCTTAGGAGAAAAGGATTTCTCTCTTTTTTTAAGTAATAGAATATTTCACCCTTCTGATCTGAAAAGAAGATAGACATGGGTGTTAACTTTCTGAGATATACCTACATAACCGTAATTGCTTAGGATTCTGCTTCAAAGAAGAAAAACGAAGGAATTTGAAAGATAGTTTGAAAGCTTCAAATATGATAAGATGAGATGATATTTGTTAAAGCACTCAGGAAAACCTTAGAGTTAAATGAATAGAAGCTATTATTATTCCTCTAGAAAGTCCATCCTCAGCAAAGGAAGGGAGTGAGGGGAATAAAGACCTAAGGCAGAGCTTCCTAAGAGTTTTCTGCAGACCTCTATGCCTTAGGTGGTCAGTAAAAGCTGCATGAATGCACTTTTCTGGTTAAACGCATTCGGAAAACACCGAGTTACATAGTTCAACATATTTCTTTAAGATAGGAGTTGTCAGAACTTTTAATACAGTATAGTTGAGTGTGGTAATTCTCCCAGAGGACCAATAGTATAGTACAGAGGGTTTGAACTTAGTTGACCAGCATAGAATTTTTTTTTTTTTGGTGTGTTTGTGTGTGTGTAGGGGTGGGGGTGGGGAGATGAGGGAGTTGGCATTTCAGGAGACCAGAGTTCTCTGGAATGCAGTTTGAGAAACACAGCTTCAAACAATAGGCAATATGCAAATATGATATGGCAATTCACATACTCTGAATTTAAGTCCTAGTTTCACCACTTAAAAGAGACGCAAGCTTAGACAAGTTATTTAACTTCTCCATGCTTCCATTTCTTCCATCTGTAAAGGGGAGGAGTAACATTACCTATTTAAGTCAGTCATGAGGATTAAATGAAGAGTACCTGCCATAGAGTGAGAGCTCAATAAATATCAGCTACTGTTGTTATTGTTATTTACTTCTTGTCCTGGTCCCTTACGCGTATGCTGAGCCCAGCGGAATGAGAAAAAGTCACCATGCGTTTCTCCATCTTTCTTCATGTCTTTCCCTCTACTTAGAATGCCTCGCCCACCCACGTCTACGCCTGTCCAAACAACAGCAAGATGTATCTCAACACCCCTTACCCTAGGAGAACATTCTGTGTTCTCCCAACTTTCCTTCTCTGACATCCCCAACATTCCTCTGTAGGTTTCTGAGACTTAGTGACATTTGGCTTTGTTTTTTTGTGTGATTTATCTCTGCCATGGGAAAATGTCTTCTTCATCTTTGATTTTATGGTACCTGGTATGGTACCTCATCTGCTGTACCTCCACTAAATGTTGGCTAAACTGTTGAATTTCACAGCCCTCCACTGAGAAGCCAACACCCCTTAGTGAGATCATCTTTTTAGTCCTTACCTGCATGGGCATTACCAAATTCTTTTTTTTTTTTTTAAATTAAATTTATTGGGGTGACAATTGTTAGTAAAATTACATAGATTTCAGGTGTACAATTCTGTATTACATCATCTATAAATCCCATTGTATGTTCATCACCCAGAGTCAGTTCTTCCATCACCATATATTCGATCCCCCTTACCCTCACCTCCCCCCCCACCCCCCCCCACCCCCCTTACCCTCTGGCAACCACTAAACTATTGTCCGTGTCTATGACCAAATTCTTTATAACGTGGCAAGTATTGGTGAACATGGGCCCTGGGATAGGCTGGGTATAGAGGTAGGCGGAGAACCCAGGAAGAAAGAAGAGAATTAAGTATGTACTATGACCACAGGTCATGGACATTTTTTCCCCTTGGGAAATTTCCAGCTAAAAATATCCTATTCCAGTTTCCTTAACCATGCCCACCATGTATCTGGATTTTTGTTTGGTTACTGCACAGTTAGGGGAAGCAGGAGAAAATCAGGGCAGCTGCTGCCTGTGATCACAGTTTTACCAGCACAGCTGTAAGTCTCCACAGCTGTGGCATCACTTCTGTCATTCATTTAATACATATTTACCGAGAACCTGTGTGTGCTGAGCACTGGGGTAGCCCGGGGGCATAAGAGCGAGCAAGGCAGACCTGACCTTTTGCCTGCATGCAGTTGCGCTCTGGTGGGGCTACCATCAAATAAATAAAATGAGCAGTTGCCAAACCTGGCACAGAATAGGCATTTAACCAGTGTTTATTTATTGACTGAATAAAGGAGGAAGACAATTATTGCTCCAAGCCAGCCTACCTCCTGCAGGCAGGGCTGCTGTGTTGGGTCCCAGAGGCCGTATGTCCCGCACGGCTTCAGAGACTGCTCACAGAGACAAGATGTGCAGCTTGACCCTCGGCAGGACCAGGTGGAGGACTGTTAGGAACCGTGTCCCACACGTGGGCTGGTTCTGCTTCCTTGTGGAAGGAAGTATTCCTTCCCAATGATTACGGCCTTAGCATGGCACACACCTCTGAACTGTTTCATAGCTGCTGTCACCTCTCTCAGAGCTCTCATGGCCTTTTGCACGTACCATGTACCACTGTTACAGTTCTGTCACATGCCTATGTCTGTCCCCTCGCTGTGGGCTTTGTAGGGCCTGGCCTGGTATCCTCTGGCTCTCGACCCAGAGCCCGGCACATGGTAGGTTCTCAGCACGTGATTGCTGGCGGAATGAGAAAATGTTCTGTGCGATGCCTTTAAAAAGAGGCCCAGAACTTGCCTCCCACCTCCTTCTGTGTCTGAAACCTGAACTCCATTAGCAACCCCCTTTCCCGGACCCTGGCTTGAACTTTAGTCCGCTAAGCTGAAAAGAGAGAAAGACGTAGAATGGGAAGAGGAGCAGACGTTTTCCTTCGTCCCTCGGGCCATCGCCCCCCTCTTGCCCGTGCATTCCAAGGCAGATCAGGAGCCAGGGGGAGCTGGCTAATGCACACCCCGATCCCTGACGGGGGTTAGGAAGGCCTGTCAGGGAACCTACACAGCCCACGCCGTGTGTGCGGGGTCTGCTGTGACCCGCGGCTGAACTGCTGATGTCCGGTCTTAATACCCACACAGCTGCTCCATGGGCGGGAGACCTAGTGGGAGGAAAGCACTGTGTGAAAGACACAACCCCCAAAGCGCCAGCATAGACCTTGCAGACAGGGATAATTTCTGAAGACCTGAGTTGTCTTTCTAACTGGGGAGGCCTGTGGAAAGCAGCCCCACAAGTCCCTGAGAATGTGGAGACTGGAATCAAACATGGAGGGAAGGCCAGGGTGGGAAGTCACCCCCTTTCCATGCTTCCTGGAGGAAAAGAGAGCGAGAGAGCGAGAGCAAGAGAGCGAGAGCGAGAGAGCGAGAGCGAGAGCGAGAGCGAGAGAGAGAGAGAGAGAGAGAGAGAGAGAACAGGAATATATTCGAACTATTCAAATATGAAAATGAAACATAAATGATTATGCTTCATTTTCCACATTCACTGGGTAGACGCTGGAGACAGGTAGAGTTCCACGGAACAATGAGCACACTGAGGCCAGGGAGAAGCTTCTTGGCTCGCATCTTAAATTCCAGGAGTCTCGTGAATTCCTTTCTAGAAGACGTTATTATCAAGAAGATGTGGTCTGAAGTAACTTCAATGATTCTCTGTTCCAACCTCCTTGTTTTTCAGATAAAGCATCTGAATGCTGTCATATCTTGTCCCAAGGGAATGGAAAAATATTTTGGGGACGGAGTCCTGGGGGTCAAAGCAAAGTGATTGCTTCCTGCATCCTTGGTGAAAAGGAGGAGGCTTGTGTGACCCTCTCAGGCTCCATCGTGCGATTTTGTTGGATCTATTTCCTACACGGTTGCCTTCTGTGTTTACTGTTACCCAGAGACCCCTGGCTAAAGTGTTTAGTGATGGGGGAAGGAAGTCGGAGTTGATTTGAGTGCAATTTGATGTGCCCCTCCTTCTTAAGGGAGTCCCATTCTTAGAACCTGGCCTAGTCTGTACCTGGCTGATGTTCTCAGGAAAAGAGCAGAAGTGACTTGCTTCATTCCAGTACCATCTTGGGCCCTGGGATGGAATACAGCATGTTCTAAAGGCCAAAAGGACTGGCAGAGGCTACACAGTAAGGACTGAGCCCTCAGCCCATTTTGCAAGGTATTCCCAGGCAGTGGGCTAGAGGCAGAGGGGTGATGCACTTTTATCTTAGTGAAAATTCTTGTGTCTCAGAGGCTCTGGTCATCTGTACAGCAAAGCCATACTTGTTCGGGTGGTGACTCTAACACCAGTACTTTCATCCCATCCCTTCCCTCCAAACCTGACCCCACTCTTGGTTGAGAAGGTCAGGGGAACAGAGAGAGGATGAATAGAAGAAAAATGGGTGAGGTTTTAGAAATGGCCAATGGACTTGTTCGGTGGACTATGAAGGTCATCTGTACAAATATCGTCAACCTTGTTTTACAAATGGAAACAGGTCTAGAGACTATGTTGGCCAAGCTCCTCTAAGGTTGTAAGAGGAGACATACTAGGTCAAATTTTAGTTCCTGGGGTTTGTTTCAGAGATCCAAAGGAATGTGGAATAGCATGGAATGTGGTCTCTCCAGCATCATGACATGTGGGACCCTGTACTTCTAGGACTGTGAGGGATGGCCCTAGAGCAATCTGTCAACTCCATTTAGGCATTTAGGACACACCCTGTTTCAGAGATTTGTCTTCTTCTATATGTGTTTCAGTTGACCTCTTTCATTGGTTAGGATGTTTCCAATTGTAAGAAACAGAAAGTCTTACTCGTTTAAGTGATAGAGACATTTACAATCTCACATAGAAAAAGTCTAGAGGCAAGATGGACTCTAGGCAAGATATGCTCATCTGCATCCATTTCTTTGTGATTTTCTCAGCTTCTTTCCCCTCTAAGGGTTGGTCTTGGCTCAGGCTGTCTTCCCTTGTGGTTTCAAGATGGCTGCCAGCAGCAGCTGGGGCAATATGCTTTCTTATTTCACATACAGGCAGATAGAAAAAACATGGAATAAAAATCCTCCCCCAGCATGGAATAAAAGTTCTTCCCTTCTACCTGATTAGCTAACTTAAGTCATGTGCCCATTTCTGGACAAATAGCGGTTGTTAAGGGAATCCTATGTGTTGATTGGCATAAACCAGAGTTCTTGAACTAAACAGTGGTCAGGGAGATGAGACTACCATGATTGGGTGACTGTTTTCAAACCCATATCTGAAGACAAACAGGCTAAGTGAGGGAGGGCAGAGACTTGAACAAAACTGGTCTCCTAGGAAGGAGAAAGGGATGAGAGATGTTGGAGACACCCAAGTGAGTTCACGCTGCCTAGCATTTAAGCATCTCAAAAGAGAGCTGCCAGTACCAGTATCCTTACTGGCTAGATTTCATACTGTCCCATCTCTGAGGTCATTGGTCTTTCCCATGCTCAGCTGATATGTGGTTACCTTTGACTTCTCCCCTCTCCCTGGCCCGGAAAGTTGTGACAAGGTGATAGGGTTGGTTTTGCTAAACAATTGAAGCATAAGCTATAGCAATTTTTGCCGGAAATGATTGCATGAAGCCATTTTCCTCTGAAGGGAGCCATATAACTGACAGACTCCTAAGAGCTTTGAGGGAGACCTAGTTCAGAAATGTTAAGCCCCTTGACCAAGGTCGTGCACTGTTGAGTGTCAGACCCTACACTAGAAACAAGTCTTGTGGCTCATATTCTAGTGCTCTTTCCATAACCCCAGGGAGAATGTCAGTGAGGTGAAAATGACGTCAGCTTGTTGGTGGTAAAGGTATTTCTAAAGAAGCTGAATAATAATGAATGTCAACTATAATTTATATACACATATATAAATATATATATGTATATATACATATATATATATATGTATATATATATATATATATATATATATATATATATACATATATATATATATATATGTATAGTCACAAGAAGTGGAGTACAGCATAGTGGAATAGAGACGGTGGAAATGTAATGACTGTATGTGATGATTGAGGGGTAGAAGATTGGGGGAGGGAGGTTATCACTTTGTGAGGGGTATAAACGATAAATGTCTAACTATTACAGTGTTTTGTACGCATGAAACTCAAAAAAAAAAAGAATGCACAGTTTGACCTTGGGCAAGTTCCTTACCTTCTCTAAGCCCCAGATTACTCACTGCTGTAATAAAGGCATCTTATTAGAAGATATTGAAAGTACCTTCCAATTCTAGGAATCTATGAATAGCTTTAAATCACGGTTCTCTTCCAAGAACCTGACAACACTTGTTCTATTAGGTCATTTAACTGCAGATTATTTGTTTAAATAGTTTCCCAGGAGTGACCCAGAACATCCTACATAATAACCCAGTTGTTAAATCATAAACAATATGGACAGGATTCATCGTCATATGCTTCCCAACTGAACTCCCTGGGGCTTCTGGTTGCTCGGACACTCTGGCTAATGGAGTATTGTCAGGGGCTCTCTATGTGGGTGACCACTTTTCCAAGAATTAGAAAACAACAGACTGTAACAAAAACTAGAGCTCTGCTGGAAAAAGTGTGCGTTTTTTAAAAAATGAAACAGAACTGTGAAGAATCATAGAACTTTGTCTGTGTTCTTCTTTTACCTCCGTTCTTATCTTGGCGTTCTTGTTACCTTGTTACCATCAAGTTCTCAGCTTAGACCACTAATCCCCACTTAACTAGCCGAAGTTTAGAGTGTGATATTGCCTAGACTGTTGGTAGGAAATCTTAAAGCTTCCAGACCCAAACAAATATAGTCAACCCTCTGTATCTGCATGTTCTGCACCTGTGGATTCAACCAACAGTGATTAAAAATATTTGGAAAAAAAATTGTTGCTTTGTTGCTGACGTGTACTGTGTCGTTAGGCCTATGATGGTTGTGTCTGTACTGAAGATGTACAGACCTTTCTTCTTGTCATTATTCCCTAAACAATACAATAAAACAACTATTTACATAGCATGTACATTGTATTAGGTATTGTAAGTAATCTAGAGGTGATTTAAAGCATACGGAAGGACGTGTGTAAGTTATATCAAAACACTACGCCATTTATGAGACTGGTGTATGTGCAGATTTTGGCATCTATGGAGGTCCTAAGAACTAATTGCCTGTGCATATCAAGGGATGGCTGTATATAGCGAGAGGTAGTATTTTTAGTCCTGTGATGGTCCAGCACAAGAAATATTATGGAGACAAGGAAGTCTTCTTAGAGCATCTTAAAGCACAGAATCTATTCTGTTTCCAGGAGGGATAACAAAACCCCAAAGTTTTAGGCCTCCTTCAGAATATGAGTTGGTGCTATAGGGAGGGCAGGCAGGAGAGGAAGAGGAAAGGGTTTCTTGAGTTCCAGAGAATGTATGTTCAGTGCTCTCGTTTAATTTCCTCACAATGGTTCTTGTTATCCTGATGATGAGAAGATAAATGAGTTGCCTATACATACTGCTAAGAAGAAACAAAATGCAGAACAATAGGTAGAGTGTGATTTTATTTGTATTAGTCAGGATAGTCTAGCCTATTCTTCAGTAACATCAAATCTCAGAAACTCAGCATTACCAAGGTTTAGTTCTTGCTCATGTCACAGTCCAGTGTGGGTCAGTTAGCTTTCTGGTGTGGGTTTTTTAAAGCAGGAGCCTGGAACACATACTGCCTTCATTTTATAATCTCATAATCTCAGAATTCTTTACTTTTAGCAATGGGATGCAAAAGAGACACTTTGGAGAAGGCATTCCCAGTTATAACTGTCTTGAACCAGAAGTGACAGGTGACTTTTGCTTGCACTCCCGTTGGCCATAACTCAGTCACATGTTCCTAACCTAATTGCAAGGAAAGCTGGGAAATATTTTCTTGCTCTATGCCTAGAATTAAGTAATGATATGGTGAATAGATAGTATGACATGATTTTTGCTACATTGTTTATGTAAGAGAGAAAATAAAACTACCTGTGTATGTGTGTGTATGCATTTATACAAATACAAAGAAAAAAGTATGGAAGGATATACACTAAAGTTACCTATAGAGAAGGCAGTGGGATTGAGGTGGTCAGATAGCCAGGACTGAAGGGGGCTTTCAGGATTTTATCTCTTATTTTATTTTATTTTTGTATTACATTAAAAAAAATTAGAATGGCATATTTATAAACTACCTGTATTATTAGACAGAAAACTTCCTCTCCCAATATACATAATGACTTGTCAATGGATTCACAGCAAGAGAAATCTGCCAGACTCCAAAATTCATGTTGTATTCATTCTTTAAATCTATTCACCACGTCCTGCTTTTTGAGAGGATTTTTCCCTAGTCTATTGAGGGCTGGTGTTGGTGACTCAGATTATTTAGTAATTCCCTCCTGACACTTTTCTACACTTAATGAAGGGGTACAGAGGTGCCAGGAAGGATGCTGGAATCAGAACCAGCCCTTTTTCCTTCCAGCCCAGAGGGAGAGCCGCTTAAGCTAAGGCTGGATCCAGACATTCAGTGACATTGAGAATCTGTCTCTCTCTCACTTTTCTTTCTTTTGCACTGGATTCATCCTCTGGGAATCTCCTCTTTAGGGTGACAAAATGGACCAAGATCTCAGCTTAGGTAATGACAGCTGAACGTCCCCAGTGGCAACAGTCGTTTTGCAACAGTTTCACCCAGAAGCTCTTGTCCTGAGTTTCTTTGGCCTGTCTTGGGTCATGTGCCGTCACCATGACTGTGATTGGCTGGGTCTGAGTCATGGAGGGAGGGAGAACAGCGGAGTCAGGACCCAAACACAGGACTGAGCATGTGGAGAGAAAGAAGTGGTTCCCCAAACTGCATTTACAAGTTGAAGAGAGGATTGTTTATCCCACTGTGGCAGTTCCTACTAGGAAGGGCTCTCAGAACTTGTGGCACAATCACAGGAAGGCAGCCATGTGCTCATGTGGGACCAGCCTGCTGCTCCACCTTATAAAATGGAGCCTCAGAAAAGGTGAGGGTCCCTCAGTGTATGTGGCGAGGTGGGTTAGCAGTGGCTGGAAGGCCTGGGAAATTGAGCTGGGACAGTGATGTCTGTACGGAATTTAGTCTGCTTACATGGGAACACTGCTTTGGGCTGAATCATTTTTGCACTTAAAGCTCAGGAAGGTGGAGGAGGGCCCAGCAGGAGCCAGGATCTGCAAATAAAGCCGCCATCCAGTGAACCATGTCCTTGCGACATTTTGCTGAGCGAGCATGGCGCTGTGGTCATGCTGGCCTCCGGGTCTCTGTGGGGCTTTGGATTTGCCAGTCCCTGCTGTCCGCTTTACCATGGCATATGTTGACTCATGCAGGCTGGTAATATGCCCCAGCGGGTCTCCAAGATACCTATAGAGGCTGTTCTCCTTCTGAGCCCTCCCAGTAGCCTGCCGCCTGTCCCCTTTGCTCCGCGTTTCACAGTGCAGGGATCCTGGAATGTCACCCAAGACCCAGCTCTGCTCTGTAGATGCGTGGAGACCTTCTCAGAGAGATCTGGGACCACCCCTAACCCCCAGGCCTCACGTAGAGGGGATGGCAGAGATGGCATGACCCTTCATTTCCAGGGAGCAGCTCAGTGGCTCTCACCTCCTCCCACTGAGAAGGGAAGAGGGTCTATCAGACACCGTGATCCTGAGTCAAAACCCATGAATGGTCACTGGCCATGAGTCGAAGTGGCCAGAGGGGCGGGTGTTAACTTCATGAAGGTCACACTGTTTATTATTTAGCTCATTTATTATTTTTGGCAGACTGAGACGACTGGAACCCGGAACTTGGTCAGGGCTTTCCTCTATTACTTCACCTCCTTGATGACTTCTTCTGAGTGAAGTGAGAGGGCAAAACCCAGACAACGACAGGAAGGCAAGAAGAGCATGGGGTTGGCGGTTGGGTGCTGTGCCCATTTTTAAAATAAGTTTGTCTTTGTGTTTCTTTATCATTCATAGAATTAGAACGCCAGAGCCACAGGGCTCCTTGGGCTTCTCCTGGTTGTCATTTCTCGTTGTACTTTTTTCCTGGAGAGCTGCTAAGTGGAGTTACAGAGAAGGGGTGTCCAAGGTCACAAGTCATGCCCCAGCCACAAAGGTGGCAAGAAGGAGGTAGCGGTCATGCAGACATTTTATTCTATAACACTCCAGAAGGCACTTCTCAGGCTCATTGGAAGCAATTTTGATCCAGTCCACGAGGGATATTTATCATCCAGAGCTGTCCCTACTTAAAACAGGCTGTCTTGTGACACAGTGAGCACCCTGTCAATGGAAGTAGTCAAGCAGAGGCCAGAGGACCAGCAGGCAGGGAATCTGTGGAGGATGTTCCCATGCGAGGGCTCAAGGAATTCTGTGAGTGTATGACTCAGCGGAATGAAATTTCCCCAGGCCCAAGATCTACTGGGCTCCATTGCTGTCCTTTCTCTGGTCCTGGTCTGGCTTGGCCACCTGGCTGACATCCAGGAAGCGCGGGCGCCAGGCCAGGCCAGGCCAGGCAGTGGCTTGCCGAGTGCGTGAAACCCTGCTGGGGTTTCCTCTCAGGTCCTCATGGACAACTGCCTGGATTAATCTCCAGGAAGATGAGCGTTCCTTTGCTTTTTTCTACTGAGTGCTTTGTGTCAGCTCCCCCACCGCCCACTCCCCCAAACCCACAGCGCCATTTCTTGTATTTTCACCTTCAGCGAAGACACATATGAGGACAGAGAGGCTTTGCCATTGTCCTGAGGGCCGTGCAGGGAGCATGCTTGCAAGTGGGAAAGTTGGAGAAAGGAATTTTTCATCTGTCTTCTGAGTGAACACGGGGCAGGTAGAACAGGAGAGTGAGCCAGGAGGGGTCAGGCTGGTGCTGGGCTTGTCTCGTGCCTGGATATCTCATCCCCAACCTAATGTGGAGCCAAGAACAGACAAAGACATGAGGCCCCCCCAGATAAGAGAGTGTGTAGAGCTGAGCCCGCTGCTGCATCTGTACCTGGGCTGTGCCGGCCCCACACTGGGGGTGCTGGTGCCTTTGAATCCTGGACTGTTGGGGCCAGCAGTGAACTTGGAGAGCCATCGACCTCATGACTTGTTGGTTAGAGGAAGGAACCGAGGCCTGGAGACTCCCACAGGAGCTGGTGCAGAGCCCAGCCATGCCTCTGGGTTTTCCACAATCTTGTGCTCCTTCTACTGTGGCAAGTTGGCAAAATACTTGCTTTTACCTGGGCTGTGTGAACAGGATCCCCAAAATGTCTGAGTTGCAAGAGACCCCCCAAATGATCTGTTACTCTCCCGTTGTACATGTGAGGAAATTGAGGCTTGGAGAAATACAGTGCTCATCAGATGCCCAGGAAGAGGAAGTGGCTCGTTGCACATAGTACCGCGTTAAAGGCAGACGTGGGTCGCCTGGCCCACCCTGAGTTGTCTCCCCTCTGCCAACTGGGAAGACAGCTTCCCTTGGCACCCCATAGCATCAGAGTCATGTAATGCTAAAGACAACTCACTTTGCACAGTACGTTTCTGTTTTTTGAAGTGTTTTCACAAACTCTCTCTCACTCCATCGTCCCCTCAGCCCTCCGAGTAAGGGAAGGCTCCCCACACAGCTGTCATGAAGGTGTTCTGATCTCAGAGAACTCCACCTATGCACAGGCCGTGAGGACAGTGGGTGGCAGACACAGGGTGTGATTGCACAGCTGGTGAGCAGGTGAGCACCTTCCACAGTGATCCGGGCATCAGTGCTGTCCCAGCGCCCCTTCCTTTTAGAGAGAACCTGGTCATTTGTCCATTTTCCATGTCCCTCAGCAAGTTGCTGGCAGAGTTTTTATTCAATCCATGTCCCTGGCTGCTGGCTCTCCAGTCTTGGAGTGAGTGGGAGACCCGAGTGACATTGTAAATCAGTGGACACTTCTTGGAGCTGTCATCGAAGCCCAAGAGAGCGTTTTCTACCACAGCAGGAGGTTTGTGCTACCAGGTGATGTAGGCCCCTTAGAGTGTGTGCTGGGATCTGTGACAGATCCCAGGCCGGGTAGGATGGAGTGCATGAGTGAAACTGTCACTGCATTTTGCATTTATCACCCTATGTGATTGGAAAAGGACACTAGGTCTCCACATTCTCCCTCTTGTTCCTCCTTAAGGCCCAAGAGCCAGAGTCTCAGGGCTGGGAGTGCTCTGGCAGGACCGTGTGATTCCTTCCCAGCCCCTCGTGGCCCTGGCGCAGGGTCCTGCACAGCTAGGACTTTCACCGTGCTGTGTGGTCACGCCTTTTCCTGCAGGCAACACTGCCCACTGTCCCCCTCTCCTGGGCTCCATCCACCATCTGCCGTCCTCCTGAGCCTAAGGTGTCTCCCCTCCCAGGTGTGCACTCAAGACCTTGTGCAAATCACCCCAGACAAAGGGGTATTGATCCCACACGCTTGGAAGGTGACTCCTTGACTTTTCCTGGACACCTGTTCCATCACCTCTCCCACACTCACTGTCTTTGTTGATGAAGGTATTTCCTTTTTCTAACCTCCCAGATGGGCAACCGCATCCGGGGGCCAGTGGAGAGTGGGAGAGGCACCTCAAACCTGGCCGTGGGTCTCATGACCTGTGTCCACCTGTCCTTCAGTAAGGGTGCTCATGTTCGTTTCCACTTCCAGAGAGCTTTCCCACCCACCGATTTTGGTTTTTATTGCTGTGAAGAACATTGAGCTGGAATTCCTAAAGTGGAGATGGCAACTCAGTGAAAGAAATGTGGTCACAGAGGTTAAGGGATCAGGTCAAAGTCGCAAAGCCAGTGTGTAGCCGGGTTGGGTCCTGGTCATTTAAGCCCCGTCTGGTGGCGTTTGCTCTACAATCTCTTTTTCCTCACTTCCTTCTGCAGGCTTTTTACTTCTCACGGTCTTTTCCAGTCTTACACCTTCATGCCTGCCTTTAGTTTCCACCCACGTCCTGTCTCCTCCCCTTCCTGAGTCCCACATCCCTCAGTAATATTGACACACCAGCCTACCTCAGCTGCAGTGAACACACCCCCCCCCCACACACATACATGTACCACACACACACACCACACAACACCACAGTACACAAACCGTAAAGACTGAGCACATGAAAGGTAAACAACATGGTGAGGAATAGAGGGACACGGAGAAAGACCCATAAGTAGAGAAACAAGAAGAAATGGGGAACTAAGCGAGGTGGGGGAGAGGAGTAGAAAAGAGCATAGATACTAGTAAGGGGAGAGATAAGAAAGATCAGAACTTTGGAATCAGAAGGCTAGGTTTCTAAATCTAGCTTCAACACTTACTAGCTGAGCCACCTGGGAAAGTCACTTAACCTCTCTGAGCCTTGTTTTCCTATCTGTAGAATAGGCATTTTTTATTTAATGACTATTCATTAAGTGATACCTTTTAGGTGCCTGGGATACATCAGTGAACAGAATAGTTCTAAAAAAATCCTGCCTTCTTGTGGGTATAGATGGAAAATAAAAGAAATAAAATAAGCAAAGGATTTTGCATGTTCATAGATAAATGCCACAGAGTGTTGTTATTCTGGGTCTTCTGAGGAGCAAACACCAAGTCAAGATGGAACACGCGAGGAGTTCCTTAGAGGAAATGCCTGGGAGAGGGAAAATAGGAAGGCTGCTGGAGAAGGCCTAGGGGAGCCATTGGACCACCATGCAAGCCTGACGCTGAGTGAGGAGAGAGAGATAAGGTTGGGTGGAGGCGTTCTGATTTGGCAAGGTTCTCGGGAGTCCTCAAGCCAAAGCTGGACACCAGGAGTCTCATGTCTCCTTAACGTGCTCAATCACTGGCTGGGAACAGCCTGTGGAAGGTGTGGTCTCAGCTCAAACGTAGTGATGGATTTCAAGTCAGAACAGTGGAGGCCGTTGGCCAGCAACGCTCCCTGGAGATGGAGGTCTGCAGGGTGCATTCTCATGGCTGCTGCATGTGAGAAAAGAATATTTTAAAACAAGGAGCAGGGTAAGGAAGATGGGGAGTGCTGGGATGTAGACAGGTGATAGTTTTCAGGATGGTCAGGGTAGGCCTCCCTGAGAAGGTGATAGTTGAGCAGAGATTTGGAGCTGAGGGTTAGGGTCCTTCACACATCGTCTCCATCATCTTGTTGACATCATCATGCTGTTGGTCTTGTGTGGAAAGCACTTGGTGAATGGTACAGACTCAACTGACAGAGGAGAAACAAACAACAAAGCCATTTGTCCTGCCATGTCCCCAGAGAGGAGATGCTGGCCTCTATCCCACATCATGCTGGACCCCTTTGTTCAACAGCAGCAGCCTGGAGCACCCCACTCCCATCGGGAAAGCAAGGCATTCTGTTTCCAGGACATGCCACTCCCAGGGGTCCAAGACTCTCTGAAGGACCAAAACAAATAGCTCCCAGGATCCCCAAAGGACGGAATCTTATTTTCAGCCTAACAATAGGAAATAAAACAAAATCCTCTTTACTCAGACAACTAGACGAATATGTTATTATCCCTGACAACCGGAGTTAACAATAGCTCCTGATAAGAGATAATTTTTGTCTCTGTTGCATCCTGGCGGACCCAGCGTCATTAATAAACTCCAAGGGCCAGAAGGAAGGGGCTGCAGGTCACCAAGGATCTATTCTGTGCCAGGCTCTGTGCTGGGTGCAATAATGTATTTGATTTTTCATGAGTCTCTGACTATTCAATCCATTTGACAAAAATAGGAAACTAAGGCCCACAGGAATCCGTTGTTGGGGATGGGATTCAAAAGGGTTGGGGTAAGGATTCAGACTTAGGTTGTGTGTTCCCAAAGGCCACACTCCTTCCTCTTGCTCCTTACTATATTGCTTTTGCCCTAGTGGCCCAACATACCTAATCATTGCTCATTATATTTCTAACACTGAGTTGGATTTTAATGGCTCCCTCATTTCTTGTCTACATACATATTGCATGCCCTGAGAGGGACAGGTGGGCCATATTGGTTTCTGCGTGGCCCTTAGCCCCGTAGAAGGAGCCCTGCTGCGGGAGCTCTCAAGCTGGGTGATGGCTGGCCAAGCCACACTCAACCGGGGGTCTGTACCTTCCAGCTGAGACCAGGGTAGCCATATACTTTTGTATTCTTTGGAACTGCAGTTGTTAAACAGGACTGTGTATCAGAAATACCTAAGCAACGTTGTGAAAATAGAGATTCCCAGGTCTTGCCATTAGAAATCCTAAGGTTCAAAGTAGGTGCAAGAATCTACATTTTAATAAGCATTGCTACTCTGAGAATATACAGCTAGGGTGGGCAACCATTGGGTTGGTGAGTGGTCCATTTGGTGGCATTTTTAGGAGAAATGGTTACTGTTCTTCTTCTTGTCCTCTGGAAAAGTGCCAAGGAGCAAGTGACTCTAATGGTACCTGGAAAACACCCAGGTGACCCCTCCCTAGCTCTAGTCACAGGACAAGGGCCTGGATCAAAGCAGAAGGGAATTTGGAGGTCTGGGTGGGCAGAGGAAGGGCTCATGCACTTCTTTTATGTGGTCAGTCTTCCTCGGCCTGTTCAGGAATGTACCTGCAGTCCCTCAGAGAAATATGGGTGAACTTGTTCGGAACTTGACACTGTCCCCGAGATGTCCTGTGTTAGGTGGCGAACACCTCAGAGATTTTGTCATCCCATTTCCTTCGTTGGCGTATAGGCAATTAGTGCTTGAAAATGGCAGTGATAGTTTATGGTCATGTGACCAATAGTTCCAAAGCCAGACATGCAGCCCAAGTCCCCTGATTCCAAGGTCAGCCCTCCTCCCTCCTTCTCTCGAAGCCGATAGATGTGTACCACGCACACACCCAGCGTCTGGCTGTCCAGCCTGGACCAGCTGGCCTGCTCACTCTCTCTGAAGACATGCAGGGGTGCATGCTAGGCCTGGCCAGTGAACTCTGGGAGTTTAGACGCCCCCCTGGCCCCAAATCCTCAGTGCTCAGCAGGGGTAATGCCCACTGGTACATCACAAGTCATAGCTAGTCCCACCCTCTCTCGGCCTATTCCAGACTTACTGCTGTTTGTCTCCCTTCTCTCCTGTTAATGGATTAGAACTCACCCTCAAATCCATTGTTTTTAGAAGTTTGGTGGCATATGAGGTGATTTCAGATGGCAGCAGGCAGTTATTTTAATACTTAGCCTCTACTGCTTCCTATGGGGCTCTAGCTGTATTAACTCCTTAAGTTCTCACAGCTATCTCATGAGGTAGGTACTGTCTGTCACTGACCCCATTAATAGTTAGGAAACCCAGGCACCGTGATGTTAAAACTTTCCCATGGCCGCATGGCGGAGCCAGGCAGGTTTCCAATCCAGCCTCTCTGCATCCAGAGCCTGTATACTTATCCACTCCTCACCCTCCAGTTCCACTTTTATTTCAACATGTATTAAAAAACAGTAAAATAATTTAAAGGACAGTTGGGAGATATGGACTCCAACCCCACTGGCGGTTGGATCTTGGATAAGATATGAAAATCTTTTAAAAGGAGAGGAGCTCGAAAATGCTTTAAAGCAGGTCCTGCACTTCCTAGATGAGGAAACTGAGGCCCCGAGAGCCAAACTGGATTCCCCACGTAGGGTTGTGAGTTAGTGGCCAAGCTGGAGCTGGAATCCAGTTCTCCTGATGCCAGTTTCATGTCCACTGCTTTTCCTCTGAATGTTAATTTAATGCTCTTGATGGAAATCCAGTCTTTCATAAAATTTAAATCGTTTAAACTTTATACAAATAGTTTAGGTTTAGAGTCAGGCATACATCATGGTTTGTTTTTATGAGCAAATTTAAAAACAACTTCCCAAAGCTGTTTGGTTAATAACACAGTTCAGAATCTGATGAAATGCCGTGGAAACCACCATGAAAATGTCCAGTCCTGACATAGGTGACTGATAAAGCACTGTGAGAAGTATTATTTTTATGTGTCATGCCAGCCTTTTCTTCTCCCACCTGTCACCTCTCCTTCCTAAGGCTCTTCTCCCCAAAGCTGCCTCTCTCATTTGCCTCTGTCCTTATATCCTCCCATCCAGTGACACTCACACTCTGGAATACAGGCTGCCAGGCTGCCACTAAGAGCTGCTTCTGTCCTGAAACCATCTCCTTGCCCCTGGACGGTTTATCTCACATTCACATCAGGACCGTGATATTCCTACAGCCTCATCCTCTGCCCCGAATGGCAGGGAGCTGGGATTAATAATACCTTAGTTACTGTATTATTATTTATTTTTTAGTACTTGGTGCTCTAGAATAGCCCTCTCAGCCATGATTTTGCTTCCCTTTGTTATACCTCAGTTTCCTCCTGTGTGAAATGATGTTTGGATTGGCTGGTCACTCGTAGCCTTTTATTGACCCAATCGTGTTAATACTGAAATATTGTTTATGCCCCTTGCCTCTCATTTGAGTTCCTATCCTCCCCAGACTCAGCTGTCATAAGCATGCAGTGCGATTTCCCATTCCCCAGGAAGTCCTCAAATAAAGCTTATTTTGTAATGGGGTTGGGAGGAGCTGCACATTAGTCTCTTTTCAAAATAATGACAGAAGAAAAAGAACCAAAAGAGGAAAAAAAAAAAAAAATGGAAGCAAATCAAAACAGGAAAATCTGCCCTTGCAGGAGGAGGTAGGGAGAGAGGTCGGCACCCACCACGTTCGGAGGAACCTTCAGGCCCCTGCTTTGTGTTTTTATATATTATTAGAATTTTACAACAAAGAAATGAAGAAGAGAAGCTGGATGGTGCTGACAAGTGGGTTCTGGCGGGAAGTCACTCCTGCTCAACAAAGGCTCTGTCTAAAAATACCCAGCCAGGACCTCACCGTTTCGATAAACAGATGGACACCCTGGGCCTGGCGGAGGGGCAGAGGCAGTGGGAGGAAATTGTATCTGACAGTGATAACAATCTGGCATCTCCCAGAGCTTCACATCCGGACGAGTCCAGCCGGCTGTCCAGATCCCCCTGCGTGTGCAAATGAGGCCGCTGTAAATAGAATTCTCCTGGCTCCCACCGTGGCCATCCCTCGTCCCTCGGGGGGGCCCAAAAACATCTCTCCCGCTCACGCCCCATGCCATCCTCAAAGAGGAGGCAGATGAGGTGTGGAGGCTGGTGGGTAGGGGGTGGAGGAGACAAAGTGGGGGGCTCCATGGCCACCTGTAGTCCATGCTGTACCAGTGCCTTTCAGGAAGTCTCGCTTAACTTCTTTGGAGCTAACCTTCCAGATTTGTAATAAGGCAGGGGCGTGATTCCAGAATGAGTGTGTTCGGTTCTGAGAGACACATTTTAAAAGGAAAATGAATCCCTTCTCCACCCTGCTTTCTGCCCCGGAGGCTAAGGGCCACATCAATGAGTCCTCATGTCCTCTGGTTTCCCATTGGCCTGGTTCCTGGGGACCCAGCAGAAGATCAGAAGGCGGAAAGTGAGGTCACGTATTTGTTCCCCTCCACTCCTTCTCTGAGAGGCCACTGGGGGTCGACTTGGTCCCTCACTGAAGGTCCAAGCTCCTGGTAGGTGGTCCTCTGCACACACTCTCTCCGGGGTGTTACAACTGCTAACTCGTCTTGACTCTTCAAGCCCAGAGGTAATAATGGAGCCCCATTGTTACTAGCCTTGGGTACCACACCAACCCTTGTTATTTCCCTCACTCTGCCCATCACAGCTTTGTCAGTAGCCTTTTTATTAAACTCATCTCAAATGATTCTAATTGGATTATATTTTGTTTCACATTGGGACCTGGATTGATATACACTATGACTCCCGTGTAACAAATATTCAATGTATTCATTTCACAAATATGAATTAAATGCCCAGTGTGTTCCTGGGATTGTTCTACCTACTAGAGTTTTGATGGAAAATACAACAAAATTCCTGCCCTCTCACTCAGTATTCATTCTAGCGGTCACTTTACTGATCTTGATTGAACACTTACTCTATGGCAGGTACTGTTCAAAGTGCTTCATGCACATTAACTCACACAGTCTTTACTACAACTCTGTAATGTAGAGACTATTGCTATCACCATGTGAGAGATGGGAAAACTGAGGTTTAGAGAGATTAGATTTAGTTACTTCCCATGCTCGCAAACGACAGAGCCAAGATTCAAAGAATAAATGTCAAAATAATTTATAGTAAGCATTAGTTAGTAATTAGATAATAGCAATGTTAGCTACTATTTATTTAATATTAATTCCGTGGTAGTCATTCTGTTTGGCCTTTTATATGGCTTAACTGGCCTAATTCTTGTAGCAATCCTATAAAGTTGATGCCATTATTATTTGCATTTGTAGACAGAGACACCGATGGTTCCCTGATCACCTTATTTAAAATTTGCAACCTCTGCACGCTGGCACTTACTTTCCCCTTCCTTTCTTTCTTTTTCTCCATATCATTTGTCACCATGAAATATACCATGCATTTTTTCTTTTTCTAGTTACTTTTATTATCTGTCTTCTCCTTCTGGAGGAAGGCTTTCTAAGGATGAGGATTTTATGCCTCCTTCACCTGTGCATTCTTAGCCTAGAACAGTGTCTGGAAGATAGAGGGTACTTAATAATTATTTGTTGAATAAATCAATGAAATTCATAGAGGTCCCATAAAGCCTCCAAGGGCCCACAGCTCATTGAGAGCAGAGCAGGAGCTGACCTTAGATCCAGCAATTTTGAATCCCAAGCTGTTACTTGCCTTTTTGCCCAAGATCTCTTTGAAAGGGACACTGACAACTTAGAGGGGGCAGTGGAATTCAGAGACCGGTGTTCTGGGTCTTGGTCTGTCACTAATCCCTTGTGTCTCTGTGGATACATCACTCCCTCTCCTGGATTTTATTTCCCTCATCTTAAGAGAACAGCAGGAGACTAGGAAGTCTTCGATGCGGAAGTTGCTGGAAACACCACTGGGGATGCAGACGCTGGGAGGCTTCGTCCTCTAGTCAATAAAGATGGGTCTCCAAGGAGCTCAGCTGTGTGAGAACAAGACGGGAGAACCTCCCTTTGTCCTTCCAGCCTTAGTGGCTCCCCGCTTTTGCTAAACATCCCGTTTAGCTTTTCAGCAATTTTATCACCTGCCAACCAATCCTCCTTATTAAATTCTCTTTGCTACAAATATTCAAAGTGGCTTCTATTTCCCAGGTTGGACCCTGGCTGATACAGTTCCCTGCCTCCCTGTCAGGAAAGTTGTCCCTCAGCTCCAAACTCCCGTGGCTCCCCACTCTCTAAGTCCCCTCCACCTTCACCCCTCACTGCTTTGGAAAACCAAATCTCCTTTCTCCACCTGACTCAGAACGCTGTTTGCTCTTTTCAGTAGAATGGAACAGTCATGAACAACTCTGATCTCTTCTGGTTCTTCTGCAATGGCAAGAACAATACAAATTAATATCTCAATAAAGTTTAACAGCCTAGAAAAATCCACGGAGCCTCTGAGGGTCACTGCTCTCTCTGTTGGGGTCCATGTTGTGGCAGCACGGTTTGTGCAGGTGAGTCAGAGGAAGGAAGACAGCCCTGGGGAGGACCTCTCAGACCGTGCCGAAACCATTGCTTGGATGTTCTCCCTCAACCTTCTCAGCTTTGGGGGTGGCAAACAAAGAAGGAACATGCAGGGTCTTCCTCAGTTCCCACTAGACAGGCTCCTGCCCCTGGACAAACCAACCCCTTTGCTAGTCTGAGAGGGTGACCACTTGTTAGACTTGTGGGGGCTAGAAGGGTATGAGAAACCACCTAGTCTTCTGCTGTTCTCTTAAGATGATGGAAATGAAATCCAAGAGAGGGCGTGATGTACCCACATAGACACAAGGGGTGAGTGGCAGACCAACTGAACACAGGTCTCTGAATTCCACTCCCTCTTCCAATTGGTTAATGTCCCTTTCAAAGAGACCTTGGGCAAAAAGGCCAAGTAACAGCTTGGGATTTGAATTTGCTGGATCTAAGGTCAGCTCCTGCTCTGCCCTCAACAAGCTGTGGGCCCTTGGGGGCTTTACATGACCGCTCCATTTTCATTCATTCATTCGTTTGTTTGTTGGTTCATTCATTCATTCATTCACCATGTGGTTCTAGACAAAGCAGCAACAGTAGCAAGAGAAGAGGCAGAGAGAGTCCAAAGGAGGTGAGTGAAGTACGACATTCTCTTCGTTCTTCTGCACACTCCTCCCCATCACATGCATTCTATCCCCTCTGAGGACTTTTCCACAGACCTGGAAGTTGAGCACCTGTCTGCTGAGAGAGAAGGTGCTGTGTATAGTAGTCAGAGCATCGCTGGGTGCCCAGGTGTGGCAAGGACCTGGTAAGAAGGGCGACCACAGTTTGAGTGAGGTCACCTGATGGTAGTCAGTCAGGATCCAAGAGGTTTGCCAAGGGCTGTGGGATCTTATAAGCATCTCTGGTCACACTGGCTCCCAGAGCTCATTTGGCTTTGCCCTCAACCCTTCTTTTAACTGTTCATTTAAACTGTTATAAGACATAGATGTAAGATATCCCTTAAGTCATTTAATTGCTCATTATGACTTGCTTCGTATCCCACCTTTGCCACCTACTTATAAGTTGAGTGACTTTGGGGTCACTTAACCTCTTTGAGCTTCAGTTTTATTACTTGTAAGATACAGTTATCAATAGTACCTTCAGAACATACTCTTCATGAGGAATAATAAGAAAACATATGTGGCGTGCCCAACGCATTGGTGTCATGTAGTAGTTATTTTTTAAAAAAATATTACATCGTGTATCAGTCAGGCTTCCAGCAGGAAAAATATTGTGTCTTAGGTTGGGCCCCTCCGGAAGTAGACCCTGACACCCAGTTTTGAGTGCAAGTAGTTTATATGGGAGTTTCCCAGGGAGCCCGGGTCAGGGAGTTGGGGAGTGAGACGGAAGGGAAGGAAGTCAATATAGTGTGAGTTAATGAGCAGGTTACCATTATGTGCCAGTGGGGCTCAGACCTACTGCGGACCTCTGGGACGTGGTCTAGAACACATTTCAGAGCTGTCCTGAAGGCCTCGGAAGCCAGGGTGTTTACTTATCCCCCGGCTGCCATGTGTCACTTGATGAGGACTGTTCCTGTGTGTGGAAGGCATATGTGGCCATGTGGCCGAGAGGGCACACAGGTACTTCCTGCAAGAAGATGCCAGTGGGAATGGTGTCTACCTAGGGTATGTGAGCAGGGCCCCCGCCGTGTCTGCTACAGCTGCCATGCTCAAAAAGGGTGACCCAAGAGAGTAGAATGAAGGGTCTGTTTACATTGCTTTGGATAGGTTTAGGTAAGCCAGTGAGCGATGGTAAAGCATTGGGGTGACAACATACGAAGCCACCAGTCCATAAGGTACCAGGGGGGAGTATAATTGCTGGGACTCAGTGAGATGGTAGCTATAGGAGAAGGCCTCCAAAGGGCAGCTCTGTCCTCAGGTAGTGAAATGCAGCCACTGCCGAGCCTTGGACAGGAAGGGAAGACGGGGGGATACATATCTAGACCTCTTGTTCTTCCTGCCCTCCAGTTTCCCACGATCAGTTGCCAAGAATTGAGCCCAAGGAAGCCAGAGGGGATGGGGGCGTGGCTCCTGCATTCCTGAGACATCATCCTCTAGGGGCACAGAGCAGGATGCAAGTGGAGACTGCACCTGGGGGAGCAAGAAAGGAAGGCCTAGCACAGGTCCCTTGTCCTCTCCCTCATCTCGTTTCAGTAGTTATGTCTTCACTCTCATCTCCACAGAGACGTTGTAGGTCTGAGGAGGGTACAGCTGCGTCCCTTGCTGTGACCTTCCTGTTTCTAGCACCGTGCTTTGCACATATTGGAAACCTAAATGTTGGTTGACTGATTGGGAGTAATGGGAGCTGAGGGCGGTTGGAGAGGAGTGGGTGACTTGTGGGGTGGGGTGTGGTCTTTGATGCCTGAGTGAAGGAGTGTGGTTTGAAGTGGTCCCCAGGAACACCAGTCTTGTTTGGGCTCAGTGAGGTCACCCAAGGAGTCATAAAGACCATGTGGGGACAATTCTGTATGGGACTCTTGCCTGTGCATTAGCATCAAGAGGCCTGCTTGCTCTCTGCCCTGTGGTCGGCCAGGCGATGGGGCCAGCGGGGCCTCCGTAATGAGAGCCAGGACTCCCTCCCCCACGTCGTTCTACTGCTGCACATTCCAGCTGTGGCTCCACTTTGCCTGGGTGTAATCCCAGGCCACTTATTCCAGTTATTACTATCATGGCGACTGTTATTTATGGAGAGCTGACAGAGGGCTTGGCAACACGGCAGATAAAGAGATGCTGCGATACGTGCCTTCCAGCTGTTGTGACTGCTGCCACCTCCTCCTTTTGTCCTGGAAGGTTCTAAAAAACTTCTCCTTCCCGTGGAAAGTCTTGAATGGGAGTTAATAGGGCAATAGAAGAGCATGTAGCACTTATATTAGAATCAGTTTGGAGACTGTAAAAATCCAGATTCTGGGGTCCCACTCCAGGTCTACTGAATTCGAATCTGAGTGTACCCTGGGCCCTGTAGTTTAGCATGTTCCTCAGGAGGTTTTTAGGTCCAAGGAGAGATTCTGCTCTGGGAAAGCCATTGAATGGAAAGGAAAAATGAGGAAACAGGCAGGGTATAAACATGGCGTCTGCTCTCCTGGAGCTGACAGGCAAGTCACAGAGAGAAGCTAACAAGACAGGTTTGTGAAGAAATACTGCCTACTTTTGTTTTGAAACACTGATAAAGGAATATTATATGAGTTAGAAAGCTGTGGTTGGTATTGCCTGGTTTTAGACTCCATTTAAAAGGAAGGGATATATGCGAAAGAGGTCTTAGTAATACTATCTTGTAAGTAACCTTTAGAAAGCTGATAATAGTAACTGTAGTTTACTGAGTATGCATTATTTGCTGGACATTCTTCTAAATGTCTTCCATGCATAAAACTCATTTAATGCTCACCACAACCCCTGGAAGTCTATTTTTGCAGTATCCCATTTTGCAGATGAGGAAACTAAGGCATAGTGAGGTTAAGTGAATTGCTCAAGATAAGAAAGATGGCATAGTGGAGCCAGGATTCAACAGCAGGTATTCTGTTCTCCTGAACATACTCTATACTGAGTTCTCTGTGTGATGAAATGAGGCTACATTTGATAAAATGTTTCATATTGTTACATTCACCATTCAGTGAAGAAATTCTGAGTTGCTTCCAGTGGGCTTGGCACTCTTAGTTACTAAGAATATGTGGGAACTCAGTCTGGGGTCAGAAGACACCTAACTCAGTTGTATTTATTTCTTTATGTTTGAATGCAGCTTTGGGATTTTACACAAGATGCTAAACTTGCTTAGGCAAGTGGGGGAGGTGCCATCACATAGGTGACATTGCAGCTGATTCTTGAGTGCAGAGAAACGGGAGAAGTGAATTCTAGGGAAAGGAAACTGCACATGTAAAAACAGAACAGGGAAAGGAATGGGGTATTTTATATGAATTGTGGCTGCCTGGTGGGTTGTGGTGTTCAGAGGATGGGAAGTGAAATTGGTGAGGTGGGCTTGGGGCCAAATTGTGCCCACCTTGAGAGCCAATGAGGGCACTGGAATTTATTCTGTAGGTATTGGGGGACCGTGGGAGGGACAGCATCGTCATAAGATGATTGTTGACAGTGGGAAAGACGAGCTTAGAGGAAGAAGAGAAAAGAGGCCGGGAAACCAGCTTTAGGTTGTGGGGGAAAATGAGGTAAGAATAATGGACACCTAAACTCATTACAGTAGAACTGAGAATGGAGAAGGAATGAAACTGGGAGATATTTAGAAAAAAAAAGGGTCCATGGTTCTTGGAGACCGATTTGGTACTAGAGGCTGATGGAGAGAGAGAAAATACAAGCTGACTCTTGGGTTTCAGGCTCAGAAGACAGAAAAGATGGTAATGCTGACATTCAAGTGCAGAATATCGGAGTGAGGGTAGTTTCAGGGGATGAATGAAGGATTTGGGTTGTGCCATATTGCCTTCAAGGGGTCAAGAAACTGAGGCAGGGGACATAAAAGGTCCATCAGGGATGGTGATATAGAAACAAGTTTGCTTTCTATTGTAGAAAATATGTTGTATATGATAGTTCTACTTGAAATTTTGGTGGACCACCACCCCACCTCCAACTGGAGACTTTCTTTCATTCATTCATTCATTCATTCATTCATTCATTCATTCATTCATTCATTCATTCATTCAAACACATTTGTACTTTACTAACCAATAGAGAACATATGCACCAGGTTAAAAAATATCACTCCAGTCAGATATTTAGAAACACAACTTTTTTTTCAAAATTGAACTCAACCACCATTTTTGCTGATAGTTTAAACTTTTAACCTTGTTCCTAAAAGTAAATTAGTTGCTTCTGGTTCAACATTTGGTCTATTCCAGGTTAATCTTTTTGAAGCAGAACTCAGTTTTCCATTTGTTTTGGGGTCTTGTCCTTTTTCTTTGCTGGAGGCATTTGAGCAGAGATAATTTATACAGTGTCCTGGTGGCATTGGGAGAGTATCTAGCGATATCTGGAAACTTATTCACATATCTTCTCCAGTGGGAAAATATATCTGGAATATTAATTTGTGTGTGTGTTTTAATCTGTGTTTCTCCCTCCTCTAGTTTCAGAAAGGAAGTACTTTGTGAGAAGTAGAGTTTATATCTTGGGTCACAGACTCTAGAGACAGGCTGCCTGAGTTCAGATCCCTGTTCTGCCACTGCCCAGGGTTGGGACTTCAGCTAAATTCCTTAGGCTCTTTGTGCCTCACTTTCCTCGTCTATGAAATGAGATGACATAGGACCTACCTCTTAACATTTCTGTGAGAATTAATGAGCTAACTAACCTACATACAATACTTAGAACAGGGGTTAGCACATAAAAATGCTACCTACGTTTCGCATTTTATTAATTCCTTTTCTTGCAGCGTGGAATGTAAAAGCTACATTGAAATCGAAGGCTCTCTCTGTCTTTTGTAAATACCTAAAGCCATCAGATTTTCTCAGTGTCCTAGAGTAGGAGGGCACATGTTGGAGGTGTATGTCTTAGAGAGTTGACACGGCAGAGTGGAGATGTTCCCAGGGTGGGTTGGAGGTGTCCTGCTGCTGCCTTGGAGAGGAGGCTGGTCTCGGAGGGCACGGTGGTGTGGGGGCCTAAGGAGGCTGGACTCAAGGTGCAGTGGACACTGGACCCAAAGGGACTGCTCAGGCTGGTACAAGGGACATTCCAGCAGGTACCAGGTGGACCCATTACCCACGATCAGAGGGGCCTCTCCTATGTTGGCACCATTCTGGGGAGAAAGCTCTTATGAGAATGGAAGCTGGGTTAGGGACTTGGAATAAGACACAAACGGATTTAAAGAAAATGAATACGGAGGCCACTTGTACACGTGAGAACCAGGCTGTCCGAAGTCCATAGGCAGTTCAGGCCGGGCATGGAATGGAGGAGCACACAAATGGTGCCTGGGTGACCCTTTTTGTTTTTAATGCAAGAAAAACGCTCTTTCCCCTTCCTCCCTTCCCTTCCCCTAGGAGAACTAGATGCAGGGAGTCCTCAGTCTCGGAGTGTAACCAGGCCCTCCCCAGAGCAGCCTGAGGCAGGAAGACAGCCCCGTTCCCCTCCAGTTCCCTCGGACCCCTCCCCCAAGCTGACTGCCCTTCTGTGTTTCACTTCCTGTCCTCGTCTTAAATGCTCCCCTGTGCAGCTGTTCCACAGCTGGTGGCCCTCCAGTCACCTCTCACCCCCCATCACTTCCTTGCTGAAGGGGGCTTGGGGAGAGTTGAAAGGTGCTACATCAATGTAAGACATTTCCTCCCCTGTCCCCTCAGCTGTGCAGCTCAGCTGTGTGTCCTCTGGCACCTACAAAATCAAACACCTGCCTTCCAGATGTTTGCACCTCCAGGCCAGCAAAGCTGACTGCACTACGTCCCAGAGAATGGAGACAGGTATTGAGTTGAGGGCAACATTTAATGGAATTCTTGGCCTGAAAACGACTTGGAGGGGTCATCTTTTCCATTTCTCTGCCTTCAGGAAGGATGAAGCTAAATAACTGAGTTCTCTATGCTCTAAAGACATTTCGTGGAAGAGTCCACCGTTTCCCATGGGCTCATTGTCAAGGGTTTTTCTTTACGACCGACCATATTTCTTTCTAATTTTCAGGGAGATAGGCTAATACCATGCAGAGCTTATATATAATACTCATTCTTCCTTTTCCCCCAAAGTAATTACTAGGAAGGGAGGAAGTGTGGTGGTGTGGAATAAGCACTGTATTTGGGGTCACACAAGCCTGTGTTCAAATCCAGGCTGAGTCACATACTATTTATGGCTGGACTCAGCCCCCACATTTCAATTTTGTCCTTTTTAAAATTTGGATAGTAGCACCTGTCTAGATGAGTTTTGAGGATTAAGTGAATAATGTGTGTATATACCCAACACTACTACTGGCTCAAAATAAGCCCCTAGCAAGTCATAGCTATTGTTGTTATTATTATGCATAGTCTGTTTCCTAATTCAGGCAAAAAAATTGATGTCCAGAATTAATTACCATCAGCTATGCTGAGTGCCTGTTGATCTAAGCGTTATACAAAACAAGGTAACCTGCTAATACGGTTTCTTTACTCCAAGGTTTCTTAAAGTGTGCTGTGGGCCCTCTGCGTCAGATCTGATTGGGAGCTCTTGCTAAAACCAAAAAGTCCTGTTCCCCAGCACACCTATCGATTCAGAATTTGTTAGCTGGGCCAAGGAATCAGCATTTTGTCAAGCACCCCAAATACTTCTTATCACCTTAGAGTTTGAGAGCTACTTCTTAGGGTTTGTTAGTAAGGTCAGCTGGCTCATAGGTTAAAGAAGGTACATCACCTGGTGTTCCCGGGGACACAGAGCAGGGCCTTTGTCTTGTGCCCTTTGTTCTTCTCAAGAGCTGGCAGCCAGCTGGTGCTACCTTTCTGGAATCACAAGGTCACGTCATCCAATCACTCACCAGGTATAAGAGTTTCTTTTACAGAAACTTAGAGAATGGGCTGTGGGTTCTCCAGTGGGCTAGGGAAGGTAGGATAACAGAGCAGGTGCCCAGGACAAGGAAACAGGCAGAGGGATGTTTGGCCATAGACTGCAACAGCTGCCAGTGTTTACGGGAGGCTGGTTGTGAGCAGAGCCCAGCACTGGGGATGGTGGGAGGACACCGGGGAGAAAGACAGGCTTGCCGTGTCTCAACCATGCTCAGCATCCAGATGGACTCTGGGAAATCTAGTCAATCATTCCAATGTTTCTGAATAACCAGATGTTATAACAGGGTGGAGAACAAGAAAAAAGAAAAAAAAAAGAAAAAAGGAAATGAACAGGAAGAAAAGGGGGAACAAAAAACCCTCAACAATATATAGGCCAGTATCGACTATTAAATTAAAGAATCTATTTATAGAGTCCTCCTGGGTGAAAAACCCTGGATATACAAGAAGTAATCAAACATAAATAACTCCCTGCAAGGGGCAGAATAATGTGTGGAAAAAATAAAGGAACAAAATTCAAATTGTATCTTACCACTTAGTAGCTCTGGGAACCTGGGAAGAGCCTTCATCTTGCTGAGCCTCAGATTTCTCAACTGTAAATGGTGCAACTAATACTACCCTTCTGGCTGTGGTGAGGACAAATGAAATAATGTATGAAAGTATCTAGAAGAGTGCTTGCACATGTAAGTACTCAGCAATTGTTACAATTTCCTTCTGGAAGAGGAAACATAACTTCTACCTATCTACTCAGATTCAGTGGCTCTATTAGTATTCAGTTAAGGTTGATTTTGGTGTTCCGAGGGCAGAGTGGCCTTGAACCTTAAAGATCTGAGCCAGAGGCATGATTGCCACACTGTATGCAACTAATCAAAGCTCACACTGTCTGGAAGGGAGTGCATTGTTTGTTAGATCCTTGACGTTCTCCTGAAAGCCACGTCTAGAATTCTTACCTATCCTCTCGAGGCATGCCACATGGAGATAGAAACAGTAAAACCACCTGTGCCTCTGAAGGGCAAATTCAGATTAGGCAACTGTTTTGTATTATTATTATTACTTTTAAATAGAAAAAACATGGGAAAATAAAAAGTTGCATGTAGCTCTTCCACTGAAAGACGTTGCGGTCGAAGGCTCTGGTTTTCAGTAAGATGAAGTAGGCACACTCTAGCCCTTCTCTCCCAGTGTCGTCTAAGTGCAGTGCCTGATACTGACTTCTGATTGCCTCGGCATCCATTTCAAAGACATCACTAGAACAAATTCATGGCCAGGCGTGTGACCCAGCTACTAGCAAAATAAGTAGATAAGAAACTAGGCAGTCCCTGCCGGTGAAGTTCCCCTTTCAGAAAGCCCCAGGTAACCTAGATCACTGACCGCTG
Source organism: Rhinolophus sinicus (assembly GCF_057876585.1). Taxonomy (NCBI): domain Eukaryota; kingdom Metazoa; phylum Chordata; class Mammalia; order Chiroptera; family Rhinolophidae; genus Rhinolophus; species Rhinolophus sinicus. The sequence goes on along the minus strand of NC_142517.1, from coordinate 196,158,394 downwards.
GAGTGACCCCGCTTATCCCTTCTCATACCCTAATTCTTTCTCTTATGTTTTAACTTCACCCATAAAGAGTGAACCCACAAAACCCTAGGCACCCCTGCTGGACCCTGATAAAGTCAGAGCCCCAGGTCCTCTCTCTCTACCTGTGACCTTGCTGTGTGGCCCTTGTACATGCTGTGTACCCTCCAGGACCTGTGAGTACAAGTCTTCTTTTTCAAAGTTCTCTGATGGCTGTTTCTGAGGTGTGACCTGCGATCATAGTAAGAACCACAAGGGCTGGTCCGACCACAACACGGGTGCTGGTCAGGGAAAGGTGTGTGGGGGCTGCCACAGTACTATGGGCCCAGGTGAGCGCATAGACGTTTCTAGTCAACAGGATCGCTGCCAATAGGCTGAGACCCACACACAGTACACCCAGCGACTACAAAGCCTGGACAAACGTGTGGGGCAGCTATTCGAGGACTTTGAAAAGTCAATGACAGCAGGTGTAGTGGGAGAAAAGTTAAAATGTGTACCACCACTGAACTGGGGGTGATTTTATCATTTCTTTCCCCTCGGGTATTTCCCTGAATCCAATCAGTCCCAAACCTGGAGAAGGGCAGTAAGATGTACACAGCGAGCAATTCAGGAGAAGCCCTTTAGTTCTGGCTTGAGAAGGAAAGAAAACTCTTAATACTTAGAGAGAGTGTAGAAATGCATCATTTTTGTTTTCTCCGTTCTTAGTCTTCAGGGGAGGAGTGGCAGAGCATATACAGGGGGAGGGGTGTGGGTGTGGGCCCAAGATTCCAGGTTCACAATCTCTGAGTTATTCCGTAGAGTTTGCTAAAGGTGGACCAAATGCTGATTCTTCCGCTCTTACATTTCTCCCATCATTTGAGATGCCACTTTCTTCTCTTAGATGTTCCTTAGACCTTGGAGAAGGAGGACGTAAAGGCCCCACCCACTGCTCCTGCTTCAGAAGATGAAGGGTTTTCTGTAGGGTGTCGCCTCTGTAGCAAGAGGGAAGTTGGCAGTTTTCATAAAGAGGAAGGCTAATGGAAAAGATATGGGGCTTTGCGTTTTCTTCTCCCTTCTCCAAGGACAATAGCTTTGGCCACACCACACAGGTCCGCCTAATCACTCGCCCTTTCCTACTTCTTTCCTTCCAGCCCAGTCCCACCCAGCCCTGGTTTGCCTTGCAAAGGCATCCATTCCTAGTTTGGCTGAATAGTCCCACGCCTGTACCTCACTTTAAGTCCTGGAGGCTTACTTCTAGATGCCAAATCCTGGTGGTAGTTGGCATTTGGGGATGATTTTCCTTTTTTGCCTTGATTTCTCTTTGTGCTGCATCCAGTGTCTCGGAGGACAATTCCAAGCACCTTTGAGTATTCTGGTAATTATTCCCTAAGATGATGTATAGGGAGTTATGGGCATAAGCTGCATGCAGACGTCATGGCCTAAAGTTACGAAGGAAAGCATCAAGCAGTGTCTACACAATGTATTTGTTCATTCAGGAAATATTGTTGGAATGCCTGCTGTATTCCTGGCACTGTTTAAGTTTAGCAATGAACTGTAGGGGAGGTTCCATTCTAGTTGGGGAAGAGAGACAAGAAAGAAAACCCCAATAACTATATAGTATGTCAAATGATAAAAAGCACTATAAAGACAATCAGAGGAGGGTAAGGGAGGCTGAGTGGGACAGGTGAAAGGGGAGGCTGCCATTTGACAGAGGGGGTCAGGAAATGTATGTCTGATTGGGTGACATTTGAACAGAGACCTAAAGGAGGTGAGGGAGTGAGCTACGCAGAAATTTGGGAGACAAGTGTCACAGGGAGATGGAAAAGTAGATGGAAGGATGCTGAGGCAGGGTCCTGCCTAGAGTATTTGAATCACAGCAAGGAACTGCGTATGACTGGAGCAGGCAGCGTCCCAGGCAGGAAGCAGAACTCAGGTGGCTCAAATACAGAGACTCTCATGAGAGCCGTGCTTCAGAAAGGGGGGATAGGATGGTCAAGGAAGGAACAAGGAATGGGGAGGCCCCAGAAAGGAGCATCAGTGGGGAGCTGCCACCATCCCTAGGGCTGAGGACAAAGCCTGGGGGATGTGTCATCGGAACCCTATGGGAGACGGGTCAGGAAGGAGGGCTTCTTGGTGGCAGCTGTGGGAGAGGAGGGGTGCAGTCAAAACCCCAGAACCAGGATAAAGCAGAGAGGTGATGGGGAAGACTATCTGGCCTTTCTTCCTGCTGGCTTCTGATCTCCTCCTGGTGCTTTCCACGGGCCAAGCCAACAACACACCACCTGGAAATGCCATCTTCAAGGCCCAGCCTCCTGTGGCACGGAGCAGGGCGGAAGGGCCGCGAATGGATCTGGGGTTGGGGCAGAGGCTATCTAGCCCTGAGAACACAAGGAAAAACAGCTACTTGATGTAAAGAGAAGGAACAAATAACTTCTAGCATTGACTTAAACTGCCAAACCAGATCATGCCGCTGAAACAAATCTACTTTGCTATTTCAGGGAACATTCTGGGCAGGTGATCTCTGCACGGGAAGCAGAGTGGCCTGGTTTACAGAGGTGAAGTGACCACTTATATGGTAAACAGAACCAGGTTCCTGGGCCATTTGGGTCTGTCTATTGAGTGTGGCATTAAGTTATGTCACACCACTTTCTATCTTCTCTTAATTCTCATTTTCTCACTTAAGAAAGAGACATACTTTTTCTTCTGCCCAGATTGTTTTCCTATACAAAGCTCTTTGAGAAGAATATCATTCAGTTTAGTGCAAGGGAATAGCTTGGGATTTATTCTTAAATTTAGACAAGTTTATCATGAGGATGGGAGCTTTTACAAAGAATGAGATGTTAGAGATAATAGGCAGCTCTGCTCCACGCCCGAGCATGGGAGGGGTGACTTGCTGAAGTCCCCGTCCACCCACAGAGCCAGTGGCTCTGATTCTCCTCCAAGATCTTGCCCGACATTCCCTCCAAATGCATCATCTCTTCAAAAGGTGGTGCTGCAGATTAAGGCGAGACGTCCTTGGCAGCTGGCTCTCAGCTGTCTGGAGAGTCACTCTGGCAGGTCTCCAGGGATCGTCTGACTCCAAAGCTCACCCTGGGAGTCCCAGCACATCCTGCAGCCCTCAGGCAGCCCTCCACCCTCTTGGTCTGGGGCCCAGCAGGCTGCAGTGGTTTTGGAGCAAAGAGACTCCTGGGGGCCCGTCAGGTTTGCACTGTTTGGTTGGAAGGGAAGGACAGAAGTGACAACAGGAGAGCAGAGGGCAGAAAGACCACAGATGGAATGGAACAGTCTCTAGACTTCTCCTACCTAAAAAAAAAAAAAAAAGTGGATTTGGTGGTCATGGATAACCAATTGAGAATTCGGGGTCCTGTTTGGCTGTCAACACAATACTCGTGGAGACAGCTATCGGTCTTTTAATTTTTAAACTCTATTTTTATCCAAACACTAAAAAATATTTTAAACCTTTTAATATTAGTTTCATTTGGAAAACCTCCCTTTGTAACCATCCTTTGGGAATGGTTTAGGCTATTCTAGAATGGCGATTATTTACTGGGGTTTGGTGAATTGGGCTGGTGTGGTTAAGAGTGAGTGGAAAGATTTCTTCATTTATTCTTGCAACTGACTATAAGAGAGGACAACGTGTGTGGAGATGAGATGCTGCTGGCCCGTTGGTAAGAAACCCCACATTCAACCACGGGTTTCTTACATGGTGCTCCAGGGCTCTTAAAATGAATTTTAAAGTGATCAGATAAGGCAAACTGAGTTCCCAGTCAGCTTGTTCTTTAACAAGACATTTCTCTTTCACTTTTATTTAGGACCAGCTTTGCAGTCTTCAGTGGAAATCTCTCATTTTCAGATTGCTCACTTGGAAAGTGGGACCAATTTTATTACCACACTGGGTGGCTGTGAGGAATAAATAAGAAAATGGTAACAGAGGGTCCTTAATGTTTTTTTTTTTTTTTTTTTTAAAGATTTTATTGGGGAAGGGGAACAGGACTTTATTGGGGAACAATGGTCAAATTGTTGTCCTTTGAATCTTAGTTGTGGAGGGTTCTGAACGTTCAGCTTCAAGTTGTTGTTCTTTCAGTCTTAGTTGCGGAGGGCGCAGCTCAGCTCCAGGTCCAGTTGCCGTTGCTAGTTGCAGGGGGCGCAGCCCACCATCCCTTGCGGGAGTCAAACCGGCAACCTTGTGATTCAGAGGACAGGCTCCAACCAACTGAGCCATCCCGGAGCTCAGTGGCAGCTCAGCTCAAGGTGCTGTGTTCAATTTTAGTTGCAGGGGGCGCTGCCCACCATCCCTTGGGGGAGTCGAGGAATTGAACTGGCAACCTTGTGGTTGAGAGCCCGCGCTCCAAACAACAACTGAGCCATCTGGGAGGCAGCTCAGCTCAAGGTGCCGTGTTCAACCTTAGTTGCAGGGGGCAGAGCCCACCATCCCTTGCGGGACTCGAGGAATTGAACTGGCAACCTTGTGGTTGAGAGCCCACTGGCCCATGTGGGAATCGAACCGGCAGCCTTCAGAGTTAGGAGCATGGAGCTCTAACCGCCTGAGCCACCGGGCCAGCCCCTTAATGTTTTTAAAATAAGGATATGTGGTTATCAGGTCCCATGTCAGCATGTCTCTAGGGAGATGAGCATGGAAAAATGTAAGGAAGGAAGTAAGCAAGCTTCTTGGAACAAGCACATACTCGATTCCAATTTTCTTCTTCAAAACAGTGAATTAGAGGTCAAGGCTAAAGTGAAAGGAAATAAAAATGACCGGAAAGCTTGATGAAAGAAAATCTATTAGAGAAAATGAGGCAACAAATTCACTGATGCTAGGCAGGAGGAGTGACAAGCGAGTTAGCTTTTATAGCTTGAAAAACATCAGAAAAGAAACTCTATTTCAAAATTTTATCTGCTTTATGCGTTTGTCTTTCGGACTACTTCTTTCATGATCAGTGAAGCTGCTTAGATTTGCCCAAATGTGATACAGAAATAGTGGATGTGTACGTGTGTGAGATTTCGTTTTAGGAACCTGCTAGTAAGAAACAAGAGGGGCGGCTGATAAGAGCTCTCAAGTGGAGTTGTCTGTGTGTGAGCTTTTATTAGTTTTAAATTCTTTACTCTAGAATTTTAGAAACATATACAAAAGTAGAAAGAATAGGAGAAAACGCCCTCATATACCTAGCTCCAACGATTACCAATTCAAAACCATTCTAGTTTCTCCTATGTCATTTTGCCTTCCTCCCCATTTTATTTGAAGCAGTCTCAGATAATTTCATATGTATCTAAAAAAGACAGTGATTCTTAAAAAGCTCTCAGTACCATTATTATATAAAAATTACAATTAAGGCCTTAATATCATCAAAGACAGACTCAGTATACAAATTTTCAGTTGTCTCACAAGTACATTGTTCTTGTTTAACCAGGATTCCAATTAGGTCTACACACGGCAGTTGGTTGTGGACATAATTTTTCCCTCCAACTGTTTCATTTGAAATAATTACACACTCACAAACAGTGGCAAAAATAGTACAGAGATGTGTACCGTCACCCAGCTTCCCCCGATGGTGACATTGTAAGTTAACTAGAGTACACTATCAAAACCAAGAAACTGATAACACAATAGAGTTAAGTGGACACCTGTCTTGCATGCACTCATTTTTCTTGTATGTCTTTGTGTATAATTTTATGACATTGTATCCTATGTGTCGTGCATATAACCACCACCACAGTCAAGATACAGAACTGCTGTCACCACGAAGGAATTCTCTCATGCTGGTCACACCTCTTGAAAGTCACACCCTCCCACTCTTTTCCTAACTCCTGGAAACCACTCATCTGTCCCACATTTCCACAATTTTTTTTTGTGGGGGTGGGGAATGTTATATAAATAGAATGTACAATATGTAGCTTTTTACATTTCTCTGTATTTTTAAGGGCTTTAAAAATTTTTTTCATGTGAGCGCAAAACATGGAAATAACCATCTAAGAAAATAAAATGCCTACCTGCCAATTTTAAACAAATCGATGTTTATTCAGTCAACACGTATGTATCGAGGATCTGTGATGTGCTCGTAGATGAAAACAAATTGTGTTTTTTTTTTTTGGCAATAGTGGCTGTGTCACGTGTGCTGTTTGGTATGCCTGTCGAAGTAGTGCCTACAGATCGTAAAATCATTCATTCTTTTGGAAAGAAAGGTTTGCCTGAGTCTCTGTCTGCTCTCCCTTCTCTCCCCCATCTGGGATCCCCTGGCTCCACCCAGAGGATCAGTCCTCCCCCGCCTTTAGAACTAATTCTCCCTGAAACAGAAACGATTTCAAGAGCTCTGGCCCCGAACCCTGGAATTGGTAAGGCCGTCCCTGTTCGGCTCACTTCGCTTGGACTTCGTGCCTGGTTCCGATCGCTGAGTCTCCGTCTTGAGTCCAAGCCAGTTCCCACCCTATACTCCATTCTTGATAAGTAGATTTCTAGGATCCAGTCACAGTTTTAGCGGTTTGCTTTATCTCCAAGTGCCTCTGGGACTATGCTTAGGCTTTTCTTTGCCAGTCTAGAGTCCTGATTCTAACCCCAGCCTGCAGGGATGCTGAGACCACCCCGGTCCCCGCCAGCCTGCCTGCAATCTAGAGGTGTTATTCTCCCCTGCTCCCAAATTCCTGGTCCCCATTACCCAGCCCCAGACTGGCCCTCAGTCCTCACCCCTCATGCCACCTTGAACCGACATCTCTCTTGGAGCTGTGTCCTGTGCATATTAAATTCTTCCTGCCAGATTGGACATATTTATACACTTCTGGCTGGCTGTCTCTCTATCTATATAAGGGTCTGGTTTCCAGGCCTCGGCTCTCTGGCCTGCCCCGTGTCACATATGTAGGTCATAATCTGCTATGTTCCAATATGACAGGGTTCTTTTCTGCTTCATAAATGTCTATCAATGAACTGAAATGACAACAGAAGGGAACCAATTCCTTCCTGAGGAGTCCTGGTGTGATGCAGAAAAAGGGGGGAAAATATGGCTTGGTGAACTGAAAACTGTATTGGGTTTCAAAAAACCCAGATTCTAGTCTTCACTCTGTCACCAACTAGCTAGTGACAGAAAGATACCCCCTCTCTGGAGCTTCAATATTTTTATCTGTAGGATTAGGGAACTGGTCTCTAGATCCCTAGAAATCCCTAATTTCTCCTCTGGCGTTGGTACTCCAGGGTGCTCTGACCTTAACTGAACCACCTAGGTGTTTTTTTTTTCTTTAAATTAAAGTTTATTGGGGCAACAATTGTTAGTAAAGTTACATAGATTTCAGGTGTACAATTCTGTATTACATCATCTATATATCACATTGTGTGTTCACCACCCAGAGTCAGTTCGCCTTCCATCACCATATATTAGACCCTGTTTACCCTCTTCTAGAGCCCTGCGCCCCCTCCCCCTGACCCTCTGGTAACCCCTAAACTATTGTCTATGTCTATGAGTTTTTGTTCTTTTAGTTGTTTGTCTTGTTCTTTTGTTGTTTTTGGTTTATATACCACATATCAGTGAAATCATATGGTTCTCTGCTTTTTCTTTTTTTTTTTTCTTTTTTTTTTTTGGTTCTCTGCTTTTTCTATCTGACTTATTTTGCTTAGAATTATAATCTCAAGATCCATCCATGTTGTCACAAATGGTACTATTTCATCTTTTCTTACCGCCGAATAGTATTCCATTGTGTATATATACTACAACTTCTTTATCCATTCATCTATCGAAGGACATTTTGGTTGTTTCCATGTCTTGGCCACCATAAACAAAGCTGCAGTGAACATTGGAGCACACTTGTCTTTATGGATAAATGTTTTCAGATTTTTTGGGTAGATACCCAGGAGAGGGATTGCTGGGTCATATGGTAATTCTATTCGTAATTTTTTGAGGAATCACCACACTGCCTTCTGGAGCGGCTGCACTAACCTTAGTCCAGGCCACTACTATTTCTTTTTTTTTTTTTTTACTGGACTACTGAGACCTTGCATTGTCCCCAATGCTGACAGAATTGTTTAAACCACAGATATGAACATGTTGCCCCACTTAAAACCTTTCCATGCCTAAACCTCTCCCTGACCTCCACCCCTGCCATTTACCTCAGGGTAAAATCTAAGTTTCTAACATGGCCTTCCACACTCTGTGTGCCCTGGCCGCTGTGTCGCTCCCGGGCCTCCTCTTAGACCCTCCACACTGCACGCTCCACCCTGCACTCAGCCACTCAGAGCTTGTTTCCATTTCTGATGGACCCTGCTGGCTCATTGTAATTCATTGTTTAAATGCCTGCCTTCCCCACAGAGACAGGGTCTTTGGGCCCACTGCTATAGCTCCCGCCCTTGTCATAGCACAATTGGTACTTATTTAAGGAATGAATGAGTTGTATTAATCAGGGCTATTCATTCATTTATTTTTCATTAATTTATCCATTTCCTAACAAACGAATGGTGGTTTTACTTGAAAGTATTATAAACCCGACTCTATTAGCTTACATTTTTTTAAGTGGAGAACATGTTGGGAGGTGGAGCAGAAAGTCCATGGATGGGAGGGGTTTCAGTCACACCTAGATCCAGGGGTTTCAAGCAAGGTGCCATCTCTCCCTTCAGTTCTGCTCCCCTCCTAACATCACTTCTTACCTTGTGTTGGGCTTTATTCTTGCCCCCAACAAATAGGTTTCTCCTCCTTCAGTTCTTCCAGGATTCACATCCCTCCTGTCCATTCCTCCGAAGGTAAAGGCCTTCTCCAGCTTCAAATACAAAACCCAGTGGGGGATTCTGTCTGACCTGGTTGAGTCAGGTACTCACATCTGGAACCATCACTTTGGCCAGAGAGATGTGTCCCATGATTGACGCCATCCAAGCCATTGCCCACCCCTGTTCTAGGAGGAGGGTGGACTAATACAAGGTCGGTGTAGCACAGGGTGAGGGGCATACACTCTAGACCTAAGTCTCCTGGGTAAAATCCCAGCTTTGCCTCTTAGAGAGTGACTTTCAGCAAGTTCCTTTCTGTGCTCAGTTTCCTCATCTGTAAAGTGGAGATAATAATACTTGTCTCACAGGATTATCATGAGGATGAAATGAATTAATGTAGGTACAGCACATGGAACAGTGGTAAGCACCATGCAAGTATTTGTGAAATAAAAACAAATCATCAAATAATGCAACGGGGGAGTTTCTCTCAAAGAAGTAACAACTTTACTCATGTTGATTTAGCATCTGCTATGCAGTAGACACTGTTCATTGCTAATGGGATATAGAGAGACAAACTTCTTTTATCATATTCCAAAGTGCTATATGCGGGATACAGAAGCGATAGTCTGCATCCTTAAAGAGCTTGCCTTCCAAAGAAATAAACTAGATGTTACAAGACTGGAAGGAAACTAAGTTGCTCATCCAAGGACTCAGATCTTTAAACGTGGCATCATGGTCCCTGGACCCTCATCTGTTGATCAGGAAAGAGCCTCAGACTCAGAAGATGACCCCATGCTCTTACATGTGGCTGTGACAAGTGTAAGAAGCTGGGACCCTTCAGAACACCCTCACTGGTCCATGGTCCTGCAAGGAAGTGCCTGTGTTGATCTAGAATCTGGGGTAAGGGACAACTGATACCGCCATATGCCCTACAGACAACATCTCATTCATTCTGAAATGGACTCAGAGACAGAGATGATGAAGAAACTTTTTGATTGACTGTAGAAGTTGGAGTATGGGGCCTCAACAGAGGAAGTCAACTTCACACTTGTCCTTTTTTAATGGAATGCTCTGCTTGAACTAGCAGAGCACTTGCTTTGTATCACTCACATAAATATATATCCTTTTAAAATCTTCCTTTGCCTTGTATGCTTCTCTTTGGGGGTATCTTATTTTTCCCACTGGAGTGTCCTTTTTGAAACCAGTCATGGTCTCTGGCTTATATGAGATGCCAAAGAAATAAAATCGATGTATGTATGTATGCATGATATGTATTTAAAATTTTTCCATTTTTATTTTTCAATTATAGTTGACATGCAATAGACATCATATATATTTTTAAATAAACTTTTTATTTTAGGTGTAGTTGTAGATGTTCAGAAAAGTAGCAAAGCTACTACAGAGAGTTTCTATACACTCCACAATTTTCCCTATTGTTGACAACTTACATTAATACTGTGGTACATTTGTCACAACTAATGAATCAATATTGATACATTATTATTAATTAAACTCCACACTTTATTCATATTTTGTTAGTTTTTTTTTCCCCATAATGTCATTTTTCTGTTCCAGGATCCCATTCAGAACAGCAACGTAACATTTAGTCATTACATCTTCTTAGGCATTTCTTGGCTGTGACAATTTCTCATACTTTCCTTGTTTTTGATGACCTTGACAATGTTGAGGCATATTGGTCATATATTTCATAGAATGTCCCTCCGTTTGAGTTTGGTTCGTATTTTTGTAATGAATTTTTGAGAGAAAGACCATAGAGGTGAAGAGTCATTCTCAACACTTTGTATCAAGAGGGCAGTGACTTATCACCGAAGATGTCAACCTTGATCCCCTGATTAGATAGTATTTGCCAGCTTTTTCCACTGTCAAGTTGTTTTCCAATTTCCCCCTTTTCTATGCTGTAACCTTTGTAAGCAAGTCACTAAGCGTACCCCACACTTAAGGGGTAGGGGGTGATACTCCACTCCTTGACAGGGTAGTATTTACATAAATTATTTGCCATTTTTCTGCATGGGAAATTTATCTACTCTCTCCCATTTATTTATTTATTTAACAGTTATTGATTTGTGTCAGTCTGGATTCATGACTATTTATTTTATACTTTGGGTTATATAGTGCAATACTATGTTATTTATTTTTTGCTCAAATTGTTCCCGCTTTGTCCATTGGAAGTTCTTTCAGTTGACTCATACCTTTGTGACATACCTCTATTTTTTTTTTTTTTTTTTTTTTGAGTAGTCCCTTCCTTTCTGGCCCTACAAGATGTTCCAGGTTCATCTTGTGTTTTCCCGGCCCCAGCGCTAGAATCAGCCATTTCTCCAAAGAGCCCTGGTTCCTTTTGTCGTAGAACGGTATCAGAACGAAGATCAGGGTACTGGCTGTGCCTGTTGCTACTAGAGTGTCTTTGCTTCCAGGCCCCCTTAACCATCAGAGCAAGGAGATCTTTATGTGATACTAACCCATGTCTACGTGCATGTCTATAATTATTTTCATATCCATCTGTTCATATCTATATTAAGCTAAACATAAGTTCGTACGGATATATCTGACTAATCCAGGACCGCATGGTTCACTCTAGCCTCTCCTCTTCCTTATCTGTAACCTCCCACTCCAACAGTGGGAAACCTGGCTTCCACTAAATGAGATCCATTTATTTGTTCGGTCCTGGAAAACATATACAGCAGTTTCAGAATTTTTAACTCGTACCACCAGGAGAAACGACTTCACCAACTAGAGCACAGTACAGAGCTTATGCATTGTTCTCTCATCTGTACTTTAATATCAACAGATTTTTTTTTCCCATTCGGGTGGAATTATTCCACCCAATGCTAAATAGCTAATGGTCTTTATTAAAAATATGATTTCAAAATGAATATACTTAATACCTCTGAACTGTATACTGAAAAATGGTTAAAATGTTAAATTTTATGCTATAAAAAAAGATGTTTCACTTTTCTCTATATATCCCAATGAATTCATTTCCAAACCTGGATGATTATCAAAATCAAGGTCTTTGTAGTATGAACCAAGAGTCTGTATTTTTAACACGTTTCCCAGGTGACTGGCAGCTGCTATACTAATGGGCTTCATTTTATTTTTAAAAAAGAAAATATGCCGCTGGGAGATCCTGGGATCTGGGATCTCCAGCTGCATTTCCAGCATTGTGGCAGATGCAGGGGTCACCTGGGACCTGCCAGGTGTCCCCTCTGGAAGATGAGGAGAGGCATGGCCTTCTCCACGGACTGGCGAGGACCTCAACCAAGCCTTGCTCCAAATGACCAGCCCAGCCCTCCTGCAGGCCTGGCTCGGCAGCTCCAAGCTCTGAGCTGCCTGGGCATCTCCCTCAAAGGCTGTGCTGAGTTGCAAAAAATTCAGAGCTCTACCTCCCCCACCTGCGGTATGATCTAAGCATGTCAGAGTTGCCACATGAAAGAAAGCTGCTTGTTTCTCAGAGCAGGTTGCCAATTGGATAACCAAGTGTCACCTCCCAGCCCATAATAAAACCTCCATTAAACCTTTTACTACGTTTCCCAGTCTGTAAACCAGGCTTGCCGTGGACCAAGGACTGCTGAAGCCGTTTCCAAGATGGACGGGTCCCCAGCCCCTTGCCTGTGGCGGTCTTCTCTGACACCTTGGAGGGCAGTAGCCTGGCAGTCAGTGGAGCTCTGGGTTCTAGAGCCTTAACTGGCCTGTGTAATTAGATGCTCTGGCCAGACCCTATCTCATATTTGAGTCACCCAGGGGAGGGTGCAGTCACCAGGTGCTGAGAAAACTTGAAAATGTGTGCCAATCCATTCCCTTGAGTGAGAGCTGATGTCTATAAGGAAAAGCATCTGGAAACCCAGGCAACTCTCTGAGTAATTCCAGGTCCTCTCCCAATCACTCGCACCTGTGCAACCCAAATATAAATTAAGGGGACTTCATTTTTGCCTGTATGAATGATGAATTATTCTTCCTTTATATGCTACTTTGTGTGTTTGAGGTAAAGAAAAGACTATAAACAACTGACACTTCATGGATGTAGAGTGTGATGGCAAATGGGGACAAACTTGTGTGCTCTCACCTGTCAAAGTTCATGATAGATAGCTATTAGATTGGTGCAAAAGTAATTGCAGTTATTTTTAACCTTTTAAACTTCAATTACTTTTACACTAACCAACCTAATACTATAGGACACTTGGGAGAGAACTTGGGGTCAGTCAGAGACAGGTTAGCCACTCACTGGCTCAAGGATCTTGGGAAAGTCATGTGTCCTCTTTGATTTTCACTTTCTTTGAAAAACTGGAGTTAAAAAGACTGATGCAGAAATCAAATAAGGAAATGACTATGCAAGTATTTTATGAGGTTCATGTATTATTAGTTAGCATTAGACTGTATCACCCGACTTTCTCTGATGCGCTCTGAGTGCTTCTGATCGTTCCCTGTCCCATGTAGTAATTGCTGTGAATAGTCTCCCTTGTTCACTGCTTGTGGCACAAAACACCCTCACACTCCTCCCCTTCCACAGTCTTTAGAATCAGCTCTCATTCTAAAGCTATGCCCCTAACTTCATCTCCTTCTTAATTCCACCTTATTAGCTACGTCTCCCAGAATTCATTCATATGCCACTCTAGTGAAGCTGTCTTCTTATCAACTCCATTGGATGTTCCTGCACCACACTTCTTACGCGCCCCGAGTGTCTGACACCTCAGCTTTCCCCCAGAACAACTTGTTTCCGAGCCCATGTCCAACCTTGACCTTGACCATGACCACGTCAGTCTTCAATGTGTCCCTCTCCTCTGAAGTGTAGCCCTTACACCACACGAATGTTTTCTAGTTCACGTGTCTTAGCACTGTCTCTCCAACAGAATGGAATGGTCCAGCTGTCTAGCACCCTGTGAGACCTATAGACTTGCTCAATAAAATATGTGGTGATTGGTTCGCAATGCCACTAGCTATAGGGCTGTAACTTCACCCACAGTCTTTGGCACAGGTTCTTTATCCAATGCCACCGTTCTCAGTTCTGGTTGGCAATTTCACACAACGCTGTCGTCCAGGGAAGTTCTTCAGGTAGGTACCCCTGACTGTCCCCCTTGCTTGCTCCGCCCCTCACTCAGCTCACTTCTGGCATACACGAGGGGAGTTTTTATCAGCTCTTTCCTTTTACTTCTTGGCCCGAGGGCAGGTACCTGGGAGTTGACTCTCCATGAAGTTCCTAGTATCCAGTGTGGTAGGGAGAAGTCAGGACATAGAAGCTTGGGTGTCCTGGAAGACTCGCAATGGTGTCCGAGCAGCAGGACTGGGGGATACTGATCCAGGAGGCATTTACATGGATCATCACTATAATTCTACATCCATGCAATGTGTGAAATCCTAGGGATGAGTGAAAGCAATGAAGCCCTGGCAATGAATGGGGCAGGATGGAGGAAGGCTCTGAACCAAGACCAATACTTTGCCTCTTCTCTGAGATGTGACATCTGAAATCTTCCTCTACACAGGAGAGTGAGTGGGCTGTGTAGCCAGATCGATTATTTCCAAATATATCTCTGCCACTTCACAGCTGTGGGATTTGGGGATATTTATGTGACCCCTCTCGTATCATCCTCTCAGTTTCTTCTGATGGATGATAGTAGCATGTATCTCAAGGGGTTAACTAAGCTTAACTATGTCAGTGTACACAGTAAGTGCTTAATAAGTGTTAGCTATTACGGTATGACTATCACTGAATAACTGGGGCCTTTTCTTACTTGACAAACAAGCCCATGCTCTTAAAAGTATTTCCTTATCCTTGCTTCTGCCTCAGGATATTCCTCCATTTTTCTCCCTCCCTCCATGGCCAAATTTTTGGAATAGTGTACCTCAAAGCCTCCGTTTTCTTGTACCCCAAGTCCTTACCCTTATAACTTGGTTTCCATTTTCATCATCCGTGGAGGCTTCATGTTTTAACATATTTGATAACCCTCCAGTCTCAAAGTCATGGGAGGCCTTTGAGGCCTCCTCTTTCTCTTTATGGAATTTGTCATTGTCCTAGGCCCTCTCTCTCCTGAAGTTGTCCTCCTCCTCGTCATTCCGCGACTTATGTAACTCTTACTATCCCCCAGCTTTCTTACCTTGAGTCTTCTTTGGCTCCTCCTTTTCGATCAAATTCTTTCGGTCAGTTATTGGCACCCCCGGGTGCTGTCTCCAGCTCTCTGGAGTCTTTCCTGACCCAGCACTTCTTGATCCCTCTCTCTCCGTGGGCATTTCACACCCATGGAGTCAGTTCACTGTACAGATAGGTCCATGTTGTCCAATTCTACACAGCAGCAACTTTATATCGAACACAGGAAACACAATTTAGTTCATGCAGGTGGTTATGGCCAATATTCTACTCAGTGAATATCCTGTCGGTAATAGGAAATAAGATTCTAGTGTATCTCATTTCGCAGAGCCCAAAACACAAGTCTACTACAATTTTGCTGCCCAGATGACCCCTCAACCTCTGAAAGAAGCACTGGCATAGACTTATGGCACAACTTGATCTCAGGTTCCAATATGGTGTCTCCCTAAGGGATTTGCAAGGGTCATTTTGCCTCTGCTCAACATTGACCTTAAGTGCTGTCTTCAGAATCTAACCTCTGTATAAGCTGCATTGTGGTATCTCCAATACAGATTCCTAATTCTTCTCTTTGTGACTCTTTTCTCCTGGGCTCCAGACCCTCATATCTAACTATGACAGATTCAACCTGTCTAAAAATAATTTTATCTCATTTTACTCTCTCAGTCCTGTGCCTCCTGTGTTCTTTACTGGCACATTCTGGAAACAATATGATCTTATCAATCTCAATGCTGCTGCTTCTTTTTTTCCCTTACTTTTTATAAAAATTTTATTAAATGTATTGGGTGACATTAGTTAATAAAATTATATAGACTTTAAGGGTAGAATTCTATAATACGTCATCTGTATATTGCATTATGTGTTTACCACCCAAAGTCAAATCTCATTCCATCACCATATATTTGATCCCCTTTACCCTTTTCTACTTCCCCCACACCCCTTTTTCCTTCAGGTAACTACCACACTGTTGTCTGTGTCTATGAGTTGTTGCTTGTTTGTTTTTTTCAGTTTTATATCTCACATACGAGAGATGATTGGATAAAGAGTATGTGGTACATACATACAGTAGAATACTACTCAGCGATAAGAAAAGAAGAAATACCGCCATTTACGACAACATGAATGGATCTTGAGAATATCGTGCTAAGTGAAATAAGTCAGACGGAAAAAGTCAATTCTTCTTTACTGTGTAGGATATGCGTGATTTCTCTTGGTATAGTTTTCCAAGAGGTCTCCTCCCTGAGTCCCTCCACCTTCCATCCTCTTTCCTTACCCGGGCCAGAATGTCTAAAGAGCAGATCCACTTCTACCACATCCTTGCTCAAAAACATTTCTTGAGGACATTGATTACAGACAGAAGTCCTGAACCATCAACTTCTTCCTTGAACAGAATGCCAACTTCCTATTGCCAAAGCTTTGCTCACGATGGTCATTTAATTTAGAACACGAGTACATTTTTCTCTTCTCTAGATGTTACCATCCTTATTAGTGCAGAATGAATGTCTTCTAACTGAGTTTCTATTGCATTTTGTTTATATTTGTGTGATGATACTTAACACAGTTTGGTTAATGGCCACTGTGTGAAAGTCCATCTATACTAGTGGTGGAGGTTCAGTGCCTTAGTCATCTGTCAGTTTCTGTCTTCTACCTCCCCCACAGTCCAACCCAGTAGCTTGCACAGATAGATTTTTCACAAATATTTGCTGTTGAAAGGAATTTGTTTTGGGTGTTGTTGGACAAAAAGATTTTCAAGTGGCAGGTGTGGTTCCTTTGAAAAGAACTTTGAGATGCTTTATCCTATTCTAAGGCAGGCCAGGCTTTGAGGAGAGGGGATCCTGACTCTATGTGACTGTGGTGTGTGCCACCCCCATTTCAGGCTCACATTTCCCTTTGGAGTCAGTCACCCAGGAGTAACTGGATCCACAGCCTGCAGCCTCTGAACCAAAGTCATTAAGGACTTGGATAAATACTAACGGCCAGCACAGAGAAGTTGTGTAAGATGTCCAGTGTTACACAGCAAATTATCAGGCAGTAATAGACTAGCTGTACAGTTCTCTCAGGCTTACAACAAATGTAATGAATGTTTCCAGATTACATGTATTCTCTCCTCTAATGGTCATTTTCTCTGCTCTGCCTGACCCTCACTGTGCTTCTGGGGATACAGGGGAAGTAAAAAGAATAAAACCTAACATCTTAAGAAAGCTAATTGACACAAATGATTATTTTCTCAGATTACCTTTGTTCAGCTTTTTATGGCTCTGCTACTTTTCAGTTCTTCCTCTTGGGCTTTGTTTATGGCTCCTCTTCTCCTACCCACTACTGAACCATTGGTGTTCCCAGAGTTACTCTTCTTGCTTCTCGTCCACTTCTATGGCTTGAGTTTGCATCTCCATGCTGCGAGTTCCCACACCTCTGACCCTGGTTCAGAGCTAATTCCTGGCTTCCCAGATACACAATACCCCCTCAATTCTATCATCTATTATTTCCTGAATCCTAGCTCTACTAAGGCGAGCTGGGCCAAAGAATTCTTATATCCGTTTTACAGATGAAAATGTTGAGATTCAGACTCAAAGGGCAGAGACTCAAAGTGCCCCCATGGGATGGCCATCTGGCAGGACCAGGACCTGGGCTCTTTGCTTCATTTGCAGAGCTGTGGGTTCATGGCCATGGCGTGGGAGTTTCATACCCTCAGGGCCAGACACAGAGCTTCAGTTCAGACCCAGCACACCGCATCTTGAGATGGCTGTCCCCTCTGATAAGATGAAAGGCTCTTCATACCTATCCCCGGTTTTTTTTTTTTTTCTTGTCCTCATAAAAGTCACTTTCTCCTTGACCTTTCTCTTATCATGTGAAACCTATTTACTCATGAGAAACTCAGCTTGAATGCCAGATCTGTTTTCTTGCTTTCTACTTCAAGATTCCATAGCTGAGTTTGCAGGCAGGACAAAGTTTAAGGATTTGTAGAGTTAGTGGTGGTACTGGTGAAAGACGAGAGAGAGGGAGAGAGAGAGAGAGAGAGAGAGAGAGAGAGAGAGAGAGAGAGAGAGAGAGAGAGAGAGACCTTGATCACTTTCAGGCTTTGCTAGACTTAGGAGTCAGTGTGGTGGAGGTATCAGCTTCTGGGCATCTCAAGACTCATTCCAGAAGTCAGTTTGTTTCCCCACCCTGTCCTGCATTCATTCTCTCTCCTGCCAGGAGGAAATCTGAATGGCTGGCTCTCTTGCTCAGTTTCCCTGAGGGGGAAGCACTTCATCCTCCCATCTCCTACTGGGCAAGCCTTTGTAGCCAGACCCAAATAGGGGGCTCTCTGTCTTTTCCATGCCTCTTCCCCACTGCTCAGAGCGCTCAGAGTGCATGGACTCTGTTCCAGCACTGCCTCAGCTCTCTGGAATGCTTTTCATCCTCAGCCTGGGAGAACTGACAGTGTCTTCCTGTTGGGATCTCAGTTGAGCATCCTGCTTGTTTCCTTTGGCTTCTTCTCTCCCATCTCCCAGGACCTGGGGACGGCTGTGCTAATACTGATGTTGGTTTGTCCTCATTGCACGTGGGAGAGGGACTCATAGATCACAGAGAAGGTAGATGATGTGTGGGTAGCTCGAGTCCAGTGTCCTCAGTTTACAGGTGAGGAAATGGCTGGTGAAAAGACCTGCTCAAGCCACACGTCCATTTGATTGGCAGTTGACTGAAGAGTTAGAACTCAGGCATTCTGACCCTGATGTGGTGCATGATGATTTTTTTTTCTCAGGGGGGTAACCAGACGAGGATGAAATAATAGGAAGTAAGTGTAAGAGAACCATAGGTGGGATAGGATTTTGGCACTTTGGTCCTTTTGCAGAAAATTGAAACCAGTGGTTCCCATCTAGAGATCTGAGACCTTTCATGGATTTGCTAGTAACCCTTGTGGTCATTAGACATGGAAGCTTCTGGAAAAAAGAAAGACTGTGAGGAAAGGTGTTCCTCACTTGGGTTATGGTCACTTATCCCTGGTTGTTGCCTGTGTGGGTCAGTGAGCATTACCTATCTAAACTACTGGAGCAGGTGATCAAGCAGAAAGTATAGCCCCCACTCCTGGAGAACTCATGGTTTTGTTGAAGAGACTGGGATCATAAAAATATAAGTGGCAGACAGAAAAAGCAGAGAACCATGTGATTTCACTGATATGTGGTACATAAACCAAAAACAACAAAAGAACAAGACAAACAAATGAGAAACAGAAACTCATAGGCACAGATAATAGTTTAGTGGTTACCAGAGGGTAAGGGGGTGGGGGGTGGGAGATGAGGGTAAGGGGGATCAAATATATGGTGATGGAAGGAAAACTGACTCAGGGTGGTGAACACACAATGGGATTTATAGATGATGTAATACAGAATTGTACACCTGAAATCTATGAAATTTTACTAACAATTGTCACCCCAATAAATTAAAAAAAATATATATATATATAAAATTATATATATATATATATATATATATATATATATATATATGTATATATATATATATATATATATAGCTGAAGTGTCTGACCCAGCCTTACCAATCAGCTGAGGAGCCAGCTGTCATTACAACATGGCCCTATGAGGATGGGGTGGCCTTTAGAGGATAAGCTGCCCTTGAAAATAACCTACTCACCTCGATGCTACGCAGCACTGACGCTGACGACCACTGTTGATACACCACTTCTCTGTCCAGTGGTGTCATTTGTTGGGAAGCAAAATGTTTGGGGGAAAGCGAGGCCAGGCAGAGAATGAACAGATGCCTGGTGGGAGGAAGGCTGAGCTGAAAGGAAAAGGGAGTGAACTTGGGGAGGAGGGGGTGCCAGAGACAGCCAACGCTGGGGCAATGGGGTGAATAGCTCTACCACACTTGATGTCTACGACAGTCTGGGCTGCTATAACAAAATACCACAGACTGGGTTGCTTCTGAGCAACAGAAATGGATTTCTCATAGTTCTAGAGGCTGGAAGTCTGAGATAAGCAAACCGGCATGATTGGGCGAAGGCCCTCTCCTGGCTCACAGACTGCTTTATCCTCACGTGGCGGAAGGGCTGAGGGATCTGCCTGCGTCTCTTTCATAAGGACGCTAATCACATTCATGGGGACTCCACCCTCATGACCAAAGCATTTCCCAAAGCCCCCCCTCCTAATACCATCATTAGGCTTTCAACGTGTGAATTTTGAAGGAGACACAAACATTCAGACCATAGTAAATGGGACTTGTCTTAATTATTGTAATAAATTTATTCTTGTAATAAAATTCATATACATCCAACAAAATCCATAAGCCCAGCCTCCAGAGTGGGTAAAAACTCCCTTTTTTTTTCTTTTGTCTCCCTTCTTTTTTCTTTTTAGGTTACATTTTTTCTTTTATGTTATGCCAAGAAGTAACGAAAAGGCCTCTGGGCAGCAGTCTTTCAGGACTTATTCTAAAGATGCCCACTGAACAGGTCTGCATGGCCAATTAAAACTTAATTTTCCAGGTGCTAAGTTTGGCCAATGGACCTGTCCCAACTCCCAGAGTCTCAGCATCCAGTACGTTAGTCACAGGCCAACCACATGAGCTCTAGCAGAGGCTCACTTGGAATACAGCCTTTAGGTCAAGGCACAGCTTCGTGCTCTCCTGGAACTTGTCACTCCTTCATGCTCCCAGTTATGGAAAATACTGTTCCTTCCTCTCAGTAACTCCATGTCCTTAGCCTCTTGGACACAAAGTCTGGAAGTGTTTCAGTTGTATCAGTTGACCTAGACCATAACCTAACTAACCTAAGTTCTTGAACTGGTGAGTCTCATTTTCCCCACGCAAGGTCCTCGAAAGCATTGACTTAAAGGGAACTTGGCAGTTACATCAGTAATAATAATAACAGAGTGTCCACCGTACTGTGCCTCAGGTTTGTGGTCACTGAGCTCCAAATCACTGGTGGCAAAGTTTTGTATTCATCAGATTAACCTCATTGTTCTCACTGAGGAACTGGATACTGAGTAAATGCTAAAAATCTGAACGTACTGTAGGATTGCTCTTCGGTTTTAGCTTTTCGGATTGCATACAGAATTGTATTTTAGAATAAAATCCAAACATGTATGGAAACCACTGGAGAAGACGGCCAGCTAGCTCCCTGCTGAGGATGCCAAGCAGCGGTCCATATGCAGAGTCTACAAACACCTGAGAGACCCTCCATCTCTTCTTACCACGGGCCTGCCTTCCCTCAGCCTCCTCGCATCCCTGCAAGGCAGAAAGAAAGGGAGAATGAGGCCTGCAGTGGGGCTGCTCCTCTCCCAGGAATTCAGGGTCAGTGAGATAATGTCTGTGGAAAGGCCTCTGCAGGGAAATCCACTCTGCAAATACAAGGGGCACTCTTGTTATTGCTGGGCCTCCTGGAGCAGCCCAGGTAACTCAGCCCTTTCATCTTAATGGGCAGTTGATGCCTCTTCTAACTCTTTTCTCCCAGAGTTAGGGTTTTTCTTTAAAGAAATAATTAGCAGGTACTTTTAAACCTCTCCAGTGACTCATACTTCTTTGAAATACTAACCTGAGGTTGTCTCTTTCAGAGAATAAAATAATGATGATAGCAATTTATTTCATAGCCAGAGCCAGGCCAATTAGCACATGCCCTATGCCTAGAACTTAAAAAAGGATCTCCAGTCTCTTTCAGCTCCAATGTGTCCTGAAAGTCCATCATCAGGGCTTTTCTTTCAAATGCCCTTTGCTTGGGGGGAAAAGGCTGAGTGAGAGGGATCAGAGGGGGAAGCCTCATGGGCAGGTAGCAGCTTGGGGGTCTGGTGTACTTGGAACTCTTGCCCATCTAGCAGACAGAAGGAAATCTTTACAGGCCTCAAGAATCAAGGCTCCATCTTAAAAGAGGATGGAAGAGGTTTTCTTCTCCAGATATTTCACAGAGTGTTTCGTGTGTCTTTATGATGTCTCAAGGATGGTAGAAAGGATATGCGGCTGACTGAAGACACGCTGTCCTTTGGGCTTGTATGAAACAAAACCTTGCTTTCTTTTTAAGAGCTTATTTCCCCCCCTCCTTTCACCAAGTTTGATTCTCACTGCAGCCTCTGCGGTACATAAGGCAAGGATCGTCTTACCCAGGACTCAGAGTGAGAGTGATAGAAGACACCTTAAAGATCAGCTGTGTCTAATTTGCTCATTTACAGATGGCAAACTAGAGGACCAGAGGGAAGGTAGAGTACCTTGAAAAGGTCTCTAGATGGGTATTGGTGAAACTGCGATTAAACCTAAAGTCTCCTGACTTATTTGCTTTTCCCATTCAATAGTTTCAGATATCAACATTTTACTGTCTTTATAGGAACATGGGCCAGGTTTGGGAGTTAGAAAGCTTATGATCTGGACCAAGTACTCCAATGTAAGGTTAAGTTAAATTTGACTGTAATTTGGGTCTACAATTCCTATTTCCATCTTCGATGGGAATGAAAAGTGATAGTCAACAACTTTTCGGTTAGACTACAACCGAGGCAGCCCTTTCTTGGGGCGTATTTATCATTGTGGTTTCTTCTCTCCAAGTTTCCTCTTTGATTTCAAATGTAGGACAATACAGGATATAGGAGTCTGAGGAAAGCTGACTCTTAAGTCTTTGGCAAAGTGTTCCCGTGTCCAAAATTCTGAACTATTGGGAGAGTGGAAGATTAGACCAATTTGTTCAGTTGTTCAGCCAAGAAAACTGAGTGCTGATAATACGGGAGGGGAGTTTCACTCCACGAGGTTTGTAACCAATAGTAACCTCATGCTATCTTAACATTTATCCAACAATTTTATCTTATCTGTGAGGTACTAAGCTTGAACAAGTTGTTTAAACTTGTTCATACATAAATGAGCCTCAATTTTCTCAAATAGGGCATGGAAATAAAAAGAATGCCTACCTCTTAGATGGTTACGAGGAACGAAGGAGGTATTGCATGTACAGCGTCTGACACATAGTAAACAATCCATCATTTTTATTGCTATCATTTTTTTGTGTTGCTGTTGGTTTCTTAATTCTTTTTAAAGGATTGACCCATGATCCATCTAGGGTGAGTGAGTTGGGGGTGGTTTGTGGGGGCTGTGATTCTATGCTCTGTGCCTTTAATCCTAATCTCTGTTAACCAGCATTCTAGAGCCTTTCCCTGGGCCATTTATCTGAGCTTTGTTGTGTGAAGGACTGCCAGATTTATCTTCTCTCAGCGAGACAAGGACACCAGGCCAATCTCTCTCTCTTCATGGCCAAGCCAGAAGAAATCCAATTGGAGGAGGACAGCTCACCACCTTCCACGCTCATAAATGAGAACAGCTCTCTTCCCTCACCCGGAGCTAAGTTATTCTGAAGCTATAAAAAAATCCCTGTCCACTTCAAAGGACTTTTTATCAACTCATCCATACAGATCCTGTTCAACTCTTCTCATTTTCAAAGGCAGAATGCAACCCCTTGGCTGAAACCCCAGCTAAGCTCTTACCTTCCTTAAAATATCTTTAACTTCAATTAAACTGATCCCTCTTGGCTCCTTTCAGCAAATAGGTTGTCTTCACAAAGAGTTCCCTGCCATTCCCTCCTCCCTCCACCTCCACCCCCATCCAGTCTCTGATATGTCATTCTGATCTGCTGACAAATTTGTGTGGAGTCCGGTGAGGTGGCTCAGCGAGGCCACTGGACCTTTTAAATCTAATCTTGTTTCAGAACAGAGCCTGCTCTAAACTACTTCCATGCCTTCGAGAGAGGGGCCGTAAATGAAGCATTGATTTGGAAAGAACCAGGCTGGGTTTTAGGCCTTGCTCTGCCACAGACATCCTGTATAAACTTGGTCAAGTCTAGGCTTCATTTTCCTATAAGTAACATGAGGGTGATAAACGTAATCACTTTCAGTGATCTGCTATTGTACTGACATCGCCTGTTTCTGTCTCCCCATTAGAGTGTGTATTGCTTGAGGGCAGGCAAAGTTTTCCCATCTCTGTATTCAGATTTCTTGGAAATCATGT
Organism: Rhinolophus sinicus; assembly: GCF_057876585.1. Taxonomy (NCBI): domain Eukaryota; kingdom Metazoa; phylum Chordata; class Mammalia; order Chiroptera; family Rhinolophidae; genus Rhinolophus; species Rhinolophus sinicus. The sequence goes on along the minus strand of NC_142517.1, from coordinate 196,134,659 downwards.
GTTGAATAAAAGTACCTGAGCTCTCTTTTCGTACACCTTTCCATTCTGTCCATTTCTACCCGTCTGTACCACATATGGCTCTGTGCCTTCTTAGCTTTGTGGTCTTCCACACGCTTAGCTACCTGCCTCTGCCAGGGTGACAGGCTCCAGGTCATCCTGCACAGTTCCACCGTAGGAGGAAGATAAACTGATTGCTGAACACGCTGGCTCCTCACCTCTCCCAGGTTAGGTGCAGCTCCACCCTTCGGGTTGCAAGATGTGCTGCCCCAGGGACGTTTGAAGGGTGTGGAAGGTGCGACTTAGAAAAGTAGAAGAAATAACTCTTCAGTGGGAAAACTTTGGCCAATGGGAGGCAGGAAAGAAGAGGATGTCTGTAGATAAATCCCTGCTTTTTCCTTCTCGCCAAGGCTCTATTTTTTTCTACACAGTATGTGCAGAGATGTCCAATGTGATTGAGTGACCCTTTGGGCTTCTCTGAAGAATGTAAAGCTGTGGCTAGGTTGGTAATTGCTATGGTCTAAATACTCCCCCTCCAAATCCCTGTGTTGAAATCCTACCCCCTAAAGATGATGGCATTAAGAGGCGGGGCCTTTGGGAGGTGCTTCAATCATGAGGGTGGGGAACTTATGTATCTGATTAGTGCCTTATAAAAAGGCTCTAGAGAAATTCCTAGCCTCTTGCACCATGAGAGAACACAACAAGACGGCACTGGCCATGAGTCAGGAAGAGTGCCCTCTTGAGAAGGCCACCATGCCAGCACCTTGATCTTGACCTGCCTGCTTCCAGAAGTGCAAGAAATAAATTTCTGTTGTTTATAAGCTGTCCAGCCTGTGCTGTTTTGTTATAACAGCCCACTCACCACCTTTGCGTCTCATTCTTCCTTGTCTCAAGTCCCTGTTCTCTGACTCTTGTTGCCTTGGTATTACATCTCCCAGTAAACTGTAAACACCTAATCTCTCCTCAGATCTTGTTTTCTGGGGGAACCCAAGTTAAGATGCCATGTGTCCAAAGCAACCTACCAAAATCCTATTCATCCTTACAGGTTCATGGAAAGTTAGAACTAGGAAGGATAATGCTGTCCATTGATCTATTTTGATGGATAATGAAATCATGTCTAGAGAAAGAAAGTGACTTGCTTTTTGTTAGTGGTTGGTCTAGCACCAGAATCCAGGGTCCCTAATTCCTACCCCCAAATCTAGGAATAGGAACAGGAAAAGGGAGGAACAAGCATTGTCTTCTCTCTGTCTTGTGGCTGGTGCTTCATTAAGTGAAATATCTCCGCAGTGGTGTTAACCTCACAGTGGAACTTGACATTCTGACCTGTTGCCCGAGCTGGAAGATTTGTCAATAATGTAGGGTAATGTAGGCACAATGGGACAAAAGATATTCTGTACAAGGAGGATCAATCTGCTTTTGATCAGGAAAATAGAGACACCAGCCCAGATGGGAGTGAGAGTCTAGGAATAGCCATATGCAGGGGCTTTGGGAGCAAAGCAAAATGAAACGGTATCTTCACTTTATCATTTGGGCTTTGCTGCTCTCCTGGTTAAAAGCAAGGGTCTGGACAAGACCTTTCGGAGGGCCCTTTAGAGCTAACAAGTGAATCTTTGTGCCCAGCTCCATCTGAGCTCCTTCCTCTTTTTCCCAGGGATGAGACTAACAATTGTCAGTATGAGTGTTTATCCACATGACCATTGTCTGTTTCTAGAATAAGAGAAGCAAAGAGAACAAGGAGCTCATAGAAACACAGAATGGAAGGGAGCTTGGCACTCAGATAGTTAACCATCTTACTTTATGCAGATGAAGAAACCAAAGACCCAAAGGTCATGAGACCTGACCAGGGTCAAGCAGCTGATTGGGGCAGATCCGGACTGAAATGGCTTAATTTTCTAACTGAGGAAGGTAATTTATAAAAGAGACTTAAGTTTTCCAGAAGACTGGATAGGGCAAGAATTATAAAGTGGACTGTCTCCCTTCCTTCTTCATCAATCCCAGGACTGACATGAAAGATACACTCTTCTGTTTCTTCTTCATGTACCCCCTTTCATCCTCATGCTGACTTTTAGAATGTCCTATGGTCTTCAATGCCATGGCCGTTCCTCTTTCTCCTGTTTTCTTTTCCTGAGCTGTGGTGGGAAAAGAGAATAATCGGAGGGAAGCACTAGTGTTTTAGTGGTGTAGACAGTGAATCCGAGTCAACAGACATGGCCATCGTACTAACCTGAGAGCTTGGGTGCATCATGTCACTCACTCTGAGTCTCTGCTTTCTTATCTCTGAAGTGGGGATAAGTATGTCTGATTCATAGGATGGTAGAGAGGAAGAGGTGAGATAATGCATGTCAAAAAGCATCAGTTAGGATCCTAGGAGAAACCAAATTAAGGTAATTTGAGGAAATACACTTAGGATAGTTCAACGAGGGTCTACTAAAGAAAGGACTCTTTACAAAGGTGTGGGCAGAATTTAGAGAAGTCAAACAGATAGAGCTATCCCAGTATTAGTACCATGGGGGGGTAGGGGTGAAGGAGTCCAACTACAGCACCAAGGTAAAAGGGTAAGGGGAGAGAGTGGTTGCCAGAACTTGGAAGGAGAGAATGGTCTGTGAAAGGGCCTTGGCTAGGAGCCACTGACCTTCAAGTGGAGGAGGCGTCCAACCCAAGGTGACCTTGCAGAGATGGAGCCAGGGAAACAAGCACCCTGACCTCACCCTCCTCCCTTCCTCTGACCTTCTGCCAGGGCTCTATTGGCTGAACCCAAGTGGGAATCGGAGGGCATGAGAGCCTGCTGAAGTAATCCATACAGGTCAGCCTCCCGGAGCAGAGAGCAGGGTGGAGAAAGAGAGTGAATCTGGAAGGGCAAATGGAAGATATCTGGCACAGAACATGCTTCTTAAACTATGAAGTACTCAGCAAAAGGTGGTAGATTCTGTGCTGTGCCATCCAGAACCACCACAACTGAAGCTTGCATTCCTCCAGAAGCTGCCATCGTTGCTTGCTGATTGCTTGCAGCTGAGGCCCTGTCTAAGACTTACCCTTGTATTTTAGGCCTGTTGTCCCCAAGGTCATACCCCTTCCTAAGGACAACCCATGTCTATGACTGATCTATACAGGGTATATAAAGGTCCAGCCAATTTGCCCAAATTCTAGATAATTCAGAAGGACCATCCTAGTTGCAAAGTTCCCTACAGGATGGCTGAGGCCCTTTGTTGCAATTGCACTATGGTTCAATTTCTCCCTTTGCCCAGTATAGCTTCCTTCCCTCCCCCATAGTTGTTGATCCTGAGAGTATATCCCCAAATGCAGATCTTCAGCTCTGAGCCTGCTTCCTGGGGAAACTGACCTGTGATCCATAGTAATGTACCATTATCTTTGATATATAGATTTTGAGCAACTGCTGCAAGCCCAGCCTGGAACTTCAGCTATAGTTGTGGAGGTTGTTTGAGGTTGCATGGGAGCATCAGGCAAGTATGTCGAATGAGGGCTAAAACGCTTAGCACATTTACTTAGCACAACACGGCCCAAGTTGTTTGCCCTGGCATGGGGTTGCATTTTTCTAATTTACACAGTTTCTGTATGGGCTCTTATAGCTTGGGCTTTAAGCACTTTATTTTCAATGAAGTGTCTACAAAGATGGGAGAGAAAGGGAGAAAAAAATGCCTGGGACAAAGCTGCAACATCCTCTAGAAAATTAAGAATAGGTTGTCTCTTATAGACTCTAAGATGATGGGAAAGAGGATGAGACAAATTTCCTCAATCAACGCTAAGGAATTAAGTTTGTGTTTCCCATTGCCTCCCAGATGGTCCCAGTCGTCAGAGTGTGGCCAGGCAGAGGTGACTTATAGAAGGGGTGGGATTCATATCTAATTCTAAATGGAATTCTCTTGCACAATAGATTTCCCCCCGTGAAATGTAAAAGCCAATCCTACTGTGAATAATGCTGCAATAAGCATAGGGGTATATATATCTTACACATATTTTTTTTGGGTAGATACCCAGAAGAGGGATTGCTGGGTCTTATGGTAGACATGAAAGTAACCCAAGTGTCCTTCAATGGATGATTGGATAAAGAAGTGGCACATATATACAATGGTATACTACTCAGCCATAAAAAAGGATGAAATATTACCATTTGTGACAATATGGATGGATCTTGAGAGTATCATGCTAGGTGAAATAAGTCATATGAAAAAGGACAAAAGCTATATGATTTCACTCATGTGTGGGATATAAAACAGAAAGCAACAGATGAACAAACAAAATAAACAAGCACACTCGTAGACACAGACAACAGAATGGGGATTATCAGAGGAAAAAGGGTTTGGGGGCACATGAAGAAGGTAAAGGGGGTCAAATATATGGTGATGGAAGGAGGCTTGACTTTGGGTGGTGAGCACACAATGCAGTATACAGATGATGTATGATAGAATTGTACACCTGAATCTTATACAATATTATTAACCAACGTTATCCCAGTAAATTTAATTTGAACAAGCCAATTCAGCTTTTCCAAGGTCACTAAGAGATCATGGAGAGGGTCATTAAGAATGCTATTGAATCCTCTTTGCTCCTCTAATTTTCTAAGAAAGTGAACTTGGGGAGGGAAGTGATATTTTCCAGGCCCAGTAGTTCTTTAGTTGCAGACTACAAGTTCAATTTCCTGACTTCTAGTACAGTGCTCCTACTATGGACTCCATCAGGCTTCAGCCCCATTGAAGCACTTGCTTCTTATCTGGATGGTGAACAAGTATCCAGGAAAGAGAACTAGGGAGGGGACAATGGCCGTTTCCCAAGCAGTTCTAGCTTATCCTGCTTTTGACAATCCCAAGAGAACACCGACAGTGCGTGACCTTCCTTTCCTCCTTGGCTCCAAATAAACTGCTGACCTCCCAGGGCAGGATCCACAGAAGACCCAGGGAGCAGACAGAGATAAGCCTTTGATGTAGCTCCAGAGATAGATAGGCTACTTTCCTTGACCAGTGGCTGGGGTTCTACTTTATGTGGACATTTCCCGTCTTTCCTTTTCTTAAAACACCCCTGCAGGAGGTAAAGTATCGCACATTTATAGCTTTGGCTCGCCAAGGACCTCCCACTAGTTCATTTCATAAATCCCACCAAACCTCCCACCGGTAGCGAGTCATGGCCAGTCTAGCCAGGCCTGGGGCAGAGCAGGAGTCACTGATGGGTCAGCCCAGGGCCATTGGCTAAGCCACTCTGTACCCTTTGGGAGTGTGCGTCTCCTTGTCTTTGCTGCCCTCTGAACTTTGGGTCACAACGTTCCCACAGGCCGTCAGCTATCACCTCCAGAGATCATTTATATTCATTCTTCTCTCCCTCTCCCACCCTCCCCACCATTCCACCCCACTTTGTCATTCTAAATTTACATTAGGTGCAAGCTCTTTCTAGTCACTGGTTCAGAAGTCTCAGGCCTGGCTCATGCCTCCTCCCTCAAATCATGGTACTTAGCATTTATAGAGGAAAGCTTGTCCTAGTGAGCCACAAGATTTGGACAGATATTTCCTCTCTGCTCACTGGGTGTCTCTGCCTGCTTTGAAGAGAGACAGGAGTTCTAGGGCCCAGAGCGGGTGGGAGGACAGGAAGGCAGCTCTGTCTTCTCTTCCTACTCTCTTCTCTGCCAGCACGGGGCTTCCTTAGCGGTGAGCTCTGGTCTTGTCTAGCGGGTGGTTCAACCAACACAATCTGCTCCTCTGATTCCAAAATATGTCTTTTATTGGATGTTCTTCCTGGCCTCTCTTTTCCAGGTGTTCTTTCTTGTGTTGTCTATCACACTTATTGCTCCTGTTACTCTCTATTTATTCTGAAGCTCCACCGGACGCCCTGTGCTCTGTTTCCTTCTGCCCCTTTCTCTTCCCTTCCAATTTCTACAGCTCATACCATATTTCCCCAAAATAAGACCTAGCCAAACAATCAGATCTAATGTGTCTTTTGTAGCAAAAATTAATGTAAGACCCAGTCTTATTTTTACTATAAGACCTGGTCTATAATATAATATAATATAATATAATATAATATAATATAATATAATATAATATATAATACCGGGTCTTATATTAATTTTTGCTCCAAAAGACACATTAGAGCTGATTGTCTGGCTAGGTCTTTGTTTCCAGGAAACAGGGTAGGACAACAGGTATAGCAAAATGTCATTAGCAGAGCTATTTTAAAGGTCATGCTCTCATGTCATAGGAGAAGAGTCTGAGAGAAGGAGGGGTGAAGTGTCTTGCCTACTGTCATTCAGATAGTAGATGCCGAAGTTACAAACAAATCTCACAATGCCTTACTCTCCAACCAATGCTCTTTCTATGACACCACATTGTTTCTCTTTTTCTTTTGCTTTCAGGAATTCATCCCTAATCATTGCTTTTTTGCTCAAACTTCTATCTTGGTCCTTTTTGGCTTCTACCTGTATTCCAACCCTTGTGTACCCTAAAGTGGGAGGACATGGAGAAATCAAAGGACTCTAGTAGGAAGGCTTTGGTTGACTACTAAGTTGGTCCGGTTTCGTGTTTAGTTCCAGAGCCAAACTACATTTCTTGTGTAAGATACCACAGGTGTGAGTCCTGGGCTGCTTTAAACAACTGGGAAGGTGAACAGTAATAAAATAACCTTCTCTGCCTGATGCTTGAATGGAACAAATGTTGAGAAATATTCTCTGAGTAAAGGAGAAAACAGACATTTTGTTCCTTTCTGAGACACCTAATGAACAGAGCTGGAACCTTTTCTTTTGGAAAAGGTGGGGAAATGGGGTGGGGGAACGAATTAAAGATTTCCAAGTAAACAGAAAAACATGAATCATCTTCTCTCTGGATGACACATGCCTCTTCCCTCCCTCTTTCTTCTCAAGAAATATTTTCTCAGTTCAGGGCACTGCTGTGTAGCGTGATCTGTGCTCCTTCCAGGGAAGTTGAAGATGGCAGAGCTGAGAAAGAGAGATCTCATGGCCTGAGGACACAGGAGGCCAGCTGAGTGCTGCAGGGGCTTCACTTTTAGTGGCTCTGTGGGCAGGGAAGACACAAGCTCCCAGCAAGATCAGAAGGATCCAGTGAGATAAGAACCAGCCTCCCCTGAGGGAAAGGCTGGTTTGGGGACTTCCTGTGACTTTGTCACATCTCAGTTTGGGCCTAACACACTGCAGGCCATTTCACTCCAAGTGCTAAATGCCATATTCCCTAGGGATGAGAGTCCCCAGGATCCCTTTAGAGATCAGCATCTTCTGGGAATGCAGCAAGTTTTTGAGGGTCCTGCATTTTAGAGCAACCCTATCTAGCAGGCAAGTTCCCCAAAAGGTAATGGTAATTGCATCAGTGTGTGAAGACCCAACCTGGTCATTTTGGACTTGGCACAAGATACCAGGGAAAACATTGCTTTGGAGTCACACTGACCTGCGACCTGCATTGGAATTCCAGATTTATTTCTCAATTTACTTCCTACCTTCTTGGTCTTGTACAAGTTGCTATAAGGCTCGGTTTCCTCATCTGTAACATGGGGCTAATAATACTGATCTCACGGCGCTGTTGAGAGGAACAGTGGGGTAGTGTGTGTCTGGGCTTGTACCTGGCCCTCAGCAGCTGCTCAGTAAATTTCAGTTTCTACCCCCTTAAGTGCTCCTCCTTCTCCCAATTCCACTTTAACTCTTCCACCTAAACCACCTCTTAAACCAACCGAAATTGGCTAGAATCCAACACACTTGAATACTCTAGTAACTTTGTCTTTTGCCTTTGAAGAGTCATAAACAAAAATAAAGCAAAACCAGATCACAGCCTTTAAAGAGCATTCTAGAGTCCTGAGAATTTGCATAAGAGTATGAGAGCCCTGGTCTCTGCCCTGGCTCTTTTCTCCACTCTGCAGGACCCTGGGCAAGCCCCTTCTGATGTGTGGGCCTGGATGGGCTCTCCGCTCCTCTCTTGCTCCAGGACTCACTCTCTCTCATTTCTAGACAGTAAGTGACTTGGGTTTTTCCTGCAAGCTACTTAATCAGCAAAAAGGACTTACTAAGCTTTGATCTACTATACTGAACAAAATTGTGAAGTCAGGCATTGTAGAGAAGATTTTTAAGTGGTGATCCCCAGGTAAGTATCCTAGAGGACCCTGCACAAAGGTTTACAGTGATTGCTTGCAGGTGGAATTTTCTGGTGGCTAGTGTATTTTGTGTTAATTTGATATAAATCCTGCATTTTAGGGGGTTTACAATGTAATAAAGATGGTGAAATATCAACCTTTCTGTGGCTTTCTGTTCTCCCCAAATACTTCACACAGCCCACAAGACTCTTGTTAGCTTTCACCTCCTTCCCTCTCTTTGCTTCAGCTCTGTGGGTTTCCTTCAAGTCATGTTCCCCCTTTCTCTCCCACAGCCTGGAAGGCCCTCCTCTGATTTCCCCACGTTCCTCTTGTTCATCCCCCAGACCTCAGCTCTGATGTCCCTGTCCCCAGAAGGTATCCTGTGACCTTTCAGAGCCCTCAGCTCCCTCCGTACCAGGTCTCCCTGCCAGCCGTACCTTTTGCTCTTGCCACGATTAGGATTAGATCACTGACCATGTCATGTTATTTAATGTCTGTCTCCCATTTTGGACCCTCACCTCCGTGAGGATTGTGCTTGTCTTTGTCACCCTGGGAACTCCAGGACACCACAGAGGGCTCTGCCACAGTAGGAACTTAATGGTCGCTTATCGTATGAATGAATAAATCTGAAAGGTTGGATTTCACTGCAAGAGCCAAGTTATCACATTAGACAACAATGGCAGGCACCAGGCAATGCCTGATATATGGTCTGACCAGTGGACTAGTGGGATAGATGGAGAACGCTCCGAGTTCAGAGATGTGGTGGTTACTATAAATTGGGGAGGCTTCCTGGCTGCAGATCATAAGCAGGTGTGGCCCCTCCATTCCTCTCACATTCCAATTCATCAGGGTTTAAATCTACAGACAACTCTGCCCAGATTCTTAGGATGTTTCCGTGGGCCAGAATACCAACATGAGTAAGCACTGCCACTGTCGTGCTAAGTTTACCCAACAGCAGATGCTGTAGCATATTGGCCGGAACTTGTTGATCTCTTATCATGGTGAGGGCCCAGGACATGTTCCAGCAGCTGTTTTCCAGTCCATTCTTAGAGTCTTAGGGACAGCGTTAATCCTCCTACTAATTTACAGTGGACAGCTACCATAGCAGTTGGTGTTCCATCTTAACAGCATTATTGCTCTGGGAAAATTCATAATGCCCAGGGGAACATAGCCTTCAATACTTTCCGTCTCACTATAGATACCTCACATTAGGGCAGGCCCCAGGTGGATTCCTGAGTGCTGCTGCCTACTGTGGGTCAACAGGGATCAGGGAAATATAAATGGTAGAGCGTAAATGACCCCTGTCTGCAAAATGGACAATCCAAAATAGGAGTCAGAACATCTGAGAAATCCTAGAACGTCTCTGCGCCATCATCATATGCTTATAGTAGAGTGCTATTTCACGTACAGCTATGAATAGTAAATCTTTTTGTTGCTAGTTACTCTTTCCTAGCTCTAGGAAAGTTGACATATGGATTATTCTGTATATTCTGTTCTTCTTTTTTTTAATTGAGGTATAATCGACATGCAACGAATTACATGTGTTTAAAGTTATAAATTGATAAGTTTTGATATATGTATGTACCCACAATCAAGATAATCAATGCGTCTGCATCCTTCACCCTCAAAAATTGCCCCTGTGGCTTTGTATTCTTACCCCCTACCTCTGGCACCTTATCCTCAAGCAGCTACTAAGTTGCTTTCTGTCACGATAGATGTTTACATTTTCTGGAATTTTATATTAATGGGATCTTACAGTATGTACTCTTTGTTGTTTGGCTTCTTTTACTCAGCATTTTTCTTTTGTTAGAATCATTCATGATGATGTGTATATTAATAGTTTATTCCTTTTTATGCTGAGTAGTAGTCTGTCATATGGATGTAACACGATTTGTTTATTCATTTACTGATGGACATTTGGGTTTCTGGTGTTTTGGTTATTACTAATAAAGCTGCTATGAACGTTTGTGTACAAAGCTTTATACAGATACATGCTTTAATTTATCTTTGGTAACTATCTAAGTGTGGAATGACTGAATATTATGTTTATTTTGGTAAGAAACTGTCAAACTGCTATCCAAAGTGACTCTGCCACTTTACATTTCCACTAACAGTGTATGAGAGTCCTAGTTGCTCTGCGTGCTTGTCAACACTTGATAAGTCTTTCATTTTTGCCGTTCCAGTTGGTATGTAACAGTACCTCATTGTGGTACTGTTACATACCAACTGGAACGGCAAAATTTGCATTCATTTGTCTAATGATATTGGACATCTTTTGATGCACCTAGTTGTCATTTATATATCTTCTTTGGTGAAATATCTTTAAAATCTTTTGCCCATTTAAAAGTTTTGTTCCTTATTACCGTTTTGAGAGTTCTCCATATAGTGTGGTTATAATTCCTGTATCAGATATGTGATTTGAAAATATTATCTTCCTGTCTATGCCTTGTCTGTGGCTTCTCTCTTTTTTAATATTTTATTAAAATTAAAATTAAAACATACAATATTATATTCGTTTCAGGTGTCCACCATGATTACTCAACTTTTATATACCTAAAGAAGTGATCACCATGAGAAGTTTAGCCACCATTTGACATGGTACCACACTACCACAATGTTATTGACTATATTCCCCATGCTGTACGTTACATCCCCATGACCTATTTGTTTTAACCTGGAAATTTGACCTCTTATTCCCCTTCACCTTCTCCCCCCGTTTTAAAATTTTCAACTATAGTTGACATTCAATATTATTTTATATTAATTTCAGGTGTACAGCATAGTGGTTAGACATTTATTTAATTTAAGAAGTGATAACCCTGATTAGTCTAGCACCCCCCTGGAACTATATATAGTTATTACCATATTATTGACTATATTTCCTATGCTTTACTTTACATCCCCATCACTATTTTGTAACTACCCATTTGTACTTCTTCCCTTCACCTTTTTCACTCTGCCCCACCACTTTCCTCACCTATCACCCCAATAAATCTAGTATCCAACGACACCATACATAGTTATTATAATATTATTGACTATATTCCTTATGCTACACACTACGTCCCCATGACTACTGTGTAACAACCAGTTTGTACTTCTTCCTCCCTTCCCCTTTTTTACCCACCCCCAACCACCCTCTCATTGGCAATCAAAACGTTCTCTGCATCTATGAGTTTTCTTCTGTTTTGTTTGTGTGTTTATTTTGTTCTTTAGATTCCACAAATAAGCAAAATCATATTGCACCTGTCTTTTGCTGTCTGACATACTTCACTCCGCACAATACCCTCCAAGTCTATCCATGCTGCTGCAGATGGTGAGAATCCATTCCCTTCCCTGGCCAACCAACATTGTGTGTGTGTATGTATATGTGTGTGTGTGTGTGTGTGTGTGTGTGTGTGTATATATATAATGTATATATCAACTCTTCTTTATCCATTCATTCATTGATGGACACTCAGGCTGCCTCCATTTCTTGGCTATTGTAAACAATGTTGCAATGAACATATGGATGCATACATACCCTTGAAGGAAGCTTTTGGGTTTCTTTGGATAAATACCTAGAAGTGGGATTACTGGGTCCTTCTTTGTCACTTGTTATAGCCCTTGTTTTAGTCTATTTTTTCTGGTATAAGTATTGTACCCCACCTTTTGTTGTTGTTATTGTTGTTTCCATTTTCATGAGATATCTTTTCCCTTCCCTTTAGTTTCAGCCTGTGTGTGTTTTTTTATCTGAAGTGAGTCTGTTGTAAGCAGCATACATATGTAAGGGTTTATTTCCTTATCCATTCAGCCATCCTATCTTTTGATTGGGGCATTTAATTCATTTACATTAAAGTAATTGTTGATAGGTATTAGTTATGGCCATTTTATTATTCATATATATTTTTTTAATTTATTTTATTTATTTATTTATTTTTAATTAAATTTATTGGGGTGACAATTGTTAGTAAAATTACATAGATTTCAGGTGTACAATTCTGTATTACATCATCTATAAATCCCATTGTGTGTTCACCACCCAGAGTCAGTTCTCCTTCCATCACCATATATTTGATCCCCCTTACCCTCATCTCCCACCCCCCACCCCCCGCCCCCGTTACCCTCTGGCAACCACTAAACTATTGTCTGTGTCTATGAGTTTCTGTTTCTCATTTGTTTGTCTTGTTCTTTTGTTGTTTTTGGTTTATATACCACATATCAGTGAAATCACATGGTTCTCTGCTTTTTCTGTCTGACTTGTTTCGCTCAGCATTACTCTCTCAAGATCCATCCATGTTGTCACAAATGTTCCTATATCATCTTTTCTTACTGCCGAATAGTATTCCATTGTGTATATATACCACAACTTCTTTATCCATTCATCTTTTTTTCATCTTAAAGAAGTTCCTCTAAGATTCCTTTTAATACTGGTTTGGTGGTAAGAAACTCCTTTAGCTTTTTCTTGTCTGGTAAGCTCTTCAGCTCTCCTTTGATGCTAAATGATAGCTTCACTGGGTAGAGTAATCTTGGTTGTACATCTTTGCTTTTCAACACTTTGGATATTTCTTGTCAAACTCTTTTGGCCTGCAAAGTTTCTGTTGAGAAATCAGCTGACAGTCTTATGGTTGCACCCTTGTAGGTAACTAACTGCTTTTCTCTTGCTGCTTTTAAGATTCTTTCTTTATCTTTAACCTTTGGCATTTTGATTATGATGTGTCTTGGTGTGGGCCTTTTTGGGTCATCTTGTTTGGGACTTTGCACCTCCTTGGTTTATATATTTATTTTCTTTGTCAGGTTAGGAAAGTTTTCTATCAAAATTTCTTCAAATAGGTTTTTAATTTCTTGCGCTCTCTCTTCTCCTTCTGGTACACCTATGATGCAAATGTTGGTATGCTTGATGTTGTCCCAGAGGCCCTTTAAACCATCCTCACTTTTTTTGATTTGTTTTTCCTTTTACTGTTTGGGTGTTTTCTGCTGCCTTCTCTTCTCAGTCACTGATTTGATCCTCTGCTTCATCTAATCTCTTGATTCCTTCTAATGTATTCTTCATTTCAGGTATTATATTATTTATTTCTGACTGGTTCTTTTTATATTTTCTATCTCCATTTTTATGTTTTCTATTTCTTTGTTAAAATTTTCCCTGAGATCATTGAGCATCCTTATAACCAGGTTTTGGAACTCTGTGTCTGGTAGATAGCTTGTCTCCACTATGTTTAGTTCTTTTTCTAGAGCTTTGTTCTGTTCTTTTATTTGGGATTTTTTTTGTTTCCCAATTTTGACAGCCCCCTGTGTTTGTTTCTATGTATTAAGTAGCACTGCTATGTTTCCTGGTCTTAGTAGAGTGACCTTATATAGTAGGTGTACTGTGGAGCCCAGTAGCACAGTCTCCATGGTCACCTGAGCCGCGTATTCCAGGTGTGGCCCTTGTGTGGGTTGTGTGTGCCCTCCTGTTTTAGTTGAGCCTTGGTTGCTGTTTGCACATCAATGGGAGGTATTGATGCTTGAGCTGATTGGTGGTTGTAAGGAGTGGCCGTAACTACAATGGAGGAGCTGTTGTGCAGGGGCTGGTGCTACAGAGCAGGATTCTCTTTAGCAGGGCTCAGATGCCTGCCCAGTGTGCCCTTTGGGTGTGTCATCCCCGGAGGTAACAGGTATTGCTCTGACCGGGTCTGAAACTGGCAAGTGGGTGTGCCAGTTCTGGGACCTCCTAGGAGGGGCCCCACTGCAGGCCAGGTTCAGCCATAGCCTGTGCCCTGCACAGGGCCACCTGGCATGAGCCACAAAGCAATCCGCAGATGGCCACCGTCTGTGCTATGCTTGGAGGTGCCTTGAGAGAACAAGCCATGAACAAAGGCTGGCTGTCATTAGTGCCCGGCTTGTGGTTGCTCAGCCAGAGGTATGGGACATGCAGAAGCCAGATGCTGCTTATTTGGATTTTATAAACTTTTGAGAGATTTTAGGAAAGTCTGCAGCATGAGCCAAGGCTGGATGTTTATATGGAAAAGCCACTGGAAGTTGTTTGGGTGGGCCAGAAAGTTGGGTGGGGCAGGGTCTCAGGAAATCAGAGCCAATGAATGGTGTTAGCCAGACTTAGGGAGACTCAAATATGGTGGCTGCCTGAAGCTACATGCCACGATAGAGCAGGACTCAACCGAGAAACAATGGCTTCTTCCAGCTCTGGGAGAAAGCTGCCCCTCCAGCCCTTACCCTGCAGCCAGACAGCTCAGTTCCTCCCCATATGTCCCTGGTGCCTTTTGAGCTGCTGCCCCAGTACTGGAGCTCAGAACAAGTAAGTCCATCAGCAGTAAGTCCGTGTGCAGGCCCTTTAAGAGGAGTTTCTGGGACTACAGCTGCCCTCATTTTACTCAGTCACAATCTTTGCTGGTTTTCACAGCCAAAAATTATGGGGACTTTTCTTTCTGGCAATGGAACCCTGGGCAATGGAGCCTGGTGGGCTGCAACCCTTTGCTCCTCCCGGGGGTGGGACTCTCAGCAGCCTAGATATTCCTCCTGACTTTTAATTGTCCTACTGGGGTGTGGTATCAGCCTGTTCCATGTCTCCACCCCTCCTACCAGTCCTGAGGTGGCTTCTTCTGTATGTCCTTAGTTGTAGGGCTTTGGTTCAGCTAGACTTCAGGTGATTCTCAATGGTGGTTATTCTGTAGTTAAGTTGTAATTTTGATATGGTCGTGAGAGGAGGTGAGCATAATATTTACCTATTCCACCATCTTGACTACATCTCTGTCTGTGCATTCTCTTAACAGTGTCTTTCAATGTGTAGAAGTTTTAAATTTTGATAAAGTCTAATCCATCAATATTTTTTTTATGGATTATTAAGAAATCTATCTAAGGAATCTTTGTATCTAAGAAATCTTTGTCACAAAGACTTTCACCTGAATTTCTTTCTAAAAGTTGTATCATTCTACATTTAGGTCTATGATTCATTTTAAGTTACTTTTTTGTAAACGGCATATGGTATGAATTGAAGCTCATTTTTTTGTTGTTTTGTTTATGAGTATCTAATTGTTTCAGAACTATTTATTGAAAATATTATATTTTCTTTTATCTGGCAAATTGTCTTTGCACCTTGTCAAAAGTCAGTTGTTCATATATGTATGGGTCTATTTCTAGGCTTTCTCTTCTGTTTCATTGATCTATGTGTCTATCTTCATGCCAACAATACTCTATTGATTGCTTTAGCTTTATACTAAGATTTGAAATCAGGTAGTATTAGACTTCTAGCTTTGTTTTCTTTTTAAGTTGTTTTGGCTATTTTAGCTAAACCACATTTTAAAAAAATTTCCATATGAATTTTATAATAAACTTGCCAATTTCTACAAAACAGTCTCCTGGGATTTTGATTTGGAATGCATTGAATCAATACGCTAATTCAGGAGAGAATTGATATCTTAACAATATTCAGTTTTCTGACCCATGGACGAGGTATATAGCTCCCTTTATTTCGGTTTCCTTTAATTTTTCTCAGCAATGTTTTGTAGTATAGGTATTGAACATATTTTGCCAGATTAATTCCCAAGTATTTTCTGTTTTTGATGCTATTGTAAATGGTATTATTTCTTAATTTCACTTTTGATTGTACATTACTGATAGATAAGTATACAGTTTTGTATATTGATCTTTTTTTTTTTCAGTCTTGCTATACTCACTTATTAGTTCTATTGTTTTCTTTTCTTTTTTCTTTCTTTCTCTTTTTTTTTGGTAGATTCCAGAGGATGTTTTACACAAACAATTATGTCATTTGCAAATAAAGATTTTTTTTTTTACTTCATTTATGACACAGATATGATCTAAATGCTTCACATTTCTTTTTCTTGCCTTATTGTACTGGCTAGAACCTCCTGTAAAATGTTGAATAGAAATATGGAGAGCAGAAATCTTGCCTTGTTCTTGATATTAGGGACAAAGCTTTAATATTTTACCATTAAGTGATGTCTTAGTCTGGTTTCATTATCTGGGTAATGCTAACCTAATGAAATGAATTGAAAAATATTCCCTCTTCTTCAAGTTCCTGCAAGAAATTGAGTGAATTGGTATTATTTCTTTCTTACATATTTGGTAGATTTCACCAGGGATGACTATGTTTGGAGGGTTTTTGGGTTTTTTTGGCAAAATTTTTGACCATAGATACATTTTTAAAATAAATATAGAGCTATTCAGTTTGTCTATTTCTTCTTGGGTGAATTTTGAAAGTTTTTGTCTTTCAAGGAATGTTTCCATTTCATCAAATTCATGAAAATCATTGGAAAAAATTTGTTCATATTATCCCCTTATTATCTTCTCAATATCCATAGAATTTGAAATGATGTCCTCTCCCTCATTCTTGATATACATAATTGTGTTTTACGATTTTTTTTTTCTGGATCAGTTTGGCTAGAGGTTTATGTTTTTTTGACTCTCAAAAAACAGCTTTTGGTTTCATTGTTTTTCTCTGTAATTTTCCTGTTTTGTATATCATTGAGTTGTGTTATGTTCTTTGTTATTTCCTTTCTTCTACTCACTTTAGGTTTAATTTTCTCTTCTTTTTCTTGATTTTTAGCATGAAAGCTGAAGAGTACTGGTCAAGTATCTTGTAGAATGTCACTCAACTTGAGTTTGTCTGATGTTTTCTTGTAATTGGGGATTATTAATTTTTGCTTCTTCACATCATATTAGCTCACATCATTTTGCTCTTCATCACGTCATATTAGCATCTAGATGATGTCAACATGATTTATTGGTGAAACTAAGCTGATCACTTGGTAATGAAGTATCTGCCAAGTTACTATTTTTATTTTCCCATATTCTACTTGTTTTAAATGAGTCACTAAGCCCAACTAACACTCAAAAAGAACGGAATTAAATTCTACCTGGAGAGAGGAATATCAAAGAATTTGTGGATTTATATTAACACTGCAACAATAAATATTCCAGAGGCTGTATTTCAAAGCTATGTAAATATCCTGATTCTCTTTAGAATCTTCCCACTCATCTATGGATTTTCCCTGCAGCAACCATTACTGTGGTGTTCTACTGGTGATTTTCTATTTCTGTAATTCCTTCTGTATTTATTATTTGGAATTTTTCTGTTAGAAAGATGTGTCTCTTCTCCCTCACTTATTTATTTACTCAATCATTTATTTAAGTCTGTATTAACTCATGGATATTTATTTTATTCTTTGGGCTTTAATCCAATGTTATAATTATCTATTTTATTCCAGCTTTGGTCTTTAGGAACATTTTCACATTGTCCTTTTTATATGTCCACCACTGGTTGATTTGAGTGCATTGTGCAACAATCTGGACAGAGCTTATACATATTTCTTTTAGGATACCTCAGAGAATTTATTCACCAGATAATGTGACTCACTCACTCAACATTTTATATATATCTAAAACAGGTTGTTATGAGATACAGGGTCTTCAAAATAAAAAAATTCTCCGGAAACGATTTGGCTGTCAAAACTTTACTTATATGCGTTAGTGAACACAAACCCATTTTATTTTTTTCTTTTTACTACTACTTTTATTCCAAATTCCCAAAGTCAACTCTCATGCTCCCATCTCAACAACTTCCATAAGATTGCTGTATTCCTGTCTCTGTTGCATATTGACACACAATTCTGAAGTTGACTGGTCTTCATTTTCCTGTTTGGGAAAGGTGGATGGTAGTATACTTTGAAGGCATGAGGTAGAAAAAGACAGTTTATCCTGACCTGTGTAATCGATACCCACTCTCTAATCTATGCACACATAATTGAAAATAGTAAATAGTTTTTTGATTGGATCAGAATTCTCAGTGTTTTTCCCAGAGAAAAATATAAAATAAGGGATTCAGAGAAGAAATAACAGAAGGATTACACTTGACATATAAGCTTTCTACCATTTGACACCTCTCTGTCTCGCTACTTTATATCAAGAGTTTTCTTGGCTGAGCTTTCTCTTTACTGGGCTAAGTTCTCTGAGCTAACTAGCACCTGAACATCTCTCTCCAACTAAGGCTGCCAGATCTTGGAAACTCTATGAGAAAGTAAGAACTGTAGTCCATCCCTTGGTGGCATTGCCTACCTAAATTCATATAACTTCTTTGGCTGACATTCTTTATTGAGTTATTTAACTTTTTCTCTAGCCTGTTGGACCAGCACAGTGCTTTTGGCACCAAGTAGACCCTATCGGACATCCTTACAGCTATACATTTGCGAAGCAAGAGGGAACCAAGCAGGGCAAGCTGGGCTTCTGAATGATCCCACTCGTTCCACAGAGGGATTACCTCTTGCCTCACAGCCTTCCCATGGCCTTTCCCATTTCCTCCCTGGTTCTCCAGGGCTCTGCAACTTCAGCCTTCCATCCCCCTGCCAGGTGGGTTATTTTCAGTCCAAGTTTATTTAGGCACAGTCTCTTTCTTCATATGCATATATATATTGGGTTTTTCAATGCATCCAGCATCCTTCCCTTACCAGCTTCCTTTTTCTACAAACGACAGCATTTGGACTTAAACAGAAAAGAAAAAAAGTCCTTTTTTGTTTCTGGAGCAGCCACCTGCCTTCAGCCTCCAGCGCTCTCCTATTCAATTCTGTTGATCTTGGGTAAACTGTGGAACTGGATATGGTGGAACAGAATTTCAGAGTAATTTACCTGAACAGTTTATATCCTTTGGACCTCTCCCAGACAACCCACTATATTTCAAATAAGGTTCAAATTCTTTATTCTGACCTCCTGTGGCTCGTAAATTTCAACTTGTGTGTGAGCTTTGTGTCCACATTTCTTGATTTGCTTTGACTCACACCAGAGGGGTAGTTAGAGCTTATGAGTGACCCGTTAAAGCAGCATTATGAGAGTTTAAAGCAATCATTATGAGTATACATATGTATTTCTATGTGTACACACATTCATTTTACCTTTCTTTTTTTGGCATTGACAAAGCGGAGAAGAAGCACATATCATGCAGAGATAATCCTAATACATTCACTTATTCAAAAGCCATTTCCAGGGCAACTAGCATCTTCAGGTAGCTAAATTGTGGCCACAAGGTGACTACAATGAACTCAGTCATGAATTCCATGCAACAAATGTTGACTGAGAACCAATTATGTGCCAATCTACTCAAAGTTCCATGATGGCAAGGATGAACAAGACAAAAAAAAGTCCCTGTCCTTAAGAGCTAACAGTTTAGTATATTCATGGAAAGTAAATGAATGCAGGGGAAGAGAGCTAACACTTGTGTTGGGTGCTTTGTATAATATATTAAACTCATTAAATTCTTACAAACATCCTATGAGGTATTCTGGATGCTTTTATATCCCCTACTCACACCCCTCCAGTTCTCTTGCCCGGTCCCTTTTCCACCTTCTTGATCCATAATAAAGTTCCCATGGATAACACAGATATACAGTTAATGATAATGCAGCAAAATATGTCCTCAATAGAGATATGATCCATATGCTGAGGGTCAGGAAAAAGACAGCATGCCTGGCAGGTAAGCGTGCTCAAAGTGTATTGTGCATAAGGATTACTTGGGAAGCTTGTTTAAAATGTTGATTCATGGGTTCCAGCCTTCCAGACTCTGATTCCGAACATCTAGGGTGGGAAGCAGGGAATCTGCATTTTATTTAATTAATTTATTTATTTTTAAATTTGTTGGGGTGACAATTGTTAGTAAAATTGTTCTGATGGAGAGGATCTTCAGATCACTTTGACAAACAGTGGTCTAGGCGTAGTAAGACTCCAGGGTCACATAGGTGAGTCCTTCTGGAGTCCGCTGTGGCCAGAATTGTTCTTTCTGACTTTCTAATGCATGAACTACCATTGCCAGATAAGTGCATTTATCCATTTCTTGATTTTTTCAAACATCACTATCATTTAACATCCTCCTGTGAATTACATCATCATCTGCACAGATTCTTGACAAGAAGTGGCGACAGCATAACACACAAAGTGAATGTTGTGAATAGAGGGGAAAGGAAAGACCCCGTATCTATGGCTCAGCTGAGAGACAGTGGCAGGCTCTGTTTGAGACTTTGTCACAAGTTGTTGCTTCACAGTTACATCTAAAGAGTTCAAGTACATGGAGACTAGGTCCGTGCCCCTTGCCTATCTTCTGCCTGAGACTTGCCACATGCACCATTCCATCTGTGTTTTGTTCTGAACGTTTTCCTCTCTGATCAGACACCTCTCAGAATTCTGACTCTCTGGAGCCTTCCCAGACGTCCAGACATAACTTTATCTCTTCACATCATCTCAGGAAATTCCCATGCCTTTTGAGTGTAGGGCTGACCATGTACTCCTGGATATGCTATTGATTACAGATATGGCTCTTAGCCCATAAACTCAGGTGTGCAAAAAGTATTGCATTCATTTTCTTTAAATCAGCATAAATACAACTATGATTCCCCATTCCCTCATGTTATTGGGAAATTCAATCTGACATCCTGGGGCTCCCCAGGCCCCAGGGTCTCAGGGTCTTATGAGCACCAGAACTTTGGGGAGGCCATCTGGTCATGGGAAATTATTCACACTGATTAAGGCTGCCTGTTATCCCTTTCTGGCATTACTTCAAGCCTCGTGTCTCTGCTTGTTTGCGTCACATTGAGAACATGGCGACTTTTGTGGAGGCTGGACACTCATTGCACATGGACTAGACCCTTTGGTGCACACATGGCTATCCTCTCTGAGTTTTTGTACACTATCCCCAAATAATGCTACCAGGAAGCAGGGCATGGACCCTCACTCATGATGAACAATCTGTTTGAATCTAGAACAATCTTTGCATAGTTAAAATTTGTTGGAGGTAAATTGAAACTGAAAGACAATTTCTTTTGTCTTTCATATATGAGTCACTGAAGAAAGAAATATTAAGAACTTGAGTACTTGTTTGCAGTTAGAGAGGAGGAAAATGATTTCTTTATTTTTTGACTGCTACCTTGGGAAAATAATATTGATACTGAAAACTTACTGTGTACCAGGACGTTGACTATATTATCCTGTCTAATTCTTACAACACGTCTAGAGGGAGATAGCAATCTCCAGATTTTGCAATTATAGAGGAAGAAACAGTGACTGAAAGAGGATAAGGGATTTGTCTAATGCAAAAACAATCAGGTACAGAAAAGTAAAGTGATTTGTCAATGCTAAGAGTCAACATTAGTCTTTTAACTCTAAGACCAATATTTGTTTTCTCACATTATGGCTCTGTCTGTCATTACTACAAATTTGCCTAAAGGATTATTCCTCTAAAACCCTCTTTCTTTAGTGAGTAGTGGCCATTTAGGTTGCTAAATTATTTACCCATTTATGAGGACAGCTGTAAAATACCTATATTTGGAAAATAAAATTTTAGCAGAGGTCTAAGACTTTTAATTTAAGAATTTCTTTTGTGATTTGCTTATAGTTATGATTAGTATAAGAAAAATCAACTTTTTAATGTTACGTTCTAAATTGCCCTAACCATTAAATTTCAACCTCTATCTATTGACTCCCTCTTCTTGAAGTAAAATGTAAAATTTATTATTTAAAAGACACAAAATTTATCTTTATGTGTAAAGGAATATTTATGTTTTTATGGAAATCCTCCAGTGTCCAAAGTTACTTTGGGAGCGTTAGGTCAGCTTCTGGTATATATTCTGTCCTCCAAGTGGCATACAGCTAAACCAACCCGGACTGACGCATGGCTTCATTCAACTTCACATTCTCCAGAGGAAGAAATCCTTCAATGTTTCTTCTTGCATTACTTCACAATTCTTTATCTTAAGCATGCCTTTTTACCTGCGCAACTTACATCTTGCCTGCTGTGATTTCAGTGGTTCTTTTCCTCTTGATGTATCTTCAGAAGAGATGGAGAACAGCTGGCCTCCACTCTACATATAACAACCCCTCTGAGACTTGAATACTGTTATTCATTTCCTTACCTTTAGTGGAAGAAATTTTTGCTGGACATTTTGGAAGGCCTACCGGATGCAGCTTTTAATAAAATATCCATAAACTGGAAAAAAGCCACCAGATAGGAGATGACCTTTCTTGGAACCAAAGCATTCTTAGGTCCATAAAATTAAAAGGCAGAACTCATCTGGAGAACTGTACCTGCTGAGACAGCCACTGTTGTTTTGTTTGCTTGTTTTTTTTTTTTTTTTTTTTTTTTTTTTTTTTTTTTTTTTTTTTTTTAACAAGGCAGTATTTTATTCTAATCAATATGGTTAAAACCATTAGGCAATGGCAAGATAATAGCACTGTTTATGTTTACTCTCAAATAATTAACTTAAAATCAAAGAAAATGGGTTTAGAAATAAAGAAATCACAGCAAAGTGAACAGAAGAAGATGTAGGAGCTGTGATTTGTATTTTTGTTCTTGTAACATCTAATAATCGATCATCTCACAATGATTTATTGAGTCTCACAATGTCCCGGGCACAGCCCTAGGTACCAGAGCTACATAGATGGCAAGAAAGAAGTCATTGTCATTATTATCCCCTTAAACTAAACATCAAATTCCTCAAACAAATCTTGTTAATTACAGTCCCTGCCATTGAAGAATTTTTAACCCAGATAGAAACACTGACATAAATCAATTCACACACACACACACACACACACACACACACACACACACACACCAGGCTGCATAATCTTTAAAGAATCTTAGAATGAAATAACAGACTTCTACAATTCAGACTTCTGAAGCAACTGCAAGTGCAAAGGCCCTGAGGTTTTGGTGTATTCAAGGAAAACAAGGAGGACAATGAGAGCATTGTCAGAGAGAGACAGAAATGGCAGCAGACAGGTCAGTAGGTCAGGAAAAGCCAGAGGCTGGGCTGCTAGGGCTTGGCAGACAAATGTGCAAACTTGGGAGGCTGTTGGAAGTCATACATGTGAAGGGGGTGTTTAGAGTCTCTGAGAGGGCAGGGATTTGACTGTATCATCATCTTATAGAACACTGTCTGACTTGTAAAGGGCTCAATAAATATTTCTTAAATAGATGGGTGGATCTGCTCTCATCATCCTGACCACACCCTCTCAGATGCCCTCCTCTTAGTAATTGAAGATGACACAAATAAATGGATATACCATGCTCATGGATTGGAAGAATTGACATGTCCATACTACTATACCCAGAGCAATCTACAGATGCAATGCAATCCCTATCAAAATACCAATAGCATTTTTCACAGAGCTAGAAAAAAAATGATCCTAAAATGTATATGGAACCACAAAAGATCTCAAATTGCCAAAACAATCTTGAGAAAGAAGAACAAAATTAAAGGTATCACACTCCCTGGTTTCAAACTATACCACAAAGCCATAGTAATCAAAATAGTATTGTACTGTCAGTAGCCTTCTCAAAAGAGGCAGGGGATTGAAAACACCCCCTTTAAGTGGTCAGGCCATTGGACAAGACTAGCACCCCCTTCAAGGCAGATTTTCCATGTATCCCTATAGCCCTAAGACATTTGCTTCTAAAAGAGCTTCATGTCGCTGCTCACATGGAATTGTGTAGCATTAAATAGTAAAGCCAAGTGCCATACTCCTCATGTGGTGCTCAAGATCGAGCCTAAATCGCAACTATCTCCTTTACAAACCCCTTCCCTTGACCAGCCCGAGCCAAGTGGCCCTAAAACCTATTCATATAATTTTTGATTTGAATGGAAATGTACAACTTTACGTTTTCTCCTCCTGGCTTCTGTTCTTTGCCTCCTGAGGAAGGCTGAACACAGTTGCTCTTTAGAACGTTGGTGAGAAGCCATGTAATCTCCCCAGCAGAGGGTTTGAGATGTTTTCTTAGGAAATGACTGTGGGAAGAAGAGTACTTGGTCTGCAGACTAGAGCAGTGGGGCAAATTCGGAAAGGCATGGAGTTGGAGAAAGAGCAGACTTTGAAGTCGGGCTGGTTTGTGTTTAAATCAAAGATCTGCCACTTACCATGCATTGGGCGAGTTCATCTGTCTGAATCCTGACATTAGTAAATGGGAAATGATAAACTTCAGAGTGTTTTTTTTTTGTGTGTTTTTGACCATAAAAAGGCAAAGATGAGAACTGGTTTGTAGTGGAACACACAGCAGGCCCAGTAAATGTGGTAGTTACTGCTCTCCGTTGTTAGGCAGTGTTTAACAGGCTTAACGCCCACAGTATCTAATATCTAATGCACAAGACATTGTTTTCATTACACCGCTGTGGAAACTCCGTAGTTAAGGATTAGTGGCGAGTAATCCCTAATGAGTGATTGAATCAGGATTCAAATCCAGTCTTGTGGGACTCCCAACCCCTCTCTTTTCTCTCTGCCATACTTGCTCATTCTGGCTGAAGTTTTCAGGGGCTGGTTGTCCTCAGTCCTAAAAGCAATTTGGTAGTGGTGGGCCATTCAGAATGGAAACAAAAACTGAAAACTAAAATCTCACACTGCTCTTATTGGATTTATGCAGTGGTCAAGTTCCCCGCGCCAGTATCAGGGAGGAAATATCAGGGTGGGAGGAGAGGGGAGAGATGGAGTCTTACAGGATATCTAATGGGAAGACATACGGCCATATATTCTGGTTGTTTAAGACACTCAAATGCCCAAAGCAGGAGACTGGATGGCCTGGTATCTCAACCCCAGCAAGCTCTTCCGTGGCTCTAGGAAAATTAGCTTATTGGGCTAGATAGAGCAGATATGACTGCTAGTATTTTATTGGTGAGTGCTTGCTCAAAATCCATGAATCTTCAACTTGGCTGTCTCAGCCTCATAAAAATCCCCAGCTGCCTGAGTGTCCGTGTCTCATCTCCCTACTGGTGAGATGTGGGGAGAGGAGGACTCCGAGATAACCTTCAGGATGGCCACTGGGGAGACAGAGGGAGGGGGAGCCAATAATATGTAGGTTTTGTGGAAACAGTTGTGGGTTCTGGCCAGGATCCCTCTAGGATCCCTGAGACCCACAGGGAAAATCCTGAGGCTAAGTCCAACAGAGTCCCATGGGACGGGGCTCAGGAAGGATTATACACTGGTAACTCTGTTTCCCAGAAATCTGTGGGCTTGGCTTCTGTGATGCTATAAAAAAGCAAACATGGTGTCTGCCCAAAGTTAAGAAGCTCTTGATCCATTTTTGGGTTGGGGATGCTACAAGAGATATTTACAGAGGGATTGTGGCCAAGTCTGAGAGGACAGACTGTGAACTGTGTGGCAGCCAGAGTCATGGAGCTCCTATAAACAGCAGAGTTTTGGGTATGTTTAGATAAGACCATGGGAGCAAAGAGTTAGCACAGGACTGGCCATATATAAATTCTCAATAAATGTAGAGATGGAGGATGGGAAAATACTTAGGAAGTGAGAGCACCAATGTGAGCTTGCAGTGACCTCAGGCTGTTATATTCCTTTCTGCCCTATTCACATCTTTAGAAAAGTTTAATTAGCCCAGTTTTTCCCTTAGGATACCTGGAAATGGCTGAGGTCCCTTTGTGGCAGACTGGGTCTGTTCACGGGAAGTAAAGAAAGAGTGGGAGAAGATATTAATAATAACTGCAATTTTGCGATGCTATTCTTTGATATATTATTTATTGAATATGTAGTGTGCATTAAGCACATTATATATGACCGTATTTAACCCTCACAGTCTCCTTGTATTGAACACACAGGTTACATGACCTGTCTGCGATGGGTCCTGGAAGTTGGACTCTAGACTAGCTGATTCAGAAGCCCGGGTGAGAAGGGTGAAAGACAGGGATATGGGGAGGGGTGTGGCCCAGTGCTTTGGTCATTCCTATAACCGTTGGCATGCAAAGAGCTCTTGCAAAGCAGGGCTAGAGATCACCTTTACAGAGGGCTAGCCATTTGTATGGTCCCGTGGGGACTTTCAGAAGAATCACCCCACTTCCTTTTCCAATCCACGTTCTCAGGCATTTTGGGTGGATTGTTCAAATCGCACTCAGATTAGGTTGTTTGGACAGGACAGGACAAGACAGGAGAGCATTAAAAAGGCTGTAGAGAAAATTAATGGTTTGGGCTCTTTTTCAGAGAGAAGATAAGAGATGAACTGTTTTAGATAACCTAACACATGCTTTCTTTCATATGCCCGGGGGCTTGTGTTTTATTTTAACTACAGCACGTTTCACAGGGCTCTCACAGCTGATGTAGTAGCAGGGAATAACTTAGCAGCCCTTGAATAAAGTTATGCAGTGTGGTGGGGAGAGTTTCTCTGTTTCCTTGTTTTCAGTTCCAGAAGAATCAAACCTTCTGTGGAGGCTGCCTGACATAGGCCATGGCCTTGTCGGTGGCTCCTTAATTAACAAAGAGGTTTTTATTTATCCAGTGCAAAGCTTGTCTTACCTCCTTTCCCCATCCGCTAAGCCAGCCATGCAAATCAGCACGTACAGCGACCTCAAAGAAATCCAACAGTGGACTTAAAAGAATCCATGCAGCCAACCGAAAGGGAGTTAAATAATGAGCCTGGTCTCTCCTTTTCTTCTTCTTGGATTCAATTTTTAGGACTCTCAATGAGTTTGCTGCAGGAAAATGCTGGGGCTCCTGGCGGCAGTCAGGGACTTGGGGTGGTAAGGGGTGCACTGGGAAGGCAAAGGGAAGTGTGGCTTGGACTATAGCCAGTGATTGGACAATTCAGAATTTCCGCAGGCTCTTGCTGATGGAAAAAAACTTGGCAAAGCTACAGCCTGAAATATAGGCCTAGCTTTTAGCCCCTAGGGCCTCAAACTGCATGTGTTTCCTTCCCGTGAACGCCTCAGGCTAGCATTACTCTCTTTCAGAGAGTCTTGGACTGGCCTAGAGGAATTGGACTTTAGCTGCAGGCTATGGCCCCTCTGACAGTTATGAAGTCCTCTTAGATCGTCAGCCTCTTGGGAGCAGCCCCCACTCCTGGCAGACAGCACTGAAGCTGGCAGAATTATGTTGTAACTGGTGACCTCTATTCATTGCAGAGAGGGAGGGCCTGTGTTCTCCAGGAGATAGTGAGATGAGAAGGGTGCCAGGTTTTCTGTGATCTTTGCCTCTTAGCTAAGTTGCCAGGGAGGGATTCAACTACAAAGAGCCCATGAAGATTGCCTGTGTGTAATCCCCTCTGAAAGTCGTTTTCCATTAGAATATGAGGCGAAAATGTGAGTGATCAACAAAGTAGAAAATGGTTACCAGGACCAGGCCCCTGGGCCCCTGTATTTGAGTATCTTGTCTTAAAGCATCCCTTAGCACCTCTAGTTAAAGCATTAAAGTGTGAAAGGAGGCGATCTCCTGGCTGTCAGAGTAGTGACACCAGAATGCCCATCCATTGGGTCCCCGGGGTAGTGGGAACATTTGGTGCTCGTTTATTATATATGTGCTCCCTTTGCATTTGGATTGGAGCCCTGTGAGTAGTTTTGGGCAATGGCTGTGATGAGAAATGTGCTGTTACTTCTGGGCCAAGGCAGTGAAGAGTCACTGTGCCATCTCCATCTTTCTTGTCCCTGCCGGGAGAATCTTCAAAAAATATATGCTGAGTTGGAGAGAAAATTAGACCCCTGAGTTAGAGGAAAACCCCTAGCAAGCCACCTTGGACTTTCAGTGAGTGAGAATCAAACTTTTGTTGGGCTAAGACACTGAAGTTAGGAGTTTTCCTGTGCCAACTACTAGCAATACTTATCTTAATGGGATGGTGTTGGGCTGGTTGTCTCCAGGGAAGGTTTTCTAGCACGCCAAGTGTTTCTCCAGCCTTGGCTGATGGAAACCTGTCTCTGTCTAGTCCTGCCAAGCCTCCACATTTTTTTGCAAGGTTCTTTTGTGGGAGCCTTGAGTATTAGCCAATCTCAAAGGGACATCTTTGCACCGTTGAGATCCCCACAGCCTGACGATTAGAGAACATTTCCTAGACGTCCAGAAAGCTCTGGCTGATGGCAGTCTACCAACATGCTGGCTGCACCAGCTACAATGAATGGATCTGATTGCATTGATTGATCCCACAAATATTTACTGGATATCTACAAAGGTCCAGACAGTTTTCTGGGAGCTGGATACAATGACATGTGGCCTGCTTCATGGCCCCGCCCCATCACCCCAAGATAGTGATTGTATAACATGACGAATGGCATGTACCCAGAAGCTAGGTGCTGACATATATCAGTGTTCTCCTCCCAACTTCTCAAAAACTCCATTAGGTAAGAATTCTTTCTCCTACAGATAAGGAGACTGGCTGCCAGATAGCCTCCAGGTCACCAGGCCGGGAAGTACAGAGCCTTCTCAGCTCCCTGATTTCACTGTACGTGGACATTCCAAGATTCCTTCCCACATCAGTCACATGAGATTTGGGGGATGGTCGTCTTTGTTCAGTAAGCAGAGACCTTTCCTACTGCTCACAGGTCTGCTGATTCAGGGCTGTGAGAGAGGAGATGTTTCCTAAGAGTCGTGAAGTAAGTGCTTGTTTCCAAGCCACATGGATATGCACCTTGCAGAGTCTCTGTGACTTAGGACAGGGTGTGGAGGGAATCTGGCCAGGTCCCTTGGACTATAGCACACCGTTCTGCTCTGCCCACTCCTTCCCCGTTAGTGTATTTGTGGAGGAGGAGATGGTTACCACCATTTTGGATGTCTATTTTCTATGCTCTTCCCTCTTCGGCTGGTATTTCCTAAGTGCATTTCCTTTGATTTAGACTTTAGTAAAGAGCAGTAACTATGAATTAATCCATCAAAGGGGTGCTGTAAAATGTGTCTGTAGCCCTGGTATGAAGTTTTAATAATAATGATTACTGGATTGAGGATGGAGGGAAAGGTGGGATGAGAAGAAGTTGTCCAAAGTCAAAATGCATGTTCCTCAAGTCAGAATGTGAGAGAAAGGAACAGACCCAAGATGCAGACTAAGGAGTCATCTTGTTTCAGAGCCAAAGAAGTTGCTAACTCAGTAAAACATTGCCTTTGATGCTTTTGCTCCAGGGACTTTCTCTTTAATGGAGGGTAATTAATTATCATCATCCACTCTTACTTAGTAATAATCCTTTTATAGGCACTTGGGCATTCCACATGCATGCCATTGTCTAATATCTAGGCTCGAGGGAAGCAGTTCTTGGGTGGATGTAAATTGCATCCCTGGAGAGCTTCTGTTTTGGGGCACATTCCCCCCAAGACTCGGTGACTCACCAGCTATATGGAGCTTTGAGAGCTAGGCCTGTGGAATCCTGGGTCCACATACACCGTATGACCTAAGGGAGTGAGAAAGGGTGAACGTGACCCAGTCTTGCTTCGGAGGCAGAAGAACAATGTGAGAACCATCGTTGTTATTGAAAAATCATCCATGATATACCAACCTCAGTTCTGTCTCTGCTCTACCTGAGCAGCATTGGGCAAATCCTTTAACTTCTTGGGTTGAGCTCTCTAACTTGAGCCAGGTATGACACGTGCTTTTGCTCTTGACCTCGCTTAGCTATTCATACAGATGATTGAGCTCATCCAGTGGCTGAAAGGGATAGAGCTCTTCAAGGACAGGTGCAAAATAAATACAAGCTATTAAAGTTGACTTCACGATGATTACATGCCTTGAACCAGTGTTGCAGCAACCTGCCCCTCTGCCTGTGGCTTCTTCTCTGGTTACTTCTTGGCTGAGAGATTGTTCTCTCTCATGAAGGTGGAAGGTGAGAAAGTGAAAAGGGGGGAGGAAACTAACATTTAGAGAATGTCTGCACTGGTTTAGTTCTTAGCTAAGGCGCGTCATCTGTGTTTTCGTATTTAATCCTTGCCACAACTCTTTGAGATTGGACAACTCATTTTACAGATAGAAAAAGAGAGATTCAGAGAACTTAAGTGACATGCTCAAGGTTACATGGCCCGAATCTGGTGACAGTGGGGCATAGAGGCTGGGGGATTCCCTCTCTGCAAGACCCCCTCTTAGGTAGGAAAACAAGGGCTAGAGTATGTCAACGCCAGGAAGAGAATGAAGTCAGATTTGTCCTCCTGGCACTTTCCTCCTATCTTATCCCACTCCTCTCTCACCCTAATCCTTAAGGTGTGTCCATCCCAAGAGATCAGAAATGGCAGAATGGGAGGGCTGACCCTCTCTAATCCCACCCTAAATTCCTGTCTCCACATCCCCTTTCCTTCACCCCTCCAGCTGCTGCTAGAACACAGGCCGGCTCACCTCCCTACTTCAGGGTCAGGCACACTCCTCCCCTCCCTGCTGCTGCCCCACCCAGAGCCTCTCCCTGGTTCTTAGAGCTGCCAAGCTCCTGGTGACAAGGAAATCAGAGGAGGAACATGGGCTGCCAGCCCGTACCAGGTGCCTGAGACTCATCAGGGAAGATACATGGAGTGCCCTGCCCTTTCTGAGTTTTCTGAACCACTGGAAGATGAAATTCCAGAGATGACGTTCCCTCCTTCTCCCCACCATTGTCTCTTCCGTGCTGATGGAGCCTGCTGTCCGTCTCTGGACGGGGCTGGGGAGACCTTCAGGGGGCGATGCTGTGGATGCTACCTCCTCTTCCCCTTCAGGGCAGCCCGGGAGCCACACTCATCGTGCTCAGTTCTGGAAAACGCCTTTTACTCTTTGTCTCTCTCTCTTTATCTGCCACTCATGCCATTTTCCTACCTGGAATGTGGTAAGAGAAACAGCAGTTAAGGAGCAAATAGTCCTGATTAGAGAGAAAGTGCTTTCGTTCTAAGAAATTGATGATTTCTGTTCCAGCTGCTGTGAGGATTGAACTGAGATGAGAGATGTGGGGTGTGTGTGTGTGTGTGTGTGTGTGTGTGTGAGAGAGAGAGAGAGAGAGAGAGAGAGAGAGAGAGAGAGAGAGAGAGAGAGAGAGAGGTCACTGAAGTCAGACATCAAGAAGAACTTCCAGCCTGAGAGATGTGACAGGTGCTAAAGTTAGTGAGGGAAGAAGAGTAGAGGGTCATTTTTAATAGAGGTCTCGGTCGAGGAGAGAGCTCAGAGGAAGGGGATGAACTCAGAAGACAGCTCTGGACCAGGTGGCTTAGTGCGAGATCAGGTAAGGCACAGGACCATAGCTAGGACCCCAGACCCAGGAAGCATCATGTAGAGCAGAGTACATTCTGGACTCGGTGACCCTTCCTTTTTGGTTACAATAGCATCACTGTCATCTAAACAGGTGAGGTGTTTCAACTCCTAGATCATGAAGGCAAATTCATACACCATATGGCTACTTCCTGAGCAGAGGTACTGGCTCAAATGCTTTTCTAACCTGTCAAATTTACAGTAATTTCCAATCTCCCAAATCTAGATTGTTTACTGGTTGTCTCAGCAGAAAACACTTTGTAAGCACCCTTTGTCCATGGCCACAGACCAAGGATGGCACAGCTGACTGTGTATGCAGCCACTGCCTCTCACCATTCACAGAAGGGCCTCCATAAACATTATCCCATTGAATCACCACCACCAGACTCCCATTGGGTGGAAGACGCTAAAGAGGCTGAGCAGCAGTGCAAGCCCAGATAATCACTGAGGAGCAGAGCTGGGCTGCAACCCCAAACATCCCAGGTCCAGGACCTGTGCTTTGAACCTGGCTCTTGGCATGTTGGCAAGACCCTCTCGAGAACCCATCCGTCACACAAGATGGTTCCCATCTACTTCCAGCCTGTTCTGTTAATAATTGTTGCTGGGAAAACCACCCCCAAGACATGGTGGTACAGAATGGCAACTGTTTTAGCATGTTCTCAAATTCCGAGGGTCAGAAAATCCGCGAGGGCACAGTGGGAATGGTGCTTTTCTTCTCCATGATGTCTCGGGCTTCAGCTGGTGTGACTCAAATAGCTAGAGGTTGGAATAGCCGGGACTGCAGGATTCACTTCCAAGGTGGCGTCGTTGCTCACAGGTCTGCTGTCTTGATAGGGATGGCTCTAAACTTGGAGCATTGACTTGTAGCCTCTTTGGCGTGGCAGTTGCAGCACAGTGGGAATTCTTACATGGAGACTCCAGGCTTCGAGACTGGTGGCGCCGTGAAGGTGCATCCCTCTATAGCTAGCCTTGGATATCACCTGGCCTCACTTCTGCTATCGCCTCTTGGTCAAGATGTCACAAACCTGCTCATATGTAAGGGGAGGAGACACGGACCTCACCTCTCAATAGGGGCCAGTCAAAGAATGTGTGGCCATGTTTTAAAACCACTATATGTGTTAAAATTCTCTGTCAGTAAGCAAGTGGGTTGAATACTTCAGATCCTGACAGATGTCATGAAAAAAGTACACATCGTAATGTTTGGTTTCTTTCTTCTTTTTAAATGAACTAAACAGAAAGCATTGAGAAAAATTGGGTCTTTATTGGCCTGAAGGCGTCTTCTTCCCCATCACCATGGAGATGCAGTGGGAGGTATATCAGCCCAGGAACGAAGAGAAGGTGGATGCCGTCCAACGGGGGGATGTTGACTGAAGGGAAACCAGAGAGCCCAGCCACCTTGGTTGTGGTTCACGTGTAGAATCAGCCATTCCATTTTACAGCTGAGAAGGCTGATGCCCAAACGGAGGGACGTGCTGAGAGCTATACAGTCCAATAGGGCAGCCACTAGCCACATGCAGCGATTTTAATTGGAATGAGCTAATGTGAAAAATTCAGTTCCCCGGTCTCTCCAAGTGCTCTGTAGCTACATGTGGCTGGTAGCCACTGTATCAGACACTGCAAATATAGAGCATTTCTATCACTGCAGAAAGTTCTCTTGGGTCAGTGCTGCTCCAGAGTCACCTAGCTAGTTTTGGAGAGAATCCTAGTCTAGAGCCCTCCACCTCTGTGGACCAGGCCCTGAAATTCTCCCCAGCGAGACTATAGTGAACTAGAGCGCTGTTTCCAGGGGCTCGGACCACATCTCAGAGCACACAGCCTGCCTTTTCTGGGTGCCCATGCACTTTCGTCTGTCTGCCTTGCTGATTGGCCAGGTGACACCTCTAGGTGTGATGAAAGAGGCTGTAGTTCTTGGGCTGAAGGGAGGCGAGATGGGTGGCCCTGGGGTCCCTGCTGGGCATGGGGAGGACCCAGGAGATGAATGTATAGAGCAGCACTAAGGGGAGCTTGCTTCAGAGTGGGAGTGAACCCCTTGCCAGGGCAGGGAGGCTCCCGATACTCTCACTGCATCAGAGACAAGTGTGTAACAGTCCTGGCCTGTCAGGAGGCCCACACACCCTGTTCTTCAGCCTGCAGGCTCTATGGCGTCACCTCCCATCTTGGACAGGGGTCCTCCCTTCACAGGTCTCTTAGATCTGCCAGGCACCAGTGTCCCCCATTCACTTTGGGCCAACACTGCTGCCTTCTTATCTGTTGCTGCAAGGAGAGAGCCATCGGCACCCTCCCCCTCCACTGCCAGGCGCCACCAGGGCGTCTGTGGCCCTGTGCCCAGCCAAAGGCCGGAGGCAGAGGCCTGAGGCCTGGCTCCTGGCTCCTGGCCCCAGCTCCACTCCCAACCCTGTACGTGCATTGGCCAAGAAGGTTCATCTCTTCGGACTTCTGTTTCTCACCTGCAGAATGAAGCCGGGCTGCTTTAGGGCGGTGCTTCTCAAGCCTTCCACCGATCTCCTGGGGGTCTTGCTAAAATGCAGATTCTGGTTCAGTAGGTCTGGGGTGAAGCCCAAGATTCTGCATTTCTGAGAAGCTCCCAGGTGATGCTTCTGTTGCTGCTCTGCAGTGGCAAGGATTCAGGGCTGTTCTATAGAACTTTCTGTGGAGAGCCAAGCTCTCCAATGTGGGAAGCACTAACCACTGTGGCTATTGAGCACTTGAAATGTGGCTCATGTCTCTGAGGAACCGACGTTTGCCTTTTATTTAACTTTAATGAATTTAATTTTCAACGGGTGGCAAATGGCTACCATGTTAGACAGCATGCATAGATAATCTCTACGATCTGCCACTGATCAGGTGTGTGAATTTGGACAGGTCAGTTAATCTCTCAGAACCTGAGTCTCCCCATCAGTTGAAAAACAAGGAGAATTTTCCTGTGTAATAGGGTTATTAGTGTGGGAGAGGTGTTAAGTTATAGAATAATTTGTAGACTCTATGGATGGGGTTATATAGTAATGATATTATTATTATTATTATTATTATTACTATTATTACATAGAGAGGTCGGAAGATAAAGGGCATTGAAGTCAGACAAACCTGAGTTCAAATGCCATGTCCAGCTCTTTCTAGTTCTGTCGTGGGTCCTGTCTGAGCCTCTGTTTTCTCATCTCTAAATTGCAAATAACAGTAACTCTTTCTTGAGAGAATTATTGAGAGACTCTAAATGGGTTAAAGGTTAAGAAGTGACCTGAACATAGTCGGGTGTTCAGTTCATGTTAAAATGTCACAGTGGAGCCACCCCAGGCCAGTGGATGTGGGGTTCAAATCCTAGACCTAGCACTTCCTAGCTATATAAACTTGAGCGAGTTATTTAATCTCTCTTTGCTTCAGTTGTATCATCTTTCAAATGAAGGTGATAATACTTGGCACAAAAGGTTCGAGTCTTCATTAATTTTTGCCGTTCAACACACATTAATTGTGTTCTCTCTTTACATGTCAGGTTTTGCGCTAGTGCTTGAGATATAATGACAAGTAAAAAACAAAAACTGTCCTTATGAGCCACTATGTGCTAAATCAACATTCCCCCCCAAAATATAGAATACTGGGAAGAGATGCTGCAAGTGTCTGTAATTGGGTGGCCATGGAAGGCCACCTTGGGGCAGAGACATTGCATGGGCATGCCCATACATTTGCCAGCTGGACTTTGGAGAGGCTGGACTGGGGGTATGAATCCATGAGTTGTGTACTCATAGAGTTGTTGGAGAGCAAAGCAGACAACGTTTGTAAAGAGCCAAGCACAGTATCTGCCCGAACGGCTCCACATACGTGAGGGCTCAGCATATGGCTGTCTCCATCCCTTCCCCTCCATGTGTCGTTGTGTCTGTACTGGAACCTCCAGTCACCATTGCGGGTCAGGTCTTCCTGAATCTGGAACAATTCCCTTTCTTCGTTGAAATAATTCATCAACAAATCTGGATGCACCAAATAAAATACCATCAGGCATTCACCAGTTGGTGGACATTTTACTTAGTTCCCAGATAAACAAAATATCCATAAATTCAACCTAGAAGGGAAATGAGAATGGAACTGATTCTCTCCCCAGGAGATCTAATGGTCTAACCCTGTATTTACTGGTCTGTGTGCAGCTCCTCTGAGCTTTTGCTACATTTGTTGTCTGTGCTGACCATTTGCCACCCTGGATAAAAGGATAGCTTATGTTGATGAAGCTTAGTACTTTTGATCAATTAAAGGATTTGGTTTCCTTCACAAGGAAGAGGCTTGTTTTGAGAGACAGGAATATGGCTTGTCTCCTCTGTATCTCTACATGGATACCAGCATTGCAGTCCACTTGGGTTGCTGGTTATCTGGGTGACTCAGTTCCCTCGCCTCTGCTCCCAGGGCAGATTGAAGCCTCTAAGGGGATGCTACAAGAAAAGCAAGAGCTTGCCCTGCTCTTCTAAAGCCCTCACTCTGAAACTTATTTCCCCACTTTCAAATACTCTTGGAAGGGAGTCAGTTCCCTGAGAAGCAATTACTAGAAAGCCAATTTGCTAAATAATCAATCCATCTCTTGACTAATGTGCCAAATTTACCAAATTGGGTACTTTGTAATCTTTGACTACTTTGTAATTTGATTAGAGTGTTTAGCTGCTTTAACAGAAATGTTTTCAATTCAATATAATTGTCTCATTTTTGTTACTAATAATAAAAGAAACATGTTTTATCATTAGTAATGCTATTTCAGCATTTCACATGGGGAGTTTTCAGTTTATGCAAATATTTACGTAGAATGGCTTTAATTGATAGCTACTTTTGATTTTCTTTGTATGCTTTAGACTATAAATTTTAATTTAATCTAGTTTAAAACTGCTTCACTTTGTATCTTTTCAAATTCAAAAGTAAACTTTTGATTTTTTTACATTGAAGATTTAATTTAAATTTAATTTCAAATTCTGATATACTTCCAATGCTTTGAATATAAATATATTAAAGTTAAATGTTGAATTGCCAGGAATAGAAAATTAAGGCAGATATGCAGTTTGAGAAATTGGCAAACACTACTAAAAAGTGCTTGATGTTTAGAAAAATGGAAAACGATGTTGCAGCCCAATAGAAACCAGAAGTGGCAAAAAAAACAAACAAAAAACAAACAAACAAACAAACAAAAAAATCCCATTACCTACCCAATGTTAACAGGTAGTATACAATAAGGAGAAATTAAAATCTACTGATTTTGTAGTTATTATCAGAAAGAATCCATATCTTGTGACAAAGTGACATTGAACCTTTTTGGTAAATCTGCTAAGCAACTAGAAATATATTTTTAAACATCAATTTTGGTTTTTGCCAACATTCTTGAGTTTTCAGTATTTCTCAGGTAGTCAGTCAACCTTGGTTTCTTATTTCCGGTCACTAGTAGCCACATTTTAAAATGCAAAATGGTGGCTCCTGCTGCTTCCAAGTCGATTTTTCCTTGACTGCTTGCCTGGTCCTGAACACATGACTAGTTTGGGACATCTCTTCTGGCTGTCCTCAAATCCCTTCCACTGTTTTGGTTGTACCCTTTCCCCTTGAACCTTTCTGCAAACTGCTGTCAAGTCGATGTAACGTTTTAATTAACTTTAAATTGAACTGCAAATAAATTAACTTTAAACAGCACTCAAAATAAAGCAGAAGTTTAGAGGATATTAATTTATAATTTAAAATTTAATTCCAGATTCAAAACCATCCGAAAAAAATGAGAATGACTAGCTAGACGGAAATTCCCAGTTAACAATTAGAATATGCTGAAAAGATTTTCCTAACACATGTCAGAAATTTCAGTGGATAGATATTCTCATTAAACATTAAAACATGGGAATTTGGTAAATTTAGTGAAATTGTCATTTGGGAAATTGATCTTTCTAAGAACTGGCTTCCTGGAAATTAGTTTTCAGCCAACTGGCATTTCAGGGAATTCGATTTTACCGATTGGGCATTCATTGAAATATTTTCACTGAACGGGTAGGTTTCTATCCCTTCTGCCTTCTTCTCTTGCTGGATGGGGAATCTCCTCCTCATCCCCCAAGGCCCTGTGACTCTCTAATTAAAGGGTTTTCAGGGGTGCAGTTTCATCTTGAGAGCACTTAATGGTTAAGTCTTCAGGAGGTAGAAGCAATATTCATGTGAATTTCTTTGGGATCTTTGGCTAGAAACCCAGGGTTTTAAAAGGAGCTAATGATCTGGGTGTGGCGTCCTTGTCCCCTCTGTGACTCTGCCTTGAGAAACACTAGATTACAGAACTGAATCCCATCTATGCAGCTAGAGGGAAAAATTAAGGCTCTTAATTTAGTTCTGGAGCTTGAAGAGACCTTTAGATCATTTAGTCTAGAGTTTCTGAATGTCAGCACTACCGAAATTTTTGGCTGAATGGTTCTTTATTGTGGGGGCTTTCCTGGGCTCTGTAGGAGATTTAGCAGAATCTCTGACCTGTATCTACTAGCTGTCAGTAGCACCCCCCCAAGTTGTGGCAATTGAAGATGTCCCCAGACATTGCAAAATGTCCCCTGGTGGGGGGAATCAAATCATCCCTGGTTGAGAACCTCTGATCTACTCTCCCATTCAATCTAGAACTTCTCTTTACATTTTATACCATATACCCTCTGAATGCTCCAGGGACCCTGAGAACTCCCCTGCTCACTCTGATTTTCCTGACAGGCAGCTTCATTGCTGTCTTGAGAAGAGCATGGGCGTTAGGACGTACTGCTCTGGGGTCAGAGCCTGCCTCTGTTATTCATTAGGTGTGACCTTGGGCAAACCTCTTAACCCATTTCAGGTTGTTTCCTGATACGGCCTAATACCTGCTTCACAGATTTATTGCAAGGACTAAATAGCTATGTATCTAAAATATCTGGTCTTTTGGTGTGCTTGCTAACTGTATGTCCTAGAATAAGCCCCAATCCGCATCTTTCATTTCCCCCCTGCAATGGTGAATGTTTGTGTCTCCCCAATTTTCACATGTTGAAATCCTAATGCCTATGTGATGGTATTACCGTGTTTCCCTGAAAATAAGACCAGGTCTTATATTAATTCTTGCTCCAAAAGACGCATTAGGGCTTATGTTCAGGGGATGTCATCCTGAAAAATCATGCCAGGGCTTATTTTCCAATTAGGCCTTATTTTCAGGGACACATGGTAGGAGGTCTGACCTTTCAGAGGCGATTAGGTCATAAGGGTGGAGCCCTCATGAATGAGAGTATTGGTCTTAAACACAGCCCCCAGGGAGCTCCCTTGCCCCTTCTATCCTGGGAGGTTACAATGAGATGTGGGCAGTATGTAATTCGGAAAAGTACCTCCACCAAAACCTGACAATGCTGGCACCCTGAACTTGGACTTCCAGATTCCAGAGCTGTGAAACATAAATTCCTGTTGTGTGTAAGCCATCCGGCCTGCGGTGTTCTGTAGTAGCATCCAGACAGACGAAGTCACCCTCCTTGGCCATGCCCCCATCTACCAATGCGACGCAGACTGTCAGACCTTTGGACCTTGTGACAGCTCTGAATTCAGCCGTTGAAGGCTGCCATCCCATACTCATTCCGTCTTAGCAGATCAAGCTCCATAAACCTTATTCCTTCTCAGACAGTTCAGAGATGATAGCACATTTTATTTTAGGGAGATGTTCATCATTAAGTCAGTGTGAAGCTGAGCAGAAAGGAAGCTGAGGGCTGGCACCACAGTGGAGATGGGGGACTCCTAAATGGCCTTGCCCAGAAGGTCTGCTTCTCCAGAGGCTGCAACAGTCACTGCGGAAAGGCTGGATGCTCCCTCAGCCTCCAAATAGAAACCAAACTACACGAGCGAGAATGCTTTTCTGCAATGACACCTTCTTGCTGGGTGCCCCACGAGGACCCAGGCTGGGAGACTGAGGTCACACTGCTCTTGGCATCTCTTTTTCCCCACTACTCGCCCATTTGGAATTAGCTGCTGACACTTTCCAGGAAGTATAAATAAGACACTAGAACTCTCGCGCCTGGAGATCTGAGAAGCCACATGACTTCTTGAACAGCCAGCCAGCATTTGCTAAGCAGTTTTAAAAAGAGCATTCGTATCAGGGAGCTAACAGAAAGCCCTCGTAGGGGACCTCTAAACTCCTCCTTGGAGAGGCCAGGGGCCAGGCTCACTGTATAAGCCCCCAGAGGTAATCTGGACTTAAAACAGCTCAATTGGTCTTGTCAAATTTCATGCCTGGAAAATACAGGCCCCAGACTGCTGCCTGTGTAGGGGAGGGCTTCTGAGTCAAAAGTGCTGGTGATCCATCTAGCTTGCGCCAGAAAGATCCCCCAGTCAGGGATGACAGGCCCTGGAGTGGGGCAGGGGACCTAAGAAATTTTTTAAAGTTGATTTTTACAAGTATGTATTTGAGAACATTTTCTTACGTGCCAGAGCTGGATTTTGCTTCACCTTGGATGGGGGAAGAGAAATGGGTTTGAAATTACTCTATTTCTAAGAGAAATTGGTTTGAGAGGATGGTCTCCCAAAGCCCCACTAGAAACAGACTGAAATCATGGATAGTGTTGGGACTTGCACACGAGGCAGCCCTGCCTGCCATTCCCTGGAGCAGAGAGCCCGTTAGCCAAGGGGATTAGAGCAGATTGTTTAAACATGGGGCTGCTGCGTCTGGCCTAAGGCTCTGTGCAATTTACTCCTAGACAATCTCTTGATTTATGAGTCTAAATCACATTGAGCACTATTGTGAATCACCAGTTCCCCTCCCTTGCAACGTTTTGAAGATAAGAGCTGCAAATTGGGAGGCTTTCCTGGACCCAGGGAAGAGCATGGCTGTGTTTTCTAAGTCCATGTAAAAATATTAAACTGCTCTCTCGGCATCTCTAGAGACTTTGGAAATGCACGGAGGGAGAGAGAGCCATTTTTAAGGTCTTTTCTTGTCTGTGATCTGACTTGGGAGGTGGGTGAAGAGAGGGGAAGCGTGAAAAGTGGCCATGACTGTTGGAGGAACCCCATTAGAGGTAGTCTCTGTTCTGTGTGGAAGGTCTTTGCTGTACCGGAACCTCTTGAAACAATCGTGACCTCCATCCTCCCAGAAGCGTTCGGCTAGAAAGGAAGTCCATCTGGATTCTCTAGTTCAGTCTCCTTCCTCACTGTAGAACTGTAACCAGACTTCTTCTCAAGAGACACTTACATTGGCTGTCCAGGGTCTTTTGAGCAGTCATCTTCCATCTCATAACCCTAGGGAAAGTCCGAGAGCTGAAGGAACTCAGAGGCCAGTTAGTTCAAGGTAACAGTTTTAAAGTTAAAAAATCTGAGGATTGGAAAAATGATGTGACTTGCCTAAAACTGTACATCAATTAGTGTCAGAGTCTGGATCATGATACAGAAGTCTTTCCTCCTAGTCCCAAGCTACTTTAGCGGAATTTCGCCATGCTCTCCAGTTCCACCAAACCTGTGTTTGCTGAGGGATGTTCAATTGCTTTTGTTTCACTTTTTTTCTGTTCTAAACAACCCTCCTTACCCCTGACAGGGATAATGAGCCATGCAGAATAATATCATCTATATGTTTTCGTCCTTCCTTCCTTCCTTCCGTCCTAGCATTTTTTTTTTTAATTAAGACAATTTTTTTTTAGAGCAGTTTTAGGTGTACAACAAAATTGAGAGGTAGGTGTAGAGATTTCCCCTATACTCCCTGTCCCCACACAAGCATAGCATCCCTCATTATCAACGTCACTCATGTGGGTGGCGCATTTCTTACTGAGAATGAACCTGCAATAATCACCAAAAATCCACAGTTTACCTTAGGGTTCACTCTAAGGTTGTTGTACGTTCTGTGGGTTTGGAAAAAGTATAATGGCACATGTTCGTCATTATAATATCATACAGAGTATTTTCACTCCCTTAAAAAATCTTCTGTGTTCTGTCTATTCACCTCCCTCCCACCCCAGCAACCATTGATCTTTTCATTGTTTCCATTGTTTTGTCTTTTCTAGAATGTTTTATATATTGGACATATATACATACAGTATGTGGTCTTTTCAGATTGGCTTCTTTCATGTAGTAATATGTTTTTAATTTTCCTCCACATCCTTTCATGGCTCGATAGCTTGTTTCTTTTTAGTGCTGAATAACATTCCGTTGTTTGGATGTACCAGAGTTTATTTATCCATTCACCTAATGAAGGACATTTTGGTTACTTACAAAGTTTTGGCAATTATGAATAAAACTGCTATAAACATCTGTTTGTAGCAAACTATAACATACTGCAGGTTTTTGTGTAGATGTGTTTTCCACTTGAGGACCAAGGAGCATAATTACTGAAACATATGGTAAGAGTATGTTTAGTTTTGTAAACATCGCTAAACTGCCTTCCAACGTGGCTGTACCATTTTGCATTCCCACCGACAATGTGTGAGAGTTCTTGTTGCCCCCTATCCTCACCAGCATTTGGTGACCCGGATTTTGACCATTCTAATAGGTGTAGAGTAGTGTCTCACTGTTATTTTAATTTTCGTTTCTTTAATGACATGTGATGTGGACCATCTTTTCTGATCCTTACTTGCAATCTGGATATCTTCTTTGATGAGGTACCGGCTAAAGTTTTTGGCCCATTTTAAAAATCAGATTGTTTCTTTCTTATTGTTGAGCTTTATGAGTTCATTGTACATTTTGGATAATAATCCTTTATCAGATATGTCTTTTGCAAATATTTTCTCCAATTCCGTGGCTTGTCTTCTAGTTCTCTTGATATTGTGTTTTGCAGAGCAGAAGTTTTTAATTTTAATGAAGTCCATCCACCTTGTCAATTATTTCTTTGATGGATCATGTCTTTGGTGTTGTGTCTAAAAAGGCATCATCATACCCCAGATTATCTAGGCTCTCTCCTATGTTATGTCCTAGGAGTTCTATAGTTTTGCACTAAACATTTAGGTCTATGATTCATTGTAAGTTATTTTTTTGCAAAGCGTATAAGCTCTGTGTTTAGAATCATTTTTTGGCATGCGCATTTGTTCCAGCACCATTTCTTGAAGACCTGTCTTTGCTCCATTGCACTGCCTTTGCTCCAGTGTCAAAGACCAGTTGACTATGTTTATGCAGGTTCCTTTTCCTTTACTG
This sequence comes from Rhinolophus sinicus, assembly GCF_057876585.1. NCBI lineage: Eukaryota > Metazoa > Chordata > Mammalia > Chiroptera > Rhinolophidae > Rhinolophus > Rhinolophus sinicus. The sequence continues at coordinate 196,092,577 of NC_142517.1, read as the reverse complement.
ACATTTATTGAATAGCTGTTTGCTCAACAACAGTTACTGAATATTTATTGAGTTCCATCTGTGTGCCAAGGATGACACTAAGAGCTCTGTGTATAATACCACATTTAATCCTCAAAGTAACTCTGAAGAGCAGTTACTTTTTCTATCTTCAGTTTATAGACAAGAACACAGAGACTTGGAGAAGTGACTTAAGTGCCCAAGTTTACACAGTGAGACATGGAGTTGAGTCTTAATTCTGCCATTTCCTCCCCCCTAGTACTTGATGATATTGACCATTATATTAGATCTCCCACTCAAATTAGTCAGCTCTTTTTCAAACTAGCACCCAGGTCATGAATGGACTTCAGTGCTTCATGCAGGCAGCCATTGCACGCTGGCTTACAACATTTAACTCTGCCTGTATTCGTGCTCTTTTCAGAGGGTTCTTCCTGCTGTTCTCATACCATATTCTAAAATCTTTGAATCTCGATGCATCAAGCATTACCAGGCTTGTGGTATTTGATGACTACTCTGGATACCACTCCTGGAGACATTAGAGAAGAACTGAGGCCAAAAAGGTGGTTTATGGTCATAAGAAGTTTGACATGCCGGATGCTCCCTGACACGGCCCCAACCCATCTCTCCAATGACAAATATCTCCTGCTGATTCCCTGGATGCACGTTTTGTTGCAGACCATTTTAATCACTCACTGTTTTCTGGATATGTTTCCTAGAATATTTTCCCCAAAGGTCTTTATATCACTATGTCTCCTTCAAGGCTTAGTAAAATATCACCTTCTCCGTGGAACTTTCTCTGGATCTCTAGCTGGAAGAAATTTCCCCTTTCACTGAGTTCCTTCTCTAACTTCTCATCACACTTAGCACATTCCATTTGGTAAAGTTGCTATTTACCAACATAACTTAGCCAAGCTTAGAAATGAGAAATCAATGAAAGATTCTAAGCGGGACAATAAGGGTCAGATTTGTGTTTGAATGTTCTGTTTTCCTATGCAAAGAGGCTGGCCAGAGAGAGTAGCACACAATGAGATCCGAAAGAGCCTTCTTGACCTTTGGAGTAAAACTATATTAGTAGAGACAATAAAAGTAGACAAGGAAGCTCTGCAATTTTTGGGGGTGCTTAGAGGGCTATGTGAGTTTGTTCTTTCTGGCCTCTGGTTTCCCAATCCCTTCTCCAAGGATATGTTCCAGTTCAACATATTGTCCTTTTATTTTCTCTGACATTCTACCAAACTATATGGGCACACATGGACGTACGTGTGTCTTTGTGTGTGTGTGTATATCTGTGTTTACACACGTGTGTGTGTAGCAGTGTGTGCATGTGTGTGTCTGTGTTGACCTGCTATTGTTACCATTGCAGCCAGTTTTCTGGATGCAGATGCAGAGAGACAGAAAGTCGATGAGTGACAGTTGGATATAGTTTTGGAATGAACAGGGCTGGAGATGGGATGCTGATAAAGGAAGTCTATCTCTGCTTAGCTTCCTGAATGTCAAAGTGGTAGGAACCTGTGAGCAGGTGACTCAGGGGGCAGACTCACCTCCTGACCTTGACAGCTTGAAGACTAGGAGGTTCTCTGTACCCGCTCAATACTGCATCTGTTTGTGATGGGTGAGGGCCATGTTGATGCAAGGTTAAGGTATAGCTAAGACGGCCTCTGGAGGGACCCTCTGGGATAAATCACCTGTGATACTGTCTCTTCAGGCACTATGAGTGAGGAGTATGTATCATTATTTTGGCCACATGAAAACTGAGAACACTACCTAAATTCACATGATTGAGCAAGAATGATTATAGTGACCTTGTATGTTTTCACATGTACCTTGCTGTTCCCCTGCTCCTTCCCTACTTTGGTTTATTTAAAATTATGGTCTCCTTTAGGAGTGGAGCTATTTCATAGAGTGGGAGTTGGGTTCAAGACAGGGCCCTGAGCCTAGAGGAGAATGGAGAAGATGAGAGGAGGCCATTGCGGTGGCTTCTCCCTGGACTTGGTGAGGACTGTGTGTGTTTGAGAAGGAACATCCTGACCTTATAAAAGGAACCCAACACAGACACACGGCACCTCCCAACTGAGTGCTCATCCCGGAGAGGGCGGCAAATTAAATTAACCGTGACCTCAATTCTCTATAAACCAGTCAGGGAAACAAGTTTATATTTTCCCAAAACTCAATTAACACAGGACTAGTTTTGTTTGTGATGCTGAGGCCTGAGTTGTAAGATGCAAATTAATTTCATTTGTGTGCATGTTATGAGGAGGGGATCCAAAGATGGAAAGAAGAATGGAGGAGTCTAAAGCTTATTGAATATCAATGGAAAGACACTTACAAATATTCTTCCACTAAGAGAAAACTGGCATCCAGACAAGTTAAATGACTTCTCTAAAGCCACATAGCGTGTTAGTGGTAAAACTGGCCTAGAAGCCAAGGAACCTGACTCTAATAAGGCTGTATTAGTAATCCTAAAAGTTAGCTTTCTTACAGTCAAAACAGTTTTAAGAATTCCTTGAGTCAATAAAGACTTCCAGTTTCTTCCCCTCTTTGTTTGTCTGTAGACCTCTCTTTCTCATATATGTAGACCTCTCTCTCTCATATATGCACATACACATATACACACACATACGTATAACATAACAAGTTGAGAGAGACAGAATACTCCAAGCTTCAAATTATATTACAGTAGGAGAGTAAACTGCCAGGTCCAAGAGAGTCAACCCCAGACCACTTCATGCTGGAACAAAGAATCAGGTAGAAGACATGGAAAAGGGCAGAGGGAGGTCTGGGAAACTTGGTGTGGCAGAACCACATAGAAAATAATCCTCCAGAGAGAAGTGCACCTTTAAGTGAAAAATACTGAGAACAGCTCTGAGACGAGGTAGTTGAAAACATTGGTTTCTGGGGAATTGAATGGAAGGACTTAACAGTGCATGGGACTGGGTTGGCCATGTGGAAAAGGCATCACTTCCGGAGGCGAGGAGGCCACGTGGCAGGGGTGATTTTGAAAGCTTGTTAGTGATGGGAAATAAGGAAGTGAGAGTGTTCCACCCAACAAAAGTGAATCTCAAAAATCAGCAGATATACCAATCCCTCCTTGCTAAAAGTGCCATCAATTGAAGAACCTACACTTTTCTATACCAACAGAAGAGGGTGCTCTTGAACTAAGAAACATTGTCAGTCACCCAAAGGCCATAACTGTGCCTACATACAACTGTAGATATAAACACTTAAAAATGAACAAAAAATGGCAGACAAGGCCACTAAGAAAACAAAATATGAGAATGCAAACCTTTCAGCCAATGCAAATGCTCCTATCAACATCCGAGACGAAGCAGAAGCAAACTTTAACACCCAAACTGAATCAAGTAGCCCAGAGCAAGCATCTGAAAATAAGAAACAAAAACTTAAATCAGGAGTTCCAAAGTTTAGCACAGAAATAGACAAAAAGCCAGGGAAAATGTAAAATAAGAGTTGAATTAACTCACGAAAGAAATGGAAGAAAAAGACAAAATCATCTTAAAAACAAGCGTTAAATTACAAGGTACTCATAGGACAATAGATTTAACTGAAAATATAAGAGTAATTGAGAACAGTCATGAAACGAGTCAACAGGATGAAAATTAAATGAGGAATGAAACCAAAAAGGATCAGGGAGCAAATAATTGATACAAGATAAGCTCAGAAGAGTCTGAAAAAGACTAGTATTAAAATAGGAAATAACTAGTATTTCAAGCTATAAGTTAAGACAAATTCCTAAAATTAAAAGAAAACTTGCATCTGCATCTTTAAAGGGCCCACAGGTTCCTAGAAAAATAAACCTGGAATTGTGAAGTACACTAGGAAAATATTAGACTTCAAAGAAAGAAAACCGTTCTGTAAGTCTCCAGGAAAAAAGACCAAATCACTTACATAGGAACGAAAATCAAGTAAGCATCAGACTTCTCAAGTAAAATAAGAGAACAATGGAGTTGCATTTTCAAGAAACTAGAGGAAGTGTGATTTGAAATTTTTTTTTTAATGTAGATGAACTCATCTCAATGGATCAAGACTGTGAGAAACAGTTTTCTGTGTGCAAAAATTCAGAACACTTTCTATTCCTCTGTGAAGGATCTACTAGTGGGCTAACATTATTCAACCAAGATGGTACCAGGACAGGGAAACTTTGGCAAGCGGACTGAGAGTGAGCTTTGAATATATTTCAGTGTAAATCTGTACCTAAAACAAGGATGGAAACAAGAGTGGAAGAACAGTATATTTGTGATATGCCATGACAATACTTAAAGCATACATTGAGTGGCAGAGATGATAGGTGGGAGTGAATGATATAATTTAAAGCAGAAAAACCGGTAAGTAGATGGTAAATTAGAAAAAAGAAGAAACAAAAGGGACTCAGGGTATTATCATAGGTATTAGAAAAAGATAATCATGCAGTGAAAATACCAACCTTCCTAAATACTGAAGGAAATATAAAATGGGGCACAGAAAATAATACAGGGAAAGAAACGTAATATACACAACCAATTTTACACAAAATATAAGTGTTGAGACCAAGCACATTAGTAATGTGAATAAATTAGTTTTGTTATATTATTATAATTTATTAAGTTTATTAATACATTGCATAATTCTCTTTAAAAATATGTTCAAATTGAATCACAGCAAAAATAAATTCTATGAGATATATAAGAGACACACCTATAACAAAATAGCTTAGAAAGGCTAAGAATAAAGGGATTAACAAAGATATTTCAGAAAAATGGAAACAATAAAATAAATAAGGATATAAAGAGCTAATCAACATAATCAATAAAATAGGTATTATGGATATATATTGAATCTCAATTTTGATAATATAGAGAATATAACCTCTTCTTAAGGCACAAACAGAATGTTTTCAAAAATTGACCACATATTGTTCATAAAGAAAATCTTAGTAAGTGTCATACAGTAGAAATTAATAACAAAACTTTAAAAGTCCTTCCATCTGGAAATTAAATGACAACAACAAGAATTCTCTATTAAACTACTATTGAGTGAGAGGAGATATATAAATTGAAATTGCACAATTGGAAAAACAATAATTAGAATAAAAAATATGCACATCAGAATTTATGAGATACAATTAAAGTAATGATCTGAGGAGAATTCATGGTTTTAATACTTAACTTAATAAAAAATAATTGAAATACACACGTTTAATTCCCAACTCAAAAATATAGGAAAGTCGTAAAGTAAACCAAAAGAAAGCATAAGGAAGGAAATAATAAAGATAATAGAAGAAATTAACATGGTAGGAAACAGTAAAAAGGGTAGAACCAATAAATGAATTAAAATGTTGCTTATTTTTGGGAAAAAAAATAAAATAGACATATCAACAGTTAACCTAAGTCAAGAAAAAATGCAAAACACAACATATAAAGTAAGGAAAGACTGGAAAGAAATAACCATTGTAAAGATGAAAATAAATCATAAGTGGACTACTTTGCAAAATTCTATGCAAATAAATTTGAAAACTGAAATATTTTATTCTCTATGAAAATGTAAATTATCAAAATAGAGCCCATTTAATATAGAAAGCTTAAACAGATTACTCTACAGAGTGGAAAAAAGATGGAGAAATTAGCAACAACTTATTCTATATAGAAACACCAGCCACAGATGGTTGCACAGGAAAATTCTGCAAACCTATGAAGATCAGATAATCTTAGTATTCCAGAAATTGTTCCAGAGTATAGAAAATGAAGGCAAACTTTCAATTCTTTTAAAGAAGTAAGTATAATATTGATATCCAAAATTAATAAATTAATAATAATGCAGTTTATAGAAAACTGTAGACCAGTCTCTCATAAATATATTATTGATGCAAAAATTAAATAAAACTCTAGTGAAAAGAATCCAAACCACCTTAATGAATTAAAACTTAGATACTAAATTTCAGGAATGCAAGAAGTTTCAATATGGAGGAAGGCATTTTTATAATTCACCTTATTAATGGATTTAAGGAGAAAAATCCTGTTAGCTTCATATGATAGACCTTCAACAATATTTAACAACCATTCCTGAAAAATGCACTCAATAAAATGGGAACTGCTGGATATTCCTTTACATCAATTACATATACGTATGTATACATAGTGTATGTATAATTTCTGTATATGTATGTATATCTATGTATGTATATATGTGTGTGTATATATACAGAGGGTGCCAAAAAAATGTATACACATTTTAAGAAAGGAAAACTGTATTAAAATTGTAATACTCAACATATACCGATAATAAAAGATGGATACATTTGATTTCTGCAATTAAAAGAGGTTCTCAAAGTTGTTACCATCAGCATCCAAACACTTCTGATTATGGAGAACTACCACTTGAGCCATGTTGACCAAAGTGTCCACTTATATACATTTTTTTAGCACCCCCGGTGTGTGTGTGTGTGTTGTGTGTATTCTAAACTTAGTATCTTATTTAATTGGGAAGCATTCTTGTTAAGACTACAGATAAGGTAAAGATGTCCTCTATCTTCGTTACTGTTGAACATTGTATTGGAGTTGTTAATACCATTAGATAAAGGCAGAAGAATTTGAAAAGAAAAACTATCTGCATATGAAAGTGAAAAGATAGTAAAGCTTGAAAGCCCAAGAAACTGTGATTAAACCAACAGAAATTAGAAAAGAAATTCAGTAAGAGAGTAGGATATAAAATTAACTCATAAAAATCAGTAGCCTGCATATCTACAAAAAATAGGCAAACACAAGATATGACATAAGAGGATAAACTCAGTTATAGTTGCAACTAAAAGGTGGAACTTAAAAAGAAATATGTAAAATCTAAATGAGTAAAATTCTAAAATGCTCTCAAAAGACTCAAAAGTAGATTTGAGCAAGTAGAAAGGAATCTGTCAATCTTGGAGAGAACTATTCAACATCTTTCAGATGTCAGTTCTTCTCAAGTTAATATATAAGTTTAACCCAATTGCAGGAAAAATGCAAATAAGCTTGTTTTTCTTTTATTTCTGGGGATAAACAAGTTGATTCTAAAGTCATGTCAAAAAATAAACATACAAGAATAGCTAGGAAACCTTGGGCAAGGGGGATGGGGAAGCAACGAGGGAGAATGATCTTACATGATTTTGAAACACACCATAAAAACTGGATGGTTAATACAGTGTGGTATTGGCACAGAATAGAGAGACCAGAGGAACCCAACAGAAAGTCCAGAAATAAATTCAAGTATGAACAAAAATGTATTACCTGATAAATTTGGCATTTCAAATCACTGGAGATTAGGTGGACTATGAATTGTGTTGGAACAGCTGATAGCCATTTGGAAAAAGATAAAACTGGATTCATACCTTACACCATATATCATAAACTCTAAAAGATTGAGAGATCTAAATGTAAAACCACAAAATTAACAAATCTTACAAGTACTAGAAGAAAACATGGATGAATGTTTTTGTAACTGAGTATGGGAAAATGTTTTCTAAGTGTGACTCAAAATCCATACGCAAAATAAAAAATTGATAAATTCTACTGCACAAAATTAAGGAAGAATTACATGACAAAAAATAAGCAAAATGAAAAGTGTCTCACTGGGAGAAAATATTTGCAACATGATGTATCAGAGGTAAATGGCTATCTCCCTATTATATAAAGTATTTTTAAAAATTGAGATGTAAACCAAAAATCACCAATTTCCACAAACATACAGGAAAATGATCCTTAAACACATGCTCAACTGCACTCATAATAAACGTAACGCTGACTAGAACTCTACATTTTTTCACAGATCAAAGTGGAAAAAATTCACAAGTTTAACAACACAATATTGGCGAGTCTGTGGAGAAACAGACCATATTAGCTTACTAGGGCTACCATAATGAAACACCACACATTGGGCAGCTTAAATAACAGAAATTTATTTTCTCACAGTTCTGGAGGCTGGAAGTCCAAGATCAAGTTGTTGGCAGGTTTGATTTCTTCTGAGGTCTCTCTCCTTGGCTGGTAGGTGGCCGCCTTCTCACTGTTTCCTCACCTGGTCTTTCCTCTGTGCACACACATCCCTGGTATTTCTTTCCAAATTTCCTCTTGTGACACCAGATTGGACTTGGGTTTATCTTAACAGACTCATTTTAATTTAATCACCATTTTAAAGACTTTATCTCCAAATATGGTCACATTCTAAGGTACCAGGGTTAGGATTTCAACACATGAATTGTTGGGGGGATAAAAGTCAGCTTGTGACATAGGCACATATATTGCTGGTAGAACTTAAATGGTCTAAACCAGTTGGAGAGAAATATGGCAATATCTGAAAAATCAGCTGTGCCACATTTACCCTTTGATCCAGCCATCTGACCCCCATAACTTTACCCTGGAGCTAGTCCTCAAAAACAAAAACAAAAAAATATGCAGAAGTTTATTCATCAAACTATGATTTGCAGAAGTAAAATAACAGAAATAATCTGAATACCAATACATAAAATATTGATTGTATAAACTATGGTACATCTACACTTTGGAGTAAGGATTCACTATAAAAGACTAGAGGAGCTCTTTATTAATTGTTCAGAGTTATTTCCAGGGTATGTTTCAAGTAAAAAATGCAATTATTTTCAAATTTTGAGAACGTATTGTATGCCACTTTATGTAAGAAAGGAGGGGAAACGAGAAAGAAGAATACACACACACACACACTCACAAAGACACTTATTTTTGAAAAAAAGAAACACAGGAAGAATACACCAAAAGTTAATGAAAAGGCTGCCTGCATAACAGGTGTAAGATAGAAGTGAGAACAGGGTAGAGGGCCTAAGGAAGCAGTGACACTATCCTAAGTATACCTTTTCAAATAGTTTTGACTTTTAACTTATGATAAAGTTATGAATATTTAAAAATAAGACTTAATAAATGAGGGCAAAAAACCCTAATTTGAACAAAAAGAGAAACAAATGAACCCTGTACAAGCAATTGATATAATAGCCCCGAAGAAAGAAAGAATTAACCCAACAAACTGAACACAGAATTCTGGCTGCACACGCTTAGTGGGATACAGTCTTAGGGCAAAAAAGAATTAAGAAAACATTTAGACTTTGCTTGGTAGGTTTGTTGTTGGTTGTAGTATGGGGGTAGCGATTCCCACACTACTTTATGCAAATTGTAGGATAGAGCAAGTAAGTCAACAATGGATGTTGTTAGGAACCAGGGTTTTTATCACGAGAAAAGGAAGCTACAGATATGAAATAGGAGAAGATGAAGAGATCTCTGCATTGGATTTGAAGGTGTAAGAATGAACTCATGATTTAAACACTTATATTTGTTAGCTCTGTTCAATGAGGTCTGAGGAAAGAAAAGTACAAGTTGAATATGGAATATATTATTGTCCCAGAAAGCAAAAAAGTGTTCAAAAACACTAATGGTACATACGAAATGAATACAGGAGCCGGCTTGAAGAAGTTACCAGTGGCCAAATTAGGAAAAGATTGATGATCAAAGGAACAATTATAATAATGTCTTTTATTATGTTGAATTTAAAAATAATGTTTAAAAACAAACAAGGAAATAAAACAAAGTGAGGTGGGAGGGTGAAGAAGAAGAGTTCTTTACAGAAAAATGCTAGTGGAACATAGAAGGGATGATAGAATTAGAAAATAACCATTTTGTCACCATTGATGTAATGATTAATTCAGGCAAGTATCAAAAATGGATACTAAAATCACTTGGTGAAAGGTTCTTCAGTAACGAGGTATTAATACAGTCTTAAAATTTAACCTTACAAGTTACTTATGAATTGCAAAGAAAAATGTATTTCTACTTTGGAAAAAAACCTGTTGGATTCACCTTAATCAGTAACTGAACAGCATTACCCATAATGGAATAATCCAACATTATACGCTTCCTGATGTAATGCACCATTTATTATATGTCTAATTAGAATTTAAACAAGAAAAAAGAATCAGAAAGATCTAAATTTATGGAACTGACTACAAAAGAACTTGCCAGGGTATTGCACAAATCTTACTCTATTGAAAGAAAAAAACGTGAGGGAATTAATGAAGAATAAAGGTACACAACGAATAATTGTAACCTATGATACTAGATACTAGACTTGAAAAAATAACCATTAAAGATATTATTAGGGAACTATTTTATTAGCTAGGGAAAATTTGATTATTTATTTAATACTAGATAATATAAGGTATGATCAAACAATATGGTGAATGTTTAAAAAATTATTACAATAAAAGACACATTGCCATTAATCCTCCTCAAAATACTCCCCCTCGCTTTGAACACACTTATGCCACCATTCTTGTCACTTTCAGAAGCAGTTCTGGAAGTCCTCTCTCATGAGCATCTTTAGTTGCGCTGTCGTGGCTGCCTCTGTCCTGAATCATTTTGACTTTGTGGAAGAGCCGGAGCCGGAAGTCGAATGGTGCCAGATTCGGTGAGTAAGGTGGATGATGACACACTATAATGTTTTTATTTGACATAAATTACTGTATACCAGAAGTGATATGTGACACAGAGCGTAGTCATGATAGAGGATCATTTACGGCACACTTTAAAACACACCTCCTCTCAACCGTAGCTCACACTCGACTGACTGCACCGAACAAGTTGAAACTTGTCACACACGGTTACTAAGGTTCGATGTGCTGCTTCCCATATTGAAGATCCCTGTCTTTCCATTGGCTGGCACTCAGCAGCAGCATTCGCTGTATATTTTTTTATCACAACGGAAAGCCTCTGTGTCACACATCCCTACTGGTAGCCATAACAGCGCAACTAAAGACATTCACGAAAGAGAACTTCCAGAACTGCCTCTGAAAGTGGCAAGAACGATGGGATAAGTGTGTTCGAAGAGAGAGGGAGTATTTTGAGGGGGATTAATGGCAATGTGTCTTTTACTGTTATATATATTTAATTTAAACCTTCACCATAGTTTTTGATCACACTTCACATTATGGTATCAATGTTAAATTTCTTGAGAGTGATCATGGTATTGTGGATATGTAGGAAAACATCCTACCAAGAAGAAACAGGTTGTAGAGAGGATATTTAGAAGTAGGAATATAAGATGATGAAAAAGAGCATTGAAGACCTACTCCTCCTAAATATCTCTAAAGTGTAAGCAGGATTTGAAGTTCATTTGGACAATGAGAAAGAGAGTGGAATAGAAGATGATGTTAAAGTATCTAATTTTAATGGCTGGTTGGTGTTGCCATTCACTGAAATTGCCAAATGTGCATAGTGAGTTGAGATATCTATAAGACATTGATGGGGAAACCTTAATCATAGCATTAGAAAGGTTTGTCTAAAAGTCAGGTATCTAATTAGAGAAAAAATCCCAAGCTGAGCAGTTATTGGTACAGAGGTGACAGCTGAAGCCATAGTGGGAGGTGAAATATCCCAAGAGAATAGAGAATGGGACGACAATGGGGCTGAGAACAGGATACTGGAAAAAAAAATCAATACTTCTTGAGAATTCTATTGCCCTATCCATCCTCCATAGGATGTCATTCCAGAATATCGGAGCTTCAAAGAACATGGCTACCCTATCAGTTGGGGACACATGTGTATCAGTCATACCCTACCAGGAATCAGGAGTCATTGAGATGGTCTGTGACTAATGAACAGACTATGTCCAGTAGTGTCAGAGGGTTAAGGAAACAAAGAAGTTGAGGAACCCAGACAACAGCAAGAGTAGCAAACCATGATCATTTCTAGACCAAAGGGCAAGAAGAAGAAATAATGTCCCTGGAGCCTAGTGTGAGCTGAAGCTATGGAGGAGGGACTGGCTACTGGGAAATTTAGACAAAGAAGAGCATGGCTGCTGGCAGAGAGACCTAACTGAAAAGTAAGAGAGAGGAGAAGAAATACCCCAACTTCCCTCAGCCCCATGTTTTAAAAATAGTTCAGACATAATTCACATAAAATTTCACATAACATAAAGTTCACTTCTTTAAATTACACAGCTCAGTAGTTTTAGTATATTCACAAGGTTGTGCCACCAGCATGATTATCCAGAACATTTCCATCATCCTCCCCTCCCACCCAAATCCCACCCGTTAGAAGTCACTACACAATGTCCCTGACCCCAGACCCTGGAAATTAATAATCTATTTTCTGTCTCTATGGATTTGTGTATTCTGGACATTTCTCTGTATGAATGGAATCATACAACATGTGGCCTTTTCTGTCTTTCTTCTTTTACTTAGCATAATGTTTACAAGTTCATGTTGTAGTATATATAGCACGATTTCATTTCTTTTTATAGATGAATACTATTCCATTGTATGAACCACATTTGTTTATCCATTCTTCAATTGATGGATATTTGGGTTGTTTTCACCAGTTTTCTGATTGTACAGAACCTCAAGGTCAGCCTGGGTCTTCTCAAGACTTTTGTGAACATGGGCATAGCCCTATGGATAGGGCTTCTAGATTTCCAGGAGTATGTTGGAGCTTTTTCAAGCCCCTGTAGACAACTCATTGTCTAGCTTTTCCTTTTAAGCTTTTTGGTTGGCCTATTGTTTTCTCTATGTCAGCTCAGGCAGCATCCATCGTGTTTCCCTGAAAATAAGACCTAGCTGGACCATCAGCTCTAATGCATCTTTTGGAGCAAAATTTAATATAAGACCCAGTCTTATTTTACTATAATATAAGACCCGGTCTTATGTTATATATTATATTATATTACATTAATTTTCACTCCAAAAGATGCATTAGAGCTGATGGTCCAGCTAGGTCTTATTTCTGGGGAAACATGGTATATTAAAAAACTAAAAGGTAAATAAATGATTTCGCAAATGCCCTACCTTTAGAGGCTTTCACCACTAAGTTCTGAGGCAGGTGAAATAAAGACTTTTGAGTGAAATGAAGCTTTTTGAGTGAGACAGGTCAAATAATTATTGTTCTTTGGGAATGAGTCTTTGAAAGAGCTCTAGCTTTATTCACCTCTGTCAGGTTCCAGAACACAGGATGTTATTTTTCAAGGATACAACTAAGCTGAGGGAGTGGGGATGAGACTAGGGTAAGAGTTGCTTCTCTTATTGAGAGGTTCAGTCATTTTTCTTGAATAAAAGCTATTAGGTTACTACAAGCCTTTGATTCATTTACAGCATTCTGAAAAGCAGATTATGAGTTTTTGCAACTTTTTTGTTGCTTTTCTGGAAAGGAAATTGTTTGGAAGTCCTTACTCTACCATTGTGCTGACATCACCTCTCTGCCTTTTAATATTCTGTCGATGTCTTCCATTGGCCAAACCCAAAACATCTAAAGCCAGCTTCCAAAGGAATCTGGATAAAGCAATCTATGGGCATCAGATGGCCAGAGAGCAGAACAGGGCCCAGATGGTAGAAAATGGAATGGAGTAGGGGTGAATGGTAAACAATTAACCCATCCTAGCATAGTAATTGGACTTAACACAATACAAGATCAGTGGTCAGTGGGAACCTGTCTAGGCCTCGGTATAAGAAATCAGAGTTTCTCCTTTGATACTTCTCAGTCAAAAGGAAATACAGAAATAATTTGGCCAAGAAAAGTTTTGAGTCTTTGGGGAGACCAACATGGTCCCAGTTTTAGCATCTTCTTATAGCATTTTTATCCACTGTTTAACCCCATCTCCTTACTATACCCCAAGGAAAAACTTTTTCAAACCAGCATTCTTTTCAGGAAGACTATGTGACAAGTTTTATTCCCTTAGTTTTCTATTTTGCATATCATTAGATCTTATAAGACACAGGAAAGAAAAACACAACAAAACTCTGCATGACGTCACACTATCCCTCGCTTTCAGACATTATGATTGCCATTTTAAATATGTTCATTTTTGTAGTCAGTCTCAGCTCACTCCTTTTGTCCTCAGCAGGCCTACAGAATAGCTTGACACCATCTTATGTAAATCAATTCTTTACAGAATGAAAAATCATTATGAAATGTGTGGGTCCCCCATCAAATACCTTTCTCACAAAACCAATGCATCTGTGGGTGGAAAACTTCTGGCCTAGCAGGGAGGGAACTTTGACGTGGTCTGAAATTTTATCAGGTTCCAGAAAGGTAGCACTTATCCAAACCCCTTAATCTCCCTGTGCTGTTAGAATCCCATTGCCTCCTCTCCCCTTCCTCAGGAGGCAGGTGTGTGTGATAATAGTCCATCATGTATGTGGTGAGGTTCAAGCATTTACAGTGGTACCTCGGTTTTCGAACATAATCCATTCCGGAAGACCGTTTGAGTTCTGAAACATTCAAAAACCAAAGCACGGTTTCCCCATAGAAAGTAAAGCAAAATGGATTAATCCATTTCAGACCTTTAAAATCAGCCCCTAAAACTGCAAATTTAACATGAATTTTACTATCTAATGCTACCGTAGATCCATAAAATTTACGGTGTTCGTAAACTGAAATGTTCGTCAACGGAGACATTCGAAAACTGAGGTACTACTGTATTTTATATTCTATGACTGGTCTAAAGTTTCTGATTAGGGATTCCACTGCTCTGTATTTGTCACAAAACAGCAATATAGAGACCTGCTTGATAAGGGCCGGAATGTTGTCTGTGGATCCACATAGTCCTGGATCTCCCATTGGGTCCCCGGGTCATCCATCCACATTCTTTCTGCTCCTACCATGTACACTGCTGGGAGAGATCTTATGAAGAAACCAGGCTCTGGGCAGAGTTGTGCAAGAGGCCAACTGTTGACTGCTGGGAGATGGGATATCAGTGAGGCAAGCACAAATTGACGGTGGCAGGATTTGATCTTGGGCTCCCCGGCAAAATAGTGAAATTTCTCCTTCTGTAGTGCTTCTCATCCCTTCTGCCATTTTCTGTTGCTCTAGCTTCCCCATCTCATCTGGCATCCCGACTTCCTGGCATCTCAACAATTAGCGCCCACTGGAATTTGCTTTCCCAATGTTGAATTAATTAAACAAGGAGGTCGTTAGACTGAGGTGGCTTTAATGCCTTAGAAGCCTACCTAAGCAAACCAAACCTAAGCCTATAATGCCTCTAGGTTAAGAAATCGAAACCTAGGAACAACCAATTACAAACCGGGAACTAGTTATTAATTCCCAAATAATGCAACTGCTTGTGCTATAGCCAATCAAATGATTTCCTTGCTTTGATTCTGTGTCTTCTCTATAAAAATCTTTCCCCTAGATCCCATTGGTAGAGCACTCCTCACCTCTTCCAGTTGCCCAATTCAAATCAAATTTTTCTCAAAGACACTCTTGAAAATGTTAATAGGCTTCAGTTTATCTTTTAACACTAGCATACTATATTCCGAAAGTTTTTCCCTTTTCTTCTAGCCATTAAAATCTACCTCATGTCCCTATCATATTAGAAAGCTAGGCTGATATCCTAAACTATATCAAGAAGACAGTCACTGAAAGAGATTACCGTTATTTCCTCCCGGTAACATATTTGACAGTAACAGTAACTTTCCATCTTTAACTTGAAAGAGCAGCCAGTGAAAATTCCTGGAAAAACAGCAAGGTGTGTGAACTAGTTATTTTATCGTTAGCATTCCATTGCCTCTTGCTCTGTACCAACTCTACAGTAGACCCTTTAAGTACAGAGTCCATGCAATCTTTATGATAACCCTATAAAGAAAGTATTATTATTCCTATTTTGTAGGTGATTAACCTTGCTGCTTATAAAGATGAGTGACACAAGTAGTAAAAGGCAGGGCTGTGATTCGAACCCAGGTCAGTCTGATTTGAAAGCCTTAAGCACCCCTCCTGTGATAGTTCCCCTGGCTGGAGGCAATTCAGACTGAACATGTCGTGTCAGGGAATTCACGTGGTGGGAGCTCCTGTGGTGGGAATTCATATACGTGGCCTCCTCACATCCCACTTTCATTCTAGTCAGATAGGTGGTGTCTTCCAACTCAGGAATTCCCTTCCCTAACCTAATTTTTATTTCTCTTTCTGGATTTCAAGTTATTATTATTATTTTTTTCCATTTTGGGACTGAATTGACAAGAGAAACTTTGAGCTTTTCTCTTTTGACAGCATATACTGCTCAGAGACCAGGGAGAAACTATAAAAACCACTGTTCCACTGGAAGCGGTACTTTCACGAATCTTGAAATTAGTGAATGTTGAATAGCTGAGTAGCCCCGAGTAGGGTTCTGGATGAAATGAAGTGGCACAAATAACACAGTGGTCTCGATGGGAAGACAAAAGAACACCCTTTTGGCCTTCTTTTCTACTCCATATGTTGTGACTTGTGGGACTCAAGGGAAAAACATCGTGTGCCTTGAGGGGTGTGGGGGAAAGTGAGCTCCAGGACTGTTGTTTACAGCTCTATGATCATAATGAAACACCAGGTTGGGAAAGTGGTCGGCACGAGGCGCGAGTCAAGAAATTCTAAGGCCTGACTTGCGCTGCAGAGGGAAACAACTAGCTCCTGGTTACCTGTGAGCAGGGTATCTGTGAACAGGTCAGAATTACATGGCTTCTTCTCCTACCAGTTGGGCAAGAAACTAGAGGCAGGTAGGCTGGAAATAAATTGTTCTCTGTGTCTGTCTCCCACATGTTGGTGAGACTCAGGCCCAGGCAAAGAAGGGATTAGATGTTTGAATTTACTTGTGATTGTTACAGAGAAATCAAAAGCCAAATTTGGATAATAATTGCTTTCATATTGGTTATGACTCTTCTTTCATCCACTGCTGACTGATGTAGGTAATTGAGTTAGCCAAAAGCGATCTAAATTTCCACATTAGATTTGAAATAGTCTAAAGATACAACTCTGTGTGAGTCTATGGACTGCATGAATTTGGTCATATTTTGCAAGTGTCCATGCTGTCAGTGTATAATTTATTAGACTCTGTTTGCCTGTATAGGTTTCTATTTCTGGATATTTTTCTCTTTTCCATCATTCTCCACTGCTCTTTACAAATGAACAGTCTCTCCTATACCTTTAGCAGAGGGAAAAAGGTCCCCTCAGAGATCCGGAGAAGGGAGAGGCTGGCTAGCGACCGGAAGGACACTGGGACCCAGTGCCAGAGCCCACACGGTGCTCAGCACATAGCTGGAGTTGGAACTCAGTTCATATCTGTTGACTTTTTACAGAATGGTGGTCCCTGGATCTCAGGTTATTGGCAAGAACTAAATATGAGGTGTGGCAATGTGTCTGATAAATGTCAGAATTTGTTGGCTATGGAGAAATCTGAGGGCAAAATTGAAATCCCATCTTGCTCCCCTGACGAAAGCCACTGAAAATAGTTCCTCACTGTGGCTTCTGAGATTCAAAGAAAAGATGGCTCCAAGTGGTTTATTACACAAGGTTGACAAGGCTCGTGGGCATCTAATGGTTGCCATCAAGTTGGGTTTTGATGGGTTAAGTGTAAGTGAATCAGGAACATAAGGATTAAATTTCCTCTCCGATACACATGGGTTTTAAATGAAGGGGAAAAGGTGCTTGGGGCACAATGCATTTATTTGTCAAACCCCAAACATTAAAAAAAATAGTTCAAGATGTCTCAGTAAACCTAGCCAGCTGCCCAATCCCCCTCTCCCTGGAGTGACTGTCTACATATACATGTGGATAGGTGCACAGAGAGCGATGCTTGATCTTCTGGAATGAACATTTTAGATCTTCTAATCTCTGATACAGATAACTCTAAATACCCCAATCTCTGGTGAGAAAGTTTTAACACTCTTTTCCCCAAAATATGATACAAAACTTCCTCAACCCATCTTCCCTCATCAGTGTATGCTCAAATATACATCCTCAGGAGGTGAAGAAAATGTCTCAAATATTTAGATCAAAAACATTTACTTTGCCTCCTGTTTACATATGGTATTATATTAATGACTAATTGTTGGTTTGGGGTGAGACCAACATGTGATGAAAATGTGGCTCCATTTCCCTGGATCTAAGTCTGAATTAGTGAGGTTATGGAGGTTAAGGAATGAGGAAGATAGCGGAACAATGATATAAGTTGAAGACTACTTCAGGCATCTGGTGGTGAAAAACATGGGAGCGAGGGTAAGAGCTATGGAGCCAGAGGAAAGATCAAATCCAAGAAAACGTTGCTGAGTCTATATGTCCTGTGGCAACCACACAGGAACAGGTGGTTCCACCAATATACTTGGTTTTGGCCCATTTACATGATGAAAAGTGAGCATGGGCGCTTATTGTTCCTTTTTGCAGGTGAGTTGGATCGTCTTAGGTTAAACTTGGTGTGTATTGCAACAACACGTTGATCACCTCGGAATCTACTATGACATGCCCAGCCGCCCCCTGTGGAGTTGGCAGGGTTTAGATATGGAGTGGGCATGGGGTGGGGGATGAAGGAGAGGGTACATGATTCCAAGTTCTAAGCCTGCTCCCGGGCAGATTGAGGTGTCATTGCTAGAGGTGGAGAAAGGATAAAGTGATAATACACAGAGGTGGTGCCTCAAACAGCAGCAGTTTTACTTTGGCGGTGTATGCATTCTGGTGCTAGTTTTAAAACTGTTGTAATCTAACTCATATATAGAGGAAGCTATCCTAAATCCCTATTCCACTTTCTAAGAAAAGGGCAACTCCCTTCCTATGGTTCGGGTAGTGCAAACAAAATTCCATCAAGTTAGAGTTTTGTGGTCACCTCCATTCCTGACTTCTTCCCAAGGATTCTTATTCTTCTCTGTTCCTTGGGATTTCCTTTATCTTTACTTTTTCATTGAAACATGGAACTATACTTCTTTCTTTAACTTGAATAACAATGACAAAATATTCATATTAGACCTTCATCGCCACCCCCCCATTTATAGATTTCCATGAAGTCTTTTACATATAAGAGTGATGATATTTCTGTGTTAATCTTTAGGTCTAGCCTTTAGAGGTGAAAGACTATGTCATCACTTTAAAATGACTGCTTAAATGAGACCTGGTTGAGTTCCTTGATGAGATACCATTTTATTGCTGAGTCTCTCTCCAAATAGGGAAAAACGAGTGAGTTTGCCATTGTTCCAATTATAGATATTAAAGCAGAAGGCTGTGTATTGAACAGAGAAAGTCAGAGGACCCGATGCCTGTCTCTTTAGCTGTTCAGGACTGTCAGTTCTCTCAGGACTTTATTTCTGAGTTTTATTTTGGGTTTTGATACTGTCTACCTGTGTAACCATAGAAAATATTGTAGCCATTGAGGTTTCAGTTTCCTGCTCTGTAAAATGAAAGAATTGAACTGGATCTTGAACCCTTGACACCCTGACATTTTATGTCTGCAAGGATCTCGTCTGCCAGCTTTGAGTACGTGGTGTTTTCAGAGGTAACAAACCAGAATGAGAAGGACTATAGTGCAGACTTGTTCCCAGGATACCTGGGCAGTAAGTAAGATGGTGAAGCCTGTCTCTGACCTCACCGCCATTCCCTGCTGCCTCTTTGATTCCCAAAATGTCCATTGTGAGTCTATACTCAGAGGTTCTATTGTCAGTTACCAATCAACCAGTACTCCCCAACGTTTGTCAACATGGGTTTAGATTGTTGCCTTCTTGCAGGAACACCTACTATTTAATAGTTGACTCTAGTAAGTAGAAATTCAAGGTTAAAAAAAAAAAAAAAATAGGCAATGGATTTTTAAAGTGCCAGGCTCACTACTGTGGTTAAGAATGCCATTGAGGAGATGGTTGCAGGAGAAGAGGCAATAGCTGGACAAAGGCTGCCATGATCTAACCTTTGAATCAGAAGCAGATGAGGGAGCCCAGAGGCCTGCCAAGAGCACCTTCAAGTAAGCAGTTGGATGGAATACATCTTTGCCACCCACCTGTTACTCATGACCACTCTGCCATGCACACTTCTCTTCTGCTTTGGCTTTCGTAGCTGGCAGGTCACGTAAACCAAAAGCTCCAGATCATGACTGTGCTAGTTAATGATTTGTATCACCTTGCAAGCTACTTGGCCTCTCCTAGCCTTCGTTTTCTCATCTGTCAAATGGGAGTTGTTTGGAGGATTGTCAGATGGATGTGTAAAGCACCCAGTATAGTGTCTGCCATATGCAAGGCAGGCAGGGGAGCGGTCTGAGCTAGAGTCTGGCCTCCTCCATTTACGAGGTAAGTTAATGTAAGCAGGTTTCTTAACCTTCCTGTGCCTCAGTTTCGTCATCTGCAAAGTGCTGCTAGGAAAGGCGTCCACACCACCGAGTAGTTCTCGAGAATAAATGTCTAATGAGTGCATTGTTTTGCACACCTGAAACTAATTTAAAAAAAAGTAAATGAGTTAAAATGTGGTTAGAACAATGCCTGGTTCCTGGTAAGTGGTGTGAAAATGTTTGCTCTCATTGCTGTTACGATGTTGGAGTTGCCTCTGCAACCTTTCTCTGGTAGAAAAACTGTTAGTCAGTTAGTTCTCACTCATGTCTAGCCTGCTATAGGCAAAGCCCATTTCATCTGTTCAATTTATATGACACCAAGCTGAACAAACCATGACCGAATGACTTGAGGTCTCCTGGTCCCCACGGCCAGGAGTCAAGCTGTAAGCTCTTTACTTGCCTGAGACTGTGGGTGACTCACAGTGTGGAAGAGCCCAAAGTTGTTCCCTCCCCCCACTCCTCCCTGTATGCAAGCCACAGAGCCGGAGGCTGCAGGGGTTCCCGCCGCACTCTGGGTTTGCTGTTGGCCTCTCCAGAGCGCCCCTGTTGATTTAAATTACAGCTCTGCGGCTGGCGTTCAGCTCCCAGGGCATCCCTAAGATACCCGCTGAGCAGCGGGGGGTCTGAGCTGGGAGGACAGGGATCAAATCTACCCGTCAGCAACTTTGAGGAACCAGACAACACCCAGAGCAGGCGGTCTGCAGCACAGAGACCTCCGGGGAGCCGAGTAGCCAAATAGTGAGCTGCTCATAAAAACCAGGAGGGGTTGGGAGGCAGGAAAAACCACAGCTAAACCTGCGGACATTCCCCGCCACCTCGCTTTAACACAGAGGAGGAGGCAGCAGGGCTGGTTTTGCGCAGGCGTGCACGCGCACACGCGCTCACATTCATTCTGTAATGACCTCCACGGGAAAATCCGCCATCCTTCCCATCCCCAGTGTTGGAGCAATTAGGTAGGACTTGGGCAGAATGATTCATGCTTCAATAAATTCAATTTCAACAAAACATAATTATGGTGAGTCACCTAATCGCAGCTGTAATCACGGCCCGCCCCTCCAGAAGTCAAAACAGTTGAGGGCATTCAGCAAGGGCGTCTGTTCCCTCATTATGACTGAAGCCTCCATTTTTTGCCAAGCAGTCGCGTTGGAGACTTCAGTTCCATTCTAAGGTTTAAAATTACAGAATATTTCAGACACACATAAAGCGCACACTTGGGTTAATACCGTTGTATGCACCAACAGCCTAAAATTGAATCTCTGATGTCATCCTATTTCTCAGTAGAGACAATAGTATTTGATTTTGGTGTTTATCATTCCCATGTCTGTCTTTAGATAGCTGCTCTCTTCCTACGTATCCTTAAAATTATATAGCATTGCTTTCATAAAAGAAGTGTTAAATAAATGGCATCGTTTGTGTATCCTTTTGCAATTTGGTTTCTTTGTTTAACTTTTGGATATTTGTTCATAATGAATATGAACTGTAGTTTTTTTTTATATTAACTGCTGTTTGAAATTCCATATATGAATATATCAAAATGTGTTTTTTATCCATTCTCCTCTTGATGGACATTTAGTTTGTTTCCAACATTTTCTGTTGCAAATGATACTTGCGTGGTCATTCTCATATAGGTTTCCTGTGCCCACGTGTGTTTCTCTAGGCATACACCTAGGAGTGGAGTTGCTGAGTTATTGGATATCTGCTACAACTTTACTAGATGTTGCCAAATTGCCCTGTAACGTGCTTGTACCAATTTGCACACCCACCAGAAGTTTATAAGAGTTCCTATTGTTCTTGCATTCTCATCAATACTTGGAATTGTCAGGATTTTAATTTCTGCCTGTTTGGTAAGTGCGAAATGTTTCCTCCTGTAGTTTTAGTTTACATTTTCCAAATTATACTAAGATCAAGCATCTCTTCATAAGATTAGGAACCATTCAGATTTCTTGTTTTGTGAATTGTCTGTTTGTATATTTTTCCACTTGTTCATTGCTTTTCTTTTGAGACGATCCAACTCACCTGCAAAAAGGTGTTTATAGTACATTAAATCTATTTCAAATATGGCAATTTTTATAATGTCTATTTCTTTACCAATTTTTAAAAGTTGTAATTTTCAAGAAATTGTTCCTTTCATCTAAGTTGCAAACTATGATAGTACAAAATTGTTCTGAGTTTTCTTATTATCCTTTTAATGTCTTTAAGATTTGTGATGATAATCCATTTTTTTATCATGACATTGGTGACAAGTATTCCTTCCTTCCTTCCTTCCTTCCTTCCTTCCTTCCTTCCTTCCTTCCTTCCTTCCTTCCTTCCTCCCTCCCTCCCTCCCTCCCTCCCTCCCTCTCTTGTATGAGGAGTTTAACTGGAATTTTAAAGAACCAGCTTTTGGCTTTGTTAATTTTCTCTATACACTATATATTTTCAGTTTCATTGATTTCAATTTTTATCTTTATGTCAGTCCTTCTACCTACTTTGGGTTTCCTTTGCCCTTCTTTTTAGAGCTCATTGCTTGTTAAGGTAGATTAGACCATTGTTTGTAGCCCCCGCTCCGCTTTTGCATTTAAAGCTATGTTTCCCTCTAAGCTCTACTTTATTTTTGCTTTAAATACGCTTATTTTTTGGCACAGTATATGGTATCTCTTGGTGAATGTATTGTGTGTATGTGCCTAAAAAGGTGTGTATTTAGATAGAATTTTGTAAATGTCCATTAGATCAAGGGTCTTAATAGTGACATTGAGATCTTCTAGTTGTTTTATTATTGCTGAGAGAAAGGTGTCAAAACCTACTATGATTGTGGAATTGTCCATTTTTTGTGTGTGATTCTGTCAAGTATTGATTCATGTGGCTCTCTTATTAGGTGCAAACACATTTATAATTGTTGTCTTCCTGGTGAATTGTCTCTTTAAACAATTTATCCCTGGAATAAATATATTCTTTGTCATGAAGTCTATTTTTAAAATCTGATATTAATATAGTCATTTTGCATGGCATATCTTTTCCATCCACTTTCTTTCAAACTATGTATCTTTATATTTAAAGTGTATATATTCTAAGCAGTATACTTGAGTCTTGCTTTTAAAATCTGTCTGGCAACCTGTCCCTTTTAATACTTAGACTATTAACATTTAATGCAATTAGTGATCTGGCTGAATTTAGGCCTACTATTTTATTATATTATTATTGGTTTTTGGTTGCTCTGTTCTTCTTTACCTGCCTTATTTTGGATTATTTGAATATTTTTAGCATTATAGCTGTACATTATTGTATACTTTTGGTGATTGTTTAGATATTTGGAAAATATATCAATTCACAGTGTACTAAGAGTTCATATAAAATATAGAAACTGACAACTCTGGGTCCCTTTACTGCATACCCGTCATCCTTTACATTAAAGTTGTCATACTGTGTTTCCCTGAAAATAAGACCGGGTCTTATATTGATTTTTTGCTCCAAAAGATGCATTAAGGCTTATGTTCAGGGGATGTCATCCTGAAAAATCATGCTGGGGCTTATTTTCCAGTTAGGTCTTATTTTCGGGGAAACAGGGTATGTATTACTTTTATATGTATTGAAAACCTCACTAATATAAAAATTTTTAATATAAGCAATTATATGTGTTTTAAAGGGCTTAAGAGGAAATAAAGTGATGTTTTATATTTATCCAGATGTGATGGCTTTTCGATGTGTCAACTTGGGTAGTCTGAACTACAGTTTTGGTTATTCAGTCAAATACTGATCTAGGAGCTGCCATGAATGGGGTTTTGTAGATATAATTAAAGCCCCTAATTATAACCAATTAACTTTAAATTAATTAAAAGGGATATTATTCTGGGTTATACCTTTACAAGCGGGTTTGGGCTTTTCCTGAACTCAGAGAGCCCAAATCTGTGAGGTTCTAGCCTACTCAATATCTTTTCTTCTTGTTCACCTGCCCTAGCCAGAGCTTGTAATTGTATAAGCCAATTATTTGCAATAATCTTTTCTCTATCCCTGTCTCTATTTCTATACTTCTCTGATTGAACCATGACTTATACACCAGATATTTATCATTTACCATTATTGATACTCTATTATTTCCTGAAAATGCAGTTTTACTCTAGTGTTATGTTCTTATAGCCTGAAAAACTTCCTTCAGGATTTTTTGTAGTGCAGGTATGCTAGCTATAATTCTCTTCGATTTTCTTTATCTGAAAACATCTTTATTTTACCTTCATTTTTGAAGAATATTTTTGCTGGTTGTAAAATTCTGGGTTGATAGTTTTTTGTTTTCCTTTTAGCACTTTAAAGATGTTATTGTACTGTGTTCTCACCTCCATGGTTCCTAATGAGAAACCTTGTCATTTGAATCATTGGTCTCCTGTATGCAGTATATCATTTTTTTTGTAATTACCTTTAATATTTATTCTTTATTTATAGTTTTCAGCAGTTTGGTTACAATGTGTCTAGGCAGGGCTTTCTTTAAATTTACCAAATTTATGATTGTGATTGGCTGAGATGCTTGAATTTGTCTTTGACTGCGTTTCGGAAGTTTTTGGTCATTATTTCTTCAATTATTTCTTTTGCCCTAATCTCTTTCTATTTTCCTTCTAGCACTCTAATTACATGTATGTGAGGCATTTTTATGGTTGTTTGTCTTTTACTTATTAATTTTTGGGATCCTTTATATAATGTATTTTTTGTTGTTTTGTATTTATTTTAATGTAGATGATTTTATCAATCTTGTTTAAAGCTGTTGCTTTAAAAAATTTGTGTGTGTTATGGATTAAAAAATGTCTTTTCCTACTCCACGGCTTGAAATATGCTATGATTTCTTCTAAAATGTTTTAAGTTTTCTTTTTCATATCTATGTATTTAATCAGCATTAAATACAATTTTGTTTAAGGGGAGATGTAGAGATGCAGTTAAAATGTTTTTGCATATTAATAACAAATTATCTGAGCATCTATTCTTTTCTCCACTGATCTGCAATGTCATCCCCATTTTATATTGTATTTTCTAATGTGACATTCCACTTGTTTCAGTAGAAAAGTCTTCACTATCATCAAAGGAAAGACATTCTCCATTTAAGAAGCCTTTCTGGCATTTAACCAATACCAAAAGGGAGGACAAGTCTGCTGAGTATGATTTTATTAAGAACACCAGGCACCAAATTAGCCCTTTCACAACGCTCTTTTAATTTATTTCTGATATTCTAAAAAGGAAATTAAGGGAGGGAGAGGAGGTGGTCAATTGGTAAATGCAGTCTCTTTAGCTGGTGAGCTCTGGGAGGGAATGGATGTAAATCAGTTTGTTTTGTAACCCACAAAGACCACTAAGCTTATTAAAAATCAGTTGACCTTGAGAAAGAACTCTTAGCTAAGTCTTTCCCCCACCACTTTTCCAACTAGCAAAAGCTATTTTCCACATAAATGCCAATTGTGAGTGTCTTAGTGAAAATAGAGAGATTTAGATGCCCTCAAACTCCAACTAAACACAAATACCTCAAACTCAAATCGTGTCTTTGCTCTTGGGAAGAAGGACTCCTCCAGTCCTTCGTGGGTATGAGTGAAGAGTTATAAGAAAGGAACTCTAAAAGCCTCTTTTGGCCACTTTTCTCTATGTTGAACCCCATTCACAGCCAGAAACCATTTGAAAGAATCAGTTGATTCTTGGCTGAAACAACTGGCGGTAATGATGGTGCACTTAGTCCTTCAGCTGTTTTGACCACATGATAGCTCCTAGCCTATTCTGAACCTGAACTGACTGCAGTGGTCAGGCACTTTGGGACTATACATGCTGCCTTAATGTTTAACCTAATTTTTTTCCTTTCATGGTGCAAGAGAGGGTTAACACAAAATACTCTGCCCAGGGGTCACTCCCCTTTTCAGAGGCTCAAAAGACTGTTTTAGGTCATATCTATCCAAAACCAAAAATCTAGTTTGAGAAATCTCTTGAGAAATATGCTATTCAACTTTTATTTTTGACAAATTGACCTTTGAGTTTAATAACCTCTTGCAAACATACACTTAGATTGAAATCTTTGTTTTTTCATTTTCTTTACTAGCAAAATCCCCACCCCGTCACCTGCATCTTCATATTCTTTGTAAATCCTCTCTCTGTCTTCTCCAGACTATACTCCAGAGTTGGAAATGTGTGTGTCACCTTGCCACTCTTCTTCTTTCTTTTTTTTCCTGGATAAAAAGCACTGAGAACCACCACCACCACACACACACACACACACACACACACACACACACACACACACACATTCCTCAACATAAAAATGGACCTGGGTCCTCTAAGCTTTCCTTTCCCATTGGACCTTTCCTTTGCTATTCACCGTGTGGCAGCTAATTGTCTTTCTTAATGGTCTTAAGGCACACCTCTATCAGCATATTGTTGAGCTGAGCCAAGGACTATAAAAAGTGACAGGAAACATGAAAATTGTAGGTTTTGACTTCTATGATGTCACCTCCCCATATTTTATATTTAGCATGGGTATAGCCTGAAAGCAGTACTTTATAGGAGAAGAGCATTGGACCAGGAGGCATGAGTCCTGGGTCCTAGTTCTTGTCACATTTATAGCTGGTGACATCAGTCAACCCATTTTTCTGTTTCTCAGTTTTTTCATCAGCAAAAAGCAAGGGTTACAAACTTAGATGTTGCTAGGAGCCAGTCATTTAGGGTAAATGAGATAAGCAGGCCTCTTTGATGTACTAGAGGTTATTTCCCCCAGTGACCGCAGTCTGGAGAGGAGTGCCCAATTCTGACTGTTGCTTGAGAATGAGGACTGCGCTGTTTACAGATCTGCTGATTTTTCGAGATATGCAGCTATATGGATTTATCAAAAGGAAATATCTCAATATTTGAGCATTGCCAACTAATTCAAAAGTTCAAAAATTAAACTTTCTGCGGCCCTGGTAAAATACGTCTCAATTCCTGGGTCACCAGTTGTAACCTCTAGACTAAATAGTATTTAAAGTCTCTTCCAGTTCTGAAATGTTATACTTTAATTATCCAAATGGTCTGAAATGAAGGGATAACTGGTGTTTGAATATGAGGAAGATTTTCCTGGCATTCAGTTGTTACATTTTGAAACAGGTGACCATGGGAATTGTGAAATGTCCTTCAAGTGATCTTGAAGTGTAAGAGAAACCTCCTTCTGTCTGGGATTAGTTAGGAGCAGCGCTGGGAGGGGGATGGAGGAGATGTTCTCTTGCAGTTCCTCTCAGTTCAGATGTTGTGAAAACTATTTTATGAGTTTTGTTCAAATGTTCTTAAGTCCTTTTAGGGGGGGAAGGAGGTAGTAGTTTGGTTTCTGATTCCCAGGACCTCTCTCAACTCAATTTCTGGAATCATCCTGGGGGACGCTATAAACTGAAATTTAAAGTTAGAGTTTGTAACTTCCCTTCTAAGGTTTAGATTAGGTTTCATAACTTGGAACTGAGATCAGCGCAGTAGTTGGAGTGTGGATAAAAATGTCTCTAGCTCCAGTTGTCAGCATGCTAATGAAAACCAGAGAGGGCAATAAATAAAGGTGGAGATGAGTGATGGCAAAGATAAGAGCCTTTTTAACCTCACTCTACTTTCACTACAATTCTCTCCGTAAGAAAATTGATCATGGTGATCTCGATCCGTTTGCTTATGGATTAAAAACACCTAGGAAACCCACAAATATCATTTGTACACCAAGCAAGCTCAAGCCCAGAGTCAGTAGTTCAACAAGCAGATAGAATTCAATGTAGTTACTGATTGTATCACCATAAATACTAGGTCTCTTATTCCAAAGTAACCACAGCAAAATAAACACACCACCACCCTTAGAATGAGACAGAAGATACAGGCAAGAAAACAAGATAGAACACACATGCATTTGATGAGTAATCAAACCTATTTCAACAGCACAATGCATATTAATGGAGGAGAGGAGCTTGAAGCCCAGGAAGCAAGCTAGGTAAAGGGTCCACTTTCATGTATAAATGAATAATGTGGGTCATTGACAGTGAGCCCAACTGCTTTTGATAGGAAGACAAGGCTGTCTGAGATGGTAATGTTCTTCATCACCACTCGCATCACCAAAATTTAAGTGCTAATCTATATATCTGATAAGATGGGTGAGAGGCAGAAAGATCTCGTAAGTGGCCATGCGATGTCTTTCCTCTCCCGCATCAATGCTCCCTTTTTTTTTTTATAACAGCATGGTGACTTTCCTTTGGGGTACCACTCCTTCAGAATTGCATGCATTCTTGGTGGGCCTGTCAATCAACTGGCAACATGGTCAATAGTTGGACCTAAATAGGTACCAAGATTTGCTCTCAGAAGAATTGGGATCTTAGGAGGAGTGACATAAGGGAAGTTGGACTCACCCTATGAAAGCTTCCTGAAGAGACTGTTGATTTGTTCCCTAAGGCTCTTCTGGGCCCGGTCCTTTTCTGAAGCCTGGTTGTTTCTGTGACTCAGAAAACTATCTCATGGCCTTAAGATAAATCCTACTTTACGTGTAAGTCAGCGAGAAAACCTTCTGTTGCTTGCAACCCTGGAAACGTAACAAATACATTAAACGTCTTTCCTGTGGTCTCACCAACTGAGAGCTGATGGTGATGAGAGGACAGAGGATCTACTGATAAATTATTAGAATTAATAAGTGATTTGATGAGGTTATTGTGTTCAAATTCAATATACAAAACTCAATTGTATTTCTATATATTAGCAACAAATAATTAAAAATAAAATTAAAAACATAAACCATTTATAATAACATCAAAAATACTTGGAGTAAATTAAATGAATCTATATGTTTATGATCTCTACACAGATATCTTTAGAACTTTATTGAAATTAAGGAAGACCTAAGTAAGTAGATTGATGTTTTAATCCATTAATTTGAGGGCAGCAATGGATTTCTGAAACAGAATCTCAGAGCCGACATTGGTGTAGTTAGTTCATCTTTTTGCAGATAAGGTAAATGAGAATAGAGGAATAAAAACAGCCTATTCAAGTTAGCCCAGAAGGACCTTGAGTAGCCTTCTACTACCACCAGCTTGCTGTCCTCGGCTGTCAATCTGGGCATCTCTACAGCTGGTATGAGAACCGCACTGTTTGCCTCCAAAAAACAATTCTTAATACTGGCCTTAGCTGGCTCTGCCACTTTTCTTATGGCATTCTAGCGATGGGGACTGTGTCTTCTTTCTCTCCATGTTTCTTGAGTATTCTAGTACCACGAAAAATCAACAGGCTAGACTCACTATCTATGAGTTTCTGTGCCTGGATTAGGCATGTAAGTCTGCATTGATTTCCTGGGTTGGTATTTCGCAATTCTTCTGACTCCTTGAAAGTGGCATGTCCTTGCTGGAAGTCTCACTCATTACCGTACCTCAAGGTACCACATTCAAATAAGAAACATCTTTCCCCTACATTTTCCAGTGTCCGGTCACAAACATTGTATAAACTGCATTTCTTCTGTTCCTCCTGGAATAACCAGACTTTGGTAACCAAACTTAGACTAGGAACTGCAGTTTTCCCCCAACCCCCACCCTTAACTTTCCCTATGCAGATTTTTCCTCTCTTCCATGGGTTATTTTTTCCAACTTGGGAGACAAGGAGAATTTGTATCCCAGGTAAAGTGAGGAGGGAAGGGGAGGAGTTATGGCACAGACACATCAAAAGAGCCCTTTGTGCTCAGAGCACATTATTCCTGGAATCCAATCAAGTGCCCAAAAACCTAACCAAGCTTTTCAGGCAGCACAGAAACCAGTCATGCAGGCCTCTTGGGCTCTGCTTTTTTAAAGCTTTATAGGATACACTGAATTATTTGGTTGGGTCTTTTCAACCGTGTGACAGTTGGGTTTTCAATGGCACAAATGGAGTTGATCATTAATTATTTGGACGCTTTAATTAAAAAAAAAAACTTCACTGTGGATTTATGAGGGTCTGCTGGGGGGCAAGGACAAGAAGCCTTTAGTGATTCTCTCATTTGAATGAAAGTGAGGTTTGGGAAGGTCTAGAAAGGGAGGCTATAGAATCATCTTCCAGGAAGGTCTTCAACCCAAGGGCTTATTTGAGGGGGGTGGGGTGTACAGTGAAAAAAAATGGAAAGGAATACAAGAGAACAGAATTCCAGGACCTGCCAAATGTTTTAAGGGGCAGGGCATTTAATAAAAATCAATGAATTAGCAGGGAGACGTCAGGAGCTTCTGAATCAATACGTTTCACGTGAAAACTGGTAAGTCCTATAGGTTGGGATGGGGGAAAGGCTGGTTTCTGGAACATTGGATTAACTGAACCAGAGGGGGTTTCCAGGGATGGGAGTTTGTGTATGGGATGTTGAAGGCCCAGAAGGACAGGATCAATGTCTCCTGATTTCAGACCAGGGAGGTAATGAACATGTAACGTCTGCTCTCTTCCTTTCCAGGGCATGTTTTGCCATGTCAGCTTTCTTCTCTAATACATATGAGTGTACTTCTTGAGTCACACACACTCTCCAGTCCCTGATATCCTGAAAAAGCTCATATTCCCAGAAAGTTCTGCTCCTGGGTGCCTGTCCACAATGACGAGTGATCATGGGTGGGGCTGGGAAGCCTGGGAAATCAGCTCTTCTCCAGAGACACCGGGAACTCCCATCTATTCAGCCTCTTGCATCCACGAGCCTCAGAAAAAAGAGACTCAGCACATTTAAAATACACTGATGAGAAGCGCTGATCCTTGACCACGCGATGTGTAACTCAGTCAGTCATCATGTGCCAAAAGAAAGACAGTGATTTCTGCTCTTGGAGTTTTGTAAAGTCCCTGTCTCTAGTTGAAGTAATTCAATGTGTAGGAAAAAAAAAAAAATCTCAAAAAACTTGGGTGTTCCTAATGTCTTTCCTTCTGAAGTACACAAATATTTTCAGGAATTGTTCCTATGGTGCCAGTTTACTAGACAGCATTATTTATCCCATTTTGCAAAGAAGAGCAACTGAGTCTGAAGGAACTCAAGCAACATGTCACAAGTCAGAAAATATTAGTGGGCTGGAATTCTAACCTCCTGGAAAAAGACATTTCTCAAAAAAGTTATCATAATCTTATCCATGGGATTAGAGAACGAGGCTCTCCAGATGGTGTTTCAGGAAGATGCCCAGGACATTTACAAGCGGGTTATTCATTTTTCCTTACAGTCACTTCCATGCAAAGGTTGGCTCGTATGCGTCCATCTTAGAGATGAGCCAAATGAAATTGGTCCACATTTTTGTAGCAAGTCTATGTGAGATGTAGTGGTGGTAGTGTTTGCTCTGTCCAAGGTTAAGGGCTGGGGGAGAGGGTCATGAAAAACTCTGAATGTAAACTTGGCTCCGGTTGATACTTGAAAATAAATGATGAAATTGTTAACTAGGAAGGATGATATGATGGGCTTGCTCAACATGAATGCAAAAGTAATCTTTAAAGTCTTCTCCCTGCCTCAGAAGATCAAGTTGGAAGGAAAGTGGCTGGGGTGGGGATCAAAGCCCAGAGAAAAGGATGAAGGTACCATACAGGTGAAGAAGGGACTGGGCTATTGTCCCAGGAACGTGTGGGCTCCCAACAGCATGCTGTCTACCTCAGGCAGTCAGAGAAGACACAGAGACAACACCAGTTGGTTTGAGCTGGTAAAAGTGCAGATCCGTGGCCTGGAATGTGTTCTTTTATGTCACTCACAGAGAGTGGCAGGGGCTTCACTTTGGTGTGGGGTTTGCAGTGTGTAGTGATTGAAAGAGGTGATGTCTTCTGGGCTGTATTTCCCAGGCTCAAGGCACCCGCCAGTTTTCATTTCAAAAAGTGTGAGTAAAAGCTACTCACACTCTTATATTTGCACCTAAATTCAAGGTACTACATTATGACAAAGTTTTGTCATCTTGCCTATAACTCAGGGTTTTATGTTTCAACCCATATTGGGGTTGTCCGGTGATGAAAGGCAAGACATGCTATGGAGGTGACTCAATCCTGAAACAGAGCCACTGCATGTGATGTCTCTCTACCTGGAACCCTCTTTCCCCTCATCGTCACCTGACAGACTTGTGCTCTTCATTCTTAGCTCAGTGTCAGAGTTCCTCAGAGATACCTCCCACACCCTGTGGTCTAAAGTAGGTCTTCATGTGAGGTCTAGCAAACCACCCTATATTGTTCCTTCATAGCACTTAACGTGTGAAAAAATAGTTACAAACTGTAATAAGCCATCGAATCCTTCTTTCTCCCATTGGATAGTAAGGTCCTTGAAGATATGGACTGTATCTGTAATGCTTGCAACAGATTTCCATTGCCAAGCAATATTTGTTGAATGAATAACTGAATGATCTTGTTAGCAAACCTGAGTTTGAGTCTGGGTTCTACTATCTGTGTGGGTGGCCGTGGCCTTTCTGAGGCTCAGTTTTCTCATCTGTTAAATGATGCTGTTGGAATGAGTGATTCTGAGGCCCCTTCTAATAGCACCTCTCAATGATCTGTTGTAACCCACCTAGTCTGGGTCCTTCTTTGGCAGCTCCCTCAGCTCTTCATTCATACCCCAAATAATCCCAACTCTCCAACACACTAATGACAAGGAGAGCTTTTATAGTTGATTCCATAGTTTCCTTGGAGGAAACTAAGGCTCACAATTCTGAACACTTTACTCCCCAAATTCCCATTTGACATTTCTTCCCCATCTTCTTTTTGACTCTCTGCTGCTTCTTTTCCCCTCTGGGACATCCCTCCAATTTCTGCAACCTCCAAAGTTTCTCTATTTCATTTAAAGCAATTTCACACTTGCCCGATACCCTTCTGTGTTCTCTTGCCTAAGGGCATAGGTTGTTGCTCGTTAGACATCCAGTGAACTGGCTGTACCAGCTCAACCTTATTGTGCATCTTTCAATTCCACGTTCAGTGACATTGTGTTGGTAGCTTAATTCCACCATGGTTTACACCATGGGAATTGGCAAGTGCTATAAATCAGGGGTTTTTCTCTCTTGGAGAACCCACTGTTACACATTTACCAGCACTCCGCTGTCTAAGCTCCTTCAGCCAGGTGATCACCTCGCTTAGGAAGGCGATTGAACCCAAAGATCCTTTATCATTAAACTTATAGCATGCATAGTTTTAAATTTTCATGGTTTAGATAATGTAGTAGAAGCTGAGAAAGGCTTATGTAAAATGGTAGCTGTATTGGTCAAGGGTCAGCCAGGAAAACAGAGAGAGCCTATGCCAGGTAGGTCAAGAGAAGACCTTAACTTGGGAAGCTGGCTACATATTAAGGTTGATGGAACTAAAAAGGGCAAAGGGTGAGATACACTTTAGATTAGCAGGAAATCACTTCTACCAGTAGGGCTGGAGAGACAGAGAGGAAGAGGTGTTACCAGAGTTTAGGAATTAGAATTGCAGAGGGTGAAGCTTCCCAGCGGAATTGGAACCCCAGAAGAGACTAAGCTGCTGCTGAATGTTCCCTAAAACATGGAATGAGAGGAGTACCTGGGCTTTTTCCTTCTCCCAGTGTTCTACCAAGGTCTCCTTTTAGCCAAACTTAATCAGAAGCTAGTTAGAGCGAGAGTTTGGGAAATGTAGCTGGGAGGGGTCAGCACCCCATGATACAGACCTGGGTAAAGCAGGGCTATCAATGAAGTTGATGACAGACAGGCAAATCACCATGCTAATAACTAACCATACTCCTGATAATAATATTCCTGAAGGGACCTGCAATACCTTTAAGTCACATTGATTTCCTAGAGTCCCATAGTCAAGCCTCATTCTACAAACCCAAATAATTGCCTCGAGTCTGGCTCCCCAATCCATTATATAGTGAAGAATGATTAAGGTACCAGAAGTCATGGGAAGAGACTGACAATTCCGAGAGAGCTTCCTAAAGTTGATCGCAAGAACCAGGGACCATCACATTTTGTAGAAAGATAGAAGCTTTCCCATCTTTTGTTCATGGGGCATAAATGTGATGATCAGAGACATTCTTTCTTTTTACTGTATGCCATTTATTGGTTTGTTTATTATTTTCTAAGAATCCAGGTGCACTATCAGAGGCTGATATGTTAGCACTTTTCCCCCATGGAACTTCCAGTGTAGGTGGAGGCAAATAATCCTAAGCAGCGGCAGAGGCTACAGCAATGCAGGTATCACAGATCCTAAGGGAGTAAGAAGTGCGGCTTCCTGGTCTGCTGTCCCCTGGGCTGGCTGCAGTGGCACATCAGGGTGGCTGGGGCTCTCCCGAGCAGCTTCAGGGACCCCACAGGCAGCTGGATACTTTCGGGGTTAATCTTTTTCTTACTCATGTAAGGCTCATCTTCCCCTGGGGCTGGCTCACCATTTGCCTTTCAGTAAGTACTCACTCTTCCCGCTTGGCTCTCGGCTCATCTTCCTGGAGGGGGATAGTTCCAGCATCTTGTTTCTTTTATTGCCAGAGACCATAACTCTAGTGTCTTATCAGCTTGGCAAATGTGAGGAGATTTCTTCCCTTCTCTATTTTAGGTCTAAATGGGGTGGTCCCAGTGATGGGTTGGAGAACTGTGTCCATGCTGTGGTATGTTCCCACCAACACACTCCCAGAATTGTGGTCCTGTGTCATGTCTGTCATTACAGCTTGTCAAGGAATGCCAGCGTTACCCAGGGCTTCCCACTCAGCCCCGACTCCCATCATTACCCTCCTAGAGAGTCAGACACAGAAGGCAAGAAATGAAGGGAGTAATTGTGAGGCCATGAAAATGAGGGGTCTCTACGAGGCATGGTTCAGAGAGTGGGAAAGGGGGGGGAGAGAGAGCGAGAGAGAGAGAGAGAGAGAGAGAGAGAGAGAGAGAGAGAGAGAGAGAGGCAGAGAGACAGAGAGGCAGAGAGACAGAGAGACAGAGAGAGAGAGCGAGAGCCTATTTTCAGCTGCCATGAGTGGCAGTGGCAAATACTGGTGAGAGGGTGGATATGTAAAGAGGATTCAGAGGAAGTTCTCTGTGCTGTGCTGTGAATTTTCTGGGGGAAATCCTGTGCTGTTTCTTTAAAGAAACAGAGAGAAGAACCTTTATAAATCAATTTTGTGATTTGGGGATGCTTTGACTTACGGAGGTAGGATTCCAAGAGACCCAGCTATATTCAGGTTAGAGGGCCTGTATTTGGATCCGTTTGTTGAATTACCTGATGTTTATATTATGAACAACCACAGCGCCTACAGTAGCAGAATGCACGCAGCACGGGGAGATGTGTGCTGTCTGCTTCGTCCTTACCTGCGCTTCAGCAGGCTGCTCATGGTCTCTCCTCAGTTTCCTCCTCTGACTGAGGCTACGATGATGCCTGGACCATGTAGCCGGCTCTGTTGTGAGGCTCGTGAGAGCTTAGTCAAGCGAAAGCACTTTATAACTGGAATCTATTACAGCCATGCAAGGGAATATTATTTCCATGGTATTTCTTGGTAGGGTTCGGCTACCTTCCACAACGCGAGGGTCAGTTTATTAATGCCACCCTAGTAGAGGATGAAATGGTCCCAACTGGCATCTTTATTTTTCCTTTCCCTAAATTGGAAATAAAACCCTCAGGGCTTATAAGTGCAGATTGCTAAAAGGTGCATCTAATAGAAATGCCTACAAAAATTCCACTCAATTTGATTTAAATTGTCTACTGTGTGGGGGAGGAAGCCATAAAGATTTCTCTTGATGGAAGTATGAGGGTTAGAGCTTTAAAGAGCCGCAGGCTCCAGCGGCCACGGGGCCCTCCAAAGAACGACAGCACAAGGGCTCTCGGGTTTTCAAGGGCGTGTTCTGCAGCCCAACTGCCGAGCATCTCGGTGTGTCCCTGTGTCTCGGTGTGTGTGCTAGTGCCTTTATTAGAGGAAGTGGCAGTGGCTCAGTGCAGGTAGGTTTCCAGGGCCAGCAAACTGCTTGCTTTTCAGAAAGAGTAGAGTTTTCCTTGGCTCCACTGCCAACTGTTTTATCTGTTTTCATTTTAAAGATACATTTCCAAAGCACCATTTCCTGAAATCTTTTGGCTGCAGCCAGGTATGAGATTCCTAGTTGCAAGTCCGTGGAGAAGGTGAGCTGCCAGGGAGAAGTTTACAGAAGGGCAGGTCGCCCGGAGGAGTGCCAGTTGAGGTCTTGCCAGGAAGTGGAGAGAGAACCAGAAAAAAGGACCCTCCATGGGAAAAATTCTCCCTCCAGCTCTGACTGGAAATTCATGTCTAAGAATTTTGGTTTGAATAATCAGACTGAATTCTTGTAATTGAGGAGGGGACATCACGCTTCAGGTTTAACAGAGTGAGGCAAGTTGAACTGCGTCCTTCCACATAAAGGCTTTTTTTTTTTAACCCCTCTATAATATCTTCCTACATTTAGTGGCCTTTGTGTCTTATTATAATCACTTGTTAGTGTACTTACTGCCACTCGGGTAAATGTCTTACCTACCCGACCAGAATTTGAGCTCTGAGGTCAAGTTTATAAAATGTTGGTGGTGTAAATGGCTAAATCATGCAAACCTAGCGCTATCAACAAGACTTTGATTAAAGATTCATTCATTCCACGTACATTTATTGAACATGTAATATATGCCAAGTCTTATTATAGGTAGTGGGAAGAGGCTGAGAATAAACTATACATAAAGACAATAAGAATGACTCTAAAGATAAGTTATTTTTTCATACTTTTTATAACCTCAACTATGAGAACTTCTTGGCTATGCACAGGTCCTGGCCTCGTAATTCCCATACTCCTGACCCCTTTGTCCTATCCAAGGTCTATCCTAGATTTTGAGACTTATCTTGTTGATCTTTCATAAAACTTTAAATGACACCAGTCTAGTTAGCAATCTGAGCATCTCTCTCAGCTTTCCTATCTGACCTAAACACTCAAAAACAGGATTTTTTATCAATCCCTTAGCTATTACACTGACAAGAACAGATACTACACTTGCTCTTAGACAAAAGGCTGTCCAGCAATCCCAACTCCCTAGGTATCAACACTTAAATGCCTATAGCATAGCCTAGTTCTGGACATGAAATCTCCATGTTTCTCTCTGGACCAGATGATAGTGAGATTAGCAGGGGAAGCAGCCATGAAAAGCAACAGAAGTTGCTGAAGATCCCTCGGTGTGCGTCTGTAGAGTTAGGAGGATGAAGAGAGTTATTCTGAATGGAAGAACATTTGGAGAGTCTTACAATTCCACAGGCTCCTCTGCTTCTCCCTTAGTGGTTGGTTTTCTTCAGATTCCCTCAGGGAGTGCTAAGGGTACGGGCTCGGCAGCTGTTGCCAGTTCATACTTTCTTAGATTCGCAGAAGTAGGAGGGACCTGAGAGTCTGTGAAGTTCAAGCTCCTCCAAGCTCAAGAGAGGAGATAACACCATGAGCAAGATTACAGCTATCATGTGGCCTAGTGTCACAGCAAAAATCTTTATCTTTTAAAATCAAAATGGGGGACAATTATTCTTTGTCTCTAAGTTAAAAAATACAAGCGATTCTCCACAGAACTGAAGTACCATCGCCGATTAGATTTGAAAGCATGTTATGTGAAGAACAGCCAAAGGACCCTGGCATGTCTGGACTGCAGAAAGAAGATACGGAGGAAGATAATGGGAGATGACATCAAGCTCTAAATAACTGGCACAAGAACGAGGATTACTTTTCTTCCTTTATGGCCCCGGAGGACGGAGCTGGGCTCTGTGGGTACAAGTTGCAGAGAGGTAGTTTTTCCTCATCTCAAAGGAAACCTTCCTAATAATGCTCCCTACCATGAAGCAGACTTAATAGTAAGGAGCTCCCTCTTACTGGAAGTTCTCAAGGATACTAGATAGCAACTTGGTGAGTGGTAGAGATGGCTTCTACCTTGAATGGCAGGGAGAGTACCACATTGCTCCGACCCCTTAGAATTTGAGGTGAACCACAGTTCATGCATTTCTGTCTCTGACAATGGTTCTAGTAATTAGGCCGCCTTAGGGTAACTATTGATATTATCACCCTCAAAATGTCAGCGGAGGTCCACTGCTCCTTTCTAACTTCCATCTGCCAGGGTCCAGAATTGTTAAGTGTAACCTAAAGGACAGCAATGAAGCTTAATCTCCCCAGCCAACAGATCAATAGAGACTTCACTGAGAGGCAGTTTGAAACAGCGGGGCAAGCTACGATCATTCAGCTATGATCCAGTCTTCCAAGCCCGGAAGCCTGCTGGATATGTATTGCCATCCCGGTCCGTCTTCTTTTCCCCTCCCTGCATAGCCTAAACAGAGCCTTTTTACTCTAATCCTTCTCTTTCTGTAATTCCCACCAGACTTTCTTTTTCTCCTTCATTCTCTCCTATTGGTTCTAGATTATGGCTCCCTTTCCTTCCTCTTCTATGAAACAAGCTTTTCTAGGATCATGTCATTCATAAAAGTGGTCCTTTGTGGCTTAAGGTGTGAGCTAAAGGCCTCCAAGAAGTCTGTTCATTCCTTTCCCTTCTTTCTATCAGCTGGACTGATACTGAAAACCCATGGGGCCTTGTTAAAATGCGAAGACCACCCCACCCCCAATGGGGAGGCAGTCACCCAAGAAATAGCTGGACTCATAGTTTAGTGAAGATGATTTATTCTAATTCTTTTCCTCTGAAACTATGGGGGCCTGAATGGAGAAGCCATGAAGAAAAAGGCAGGAGTCAGGGTCTTAACACAGGTCAGAAAAGGTTGCTTTGAGGGCTGGGGGTCTGCAGACCTATAGACCACTGGAGCTGGAAGGGGCCTTGGAGGTTGAGTCTGAGTCTGACTTGGTCTTTTTGCAGTTGGAGAACCAGTGACCCCAGAAGTAAACAGATGAGATCAAAGTCACAGGTGAGAAACACACACTTCCCCACTTTGCCTTTAGGAGTCTTTGAAGGTTTCTATCAATTGGCTTTTCCAGGCTGGATTGAGTTTCCTCAAGTTGGGAAGTTTGACTAGATGATGGTCACTGAAGTTTTGCAGAAAGAAAGAGAGCATCATAGCGCTATTTCTCAACCGCTGAAGAGGAGTCAAGGCTATTCAGCACCCCTTCTCTGGTTTGCATATTTTGGAAAAAATGAATAGTAATTTCCTGTTTTATAGGAAGCGTAGAAAACACAAAAGGTTGCTTTTGGGTTTCTATCCTGGATGGCAAATCTTATATGACACGTCTTCTTTGTTCCTTATCTTCAATATTTTTGCTTATAGGATTCTTAGCACAAATGTTTACAAAATAAAGGGAAAATCTACTTTTCCCATTTGTGAGTTGTGTGGAATGGGGAGAGGAGATGATAGAAAGATGATAGATAGATAGATAGATAGATAGATAGATAGATAGATAGATAGATAGATGGATAAATAGACAGACAGATGATAGATAGAACCAGAAGGCATTGCTTACTGTCCTATGGATTCACTATGCATCTCATAATCGGACTTCCAAGACAAATGACAAATGTTGAGACCATTTCCTCCCATTCCAAGGATTTAGTGAAACAGTAGTGAGGTGTCCTAGGGCTCCAGTTGTCCTGTATAAAAATATTATCACTGAGCCGCAGAGAGACTTGAAATGGTCTTGTAATCGCTTTCTCCTTTGGGGGAGATTGTCAATGTATTTTTTTCAACACTTTCAAAATTGCAATTGTTTATAGTAACTGGAAATGGCAGAACCTGGCTGAAGTGGAAGGCTGAGTTTTATCTAACCTCTAATTTAGTTCTCCTCTTAAGTTTTTCCAAGTTCCTGAGACGCCTTTCCCCTGTAAGTTAAACCATTGTTGTCAAGGGGAATATAAATTAAGAGCTCTGTGTTCTGAGTTAAATGGAAACTTGGGCTAGGGAAGCAGATTCTTGCTATGCTTCTCAGATCTCCAATATAATATAGGAACTGGAGTCAGTGTGGGATGTCGACTTGATGAATTCTAGAAGAATCCAAAACTCAAAGAATGTGGGAGTTATGGAGCGCCAGAAACCCAGCCTAAGTTTGACTCATCAGAGCTCTTAATAATCAGGTCGGAAATTCCATGGCATTATTGAAAGAAGCAGATCTCTTTCCCTTTAGACAAAATGGATTCTGAAACCAACCATATTCTCTAATTGGATTCCTGGATAGATGAGCCAAATGCCACACCAAGACCGAGAGCAGTGACGCCATAGTCATCCCCATGTTTATTGTCGAAGGGTAGCTAAACTTTGAACTACTAGACTGGCCAATTATGGAGCTCTAGAATGTATGATTTGGAAGACACACAATTAAGGGGATAGCTCTGGCCAAAACTGAGTTAGTCAAACTGGTATAGAGCCAATGAGAAGTTAAAAAAAACAAAATAAAACAAAATAAAACAAAAAAAATATTCCTTCAATTTCTCCTTGCAAGGCTAGGAATCCAGATCTCAGGCTTTGAGCCTTTACTGTGAAAGACAGATCACTAGACATCAGGAGCTTTAATAGACACTCACAAAGCACTAAATTCTCTCTTTAGCACCTCCCGAATCTGATAACCAGTTCCTCAAGACCGTAGCTCCCATGGTTATTTTCATAGACCTCAGAAAGCATTATGGCTAGGTGAGCAAAGCTAACAGAGTATTAACAGGCTGGAAACAACAATCCCATTTAGTTAAATTATGAAGATATATAGATATATATGTGTGTGTGTATATAAATATATACACAGTTAAATTGTGAAGATATATATATATATATATATATATATATATATATACACACACATATTTGTGTGTGTATACACACACACACACACACACACACACATATATATATATATATATATATATACATCAAGGGTGCTAAAAATGTGTACACATTTTAAGAGATGTTATCTATGCTCAAGCAGTAGGTCCCCATAATCTGGACACTGATGGTAACCACTTTGAGCACCTCTTGTAATTGCAGAAGTCAAACGTGACTTGTATTCATCTTTTGTTATCAGTATATATTGAATGTTATACATTTTTCTGGGACCCCCTGTGTGTGTGTGTGTGTGTGTGTGTGTGTGTGTGTGTGTGTGTGTATAATCATTTTTAATACAGTAGCTGCTGTGATTAACAAATACAACTTATATTCAGAGGAGTACCGAATTTATGTAGCTTTGGATTCCAATGTACTCTCTTAATCAATATATATTAATCATAAGACAGTAGTTTAGGAAATTTCTTGGCTTTAAAAAATGATATTTGCACTTAGAAAAAGTTGGGAGCCATGCTCTAGAACAAATAAGTCTTCAAGGTGCAATTATTGATAACAAAATCTTTCTGGGATTATAGCTGATTCAGATGAGCAGACATTTATTGGAGGCTTCCCATGTGCCAAGCTTTCCAGAATCATCCAGCCATGGACAGGGCTCCAATGCACGTCTGAAGACTTCGAGTTCAGTTTCTTCTTACCTACAGCTATCTTCCAGAAGAGATGAGAGCTGGAATATTTTGACCTTATGGGGAGGAGAGACACCAGGAAGAAACAGTAGGGAAAGGACGATGGAATTAGGAGACTCAAGCTGGAGACATTTAGATTTAAGGGGCTTCCGTACTTTACAAAGCCTTGCTCTGCCCACAGATGAGAAGTCCGTGTTACCTGGCGGCAGCCCTCACCCCACAGCTCTGGCGTATTGAGTCCTGGGTTCTGCTCTAACGAAGAAGGTCGGAGGAGTGCTGGGGCTGGCAGAGCGGGTAGCCTGAGCGATCCGCGGCCTGGAGGGTTCTGCCTCGGGGATGAGGTGGAAATTGGCATCTTACGGCTTTGCGAGGCTGCTCTGACTCCTGCCTTTCCCTTGCCCGGTGCCAAGTTGTGAGATTAGCTTTACTGCTTTGGGGCAGGACTTGGTCTTCGGAACACTGGCCACTCCTTAGTGTCACAGCGCCACCACACCCTCCTCCCGCCGCTCTCCATGCTGACCACCCAGCCTGCACACACTACGTCCTACTCCTGGGACAATGCAGTGGCCTGAGCTCCAGAGCGAAGGGCTGGGAAGTCCTGTGGGCGGTCCTCCTGAGGTTACTTTAGGACACATGTCGTCATGCTGTCTTCGGCCTTGCATGAGAAAGGCAAGGGTCTTTCCAATTCTATTTTCTACTCCAGTTTACAGAACACAATGGATGTGTCATAACTCAGCAGGAGCAGTTTCAGAGAAACAAAGCATACATACTACTCAGAGTAATTATCCATTTTCTAAAAGCTAAAAATGACAATTTTCTGCAGTCATTCTTCTAATGCTAGGAGTGTTGAAAGTTCATCACTCCTTTTTTCAGCTTTTTATAAACATAGCAGAAGAACTTCAAGATGTTAACTTTTTCCCTCCTGATTTACTCCATCCAGCCTCCAGCATCTATGTGTGTGTGCATGCGTGCGCGCTCACACACACGCACAAACATACACACACACTTTTTAACCTAGCAGAATGTTTTCATGGTGAGGAAAGGCTAAGATAGCGTGAGAGGATAGCAACTAAAGCTACTGTGGCTTTAGGCTTTAAAAGCCACCACCTGGGACATGGAGAGGACTCGAAGCATAGTAAACACATTCCTGGAAGAACTATCACTAGAAAATATCCCCCCAGGCAGAAATGGGGAAGAAAATGGACAGGAAAGTGATGGGCTTCTACCTTTGGTGAGTATTAGAAAGAGAGGGCCTGCTTCCTGGACAGAATCTCAGGAAGGGAGTGTCTGTGCTGTGAGTCTCAGTAGAAGGTACTTTACTGCCATTTCCACGTCTCTGCAGGGTTCAGAGATAGGGAATGGGACCTTTGTCTGCAAACACAGCAAAGGGATTCCCTGAGCCTTAACAGGGTAGCAGGAGCCGGGAACAACTCAGCAGCAATCTGCTTGGATGGGTAGCCACCAGGTGCTCAAAGGATATCTCTGCAGACACCCATGTGGACAGATGGCCTGAGGTCCAGTTGGCCTTGGTCCTCTGTGAGCTCCCAAACCTAGTCTCTGCCTTGGGGAAGGTAAAGGATTCTTGTAAGTACTGAATGTAAGCACATTCCAATAGTATCTCATTATAAATGTAGTTGTTAATCCCCCCACAGTGTATATTTCTTACAAACCCTGGTAGTGGTCTGCAAGCTGGCACACGCTGCATGGGAAAGCCTTCTGAGACTTGAAAGACTGGTGGCCACTCAGTCCATTTGTCTTATTAAATACCCATGACCCTAATTGGAGCTCCTTGTAGGCTTAGAAGAGGCTCCACAATCGCTTAGGGCCTTAAGTCCCTTTTTATTGCAGCAGGCTAGAGTTAGGGCCAACGAAAGGGAATATTAATGCTCTCTTAGTCACAATATTTTCTCTTGAATCTACATGATTTGGGAAAATGTGAGTCAGGACAGATGAGAAAGACAGAGAGAGAAATATAACATCTGAATATTTCTAGGTTCACTCATTCTGGAGTAAAATACTCAGACCCACAAATGAGCGTTTACTTTCTTTTGTCCATCATTTGATTCCTCAGCTATGTGCCCTCTAAAAGGCAATTTCAAAGGTGGTAGGGGGGTAATCAATGTATGCTATTGAAGGTGGGCACCCTCCCCAGAAGTCGAGGAAATTTCTTGCAGATTTCAAAGGCTTCTTAACCTTTTCTGACATTTAAAAGCAAACAGAAACTCAGCCAGACAAAAGTGAGCTAAAAACAACGGTTAGCTTGATGTCCAACTGGAAGGAGCCTGGTTCCTTCAAATTCCTTCCCTTTTACACACTCTCTATTATGAAATGGTACCATACAACACTAGTGTTTCTCTCTTAAAACACACACACACACACATACACACACACGCAAGTGTGCGTGCACACACCCACGCATATGCACACACATACCCCACTCTAAAATTGCTTGTGATGGCTAAAATGAGCCCCTGGCAAACTGTCAACAGAGCATGTTCCAGATAATATTTTATCTTTTTTTTCTATCATTAAGGTTTTAAGGGTGGGATTCAAAACTGGGAGGATTAGAGCTGAGCTGTTGAGCAATTTACAACTGAACATGGTCTCTCTCTCTCTCTCTCTCTCTCTCTCTCTCTCTCTCTCTCCCCTCCCTCCCTCCCTCCCTCCCTCCCTCCCTCCCTGCCTCCCTCCCTCCCTTCCTCCCTCATTCCCTCCCTCCCTTTCTCTTTAACAAGTTAGCAGCATGTGGCTTGCCCTTGTTCCA
Organism: Rhinolophus sinicus; assembly: GCF_057876585.1. Taxonomy (NCBI): domain Eukaryota; kingdom Metazoa; phylum Chordata; class Mammalia; order Chiroptera; family Rhinolophidae; genus Rhinolophus; species Rhinolophus sinicus. The sequence continues at coordinate 196,048,470 of NC_142517.1, read as the reverse complement.
GCAGCGATTATTAAAATAAAAAACACCTTTGGCCATAAACACAAGTGAAAATTGAAACATGCTCATGAAAGTTTATTATTTTTCGCTTCAATAACTTCACCCTACATGGAGACTTTTATTTGCCTCAGGAGGTCTTTGGGTTAGGTAATGAAAAAGCATGGGGGGTAGGGGATCCCAAGTCAACTGGGTTGGGTGGCAGCTGGGGGTGGTGTGCATCTTGGCTTTGGGCCTGCAGTGCTGCCCGAGTGTTTAGGCTTTCATGAGCTGGAGCCCCTTCTCTCTCTCTCTCTCCTTCACCCCCCCTCTCTCTCTCTCTTTGGGGCTGTCTTGCCTTTAGGGTCACGTCAAGGGAGCAGGGCATTTAGCTTGTTTTGATCCAGTCTGGCCCTGTGCTGGCCCCTCATTAAAGTCATGCAGCTGATTCTATACATTTCCTGGAGCTTTTCTTTGACTTAAGACAATGTAGCCCCTGACTGGAATCTTTAACACACTCAAACACAAAAGGGATATGGGAAGGTGTGGGAGGGCAGATATTGAGGGGACAATGAAGGCACATAGGGGTGAAAGAAGTCCTATAATTAAAGAGGAGTGGTCGAATTGGGATAATTTACTTCTGAGATGAGAAGATTGACTGTTACTTGATAATGATCTTTATTTCTGGAAAAAGAGGAAAAGGATTTGAAATGAAGAAGGTGGGCCTTGGTTTATGTGAGAGAAAAATAAATTTCTTGACCATTTGCATGACAGTCATTTGAAGTTTCTTTTTGCCACTTGCAGCCAAACGTGGTCCTAAAAATATGGTCACCCATTCCAGGATACACGTGGTCTTTCTCAGAGAAAGTACAAGGCGTGAGGGTAAGTCTCCTAGGACCACTGTGCTAATTCTGCTCCATCATGTTCTTGGGGACCGAGGCTCCACAGAGCTCATCACTCCACTATCCTGGAATGTGGTCCTTGTCGTCATGGCCCCAAGTGGTGCCGTCTATATTTAAGGCAGCAGGTGGAGAAAGGGATGATGAAGGGACCACAGGGACATGCCATCTACCTACTAAGCGAGACTCCAAGGGGTTGCCATATGAGACTTGAGTTTATATCCTACCAGCAAGAAATTAGCCACACTTATTGCAAAGGAGGCTAGAAAATTAACCTTTTTACGAGTAGTAATATGCTCCGCTAAAAGTCTTATTATTAAGGAAAAAAGGAAAGATGTTGGAGAACAACGAGCAGCTTCTTAATAGTAGCCCAATCTTTCCCTATCTTATTGGCCTGTGTTGGCTTAGCCATTGTTTTCCTTCCATTGTTCCATGAATCTGTGTCCTCAGAGAATTTGTGCTCATCGCTTCCTCGTTCATTTCACCTTTGTGAGTTTGTGTCCATGTCTCTCCTCCATGATTTTACGTGGAATCTTGTTCTTTGTCGCAGCAAAATTTTCCTTGAGTCAACTTTTAGTGAAAACTGCCAGCCTCATATTGTAGACTCAGAACAAATAATATGCAGAGAAAGATATCAAGTCTATTGATCCCTTTTGTAGCTTTACCACAATTTATTTTTTATTATTTTTTTTATTAAAAAAATTGTTTTAGGATCTGGGCACAGGCTGTAACATGTGAAATGTTACATGGCTTATTTTGCACTCATCAGTGTGGAGTGAACACAAGTAGCTCTGTAGAGCCTTCCTGGGAACGGGTTGTGATGAGACTCTCCTCTGGATGCCGTCTGCCTCAGGGACTGCAGCATTGTTTCTCTGGGTGCTGCGTGGTTTGACTCAGACCCCATCACATCTCCCTGCTGCTTGCTTGCTCTCTCACGGCTGCCTCTCCCGCTCCATGTGAGATGTTTCTGGCTGCCTCCCTTTCCAGCATAATTAAATCCAGTAGACCTTCCAGTTGACCTCATGAGTGTGAGTTAAGCCCATTTATGAAGTATGAAATGATCCCAAATGCTCATGATCCAGCTTTCCCAGGGGGCTGTGGAGGCGGATCATAAGCTAAGAGCTTCCTGCTGGAGATGCTGCAGGGAAGGCAGATGTGGCGTCTCTGGAGACAGGCTGTGCCTTCCGTGGACTGAGCTCTGGCCGCACGTGGTGGTGATGATTCTCAGTGCTCCCTAAGAGCCGTCTATCCCACTTCTCTTTCCACTTGAAGGCACTTGCTCTTCTTTGGAGCCAGTGAGGAAAACCAACATCATGCCATGTCGTGTTGGGTTAATGCTTCATGCTGAACTCTCCGTTTTGATCAGAGGCAATGGAATAATTGAATTAATGGATCCATATGTGCTTCAAGGCATTGCTTGCATGCTTAGGTCATAGGGCTGGGTTTATTCCATCCAAGACTCAAGGTTCCCTTGGTCATAAGAGGGGATGGAAGAGAGTATGGATGACTCAAGGCAAATCAGCTCCACTGGGAAAACAGAGTTCAAATACCTTATGCACTTATGGGATAGCTAGTGCACAGAGACAGTCATGGAGTACACATACCAGAGACAAGGCCTGTGGACAACATCCATTGCCTGACTCTTTATACTTCTGTAGAAAAGAAGGGACTTCTCATCTGTCCACCAAGAGGGAACAGAATTGGAGGCACACTTCTGGCTCCTTCCTCCATAGCCCTCATCTGAATTTGCTTTGCTTTCTCTGCTTTTCCCAAGATACATCCTTACATCCTTGCGTCTGGATCAGGGGGTCTGGGAAGGGTGGTAGAAAGGAAGTTTCCTATAGAACTTTATGAACCAAAGAAGGTTTGAGTCATGTCCTCTAACACAGTAAACAAGAACCCCTCTATTTAGGGGCATGGGAACAAAGCTGATGCTGACTTTGATCTTCATTTGAGTCCTGTTTTCAATTTTGTAGGAACCTGGGGGTGGGAGAAGGAAGGCATGACAGTAATTGGCTGTGTGCCTGGTCTGCAGGCCCACTCCTAAAAGGCCTTCCTGGCATGGGGTTTCTGTTGAGTATTTCTCCTGTATTTCAGGAGACTTCTGCCATCCTCTTTTGTACCTAGAAGCAGGTAGGGAAGGCAGTACGGGGAAAGTTAAGGTCAAGAGGGGTACCTTACAGTGGGAAAGTCTTGTGTGACAAAAAGGTGAAATGCTAAAATGCAAATGAGAAGCGTTTTAAGGAAGTTGGCACTCCCTCCCTTCTGCCAGTCCTGGGCTTGAATCCCAGTCCCACCTTTTTCCAGCTGAGCGACCTTGTACAACTTCCCTGACCTCTCTGTGCCTCCATTCTCCAAACTATAAAATGGGGGAATTATAATACCTACCCCTTGGGATTGTTTTGAAGATTAAGTAAGTTATCGTATATCGTCAAACACATAGTAATTACTGTGTTGGGTTAAGTATTAGCTATCACCACCACCACCATCGTAACCATCGTTCGCACCATCATCACAGCCATTATGAACCTGGCATTCACAGAGGCAGGCTTAGGCCTGACTTACATGGGGGACAGGACCCAGGCCTTACTCATGCTTTGAAGGAGATTGTAAGTACAGTGTCGAGGTTCTGGACTGAGAATTGACATGCCAAGTTCTAGTCCCAGCTATGTGTGGCCTGGCCTGTGATGGTGTCTTCCCTCTCTGGGTCTTGGTTAAATCGTTATAAATAAGTGGTTTGGTGTTCAGTGGCTCTCAAAATGCTTATCTAAAGATGGGGGCTGAGCTGGCCACATGAGACTTACCTGGGAGCTCATTACAAATGCAGATTTCCTGACCCCACCACCCCCTGAGATTCCGCTTAGGTGGATGTGGGATGACTCAGCAGCCTGGGTTTTTCTCAAAGTGGTGCTGTGCTCTCCATGCACCACCTGTGTCTCTGGGATACAACTGTTACGTGGGCGTCATGGCTCCAGGTCCTCTTTGAGGCCTCAGCTCTAAATGTTGTGTTCCATAAGTATGTGAAGGGATAGAAAGAGGGGGTGATTATAAAACAAGTGGCAGAGTACCAGTTAATTGGCAGACATTTAGTGAAGGATTATCCTTTGTCAGTTTGCTCAGTCAAAAACAAGAGTTTCAGCCCAAATGCATAACAGACCTGAACCCTTCAGCTCACCAGAACCAGTCTAACCCACTCTTCTCTGCGCTGAGACACAAAGCCAGGGTCTGTTGTCACTGCCAAAGCCAGAGACTGCCCCAGATAAGCCGGAGGAATCCTCTTCCCAAAGGCGGTTCCCAGCATCTCCATTTCCCTTGGGTCAAGTGCTCATTTGATTAACCAGGATCTTTGGCGACTAAGAGCAGAAAAGAGAATCCATCTTGTCACTATAACATGGGGTGAGGCAGTTCTCAAACCGTCCCATCACTGAGTCTTTCCTTGGCAAACAAGATGGCTTTGCTGTAATCCCACAGTGTTTCTCTCTTTAATCCAAAGAATGAAACCGAAAAACAAAAACAAAACAAAAAAATGGGTCCTTCCACCATATAAACTGGAACTTTTTTCATCCTTTGAATGACATGGTTTCTTGCTTCTTCCCTTCACCATGGGGACAGGGTGTAGCCCACGTTCCCTCAAGGAACCCAAGGTCACGACATTCATGGTGAACAAACTGCAGCCTCTAGAATGCATTTCCAATTAACACACACAAAGCGTTTCCTACTGTCTCTTAAATTATGGTTCTATATTTATCACTGCCAGCACACCCCTCCTTCCCTTTCTCAGCTCCCCCCACCCATGATCCCCACTCTCCCTTTAATCATTTGCAGAAGTGTTTCCATTCTTCTTTTTTCCATTTTCAGAACCAGTTTTGTTATAAGAAGAATGTAATTGTTGCTAACATTTTGATTTCCCTGTCCAGTGAGATTTACATGACACTGAGGTTTTGTGATATAATTCCTCATTTGCTTCCAAGTTTTTGTTGGGCATTTAATCTGTGCAGAATTTCATTATCATCTGATTTACTGTGGCCTCAACATAAGGAAAGACTTTTCAAGTATCAACTTTTTTTTCTCTCCCTTCCTCTCTCCCACCCTCCCTCACACGTCCTTTTATACACACACACACACATACACACACGTGCACACACGCACATGTACACATACATGCACCCTTTTTCTCTCTCTCCACACTCTCCTCCTTTTCTCTCCAATCCCCTTTTCTATACCTCTCTCCCCCCCCCTCTCTCACGTCTTCTGTTTGTCTCTCCTAGTTTTCAAGTTTCAGTGTTCACATCTGATGGGTTGATGTCTTGGCTTTGTCCTCCATTCCAATTCATTCCTTTAAGAGCTCTTCTAAACACAGTGCCCACAGGGGGCTACTCTCTGGGAGATGAGGGAGCCTCTCCCATCAAGAGACTTACATTGGGGATCCACACAATGGACTCAGAATTTCTGTTAAATCCTAAGACTTATTCATAGGCACCTGACCCTGAATCTACTGGAAGCTGAAGACAGACCTCAACTTCCTAAGGGGACTGAGGAAAATCTAAAGCACATGCCTTTGCATAGTAATTTAATGAGAAACCCATAGTGTGTGTGTGTGTGTGTGTGTGTGTGTGTGTGTGTGTGTGTGTAGAGAGGGAGAGAGAGAGACAGTAGAATAATTCAGATCAGTCAGTAGGATTCTCTCTTCCCTTGCTTTTTGTTCTCTGAGGATGGGTTTCAGTGGATTTTCACAGAGTTGGAGAATTCAGCTCCTCAACTCCATCCAAAGGCAAAGTTTTGTCAGCCATGTTTAGTTTCAGGGCTCTTTCTCCCTTTAACTGTTTCCTTAATACTCATTCTCCCACCTTTTTAGTGATGTTTCCTCTCCACTCAGACTCACCTGCACTTGTACTCTGTACCTTTCTCTTCTTTTTCTCTTTTACATGATTTCTGTCCTGTGACCTTGCTTTTACTTCTTCTCTTGTTAAAATTTATTCATTCTGTGTGTCTTAACCATTCTGTATCCTGAGTCCTTTTTTTTTTTTTTTTTTTTTTGGTGGTGTGACTGTGAAACTAAGAAATTAACGTGTTGGCATTTGCACATTTTAATAAAGGCAGCTAGAAGTTACTCTACCTTAGCCCTGAGGAAGCATGCCACACAGTGGGAAATGTAGTCACTTAGAAAGCTCACCAAAAAGGACAATTAGTGAGAGAGGATATAAGGCCCCTAAATCACACCTTCCCTGAGAAATTCAGAGGGCATCTTCCTTATGGAAGCAGGGAGACAAAATCATTTTGGTGTGCATAAATCTCCAGTGACTTAGCTAGAGAAAGTGAGACCCACGTAGCCCCACCCTGTCGATTATTAAGAAACCACTTTGCCATCATTCTCTTGCTTTCTTACCCTCTCCTTTTTTTGTTTGTTTTTTGAAAGTTTGTTGGTGCTTGCTCTGTTTCTCCCTCAGTGAAACTCTCACTAGTTGATGAATTCTGATGAATTTAATTGAATTCTCAGCATCAGGAACCTGGAACATGAGTGGACTCATTCTTTCTTTTGGACTTTTGAGACACCTGTGTATTAAGCTACAGATTCTGGGGTGAGCTGGATGATTCAGGGATTCCAGACGCCAAGAAAATTAGAAATGGTATTCCTCCATTGTGGGGATTCTGTTGGCCTAAGGAAACGTCTCTATTTACATCTTGACTCAGGCCCTGTCCAGGAATTTGGGGGAAGAACGTTCCAAATCAGTTCAATTAGTTTGGGAAGAACCTTCAACTGAAAATTGACCTACTATGGTGGTTTTATGTGTCTGCCAATTATTTGTCATTCCTCCAAATCGGGCTGGAGCCCAATGCTTCTTGCCTGGAAGATGGGCCAGCTTTGTGACTGCAGTAACAAATAGAATATGCCTGTGTTGTGCTGTATGACTTCTAGGCCTGGGTTATACAGAACGAGTTGGCTTGTGCCTGCGTCTCTCTCAGGACACTCACCCTGAGAACACAGGCACCATGCTCTGAGTAAGCCACATACAGAGGGCACATGTAGGTTCTTGCCCATGGCCCATTTGATGTGTCAGCTGACAGCAGCATCAACAGCAAGACATGTGAGTGAACAAGTCTTCAGATGATCCAAGTCTTCCAGCTGCCCCAGCTGATGCTGAGGGAAGCAGACAAGAGTTTCCTCCCCAGGACCTGTCGACATTTCATATTCATGAGCAACATTGGTTGATGTTATTTGAAGCCACAAACTTTTGGGGTGGCGTGTCACACATCAGTGATGGAACACCTACTCCCTTCACCTTGTCTTTCCCAACAGGTATAAGCACCTTGATATTTTCTGAAATCCCCAACTCTGTCTTAAGACCTTCCTTCCTGAGCATTCCAGTTTTAAAACAGCATGTTTCCATGAATTGATCCATTGAATACATCTTGATGTAGAAGTGAGTTTCTCTGTCCCCACCAGTAATTAGCTTTGAAATTACACTGGTAGCTCTTGGAAACTGGTAGTTTCCTTCAACGTAAAATGAGGGGGTTGAACTAAATAATCTCTAGAACTTCCTTCCGTTTGCGTCTTATGCCCCATGGGTCGGCTCTGGCATCAAGTGTAAACTTTCTAGATGTTCAGCTGCGAATGACTGATGATGGCTTAGCATCACATGACTTCTCTTTGGAAGACTCACTGACCATTTAACAGCTGATGACAGTGTCTTCCTCCCCTGGAATGAGTGATGGGGGCAGCCCAGACACTGCTGCAGGCTCTGTACTGGACGTTGGGCATTCGTTTTTATCTGATTGCTGCCAGGTATTTGGGAGTAAGCTTAGTTACAGCTTCCCCTCTTCCTTAGATGTGGTCTTAGGTAAGTGAATCAAAGGATTCCCTGTCTAGCCATGGAAGACCGACACTCTTGACACCTCTAGGCCAAGAATGACCTGTGAGAACCTGGAGGGTGCATGATGTGTCTCCGTTCAGTGTGGATCTCTGAAATGCCCCAGGATTCTGGACCTCTTCCTGGTCCTACAAGGCTGAAGTATTTCTCCCTTTCCTGTAGAAAGAAGGAGGAGAGAACTTGTTATCACGTGAGGAAACCCCATGAGAAGAATTCATGTCCAGGGAGCAATTGCTTCTTAGTCAGTTTCTCCTGAGAAATAGTGAACTGGCTCAAAGAGAGGGGGAGCAGGCCAAAGTATGTTGTGAAACCAAAAGCAAAAGGAAAATGAAAAAGAGGCTGGAAAAATAATAAAAAGGGTTGGAACTCTTATAAAAGTCCAAACCAACAGTGGTATTCTGAAAAGTGTAGGATTTGATTACATGGCCTCGTAAAGGGTTTAGTCTTGAGCATGAACTGCTAACCACACCCTCTCTCCCTAACCTCGCTTTGCCCAGGCAGAGGGTTATCCAGGGGTGCTGACTGGGCACTTCTGGTTCCACCTTGAAACTGGGGCCTTTCCCTCAAAGTAATGATGCTGAAAGCTATGAGTGGTCTGAATTTACTAGCCCTCAAATGCTAGATTCTTAGCCTCGGCCTAGAGACTTCCCTTATTGAGCAGCTGGATTTCCAAATGTTTCTTAACATGGGCATTCTTGCCAATTGCAGGCACCTTGCCTCCTCTGTGGGGTCTTTTCTGAGGCTTCAACCTGCGAGGGCTTCTGAATTCCTCATGTCTTTCCAACATTTCATTGTTTTCTGCATGTCTCTTACCCATGGGTCATTATTTAATTATCTAGATTTTAATAGAAATAATAAATAAAGAATATATAAATAATAGGAAGAATAAATGCATATCTATGGCTTAAAAAGGGCACAAAAGGATAGATGAGGTCTGATAATTAAGTTTGCGAACTTGTTGCAACAAAGTTGCTAACATTTTGATATCAGAGGGATTATTCTTTATGAATTTGTACTAACTGGACAAACAGTTAACCAAGTTTAGTATTGGAAGTGCTGAAAAGGCGGCATGAAACAGTTAAACAACCTGAAATTTTTGCCAACAACTCATGGCTCTTGCATCACGACAATGTACCAGCTCACACGACACTGTCTGTGAGTTTTTAGCCAGTAAACAAATAACTGTATTGGAACACCCTCCCTGCTCACCTGATCTGGCCCCCAATGACTTCTTTCTTTACCCAAAGATAAAGGAAATACTGAAAGGAAGACATTTTGATGACATTCAGGACATCAAGGGTAATACGATGACAGCTCTGATGGCCATTCCAGAAAAAGTGTTCCAAACTGCTTTGAAGGATGGACTGGGCACTGGCGTCGGTGCATAGCTTCCCAAGGGGAACACTTCGAAGGTGTGACCTTAGTGATGTTCAGCAATGGGGTATGTAGCACTTTTTCTAGGATGAGTTCGCCAACTTAATTGTCAGACCTTCATAGGTGTGTGTGTGTGTGTGTGTGTGTGTGTGTGTGTGTGTGTGTGTGGTGGGGGGGGGGTCCTTCCAGGGCTATTTTATGACAACATAAATATTGTTATAGAGACAGAGAGTACATCTGGGTTGGGAGAAGTGAATGTGTATGAGTCTTCTCATGAACAAAGGGTAACATACTATATTTACCATTTTGTACCTTAGTTAATTTTTTTGTTAACTGTATATTCTTGAGATCACTTGTTATCAGCACACTTATAGCTACCTCAGTCTTATAATGGTCACATTTTCTTATTGCATGGAAGTATTATTCTTTATTTAATTAGTCCCCCATTGCCGGACCTTCAGTGGTTTCCACCATCCAATCACAGTCAATCATAAAGGAGATCCTTGCTCTAGTCCAAGTCTATGAACTTGTTGGGGGCCAGGCCCATGGTTAATTTTTCCTTTATTTCTCCCCCAAACTTACAGCAGAGTAGTCACTGCAGTGCCACTGGTGTGGGCTGACCGGTGAGGAACACTGGTAATGCTTAACAAGCTGAACTATATTTGCAAATATCATATATCTGATGAGGGGGTAATATCTAAAATATATAAAGAACTCATACAACCCAAAAGGAAAAATCCAATTAATAATGGGCAGAGGATCTGAATAAACGTGTTTTTTCCAAAGAACACATACAAATGACCAATAGGTACATGACAAGGTGATCAACATCACTAATCAACAGGGAAATACTAATCAAAACAACAATGAGATATCAACTCGCACCTGTGAAAATGGTCATTATCAAAAATACAAGAAATGACAAGTGTAGGTGAGGCTGTGGAGCAAAGGGGACCTTGTGCACTGTTGGTGGGAATGTAAATTGGTGCAGCCACTAGGAAAAACAGTTTAGAGTTTCCTCAAAAAATTAAAAATAGGAATACCATATGATCCACAAGTCCACTTCTGGGTATTTATCTGAAGGAAATGAAATCACTGTCCCCAAAAAATAAATGCACCCCAATGTCCATTGCAGCATTATTTAAAATAGCCAATATTTGGAAACAAGTGTCCATTGATGGATGGATGGATAAAGAAAATGTAACATATATGCAATCTCTCTCTCTCTCTCTCTCTCTCTCTCTCTCTCTCTCTCTCTCTCTCTATATATATATATATATATATATATATATATATATATAATATATATAATATATATATAAAATGTAATATAATATGTAATACATGTACATATGTACATATATATACACATTTGTACATGTATGTATATGAATACAATGAAATATTATTCGGTTATAAAAAGAAGGAATTCCTGTCATTTGTGATAACATTGTATGGACCACAATTTGCTGTGCAGGCAAAATTTAAAACAAACACTAGGGTTATTCCACATGCCTTGTTGCAATGGAATTTTAGCAGAATTAAAACCTTGCTAAAAGTACAATTCCTAACTGCAGAGAGAAAAAGAACAGCCTTTTGGTACTCAGTGAGCAAGTGAAAACAAGTGTTTTGGACACCTTAGGAAAGAAAGCAGGTGGCAAACACATACATTCTTATCTCTTTCTCTTCCCAGCTCATGGAAACATTTGCATGTTGAATCTGGGGAAGTGGCTTGGGGATATGAGTAAGTTTCTTGATGAGGTTAGGAGACTTGAGGTGAGGGAGAGTAAAACAGTTGACATGTAATGTTGATGGTGCAACAACTTCCCAAGAGCACGTAGCTAGGACACACACAACCGCTCTGAGCCTACCAGGCCCAGCATAGACTTGAGACAGTGAGGGTGAAATGGTCAAGGTCATTTTATCAGGATGTAGGATTGCTCATCATAGAACAGTGACTTGGGTATGGAGAAAGTGCAGCAGAGTCACTTGGAGAGACGTTAAATGATGCTCTTCCCCACGCCGTTCAGATTCTCCTCTCTCCTTTTATCAAGAATCATGGGAATCCTCAACACAATGAGTCTCCTTTCACTAATGGGCATCTGCCTTATCCCTCAGGGTGTTGGGGGCAGGAAAAAAAAAAAAAAGATTACTATAGTCGAGAGCCCAAACTGTCCTTATGGGCCTTACGGTTAGTAATACGACCTTTTCTCTGCAGTGTCTTTGTTCTCTTAGGGTTCTAACTACATCTACATTGTTACTCAGCCTTCGTTTTGGTGCTGTCCCTTCTCTGTGTCTTTGCTTTTGCTGTTTCCTTGACTTTCAGCACCCTTTCCTCCAGGCTCAACATGTCTTCTCTGAAACTTTCTCTGCTCTTCTTTCCTATACAGAAGAATGAGCGCTGGGGATCCATGTAGCACTTGGGACATAGTCCCTCGGGAAGTCTAGATAACAAAATTGGGATTCTTCCCAGGTTTGCTTCTCTTGATCTCTGGGGTCAGCTTGCCTGGATGGATTTCTTGGAGACCCAACGCCCAACCCTTAACCCTTGGCCTGGTTTTTCCTCATAATGGAGGCAGATGAAACTTGTCATCTGGAGAACCTCCTCAGGCTTGATGTTCACGTCTGTCTACACAGTTCCTACCGTTTTCAGACTGCTGTGCCTTGTCTCCAGGTGGCAGGGCATCTTGACAGGGCCACACCTACCATGATGAGCCTCTTCGTGGGGTCTGTCTCCTCCCATTGCATCCCCAGAATGTCTTCTGAGACGGGCAGCTCTCGTGCCCATCTGCTTCCTTCTAGCCCCTCGGCACTGCAGCACACACTCCACAAGACTGATCCTCTTGGGTCTCAGCACATCTTAGTTTGGCCCCCTCAACACTCACTTTCTGTCTCCTATGAAACACTCTTCAGTCTTGGGACGTATGTCAGTTATCAGCTTGTCCATGAGGGCTTTCTCATGGGGAAGAAATACATGCATTGAAGCATAGAAAATGAAAAGTAAAACAAATTCTCCCCACACCAGTCCCACTCTTCTGGGTAAACATTTACAGCTATTTCTATTTTTAGAGCTTCTCCTGGTTATCTCCATAAATGTAAATAACGTGTTTTTACCTTCATTTTTTTTTTAACCTTAAATAACATCTTTTGATACTATTATAGATAAGACATTTAGCTCATTCCTACTATTTCTTCCACTAGGTAAGTTTATTACTTTAAAAAATGTATGAAAATCTCTATTTCTTCATTGAAAAAACTTAGAAAGTATCTTCATTTCCCCACTATTTAAGAAGAATTCATTGTGCAGTCATTGTCTTCCACCTTTCCTGACCCACTCCACCTTCCAGTATTTGTCAAGTACATCGTCCTTTTGAAATTTGCAAGTTTAGAGCATTTACATGACATTTTGTAATGATAAATCTTTTTTTTTAATTTTTCAATGGTTATATGAATATTGAAAATCAATAGACAGTGTTTGCAAAATATTATTTATTCCAGACTTGAGAGTATGTGTGGACCTACGGAGGAAGAGTAGAAGTTGTCTCTTGCCATTTACAAGAAAATGTTTCAAGGATGAAGATCAAATATTCTTTTTAGACTCCATTCATTATTCAGATTTCTGCCATGGATGACGGAAACACAGGAGGCACACAAGTAAAGGATCCTGTATTACCTCTAAGATAGATAACTAAGGTAGAAAGAGTATATAGTGTAGAAAAATGAGCACCACAAAAACCACCTCTGCTTGCTCTTCAAGGGACTATGGAAAAAGAAATGAAGACAGAGAAAGAAGAGCAGGAAGATGCTGAACAAGAAATTGGGTGGGAGATCAGGACAAGGGCATAACTATCCAAAGTATCTAGATATAATGGAGCTTGAAGGCAGAGCATCGTCTCCCCACCTCTTGGGGGGGCTCACCTGAAAAGCACCACCCTGGGGGTGGCCACATCAAAGTCTAATTGATGGTTTGGGAGAGGGAATTTTGTTCTCTCAAACTGCCCTGGGTTCCTGTGTGGCATGAGCAGGATGTGGACATTCCAGCCTGCAATTGGGAAGGAAAAGTTGGCAGAGAGGCTGAGAAGGAGCTCACTGGTGGCATGGGAGTGGATTTTGGAGCAGGGCTAAAGAGCTTTGTAGCTATGAAATGAGGAAGTCCAGAACCAGGGGGAGTCCCAGGTAGAGCTCAACACCATCCTCAGTGACAGCTAGAGGCCACGTAGGGACAGGTCAACCAGCAGGGGTTCCCAGGCTGCAGCCAAACTGAAGAGATATAACACTATGAATTCTGCCAGCCATGACCTTCAATAGCCAATGCCAGGAGATTTCTGAGGCTAGAACAATCTTCCTAACTGTTCCTACTCTACAGCTTTGGTCAGCAAGAATCCAGAGGATACCAAGTGGATACAAACACCACTTCTTTTTCCCCTGCTGTGAGGACACAATAAGGCATCCATCCTCATATGCCCAGAAACCTTACTGGGTAAGGGAGGGAGGGGGGCGTAAGGAAGTCAAAGTCTGGGAACCTGAGCATTTTACCTAAAAGCATTGTTTCAATTATAGCGTTTGGAATTACTCATTTAGATTAAATGTACTTTTTTCTCGTCTTATCAAACAGGAAGAAGCCATAGTTTCTCTGCACATGTGGGTGCAGTATGAGTCTCTGGTCCCCAAGAGGTCTGACCTTTTATTAGAAATCTCTTTTTTTTTTTTTGGTAACCACCCTGAGTGGAACTATCTGGCAAACATCCTCTGGCCTAAGAAGGCCTGTGCTGTCCTATAACAAATTTGGGATTATTCACAGTCATGGGGGACAGGGAGAGGCTGGATCATTAAAGTTTCTAACAATAATTCAAAAATCTCATTTTTGCTGAGTGTTGACCATTGACCAAATTTTCCAGTTGCTCAGAGGTTGCCAAATGGACTGAGTTGAACTGTAAATCTTTATTGTTTCTATCAGAGGAGTAAAGAATCTGTGAAATAATTAAACATGAACTTACCTCTCTCTGGTTGCTGGGACTGGGCACGGAGGTGGGAGTTGAGAATGGAGGTTGGGGAATGGGGCTGGGGTGGGTCTCCCAGTCACTCTAGGATGGCCCGAGGCGTTTCTCTCGGGGTGCACAGGACCTTCCTCAGAGCTCCTCAATAAAATCTAAGCCCCTCTCTGGGCTTCCTGCCTTTCTGATCTCATTATTATTATGTTTTATTAGTTTCAGGTGTACAAAACAATGTAATAGTTAGACATTTATCATTTATATCCCTCATACAGTGATAACCCTTCTCCCCATCTACTATCCCTCTGACATCACATACAGCCATTACATTTCTACTATTTCTATTCCTAATTCTGTACTCCACTTCTTGTCTGATCTCATTATGTATCTGTCTTCTTCCTCACTCACTAAGCACCAGATGCTCTGTTTTATGCCAACATAGTTTTTTAAATTTTTTATACGATTCTTAGAAAATGCGGAGCTCTTTCTGTCTCTTAAAGTCATTACTCTGTTTTCCTCTCAAAATGCCCCTCACTCATTTGTTCCACAGTTATCTCCATGTCCTCCTCAGTATCTCAATTTAAATGTCTTCTCTCCAGAAAGGCCTTTTGGGAGCTTCTGACCTTCCAAGACCTTCCTTGACCTTCCGTGACTCTGCCCCCATTATTATCTTTCACAACACCCTAGTTATTGCCATCTCAAGCACTTACCATAAGTTGTGGTGACTTATTCATTTCTTGGTTCCCTCCTCTGTCTGTCTCCTGCACTGGGACATAAGCTCCCAAAGGACCATGTGTGTCTCGCTCATCGCCATGTCTCTGGCATCTAGCACAGTGCGGGCAGTAGACAGTAGTTGAACGAAGGAAGTGGGCAGACATTGTTCAATGCTGTGAGCTCAGTTCAGACACATGGTGGCCAAAGGAAGGAGGAGGGAGAAACCATCCCATCTACTTGTAGTCTGTGAACCGGATACTACCCCTCAAGGAGACTTTGCCTCGCTTGTCTCCATCTCACAGATGGAGCAACTCTGGAGGACGAGGCAAGCTTCCGAGTGGCAGAGGGAGGGTTCAAAATGAGGAGAAAATGAAGTGACAAGCGAAGTCTGCTCGAAACTACCAGATGTTTCACCTCACATCCATTGTGTTTCCATGAGGAAAAGGAGGGACAGGAGTGCTGGGGGGAAAGGATGATGATTTGCCTGGATTTCACTTCCTCCTGAGTTGCCCAGTCACCGGAGATCTGGAACGCTTGTCTCTATCCTTTCCTGGACCCCTTTCTGCCTCACCAAATGAATCATGGCCAAAACATGTGTTTAAAGCACATCAAGTGGCAGAGGGCTGGGGGCTGGAGAAAGATCCAGGAGCTGGCTTCTGATGTCCAGAAGACAAGTGTGGCTGTCTTCCGAGCCCCAGAAAGAAGCATCGTGCTCAAATGCCGGATGCTGGGCCACTGAGAACCTGTGGGCCCCGGAGAATCAGAACCAGTTCTCTGAGTGGTAACGCGGCTGAGATATTGGGATCATGAAAAATGACCTCAGGTGGATAGAAACTTCACCTGAGGCAAGAAAGAGTCAAGGCGCCTGGTCTTTGGCAGGATGATTGATTATTGGCAGGGAGGAATATTACTAGGTGTAATGCTGGAGTTCCATACAAATGCTCTCTAACACAGCTGCTCATATTCAATACTCAAGAAATATTTATTAGGCATCTACTATGTGCCAGGCCTTGATCTTATCATTTGAGAATCAAGAATGAGCAAACAGCCAAATGCAGCCCTCATGGAGCTTACATTCCAGTGGGTTAACAATCTATGCAGTTTCCTGAAATTTTTATTCTATGGGGACCCTCTAATGCTGAGAGTAAAGCTATCTTATTTGGAGGTCTCTTAAAAATTGTGATACTGTGACATTCAACAGGTGGAGTGAAAGCGGCAATGGCGGTTATGATGTAGAGAGAGAGGAAAGCAATAAATGTATTAGTAAGAGAAATGGCCACTTAAGTCCATCATGACATGGCAGCATGACAAGTCGTGACAAGCAGGTAGGTGCTAACGAGCTTCCTGTAGCCAGAATGAGACTGGCCTTTGAAATTCAGGGAGGCCCTTGGCAGGAAGAGAGCAGCTTGATTGGCTTATCTGGTGTACCTGCACACAGAGGGGTAGGTTCTCCTGGCTCCTCCCTTGCTTCGGTCCATTTGCAATTTTGCCACTCTAACACCTTCTATGAGGTATAGACATTGAATCCCACCAGCCTCCTTTCCTGCTTAGCTCTGCCTTGTGCTGACTGGTTACCCTACATTCAGGACAGGCTGCTACTAGGGGCTGCCTTCCTTTGTTTTCACCACTCCCCACCTCTTCTATCTTAATGTTCTAGATGTGATTTGTTGGATGAGGCTGAAAGGTGCAGGGGGGAGCCAATCAGGAGTTGGGTCTCTAGAGGGTGCAAAGAAAGGATCAAAGCCCAGATGAGAAGTCATTAGTTCCCTCTTTATCTTCACTGCCCTCAGCAACCCAGTCTCTCAAGACCACAGTCGGGAGTTCTCAGCTCCCAGAATTCTTCCTCTGATTTGTAATCCATTTAATCCCCTCACTGACCACAACTTGTCTTCTTTTGCTCTCACTCCACTGCTTGAGTGATATCTCAGATGGCATCACATTTCTTCCTTCCCCCACCCCAAGCACATTAGCTGATAACCAGTCCCCTCTGACCCAAATTTATTTCTTTCCTATTCAGGATATACATCATGTTATAACAATTCAGCTTATTGGTATAAGAGAAAAACAGCCCCCTTTATACTTAAGGTATTGTTAGTTGCATTTTCCATTACTTGCAGCCTAATGCTTGCCTAACCAATGTGCCTGGTCCCTCTGGTCCTCTTGATGTTGCTTTGCCATCACCGCTAAGAGTGCCCATGTATCTCCTCTAATGATAGCCTTCCATAGCCTACGACACTGCCGAGCTGGAAGAGCCCTTA
The DNA here is from genome assembly GCF_057876585.1 of Rhinolophus sinicus. Classification (NCBI taxonomy): domain Eukaryota; kingdom Metazoa; phylum Chordata; class Mammalia; order Chiroptera; family Rhinolophidae; genus Rhinolophus; species Rhinolophus sinicus. The sequence continues at coordinate 196,031,392 of NC_142517.1, read as the reverse complement.
GAGATCAACATGCAGTCTCCTAACTTTATAGATAGTAAACTAAAATGCAGAGAAGGAAAATAACATGGAGAGTTGGTTGGACACCAGGCCTAGAGCCCAAGGGTCTTAAAAATGAGTCCAGCATTCACTGTCAGCCATCTTCCTATCTCCTGGATTTGAAATAATAGCAAAAGCTGAGGGTGTAGAGACAAGCCCTCCCTCTTGCTCAATGTGGCCATGATGGCTACAGTGTGGACACACAGTGAGCACAGCCAACGTGCCTTGAGGCTCTGACCATCTTGCAGAAAGACAGACCCTGAAACCATGGGCAGTGATCATGACCCTAGGGAGTGTGGCAGCCCCAGGCACTTGCTCGCTGTGCTTTTCTCTCTGCTCTTCCAAATTGCTTTCCTGGAGACAGATTCAGCGTCTGCTCAGGGTCTTGAAAATTGTCCCCCAGAGCAGCACTCAGGTGTGAGCTTGGCAACCACACGTAGGGGCTCTGTGAACACAAGCTAATTAACTAGGAGTCACACACGCACAGAGGACATGCTGTTCACCGGCTGTCCAATTCTTCATGGCTCTCTTTTCATCTTGACTTCTGTTAAATCCCATTTAAACATTCAATATCTTACTTTTTTCTTCTCCATGTCCATCTGTGACATCTTGGCCACAGCCCTCACTCTTTGAACAATGAACCCTTAGCTGTGACTATCATCTTATCCATTTGCTGTTTATAAATCCCAGCACCAGGTTACATCCTTGAACATCCTGCTCCTTCTTCCAGGAAGCCTTTCTCCCTCTGGCTCTCCCTCTGGTCCTCTGGCTGCCCTTTATTGCCATTCCAGCCTCGGCACAAACACCAGCTCCTTGGACAGTCCTTTGTCCCCACCCACTTCCCCCATGCTGTCCATGACTCTGTAGCATGCCACTTCCTTCCCTGTGAAGCCGAGATGTTTTATTTCTTTCATAGTATTTGGCATCACCTGAAATGATCCTATTCGTATGTTGACTTTTTCAGTTTCCATTTTTCTTGTTAAAATGCAAGCATCTCTTTAGGGTAGAAACATCTATCCTGGTGCTTCCCAGTACCAAAAACTGTGCCTGGCTTCAAATAAACATCCAAAAATCATTTCTTGAACTAAGGCAGACCGGAGAAGATGGACTTTTGCTATCAGCTTGTTTTACATCATGGGTTGTCTGTGCTGTGTGTATAGGGCAGCCGTCAAAAGCCAAGGAGGAGTCCTCACGCCACTTCTCAGTCTTGGTGCTGAGTATGGTGAAGGGTGTTTATGCAGTGACTTTTCTCTATTGTCGGCCTTCCCAGTGTTCCTTCGCAAACGTTTGAGATATCAGATGTAACTCACAGATGTTAAATGAAGCCCTTTTATATCCATCTCAACCAGAAGAGTAGTGTGTTCCCCCCCACCCCCCACGCCCCCAGGATGGAGGGAGATCTCTCTTAAAAGCTTGATTAGAGGTTCATGCCCTCACTTGCTGGTTGCTAATCCCACCTCTGCCTGACTCTGAGCTCTTCTGAGAAAGCATCTCTCCTCCCCTTGATTTGCCTGCCCTGGAAACCCTCAGGCATCAGCAGAGATCCCCCATTCTCTTTGAGAAATCATGGTTTCTTGCATGTCTCCACTGATATTTGGATGGATTTCCAACTTGGCTGTCTATGTCCTCTTTTATTAAATCCAATCACTTGAGTTTGAGCTATAAGGGCTGCCTCTCCCCACCTCTTCACTCCCCCAGCCCAGGTTCACCTGTATCTATAATACTTCCCATTATTTACAGCCTCTGCTAAAATGCTTCCTGTTCCTTATCTGCATGCCTCAGCCTCCATTCAGTCCATCCCCTGCCCATCAGGACCTGCAGAGAACTGTCCTCGCCTTTCCTTATTCCAACTTCCCCCCTCATTCACAAACCCCTACTCAAAATTTCATCCTGTGGGAGAGCTCTGCTGATTCACTCTCTCTGATGTGCCCTACCTGACCTATGGCAGTTACCCCTCCAATGTATCTGTTTGTTTGATCACAGACACCCCAACAAAGTTCACACGTCGCCAGATGTAGGTAGGTATCAGATTTGGGTCCCTATTTAACCTTCATATTTGATGACAGGCAAGAAATTTCTTCCAGGCAAGAAATATGGGTCTGGGATAGCAATGTGCCTACATTTTTTGACTAACCTTCTTTCTCTGTAGTGGACATAAGAGTACAGTATACATAAGAAGAACATGAATGAGTAATCGTCGTCATTCCAGGTTTATTCCTCCTCCTCGTTTTTACCACTGCTGATCTGCTCATCCGCTCCATAGACCTATGGGTGACAAATTGCGACTCAGAGAAATGATCTCGAGTCAAACAGTAGCTCTTCTCGTTAAGGCAGCCCAGCACATCTTGGCAGGAGGGGGCAGAAGGGAAGTCTGTCTCAGGGTTCTTGCAGTTTATCAGAGAAGGGGAATCAGCAAACAGACAAAAAGAGAAACACATGAGGGGGGCTGAAACTCAGAGTCTTGGCTCATGGCTCTTTGTTTCACCCACCATTGACTCTCCTGGCAACTGTCTAGGAATATTTCAGAATCACTTGGGTAGAGCCTGAAAGTGAATCAAACGTCTCTTTTCATAGACCCACCGGGCTGGCCGAAAGCTGTGAAGGTCATTCTGTCCATTCCCTTGCCCCAAGGCCAGACCACATCAATTCAGCTTGCTCAGTCAGGGGCATCTCCTGTTTCCAAACCTCACCGGAGACAGCTCCTACCCAGCTCTCTCTGTCTGCTCTTCCTGCCCAGTGGTTTTGAGCCTTGGTAATGAATGGCTGAGACGGCTGCATTCCTTGGACGGCCGCTTAGCCCTGCATATTTGTCCAGCACTCCTGGGGAGGGAACTCAAGGGGATCCAGAGGCAAAGGCCTGTGTGGGGCTGCCCAGCCATACTCAGCTTTTTCCATTGGGCTTCTCAACTGCATTCTGTCCGTGCTCCAAGGTGGGGAGGTGGATCCCATTTGCAAGGAGCTGAATGCTGGTTTTTGACTTATTGCTGTATCAGTGCCCGGAGCCCTGGCAGAGAATATGTCTCTTTAATTTGGAAAAAAGGACTTTGAATTCCACCTGCCTGCTCAGTCTTCAGCACCTCTTCTTCTTCCAGCCTACTTTTCTCTTCTCACCTCCTTCACTTGTCAGAGGAATGAGGGGCAACATGAGGTTGCAGCGTGCCAGGATAGAACTCACTGATGGCTCTGTCTCTGCTTAGGATTCCACAGTTCTAACGTCCTGCAAGATGGAGTGCTGTCAGCTGATAATGCTCAGTGCTGCAAACTGAGGCTTTGAAGGGAAGACGTGGACGGGGTGAAGGGGTCACACCAAACGGGCAGAGTGTTGATGGAAGACTGAGATTTCATAGTGTTTTAGAAACAGATACCTCTGTCAAGGTTCCTATATGTATTTGCTATGGAAAATTATATTCCTTCCAGATCACTTCAGCGTTTCCCATTGTGAAGAGTGACTTTGCAGAATTTGGTGGTCAGTTGTAGACACTGATGGCAAACAAGAGGTAATGAACATCACACATGCTTTTCTTCTGCTGGGATATGCTTTCCACACTTACCCACCTCTCCACCACACCTCTGACCATTGCTGGCCTCACTCCCTTGGAGCCTTTAGGTGTTGCATAGATGCTGCTTCTTCAGCCCAGGGAGTCCTCCTAGATACTGTCATTGCAATCCCATAAGAGAAGGACTGGGAGAAAGTGGTTGCACAGAAGCCAAGAGGGAAGAGGGCTTTAGGAAAGGAAAAACTCAACTGAAATTAGTAAAAGTTGAGAAGTTTGGATTGGGTTTATACCTCAGCAGAAAATCAGCAACTGACTTGAGAGAAATTTCAGGAATTATAAAGACATAAACTGGGCTATAGAAGGTTGAGGAGTGAATTAGAATAAATTGCCGACAGTGCATCGACAATTCCTTCAAGAAACGACCTGTGATAGAAAAAGAGCATAAAGGCAATAGCTAAAGAGGAGAAGTGGGGAAGGGAGATAATTTGTTTATGTATTTTTAAAGATGGAAGTGACTTAAAAAATATATAATCTTGGGGTATGCAAACGAGGTCTGACAATTAAGTTCGTGAACTCATCCTACAAAAAGTGCTACGTACCTCATTGCTGAATATCACTATGGTCACCTTCGAAGTACTCCCCTTGGGAAGATATGCACCGATGCCAGTGCCTAGTCCACCCTTCAAAGCAATGTCCTGAATGTCATCAAAATACCTTCCTTTCAATATTTCCTTTATTTTTGGGTAAAGAAAGAAGTCATTAGGGGTCAGATCACGTGAGTAGGGAGTATATTCTAATACAGTTGTTTGGTGGCTTAAAAGTCCCTCATAGACAGTGCCATGTGAGCTGGTACATTGTCGTGATGCAAGAGCCATGACTTGGCAAAAAGTTCAGGTCATCCAATTTTTTCCTGCAGCCTTTTCAATACTTCCAAATAGTAAACTTGGTTAACTATTTGTCCAGTTGGTACAAATTCATAATGAATAATCCCTCTGATATCAAAAAAGCTTAGCAACATCATTTTGACTTGATTTGGACTGACGGTACTTTTTTGGTCATAGAGAATTGACTGATTTCCATTGTGCACTTTGATGCTTTGTTTCAGACTCGTATTGGCACACCCATATTTCATCGCCGGTGATAACACGGCCCAAAACATCATCCTGCCTCTCCAAAAGGTCTTGGAAAACTTTGACTCTCCTTTGCTTTTGTTCATCTGTGACTCCTTCAGGACCATTTTTGCACGCACCTTTCTCATGTCAAGATTTTCAGTTAAGATTTTCCTCACTGCTTCTCTATCAATGTTTAATTGGTCTGCTGTGCTTCTCACAGTCAGCTGATGATTTTGACACACAATTCGATGAATTTCTGCAATGTTTTAGTCAGGTCTGCTTGTTACTGCCTGCCCTGACCTCTGTTCATCAGTGATGCATTCTCTCCCCTCAGAAAAACGTTTAATCCATTTATACAGTGCCATTTTCTTCACGGCATTATCCTTATAAACTTGGACTAATATGTCCCTGATTTCACTTCCACTCTTGCCAAGTTTAACAAGAAAATTTGTGTTTGTTTGTTGATCTAATTCAAGCTCAGACATTCTCACGATGGCACACAAAAACACAGAACAATAATGAACGCCACTCAGCAAGACACCACCACACGTCAACACGAACACAGCTGTGAGACACTGATATACCAAGGTTATGAAACCTTATCGAGATGTTTGTACAGTGCTGCCCATGTAAGTGCATGGTGGCAAGTTCATGAACTTAATTGTCAAACCTTCATATATGAGAAATATTGTCTAAGTACCACATGCAGATCAACTTGTCAGCCTTTTCCACCCTGCTTTGTGCCCTGAGAGGCTGACCTTTCCTGACTATGTGAAGGGGTCCCTTGAGGCTGGCTTCCAGTTATGTTTGGCCAATGGGAAGTACCAATCAGAAATTAGGAAGAGGGAGAAGAAGGTGTTTGTGGGTATTCACTCCCTTGTCTCTTTCCTTGCCTGATTAAGGTTTGGCAGTGGACTGTGGTTCTGTATTAAAGACCACAACTCCTGCCAGGCATGTATCTCCTATAGCCACAGCTCTGTCTACTAGTTCTGTTTATTGCTCTCATTCTCTTTGCTTCTTTAGGCTTAAGGGTGCTGTTGGCTTCCTGCTATTGCTAGTTTGGGGAGTTTCAGCAATCCTTTCTGATTTCCCTTAACTCAGACCACACCCTTGTAAGTAGTCCCTGAATCACCTCATTGAGTATACTATCTGTTTCTTGTTGGGGACTGGAAAAGAGGTGTGGTGATTATTTGTTTCCTTCAAAAGGCTCCAGAGAATGCTGAGAATATGGAAAGAACACACTGGAAAAGCTGCAACAATAGAGCTTGAAAAGCAATAAAAATGGGGGACTTTTAGTCAAAATTGTATTGTCAGTTCACATCTTGAGGCCTTCACTCTGCTTCTGACACATTGCAGTGATCAGTAAAATAAGAGACATGTAGATGTGGCTGAATCTCCAGTCCTGCAGAGTCACAGGTCAAAAAAGAAGGTAAAGACAACTGTATACTCAGTTCTACTAGCATGATAATGGGTATAAAGTGTCCTGTCCCTGCCTGTTTATCACATCGTAAAGTGACTGAAGATAATTCAACAACCTGAGTCTATAGCTTATATAAAACTATATGGCTTGGGAGGCAGGAGAAAACAGAACACAAGCCCTGAGTTAAAACCCACTGGGTCAAGATATCTGTTGGCTTGAAGATCAAGTCTGTAATATCCCTAATTTCACACCAATGTGGGAATCCCAAGCTGCCCACCTGGTTTTGAAGTGGGCTCCTACAAGATGAACGAGTAAACCAAAATTTTGAAACATATGAGGAATATTAATGATAAAAGAGGCACCTAACAAAATTTTTTTTAAAAATGGGAAAACGAGTTAATCAAATTAAAATAATAGAATAATCTGAAATTATTTAAAAATAAGTCTGTTTAGAATTGTCAAAGAGATAAAGGAATAATAACAACAATAATAAAAAGTGAAGGGTAAAACAAGAAATGATGATACAAAGGAGGCAAAAATTAGACACAAATAAGAGAATATTTAACGTAACAATAGTAAACTGTGGTACCAAAAATACAGCATTTTATAACATTGAAAAAAATTATTCAGTAAATGGAATAAACTTTAAACTAGACACAATTAGGAAGAGAGTATATAAGTGTGTGTGATGGTTAATTTTATGTGTCCACCTTACTGAGCCAATGGAGGGCCCAGATATTTAGTCAAAATTATTCTGCATGTTTCTGTGAAAGTGTTTTTAGAGATGAACACTTTAGTCACTAGAGGAAAACAGATTGTTCCCCATAATGTTGGTGGGCCTCATCCAATCAGTTGAAGGTCTAAATAAAACAGAAAGATCAATCCTGTTCTAAGTAGGAAGGAATTCTCCAGCAGAGTGCCTTTGGGCTTGATCTGTACCTTTGGCTATCCTGGGTCTCAAGTGTGCTGGCTCACACTGCAGATTTGGACTTATCAGTCTCCACAGTTATGTGAGCCAATTTATCTATCTATCTATCTATCTATCTATCTATCTATCTATCTATCTATCATCTATCATCTATCTATGTATCTATCTATGTATCTATCTATGTATCTATCTATCTATCTATCTATCTATCTATCTATCTATCTATCTATCTGTCTGTCTATCTATCTATCTACCTATCTACTGGTATCTATCTATCCATCCTATTGATTCTGTTTCTCTGAAGAACCCTGACAAACACAATGGCAAAATACAACTCAGGGATATAAACAAAATACAGACAGAAAGAGAAATTATATATATATATATGTGTGTATATATATATATATATATATATATACACACACACACATATATATATATGTATATACATATATAAATTTATATACATATATACACATATATATGTAAATATGTATATGTATATATGTATATGCATATATATACACATGTATATATATATATATACACACACACACACACATATATATATATATATATACACACACACACACACACACACACACATATATATATATATATATATATATGATGGACAGTTAGGAGGCATAAGAAATATACTGAGAGGTACCAACATACATCTGATTAAGAGTTTCAGGAAAAAAATAATACAGAGAATAAAAGTTCACATAAAGTGCAAACAGAACAAATAAAAATAAACACATCTATTTATGCTATAATGAAACTGTAAAAAATAAATGATAAAAAATAAATATTAAAAGTTACTAAAAGGAAAACACAGGTTACCTAAAAGGAATAACAATTAGATTGACAAAAGAATTCTCTTCAGCTACATAAGACCCCCAAATACAAGTAAGTTAATATTTTAAAAGCACTGAGAAAAAATAGTTGACCTGAAATTTCATACCCAGCTAAATTATTATTCAGTTGTGAGGGCAAAATAGGGACACATTCAGCTACGTTAAGAATAAGGAAATTTATTATTAACAGACCTGTGTACATAGTTCTAAAAGGAGAAAAGTGAAATTAGAGGGAAGAATTGGAAGCAAGACAGAAATAGTTGTAAAGGATTTCAGTAAGTACATTAATTATTGAGAGGGTAAAAATAAGTTTTGCATTAAAAAAGTGGTGCTAAATGTCTAGACAACCAGCACCAAAGAATGTTGGTTGATGTGCTCAATGCTTAAAACATACTGACGTCTTTGTCTTGTTTGAGAATGCTAGCAATAATAAGCACATTTAGATCTTAGAAAAATATATATGTGTGTATTAAAAATTTATGAGTAACCATTAGAATAGTATAAATACAATCTTACTTCCAAACCAGAAGCCAAGAGGAGGAAAGATGGTGGGGAGAGGGAAATAGCTACAGCTCTATTAATACAAATGATGGCAGGAAGAAGAAAAAATGAGGGTTTTTTTTTGTTTGTTTTGTTTTAAAGCATGAAAAGAGTAAACACAAAATAAGTGAAAATAAACATGGATTTTTAAAAAAGCAAGTTGCAGAATCTTACATACCATATGACACCATTTATCTTTAGAGTTACCAAGCACACAAAAGCATAGTAAACATATTTGTATATGAATGTACTAAAAATACAATAACCTGTTCGGGTGAGATACATTCCTTTAAGAGAGTGTTTACCAAAAAGGATAAGGGAAGTAGGGAAGGGGGTTTCAGTCGTGTCTTTAACATTTCATTTATTTATTTTTTAAAAGGCTCGAAACACTGGATAATATTAACATTTAAAAATATCTGTGGTTGTGATGTGTGTGTATGTTTTATTATTCTCTATGTTTTTCTCTATTTTTGAAAGAACTCATGATTTTTAAGGAGAAAACAATGAGAGGTAGAACTGCATTACTACAGAAAAAAGATTCAAAATCTGTATGAGTTGATGGCAGTGGGGGATTTCCTTAGGTCTGAGGAAAGATTTGGTCGGATTCCCAAAGTCACAGTCAGGTAGATACAGCCTGAGTCTGTAGATCAAGTAACTTTGTACTCATGGAAGTTTTGCCTTGGTCTGTTAAGAGTTAAGAAAGTATAAGGAGTGAGTTATAAGTAAACCAAGAGTTAGGCTCTAGAATAGGATATGGCACAGAGAGAAGTTAGCTTAAGGGAAAACCAATGAGGGGCTGTTTAATTCTCTCAACCTATACTGGGCTGACTTGTATACACTTAAAGTGACTGTAGAATGCTTACCAAGTATTCACCGAATCCTTGCTATGCTCACACCACTCTGCTAAATGCTTGACGTGTATTATCTTACACTATCACATTCGGTGCATGAGTACGTAAGCGATGTTTTTATTGACTTACTACTTCATTGGGGGTAAATGAGCAGTTAGGGTCATGAAGCTTATCAAGTTAGTCACAGATTTGCTCCCTACTAGCCGAGTGATTATGGCAGCTCGCTTCACTTCTCTGTGCCTCAGTGTCCTCCTTAGGTGGGAATAGTAACAGGTCCTACTTCACTGCATTGTTGTGCAGATCAAATGGATTGTCATGCTAAGGCTTCAAGGACTAATTGGCCTATAGTAATTGCCATACAAGTGGTTTCTATGATTATTTGTTGCTATTTTGGATGAGAAAATAAAGGTCTAGAGAGACAAAGTAATTTGCAGAAGTGCACAGTTAGTTGGACATTGTGGTGTCTGGGGAAGACTGCTGTAGCCACCTAGATTATATCTAGGTTAGCTAGCCCAAGGGTGAGCTCACACAAGGAGGGTGGAAAAGCAGAAAGATGGTAAGAATCTGGTTCTTGTGGATGTCATTGGGCTCTGAATCGACCAACCTTGGACTATCCCTACCCGTGGACTTTTGTTATAGGAGATAATATGTTTTCTTAATTGTTCAAGCCAGTTGAGATGTACAGATTTCTGTTATTTGCAGCTCAAAGCTTCCAAATAATTCAACTCCCTTATCAAACTTGTTATTAGGATAGAGAGAGAAATCATGCCATGGAATCACTGACCATTGAAAGGCCGCCCCAGATCTATGGTTTTGTCTCTGAGAGTAGGGAGTGGGTGGTGGCAGCACAGGATGACAGTGGAACTTGGTTTCTCGCATCAAACTAGAAAAAGCCATTCGGTGAACTGGGTCCTGAGCTGTGGGAGAAGCAGAGTTCTCCAAGCCCTTTAAACTGAGAAGCTCCCATAACAACCAGACAAGTAGGAATCCAGGGGGAAGATGACAATGGTCCTGGAGCTTCTCCCTATTCAGATTAAGATGCATGAAGGTAATAAAAACCACCCAAAAGGAACTGTAAAAAGAGGCCTTGGGAAGCACATCCAAGAGAGTGAAAAGGAAGGAGAACAGAAGGAACCCATGGAAAGAAAGTCTTCCAGACCAAATGACGGTCCAAAAATAATGAGACCAAAGTTCAAAGAAGTAATTTAAACCGAATAAGGCAGGGAAGCCCGAGCCAGCTAGGGGAGGGCTCACTCTGCAGGGAACAGGCGAGCAGCGGGGACGGAGTTGAGCAGAGTTCAGTTTAGGACAGCTCAGGGGTCAGAGCGGAGAACGCGCACATCGGATGGCTGGGCGCTCCCACTGCGCAGGTCAGTGGAAGAGTGGGGCTAGATGCTGGGCTTCTTGCCTCCTCTGCAGCAAGGTGACTGCACTGTCTCCACCCCCACCATTGGCAGGACTGCTTGAGTATGCAAAGTTTATCCCATCTGGGTGGGCTTGCTGCAAATGAAAGAGAGAGCCCCTGGGACCAGGCAAATGAAGGAACCCTTATTTGCTTTGAGCCGAGCTTCTTTTAGGCCCTATGTTATATTTCATTTTAGCAAAGAATTCCAGAGATGCCAGAGATAATGGATGCTAAGCGCATTAAGTGCCTGCTGAATTTTGGACTCGGGCTCTTGCTGATCCTATAGTCCAGGTAATTACCTAGAGGCTTAGTGTGAGAACATACATGTAGTTCATTTGTGTATACTGCATGTGGGTGTGTGCATGTACACATTGAAATATTTCTATTTACCTTTTCTACTTACCATAGTCCCTATTCCAAAGTTAAAGTCCATACCTTCCACCATAGCCTTTAAAGCCAAAATACTGAGTTAAATCAAACAAACAAAAAATAACATTTTCACAAGACTTGAGGATTTAAAGAGGTAATGAAATGAACATGAAGAACTTAAATTCCCACCTAGGAAGGTCTTCCTTCTATGGGCCTCCCTCAGTTATAATCTCTGATATTTATTCTTAGGACAGAGGACAGAAATGACTGATGTATCATGGTCACCAATTGAATTCAAGCTGCATTCAAACATACAAAGAAAATGCGGCTCATGTAGCTTTTAAAGGTTTTATGTGACTGATCTAATGTGATTCTCAACAACACTGGCTAGTGGGAAAACAACCTTGCCACTTAACAATATCTCAATCTCTTCTTGTTAAATAATACTTTATCCCAAAGAGACCTGGAGTTATTTGGAATTCTCCTGCTTCCCTGCTCGTCTCCAAGATGGCAGCTGGAGATTAAGGGTGAGGGCAAAGAGACTTCCTGGTGGAAAAATAGAAGGGGCGGCTTCTGAGTCAAAATGGTGTCCTCTGGATTCCCACTAGTCTACACTGGAGTAGATGATCTGGTCTGGTCCCTGGATTGGTGACCACTGGTCTCAGGTCATGTTTGGGGGCAATGTGGTAGCTTCTTCTTACCCAGGGCCCTCTCAGCGCCTCCTTGGCCCCTCTCTGGAGCACCTGTGAATTTCTGGGTTCACTGCTCACCACCAGCTATCTGTGTGGTGGGAATGTGAGAAATGCTGCTATAGGCTTGCCTGTCTGGTCGCTTTCCTGCTGCACTGCTAAGCTGGTACCCAGGCCACTGTGACTCTGGCTATGTGCTTCCGTCTGCCAGAACGCTCACATGCTGCTCCAGGCAGTGCTTGGGGAAGGCCCTCACTGGTCCCCACCCCAAAGGTTCCCAGGTTCCTTTCTCTACCTAGAAATGTGTACCAAACCTGCTCTAGCCATGGGGTTCATCCCAGGAGGGGAAAATAAAGACATGGAAGTCTAACCTCTTTGCCCTACTTCTGTCTCTTCTTCCCACACTCCCCCTTGGGATATACTGGCAGTTTCTGTTCCACTTGGTTTGCAAGGTGATTGTGCCTAGAAACTTCTACTCTCTTCCCACCTGACTTGTTCTTTGTCCTTCCTTATTTCCTAAGTCATAAAGGCAAATAGGGTAGAAGGAATGAGAACTTGTTTGCACAGATAACTGTACATTACTTTTGAAATATTTAGAAAGATACAGCGATTACATTACCTGTATAGACCCTGAGGTTGGCTGGAGCCCTGTAGCGATAAAGAGCTTAATAAAAGTTGCTTCCTGGCTGAGAAGGGAAGGGAATGGGAGGAGCTTGGACAGCCTGGAGTAACATCTGTAAGGTCTCTGCAACTCTTTTCTCTCAGGAATACAGGACTCTTGACTGCTCCTACTTTCTTTTGATTTCAAAATAGCACACATGTCTTCATCTCTTACTCTCCCTCATGGCCCTACAGGATGTTCCCAGAATCAATAGGCCCATGGATTTCATTTCTAGACCCACATAAACAGGGGTGGCATGAATGAAGATGCCTACAAAAAAGAATCCTTTTTTTTTTTAAATTCAGAAAGATCGAGAGAATAATATGATAAGTGCGCACATCTCCCCATGCATATTTGAAATGTTTACTTGTCATTTAGGCTTCTGTGTGTGTGTGTGTGTGTGTGTGGGTGTAAACTATCTTACAGTTAAAGTTGAAAACTACTTTGTTCTTCTCATCCTAGTTCCCTCCTTTTCTCTGCAGAGACAACCACTATCAAGAATTTTATATCATTCCATTCCATGTTTTATCAGCTTATTATAGATTTATATGTCAGAAAATAGAGAATATTGTTTTATAAGTTTAAAAAACGCCCCCAAATGATATCATATCGCATGAACTGTTTTACAACCAGTTATTTTTCAGTAAGCAATATATTTTTGAAATTTATTTTTTAATGTATGTAGACCCAGTTCATTCATTTTAAACTGCTTGTAAGTATTCATTGTGAATCTATCACATATTATTTATTAATTCCTCACTGAAAAAATACTCAGATTGTTTTCTTTTTTTTTTTTTTCTCCTGGTATTTTATTTTTAATAATAGGAACTATTGGCTCACCATAATGCTTTAATGTCAGGCCAAAATTGACCAGAAGACTTGGTTGCCTGTAAATCAGCCCAGTTGTCCAGTTGACACTGAGCTGCTGCCAACCACTAGCTATTTGAGCATCCTCATGTGCCCTCCAAGTTATAGGTCGCCTATCCCTGGACCTCTCTCTGACTCTGTTTCCTTATCTGGAAAATAGGATAATTCTTTCTGTCTTGTGGAGTTGCTGTGAGGGCTTATGGATTTAATATGGTGATGTGTATGCCTCCACATCCACAGGTAGCAAGCCTTCTGTTAATGGAAGATGCATATAATAATTAATGCCTGATAGAGAACTAAGGCCCAGGCTCCTGACTCCCTGGCCAATTTTCTTTCAGAGACATTCTCTGCCTGTGTTATGATGGTTAGTAAGACCCTGCAACAGTTTCTGGTCTGAACATAAGTACAACCCATGGGAGGCGGAGGCAACAGGCAGAGGCAGTGGACTGCAGTGTGAAGTGTTGGGGACTAACGACCCTGAATGCGATCAGGACTCAAAAGTGCTGTAGCCAACAGCTGCTGTGCTCTGGGTTTTTCCAAGCATGTCTTTGCAGGGCCTGCTTGGACCTGTCCCAGTTCAGCTGCCTGCCGGAGCACAGCTCAAAGCCCTTATTATGGGCTTATTCTTTGCACAGTTCTGGCCAATCAGAGCTCTGTTGCTACGCGCACCCCGCAGGCAGAGCCTTTCTCTCCAGTTCCACTCACAGCCAGCAGAGCTGTCCACAGACATCTCTTTGCTATTTTTGTTTGGATTGGTTTTTTGTTGTTTTTTTAAGCACCTGATACATATTTCTCTTCTTATTTTTCTCCTCCTTTTCTTACTCCATTCAATCTCCACCCAAGGCTCTACTCTCCTTCCTGCACGCACGCACACGCGAATCCAATTAAGAATCATTAACAAAGAAACCTTGGTCCAAGACAGCAAACAGTCTTTAGAAAGAATCTTATTCCTTGCTTTTCAATCCTGGAAAGATCTGCTTTTCCTGATATTCGGGGACACAAATTAAAAGGTGGCACCACTGGCACATATTTAGCTCCCCACTCTTTCTTCTCTACTTCCAAGTGCAGAGCAATCAACAGGAGAGAGAGATACTAAGATTTCAAACAATCTGCCCCCCACCCTCCATTACCACCTCTCCCAAGAGCCCACCACAAAGCTCGTGTGACTAGACACAAATCATTAACACCGTGGAGCCCACAGCCTCTCTGCCATGCTCCGCTTATGATGGAACATTTGGAAGTTGTCTGCTCATCTTCTCCCCTCCCCACACTCTCTGACAAGAGAAAAGACAAGAATTCTTGCTAGAGAAGGGGCTGCATGCAGCAGGGGCTCATGACAACATCTAAGCACACTGGGGAGGAAGAAATGGCGGCGAGAGATGACCGAGAGACCAAGATAGCAGGTTAAAATGGTATCGGTGAAAGGGAAAGTTCTACCATGGTAGGAAAGCACAGGGGGTCAGGGAGTTTGGGGTGCTAAAGAACAGGAGAAGATCAGATTTTTAAAAGTGACTTTGACCTATCTTATTGAACCTCCTGAAATGTTAAGAGAGAGAGATGAGCACAGTTTGGAAGACCTGGGTAGCCATGGTGTTTTGAACTAGGTACTGCTCTGGTATTTAAACATGTTCCAGCTTTTTAAGTGTTACATTTACTTACTCCGATAGCTGCCTACTCCAATGTTTAGGCAACTTTTTAAAAACATACATAAATAAGTAAATTCCATTAAAAATAAGGGTTAATATTTGTAAGTGACATGGTTTAAGCAGGTTTTGGAGGGGAGACTAATTTTCTAGAAACCTGGCTAAAGCTAGTTATTAGACTGTGATTGCTAAAAGAGGAGGGGAATTAGGCAGAGAGCCAGACTAGCTTCCTTCAGATGGGTTTTCTCCAGAGATCTGATCCTCTTAGTTTCTTCCACACCTTTACCATCCTTTCCCTCTTACTGGATAGATGTGCCAGTGGAGGGGGAGTTTTAGTGCTTTGTATTAATACATAGCAAAGATAATGCAGAAGTTTTGAAGCAGGAGTGTAAAAAATAGTTCAAACACTTGGCGAGACCTGATTTTATCATTAAAGAACGTAACTGAAAAACACATGTAAAATATAAGCTCTGCCCTGACAAGCCAAGGTCTGAAATAAATGAGAATTTTAAATAAAAATAGTGATTCCTGTATCTTAAAGTTTTGCAAGTCCTTCCGTACCTCCCCACGTCCCCCCAAATAAAGAGAGTTCTTTTAAGACTTAATATCTCATGTGGTAAAAAAACATTTCTCTGTATTTAGCAATTCCTTAAGTTTCATAATAATCTCTTTCTTCATTCACATTCAAACATAATACTTTTGATTTAGAAAACTAAAAAGTAATAAGATCCTATTTGTTTAAAAAATTATACTTAACTCTATACATTGAGAAATGTCAGCAGTGATTTTTACTTAACACTGACAGGTGTTATTTTAATGATGGAATATTGAGGTGATTTTTTTTTTTGCTGTTCATCTTTTTTGTACTTTTCAGTTTGCGTAATTTTAAAGACTATATATTATGTTCTACAGACCTAACATAATTTTCTTTAAAAACAAAGAAGAAGTTAGGTATCTTGGAAAGTAATTGAAGGTCAATGACTTCTCCCTATAGATCCTGTAGATATCAGGAGGTTGTGTGTGTGTGTGTGTGTGTGTGTGTGTGTGTGTGTGTGCGGTGTGGGAGTAGTATTGTCTCAGTGCATCTATTCCCAGGAGACACTGTGGTATCTGAGTTCAATGGAATGAGAGGACCGGGACAAAGGGTGAGGAAATAGTAAATTTGAGAGGAAAAATGGGGACAGCACAGTTAGTTAGACATGACTCAGCAAAAACACACTATGAAATTTTCAGAAAGGTCTTAGAAATTACAACGTTACCCGTACCCCCTGCTTCTGAATAGAATGGTCCTGGCCCTCCCAAACTTAGGTGGGCTCTCCAGCCTAAGTTGAGTAAGCTTTAAGAGGGAGGTGGGAGAGAAGAGTGAATGGAGTATGCCAGCATCACTTTCCTCCAGGCGGGGCGGCAGGTGAGTGGGTTCTCTATTGTCGAGGTGCAAACAAGCAGTAAGCATCCTTTGTGTGGCTGGACTGAAGCAGAGGAGAACCAGAGGCCTGGAGAAGTCTCTCCATAGCCAACATTTCTCAGAAATACAGCGGAAGTCTCCCAGACAAAGCAGACAGGTTGGCATCCTTTTCTTGGGAGTCAGAGGAGGGGAAGGAGTGAGGCAGGCTTAGCCAACATACCAGCAACAGTGGTGAAATCTCGGGAATCTGGGGGTCTGCCAGCCTTGCCTTCCATAGCAGCTTGGGCAGCAGGTCTCAATGCCCTCACCTGGGGACCCCACGTGAACTTGGCTGCCAGACCATAAAAGGAAGTCCCTGGCTGAAGGACCAACTCACTGCCCCTTGAAAATTCCCTTCCTGATGCCTGCTACTGACTGTAGATATCTGTGCAGGTCTGGGCCCTCTTCATGGGTCCTGGGACTGTTAGGGGGTCCATTCGTGTGCTTGTCATCATATGTTACCCTCTTTATGCTTTCTCTCTTCCTCCTGCCTTGCCAGACACACCCTTTGTCACTCATCAGTGCCCAAATCACACTTGTATCTGGTGTAACCAAACACTCATACTCATAACCCAATCCAGTTTCCACAAGGTCTCTAGATCATCAAGTCTCCTCTTTTACCCCAACACCTCATAACCTACAAAGAAAAAAACAAGCATATGCAAACAAATAAATCAACAAAGAACAGAAGGGAGATTTCTTGGCCTTAGTTTGGAGGCACAACAGAAAGTTATAGTCACATAAACTATGCTCCATGTTCAGAGCTATGTGTCATGACCCTTAGCTTGAGCAACCTGAATGCAATACCTGAAATCCACTCTCTTGCCCTTTAGTAGGTCAATTCTTAGCTGAAATATAATTCTGTAGATGGGAAATTCCAGAGAGAAGTGATCTCTGTGTTAGACAGCCAGGTGTAAGTAAAGTGAGGAGAAGTGACATATGCCCAGGTAGACCCAAATATTTGACCTCCCAGGACCTATGCTGTGTATTCTGTAGCAGCCTAGCTGGGGTGGATATCTGGCAAGTTACTAAGATGGGAAGGCACACCGGCAGACTTCATTGTCTTCAATGCTGTGTCAATTACATTAACCTTTCCTACCTTATTACCTGAGTTTGGGATGTAAAGTGTAAAAAACACATTTGCTTGGAATTGCACCAAAGACTAAAAGTAGAAATCCATGTTATACTTGTGTTTCCCAGGTGTCGGGGTAGCTGACTTCTTTTCTTTGGGGCCTCGTCTCCAATTCAGGATCATTTCCCCCCTCCTCTACATAAAATACCAACCCAGCTCATTCATATAGCTCACTGGTAATTTAGTGACACTCCAGTTGACTAGTTTTGATCCATCACAAAATGAGCTTCTTGCCAAGATAGAAGAGAAGGTTATATAAACAGACATAAATTTCCAAAAACAAAAGCATATGTAAGGATGATATGGTAGCATCTTCAGGATGGCGGGACCGGCCTCCAGGCATGGCAGCTTCCACCCTTAGCCCAGACAGAGATGCCACTCACCTGCTGTGGAAGGCATTACCTAGTGTCTTGGTTACCACCTGAGTTATCCATTAATGAGTATTTTCTCTTCACTATAAATGAATGTGGCTCATGAAAAAAAGCTTCAAAGACTCACCCAAATTCCTTATTTGTACTACCATATTTAACTCTGTGGTGTTATATAAAATTGTTTAGCGAGACTCTTACTTCATACATTCCAAGTCCTTGAGCAAGAACTTAATTTGGTTAAGTGCTATCTACCCCCAATTCAATTTTATTTTATGTGCAGTTACCTACTGAAATATATTGTGTCCTATAACAGTGTGAAAGGTGAGAAAAGGAGATACAGAAGAAATTGTGTTGCACACTTTGGATCAATGTTGAGTCATTTGGTTGGTCCATTGTACCCTAATTAGATGAACAAACCGACCTGTACAACCTAGTCAAGAGTCTGTTTTTTAGAGGATTCTATTGGCCATGTTTTCTATGTCAGTGCTGCTCAAACTTTCACCACTCCTCTCTTGTTTTGGCCTCACTAAACTAAGGTCAGATATGTAGGTCTTACCCTCAATTTACCAATGTGGAAGGAGAGACCTTAGAGGTTGGTTCATAGAAAAGTCCGCAAGCTGGCGATGTGTGGAAGCAGAGTAGCAGCCTACGTTCTCATCCTCTGTTCTCCTTGACCCCAGTGTCCTACACTGAGATGTCCCCAAAAGCCACAGTCATTTCCTCCTTGTGAGACAAACATGAATCTATCTTGGCCCAGTACTCCTGAGGAAAGCAGAATATAAAAAGACATTTTCTCTGTCTCGCCAGATGGCTTCAGGATAAAATTCTTCCCCAAACCAAGTGTTAGAGTCCAGTCGACTGTTTCTGGGAGGGCAAGAAGTAACAGGGAGAGGTATTTAACCCTCCTCCCCTAATACCACTGTATCCAAGCTTGATGTTAGCAGGTATTGCCAAGGCAGACCAGATTGTTGAGCTGAAATCAAGAGGATGGGTCCCTGGCAGAGCAGACCCTTTTAAGGCTGAACGTTGGCTGGTGGGGAAATCCAGTCCCCGGATCTGGGGTTGCAGACTGGACTCTCTCATTTGCTTTCATACCTCCTGAGATGCTGGCTGGGCAAGACATGAAATAAACTGAAGATTACTGAGCCCCATCCAACCCATCTGGGAGCCCACAGTGGAAAATAATGGGGATAATACATTGGGACAGCCCCAACTTCTTGAGATCAATGCATACCTCTGTGCTTGTCTGCATACTTTGTATAACTTTTTATTTTGAAAAAAAAAAAAAAAAAAAAAAAAAATGAACAGTTAGCAAGAATAATGGCTTCTCATTCTTAAAATGCTTTGGAGAAGCCAGAACCTGGGGAAGCCAGTACAAGGGAGAGTTGGGGATAATCAGAGAGAATAGCCTCCCAGGAGAAGCATGGAGGAGCTGGATGTTTGGTCTCAAGCTCTGTTTATATGAAACACTTGAGTATTTTGGGCTTAGCTTTTGTGATAAAGTTAGCATTAGGACCCTTGAGTGCTGCATTCATTCATGGGATGTGTATTATGCTCCTACTTGACACCAACCACTGGGAAGGCAAAAAAATGAATAAGACATGGCTTCTGCACCTAAGGAATACTAACCATGATCAAATGAGACTAAATTGTTGAATGATCTTGAGAAACATTTAATTAAAAAAATATCACACACACACACACACACACACACACACACACGCGCGAGTGGCAGGTCTCCTTTAGTACCTTCAGCCAATGTGGCATTGACAGCTGCTGAAAATCGCGCAGTTGTTCTCCACTCACCTCCATCAAGTTAAACTTAGAAGTAGAACCTTAGAACAGACTGCAGACCCGAGGTCCTGGCCTGCCCCAGTCCTCCCTTATGGAGATGAAGGAACAGAAGCTCATAAAAGAAAAGTGGCTGAAACAGCTTTCTGATTGGCTTTTCAGACTCTGTGTCTCCCATTTCATGGGTTAGCAGTTCCTAGGATTCCTTCATCTTCATAAGACAAAACTTCAGTGGTAATCTCATTAATAACACAATATCTTCAGTGGGTTCCTATGAATCGCAGACCAAATCAAGCACAGTTTGCTCAGCTCCATTCCACACCTCCTGCCTTACCTGCCATATCCTTTTTACATGTACCCATCCTCTAGTGAATGTGACTGTTTAAGGTTCCCTAAAAAGTCGATGCTTTCTCCGCTCTGTGCTTTCACTCCTGAAATAAAACATTTTATATTAACTATATGCTCCAACTGCTTTTTCCTTGCTTTTCCCTACTCTTCTCTTCCCCCACCCCCCTTCTCTCATCTTTTCTGCAAACTTTCATCTAAGTAGGAGAAGGCCCAGGTGGTTAGGGTTTCATAGGTATGAATGGAGCATCTACCTGGCTTGAATAGACAAATCTGCACACCATACCCTCAGTGTAGGGCACCAGAAGAGGCACCGATGGAGCATTTAGGGACATCTCTAAGTGGAGGCTGATGCTAGAGGCACCACCCTGAGTTATCTCTGGGCTTGCATCAGGAGCCTTCCAACTTGGTAATCCTGGGAGGTCTAGGAGGGCAAAACAGGGAAAATGGATTTGAGATTTTCCTGCCTCATCCTGATCGGGGACAGACAGACAGATTAGGAAAGAGTAAAAGGTCCTGCAGCCTGGCTGTGCACACATGGGTTCCAAAGTCCCTGGATGCTGGAGAGAGCTGCCATTGGCTCTCACACCCCCTCTCCAGATCCACCCCGACTCCTGTAGCGTCTCCTCAGTTTCTCCAGCTCTTTTTTCTCTCCCTGCCTCTCAAGTACCAATGTTCCTCAAGTGCTCTGTTCTCTACCCTCCTTTACAAATTCATTCTCAAAGCCCCCGTCTACTCCCATGACTTCCATTATCACCTCCTTCCTGTTGTCTCTCAAATCTGAACCTCTCTCCTGATTGGATATAATCATTGCAATATCCAATGGTTATTGGATATTGCAACTGAAATGTCCCTTCAAATTGGAAAGTCTCAAACTCTTGACCTGTTCCCTCTCCTCTGACCCCATCTTAATAACTAACAGCTTGAGGCATTCAGTCACCAAAGCCAGAAATCTAGGAACATTCTAGATTCCATCCTTATTGTAGTCACTCAATACTATTGATCACAGCATCCAAAAATCCGTTGAAGCCAGCTCCTCGGCTTTGTTCTCACTTGTTTCCTGTACTCTCAGGCCCTTTCATTCCTGTCTACAGCGCTAACAATAGCCTCCTGACCTTTGTGTCGTCTTCCCACTATGCCACTATGAACGAATCCTTTAACCTCTTTGCCGTTCTTCTTCTAAAACGTGAGGGTGTTGGACTACCTCTCTGAGAGCTTTCCCAGCTCCGACATTCTTTAATTTGTCAGCTTGCATCTATCACAAGCCCCAAAGGAAAAATCTGAGTTTTGTACCCTTTCACTCATTTTCTACCTCCCAATAACTTTTTGATTCTTCCTCCTCCTCCACTCTGCTGAAAGCTTTTGATTGAAATGTAGCAGCCCTAAGACCCAATCCTTTTGCCAACATTTCCAAGACATTCCTGAGGGGGACAGTTTGGTGTCCTTTCCTTTTGCTGTCACAGCATGGAAGGGCGTTGTCTGGAACCAGGGCTTACACAGAGCGGCCCTTGTTTCCTCTATATTGTCACTGTTATTGTTTTGAGGGTGCTGCTCCTCCACTCAGCAGAGGCAGACACACAGATGGAAAATTTTAAGACATAGCCCTCCCCCCCAAGATTAATTTGAGGGCAGATATCAATTCCCTGTGCCCATTCCATCCTCATCACCATCCCTTTGGCCAGGACACCAGGCTTATTGAGGTGCCTTCTAAGACGTGGAGTTGCTCTGAGGACCAGAGATCCTTTGGTTTGATTTAGAAGCTTCACTGAATGGACCTCAAAGGAAGCCGTGGAATGGTGTACCTGCTGAGAGCTGGTGACTTCGCCATCGTCTCTGAAACAACACCCCTTCCCTACATTTGAGCAGTGACTACTCTTCCTGGCTCTATACCAGCTGGGAGGTGATAGGAAAGAGCTAGGACTTTCATTCCCCAGTCCCCCACAGCTGGCATTTCCCCCATAATGCCTCTTGTCATACGATATCAATGGGCAGAGTTTGTTTTCAAGATCTCTCATCAGCATTCTCTGTTCTACAAAAATGATAAGGAAATGAATGAAATGGCTTTTTTCACCCTTTCATTTAGTGTGTGTGTGTGTGTGTGTGTGTGTGTGTGTGTGTGTGTGTGTGTGTGTCTCCATCTTCCTAGAGCCTCGAGGTTTCTAGAGAAGAGGGAGAGAAATGCAGGTGCCTGCTATGCTGTTCCTTGTTGAATTTTCTGGTAAAAAGCTGGCAAAGACTATTCAGGGAATATTAAGCCATCTTTGAACTTTATACACTATTAGAACCTGAGTAGCAAGCGGAAGTTATCTGTGCTCCCCCAACCACAACTGCCATCTCACAGGCATGAAAAATAAGGCTTCCAGCAAGTTAGTGGTGGATAAAAAGTCTTTGGACTCCCAATCCTGTGTACTTTCAATTATAATCTGCTTCCTCATTGCATGTGAATTTTCCTATTCCCCCGAGCCAAGGAGCAGTCATCATATGGCTCTAGAAATTCTGCCAAATCCTCAATAAACCAAAGTGAGCATGCTTATCAATGTGTGAGGGGTGTAAGTGTCTAATAAAAAAAAAGGTGAACGCGCAAAGTAGTATTCAAGGTCTCTTAGACCCAGATGCAATGCTGTGTTCAACTCTGGGATCCAGGATGATTTCAGTGCTTCCCAAACTCTCTCTTTATAAGTAGTGGAGAAAATGTGGTGCTAACAGACTCATGCCTATTTCCCACCTCCAAACCCCCACATTGACCCTTGAAAGATGGGAGGATTTTTTTGTGCACATGTATGGAGCAGAGAAAACTTCCCTATATTTAGGTCAGCAGGGATGGTCTTGGATCTGGGAAGGGTGGAGGAGGTCCCAGCTGGGGTGACATCACGGAAGACTGGAAGGGCTTTCTTCTCCCCTCCCCCCAGAACCACTGTTGAGTTACATTTCACCATTAGAATTTTTCTAAGACATTGGGAAATATATAAAGTTTGAAGTTCCTAATTCCTGGTGTCCAAGCCTGGTTCTCCTCCTGTCGCTGATAACCTCATCTACACATTCATTTATTTAGGCAACAAAGAGTCCTTGAGCTACTCTATGCCTTGTACCACTCTAGCTGATGAGTATTCATTGTGGAATAATGCAAAATGTTTTTCAGTATAGTGGGGAAGTCAATAATGGGCACATAAATATATAGTATAATAACATCAAATGCTATGGAGAAAACAAAACTCAGTAAGGCAGTCAGAGGACCAGACAAGGGGATATGTTCATGTGGGGTTGTGTTATGTGGTTCAAAATAGATGCCACGAAGTCTTTCCCACTCCCTTCACCAGGTGAAGCTGAATTCTCACTGCCTTCAGTGTGGGCTGGACTTAGTGACTTGCTTCTAAAAACTAAAATGAAGTAGAAGTGATGGTGTACAACTTTGGAGGCTGGATAATGAAGTCATGGTATCTTCCGCCTGTTTTTCTTGGATGGTTTGCTCTGGGGAAGTGAGCTGTCATGTTACGAGGCCACTCAAGCAGCTTAAGAAGCTCATGTGGCAATGAACTGCTGCCAACAGCTATGTAAAGGCACCCTCCAGAAAACCAACTCCCCGGCTTAGTCAAACCTTCAGATGACAGCAGCCCCTGCTGACATCCTGACCGTAAGTGAATGAGAGACTCTGAGCCAGAACCACCCAGAGAAGGTGATCCTAGATTGCTGAGAGAAACTGGGAGATATTAAATATTTGTTGTTTAAAGCCAGAGCTTTTGGGGATGATTTGTTAAAAAGCAAGAGACAACTAATATATGTATTTTAGGGAAGCTCTCTCTGAGAAGGTAATCATTGAGCAAAAACCAGAATAAAAAGAGGAAATGACCAGTGTCGTGTGGGGTGTCATGCGGGCTCTCTAGTCCCGCTCCCCACATAAGAACACAGGACACGGTGAGGCCAAAAAGGAACACCCACGGAGCCATAGGTAGGGGAGTCATACCACTATAGTCTCACTGGAGGCTGGATTCACGCGACATGTGACCTGCTGTCCGCTTTTCTGCCAACCAACCGACTCCCCATTTGCTAGCTGCAATCTGCCTCTTTGCAATCCGCAATCCATACTCCGCCGCTTGCTAGCTCAGCCACCATCTTCTTGCTAGCCCCCATTTTAATTTAGCGTAGCCACAGCAGTTATATTCGTGGCCAATGGCTCACTGGTTACAGCAGACGGCCAACTAGCCACAACTGATGGCCATCCAATCACAGTTGGCCATTTCCTACCTGAGCCAGCACCTTTCCATGTGAGGCTGAGAGCCTGGAAACTGCACTCCTGGCTCTGTCCCGACAACCAGTTTAAGACATTTCTGCAAGAGTGCTTGAAACAGAGGGAATTGAGCTGACAGAGGCCTTTTTCAAAGGCAGGTCAAGAAAAATTGTCCAAGATTGGAAATGGGTGAAGTATTACTAAGTAGCATTTCAGTGGAGAGTTGGGCATTGTCTAGGGTATTTTCTGGAGATTACCTGATTACATTCAGATATTCCCCTTTGAATTACTATTGCCTAAGATATTTTACAACTCTGTAGAGGTAGAATTCAGCTTGTAAAAAAAAATGAGAGTAATGCAAATGATTTTTTTCCAAAGCAATATAATGAATTTTGTCCAATAGGGATACAAGTGAGTTCTACCCTGTAGAAAAGATGGCCCCAAACAATACGCTTTAAGCAGCTTTGTGGAGATAAAATTCTTATATCATGCCATTCACCCATTTAAAGTTTACAGTTTAGTGTGTTTCCAGTATATTCACAGGGTTGTGCAAACATCACTGCAATCTAATTCTTGTTCACCTTGTAAAGAAATCCCACACCGATAGGTAGATTCTCCCTATTCCTCTCCATCCATTCCTCGTCTGCCCCACCAGCCCTAGGCAATCACCGATCTACTTTCTGTCTCTATGGATTTGCCTATTTTGAGAATTTCATATAAATGTAATTATACGATATGTAGTCTTTTGGGACCAGCTTCTTTCACTTAGCATAATGTTTCCAAGCTTCATCCATGTTGTAGTACGTATTCATACTTCATTTTTTATTGCCAAATAATACTTAATCATATGATATGTCACATTTGTTTTTTTTTATTTATCAGTGGATAGACATTTGAGTTATTTCTACTTTGGGGTAGTAGGAGTAATGTTTCTGTGAACATTCATGTAACAGTTTTTGTGTGGATGTGTGTTCTAATTTGTTTTGGGTATATTCCTAGGAGTGGAATTGCAGGGTCATATGGCAGGTCCATGATTAATAATCTGAGGAACTGTCAAGGAAGTTTCCAAAGTGACTGCACCATTTTGCATTCCCTCCAGAAATGCACAAGGACTTCAATTTCTTCACATCCTCACCAACACTTACTATCGTCCGTCATTTTGACTATAACCATTTTAGTGGTGTGAGGTGATAGCTCATTGTTGTTTTAATTTACATTTCTTTGATGACTAATGATGTTAAACATTGTTTCATGCAGTTATTGGCCATTTTTATATTTTTCTTGGAGCAATGCCTATTTAAATCCTTTGCCCATTTTTAAATTTGTCTTTTACTATTTAGTTTTAAGAATTATATATTCTGGAAAGAAATCCCTTATCAAATATATGACTTGCAACAATTTTCTCCCATTACGAGAATTCTGTTCATTTTCTTGATGGTATTATTTGCAGAATAAAATTTTAAGTCCAATTTACCTGTTTTTTTTTCCTTTTCTTGCTTGTGCTTTTGGTTTATCAAAGGCACCACTTTTGGTTTATCAAAGACCATGAAGATTTACTCCTATGGTTTCTCCTAAGAGTTTTAGTTTGTACACTTAGGTTTATAATCCATTTTCACTTAATTTTGTGTATGTTGTGTGGTAAAGGTTCTTATTAATTCTTATCCCGTTGTCTCTAGACCATTTGTTAAAAAGTCTATTCTTTCCCCATGGAATTATCTTTGCACCATTGTTGAACATCATTTGATCACAAATGTATGAATTTATTTATGGACTCTCAGTTCTTATTACATTGATCTATATGTTTATCTTGTGCTGTACAACACTTTCTTGATTGTAGCTATATTAATTTTTGAAATTTGGAAGTAAGTCCTGCAACTTGGTTCTTCTCTTTCAAGATTCTTTTTAGCTCTTCTGGATCCCTTGAATTTCTATATGAATTTGAATATTATCTTGCCAATTTCTGGAAAAAGATGCTGATATCTTGACAAGGGATAGTTTCGTATTTGTACATCAAGTTGGATAATAAAGTCATCTTAAAAATATTAAGTTATCTGATTCATGAACATGGAATATCTTTTCATTTATTTAGATATTCCTTAATTTCTTTCAATGGCATTTTGTAATTGTCAGTGTATATCTTATACTTCTTTTACTAAATGTAGTCCTAAGTATTTTATTCTTTTTGATGCTATTGTAAATATAATTGAATTATTAATTTCATTTTCAAAAATGTCACTGCTAGTATTTAGAAATTAACTGATTTTTTTATATTGATCTTACATCCTGCAGTCTTGCTGAACTCATTTACCAGTTTTAATAGTTTTTAAATGGATTCCTTAGAAGTTTCTATATGCAAACTTAAACTTATGCCATATGTAAATAGAGATAGTTTTATTTTTTTTCTTTTCCAATCTAGAGGCCTTTCATTTCTTTTTCGTACCTAATTGCCCTGGCTAGACCCTCTATACAGTGTTAAAGACGTTGAAAAAGTGGACGTTCTAGTCTTGTTCCTTACCTTATAATGAAAGCAGACAGTCTTTCACTATTAAATATGATAGCTGTGGGGTTTCCATAGATGGTCTTTATCACATTGAGGAAGTTCCTCCCTTCCTGGTGTGCTGAGTGTTTTTATAATAAAGACTGTTTAATTTTTGTCAATTACTTTTTCTATGTTTATTGAGATGGCCATATGGCTTTGTCCTTTATTGTATTAATACGGGACATTACAGCAAGTGATTTTTAGATGTTTAACCTTGCATTTCTGGAATAAGTCCCACTTGCTCTTGGTGTATAATCCGTTTTATATATTGCTTGATTTAGTTTGCTAATGCTTGTTGAGTATTTTTGTTTTGTCTATATTCATGCAGAATATTAGTGTGCTCCACATTTCTTTTCTTTTCTTTTGATGTCTTTATGAGTGAGGACCCACTAATACTGCTCTCACATGATAAGCTGAGAATTGTTCCCTACTTTTGTATTTTTGGAAGGGTTTTGAAGGATTGCTATTAATTCTTCTTTGAATGTTTGGTAAATTTTAAAATTACTAATGAATTGTTTTACCTATTCTCTATGTCTCTTAAGTAAGTTCCTATAATTTGTGTCTTTCTAGGAATTTATCCATTCTATGTAAGTTGTCTAACTTATTGGTATACAGTTGTTCATAGGACTCCCTTATGAATCTTTTTGATTTATGTAAGGTTGATAATAATGTCTCTCTTCTTTCATTCCTGACTTTAGTAATTTGAGTCCTCTCTTTTTTTCTTGCTCACCCTAAGTAAATGTGTGTCAATGTGATTAACCATTACATTTTATTGTCTTATACAATATTAACCAGTTTTGCATTTATTATCAAACTTATGTCAACATTTCTGACAGCTTATGTATACATATATCTCTGTTTTTCAAATTCTCTTTTGAACCAGTCTATTGGTTCTCTCATTAATTAATGAAATGAATAAAATATTGACATGTGTTGATTTTATATTTTTATGAAAATGTTTCAAACTCCTGAAAATTATACTTTAGCAGAAAGTTAAATATCAGTGAGAGTCATGGGAAATGAGGTCAGAGAGAAAAAATTGGTGATATCATGTAAGTCCTTGTAGGCCATGCTAAGTAGATGGTTTTTACTCTAAGTGGCATGAAAAGTTATTAGCAACACCTTAGACAAGTTCCTTCCTTAATTGGGACCTCAGCTGTAGGTAATATGACTCTATGTTACCTCAGAAGGCGACTATGAGAAAACAATGAGATTATGGGGTTTAAAATTGCATTGTTATTGTTAGCACTCGGTTGGTCACCTATGAAGTCACTTTTCAGGCATTATTGTTTCAGTCTAAGTTTTTGTTTTCAAATTCTTACCTATAGGCAGATTCTTGAGAGAGGAAGACTTAGGAAATTCCAGAGGGCTGGGCCCTGGATCCTGAGAAAGTCAAACTCATCCAGGAAGACGGAGGGGACTCATACGTAAATAGAAGGCATAGTATGGTTATTAGACTCTAAAAAGAAGAGGAGAGGGGGCTCGGGAAGTTTGAGGGGTCAAAAGTCAGACTTAGCCTATCGCATCATTTCTGGCCAGGGCTGGTTCTGGGTGACTTGAGGCCTAAGATGGTAGAGGGGCAAGTCTAAGGAGTGGATAGACAGGTCGAGAGAGAAAAGACTCATAAGATTGACAGAAGGCCTCAGAATTCAAAGCTCCGATGTTTGAGTTTGAAGAGGAAAGCAAAGTTCTGAAGAGTGACGAATCCACAAAGCAGGCTTAGGACATGAATGTATTATGGTGCTTGGGACTGAGAGAGACAAAGACCAAAAGAAGGGATGACACAGTGAAACAGAGAAAAAACAATCCTTCAGACATTTTGCATCGCAGGTTACCGAGTATCTCTCCTTAGCTGGCATCTTAGGGTATTCATAGATGGGAAAATGAATCAAAGCAGATCTTTCTCATTCAATCTTTATTTTTATTTGATTCTGCCTCTGTGGCTTCACCTTAATCTTAAACTATTCTTGGAGATTTAAAAACATATTCCAGCACTTAAGATTCTCCCTGGCCAAGTTTTGTCAGTTACATAACTTAAATTCCTGTTGTTTATGCTAACTCCCATTTTCTCTTGTCTTTTCCTCCATAGTTCTGCAATCCTGCTTTTCCCAGAGCACTGCTAAAGTCCTGAGAAGCAGCGATAAACCCCAGACAACCTTCAAGGTAGGTCTAACAGGCTGAAACAGATGGGCCTTCAAGAAAGGAGAACACTTCCAGAAATTGTCTGACCACACAACAACCCTAGCTGCTTGAGGTATGGAAAACTAAATTGCTCTGTCCTTACGCCTAGTAAAAGCATTTAGTTTATCAGCATGATCTGAGTACAGGAAGCTGCAAAGTATGCCCTTTGAAGGTTTTTTTCTTCCTCTTTCTCTCTTTTCATTTAAGAGTAGAAATCCCAGGAAAAAATCATATAAACATAAGGGTAAAATTAAGATAAATGTGTTTCTTTTGCTTATGAAATACTCCTTGTTGAATGAACAGTTCTCTAGCCCGTAGTCAGAAAGGTCAAGTGTTGGCTCTTTAAGGAAGATTCCCTTCTCCAGAGCTGAGGCTGGGAATTGAGTCTGGCGGTTTTAAGAGAGAAAACAGTTTTCTAGAAAAGTGGACAATGGTCAGCGCTGGTTTCTCTTGAGGTTTGCTGCTCCTTGGTGGTTTCAGAGCTGATGGTGGATTCTGTATGATTGCGTTGGGGTCTCTCTCCGAGTGGCTGCCTGGTGCTGACCAGACCATTCACAGCTGCAGCTGTGAGGACTGAGAACATTTTCACAAGGGGGTACCATGCTCATCCCAGATGGAAACAAAGTTTGTATTTCTCCATTTGCACGGAAGAGTGAGCAAACGTCCGGTTAAGATCATTGAAATGCTTTATGGAAGAAAAGTATCAGAAAACCTAGGTCCAAGACTGTCTCTGTTAACTGACCAAAGCTCAGCGAGGGTAAATGGTGTCCACCCTTACCTGGCTAACTCCACAACCAGTGGAACTGGGAGGAGGTGGACTATAATTTCTAAGTTCCTTCCAAATTCTATCATTCTGTGTCTGAGTGTTACAGAGACCTCTGAATGTTCCTGAAAGTCCATTTGCTTTTTCTAATTCCCTTTCTATACCCCTTCTCCTGCAGTGGTTTTTTAGAGGTCTTGGTCTAAGAAAGTTAGAAAGCCCCTGGTTAACACATAAAGTAAACATTACCTGAGGAATCTTGCTCAGTTTCATTTATAGCACACTCTTAGTTTTGCAATCAAGAAGAGATGGGAAGACTAGAACATAGGATGTTTGCCATTTAAGAAAGTTGGGGCCAAAGCACATACCAGAGTGAAATCTTACATAATATGAAAAAGTGCCGTTCTTGGAAGTGAAATAACTAGAGGGAAAGTGATGAACTCCATCTTTATAGATGTGCTCATTGCATGCAAATGCAGACATTCTGGTAACCAAGGAAAGAGAAACAAGTGGAAACAGAGATGTACAAGGAGACAATGAGGTGGGGGTATAGGTGGTAAGTTACTTTGTAACTTTGTACCGGATTTCAGGACCTTTGGTCTTCACCTTAAGAGGTGAACCTTCATTTGGGTTACACTGTCACCAAGAAGTAAATGGAATCCCAGACCTATGGGTTGAGACTGTTTGGCTACTGCTGTCTGAAAAGTAAATGAGAGTGGAGTATCATGCCATAAACATTATTAAAATGAAAATTAAAAAGAGGAAGAAAAGTTTTTAAAAAGAGAATTGTTCTCTCAAAACAGACCAGTCTTCTACCAACATTTCAGAAACTTAGTCTCTGTTTCATCTTTAAAATAAATACTTTTATACCTCTTGGTATCTTTCTCACTAATTTTTAAATACTCTTATTGTAGTCACTCTTGAATATCGCTGAGGTCTTAGTACTAGATTTGTTTAAAATATTCCTTTCCACATGCACCAAATCCTTTTCTTAGAGTCCAACTTCTTAGCAACTTGTCTATTTCCCTGAAACTTGTGACTATAATTCCACAAAAAATAATCTCTCAGAAAATTTAAAATATTTGTCAGTGGTGACCCAGAATGAGTCTAGTGATGGGCAAAGCTGGAGAGGCTTGACTAAACTTTCTCAGAACTCTTGGTGTTCAACTAAATAGTCCAGAAAGGCAAAGAAAGAAAAGCTAGCATCTTGTGTTCTCCCACCATTTTCTCTGTCCTTTTCTTTGCTCCACTCCACTCTCCACTTTCTTCAATAAGTATGTGGTACTGATACAAACTGCTGAGTTGGCATTATTGAGCTGGCCGAGGACTATCCAGGATTTCTGGTTCCCCAGGGGGTGCTAACAGGCTCTATTCATGTCCTTCTCCTGCTCCACTTATGGTTCCTGGCCCAGAAATTCTTACTCTCATTTTCCCACTCACAGTTCAGGGCTGGCAGTAATGCCAGTGAGTTGAACTGGTGGGGAGTGATAGGGATTGAAGACTACTGGGAGCGGATATGGGAAACAGATGACCTGGCCCGTGATGACCCTTTTAGGAATGTTTAGCTTTACATGCAGCTGCTTGGGCTGGAAGAGGTAGAAAGAATTCTTGTAAGTAAATTGGTTCTGAGAATTCTCAGTCCCAATGGATGTGCAACTGTAACTCAGGAAAACCAGAGACGGAGAGTGTATAGCAGCACGGAAGACTCAGAATGGCCGGATCCCACTCACAGGACGGAATGGGCGATACCGACCGTAAGGGAAGACAGCAGAAGAGATTCCCCTGAGATGATTAGTTGGGGCTTTTAACCATAACACCATTTATAACACTGAGTTAAATTGAAGATTAAAAAAATGTAATTGGAAACCAAACCTGGTTTAAGAGACTATGGAGAAAACAAAATGGAGGGGTAAAACAGAAGCATAAAGTAGTATGTGAAGGAGGTGAACACATGCTTTGCGTCCACACTGTGGGCAAAATCAGCTCTCCGTGCTTCCAACTCTCAGGAAGGAGTGAGGGAGGCTTGAATGAGTCAGGATACAGAACCAGCTTAGGTTTCTGGATTATTTGACTAGAGGTTTCTGGCAGGACTATTCCAAGTACAGGCAAGAATTTTATCTATTTTGTGGATCATCTTTAGATGACTAAGTTTTTCCCATTTTCATATTGAAGCATCGAATTTGCAATTCAATGGTTATACTGTGGAATGCCTAAGTTGCTCAGTGCATGGGTCTAGCAGCTCCCAAGTTCTGAGACACAGCTCCGGAGATTGCTTTGTGGTGGTAGCCATAGGAGGACGAAGTAGGTGTCTAAAGAAATGTCAGTTACCCAAGAGGTGGCAAATAAAAGGATATGATCCCAAATACACCGTAAGCTAGTGTCTGAAGGCAGAAACAGGTGGTATGGATTCTGACACCTTCCAAGTGTTTTATACCATTGGAAAAACTGATAAAAATCATTTCTGAATCCCATGGGCTGGCGGGGGCAGAGCACGGCATAGTCTGCCTCATGGTTGCATGTTTTTTTGCAGGAGTCTGGATTCTTTCACTCAGCATAATTACTTTGAGATTCATCTATTGTGGATTGTATCAATAAATAATTCCCTTTATATTACCATTGTATGTACAAAGTATACCACCTCTTATTTAACCATTTACCTGTTGAAGGACATCTGGGTCATTTTTAACTTTGGGAAATTATAAATCAAGCTGCTATAAACATCCGTGCTTTTGTATGAAGATGGTTGTTATTTCACTGAGGTATAGGATTGCTACATTTTATGATAAGGGTATGTTTAACTTTTTAAGCAACAGTCAAACTATTTTCCAAAATGGCTGTGCCATTTTACATTCCCACCAGCAGTGTATGAGAGTTATAATTGTTTTACATCCTTGCCAACACTTGGTATGAGTCAGTGTATTAAATATTAGCTATTCCAATAAATCTGGAGTGCTATCTTATTGTAGTGTAATTTGCATTCCCCTAATAACTAATGATGTTAAGCATCTTTTCATGTGTGTGTTTGCCAACCATAGACTTTTTTTTAGGGTGTGTCTGTTTAAATCTTTTCCTCATTTTTATTAGAATTTTTGCTTTCTTATTAATTGAATTTTGAGAGTTCTTTATAAAGTCTGGGTACAACTTCTTTATTGGATACCCTCTTTGCAAATATCTCCCCCCAGACTATGTTTTGTCTTTTAATTCTCTTAACAGTGATGTTTGAAGAGAAGTTTTAAATTTTGATAAAGTTCAATGTGTGCTTTTTCCCCCCCCCTTTATGGATTAGGTTTTAGGTGTGGTACCAAAGAAATCTTTGCCTAATCCAAGTTCTTCTCCTATGTGCCTTCTAGTCGTGTTATAGAATAGGTTGTACATTCTGTGACCCATTTTGAGTTAATTTTTGCAGAAAGTGTTAGATATGGATTGAAAATTCTCCTTCAGCCCATATGAATATCCAAATGTTCCAGCACCGTTTTTTGGAAACCTACCCTTTCTATACTAACTCATCCTTGCACCTTGGTAAAAAAAAAAAAAAAAAAAAAAAAGTCAGTTGTCCATCACTGTATGGATTTATTTCTGCACTCTTTCTTCTTTTCTACTGATTTGTTTGTTGACTTTGATGCCAATATCACACTATCTTGATTACTGTACCTTTTATATCTCAAAATCAAGTAGTGCTAGACATCCAACTTCATTTTTCTTTTCAACCTTGCTTTGATTGCTCTATAGTGTTTATTTTTAATTTTCATATGAATTTTAGAAACAGCTGTCAAATTTTATAAAAAATACCCTGGCATTTTGATTAGGATTGTGTTTAATACATAGATTAATCTGGGAATAGTGTCTTAACAATATGAGTGTTCCAATCCATGAACATGATCTAGCTTTCCATTAATTTAGGTCTTCTTCAATTTCTCTCAGCAATGTTTGAAATTTTTAGGGCATAGTCCTTTTCATGTCTTTGGTCAGAATTATCTGTATTTTATATTTTTGTTGTTATTATAAATCATATTGTTTTTAATATCAATTTTCAATTGTTCATCACTAAGATATAGAAATCCATTTATTTTTTGTGTGTGGATTCCATCTGATTTTCTATTTAAATAACCATGTAGTCTGAAAATAAAGTAAGTTTTACTCCTTCCTTTCCAATCTAAAGAATTTTTATTTTTTGTTCTTGCTTGATTTTTCTAGAATCTGCAGTATAATGTTGAATAGAAACGGTGAGAGCAGACTTCATTTTCTTGTACCTGATCTTAGGAGAAAAATATTTATTCTTTCACCATTAAGTATGATTGAGGCAGTTTCCTTCTATTACTAGTTTGCTAAAGAGTGTGTGTGTGTGTGTGTGTGTGTGTGTGTGTGTGTGTGTGTTTAATTTTAATTGTTTTGGTCAGGAATAGATATTGGATTTTGTAAAATGCTTTATTGTATCTATTAGTATGATGATTTTCTTTAGTTTGCTAATATAGTGAATTACATTGATTAATTGTCAAATGTTAATCTAACCTTGAATTCATGGGATAAACTTTAATTGGTTGTGTATCATATTCTTTATACAATTATACGACTTGATTTACTAAAGTGTTGTTCAGAAGTTTTGCATCTATGTTCATGATGGTTGTTAGTCTGTAGTTTTCCTAAAATGTCTTTGTATGGTTTTTGTATCAGGGTAATGCTGATCTCATAGAAAGAGTTGGAAAATATGCTTTCCTCTTTAACTTTCTGGGATTATTTATATAGCATTGGCACTATTTCTTCCTAAAATATAATTCACCAATGGCAGCATCTAAACCTGGAGTTTTCTTTGCAGCAACATATTTAACTATAAATTCAATTTCTTTATTAGATATAAGGCTATTCATGGTAATGTGATTTATTTATTCTTGAGTGAGGTTTGGAAGTTAGTCTTTCAAGAAATTTATCTATGTCATTTAGGTTGTCAAATTATTGGCATAAAGTTGGGAATAATCTTCTATTATCCTTTCCATATTTGTAGAATCTGTAGTGATGCCCACTGTCATTTTTGATATTGGTAATTCATGTCCTCTTTCTTTCTCACTCTGATTTTTCCTGATCATTGTAGCTAAAGGCTTATCAATTTTACTGATTTTTTAAAGAACCACCTATTATTTCATTGGTTTATTTATTTTGCTATTATTTTAGTCTTTTATATTTCATTAATTTCTGCTTTGATCTTTGTAATTTCCTTTTATTTACTTTGGGTTTAATTTGCCCTTATTTTTCCATTTTCTTATGATGGAAATTGAAATACTGTAATTGATTAGAGATTTTATTTTATATTTCAATATAAGTACTTGGTGCTATATATTATTTCCTAAGTATTACTTTAGTAACATACCACAAATTTTTATTTTCATCCAATTCAACATACTTTCTACTTTCCCTCTTCAGTTGCTCTTTGTTAATATGGTAATTATCAAAATGTGATCATTTGATAATTATTATGATGTAATCAGAACAGTGGGACAGAAAATAATAAGGGATCATCTTTAGTTTAGATGAGGTCATAAGGGGCAGGTGACACTCCACCCGAAACCAGTAGGGTGAAAAGGCATCAACCAAGTAAAGAATTGAAGCAAAGGTATTCCAGGCACAGGGGCGGCAAGAGCAAAAGTCCTGAAGCAGGAAAGAGGAAGAAGGAATCTGAGAAGAGGCACGAGGTGAAAGAAAATGTATCCTAAGTTCAATCATCAAAGCATGCTGCTTCTAACTACTATAAAGTGCAGAAACGAGTGCTATAGAGCAGAGGGCTACCATGTTTGGTCTGACTATAGCTCTTCTTAGATACAGGGTAATGGGTAAAATGACCTCTGGAGGAGGCTCACCACCCCAGGATTTATGTTCCTATTAAGTTGTTGAGATATCATTCCATCCCAAAAATGTGTTGCTCTACATCCTTAGTATATTAAATTCTTCATCCTTGAAAGTTTGCCATGAGCGATCACTGGATTATTATTCTTCCTTTGGTTTAATTTTTTTTTTTTTTTAGTGCTCTAAAGAAACTTTCCAAATTGACCTCAAATAACTGATTCATATCAAATGTCTTTCTTTGCTCTAACCAAACTGAATGGGGTTCTTTGATTATTGGTGACAAGACTAAAATGATAAATCATGGACACAATCTGGTGCCATCCATTTTCAACTTTATTCTCTTTTACCACAAAAGATCTGTGATGGAAAATGTTCTTCAGTCAACCACAGCTGGCTCCAGGACCACAGTAAGTTAGTAAACATCTGCTAAAGACAGGCTGAAGACGTGCCTCCCTTAAATTGCTTTCTCCAAGCTGGCTCACTGAGGAATTGTTCTCTCTATCTCTGGTAATCTTTTCCCATACTTTTTCTTCCCCTTCGTTCCCCTGGGTTTTCATCAGCTCCTCCAATTCTGTCCTTAAATGAGTGCTTCACAGCTTGTATATTTCTCTCATGTCAGTCTTGGGAAAGTCTAGAGAACATTGTCTCTTTCCCTAATGCTGAGGACCCTGCCCTTGGGCCCTGTGTCACAGTGCCCGAGACCATCACTTCCCCTTCCAGTAGAAGATCAGGGAGGACTCGGCTTTACAAGCAGGTGTTCTCTTTTTTGCCTATCCCTCAGGACAAGCCAAGTAGACTGCAGGATGGGCTCAACCATGAATGCAGTTCCCAGGATGGAACCATTTCTAGGGGGAGAAGGAAGGATTCGGTCCCACTTGAGATGTCTTTTTCCTCAATGGCAGAATGACAGGGTTGTCTCCTGGTCTTTAGACATTCTGAGGGAAGGTCTTTCTAAAGTTTCTTTTTCTGGTTATGTTTCTGTTTCCTCAAATTTCCCTGGTCAGGAAATCCTTCCTGATAGCTGAGAGAAGGAACTTTCTTTTACTCCTTTCCCTGTGTTTGCTCTTTGGCTTATAGAGAAGGAATAGAACAACTAACATCTTATCCCTCCAACCGCTTATTGCTTTTCTCCATCTGTACTTATCACCGTTGATATATGTGCTGCAGAGGGAATGGTGATTCCAGTCACATGGAGAAAGCCTTGGATGTGTTTAATTTCCTGCCACACTTTGTGACAAAGAGCTAATTTCATGTCTTGTGATCAAATAACTGTAACTTTGCAAGAGCAAAATGTGTTGGAATAGGGATACTCGGGGTCCTTTGTGTGGCTTGGGACATTGCCAGGGCAGCTATGGGGTCTGAGTGTTTTTATTCTATTCCTGCTTTATTGCCCTGCCTAATTCTCCCATTTCAAAATGTCGTGGAGTAGGCTGGTGTCATTTGTTTTCATAAATTAACGTCGATTGCAATTTATGACCAGATGGGCCTGAAAAATAAGAGGCTTGTGTGTCTCTTGGAAGGTCTAAAGAAAAGCAGTGGGCATGCTCGGGTGAACTTTTGCACTTCAATGCTTCGTTCTGCAGGGAGAGTAAATACTTGTGAAAAATCCTGTTTTATAACAGCTAGTCACAAAGGACTCCTTATTAGGATTATTTTCCTTTTTTGACACTGTTTCTAATTCCTGTAGCAACTACAAAAAATGTAAATATTGCAATTTCTTACAGGGAAGCCCTCTATGTTTTGGGGAGCAACTTCACTCTACTTGAAAATCAGAGGTCTAAAATCTGAATTCCCCCTTAATCTCCACAGACAACTAATGTGGAGTGAGGGGTGGGGTGCATATTGGATTGTAGCACATAAAAGCTCTGACCCAATATGAATATCTCTTTTTGCTACTCCTTCACGGGTCAGTGAGAAGAACTGGGTCAGTGAGAGGCCCAGAGGAAAGAAAAAAAAAAAAAACCCACTAGAGAATTTGATGAGTCTATGATTCTAAGAAATAATGGCTTGTGGGAAGCTGGAATCCAAGGTCAGCTTGGAGGAGGTTGCTTGGCGGTTGTAAACATTCAGAGACCATGTGCAGCTCGATAGTACTTCCTACAAGGGCACATGCCTTGGTGTATATGAGGGACAGAACTAGAGACCCTTTTTCTTAGCCCTGTTGGCATGTAGCTATGTGTATGTCACATATTCTCAGTTAATTTCCTTTCCAGGTAAAACAAGATAGGACAAGCTCTAGGGTCCCTTCCATCTCTCATACCCTGTTAATGATAATCTTTGTTATATGAATTTATGTTGGGATCAGAGTGGTATTTTATTCTCCTAATCAAGTAGTTGGCATTTTAACTCCTCTTCATAGACTAAGATTATCTGATGATTTTTACCCATCCAGTGTCTTTGCTGTAGTTTTGTAGACACTTACAATTCGAAAAATCACTTTCATATATAAAAACTTCTGAGGTAGATAATATAGGAGCTATGATCTGTCCCATACATCATAACTGGACTGGTATTTAACCGCAGGCTCTTGGAGATGTCACTACTCTATCATTCAATCAAATTGCCCACATATGTTTTGAGCACATAGTAAAAAGAATTGCACCAGTGGACAGGACAGGTGCAGTCCATACATATCTTCAGGTTGCTCATATCTTGTAGACCAGAACAACACTTAATTATAATAAAGTGTGGTACATGAGATGGAAGGGGTTGGGGACATCCAAAAGGAGGATTCATCTCAGAGCAGAGGTCAGTAAAGATCTTTCTGAAAAAGTAACATTTAATTCTTCTCAAGAGTGGAGTTGATTTAGTCAGGCCAACAGGGAGTTAGGGAAGAATGTTCCAGGTAGCAGGAATAACATGTCCTTTGGATTAAGACAGGATTTCCCGAATACCACATGTATAGGTTGGAGGAAGGTATATAAGGAGAAGGAAAAGAGGGGCCCAAGATAAACAATGGGCAACTATTAGACTATTTTCCACTGTGTTTACTTATAAAATAACCTTTGAGATTGATATTCTATCTGAATAATTGTAGCTGCTCACATCAAAAGTGGTAAATTTGGTCAATTTAATAAAATATCAAGTGAGTGTATACCTGGGCAGTCCATGAAACTCTGAATGCCCATGATATCCATCACCGCCTTCTATAGAAAGAGTCTGCAACAGATATTCCCTTCCCTAGAGGTCAACAGGGTTTATACCATGTGACCACCAGCATACTAGAGACATCTGATTGGACCAGAGATAGAAGTCTGAGCCAATAGCAGTCACAAGAGGAGTGGCCCAGCAGAAACACTGACGTCATAGAAGTGTGACAGATTGAATAATGACTAAAGAACCGTCAGTGTGTTTGAAGGTAAAACAGAAAGACAAGGAGACCAAGAGACACCATTGCTTCAGAAATCAATAGAAGCCATGAGTAAGAAGCAACCCTGAGGAGCGTGCAGGAGAGTCAGAAAAAACTAAGGACAGGTAGCAGCCATGCAGGGCTGGGTGGGAAATGAAAGCAGAAGCGGTAATAGAAAGAAGCAGAATTGTGGAAACAGGAGAATGGCTGAGAAGTCATGGATTCCAAATGAGAAAGCTGAAGAACGCCCGTGGTTTGGGGTGGATTTATGTACTGCTGCTGGGAGTGTTGCCAGGAGCAGCCTTTCTGGAGAGCAAACTGACACAACGTAGTCAAATTTAAATGAAACCTACGTGTATTTCCCAAGGGTATCTCAACAGGCCCATAAGGGGATGTGTCTGAAGCTGTTCATGATGGCGTCATTTGTAGTGACAGTAAGTTGGCGGCAATCTGGGAATCCATCAGTGGAGATTAGATAGGCAACCTAGGGCAGGTATACAATGTCATGGAGAACTAAGCAACCATGAGAATAAATAGCCTGGATGAACATTTAATAATGTGGATGAACTTATAAACAGGGATGGGTGAAAAAAGTAAGAAACAAAAAGAGATATATAGCAAAGTACTATGAAAAAAAATAATAGGTGCATTCAAAAATATATATTTTACAAGAACACATACAAAAGATATACATTCAACACAAATGGGAGTGGTTGCCTAAGGGGTGGGGGCAGAGAAGAACAGGATGAAGGAATGGGAATAAAAGTAAATAAATTTGACACAAGCTAGAGGATAGAATAGCTATGGACTGAGGGGTACAAATACCAACCCTCTGCAACTGACAAAAAAAAAAAAAAAAGGAAATATGAAAAGGAGAAAAGATGAGGGTCACGGAATAAAGGATTCTTACTTTGGAGACAAGCAGTCCTCGTTTGGTCATATGACAAGTTATGGCTGCAATAGTCTGAAAGGTGAAGAATGATTTTCCAGATTTCTGAGGCCTGGCCATGGAGCTGTGGAGTTTCCTGGACTTCTTTTATTCCACATTTCTTTATAATACCCCGATCCTCCAAGGTCATCGGAGCGTCTCCATTCTTTGAAACTTTAAGGCACCTAACAGAAAGTTGTAAAATGGGATATAAATGACAAATCAACTCAACAAACAATTATGATGTACCAGGCCCTATTCTGGGGCTTTCCTATGTAAAATAGCATTTAATCTGAACTGCAATTGTGTGTGTAGATACAACTATTATTTTTTGTACACATACAAGGGGATTGAAGCACAGAGAGGCTAAGTTATATACCCAAGGTCACACAGCCAGAAAGTAGTAAGCTGGGATTTAAAGCCAGGCAATTTAGTTCCAGAGTCTGTGCTTGTAACCAGAAACCTGTATTAAAAGATGCTCTTGAGTAAATTTCGTTTGAATGGCTAGCTTTTTATCCAGAGTCAGGCTTGAGTAACTTTTTAAAATTCTTGGAATGTGTTTTGCTCAGTAAGCCCAGTAGAAGCAGTTAATAACACTTATACTGACTGTGAAGTACTCAGATTTGGAAAAAGGACTTGCCATCTCTGTGACATGCCATATTCATTTCCAAACCGTGATCTTCCTTTCCCATTAATGAGAGTTTTCATACCAAAGACACTGGATCTGGCATCAGTGATTCCTTCTCTCTCAGGCATGTGATCTTGAGTGACTCATCAGGCTTTCCTAGCCTCAGTTTCCTTATTTGAAAAACGGAGGCTAATAGCAGCTCTCATGTCTGTCATTATGGAGCTCAAATGAAATAATATATAGTCAAGAACTTTGCACATTACACAGCCTGTGTTTGGTGTCTGGGACACACCATTTAAGGTTGTTCTTCAAGCTCTGCTCCTCCCACCCTGTACCTTTCATTGCATCTTAGTACCAGCCAGGAGAGCCTTGGCATCCTGTTGCCATGGGTAACTTGCATGCACTTCAACCTAGAAGCCAGGTTTGGTCACCATGGTGTTCACGATGCT
This sequence comes from Rhinolophus sinicus, assembly GCF_057876585.1. Taxonomy (NCBI): domain Eukaryota; kingdom Metazoa; phylum Chordata; class Mammalia; order Chiroptera; family Rhinolophidae; genus Rhinolophus; species Rhinolophus sinicus. The sequence continues at coordinate 195,990,537 of NC_142517.1, read as the reverse complement.
GCTGTGCCCGGTCACAAACATGGTGATTGAGTTTGGCTTCATTGTTGTCTGTTTTCTCACCCTGCATGGGGGAACTTGGCCCTTCTGGGTCTGTTTTCAATTTTCTCGGCAATTGGAACATTATGGAACTGTATTTTCCCACTCTTAGTCACTCGGCTTTGCCATATTTCTGCTTGTTGAAAATTCTCTCCATCCCAAATAACAAATTTTTTTGACCAGTCCATCCCTGAGCCTCCTCCCCACGCTGAAATCTGATTTGTCCATCTTTGGAAGTCCTTCAAAAGTGGATTTGTCCCTTTCCTGTGAAGTGTCCAATCATAACTTTTGTTCTGTTTATAAACGTGCTTGTCTTTCATGGGCTGTGTTTAGAGTGGTAGCTCTTCAGTGAGTCATTGCATGTTTTATCTTTGTGCCTTCCCAGCCTTTAGCCTCATGTCTGTCATGTCAGGGGCACATAAAAGATACCTGGGGAATTGGAAGAATCAACATAGTTAAAATGGCCACATCACCCAAAGCAATATAAAGGTTTAATGCAATCCCCATCAAAATCCCAATGGCATTTTTTAAAGAAACAGAACAACAAAAAAATCATCAAATTTGTATAGAACCACAAAAGACACCGAATAGCCAAGCAATCCTGAGAGAAAAGAACAAAGCTGGAGGTATCACACTGCATGACTTTAAATTACACTATAAAGCAACAATAATCAAAACAGCATGGTTTTAAAAAACAGACGCACAGACCAATGGAACAGAAGTGAGAGCCCAGAAGTAAACCTACATATATATGGGCAGATAATTTTTGACAAAGGAGCAGAAAACATACAATGGAGACAAGAAAGCCTCTTCAATAAATGGTGCTGGGGAAATGGAAAGCCACATGCAAAAGAATAAAACTGGATTGCTATTGGTTATCATACATAAAAATTAACTCAAAATGGATCAAAGACCTAGATTAAGACCTGAAACAATAAAATACATAGAAAAAGATAGGTATTAAACTTATGGACCTTGGTCTTAAGAGAGAATTTTGTGAAGTTAATGTCAAAGGCAAGGGAAGTAAAAGCAAAAATAAATGAATGGGACTATATCAAACTAAAAAGCTTCTGCATAGCAAAAGAAACCATCAACAAAACAAAGATGCCACCAACCAAATGGGAGAAGATAATTTCAAACAACACCTCCAATCAGGGACTAATTTCCAAAATATATAAAGAACTCATAAAACGCAACAGCAAAAAACCCCAACCAATCCAATGAAAAAATGGGCAGAGGACCTGAACAGACACTTCTCCCAAGAAGACATACAAATGGCCAACAGATGTAAGATAAGATGTTCAACTTCACAAGCTATTAGGGAAACGCAAATCCAAACCACAGTGAGGTGCCACCTCACAGCTGTTAGAATGGCTATCATCAACAAGACAAAAAGTAACAAGTGTTGGAGAGGCTGTGGAGAAAAAGGAACCCTCATACAATGTTGGTGGGACTATAAACTGGTACAGCCGTTATGGAAAACAATATGGAGGTTCCGCAAAAAACTAAGACTAGAATTACCTTTAGACCCAGCAATCTCTCTTCTGCGTATCTACCAAAAAATCTGAAAACACTTATTCATAAAGATATATATATACCCCTATGTTCATTGCAGTATTATTCACAGTGGCCAAGACATGCAAACAACTGAAGAGTCCTTTGATAGATGATTGGATGAAGAAGATGTGGTGCATACATACAGTGGACTATTACTTGGCCCTAAGACAAGATGAAATACTGCCATTTGTGACAACATGGATGGATCTTGAGAATACCATGCTAAGCAACATAAGTCAGACAGAAAAAGGCGAGAACCGTATGATTTCACTCATATGTGGAATATAAAACTGAAAGCAACAAACGAACAAAACAAACAAGAACTCAGGCACAGACAACAGTATAGTGGTTACCAGAGAGAAAGGGGGGTGGGGTAGAGAGCGGGGGGGATAGAAAAGGGTAAAGGGGGTCAAATATATGGTGATAGAAGGAGAACTGACTGGGTAGTGAACACACAATGCAATATACAGGTGGTGTATTATAGAATGGTACACTCGAAACCTATTTAACTTTATTAACCAATGTCACCCCAATAAATTTAATAAAATTAAAAAAAAAAAGAAAGATGCCTGGTGAAGCAAGGGTCATAGTGCCCACTCCAGCCTACGCCTGCAAGACCAATCGCATCCTCCAGGCTGCCCACCCATCCTTCAGGTTACCCAGACTACGTGAAGTAGGGAGCCATGGAGGAGCTGAACGTCCTACTGGTGTAAAGAAAGCCCCGGGGGACCACAAGCAGCAGTTGACATCAGCTTTCAAGCTGTCCATTGTTTTTTTTCTAGAACGGTCATGAACTTAGCACTGTTTTACTTCACTAGTTCTAAGACACGAAGCTTTCAGTTACTCCAGTTCATTATTTATGAATCCCATTCAGGAAACATTTATGAAGTGCCAAGTTGTGTCTGACTGAAGACCTGGGACTAAGAAGACTAAAACATGACTCTTGCCCATAAGAGGCCATGGTCTGATGGTAAACATAAATGGAAGGAAAAAATTATAGCACAATAGCAAAAAGACACGTGACAATAAGGTTGTGAGCTAATGGGAGGGAGTGGACTCAGATTTCCTCAATTCAAATCCAAGTTCTAATGCTTTACTAAGTTGCAGGACCTTAGTCTCCAAGCCTCAATTTCCTCATCTGTAATAACATTTACCTTAGGAGGTTGATGTAAGGACTAAATGAGATAATGCATGAAAAGCACTTGGCATCCTGCATGACCCAAAGAAAGTACTACATAAATGTTAGCTGCAGCCATTGTTCTCTATGTTTCAGTTCTTCTCATGTGTAAAATGAGGGTGGTAATTGCACCCAACTCATAGGATTACCATGAGAATCAAATTATGTAATGCACTGAAGGTGCTTGGCACAGCTCCCAAAAGAGTAAGCACTCAAGAATTGTTAGCTATGATTCTTGTTTTGTATAATGTAAAAAAGAAAACATAAAAAGTTTAGAGGTGTGATGTGCTAATGTCTACAACTTACTTTGAAGTACATCAAAAATAAAATGCAAGGCCGGCTCGGTGGCTCAGGTGGTTAGAGCTCCATGTGCCTAACTCCGAAGGCTGCCGGTTCGATTCCCACATGGGCCAGTGGGCTCTCAACCACAAGGTTGCCAGTTCAATTCCTCAAGTCCCACAAGGGATGGTAGGCCCCACCCCTGCAACTAAGATTGAACACGGCACCTTAAGCTGAGTTGCCGCTGAGCTCCCAGATGGCTCAGTTTGTTGGAGCCCGTCCTCTCAACCACAAGGTTGCCGGTTCGACTCCCGCAAGAGATGGTGGGCAGAGCCCCCTGCAACTAGCAATGGCAACTGGACATGGAGCTGAGCTGCACCCTCCACAACTAAGACTGAAAGGACAACAACTTGAAGCTGAACAGCACCCTCCACAACTAAGATTGAAAGGACAACAACTTGACTTGGAAAAAAGGCCTGGAAGTACACACTATCCCCCAATAAAATCCTGTTCCCCTCCCCCAATAAAAATAAATAAATAAAATGCACCGGAGAATAAAGGTATGAAGAGATGGATAGATACAATGAAACAAAATCTTAATAAGCAAAATCTTAGTTGTAGACTTCAGATGCTGGGTACATACAGGAGTGTTCACTGTATCATTCTTTCAACTTTTCTGTTTGTTTGAAAATTTTCACGACAAAATGTTGAGAGAAAAAAGGAGTGAGTGAACATTTGGATGATCTCTGAAGTAGAATTTGAGCAAGAAAATGGTATGGAAGGAACTAAAGACCTGAAATGACCTGCTCTTTGCTGCCCTTCTCTGTCTTCTCCCCCGCCCCCCTTCTTTGCCTTTTAAGAGAACAGCAAGTGACAAGGTTCAAAAACATGAGGGAGAAGGTATCATTTGGGGATGGTGAGTTAGTGCTTCTAAGCTGAGGTGAGGGTGCTTGAAAGAGGGGCAGAGGTTGTAGTGGCTCAGAGCACAGAAACGTCCTGGGCTCAAATCCCACCTCTGCACTTACTAGCCTAGTAAACTGGAACAAGCTGCTTAAGTTATTTGTGCTTTGATTCCTTATGGAGATAACATTATCTACCTTTTAAGACTGTTTTCAGTATTAGATGAGTTAATATAATTATCGCCATCAGCATCATCGCCATGTTAGAAAAGCCTGTCGTCTCAGAAGTCTCCAAGGCTTGGTGTCTTCACCATGGCTCCACCTCACCTCTTGATGAATGAGAGGCTTCTGGAAAGTCTCAGTTTGGAGGAAGGAGGAAAGGATAGGAGGAAGGGTCACAATGGATGAAGTTAGGGAAAGAACTGAATGGGAGTCTGGGGTCCAAGAAAGAGAGCAAGACAGATACTCAGGCACCGGGTAGATGAGCACAACAGGTTCGGGCTGATTGCTTGTTCTGTCATGCACGTGGCTTTTAATGATATATTTTAAATGCCGGTGAAATTATAATCCTGTTGGAGTTCTTTTGGAGGCTTGTTCGTCAACCTGGGCAGTGCGTGTGGCTGGCAGGTAGCATCATCCCCTGACTCTTGCCTCCATATGACTCAGCACAAATCAGACAGTTTAATAGCTTCTAATTCCAAGTTTGAACGTGCCCCCAAATGAAAGCCTCTCTCCTTCTCTCCACTCTCTCCCCCACCACCTTCACAACCCACTCCCCACTTCCAATTTATCAGCTAGTAAAATTTGAGTTGAACTTGGAGCCAAATTTTCATTTAGTCTTGGCAGAGGATCAACTTCTTCCAAGAAAAGAAAAAAGGGGGTAGGGCAAGAGGGTGGAGGGGAAGGTTTAAAAAGAAGCCCCGTCAAACAAAAAGGGTTCATGGAAACAGCCCCTCTGTTTTAACCCAGTGAAGAGAGAGCAGTGCTTTTCGATGCATTAAGTGTGGGTGAATTTGAAACAGTTTGAAATGCTCTGAACATGCAGCGAGGGTGCTGGACGAACAAAGCACGTATCAGCTCCTGGTTTGGGAAGGTCATGGGGTTTGGGAAGGTCGTGGGGTCTCCAGTCATTAGTTGGTGACTTCCGAGCTGGGGAGAGGGTTTGGAGGTGACCATGGCGTCCACACTCATTTTCTTGATTGTGTGGCCACTGGCCAGGTGATGTCTCTGCACTTGTGGATGGCAGAAGACCTGTTAGTCTAAGACTCGTCCTGGTGGATCTGCCAACCCCCTGAAGAGCAAGGGACATTTCCAGCAGTGTGCAGTATCCCAAATTACAGAAAAAGATGTAGCAAGAGCTCAGCCCCACTCACAACGGAAAGATGCAAACCAAATCATCAGACTGGAAAAAAACTAAGTTTGATAATAACCATCAGCTTGGGAAACATTACTTTAAAGTTCAATAACATTCACCAACAGAAATGTTATGGGGAAATGGCCACTGTCTTACACTGTGGGTCTTAATGTGAATGCTATTACCTTTCTGGAAGGAAATTTGACCGTGTCGTTCTCTACCTCCTTCCACCCCCCACCTACGTTAATTCGCTCAGTCCCCTTTAGCTCACACACCAACCTCCTCATATGTTTAATGTGTATCATTTGGATACATTCTTGCAAAATGTGAAATGTGGTTTTGTGTGGATGTATTTTTAATTTACAAAAATGACATGATGGTACATGTTACTTTTTTTCACTCAGTGCTAGATTTGCTGTAGTATTACTATGGATACTTGAAACTGTTGCTTCTAACGGCTGTACAGAATCCCATGGTGAATTCCACAATTCCCCCAGTGATGGACTCACAATTCCCTCCAACTCCTCACCTCTGCCAAAAATAAAAATAAAAATAAAAAAGGCGCAATGGGCATTCTTGTGTATGTCCCAATATGGACAGGTATGAGAATTTCTTTGATACATCTCCATATCCTGTCTCTCTCTCTCTCTCTCTCTCTCTCTCTCTCTCTCTCTCTCTCTCTCTCTCTCTCTCTCCCCCTCTCTCTCTCTCTCCTCTCTCTCTTTCTATCTCTATCTATCTCTCATCTGTCTCTACCTCTGTATGTCTGCACCTACATCTATATCTGTATCATGGTAGAATTATTAAGTTATCGTGTATGAGAGTTTTTGATTAAACAGTGTAGCAATTTGACAATATCACCTCAAACTAAAAATTGTACATACTCTTTGACTTGGCACTGCTAAAAGTGGACCCTATAGATATAATTCCATGTTTACCAAGATAAGCATATAAGGATATTCACAGAAACACCATTTATATTAGCAGAACCTGGCAAGTGCTGGTGTGTTGTGGGAATGTACATTTAGGGGTGTCCTTTACTCTGTAGAGAGGGAGAGAGCACAGTCTCTGAAGATCCAATTCATGTGTTGAATCCTGGTGTCAGTACCTACTGGCAGTATATCTTTCAGAGGTACTTACTTGGCTTTTGCCTCAGTTTTCTCAAGGGTATAGTGGGGACAATGGCACATATTTGTGTTGGTCAGAGTCCCAGCAGGAAATGAGCTGGACACGCATACCGAGGAGTTTAAAGAGAGCTTAATAGAAGGGACAATTTACAATGGTGCGGAGAGGGTAAAGAAGCCATAAGGGAAAATGCAGGGCTGACAAAAGTGGGAGCCATTGGCACCCTTTAAATTAGTAAGAAGAGGAAGTAGTCTCTGAATTGCAAAAAGAGAGCCACGTGGAGAGGGCCACCTGACAGGGCCACCTGACAGGAGCTGTGGCCTGAGCTACAAGGCGGGAACAACTCCAGGGGACCATCAGGAGAGACCAAATATTAGCGAACCTGACCTCTCTAGAAAGCTGACCTCTCGCTTCTCTCTTTTGGTGCCACCCAGGCTGAACCCACTGGAAGCCAGAGGCAAAGCAGCCGTTGAGGCACTTCCTACAGATAATCTCCCGATGCAAAGATCAGCGTGCAGAGTGGGATGCGGAGGGAGGGGAAAATGGAAACATCCAGCAAAATGCTTTACGTAGTTGTGGGGAGAATTAACTAAATAAATACATAGAAAGTGCTTAGAACAGTGAGTGGCACATAATAAATGCGTAATAAATGTGTGTCATTTACACTATTTTATTAATGTTAGTACTGATTCCCCCATTAAACCCATCAAAGCCAACCCAATCAGCTCAAGTGTGCTGCAGTGAGGTTAGGTTTCCAAGATAATATACTGATGGAAAAGGAAGATGTGGCTTAGTGCAAGTATGAACCCCCTTTGTGTAAAAGAGATTTAAAAAATTGCTTAATGACCATTTGTTGTCTTTGTGGAGAGGGTCTAGGATTCTGTGGGGTAGGAGAGAGGCTTTCACTTTTCATTTTCTACCTTCTATTACCACGCGTATGCTTTTTAACCGTACGCATGCATTGCTTTTATTTTTGAAAATGTCAAGTGTTATCTGGGTGGTGGCTTTCTTCTTTATGATTTTCTGACATTTTTAAAGTATTTGTAACTTTAAAAATAAAGTATGTCACTGAGAAGCATACTGTGCTAGAATATTCTAAGTACCAAAATTGACCTAAAATAATATTTTTGAGAACGTGAAGGCCTCTGGTATGCTTATTATTTATTAGTGAAAGGTCACCTTAGCCTCACATTCCCTCCCTTTGATAGTTCAGGAATCTCTGACTTGAATGAATGAAATTGTAACAGTCTTAAGCAGTAAAAAGGGGCCTTCATTCCACAAAGCAAGTTCTGGCTGAGTGGGGACACACACAAAACACACACTCACACACACACACACTAGTTGTTTCCCTGGGATTTTATGGATGCATATAAGTGGATTTTATGGATATGTGCAAGTGCATATATAATATATTTTTGAACATGGCCCAAGTCTACTACAAAGAGTAAGGAATCTGACATCACACTGCCTGGATTATAATTATGGCCCCACACTTACCACCTAGTAATTGTGCTAGTTACTCCTCTAAACTTTGGTTTTCTCACTTCTTGATGGCGATTGCTACCTATTTCACAGGAACTTTGGAAGATTAAATGAAATGCGCATGCCTGGCATTTTAGTAATTCACTCAATATAGGGTAGAAGTTATTTATTGTTAAAAATAACAGTCCAAATCAGCTTTGCCCAGTGAAGAATTTTGTTTTATTCCAACCCAGTCCTTCTAACTCATCTACCAGGAATTTCCCCTGTGTGGAAGGGGATTGAGTAGGTAGAAGGGTATCTTTAAACATGGAACCCTATAGAATGCCAAGCTCTCTATTCTCAACCATCCCCCTCACTAGCCTTCTCACTTAGGCCACCGAGGAACACAATATCCATGGAAATTCAGTGACCTGTCCAAGCTTACAAGACTGGGATTAGAAAACCACGTTTCCTGACTCCAGCAATATACCTTTCAAGTATTTATAACCCCATCCATGCATGGCCATCAGTGACTTTTTGTTAAGGTTGGTTGGGGAGGATGGTACCCACAGGGAATCCTCTGGGTAGAGGAGCCATAGAAGGTCATCTGACCCATTGCACTGCCTCGTGCTTCCTTTCCTATAACGGTATTCCCTCATGGGCCAGTGGCCAGGATAAGGGACAGTTTACAGCATGCAAATAAAGCAAATCTGAACAGGTCGTCACTGTAACCTAGGCATCACATTACTTGCTCCTTGCAAATAAGCTAATGTTTCTCCTTGTGGCAGAATCCTGGCTCTTCAACTCAGATGCTTTGTGGATTCTTTGAGATTGCAATTACTACTCCTTGTCACTCTTTTCAAGTCTTGCTGACCAAAATACTGGGTGATTGTAGTGTTCTCTGAGCTGGGCCCCAAGCCCCACCACCCTTAACGGAGTTCTGCTCTGATATGATCCCCAGTGGAAGAGAGGTGTCATCTGAACTAATGTCACCGTTATGATCATCATACAGAATTTGGCAGACCAGAAGCCCTGGGCATCAGCTCAAGCTAAGTGACTTAAAATAAAAAATCTTTGCCTTCTAGAGCCTGGCATGTGTTTGGTTCAGTTTTAAGGAATCTCTCATCATTAGAGGTGTCTGAAATGAAACAGTACATTTCTCATCTTTGAAAGTGTTTAACCAGAGACTGGCAGACCTCTTGACATAAATATTGTAGAGGAATCAAATTCCCTCATTCCAGGGCAAGGCCTTATCTTTTCCCTTAACCGTTTCCCATTAAATCACTCATTTCTTAGCCGCTAAAGAAGTGAATAAATAAAGAGAACTATATATAAAATAAAGGAAAATTTAATCAGATTTTCCATACTAAAAATTGTTTCTGTAAAGAAAAAACAATGTGGTGTACAGGATGAAATCTTAGACTTGGAGTTAGGACATCTGCCATGATCTATCAATTAGATGGGTAGCTTTTGTACTAGCTGATTCTGTTCTCTGGGTCCCTGTTTCCTCCCCTATCACATGAGAGGGTGGGGTCAGTGAATCTCTGAGTTTCCTTGTGTTAGCAACTTTGGTTGGAAGCTCATGATTGGTCAGAAAATAAAGTTCAAACATCTGTATATAGATGAACATATGGCAGACCCACGGTGAAAGAATCAAACCACAAAACTTTCCATGGTATACAAGTCATTATTCACTTATGTTCCTGGTTAAGAAAAGTGCATATTGAGGCATGAAGTAGAAGAGGTCTTAAAACATTCTGCATCAATACTGCTCAACTTGGTTATGGAGGCCTGTTCACCAAATGTGGCTCTGATGTCTTTGCAGCCTGTGCTTCAGGCCAGAATAAAGAGAGAGTCCATGTTTTAAATTCCCAGGAGCCCTGGCTTCTGCAGGCTAGGGAGATACTTCTGCTTCCATAAATGCTAGGGCTGCCATAGCAAAGTACCACAGACTGAGTGGTTTAAACAACAGAAATTTGTCTCATATTCTGTAGGCTAGATGTCTGAGATCAATGTGTCTGCAGGATTGGTTTCTTCTGAGGACTGTGAGAGAATATTCTTTTCTAAGTCTCTTGCCTTAGCGTATAGGTAGCCGTTTTCTTTCTATGTCTCTACCCTTGTTTTCCCTCTATATGTGTCTCTGTGTCCAAATTTCCCCCTTTCATAAGCACATCAGTCATATCAGTCACATAGGACCCACCCTAACGATTTTGTTTGACCTTGATTAATTCTATATAGACTCCATCTCCAAATAAGGTTACACACTGAGGTCCTGAAGGTTAGGACTTCAGCATGTGAATTTTAGGGGAGGGACACAATTCAACCCATAACGTCATCCTACCAATGCACCCACTCCACTGGACCTTCTGGGTCATGTCACAGTTGGCAGGATGGGTAACTAGTAGTGAGTAATGGAAGTGCCCACAGACTCCTTTAGACTCAGGCATGCCTTCTGGCTCCATTTCATCCCCAGGTCTTTAAACCAATATTTGTTTTTTATATTAATATTCTCTTGGATTTGATGAGTGGTGTGTATGTGCACACATGCATGCAAGTGTGTGTGTGTTTGTGTGTGTGTGTGAGAAAGAGAGAGAGAGAGAGAGATTAGCACACATTTCCTCCTCTCAAAGCTTCTGCTCAGCAGAGAAGTACAGCGATTACTGGTAGGCTGTATATGCGTCTCGTTTCTATAGAAACATTCAGCTTTGGGCTCCTGTCTCAGGATTTCCCTGGGAACAATGTTGATATGTGAACAGTAAAGTTGTGACTTCCCAGAGTAAAACAGTCGCCTCACATCCACACCAACAGAAAAACAGGCTTGGTGTAAATCAAGTCTGGTCTCAGTAATTCCCCCACCAGGCATTTATGTTGGGCTGGGTCCCAGGACCCTACCATGATAGCCGTCATCCCCATTCTGGGCTCAGATGACTTGCTTTGCAGTTGATTTCATCCTGGAGCTCCATCAGGAGGGTGGGAGGAGAGAGGGCCCCGAGGAAAAGTCTGCTGTCATGTGCTCCGAGTCCTCGAAGGCTGCGGCCCTTAGACTTGGTCACGCTTAAGATGGAGACAGCGCGTGATCAATGTACCACAGCCCAGAGACACCAGCAGACAGTGACTTCCAACCCTATGCTCCTGGTACATTTTTTATCTTCTTTGGGTTTAACTGCCAAGGTTAATCCATCATCTTGTTCATCCTATGACTGACCAAGTATGTAAACTGACTGGAAATAAGTATCATAAGCCTACATCCCCTAAAACAGTTTCAGCTTCATGTAGTGAAATTTTATGAAGCAGGAGAGGGTCATTTTGAAAAGGCAAGAACTCATGCAGGGAAGGCTAGCAGCCTGAGTCTGGTCTTCAGTGACTCAGTAGATGAAGATGAAACTTTAACACCTGGCTCGCACTTGAGAACCTATTCCAGTAGACCATCCCACTGTCCAACCTGACTCAACTGTAGAAAGCTGCCAATTGAACAATCCAAAGGCAGTCTCGAGCAACAAGCCCCAGTGTCAACTTCTCAGATCTCTCAGCCATGAAAACACTGGAACTTCCCCACTTTTCAGGGTTGAAGAGAGACTTCTTATCATAACGTAATGCAATTCTGATTAGGGAATGCTGGTGCATAACATGAGTTTTACCTATCATCTGGAAACAAGCAAACAGAATAAGCAAATGTGAGCTGGTCAAATAGGGTGGCAAGGAGATGGCCAAGAAAACTCAGTATTCTCCATCCTCTGATGACTCTTGAGAGGGTGATAGGAAATGAACCACATTGCCTACCACTTCAAGGAGTTAACAGTCACCATAGGTGGCATTCATCAAGCAAGTATTATGTGCCAGACATTGTGCTAGGTGCTTGTACATTTCCCCATTGAATCCTTATGAAACTCTTCAAGATAGGAACAATTTCTGAGTAGTGAGTATCAAATGAACTAATGCACATAAAATGCTTAGAAATGATGAAGTGTTATAAAGCCACAAAGATTCAATACATGGTATTATTTTATTAAATGACCCCTGAAATTCCTTTTAGCCTAAGACTTACGTAGTGAAATACTAGATCCCTAAAAGAAATATGATACAGCCCTATCATATACCACAAAGCATCACCCAGCCAAGTGACATCAGCTTGTTAAAGAGCCATAGAAATGCCGTGCAACCTGCTTAGGGAACCACAATAATGTAGACCCTTCCTTCAAAAATCATGAGGGTGCTCAGGTCAAATAGACTGGCGATTGACCAAGAAAGACATACCGTATTTTGCCGTAGATAATGTGCATTTTTTGCCCAAATTTGTGAGGGAAAAATAAGGATGTGCATTATACATGGGTAGTACTAATTCTATATCTATATAAATGTTTTTAATTCTTTTATTTATGCTTATGAGTTAAAAGTGTAACTCTAGAAATCAATAACGATATCCGTATGCAAAATAATACCCTGGAATATGATCATCGATTTTGTGGAATTTACGATGAACTTGCAACAACGAAGAGGTCTTGGCCTTCTATGATGAGTCAATATCGTAACTTTGTTACTGGTACATAAAATTTCTTGTACCTTGTATCTGTTCTTGTATTTTGTAATTATGTGTTACATAAAATTTCTTGTACCATAATATGTTTTAAAAAATGCTAAAATTCATTTATAATACAAAAACAAGTAACTAAAGGTAAACAAATAACAATTTGAATTAAAAAAATCAAAATGAAAGATTTTTTCCCCTGAAACTTTGGGCCCAAAACATGGGTGCACATTATACGCAGGAGTTCATTATACATGGCAAAATACGAACATGTTGTCAACCCCTAGTCCTGGTGGAAAAGAAGTCAGGTTTTTCATTGCCTTTTGCATCTTTGTTAGTGTCTCTGATCAGGCACATAAAATTTATAAGGTCCAATCTCTGCTGGACTCAGTTTTCATATCAGTAGAATGGGGATAGTAGTTCACATATTTACACTAATGCATTCAATAAGCTAATGCATTTGAAAACATCTATCAAAGTGCAGGCATACAGGGAGTAATAAAAATAATAATTAAATACCCACTGTTTAAGTCTGCTTGGGAATTGAAGACTCAGAACTAGTGGGGCTGACACAGGGGGACACATTCAATGAAATGGGTGGTGTTTGAAAGGAAGTGAGTCTAGAGGCATGGGAGCTAGTGGACTATAAATGCCCTTTGGGCAAGATTCTTGTTTGTTCTTAGTCCTACAATGCCACCCACCTTGTCATTGAATCTCTCACGCTTTGTTGGCTATTGTTTTTTCTGGAGTGTGGAGTCATATGAAGAAGTTTGTGTAGGGACACTGTAGAGTTGTTTTTAACCTAATTAAGACATATTAAGCTCGGGGTCAGAACTGAAGCTGAAGGCATTAGATCAGCTTGAACACCTCAAGTAAATAGCTTGGGGAAATGCAAAGCAGCGCTGTTAAAACAGTGCCTTTGGAATCTGACAGACCTACATGTCTGTGGGTAAATTGGTGAACATCTCTGAGCTTCGACCTCAAGAATTAGATGTGACTATTCATATTAAGCACTTAACCCGTGCATAATAGATGTTCTGTTATTATTTTCAAGGCTCTTTTATAGACATCAAAATTATTTCATTTGAAAGCGAGGTAAACTGGATAGAAACTAGAGACAGAGATTCCCAGAAGAATGAGTTTCTTAATACCTGCAGCTCTGTGTTCTAGTTCAAGTTCTGACAACAACCCAGTCAAGCAGCTGTTGGTCTGCCTGCTGCTCAGGAGATGGAATTAGACCAAATCATCTGCAAATGGCATTGTTTCAAGATGACTGTCCAATCACATGTGTTCCAGAAGTGGGAATGAACTCTGTCCATTCTTGGAAGTTGCAAGTGTAAGGGCAGAGAGAGTGGAGGGGTCAAGTTCAAATCACATGGCCACCATTGATGAGTTCTGAAAGGCAGATCATTTCTTGCACTTAGTCCTTCAAATCGTGGAGGCAGAGCCCACGGTGAAGGAAACCCTGGCTCTTTCCCATGGCCTGACTGCCCTGCACAAGGTCAGTAGGAGGGCTGGCAGTAGTGAGATGAAGGGAATAAATGGAGAGATGGAGGTTGATAAATCTGGTAACTGCTGGCGGCTGAGCTCTTGTTGGCTCCAGGTCATTACATCTGAGACGCCAGATTGGATGCTCACGGGCTGGTTGTGGCCTGAGACCCCTGGAAATCTCCTTACACACATTTCCTCCACAATACCACTGCGCTCTGAGGGCTTCCAGTCCCAGCCCCCAAGCCCGTCTCAGCAATTGAACTGTGGCTCAGAGACAATGGGCAGGTTACATACTGAGGAGAAATGCACAGGAGCAGCACCTGGGCCAAACTTGCCTGTTGATTTGATCAAGCCATCACATTACCGCTGTTCTCAGAAAATGCTGCCGGTCGCATCCTCCATGTGCTCTGTGTGAAAACTCGGAAGCTTTGGCAGCAGGACGACGACAGATCTTCAGTGAGCCAGGCTAGGAAAGTCAACGCGGTCCTCTGAAAGCCCAGCACCTTCCCTCCTGGAGTGGGTGGTGGTGGACAGTTGATGCTGCTTTCCATCCTCTCTCCATACTCACACCCAGTACCCTGGCCATTGTCACACAGTAGCCAGCTTTTTTTTTAGTTTCAATTTGTGTCCGCAATGTGTGTACTCTGTGTCTGCCGTTTCACAGTTCATTTAAGATAGAGGGTCATACCTCAAATAACACCCTACTCGCAGCAAGGACCTTATCCTGCAGAGTTATTCTCCAGAACTTAGAGTTGCTCCGTAGGTAAACAGCCCACCCTGTCTAATAGATGGATTATTATTCAATTTTTTTTTTTTTTTTTGGTGGGGTAGGGGAAGGGTTTGCACAGATTGACAAATTCTGATTTCAGGGCCTTCAAAAAGGCTTTATTTTTTTTTTGTCACACAGTGATCTGAAAATTTCTCCTCGAAATCTCAACCTTGGGAGATTCTTTCCTAAACTTAAGACTCTGTTTCCTAGCAATGTGCGGGAAAAGCTCTCTGTATGACAGGACGTGCATGAATCCCTAGCTCAGTTACACCTGAGTAGGGAAGCGCAGCATCTTTTACAGAAGATTAATTTTGCCCGGAGTGGTGATGATTGCTTAGCTGGGCTGGCAGGCGGGTGATGAGAGGAAGGCGAGAGTGCTGGGAATCGGGGCTCACTTGAAGAAGACAGGGCAGAACACATACCTGTGTCGCGATGCAGAAGCAAAGCTTTCGTTTTTGTGTTTTTCAATAAGTTTGAGGAAAATCTGTCCCGATGGTGAGGATCTGGAAACACAGCAATGCACTGTGTCCTGTGCTTTTTCTTGAGCCAAGTCGGTGTTAAGTGGGAAAGCCACAATTCTTAGACATTGTAAAATGAACACATGTCAAAGATTGCAGGTCGCTCAATAATGAATGAGGGAACCAGCAAGATGTTACAAGCGGTTTGAAGGAGAATTCAAAGAACCACACAAATACAGGCCATGCAAAATGCCAAAATCAATAATAAAGGGTGACATTTCCTGAACGTGGTCAAATTTGAATGAAACATCCTATCAGCAAAAGAAAAGTGCCCTCTTTATTGACTGCAGGGTTCGGTATTATCTCCATCAGTGCAACTTTTAGTTTTCGAAAGCAATAATAAAAATGTGATTCTGTTGTAAGTAATTGTAGTGAATTGTTACACAGAGGGTTTTCCAGTGTTGACCTGTAAGCCACCATGTTGATTTCTGGAGAAAGGAAGATTCTGCCGTGGGGATGATGACCAAGATGCAAAGATCTTTCTTCTTCTACATTGGTGTCCTGTGTGATCCTAAGAGGACCCACATTTTAGTTTCCTGTTCCCCCAAATAGGGATAATACTAGTTTCGACTTGCTTTTCCAAGAAAACCAGAAAAATGATTGCCACGTGAATTTAAATGCATCATCAGGCCCAGCATTCCACAGAATACACAGAAGTTGCTTAATTAAGGCTCTGGCTAATGTATCCGAAATCCAAGTAAGGAAGAGATGGTCCATGGCCCTATCCAACCAGATTGGTGGAAACCTCCTAAACTCACAAACACCCTTGTCATTTCTCCTGGCAGGCTTTCCCGTGCTGTTTGTTTGCAGTGACGTGACACCCTGGTGCCTGGAGACAGGGCAGGGCAGGGAAGGCTTTGGAATCTGCACAACTCATTGCCCTCCCCAGCCCCCGCAAGGCTTTGTCATCAAGCTCTGTCTCAGGGGCCCTCGGATCAGATTGCCTCCTTCCAGGTGCCAGAGAGACACTTTTCTGTTTGTTCTCCCACCCAGACTGCCCTCTGTTTGTCCTTCCCCCAGGTGGGGGTGGCAAGTGACAGAGGCTGTTTTGAAATGAATCTTTCTTCTCCCTCCCCTCCCTCCGTCTACCCCTTCAAACTGCAAGAACATTTTGGCTTCTTTCCATCACTTTGGGCTTGTATTAGAGATTTAAGTCTGCTCTTGTTCTCTGTAAATAGGCCAGAAGTTAAGGTAAGGATTTAGTTTTTAGAAGTGAGCTATTCTTGGGGGACAATTAAGAATGCATGGAACCAGTTGCACCCGTGATGGCAATTCTCTTTTGATCCTAGCCCATGCGACATATAGTCCCTCCAATATTTCCATGCTAATCCACGTGGTCTTATCACTGGCTTGCTTTCTACTCTCCCTGGGCATAAGGTATTATCCAGTTGAATACCTTTCATGCCCTAAACAGCTGGCATAGATTCCTCGTCCTGCTGTTAACCTCTGCCCTATGAGTCTTTCCTAAGGATATTTTCTTTTTGAAGACGGTACCTATTGGTGATTAAGATGGCAGTATTTCTATAATAGGGAGGAACTTTTATGTTGCAAGTTGATAGAAACCCAGCTAAAAGTAGTTTAAGTAAAAACAGGAAGTAATGCTTCACATAGCTGAGAAGTACAGGGTGTAGATTAACATAGAGATTCAGAAGCAATTACCACAACCCAAGCTTTCTGCTACTCAGTTTACATATTTAGCAAATACAAATACAGGACACCCACTTAAACTCAAATTTCAGAGAAAAAACAAATAATTTTTTTTTAGTGTAAGTATGTCGCATATTCCTTCCTATACTTTATCTGGCCAGCTTTACCTGCACCTATGCCATTTTTCTCCTCCTTCTAGTGTTGGAATTACTCTCAGGCAAGCTCTAGCCATGAGGCAGCAGAATTACTGTTGGCACCCCTAGATGCATACCTCAGAGCTTAGGAACCCTGGAAGAAGAGCCCCTTTTCCCCAAAAGTTTTAGCAAAAATCCTAGGGTTGAATCTCATTGATCTGGCTTGGGTCTTGTGACCATCTTGGAAGTAAACAGTCTGTCCAAGGGGATGAAACATGGGCTGAGTCACCTGCCTATCTCTACAACTGGGGTGTAGATTCAGCCTTATACGAGTATAAACCACTTGAATGAAGAATGGATAGGAGTGTCCCCAAAGGAAAACTAGAGTGCTACTACCAGGAGAAAAAAGGTGAGTGCGAGCCAGACATCAACTCCATTGTCCAGTGGTAGGCATTCTCTGTGCCAAGGCTCCCAGGAACTCTTCGCGTCACACATGGGCTCCTTACAGTCTGATGTGGGGCATAGAGGAGTGGGCCATGGTTTTGCCCCCCAAATTTGAGCTTGGAGAATGAATCGCAATCTAGGTCACCCCTTAATCAACAGCAATGACAGCACAAACACATTTATTTAGTGTCTTTTCTGTGTGACCCATGGTACCCAGAATGAGTCCCACATAACGTTAGAAAGGAAGGTGTCCAGGAACTTACATTCTAGTAAGAGGTGTTGCATTGTGCCTTGTCCAGAGTCTTGTAACATTTGCTTTGTTTTTACATACAAGGATTTATAAGTATACAAAGGAGGGATTCATTAATTCCAGATAAGCCTGCCTGAGGAGATGCAGGCAAGATGCCTTGAGCTAGATCTTAAAGAATAGGTAGAGTTTAGATGGGCAGATATGGAAGAAAGAAAGAGAAAACTTCTACATATGGCAACGAGAGGAAGCACACCTGGGGACTTCAGGTTGCTGCTGCCTGCACTGGATGACATGACCTTTCAGGGAGATTCATCTTGACATGGGCCCTTGACTTTACTCAGGGCCAGACAGACATGAAGGAATCTCAGGTAGATGAATGATTGGTACTCTTAGTGAGCTAATAATTTGGCACGCCTTCAAATAACT
The DNA here is from genome assembly GCF_057876585.1 of Rhinolophus sinicus. Taxonomy (NCBI): domain Eukaryota; kingdom Metazoa; phylum Chordata; class Mammalia; order Chiroptera; family Rhinolophidae; genus Rhinolophus; species Rhinolophus sinicus. Next base: position 195,972,445 of record NC_142517.1, on the reverse strand, counting down.
GCTTGTGGTTAATTTAAGGAGAAGAGAGTGCTCTGGGGAGGGTCGAGTTGGAGAAGAGAGACTCAGTCCCTTTTCTATGGTCTTTGGTAATTCCACTCTGGCCCCAAACTTGCATACTTAACTCAACAAGCTAGCAGTTAAACGGTCTCATCTGCCTCACTTAGCAAATATCTAGGATTCCTTAAGCCTAACTCTTGGAGGAAGGAGGGTCTCACCTTCTTGCCCCTAGGTGCCTTAATACACCTTCTAAACACGTGCAGTACTCTTCCTGACGTGAGTTCTAATAAATTCTATTTTCTCCTCCTGCCAGGATATTTGATTTCTCTAGTGACAGTATGATGGCCTGCCTCTTCCTTCAAGTCTGACACTACCCCAAAGGATTGAAAAATAAGAAACAATTTCCCCTTTGCAGTCCATGGCTGCCTTAGCATGTTGTTCAGAGAAGATCTGAGTGTGTGTCCCTGGCTCACTTGGGCAAAAAAACCACTCGGAGGGTGAGCTTTTCTCCTGCAGTGACCATCAAAAGCTGCAGCAGAGGCTGGGAGCGTGAGCAGTGGGACCAGGCAGGTGAGATTCCTGGGTCCTCCATTTAACTCACACGGGGTATCCCTGGAAATTCAGAACAATAATTGAGGTGTCATTGTTCACTCAATGACCCCCTTCTGAGGACTGCCGTCTTCAACGACAGACAGCTGTTTGGTGGTCGGACAGGCATCTAGTAGTAGAACCCATAGGTCTTCCCACTCCTGGGCTGCAGGAATCCCCAGATCAAAGGTCTCCTTCACACACGTCTGTTATTGACATGGGCCTGATCAGAATTCTCTGACATGAAAAACCCCAAATAACATTTTGCTCCAGAAAGTTTCAGGTTTGTGTCTTTGGGGTGTTTTTAAAAGGCAGATCCCCCTGTGTTACAGTAAGGATCTCCTAATGAGCTGGAATATGTGGTTTAAGGGGGGAAAATGGCAGTGGAGAAAAAGCTGTTGAAAAAAATAATCAGTTTGACCCCTGGTAGGGTCAAGTTATACTTTTGAATCAATGATTGGAAAGGGAATTAAACTAGACAAGGAAAAAACAACATAATGGAATAATAGGTCTAAAGGGTGTTGGATCCTAGTCCTGACCCCAGGAGAAATCATACCTACCATCCTGTTGGGAAATTGGGTGATATTCTCTACGAGGGAGGAAATGGACCAAACGCCACTTCATTCTAGGGCTCAGCATCATTAAGTTAATCTTTGCGAACTCCTGCCCTAGCCCTATCCTCCCATGGTGTGTACAGTGTTTCTTTTTGCCCGTGCCCTTCACCTCATGCCAGCATCACTCCTTTTATCCCGGGGGATCTCCTCCTCCAGAGTGAGTTTGTTCTTTATGTCTGTCAGGTACCAGGAGCCAAAAACAACAGCTCAGCCTAAAATTTGCCTTGTTATGTTCTCATTCTCTTCATCTCTTGAAAAGCACTATTTTCTTGATGTTTTTAAAGAGTCCTCCTGGAGGAGTCTTACGTGCATATTGTTAAGTGAAAGAAGCCAGTCCAAAAAGGCTAAAAACTGTATGATTCCAATGATACGACATTCTGGAAAAAGCAAAACTACAGAGACAGTGAAAAGATCAGTGGTTTGTGCGGAAAACGAGAGGAGAGGAATGACTCGGTGAGGAGCAGGGAATTTTTAGGACAGTGAAACTATTCTGTGTCCTATTGTATTGGTGGGTACATGACATTATGCGCTTGTCAAAAGCCTAGAACAGTATAATAAGGAGTGAACTCTAATGTAAACTATGGACTTCAGTTAATAATAATGTGTTAATATTGTCAAGTGTTCTATACTAATACAAAGATGTTAAAAACAGAGGAAAGTCTGTGTGTGAGGGAGGGCATATATGGGAACTCTCTGTAATTTCTGTTCAATTTTTTGATACAGTAAAAACCACTAAAAAGTAAAGTCCATTAACGAAAAAAAAGAAGGGTCCTTTTTCCCCAAAGCATTTTTTCCTATCCCCCCTTATCTCCGCGTCTCCCTATAAGAATGTTGGAATTGGAGGTGACTTCAATTAGCTGAGATGTCCCAATACTCCTGCATCATCAGCATTCCAACCCATTTCATTAAAACATGTCTCTGTGCTCGTCATAGATAATTGGCACATGTTCACTCAAGCCCTGAAGCTGAGTCTCAAAGCTAAGTTCATGTTCAAGAGCTGTTCTTGCCGCCTTCAATTCTGTCCTTTCAGATCCTAACATCTTGGTCCTTCTCCTCTTTGCGCCTTCTTCCTGACCTAAGCACTGTCCATAAAAAATTTCTGCAGGGTGCTGATTAATGAGGCCTCTCACACAGCTTTACAAGGGTCCTCTTCGCTAGGCTTGGTTGAGCAGAGCTTCATCGCATCCCACGCCGATGCTTCTGGACCATCCTTAGATGCCTCGTCAGAGCCGACTTGGGAAGCCACTGACTTTGACACAAAAGTGTGGTTCATTATCTTAAAAACCCTGGTCACACATATCTGGGACGATCCCTGAAGACTCTCCAGATATTTATTTAATGAGAGCAGCAAACCCAAACAGAGAGATGTGTGGTTACAAAAAGAATTTTAAACAAAGTTCTTGAGCAGTGTTCGACCCCTCTCTTCTATAAACAGGCCCTCTCTGTCATCATGCTGACTAGTCCACAGGGGCCAGGGTGATCTGTCTTGAGACACTGAAATCACAGGGTACTGCACTTCCTCCAGGCATGGAAAACAGCCCCAGACCTTGGGGAAGGAGGCTCATGGGCAGATTTTTTAGCAGACTGTCTTAGGAGCCAGAATATGATTTCTCTCCTTTCAAACCCCAAGGTAAGGTTCTGGGCTGAAAAGTAGAAAAGGAAGACTTTTCTTGGGTCCTACAAATTGTCAAACACTATGTTAGCATTTTATACAAGTCAGTGCCCTTAACCCTTGGAGATGGGCGTTCAGATTCCTCACTTTTACGGATGAGAAAGGGATGGGCAGGGAGAGAAAGTAACATACCCTATGAGAAGTGGCGAGGTCATCCATCTAGCGTGGCACTCACCAGTGGTAACAAACACAAGACACAAATGCGAGCCACCTATATGATTCCACATTTGCCACAGCCATATTCTTTTTTAAAAAAAGTAAAATAAAGAATCAGGTGACATTAATTTTAACACTGCATTTTATTTAACCTAATACATCCAAAATATCATTTCAACACATCATTAATATAAAAATGTTAACGAGATAGTTTCCCTTTTTTGTTGTAGAAAGGCTTCAGAACCTCGTGTGCATTTTAAGCTTACAGCCCATCTCAATGCAGACCAGTCACATTTCAAGTCTCCAGTGGCTCATTGCCTCTCTATCAGGCAGTGCCTTCTAGATCTCTTGCGTTTCTCCTTGGATCCAATGGCCTCACCCAAGGTCTGTTTTAACAAGCCCTTCCCGGAATTGTGTTTTTAAATGATGCCCTTGACTTTCAGTGAAGAACACAGCTGTATGGAGTGTCACAGCAGCAGAGAGAGAGGGAGAAAGTTGTTGACTGTTACTGGATCATTCTGCTCCCCACAGACTCACACTATTTAAAGCAATATTTCATGGTTGTTTTTCCAGAATGGTATACTTCCTTCTTTGTCACAATGACATTTTGTAGCTGATTCTCTGTTTTGTTTTGCATAGGCTACCAGGAGGCTCGGGGGCAAGGACTCAATTTTAATTATGGAAAGATTGACGATGTAACGAAGGAGTGTAATAATATATTTTGTTACATGTTCTGGACTTCATGATTCTGCATAATCTGCTTATAGTGAAATTTTCTTTCTGATAGTGGACTGTATATATTTTCCTTCCCAGGCAAAAAGTACTCTATATAATTTAATATGTGAACAGCCCCGGGAAGTCTGCTGTTAAGTTATGAAAAATAGCATGGATAATTTTTTTTTTTTTTACTTTTGAGGCTTTCAGTACATTTTTTTCTTGAAAACTCTTAAACTATGCCTCCACAATTAAGTAAACCATAGAGGACTACTCTCTCTTTCCGGTTTGAAATATGAAGAAATACAGAAAAAAAGCGAATAATATTTTTCTGAATGACGACAAGAAGAGTATCCTCCCTCTGTAGAAATGGTGCATAAATACAGATCTCTTCCTGCCTCTCCCCAACTTCTCTTATATTCACAAAGAGGTCTGGCGCTTTCAGTCTGTTTTATGAAGCAGTGCCAGAGAGGTCCCCACAGCAGGTGCTGTTGTGTTGCTGGTTCTAGAAAAGGCACTTGCAAGTGATTGTAGAGGATGAGATGGATCTGAAAGGAGCCTTTCAAGTCTTTGGGGTCATACAATGTAACTCCCTTATTTTACATATAAGAAAACCACAGCCATCTCCACCCACAGCGATAGGAACATTTGCAACGATATTATCTATCAGAGTTGCAAAGAGCAAGTACATTAATGAACCTTCAGTGGAATGGAAATCCCCTAAGAGACATGGGGATTCATAGGATATATTAGGTGGGTGCAAAAGTAATTGTGGTTTAAAAGGTTAAAAATAATTGCAAAAACCGCAATTACTTTTGCACCAACCTCATATCTTTTTATCCAGACTCCAAACTCGATCACTGGAGTTCATTTGGTTTTTAATTCCTTATTGGTATCACCCTGCCAACTCAAGCCCAAGTTCTCATGACTTAAAGGACCTTTATCTCTGTCTCAAAGGTATTATGTTATCTTGTCTTTGCTTATTTGGGTCACCAACTGGAAGTGAAAGAGAGAGAGAGATGTTGAACATGGAGATAAGTGACAAAAATAATAGCGTATCTATTCTTTTCAATTCCTCAGGCATGTACTAAGCACCCACCAAGGCCATGCTGGTGGGCACAGATAAATAAGACAAGCTCATTTCCTTGCTTTTAAATATTTAGTAGAACCCCTCTTTTACCTAACTTTTTTTTTTGTTATTTCATCATCAAATCTTTTCCTCTTAGTCTCTTCCATCTTAGTATAATGTACTATTCTATAATAAGGTACATTAGTTAAAACCAAAAAGTTATCCTTAATTCCAAACTCTTCCTTACCACTCTCCCAGACTCTCATCTAACCACCATTCCTGTGTTTCTATCTCTAAAACACAGCTCACCCTTTCTGTGCTCTCCATGTGCACTGCCATGACTTCGGATAGATGCTATTACCTCTATCTAAATTCCTAGAATGTTCTGGTTTCACTCTCCCTCCTCTAGAATCCATTCTTGACAAAGCAGCCAGCATGAGCTCTTAAAAACCAGAATCAGATTATGTTATCTCCTACTTAAAGCCCTTCAATGCAGTTTGAATGAAATGCAAGCTGCTTAAATGGCCTATAAGGTTTAGCCCCTTCCCACCTCTGCAGCCGCATCGTAATCTACTCACCTCTTTGCTAGCAGAAGTTTTGCTGCCCTACGAGTCTCTTTTCCCCTCTGCTGTATTGTCTGTAATTAACTGTATCATGCTTCTGCACAAACAGTGTGATGTACGTGGTAACTGAACATGCAGGTGAGCTTCCATACACACTCTAGGGGGCAGTTAGGAAATATTTAAATCACCCTAACAAAAAATCCATGCTCCAGAAATGGCCTCAGCAAGTGCTTTAAATATCAATTGCTAAATCTGCATTACAAGGCATATTAATTAGTATGAGCAATGTTACAAATAATTTTTCATTGATGAAATGAGAGCTCTTCAAGGTACATAATTGGCTGGAAGGTTGTATACATAAAGCATGTATACACATACATAAAGCATGAGCAACCGGCAGGCCCAGCAACCCAGCACTTTCTGAGTGACGTCGCTGGTCTAGAATTCCATTGGCCTCCTTCTGTGTGCCTCCACTAGTGGAAGACGCTGACAGCAAATCTTGCTGGCAGAATATCGTCGCCTGTGCCTCAGGGTTCACATTTCAGACAAGGTACCTGTGGGGTGTTCTGAGGGTCACAGCAGGTTGTGTGGCCATCTTTCTGTGTACTCACTGATACATGTTTGGGCATCTGGGGGGATTTGGTCTAAAGTTTTGTCCCATTACAGTATGCCACCTGGCCCATGGTTGTGGAAGAGAAGCCATGTGGCTAACCTCCTACTCTGATTTTCTAAAGAATCTGATCATTTTGAACAGCCAGATTGGCCTTAGGTGAAGCCCCACTCTCCCTACCCCTCAAAGAGGCAGAGCTCTTTAACATCTCAGGAACATTCTAGTGCAATTCCTTTTGCCAGGAGCTCTCTCCCTCTGTCTCTCCCTGGATGGCCATCTTCTGATTTAACTAGTTTCAATTTAAATTTTGGATTCTCAGAATGGCCCTACTTGGCTACTCTTTCTAAGTAGGTGTCGTGGTCGATCACTCTCCTGATTGCTCTCTGATCTGACCCATCCCTGCTCCTCTCCTGTTCCACTCGGAATCACGGGAAACTAGCTCTGGCCAGATTTGGCCAATGGGAGGCATTAGTAGAATACCTGAGAGCGGGAGAAGTGGAGAAACGAGGGTATTTTCCTTTCAATTTCGGTTGGTTTCTCCAGGAGCTAGGCCCTCACTTCTAGTCCTGATACCCATGGAGCAGCACCCCTTCTGTGATTCTAGCTTCCAGAAAGTCCCAGCTTCTGGGCTCTGGTAGTACCACCTCTTCCCATTGCCCCTCCAGCTCTGAGGGTAGCAGGGGACTTCCTATGTAACTGCTCTCTGATGGCTCTCTTCTTCCCATCATGTGTACAACCAACTCCTTGTATTAAACCCCTCTATTTATAATACCTGGATGGCTTCTGTTTCCTAATTAAGCCCTGTTTTACTATACCTTGCTATAGTAGATTATGTCACCTTGCTTTGTTTTTGCCCTCTAGTTCCTTTCACAAATTATAATTATTTACTTGTATATTTGCTTACTGGTATCTCATCTATTTTCACATAAGACTGTGATATTCATGAGAAGGGATATTATCTGTATTTGGTCACTAGCACATCCTCAATGTCTTTAGAGTTCCAGGTGCTCAATAATAATTTATTAAAAGAATAAATAAATCTACCTGGGTTTTTAAATCTGGGAAACTCGAACCACGAGAGACCCATGGATGAGTCTACTGAGGTAAACAAAACTTTTAAAATTGAATGCAAATGTTTGTATGAATTCGTGTGTGTTTTCCTCTTCATTGGCAAGAGTCCATAGCTTTCATTAGAGTTTCAGCATATGAGACCTGAAAGCTAAGAGACAGCAAATCAAGTGGGGAAGATATACACATGTACAGTTGTTATTAGAGTTTTGGATTATTGATATTAACAAAAGTACATGGAGCACAGAGGAAGAATGAACCTCTCTTTCCAGTTGTTCAAGCCAAAAACTGAGGAGTCGTCCCTGACATCTCATTTTCTCTTATTCTTCACATCCACTCCATCAGCAATTATAGCAGTTGGCTCTACCTTCAAAACACGTCCAGAATTCAACCTCTACCATCATTACCCTGGTCCAAGCCACCATTATCTCTTTCCTTGATGGAGGAAAACAGACTCTTGTCTCATTGTTTCACTTTTTCCCCTCAAACAGTTTATTCTCAACCCTGCAGCTCAAAGTCTGACAGGAATCAGATTATGTCACTTATTCGCTCAAAACTCTCCAATAGCTCCCGTCTCACACAGAGTTAAAGCCAAAGACCAGCCCCTGCCCCAAGCCCTCTGTGATCTAGCTTTTGCTTGCTCTCTGTCCTCATTTCCTACCTCTCTCCCCTATGGCCCTACCAACCATGCCTATCACGAGCCTTTGCTCTGGCTGTTTCCTCTGCTAGAATGCTCTTCTCCCACACGGCCTCTTCTTTGTCCCTTCATCCCTTTCAGGTCTTTGCCCACACAACAGATAACACCCCTGCTCCCCCATCTCTAGCCTGCTCATCCTGCTTTGTTTTTATCTGTAACATGGATCACCATCTTCCGTACTATTTGTTTACTTATTTATTAGTTTATTGTCTAACTCTTCAGCATGTGTTCCAAGAGGGCAAGGACTTTGTTTAATTCAAGCCGGGAACAGTGCCTGGCACATGATAGGTTCTCAAACCATATTTGTTGAGGGCCTGTGATGGTGATGACAGACGTCCTTAAAAGATGAGTAGAATTAGAAGGGGCAATAAAGGATGGGTGACAGGGAGAAAGGTAAGTGAAAAGCACCCATCAAGGCTGGGCTGGGACAGAGTCTTTTTCAAATAAGTATGTTTTAGTTTCTGAATTTTATATAGCCATCACTCATTTCCCGTCTCCAAGATCTGCCCTGGATAAGTCTACAGCTAGACAGAGACTCTACCTGACACACAGAATTGGCTTCGCCATTTGTTGTTGTTGTTGTTGTTATTTGCTTAGTCCATTGGCATAAGTATCAGAGTTCAACTACTGGTGAAAGGAATGGAATTTGGAGTTTAGTTAGCTGTTACTATTTAGGGGTTAAGTTCTGACATGTCTGATGAATAATGCAACAAGTGATTGGGTTGGAGGGGAGGAAGGAATTGGTGCAGTAAGATTGAAAGGATACGAGTATACAGAGAGAGAGAAAGGGGGAGAGAGAGAGAGAGAGAGAGAGAGAGAGAGAGAGAGAGAGAGAGAGAGAGAGAGAGAGAGAGAGACTGAAGCATAACAAAAACTTACTGAGGAGTTGAGGAGTTCCAGGTCATCCAATAATTCCTTTCCAGCCTCTTCCATCTGTCATCCTGAAATGCTGGAGAGATTGACTTCAAGGAACACAGTCCACGTTTGTTTTTGGAGACTGCAGGGTAAATATTACAGATCTGGAACTGTTGGCTCAAGACTTCAAAGACTTGACTAAAGCTGCTGGATGATTTGGAAGCCACCTGGCAGGAAATTTAACTTCTTCAGTTTGGGGTATTTTTTTTCCTTCCCATTCCTTAATTCCTACCTGCCTCCCCCATCCTCTCCAACACCAAATTAGCTAGTTGGATGCCATCAATGCAGTTTAGACCTGGGTACCAGCCAAGGTCACGAGGCTCATTGTATAAGAAGTGAATGCCAGCTGTATTTGAGACAGAATTTCCAAGGCCAGGGAGGCAGAGGGAGGGGGTCTGGGCTTCCTGATCCTGATTTTTCTTCTCTCTTGCACACACACACACACACACACACACACACTCACACACACACTCACACACACACTCACACACACACACACACACAATCCCTTTCTATTTTTAATTTCTTACTTCCAGAAAGAGTGATGTGACAGCCTTCTGTCCCTCTTCTGTCTGGATTCAGTCTCTCTTGGTCCCCCTTCCCATGGATGCACTAATCCTATACATAAAAGGGTAAATACAGAGAGTAGTCAATAGGGCATCAAAGAAACAAAAATAACAAGTAGACCAGAGGAGTCTCCGAAAGTTAGCAAGAGCTTTTGAAACCTAAATCCACACTTTGGAGTGGGGTAATATGTGTAATCAACAGTGAGAACTTGAATCAAACAAATATGTGATTCTAATTGTCAGGACCTTTACAAACATGGCTCTGATTCATAAGTTTGCTAACTATTGTCACTGTGTTCAATGTTAAAACTAAGTTCAAGACTTTCCTCCAGATGATTATCTGTAACAATAAACTACCTCTGTCTACCTACCTGGCTCTAGCTCCGTAAATAGGGATAGAGCCTATTTTACAATGGTCAGTGTTTGCTCTCTGCAGCCAAGGTGCCTCTCGGTGTGACCTCGAGTCAGTCTTCGTTTCTGCCTCCTAAGTATGCAGCAGCAGCTCTGTTTTTCATGGTGCTGACCATTGTACCACGGGCCCCAGACACATCAAACCAATAAAAGTGTGTTCAATATGAGAAAGTAAAATAAAAGCAAAGAACGGGCTTCAGGTCAGCATCCTAATTAGCTGAATGGAGCCCCTCCTTGTGTATCATTGTGAGCATCTTATTTCACCTGGGATGCCTGGTCCACATACCATGGCCCTTTTCAAAACTCTAAAATAGTCTATATGTAAGTGGTGGATTTATAAATCTGAATCATTCCTCACTAAGTATTTCTGAGCATTGGCTGTTTACCAGGAATGGTGTCAGACTTCAAGGATACAGAGTAAAAGGAACAGTCTTTGCCTCAAGGAATTCACAGTGACAGGAGGATTCTGGCAATGATAGTCAGAAGTGATGGGTGCTGTGATACAGGTAATAGACACAGGACATGATGGGAGCTTCCAACAAGTGTGCCTGACCTTTAAGATGCTCTGTGGAGAAGAGATTGTGGAGGTGACGGAGTATTTAAAGACTAGCTGGAGTTAGCCAGGTAGAGGAGATGGGTGGGAGGTCCATTAGAGTGTATTCAGAGAGCAGTATATGCAAATGTGCAGTTACTCAGGAGGCCTTGTGCCACTGAGATTCTGTGCCTGGAGTCTCCAGGGTGTAGAGAGTAGTAAGGCTGGCAAGATAGTGGGTGAGAAACAAGATCTTAAAGGGTTAAAAAACGAAAACAAACTCAGGAAATTGCAAGCTAGAGGTTACCATGATCAACTTTGCATTTCATACAGATCTTTTCTTCTTTCACTCCGACCCATTATTATCTCAAGAGCGAGGTACATGTTTTACCAGTTCACATTGATAGCTCCTGAAAAAGAGAGATTCTGTAGAATATTAAGCACCAATTGAAAACAGAACCCAGATCAAAGAGAACTGTTGGGTATAATGTATCTTAATTTTCAGAGCTACAACCGCTGTTGTCATACCAGATGCCTGTTGGTTAATGAGGATTGCTGAATTTGAAGCATTGGCAGATCTCTAGAATCCTTGGCAATGGAATGCTAAGAGATGGTGGTCTAAGACAAGCCCAAACGTGGAAGGTCATCTTTGACTCTGCCCCTTGGAGGGGATGCTATTAAGTTGGTATAAAAGTAATTGTGGTTTAAAAAGTTAAAAACAATTGCAAACACCACAATTGCTTTTGCACCAACCTAATAGATGGAAGAAGAAAAGAAATCCTTTCCAGCACAACCTCTGGGAGAGGCCATGTGTCCAGGCTGGGGGTGGAGAACCAGGTTTGCCTCTATGCTGGAGGGTGAGCTTGGGGCAAAGTGGAGGCCTCTGGATTTGGCCAGGGTGGAATCCCAGCGCCTCTACTCATTAGCCGGGTATCCTTCTCTGTGCCTTTGTCTCCTCACCTGTAAAATGAGGATACTTACCACAGTCAACCACTTGGGGCTATGTGAGAATTAAATGTAAGTTAATGTGCATCCAACACTTAGATGCATGCCTGCAACTAGTAGGCTTTCCATAAATGTGCCCATCGTAAATTAAGTGAAGCACGTGGTACATAATTAAATGCAGTAAACAATCATTGCCTTTCTCATTCAATATTAAGAAAATAGATACGGGGTCTGCGAGGTATGATGAACAGAATGTGGTCCAGGAGGCAGGGGGGTGGCTTCAGATGACCTATGAGTGACTCACTAGTCTCTGATCTGGGGCTCTCTAAGCAGAGCCAGGGGCTGGTCTGTGGTGTATGTCTTCACTTATTATTCTGCTGAGCCCCCTGCCCTGCCCATGGGAGACACGGGAGGCAAAACTCTGCCTCCTGGAAAATTGCATCCTTACCAAGGCTGGAAAAGTGCTCGGTGCCAACCTGTTTCCGTTGGCCTCAGATGTTCTCTTTTAATCCAAATGCATTCTCATTGTTCTCCAAGTCTGACTGAGGCTAGAGAGGATTCCACGTAATTCCGGCACTCGTTTCCTCTGATTCGAAATGCCCGCGTGCACACACATGTGCTCACACACTCATGCACGCACACGCGTGCTCACACTTCGTTCTCACCAGGTTCCCAGGAGGGGAAAGGCCCCTTTAGTAAGTGCCGGGTTAAAGCTCCGAGGAGTCCTGAGATTCCTGCATTACTACAATGGCTTGATTGTGTGGGCTTGTCTCAGTCCAGTGGCAGGTCGGCAGGCCAGCCGAAAGCTCATCTTAATAACCACCTCAAACCTTAAACCCAAACACCACGGCTGCACTCCTGGAACCAGGTCTGTTTTCCTAGAATATCTGGTTACAGCATTTTAAAAATGAGCAACCTCATTATCAACAGTGTTTCTGAGAACCCAGCATTCTTTTGGAAAATGCTAGCTCTCCAGGGCTGGCAAGAGCAGCAAAGCAGACACATTCTCTGGCCTGCTACTCCCTCCCTGAGGCATCGTCCAGCCAAACCCAACAGCCCAGCTTAGCAAAAATGAACACCAGGACTCAATTTCTGCTCAGGAGCTGGGGTCCTCAGTGAGAGAGGAGAGGAGGGCGTGGCATCTCCTTCCCTGGAAGTTTTAAAGACTAGCAGAAACTTGTGTACTTGTGCTGAGTCAGCGTGACACTACGCGAGAGAACACTGGATTTGAACCGGGGTGCTTCCCAGCTTATGCATGTACTAGTTGTGTCATCTTCAACAAAGTGTTGAAATTTTCAACGCCTCAGTTTCTTCACCAGTGAACTCGTGATAATTATTGTGAGGACCAAATGAAATAATGCATGGGAACATGTCTTGCAAATTAGAAAGCCTTCAACATTTGAGAGTAATTACCTTCTTCCTCTTAATATGATTTTTCCTTGTTTCACATATACATGTACGTGACCACGTGGAACTTTCTTGTCCCTCTTCAACTATATAACAAACTCTTACAAGTTTTAGAGGATAAGAATTAATTTGAGATACATTTCAAACACTGCTCTTGACACACTGTTGGGCAGAGAGTGCATAAAATAAAGGTGTGAAAAAATGATTAAATTATGCTGTTCATCATTTCCTACTTAAGAAGGTAGGGAGCTACGTACTGAGTTTTTTTTAAATTTCAAATATTCTGTATCCTATATCTGTCTATCTAGCTGTCATCTGTCTATCTATCATCTATCTTCTATCATCTATCATCATCTATTATGTGTGTGTTTCTTTATCTGCAAAATATGAGTATCTCCTTCCAGAAGAGCCATCCCCCAAGGGTTCCTTGTGTTTGAGGCAGCTCAGTGGCTTGCATAGAGCGCGGGCTCTTCACTGACAGATACCATTCAAAAGTCTTGCTTCCTGCTAGCTATGACTTCAGACGTGTTACCTAAACTCTCTGAACTTCAGATGTGACACCGGTACATTGGGTCAGTGTGGACCTCTCTGGTTGTTGTGAGGAAGGGATGAAATAGCATATGTGAAATACATCATGCCTGGCTCCTATGACTCATTCAATCCAAGTTGAACGTTCTACCAACATGATGGATGAGGGAGGAGGAGGGACAGAGTGACAGACATGATAGGGCTGACACATGCCTCAGGAGTCCAGAGCTGAGCGGGAACGCTCTTTGAAGATCTTTCTAAGAATACAGCCCAGCCCCAGTGCTGAGAAAAGCTAATGGTACAAAGAGGATGAAATCAGTAGTGAGACTGAGTATATACTCCCATTGCAACGAGAAACCTATGCTTACGCAAGACCTCTCAGGAGACCCACTGAAGAGTTATCAATGGGCCTGTCCCAGGAAACAATCGAGTTTCTGACTCCATGCAGGTTAGAAACTGAATTAAGAAACGGGAAACACATCATGAACAACTGCTCTTTCTCCATTGTCTCCCTGGGTGATATCACCGAGTCTCAGAGCTTTACACATCATCTATGTGCTAATGACGGCCAAATTTATATCCCCACCCTAGACATGTCCCCCAAACTTTAGGCTTATAAATTCTGTTGTCTACATGTATTTCTCCTTGTATATCTATCTATCTATATATATATAGATACAGATATGAACTTAAAAAGTACAAAACTCAGTTTCTGGTCCTCCTTTCTCCCTCTCAACACAACTTTCTCCAAATATCTTGTGGATCTCATGATTACTTCCATGCATTATTACACAGTTTTTAAAAAGTAAGCATTAATAGAACAATATAGTATGTTCAAGGGACTGTGCTAATTACTGGGAAAGTAGAATAAAATAAGGGGTAATCCCTGCCCTCAAAGGGCTCACTAAGTAGAAGTGGGGAGACAGCACATTGCCCTCAAAATATTTATTCGCATGTCTCAATGTTTTAATATATGCTGTAGAACAGAAAGGACAGAGAGATTTCCCCACAGAGTGACACTGAGAAGGCAACATGAGCTGCTTCTCAAAGGATGATGAAGAGGTTATTTAGTGGGTATTGTGGTCCCAGTTAGCTGCACTTGACCTATTTGAGAGGTTTACACATACCCACCCTAGATATCAACTTTGGCCATCTGACTCACATTTGCCAAACAAAATTGTGAATAGAAATGTTGTAGGCAACGTTTGAGCAGAAACCTTAAAAGGAATCACCGGGTTCTGTTGCTCCTTTCCTACTTTTGCAAGAATATTGTGTCCCAGGGAAGGGCTTCTCCTTCCTCCTGGATCTCAGAATGAAGAAGATCCATGGAGCCCACTGCAGCCCACATGAAGGTCAGTGAGACCTCAGACTATGGTTGTAAGCCAGTGAGATTTGGGGGTAGTTTATTGCTGCAGCATAAATGACTAAAGCTGAGTAATAAAAGGATTGGTATCAGAAGTGCAACAAAAAGCATACAGTGTGTGACATTGGCTTTCAGATTAAGTTAAACATCAAGGAAACTTCTTGGTGACTCATATTATTCTGTGGAGAAACATTTGGTAAAATGGTTACTTGTGGTATCTTAAAAGACAGATTATGTAGCTGTAATAGGAGATACTTATATAAAAATTCTGTGTGACAAACCACCCCAAGACTCTGTGGTACATAGAAGTAAGCATTCATTTCTTATTCAAGTTGTCTGAGGTTCAGCTGATCTAAACTGGACCTTAGCTGGGCTTGGTGCCAGCTGTATATTGAGTTTGTCTGTTCCATGTGTTTCTCCAAGTCCTTGGAGCAGGGGCTGGAGGCAAACTGGGGGATGAAAGGCAGGAGCAGGGAGATCCACTCCTCCACGGCATGGAGAGGAGAAGCAGAGGGTATTTGCTAAATCATAGTATAATCGACCACAGTACCTAATGAACTTGGGGCTTTATGTGAGTACGTGGGAAAGAGCGCAGAAATTGCAGTCCTATGTGCTAAGTTTTATTTGTGGCCCAACACTTAGATGCTTGCCTTGGGCAAGCCACAATGTCTCCAAATCTCAGTTTCCCTATTTGAAAACTAGTGAAACACTAACTTCAGTACTTTTTCTTTGGAGGAAACTCTAATAGCCCAAATAAAGGTAGTGATTAGGTGATGGTGTAGATAGATACTCATCGCAAACAGGCCTCGTGGAGTCCAAGGAAAATAAGAACAGGATTTAGGAGGGAGGAGGAGGCAGCCCAGAGGACCCTCTGTGCCCTACAGGCGTTCAGCCGATTGTTCTGCCGTCGGTGTGCCCCAGCTGAACCCCACGTCTCTGTTTCCCTTCTGTTGAACTTTAATTACATGTGTATTTGTATATGGACACACATGTATGGCAATCTTACACAAACACACACAGTCTCAATTCTTTCTATGATAATAGGAATAGAATTTGGTTGAGTCCTTGAAGGGAGAAGGAAGTAGAGATAAAAATGGGAGCTGCTCGACATCCAAGTTTTCAGGAGAGTTTACTAAAAATAAGATGTTTGGTATGAGAATATTTTTTTCCTAACAATGTATCAAGGGATGGCATTTTGAGTTTGTGTTGTGCAGTGAAACTGAAGTAGTACTCAGCTGGAGATGAGCCACAGCAGGGACCATGAATACACAAACCCCAAGAAAGTAACAGATGTTATGTGGGGAGATGTGGGCTTTGGCCGAGTTTGAATCAAGTTTACCTAAATCTGATTAGCGCTACCTCAGACTGAGGCAACCAGGACCGTTCTTCTGGGTCCTCTATATAAGAGGACCCCTTTCTGGTTCTCCTACACCTTTGTCCCTCCCTTTGGAGTAAGGAGATTTCGGAGTCAGGGATACACACATCTGGATCCATGGGACGCCGGAATCCCCTGCCCAAATGGTACCAAGCTGTCTGCCTCGGCCCGCACAGGCCTCTCGACTAGCAGGGCCTTCTGAAGATTAGACCACCCCACCAGTGTGTACATTCTGGGCCAAAGGAGATTTATTTGCAGGGCTGTGGATGGAAGCTGGGGGTTGGACCCTAAGATGTGCACAGTGTTACGTGTGAGCCCCTCCTGGTTGGATGGAGCCTGGGGTGGGAAAGGAAAGGGGTTGGGCCAGGAGCTTCCTTTGATGGAGCTCTCACCCCAGGCCCTGCAGAGCTGAGAGGAAGGCTTATCTCTGCAGGACTGGGAAGCCCCAGCTGACATTCCATGTACTATAATTTGAGGGGCATTACAAAGCCCCACATATAATACAGGGCATGCTTTGGGCAAGCCTGTCTTGAGAATTAATCACAAACCTCCTCACTAACTGATATAATAATGAAGCTGCAAGAAATTCCAGCTACAATTTTCATTTTCAAAACTCATCCATCTGCATTAAGATCTTACAAAAAAAAAAAAAAAAAAAAAGAAAAAAAAAATCATTCCTGGGCACCTGTGAAGTGGAATAGGCAAGACTTGGTTCTCACACAAGGCAATAATTTCTCCATTTGGAATGCCAACAATGTTCTCTCCTTGGCAAGTTTATAGAGCTTATATCCTGCCTGTTTGCTTTTAATGAAGAAACGTTAAATATTTTTAAATAAACTTTCTTTAATAGGCCAGAAAGACATATCCTGCAGGTCTTTTCCTTCTTTAAACATCCTGAGAGCTGTACAGTCATCTGGGTTGGACTGAGTACCATGTCAGGGGTGTGCCCAACTACCTTAGTTTTGTGGGGTTCTCTCTGGTTCGTGGGGCTATAGTTGGGGCGGACAGAAGATTTCAAGCATCACTGTTCCTTTGTTTCCATCATCTATCTACATTCTTCCTGCTGCTTGACTGAGTAAACTGAGTACTTTCTAGCTCCTGTGCTTACTTTTCTTTGCCTGAAGAGATTTAAATGCCCCCCATGTACCCACCATTCATAGGGTGCTGTGTGTAACCTGTTGTCCCCACTGTCCCTGCTTTGTCTCCAGGAGTCCTCTCCTAGGCTGTAGAGAGGAAAGGGCACTGAACTTGGAGCCCAGTGGCCAGTTGCAAATCCAAGACGCTTAGCTTACTAATTAGGTAATGTGGGGCACGTCGATTAAACATCCTCCTGTTAGAAAGAAACCAGGCATTCAATTAGTCCTTCAAAAAGTACATACCTAGGACCACTACTGTGTTTCCCCAAAAATGAGACCTAGCCAGACAATCAGCTCTAATGCGTCTTTTGGAACAAAAATTAATATAAGACCCGGTACTGTATCATATCATATCATATCATATCATATCATATCATATCATATCATATCACATTATATTTTATTTTATTTTATATCATATCATATTATGTTATATTATACCTGGTCTTATAGTAAAATAAGACCGGGTCTTATATTAATTTTCACTCCAAAAGATGCATTAGAGCTGATTGTCCAGCTAGATCTTATTTTCGGGGAAACATGGTACATATGTACTAGACAGCATGAGAGATACCGGAAAAGCAAAGATGAAACACCAAGGTGAACAGAGTGAGCAATTACCTCGTGACTTCAGTACTAGAAGAGACCTGTAACACCTTGTCTCCCTCCCAGGATTGCTGAGGGGCAAATGTGCAAATGTTCTAACTGTGCTCTGTAGACATAAGCAACCGATTATTGAGGAATAGAAGAGTGCTGAAAAAAAGACATTATTTCAGAGTTTTACACATAGTGGGTGCACAGTAACTGCATCGCATATCTCTCCCTTTTCAGTATTTATAGCTGTCGTTTATTTTTTTGTAATCTCAACCGCAATTTCCTTTAAAAAATATATGCAGGAGTGCACTGAAATTGAAGTGAATTTCAATAAAGTTTGTTCTGATGATTTGAAAATGGGATCCCCCGGGGGCATTGCATAGCTGGGCGTGGGACCTTGGTCTTGGAATAAGTAGATAATCTTTCACATTCAGAGAAGAGCAACAGGACATCGTCATTCTTACAACAGAGATCATTGTACAACTGGTGGGGCAATCGGGTCAAGAGTGAAAATCAGAATACTCTGAATACAAATCGTAACATAGAAAAAGAAACATTTCCATCCCTCTTCACTCCTTGAGCCATTGATTGGAGTTACAGATATGACCGCTCTCTCAGCAGAAATGTATTAAGACCATATGTAAAGATAAATATTCTGGTCAGATCATGATAGGATAACAAAAAGCAAAGAGCTAGTCAGTGGGGTACCGCATGGACTGCTGTGTTTCCACCCACACTAAAGAACACTCAGAACCGCGGGAGGCGTAGATCCCGTTCATCCTTTCATTTGCTCATTTACTCAACAAATATTTATTGGGTGCCTGCTGTGGGCTGGGACTTCAGAAGGAAGCAAACTCTGGCATAGCCCTTGCCTTCATGTGTGTTATTAGGTTGGTGCAGAAGTAATTGTGGTTTAAGTGTTTGAAAATAAATTGCAAAAACCTCAATTACTTTTGCACCAATGAAATAGTGAAAGACACTGCTGGTCAAATAATCCCACGATCTCATCTTTTGTTGTGGCAGTGAGGATGGCCATGAAGGGGAGCTTACGGTACAAAGGCTCATAAAGGAAGACAAAACAGGCTCCCCAGGAAGGGATGTTTGATGTCTGCAGCCATTGTCACCTCTCCTTCTCTGTCACTTCTGCCTTTCTCTTCCACCTTTTAGGGACCCTTGTGATTACATTGGGTGCAGCTAAATAACCCAGTATAATCTTCCCATCTCAAGGTCCTTCATTTAATCATATAGGCAAAGTCCCTATCAGTATGTAAGGTAACATATGCACAGGTTTTGGGGAATAGTATGTGGATATCTTTGGGGACTTCATTATTCTGCCCACAACATTGGAGCATCTGTATTTAAACCTGAGGAGGAATTGGAGGGTAGGTGATCTATGAAAAGACATTTTCAGCTTTAGGCAACTGGAGACTGCACACAGGCTCAGCCAAAGCAGACGGAAGGTAAGCTTTCAGCAAAAGTCATGCTAAGTAAACGAGAGGCAGAGCCCAGAACTTAATGCCTGAATGAAATGTTTATGGTGTAGAAGGCTGGTCCACTCTAAAGGCAAATAAAATTCCTGATAATCCAAAGGATTTGCGAATTGATTTGAAAGCACAGGGGTTCTGGCACTATGCCTGGCTGTGTATATAGCAGACCTGCCTGTGACAATCTGGGGCACTGTTTCTCTAAATGCATCACTCCTGCCCTTGGAAGGGGTCCGGTTTCCTGCTCTTTTGGAGATTCCAAGTGTGCTCTGTTTATTAGCATCACCATCCACATCGCCACACACACCTCTTCCCAGAAGACTCTAAATTGGGTTAATCATATTGTTAAGTTTTCCCGGTAGAATTTTTCCAGTTCTAGTTTTTCCAGCTTGCTTTTATGACACTGTTTTCCTCTCCTCCTTACCTTCTTCAGGCATGAGATATCACCACCCCCCCTTGAGAAAAATTCAAGGGCCTTTAGTAACAGAACTCAAGGGAGAGTAAAGAGAAGAGATTCCACACCATAGCTGCTGTTCCTCTTAGGCTAAGTGGGCAGATGCTACTGGCGATGTTTTGCAGATGGTGACCCCAGGCCACTCTCCCTCCCATGCTACCGCCCACAGAGAGCCCAAGGTCTCTCCAGTTCCACACAAATTACCTTCCTGAGGGGTCAAAGTCACGGAAAGCTGGGGAGAAGTAGGGGATTCCATGAACAGACTGGGACTTTTCCTGGAAGTCTTCCCAAGCCAGGCAGACATCGCAATGAAGGAGCATGGTGAGGAGTGCAAACCATTGTAATTAGGATCTCCCCAATTCGCTGTGGAATCAGAGGTCCAGCTTCTTTTTTTTAGAAGCCAGTTTTCTCTCACCCTTTGGAGCTTCTATATATCCGCATTTACTGATTTATTCTTTGGGAGGAAGGGAAAATTGGGAAGTCTGAAGAGGAGCTGAAATCCTCTGAGCTTCTGCTTTCTCGGTCGTAGAGACCGAGGTTGGACCTTGGAGGAGGCTGAAGTTTCTTCCCTTTGCCACCCCTTTGCAGGGTCTGGGGGAGAGACCCCTTCCATTCTTCTGACCTGTAAGAGGCAGATAATCACATCTTATCTCAGGCGAGGTGATGTGTGATAATGTACATAAAGCACTTATAAGATGCCTGACATTCAATAAGCTTTTAGTAAACATTCCCTAAGAGGCAGGATGGTGAGGATGATGATGATGACCTATTTGTCTTAACCTATCCTTCTGGTTGGGTTCTCAAGCTTTAAAAAGGTGGGGACAATTAGAAAAATTCCTAGTCCTTTTCCCCAACTTTGCTCTGTTGATAAATAAAATTCTGGAAACTTAAGCTGCCCCTTACTTAACTGGCCGACAGGTAACATTTTTCTCAGGTTCAGCTGCAATTCTCTGTGAGTCACGTCTTTGTTGGTCCCCATCAGTTATCAGCCCTAAGTGACTCTGAGTGCTGTGGGGTTGTTGTTTGCAGATTACGCTCCTCTGGGGAGTAACTCTAGAAAGTTAAAGAATGCTACAGCTTCCATTTCTTTAGATCCTACCACAATCCTCCCAAATACTCCTTGCAAAATGTGAACTATTAAACATGTCGGGCAGCTCTGGTTTAAATCATCAGGTCACACATTTCCCTTCTCTCTGTAGGTTGGACAGTTCAGAGTGGGTTGTGAAGGTGATCTGCTAAATGTTCTGCCTCCCAAATAACCATGTTGATTAGAGACAGACCAGTGTCTCAGATTTACCTAAAGACCTCTTCATGACCCTTCTGCTCTTTTATGTTTTGCCCCCCAAAGAGCCCTTTCCCATCTCCCTCAGAGAGTCTAAATGCTCATTTACAAGACTCACACAGGGGAAGAAGAAAAAGAACATCACGAATATGGTTCATTGCTCATTGCAGCCCCTGACAACAGATCTCCCCGCTTTCCCTCTTCGCAGCCCATAAACTGCTCTGTAAAAATCAAAAAGCGTGAATTTACAGGGCCCGAGAGGAGGCAGGAGGTGAAGACCCATCTCCAACCAATGGATCAGGAATACTGATGAAGCACTATGAAGAGACCTGGCCAATTTCTGGCCAATAAAACATCCTCCCTACCTCCCCAGATCCTTGACCTTCTCTTTCCCACATAAAATTAAGTGGGTACACAAATGAGGGGGAAAGGTCAGCAAGAAAGCAGGAAAACAAAGCAACATACCCAGCATGCCCTGGCCTTGTAGACTAACAGATTTGGGTCACAATGGCGTCCCTCCTGTGCCCTTTATTTGTCTTTGGATCCCTTGGCAATCCTGCTTATTTAAGTACCTCCAGATTTTCCAGTTTAGGGAAGCCTGGTTTAGTCACTAGCAAATAATTGTTGTGAAAATAGTTCTAAATAGAAACAGAAGCCCAAGGCCCTGTAGAAATGGAGTCAACTGAGTAAATCCTGTGGACAGCAGAAGAGACACAGGAGGTTTGGGAAACATGGTTGAGCCTTGCTGGCGTTGTGACTTTGGCAGCCATTTGAAGTTCTCTGAGTGTCAGCTTTCTCATCCTGGAATGGAGGAGGGCTATTGGAATGGATAGCCCTTGGGATTCCTTTGTCTGATATTCTCTAGTTCTTAAGCAGGTCTGGGACCCAGGGAAGAAGGGGAGGAAGGATTGGCAAGGAAGCATCATGGGACAAAGGGGAGGGAAGCTGTCTAGTCTCAGCCTCCTAAATGACCCATGTGACCTGCAGTAGGCCCATTTATCTAGCTCTGGCCAAGATTGCATTGGCTCATGTTCACGTGACTGGGAATCCTTCTAATTCTTTGAGTCTGAGGGAGAGAGAGAGAAAGAGAGAGAGAGAGAGAGAGAGAGAGAGAGAGAGAGACCTGGATTGGGTAAGAGGAATAACTACTACAGACGTATCAAATACTGAGGCAGACGAAATTATGATAACATTCCTTGATGTCTTGTTTGAGGATAAAAGTATCTTTTCTGTAACTTAAGGATGCAGCCAGTTGTGGTCCCCATACAAACTTCCAAAAGAGGTAGTGAATTTGAATTACTATAGATCACTGTGTGGCATGTTGTACACCAGGGGCTGAGGGGTGGAGGGAGTTCAGATGAGCTCCTGTTTAGGTAATGAGTCACTGCAGAATCATCTGCCAACAACCTGGATTTGGCAAAACCAGATAGGCCATCCCTAGGTTAGAACCACTGGAACCCAGAGAGGGATTTCGTTAAGCTGCTGAGTGAGCTCAGGTTGGAACTGAGCTGGATAGTCAATGTTCATCAAACCCAAGATGTAGAAAACGGATGGTTCCAAATGGACTTTTGAGGGAAAGGGAAGGTCAAGACAGGCCTCCAGGGATGTACTGACTCCAGGATGCTGGGGCAGTGAGAGAAATACCTGTACTATAGACAGAATAGTTTTCTCTGCTGGACGAGATCATCTCTGAGGTCCAGAAAAGAGAAGTAGTTTATCTGAAGTCACACAACTGGTTAGTTGATGGGCTGGAATTCATACCCAAGTTCATTCACGCATTTGATCAATGGAAGTTGAATATGCCGTGCTCTGGACTGGGTGCTGTGTGCTTCCGTGTCCTGACACCCTGCCTGATTCTCTTCCCAGTGGATCGTGACAATGCGATTCCTGTTGAATGCACAAACTCAGCAAAGACATATACATTTCTTTCCTTGCCAAACTTTCTTCCTTTTGTTAAAGTAATGGGATGGAGGAGAAAGCATAGATGATCAATGTTTTCGATTTGGAATGAGAGTAGGAATTGTGGGTTTTGGATAGGTCTCTGTAAGTACTCTGCAAATACTTCTATTAGGTGTAATAGGTATTCTACTAATACCTAAATAGCTGAGCTGCTTCACCTAGGCCCCCTTTACCAACCAAACAGTCTGAAAGGCTGAACGGGGAGCCAGGGCGTGGAGAAAGGTGCCTCAGAGCCGGGGACACATTCAGAGTCTAGCCTTGGAGAAGTGGCTCAGCAAGAGTAAACCTTTGCACTAATGTCTTATAAATCAAAAGTGTTCTATAAATAATATTTATTTCCTCTTTGGTACAGTCTTGAATTGAGAGGTTGTATATTATCCTTTCCTCACCCAGTTTCTTTCTTGGTCGTATATGACTTCTTCACCCAAAATGGGCTGTTGAGGTTCCAATATATCCATCTGGAGTGTGTACACGTAGGGTGTGTGTGAGTCTGTTGAGGGGAGGGTGTCCTAGCCTTGTTATTTAGGGTCGATGGGGCTGGGTGAGGTCAGCTGGGTTTTTGAGAGTTCAGGTCAAGGCTCCAACTGGCAGGGAGCAGTCAGATCCTCCCAGCTTCCCCGCCAAGTGCACGCTCTTCCGAAAGTCACTGAGCTGAAGATAAACATGGGCTCATAATAGCTTTTTCACTCGATGTCCTTTATTACATGTTCCACACTTTAAATTCCTTTGCTTCACTCCTGTATTCTTTTGGATCTTTCAGAACAAACATTAAGGGAGGAAAAAAAAAAAAAAAAGCAAACTGCCCTCTTCCCTCCACCCTTCCCATCCTTTCTGAGTGACTCACTTCAAGTGGAACAATTAATCTTAATCAGGATGGTATGACAGCAGAGAGAAGACATCCACAGCAAAGCCCTTTGGTGCCAAAGTCATAGTGAGGCAACCAGCTCTTCCCCTGGGCTGCAGTGGGGGCAATGTGGAACTATTTAGTTGTTTTAAAAATAGCATTTTGCAAAATGAGAGCTGTCTGTATCTGCAGGATGGGCCACAGGTCAGGGGTTGTGAAATGCCTGTGCTAACCACCAAGTGTGAGCAGGAACTTTTAATAGTGTTGGCTGGAAGGTGATACAGGCCACCGGGCCCCAACAATCAACTCCACCTTCTCCGGGGGAGATTGAGGACAAATAATTGCTCGTGTTTGCACTCGTGTTTTTCTCCACAGAACTCAGAGCTTCCATGCGTGTATCCTTCCCCGTTATTCTCATTTTATGACAGGTTCAATTACTCAGCTCCGCTCCTCTGCCATCTCCTGTTTTGTTTTTCTCTGCATGGGTCACACTTTCCAACAGGCCATAGTTACACCTGGTACCTTAGAAAGGCTGTGGTCAGCAGAGTGCCCTTTTGGCAGATGGCTTTGCAAGGCCCGGGATGACCAGGAGGGACCACTTCATCACCTTAAACATGTGGTCACAGCTTTTAATTTGCAATGAACCGGTAGAGTCTTCCTTAGCAGGAAGACTGCTATTACTCTCTTGAGGGCCAAGAACTCCAGGAACATAGTCCAAAGTGTACAGTCCTGTTTCCAGGTACAGGGCGGAGAGAGAATTGGAGTACAGTTTCCTCAGTCATGGATGCGTGTTCTTTTAGCTCCTTCCACAGGTGCCTTGTTAAAAGCTGCCCTGATATACACAGAGGAGTCCCTCTCCATTGCTGTGGCCATGTCCTGGTTGTTCCGGATATGAGCACAGGGCACAGTGGTTTCGAGGCCACACAGGGGCACCAAGATTCTAGGCACAATAATCCATGATGCAAGAAAGGCTGTATCAAAGGGGGTGAGGTGGTGGTGGTGGGGACATCACCAACCCCAGGGGAAGGGTTTGGTAGAAGGGGCAGGGATTCGCAGAAGGATCTCCCACCTTCCTTGGGGTGAATTCTGTGCTTAGAGGCTGTGTCTCCTTCTCTCCCAGCAGACCTCAGCGGGGCCCATCCCAGTCTTTCTGACGTTCCATCTTAGTCTGCTCAAGCCACTGTAACAGAAGACCATAAACAGGACAGCTTAAACAGGCATTTATTTCTCACCGTCCTGGGGGCTAAGGTATCCAAGATCAAGGTGCCAGCAGATTCAGCGTCTGCTGGAAGCACTCTTCCTGCTTTTTGCTGATGGCCCTCCTCTCCTTGTATCTTCACAAGGTGGAAAGCAAAGGCAGCGAAAGCTTTGTGTCTCTTCTTAGAAGGAGACTATCGCATAACTACCCTCAGAACTTCCTTCCTTCCCAGAAGCCCCACCTTCTAATACTATCCCATGGCAGTTAGCAAGTCAACTTATGGGGGCACACAAACATTCAGTCCATAATATGTTCGAATAAGATCTCTCTCCCAGGGGGCTCTTTAGTCCCTTTGTAAATTTGCCTTTCTCCTCTGCGCATACTGTGAAAAATATCAGGCCATCAGATGTTTTCACACTCTTTCCCAAAAGATATGGATGCCTGCTGGCCTTCCAGTCACAAAACCAAGAGAAGTCACTTCAGTTGTTTTCCTTCTGGTTTCTTCTCGGGTGCCTTGCTACCTTCTCTTCCAGATAGAGTCTGACCTCACCATTTTCTAGATTCTGCTTCATCGTGCACACTATTATACTAAAATAAAAAAGAAAATATCCCTTAGTCAAATTGTGCTCCAGTGGTGGTAGTAACAAGTCATTGGCTTGAGAACAGAAGCCATAATCTAAGAACAAACTCCCCTCCCATCCCTCCATATTGGGTGTGTCCGTTCAGGGTCTTTAGGTCTCTATGGACACAACGTTTTCCAAAGTCTGTTGTCATTCTCAACACAGACATTTCTTGAGCAGCAACACTTTGCCAAGCACACATCTGGGACATTATAGTACAGACATGGAAAATACAGCATCTACCTGCAATAATAACGTTATCTAGTAAGGGAGGGCAAGGTTCCGTGCACAAGCAACAAGGATATAAAGGTTTGGGCACCCTAGAAAACAGAACCAGAGGCACAAAGTATTGTGCTGCCTCTTTGTTGGGGAAGCGGCAATCCTAGGAAAGGAGGAATGAGGAAGAAAAGGAGGAGAACAATTATAACGGGGCACTTACCAAGCCAGAGAGCACGTGTTAATAAGGGTAACTAATTGCTCAGTCTCCTAGGACTGTCTTCCTGGAGGCCTGTGAACTAATGAGCCTCAGGACAGTGCATTGTGGATGGAGAAGTTATTCACAAGCTCTTGTCGCCCATGGGTCAAAGCTTCATGTACATCCCACGGGGTCTAATGCCTCAGTAGCAGCAGGAGTATATACCAAAATGGAAAGCAAGGGGGTCAGAACACGGATATGAAGGAAGTCCCTGTCCGGATGTGCTCTTACGTAGTTGGCCAGAGTCCAGCCTCTTGCCCTGGCTTCAGTCTCAGATAAATGCCCCTCTGGTGGTGACAAGGGTCATCGGGGACTCCAGGCTCTCATCCACTTCGGCAAGTTCCACAATGGATAGTGAGTGCGGGAATAGAATGTTCCATCAAAGTAAAGAAAAGAGAAAAAGAGGGATTCTGGCTAGAATATGTGGCAGTGGGACAACAACAGTCGTTCACCCCAGGATCAAAAACGTATTGACTCTACTGGAATTAGAACTTGGTTCTAAACTAAGCTATGTCCTGTAGTTGGTGATGGAGAGCACGGATGTGGAAGATGGCCATTGCCGCTTGCTTAGTTTAAAGCTGCCTGGGATAAGACAACTTAAGCTAAGGTCTGAACTCACTGAAAGAAGTCCTGTTTGGTTCTTTTCCAAAAAGGAGATCATAGCCTTACCCGACAGGCAGACTTTCTTCTCCTAGAAAACCAAAGTGGGAAGCTTTTCTTCTGCGTATTCCATGAGGGGTTCCAAGGACTGAAATGTGGCTTTCCCTGCCCAGGGTTCTGGAAGCTTTGGCCCTTGTATGAAAGGAGTAAACTCAAAAAACAATTCTCCTAGAGAATGGAAGATGGAGTCTCAGTATTTTGGGGTTTTGTTTCTTTCTTTCTCTCCTCTACTGAATTAACATGAAGTGCAAACCAGATCTTAGAGCGGAATTGGCTGCCACATAATTTAGACATGTTTGCATAACATTCTGAAAATAATTCAATAAGAATAGGTTTTTCTTGGAATTTATCACTGCCTGGCAAATTGTAGCCCAAACACAACAACTTTGTGCTAAGAAGGCCTGAGACCCAGCGAATGGAAACGACAGTGGCAGAGAGAAAGGAAACCCAAGGAGCCGGTCGACTTTCATTATCCGTGATGGTATGAAGCAGAAATAGAAAACACGAGGCAGGGCAGGGACAGACACAGCCTGTGTATCAGACCCCTCATCTTCTCCAGGACTCGACGACAACTGACAGGCCACACTGGCAAGTGAAGGGCATCTTAGGTCTCAGAAATGGTTCTGAGAAATGTTCTCATGCTGTATTTTTCCATGCCTTTGGATGAAAGTTTCTTTTTTTTTCCTTATAGTTTCTAATGGAGAGGATCCACAGGTTCAGAAAATAATAAACTATCATAAACATATAGGAGCAGTCAATAGTAACTTACAAGGACAAGTACAGAGCAGTAAACGTAAATCAGAAGACCCGGAATGATTTCAGGTTCTGCTATTCTCACTGGGACAAGCCAAGTAACTTCTCTGAAAGGAACTTCTCCCCCTTTGAAGTGGGGGAGGATAATACCTAGCCGGGCAATCAGCTCTAATACGTCTTTTGGAGAAAAAATTAATATAAGACCCGGTCTTATTTTACTATAATATAAGATCGGATATAATATAATATAATATAATATAATATAATATAATATAATATAATATAATAATAGTATATAATATAATATAATAATAGTATATAATAATAGTATATAATAATAGTATATAATATAATATAATATAATATAATATAATATAATATAATATAATATAATATAATATAATATAATATAATATAATACCAGTTGTTATTTTACTATAAGACCGGGTATAATATAATATAATACCAGGTCTTATATTAATTTTTCATTTTCAGGGGAAAATGGCAGTTAGCGCCTATCACTGTGAACATTATTATTAGTATGGAACTTCAGAGCTGCGGGGCATTTTAAAATCCATGTGCTGTATAGAGGAGACCTCAGGTATAACGTAGGCCCTTTCATAGATGGCAGTGCCTCAGGGACCACAGCTGTCAGGCTGGCAGCTAAAGTTCTTGTAGGGCAGAATTGTGTGCTTAGCTCACCTGCCCATGGCTCAGTGTGTGACCTTTGGACTCGTCCTCACTCTGGACCTTTGTTTCTCTGAACATAGTAGGCAAAGCTAAGTCTCTACTCTCTTAAATGTTGGTGTCCCTAAGCCTCTTCTCTGCTCAGCCTTCCCCCTCTCCCTGGTCACCTCATACATGCTGTGGCCGTGCATTCCTTCTTTCTGGCCCAGAATCCGTATCTTTAGCCTAGACTTCTCCCCTGACCTCTGCTGTCTACTCAACCACCTGGACATCTAGCGGCACCTCCTCCACACCTTCTCCTATCTGAAATTGCAGTTGTTCTGCCTGTCACAGTGTTTAGTCAATTCCAGCTGCTATAAAAGAATATCATAGACTGAGAGGCTTCAACAACAGACATTTGTTTCTCACAGTTCTGGAGGCTAGACGTCCGTGATAATGTTGCCAGCAGATTTGGTGTCCGGCGAGAGCCCGCTTCCTGGCTTGCAGATGGCCATCTTCTTACTGTATCCTACATTGTGGCAAAAAGAAGCTATGGTGTCTGTCCCTTTTCTTAATAAGGGCAGTAAGCCCATTATAGGGGCTCTACCATCATCACCTCACCTAAACATAATTGCCTCCCAAAGTTCCCACTTCCTAATACCATCACGTTAGGGGGCAGAAATTCAGCATACGGATTCTGGGGGAACACAAACATTCAGCCCAGAGCACATAGTGAATGATTCGTCATCACTGTAGGTGCTGCTCAAGCCAGCAGGCATCCAGCAAGCATCTCTCTCCTATACCATCTACTTGAAATCTATTAAGGTCGTTCTGGCTTCAGCATCTCTTAAATGTGTCTACTTTTCTGTGTCCTTGCTACCACCGCCCTCATTCAGGTTCTTGTTCACTTTCCTTGGGGTATAGTCACAGCCATCATATTGATCTCCCTACCTCCAATTCTGTCCCCCTCTAATTCCTTCCCCATGCCGTAGCCAGAATAGTTCTAAAAAGCAAATGCAAACATGTCTCTTTTCTGCCTCACACTCTTCACTGGCTTCCCTTTGACCTCAGGATCACCTCTAAATTCTTTAACATTATGTACAAGCCTCACCCCCTGAGCCTGCCCTCACCCTTGTTTACTACCTTACATGCCCTGTGGTCTCTGTACTTCAGAGATAAGGGTCTTCATACAAGAGGTTCCTTCATGGAACAATCCTTTCTGTGCCTTCCCATGCTCTTCCCCATCCTTCCGTTGACCTTTACTTCCCATAGGAAGCCTGCCTGGATTCTCATTCGTTAACTGGTGAAAAAGAGCAATTTTCTAGCTCCAGAAGTAGAATGAATAGCAGTTGTTTTTTCCTTCTACCTGAGTGTCTTTTCTACAGAGGGAACAGATTCACTAGTCCTAAACAAAACAAAAGCAAGCTTTACTGTCATCTCTCATTTCTGGTGGACACAGTGAAGAGGCAGTGGGAGATCCCTAGCCCATGGGGAAAGGCCATTTAGAGTTCTAGGCAGAACACACCCTCTCAGAGGGAAGGGCATATGACATCCCAGCACCTGTAGGTTCCTGTAGGGCCTTGGGTTTACCTTACTTGGTTGGGGGAAGTTCTGCAGGTTTACCAAGAGGTTCTATCAGCTGTAATAACAGTGCCATAAACTTCCTCACCAAGAGCAGAGACCCCTCTCGGATACTAAACTCTTCCAGAGTAGCGAAGATTCATGAACTAAGTCACCATTTACAGTTGACCACACACATTCTCAAATATTATATTGCTAAAGCCAATCACACTCTAGCAAATTCAAAGTTAATATTTTGTCTACTTCACTCTAAGAGAGATAAATCATCTTGTTTGAAGACTATAGTTTCAATTTATTTAGGAAAAGTTCTGATGACCAGAAAGAGAAAGTCTCATTATAAGGTAGTATTTTCTTGGGACAAAGGTTCTAAAAAGGACAATTTTCCTAGGGACTCCTATGAAGTCACCCTCTGGGAGTTACATACACCTTCCTTCTCTGGAGTCCCATAAAACCCCATACTTTTCCCATCATATATCTTAACTCTGTGTCAAGGTGACTTACTTACTACCTCTTGCTCCTATCAGATTCTAAACTCGGTGAGGGTAGGGACCTCAGGTGACTTTTTCAATGCTTTGTTTCTAGTTGCTGAGATAACATATGTGTTCAGTAAATGCTGGTTGAAGAAATACTCATACATCTCTTCTGCTGTTCAGGACACTGACGGGAATGAGAATTAAGGCCTCTGTAAACACACAGGCTTCCTTCCGAATCAGATTTACCTGCCACCTGTATTTCAAGATAGAATATTCTTTCGGGGAAACTACCATCTTATTGGGTTAGGAAGCAAGAACTAGAAAGAAGCTTGTCATTTTTACAACTGTAAAAAGAGGTGAGGGGGAAACAGAAGGAGGTGAGATTAGAAGCCCATACAGCAGGGAGAACCTCGTGTGTGGGGTCAGAGGAAGTGGAAATAGGGCTGTGGACATTTGATCAGTTTCTCCTGTGTCGCCTCAAGTTTCCCCAACGATTAGGCTGATGGAATATGTTACCAAGCCAAAACCTTCATGTCCCTGGGTCGTGGTGGTCTTGATGAAAAGCACATTGTGAGGCAGGCGGAAGTCTCTGCCCTTCTGAACACAAATCATGCCTTCTCTTCCCTCACCCATTCAGCCCATGTCACTCCCAGTCCCAACCCTCCTAGTTCCTTTTGCTCCAATCTATTAGGGAGACATTAACTCAATCATTCAAGCATTAGGAGACTGCAGGAGAAACACCTCATCCATAACCACCTCCCCACTCCCTTGGCCAAAAGCAGGGTGAAGACTTCAGTCTCCTTCAGACACACTCATGGGGGCCAGATGTGCTAGGCCCATCTGCCTTCATTGCCCAGTCTTGGACAAGATGAACAACCACACTGTGAATGGACAGGCTACATGGTTGGAGAAAGGATACATTGGTGTTCTAAACTGGCACCCCTGAAACATATCCCCAAGATGGACCATGGTGTTTAGGGGGTGAGGGCAGGAAGGGAGCCACAGTGATATAAGACAAACTTTAAGGTCCCACATGTGGATCTGGATGGATCCAGACTGCCAAGTTTGAATCCCATTGCACCACAGCCTGGGTATATAATCCTGGGCCAGTTTCTCAACCCCTATAAGCCTCCGTTTTTCCTAAGTCAAGGGTAGTTGAGAATGTTGAATAGCTGATGCAAGAAAAGGACTTAGCTCAAGGAATAGCACCTAAAAAGTCATCACGAAAAATATTAATATTGATTCTTGGTAAATCATCTAAAGAGGCATGGTTAAATGAAATCGATATGAAGACATTTACAGAAATATTAAAAGAAAATACCACTTCACAGGAATTTCCTGATTATAGTAGGATATTTGAGGTACTCAGGATACAACATTCATCTATCAATGCTGGTAGGGGGCTTAGTTGGAAAGTTTTTGAAGCTTTAAGTCAAATCTCCTCTCTCTCTCTCTCTCTCTCTCTCTCTCTCTCTCTCGCTCACTCTCTCTCATCTATTTATCTATCGTCTTTGTATTTAGTTAGATAATAAAACTGAAGTGTTAGAGAACATTGTGAGTTGTAAAACCAGACTCAAAACCTAGAGCCAGAATTTCTGTTCTTTTATCCATTGCTCTTTGTGCTGATACTCACATTGGGAGGACTTTCTACATGCCACCTGCACTCCTCACCCTGAAAAGCGAGCATGATTATTTCCATTCTGCATCTGAGGAACCAGAAGCTCATGTTAGGAAACTGAATTGGCTTGAAGACACATCATGGTGATGTGTCTTTCACCTGTTGAAGAGGCTGGATGTACAAGATGCCTAAAAAAGTCCAAATCACCTGGCATTCTGGGAAGGGCAGGAAGGGTAAAACCACAAGAGGGGAGGGATCTCTGATGGTCTCGGTACTGATACATCCTAAATGTCTAAGAATAGTGCCTAGCACTTAACAAGGGGTCCATAAATATTCATTGAAGAAAATGCTAAATGAATCAGCAAATACATATTAAATATAGTAACAAGTCAATTGAAACGTTCCTTTTAAAATTTGAAACTCATTAAAGGCCTTTACAATACCAGTTTGCCTGCATCAGCATGTCATAATCACATTCTCCTCCTTAAAAGTCACATTTATTGCTTTTAATATTTATAGAAGTAACAAAAATTGATAAAACCCAAAAAGTATAAGAAAAATTACCCTCATTCCACACATCAGAAGTAATAGAATAGTCATCTTTTCAATCTGTGATATAAGTACTCACATGATTCTGAAATAAAATCATCCCCAAATTGCTGGTGTCCACTGTCATCTCTCCCTATATTCTTTCCCGGGGCTGGTTTCTTCATTGGCATGATTTCCACTGCATCCTATGTGGGAATGGCCCTTATGTCTCCAATGGCCCCAACATTGAGTCCTCAGATTTGGGGACTTAGACCTTCTCATTTCAGTCCGCCTCTGTTCCTTTCTAAGACTAGTGCAATCACCTTTATTTTGTACCCTGTTGTTAGATCAACCATCTTAAAACTCAGCTCAAGCCACCTCTCTTTACTGTCCCTGGCTTCACATCACTGGAAAAATAATCGGAGCACCTTCGCCTCGCATTCAAAACTCTCAGTATGTGACCTGAACCAACTTCTTCCCAATTTCTTCCAACTCACCCTCATTGGTACCAGCGGTTCTGAAAACATCCAAGTTTTCAAGACATGCCTAACTTTTTTATGCCTCTGTGTTTTGCTCATGTTCCCTCTGCCAGGATGCGTCCTTTATGCTCTTCTTCTTCCTGCAATTTCTGAGCTGGGATATGAAAGGTGGGTACAATATGCGACCACAGCCTCCATGGACTCTACCCAAATACCCAGGACAGGAGTTAACTTTCTATCCACAAAAACTTTCACGTGTTTCTTGTCACATCCAGAGACATGTCGCTGTTAGAGATAAATACATCTTGTCTAGCCTACCACCTGTGAATCCCCTCAGACCTGCACCAGGTACATATTGCAGAGGAGCCAAAGGCCAGACATAATACCTTACATTTGTGGCAGGATATTAGTTTTACCCGTCTTCTCTTTTTTTCCCCCGACTTTCTTTCTTCCTAAAGGTGGTCTCTGGGAAGATTTAGGTGTTAACATAGTAATTCATCAAAATTATTTTATGAAAGGCAGGTTGATCAACTTAAGGAATAATTCTAATAGTTCAGCACTGCAGAGGGGATGGTGGAATGGGCGCAGGAATGTGGAGCCCAAAAGAAAATGGAAATTAAGAGGTTGTGTGGGAAACATGGACACTTCAAGTGAGGTCTGGTGACTGTGGTGTCATCAGTATACTTTCTAGCAGCACGCACTGGTGGACAGGAGAAATCGCCTAGTGACGGGTTATGTCTCCTAACTCCTATGAGTTACAGACTTTGAGCAACCGTCACAGACTGACTTGTATGCTGGTAAAGCTGAAACTGGAATTTTCTCTTCTCTTTGAATCATATAGACGTGTGTTTACCTACAAAGTCACAGAAATCCTATGTAGTTTAAAGATACAAAGATTGACTTTTCTTACATCGCAAGAAATCCAGAAGTAGGTTTATCACAGATCTGAGATCCATCAGGAACCCAGGCTCTCGCTCTGCGTCAGCCCCTCTGTTTTTAGCACATGACTTTTGCCTTCCTAGTCACAGGGTGGCTATTACATCTCCCAACTCCACATCTGTGTTTTAGGTTTGAAGAAGGCTGCAGGCCAAAAGGTTTTCCATGAGGCTTTAACTATTTATTCAGGCATTCATTTATACCATGTTGGCCCGATTCATGTCACGTGAATAATCCAGGCTGGAGGATGACTACACAAACCAAGCAGTTAGCTATCTAACCTCTTTTATAGAGGAAGGCAAGTTAGAAGCTGGTTAGAAATTATTTTTAATTCAGCCAAACTGTTACTATACCTAGTTACTATACCTTCTGACCCTCCTCTACCACAATTGTGGTGTGTGGAAACAGTGACATGTATCGAGACGGTAGTAAAAACTGGGTTCTGGGAAATGTATGTTTGAGTGTATGTGTGTATGAATGAATGTATGTATGAGTATGTGTGTGCATATATGAATGTATGTATTTGTATATCTGCTCTAGGGCTATGTGGTCGGCTTATGAGTCTATTGGTATATGCTATGATAATTCCATTTGTATCAACTCTTCTTATATATCACTAATAAGGATACTTAAGAACTTGCCTTTAATTAAGTTAATTCCAGAGACCCTAAAGGAACCACACCCATCCCAGTGAGATGCTATAGATGCTGAAGGAACACTTTGTTAAGGAATCTGAGAACCCTGCCCCATGAGACGAAACACCATTTTTTTTTTTTAACAAATGGAGAATATATTATCTAGAGTTTAGATTCAGTAGCCTTTAATTTAAGAATGTTGGCCTTTAATTTCTTAGGATTATAATGTAAAGGGAGATTTGAATTTTGGACTTTAAATGCTCCCTGGGAGTTTAATACTGGGAAGCGGTTCAAATTCAAGCTTGAGTCATTCTTAGTTTGCTGACATCGTATTTTGGATTGTATTGCTGTTAACTTCTGATGAATTATGTTGGGCATGACAGCCAGTGACAACTTGAGATGGGATATAGGCAATGGATTTCAAACTTAGGGTATGTAATTACCGTACCCTTCATACCTATTTTAGAGTCCTCCAGAATAGAGGTTAAACTGTCCACCGTGATCAAGGAGATCTGTGCAACGGAGGGAAGGTTGACATGGGGAGAGCGACCTCACAAAGCTGTGAGTAGTTCTCCCCTGACAGAACCTGAGGGAACAATCTAACCCCCGGTGGACGACGAGTTTCTTTGCATCCTAATGGTTTAAGAAAACAAGAGCTTGCAAGTGTTCTCCGTTTCCCATGTCTTCCAAAAAGGAAGACCATGGCCACTATATACTCCTATTCAGGAGGGAAAAGCAGAGAAGAAATCTCTTTCTCCACTCTTGTCGTAAGGGATTGTGTGATTGGATAGGACTCAGAAATGTGTCTCAGTCCCTTCTGAGCTTCCGTTCCCATGGGTTATGCCCTTTCTTTCCTACTGAGTTCCTGAGGGTCAGAGCCAGGTATGACAAGTTACTGGAGGCAGTCCAGAGGACAGACTTCCTCTTTCCTGAGTATTGGGGCCTCGTGGCTGACAGACAGTGAATCCGGGTAAAGATTCTTCTCTGCAGACCCTCACATTCCACGGAGAACCGGTCCTGTCTAGATCTGAGAATTGAGAAGTATCGAGAAGCTCAGCTATGGCCATAGACCCAAGGCCAGAGTTTCCAAAGTAGGTTTATTAGCCATTAAGCTGATATTTTCTCTCCCCATCATCTTCTGACTCCTGTGTCTAAATTTCAGTTCCAAAATGTGGTGGGAGAGATGAGATTAATGATCACCTCTAAATCCCCCACAAACATTAACAAGAGAAATGTGTGTTGGTTCAGTAGAAGATTCTTTCTCAGGGACCTGATCAGCCATACTTCCAGGGTAAAGCCAGTTCTGTGGGGGATGGATAGAGTTGCAGAAAAGACTCAGGGAGTCCGTAGGGAAAGGAAGAAGGAGGGAGGCCCGAAAGAGATGGAATTTCAGGATGTCCCCTCGGGGAGGTCTCTGTATGGACTGATAGTAATTCAATGAGAAAAGCAGAAATGATATTTTGTACCGTAGTCTGAAGCGTTATTTGTGGATGTCTCATAATAACATTTTCCTTCTGGTAATGTAATGGACCGTCACAGCTTCCTGGAAGTCCTGGGAATTACTAAAGGAATGCGTATGTATGAGACATTTAAGAAACAGCTATTGAATACTTTAAATGAAGGTGAGGATTTCTATTTCACAGAGCTAATAAGAATCCAGCACACTAAAGGGATGCATTAAGGAGACAACAAGAAAGGGGGCCAAACACAGTTCTGTCTCTCCAATCAATAATCATAGGTAGAACTCACATAAACACTTAGCAGGAATAGCAGGGGTGGAAGGAAGTAGTACTAATTGAAGATGATTGGAAAGTAAGCCCAAGGAAGGAAGGAAGGGAGGGAAGGAGGGAGGGAGGGAGGAAAGAAGGAAGGGAGAGAGGAAAAAACTAAAAATACATGTGCTATTTAGTAGATATATTATGTTATCAAGCTGAAGTGACACCTTCATATTAAATAATACTTTCATATTAAAGTCTTTGTTGCAGATTGTTTCATCATCTTTTTTAAATAAGCCTGGGGGCAATGCCCTAGAATGACCCTAGGTGAGATTGCAAATAAAGGAAATTCAAAATATTTCCTTTGTGTTAAATGGAAAATTGTTAGGGTCACAGATGCCAGGATGAAAGACCAAAAAGAGAAAACAGTCTGATCAGGAAATGCAAAAGCTAAGATTTTAGCAAATTAACTCACCCTGATGACTCATCCCAGATGTATTAAGTTTTCACATTTTACAGCCTCTTCATTGAAAATACTAAATACCATCTGTCTCCAGTAGATGAGTTAATGTTAGTCTTAAAGGCTTAAAGTTCCCATTTCCTAACTCTTTTGTTTGGAAATAAATAACCTTTATGTTGCAGTGGTTTGGTCTTGGGAATGTGATTTCTTTGCCCACTTGAGAGGAAGAAATACAAAAATTCCAAAACCGAGTTCTCGGCTGTGAAATGTTCTGTGAGTCAAAGCAGGTTGGTTCTGTACACGCTCTGTTTCAACTGGATCCAGCCCTGGGATTCTTTTTAAGATTATGTTACTTGCTTTTCTAGCCAAATTTTAATTCTTCATTAAAGTTGAGCCCACATGCAAGGCTGGAAATGGAAAAGACCTGTCCAGCCCAATCGTAATCCTGGGAAAGTGAATCTAGAGGACAAACAGTGCCCCTTCCATGTATTCCTACACCTTTCCCTCAACGTGCTTTTGTGAAAAAATAAAAGGAAAAATGTTATTTATGGTTGCACATTTTGGGTCCTTCAAGTTAGAAGGGGGAAGATAATCAAGAAAATTCAACAGAACCTTCTTTATACAACTGTATGAAGGACAATAAAAGATAATTAGAAGGAGAAAAAGCCAACTGTGCTTTTGGGATCCCAGGGACCCTAATATATACACAAAGTTAGGCAGTTTATTGGAGGTAAGGACTTGATCTAGCCTTAAGATTAGAATCTGGTTCCATCCCAGTGACCAAGTTGCCAGTGGCCATTGGCAGATGACCTCATGCCCTAGACCCCAGTTTTCCTTTCTTCAAGTCATGGGGTGAGGCTGAGATGACCTAAGGCAACGTATAGATCACATTAATGCAGAATGTTGACTAAAAAGGGAATTAATTTATGTAAGAACACATGATTCTTGGGGAGCTGGGTTGGCAGTCCCGAGACAAACACTCCAAGATAATTTAGTGTTTTGTTTTGCCCCAGGCTCTTTGCATTCTTCCCATTCCAGGCCTCCCAAAATTGGGCCCCAATTTACCCCCCTGGTTTCTACTGCCACTGCTCCCCTGTGCATGGGCTTTTTACCTTTCTGCAAATAGCTGCTGTGTTCCTTCCCCACTTGGTTTATGCAGCTCTTTCTACTATGCTCTGCTGTCTACCTCTGCTCACCAAAATCCCACTTCATCCCTTCATCGCAAATGCATTTTTCAGAATGTTCTTTCTGACATCCCTTGCTTATCCCTCTCCAGCAATTTGATATGATTTATCTTCCCCTAATCCAGGGTTTCTTAACCTCAGCACTACTGACATGTTGGACCAGATACTTCTTTTTGTAGGAGACTGTCTTGTTTATTGTAGGTTGTCAGTAGCTTCCTGGCCTCTACCCAGTAGATGCCAGTAGAACACTTACCCCGCCCCACCCACCAAGTTGTGACAATTGGGAAGGGCTCCAGAGATTGCCAAATGTCCCCTGGGGGTGCAAAATCAGCCTTGATTAAGAATCACTGCTCTAACCCTCCATTCTACTCATGGTATTAACGGGTTCAAAACCAGACAGACCTCTGAATCTGAAAGCTGCCTCTAGCATCTCTTACTCTGTGACCTTGGGGAAGTTACTGAACCTCTCTGAGCTTTAGTTTCCTTACGTACACTGTGAGGATAACAGTTTCTGGCTGACAGAATGGTTGTGAGGAGTCTATGAGTTTTAGGAGTCATTCAGACATGATTGGGATGGTCTGGCAATCTGTGGGCGGAGCCCTCCAGAAGTTGGTTTGCAGCGGGCTTCAGAAGCCTTTGAGAGAGAGAATTCCTTCTCAAGGATGGACGTGGACACTTAGCGACAACACCAATGCGAAAATCCTTATGTGGGGATCACTGCACATCCACACGTGGTCCGAGCACATGAAATACATTGCATAAGTTAAAGTAATCCATAACAAGTCTTAACGGATGGAGAATAAGAGGTGATTCTGAGAACACCTCACTGCTTCCCATTCAGCCCACGTCTGGCATAGCCCCCCCACCGTCCATGCCTGGGTTGTTGATATAAAGAAGATGGTCACTAAATGCTAACACAGAAGTTTCACTAAGTACTATACTATTTGTCACCCAAGTGTCTCCCATGTGGGACCCTCGCACAAAGAGGAGAGGGTTATTCTCTACCTCACCACATTTCTCAGTATTTTTTAGCACCAGGAGGGCTCAGGTGGGAAGGGAGAGCCGAGCAGTGGCCGAGGGACATAGCCCCTGGGAAGAGCTCTGGTAGAGGCTGAGCTCCATGGCTGTGGTCTCGTGCTCTGTGGAGCAGCAGGACGGAGAGAAGATGTGTGCAGCTGGCCAGCCGCAGTGTGGGAGCTGCAGGGGCCGGGAGGCAGGGCAATGCCAGCACGTCAGAAGCAGCACCTCTCGCCTGGGCCAGCACTGCGGCCTCCAGAGGGAAGATGCCACACTTAAGCGACAGTGAGGATTAAGTCCTTGTGAAGGGCACCCTGGAAACTCCCAGAACTAGTCAGGGGCCTTGGTCAGCAGCAGGAGGGCCTGCGCCAGCTGAGGGAGCAACGACCCTGTGAGGGATGAGTTATTACAATTACTATATCCACAGGGAGCGTGCATTTATCTTCCACTTTTTGGACTCTACAAAGCTTACAGAACACCTAGTATTGTTAGTTTCCTTCCTTTTCCGTGGGACAGGTGGAGCTATTCTGGAGCAGTTTAAATACCTCACCATCTTCACTTGCTTGGGAGAAGTTTGTTCTTCATTTCCTTTGGACTGATGTCATCCCAGCAATCAGTTGGCCTCTCAGACAGTGAAAAAAAGCATTGATAGAAATTTTCCTGGAGTGTTTCATCCTGAGCAGGGAGGCACACGACGTGCTTCATAGGGTCGCTTCACATTGAGCTTTTGTTTGGTGCAGAGTGCGAAGATGACATCAGTGATGACCCTGTACCTCAGGTTACCCCTGTGACCTCTGGTTTTCACAGTGCTGACGATTAGCTTCGGGGAAAGTTAATGCGGGCTCATCCATGGTCTCCTGGGCGTTGTCACACCTCTCCTCAAGCAGACTGGCCCAATTGAACTCAAATACAATGATGTGTCATGTGAACATCATCGGTACTGTTCCACAGACACTTGGGGCTCTCTGTCTTCTGAGGAAATGGTAGGATGGCATTTCCAACTGCCCTTCTGACTGGGGTGGTAACATGTGACTCATGTGGGCCAATGAGTTGTGAGTGTAAGTGGTAAGTGTCACTTCCGTGCTAAAGCATTTAATTTCTGGTACGAAACCATGAAGAGCCCTCTTTCCCTCAGCTTTCAAGACCCACAGTGTTCCAGGTGGTGGCTGCTTCATTGGGCTGAATCCTGTAGTGAGGGTGACATGGCACAGAACCTGCAGCTGAGCCACGAGGGCCGTGTAGTATGACTGAGAAATAATCTTTGTAGTTTGATGAGTCTGGTGTTGTGATCACAGCACAAGCCTCCCACACGGAGCGATGCACAGTGTGTAGCTGCAGGTCAAACGCGGTCTTGGCACCTCTGTGGTCTATGTACTCGGTTACGCTTTCAGGGAAAGACACGAAATTATCAACCACAGAATTGACAACCTAGCTACCTCTCCCATTCCAATGAAAGCCCCAGAACAGCTCCAAATTCTATAAAGCATAGTTCAAAATCTTCTTTTCACCCTCCCACCTACTTCTGATTTCCACTGACCACACAGTAGTTGCCTGTAGGGTCTGGAAGGTCTTCTGTCCTCAGCCTGCACATACCCTCACATATTCACATGCAAGAGCGCATGTGTTTAAAGATGACAGAGGCCCTGGAGTCCATCCAGACCGCAGGTATCAGGAACCTCGCATTAAACCTCCATTTGCATAATGATACCTTGCTGGGACTCAGTGATTTTTATTTACTTCAAGGCACTGCCACATAAATTATCTCATTCAACGGGCTGGTAGTTTTAATCTGACTGGTTTGGTTTTCATTATGAAGGGAAAGCTCACACAGCTAGTTGGTGGTGAAGAGCTGCAGTCCTTCCAGATTTTTTTTTCACTCACAAGGCTGTAAGCCCTTGCTGTAATGCGGGGTGCGGGGCAAAGATGCCAGTTTTCACAGCCCGGGGCCCTCATGAGGATCCCCCACATCTGAGTACTTGGAGGTCACTGGTGATACATACTCTTCCTAAAGCTGACCTTTAACCCCCTCCACCTAAGCAGGTTGGAAGTATGCAAGAGAGGGTAATTCTGAGTCCCTAAGAGAGGGATAGTTAACAGTTGTTCTCTGCTTCACCCTAAGAAAGTGCTTTTGGATGACCTATGACCTCAACACACATCTGCTAGATTGAACTGCTCACTGGCCTGCGAATACCCCAGGCCTCTCCTGCATCAGTGTGTTTGCTCACACCGTTCCCTTTCTACAACTTTCCAAAATGTCTCCTGTATCATCCAGTTGTCTTATATTAGAATAATTGATACTCTTGTCTCTGCTTTTGCCAATTCCATAGTAATCCTCAATTCTTATCAACACGAGGGCAAGAACTACATGTGACTTATGTTTTCAGTTCTCATCCAGCGCCTAGCACAGTGATGTGGGCTCAGAATGGGTTTGCAGTTAAAAAAAAAAAAAAATTAGTGCAGTTTATGACCTAATTCAAAGGCAAAGTCACTCACATAAGAATTTCGCACAAAGGAAGCAAGTCCAGCCCGTCACTCACTGTGACTGAAAACCACAGCTCACAAATCAGCCCGGGCAGGCTGTCCTTCCAAAGCAGAAATGTTTAGGCAGAGAGGACAGACGTTGACCCGGGAAGAGTGGAGGGTGCTACTGAGGCGAGGCAGGGAGGAAGCTGCTCTATGAGCTTCCTTGGATTTCTTCTGTCACTGACTTGCCAATACATTGGCTTAAAAACAAACAAACAAACACAACCCTAACGGTGCCCAAGCCTAAATTGATCCTTCCTCTTGACAGACAGGCACAACAGGCTACGAGCCAGGCCGGTGCTGTCCCCCTGGTTTGCCTTCGACGGCAGGGCCAGGAACAAAACCCTGGCTAGGGGAAACAGAGACCTCTGTGTGTGCAAACAGTTCACCTCCACTCCCGAGTGACACTGTTTGGCATAGATTATGAGTGACATTTACCTTCTTGTGCTGGCTCTGGAGGTAGCCAGGGAGGAGAGCAAGACATGAAGGAGAGGAATGCGTTAGCACGCACTGGTCTGCACTATGTTCTAGGGGTGGGTTTGGCATTGGCATTGTTCCCAGTGGCAGGGAAAATCAGGGCAGCTCCAGCCCCCTCCTGCCCTCACAGTGTCCCTGCTAATTGCTGAGAAAACTCCCCTGAGCCACATGCAAAGATGAGAAACTGTCAACATCCCTGCATAATGTCATTTGCCATTGAAGGAGTCTTTTTTTCTTTTTCTTCACAATTGTCTGATTAAATATTTTGTTAGAAAAGAAGATGTGCAAAGATGTAGGACCTAGATTTTACCTGACAGTGGGAGGACGGGGTAAGCATGCGTATGCCCTTCCACCATTTCAAACACACGAGTCCCTAGTCCACTCACATCACCTCTCATTTTCCTTTGCAGAAGGTTTGAAACCCACGAGGAGCACATTACGATATGTTGCCTTCTCGTATAACTATCTGTAATCACTGAATTCCCATAATAGCTTAATCTTTTAGTAGATCGGGATAAACTTTTTTCTCCCTAAAGAGTTGTCAATATTGAGAAGGCTTTATGATGTTTTCTGGTTCTTTTGTGCCCTATCGTGGTTGGCATAGCTCTGGGGACATGGGCACTACCCAGTGGTTGTTTGTGAATGAGCTCATTAAATAACTTTATTACCTGCTATTGATAAGATTTTCTAATTTTCACTACACAATGACATTACAATGTCTCCTAAGGGCAGATAGCCAAACTGCGAGAGCACGTGGAGCTCAGCCATTCCCCATGTAATTCTATCTTTGCACATAAATGGACAGACAGGGTTGCGCTGTTAAACACACGAGTGGCTTGGTGGACTGCTTGGTGATTTCTCTCTCAAGCACTCAAGCTGTTTGTCTAACCCCTAAGTGGGTGGCATATGTTTAATGTAAGTACAATATTAATAAGAACTAACATTTATTGAGCACTTACTATGTGCCAGACATGTCCTAAGCCCTTTACATGTTTTAACTCATTTAATCTTCACAGCAAACC
Source organism: Rhinolophus sinicus (assembly GCF_057876585.1). Classification (NCBI taxonomy): domain Eukaryota; kingdom Metazoa; phylum Chordata; class Mammalia; order Chiroptera; family Rhinolophidae; genus Rhinolophus; species Rhinolophus sinicus. Next base: position 195,929,882 of record NC_142517.1, on the reverse strand, counting down.
TTACAATTATCCCCGTGTTAGAGATAAGAAAGTCTGTGGGAAGTGGAGCAGCTGGCTTCTATTGAGTGGCGGGCCTGTCTTTGAACCCAGAGAGCCTGGATTCCAAACCCATGTTTTTAATCACCGAGCGGTACAAGAAAAATATGTTCACTCACATGGACGCTGTATCTCTTGATCTGTTTTAAAGTAGATCTGAAAAAAATGGTTTTTATTTTATTGCCATGTGGGGAGGTTTTGTGATATGTTGCTTTCTCAACTGTAATGTTAGGCCAAGCCCAGAGCTAATAATGGTGGCCATCGGCTTGGCATAAAGAGCTATTATTGGTTGGCAGTTGGGATCAATACACGCAGAGAACACCCTTGGAAAGTAGTGTGCTGGTTAAAGGTGAAATGAGGCTTGTGCGCTGCTCTTGGGAAAAGATTAAATGTGTTCACAAGGAAAGAGTGTCCATCACCATAATTAATGAAGTAATAATCACTTTTGAGCTTAAGGAAGACCTGATCCTTTGATTACAAGTGTTTCCATTGCAGGAGAGCTGGAAGACCGTTGGGCTTGTGGTAACTGGCAAGTCGCACTAGCTGCATCGTAGGATTGCAGTTCTGCTTGATCAATGTGTCTGTCATTTCCAAGAGCGTCTGAGGTTTTCTTCTTCCTGTCTTTGTGTTTTCAATTGGTTTTAATCAGAGGCAAGATGCTGACTCAGCTTCTAGTCTGAATTTATTCAGCTAGTGCAAAGATTCAGTGGCAGAGTTGCATTTACATTTTTATCACTGTCTCTTAAACTTGAATAATTTATCATGTTCCTCCCAGCCCCTCCGTGCCCATCATTTTACAGAACCAGAGTGAAGTTCTTGCTTTTGTAATCAAACTTATTATGGACGTGCCTGCCATTTCTCACAGGCTTCTGACACCCTCTCCTTTCTGTGGGGTTGAAGTGTGGGGGAAGACATTTTTCTACTGACTGATTCATCTTAGTTAGATTTGTCAGAGATTGCTTTGTATGTGTTCCCTTTCAAAGTGTATAGATTCTGAAACAAATTAACTGGCTATTAAGTTAAAGATTTCTGGCTCAGAATCTGATGTGTTCCTTATAAATGCATTTATCATTTTTAATGAATAGATCAAAAAATGACAGTAAAGTCCAGGGATATAATCATAGACTTTTCCATGGGGGCTTCTTTCCTGCATCACTTCAACATTTAAAAGTGGAAATAATAATCCTGGTATCATCAAGTTATGTTCATGGAAGGAAATGCTCCCCAGTGCCAGTAACTGAGACGTAATTGCTTATAGGCACACATACCTGTTCGGGCATTCACTCCCTGGTGTACTAGACCTGAATGAAATCATTTCATCCTTTTGTCAATTAAGAAGAAACAGGAATGAATAAACTCTGTCCACACACACACAGCTGAAGTCAAGACATTTTAGGGTATGACATTAGAAACAAGGGAATGGGTCCTCAAACTAAGAAAAATTATTACTTAATTCATTTATGAATTGTATGAAAAATTTCATTTTATGAAAAAAATTCACCTTAGGGTTCAAAGCAGGTTTCTTTGTATATTTAAAATGGGTGTTGAATTACCAAAACCTTATGAATTCCTCGCTCTCTTTCAGGGACTGGCTTTAGGATTAGGGCTCATCAAGATTTTTGACTCTAGGAGTATATTAACATATGCAACTAAATTTAGCTAGAGTGTTTCCTTCCCCATCCCCAGGCCACAGCTTCCCCAGGGAATCTGAATTCCTGTAGCACTTTTAGCTGCAGAGATTCTCACTTTGCAACTCCAATAATTTCCCACTCAGGTGGGAAACTATCATCTTTTCTGGGAGAGATTAATAAGTGATCACCAGTGGTAAAATTGCCAATTTAATGTATCAGCTTAGCTAGGCTATGGTGCCTAGTTGTTTGGTCAAACACAAGTTCAGTTGTGGATGGATGTGATTAACAGTTACATCGGTAGACTGAGTAAAGCAGAGTACACGCCATAATGTGGGTGGGCCTCATCCAATCAGTTGAGGGCCTTAAGAGCAAAGACTGAGGCTTCCCAAATAAGAAGCTGTTCTTAAGACTGCAGAGTAGAAGCTTTGGCTGAGTTTCCCTGCCTGCTGACGTGTCTTCTGGAATTCGGACTCAAGAAGGCAGCATCAACTTTTACCTAAATTTATCACTGTAATTATGTGAGTAATTTAAAAACAGCAGTATCTAACCCAGTCTCCCGCCTTCCTTTTCCCTCCTTCCCTCCCTCCATCCTTTATTGGTTCTGTTTCTCTGGAGAACCTTGACTAACACAAATGGCAATTGGTCTTCCTCCTAACTCCCTGGGGAAGTGACATCCCAGCCTAATACATTCTGTCATTTCTTTTAGTGAAAAATTTTAGTGCACTTTCCTATTTCAGATCCAAAGTGCAATTTGTAGCAATTGATTTGTGGTGGTAAACTGTGAGATTTCTGTCATTTCCTAGGACAAATCTCAACTCCTGATATCCTTCGACTCAGCACACACACAGTCTTTTCCATGAAACCTCTTCTGAAATCCCTCCCATCACTCCCCCAAAACTGCATCAGATTCCCCTCTTCTGTGTCCCCATAGCACCCTCTGCATACACGGTATCTCTTCTTCATTGTGTTTAGCATGTTGCATTGTAATTTGTTAATATCTTTTTCCCTCACTAATATGAGCTCTGTACAGCTGGAATCAGATTTTATTTATCATTGTGTCTTGGTGGATAGCATAGTATCCACGCAGAGTAGGTGTGTATATATTTTGCTACATGAATGAAGGAATGAATGAACAGTTTCATATTAATAGTTCCATATCCTCTCTGGAAGATTCTCTCTATATCTCTAGGGTACATTTGAAAGTCATTTGAGTAAGACAGCTCTGTCCTCTGTTACAGTTTCCTCACCTTCTTATCTTTCAAGTCTTTCTGCGTTCCTTTCCTAACCTGTAAATCAGAAATGATAAACTGTACCTCCTTTATGAGATTATCATGAGGATTAAATGATATAAGTGTATGATATTTCAATAAATAAGAGAGATCATTTTCCCTCTATATCACTAAGCATTTATTCCAACACACTTACTCTAAATTCTCTGAAGTGGAATATTCAGATACACCAATAGTCTCTAGCTATCTTCTTAGCTCCCCTTTTCTCCTTTTTCTTTCCCTGACTCAACTCTGGCTCAGGATAATCTCTCACTCCAGATAAAGACACCTCCCTGCGCTCTCTTGCTCAGGCTAATCAACTCAGTGCAGGCAGTGTCTAATTTTAGAGGCAGAAAAATTGTTTTATGTTTGCTCTCTGAGATCCCCTAAATTGGTGATTCTCAATTAGAGGTGATTTTGTTCCTAGGAGACATTTGGCAATGACTGGAGATATTTTTGATAGCCACAACTAGGGTAGGTGGGGTGCTATTGGCGTGTATTGGGTAGAGTCCAAAGCTGCTACTCAACATCCTACAACGCAGAGGACACCCCTAGATAACAAAGAGTTATCTGGTCCGAAATGTCAATAGTGCTGAAGTGGAAAAACACTGCCCTAAGTAATAGAAAATGGGCACTTCCCTCTTCAATACATAAAGGAAGACAAAGCAAGTCACAGCTAAACATTAAAAGAAGGTTGTCCTGTTTTTCAATGCTAATAAATTTCTTCATCTTCCCACTTCATTTCCAGACTACACCACAATTTATTTATTCTCGCTCTACACTGACGTCATTCTCTTAAATTATATTGACATAAATAAGAGTCTCAGATGGGGGCTGGGCAACAGCAGAAATGTATTAGCATTGGATGGTCATATAAGATAAAAAATGAAGTGAGATCCATCAATGCACTTATCGTGCCTAGTTTTACTGGTGGGTGGAAACATTCAGCAGCATAACACATGGTGAAATGCACCATTTCTCCACTCAGGCCGATGTGATATCATCCCCTGATCTGCCATGTACAAGCTGTGGGATGTTGTACAGGTTATCTAACCCCTCGGTGCTTTGGTTTTCTTATTGTACAAAAGCAAGAGCCCCTGCCTCATAGGGTTGTTGTAGAAACAAGTGATACAAAACAAGGAAGCAGTGGTCTTTACCCTGGCTCTGAAACTTCCTAGTTATGTGGTCTTGGGCAAGTAATTTAACCTTTTTAGGCCTGAAATGCCTCATTGTGAGATGGAAATATTAATCGTACCTATTGTATAGGAATGTTGTAAGCATTAGATGAGACAGCATGAAAACTGCTGTTGTATCTTGTAAACCCTGACAGACTATAATGGCTTCTATTCCTTGAACGGTTGCTATATGGAATCAGAAAGAAAGATCAAGTATGGCGACTGCTCTTTAGGTGAAAGGCATGGATTGGTCAAGCGGGACTCAGTGATCACTTGTGGGTGTCACTGCCTGGACTTGTTCTCATTCCTTCTGGGTCCTGGAAGAGTCATCTGTAGAAAATGGTGCTGTATTCTGGTGAGAGTAACTTCCACATACGTTCTTAAGGGGCTGAGGAGAAATGTAGGCTGTTGAGAAAATCATTTCTTGTCCCATTCCTATCACCAGCAGCACACTCACCTTCCCGTATTCTGATGAAAGCCTGCAAGTTCAGCTGCGGAGATTGGCTTCGTAACAGGGTCAACATGGTGGGAATTGGGGAGAAACCTTTCTCAATGGGAAATAATCACTTCTCAGTTAACTCCCCAGGGCCATGGTCCTGTCACCGAGTGTGGCTGAGTGATGTTTCCCTAGGGCTTCTGGATAAGATCTGAGCGTAGCAGGAGGGCAGTCATGTGAACTGCGCCTAATTGGCTGAGGTGAAGAACAGCGGCCATCAATCTGTCTTTGGGCTTAGGCTTGCTCAAGGGCAATTATCAGAAAATTAAAGAATAATTCTGTAGATAAATGACAGCAGGAGAATATTCCACTTGCTTGGGAACTATTGGCTAATAAAGCCTACTTTGTATCAAGGAAGAAAATGGATGGGATGAGCTCCAGAATTTTATTTTTATTAAGGGGTTATTATTAGTGCTAATAATAATTCACAGAGAGTCGTGCCTTATGTTATGTTTGGGATATGTGAAAGCCGTGGGGTGGTGAAAATTAATCAGAAAACATACGAAGTATTTGAAAAAAAGGGTCCCGTTTTAGAGTGAAATTAAACCCTCCGTGTCTCATGCAAAAATCCAGTTTACTTTATTGAACATCTTACACAAAATAAGCAAATAAGAGATAATAAAGATGACCAGGCAGATTTGAAAAAGATACAAATAGAGCATAAAAATGAAAAAAATAAAATTGTCAGAATTTAATGCTCGGTATAATGGAAAACAACATATTATACACAAATTAAGAGACTATTATAGAATTGGAAGATATATATGAATAAATTACACAGAATACAACACAAAGAGACAAGGAAAATAGAAAAGCGTGTTAAAAAATACAAATGTGTACTGGGAGACATGTAAGAATGTTCACAACAACATTATTCATAATAGTAAAAACTGGAAAGAACTTAAATGTACATTGATAAAAAATGAATTATATTTTTGCCATCTTTGCATAATAGAATACTTTGAGTGGAAATGATTAATCTACAACTACATGAAGCAGCAAAGATCAATCTCAAAAACAATGTCGTGGGGGAAAAGCCAGTTGCAGAAAAGTTTGTGATATATCTTGCCATTTTTTATAAAGTTTAGATTAGCCAAAGTACAATGTATTTTTGGTGAAACACATGTGTGATAAATTTTTCAAAAAGGCAAGGAAATTATAACAACTGCATTTAAGAGAATGGTTAGCTCTAGGAGGCAGGGGAATGGGATAGGAAGAGGTACACAGGTATATAGAATGAAGTTGGTAATGATCTAGCTCTTAAACTGAGATGTAGGTACATCAGTTCATTTTATCATTATGCATCGACACTTACAAATACTCTTTTGAATGCATCAGACTTATGTAAACCTATCTACATACTTACATATACATAGTATAAGCCGTGTTCCTGACAGTTGGAATTGCAAGGAGTCCTAACTCCTTCTAAGTGGGAGCACTGGTCTTCTTGGATTAAATCAGGTTAGATTTTATATAATAGAACTAGACAGAAGAATTTTCCAAATATTTAGAATAAGAGTGGGTTCCAGGACTCTGAAACAAATGATTGAAATGGGATCTCCTTGAAGTTTCGAAGTGGACAGTGGGGGACACACCCTTCGTAATCCCCTTGAGTGTGGGCGGGACGCGACTGGCTTCTAACTAATAAAATATAACAAAAGTGATAGGTTGCCACTCCCATGATTACGTCTCATTAAATAAGACTCTGTTTTAGGAAACTATTGGAAAACATGACCCTTCTGTCCTTGAGGAAGCAAATAAGCACGGGTAAACTGTCACTGGAGAATGCCACGTGGTAGGAAACCCTCTGCGGCCACCAGGATCTGGGAGTCCAGAGCCAGTAAGAAGCTGGAGCTCTCATGCATGCAAAGGAAGTGAATTCTTCCAACGACTTGAATGAGCTTCCAGCAGAGTCTTCCCTAGTCCAGTGTTCGGATGGGAAAGCAGCTGGGCCAATATCTTCCTTGTAGTCTGGTGACAGGCTGAGGGAGAGGGCCCGCCTAACCTGTGCTGGAACCTGCCCCACAGAAGCTGTGAGATAATAAATGTGTAAGAGTTTAAGCTTCTGGACTCGTGGTAATTGGTTATGCAGCAATAGAAAATGACTATAGAAAATGAGTACATCAATGTATCCATTTATCTTTGTATTCCTGCACCAAAACAGTGCTTTACTCAGAGAGACGGCAGTGTCAAAGTTTTTGTGGGCAGGTGGATGGGTGGAAGGAAGAAGTAGAACAAGTCTTCCCCTCTCGAAACCCATCTACCAGAAGGCTGAACAATGCTCCTGGCAGCAGAAGGAAGTTCTGGTCTTGGGAGATGGGTAGGGTTGAAGCCAGATCCATGTAATGCCATGAGCTGATAGTGCAGAAGAGAGGGTCTGAACCTGGGCTGTTTTCTTAGGTCCCTCATACCTGGAGAGACAAGTTCTAAGAAGCAAGGAGAGACTTACCAAGAAGCTGAGGCACTGAAGCGTCAGGGCCCCTCACTAAGAAGCAGGTGCTTCTTCCAAGGCTCTGGGAGAGTAGCAATTTCCTATTTGTAATTTTGTGTTCATTTCGTTTTATTTTATTTTTATGTATTACATTTCTTGGGGTGACAATGGTTAGTAAAATTATATAGGTTTCAAGTGTACATTTCTATAGTACATCACTCACCATATATTTGACCCCCTTTTCATTTTATTAAGGAAGACTCATAGACCCCATGAGCTGAAGGCTCCACAAAATGTGGATCCACCCCTGATAAACCATAGAGAACAGGAAGCCTAAAGATTCATCTTTGTAGCTGCAGAATGTCAAGCATGACGCTTGCAAATAGAGGTGTTAAATAAGTACTTGAATCGCTACGTTCTTGGAGGTGTCACTGAAAGCTATTTCAATTCTCAAAAAGTCATTCATTTTTTCATTCGTTCATTCATGCTTAAACCTAGAGGTATTAGTTGCAAATAATTGTTCCTCAATTATTTCAGTATATAATTTCTACTCTTTGACTTGTATACTTTTGCCTGGCTGTATACTTTACATCAGGTAAGTGAAGTAAAATACTCGTGGTTTCCTTGAGCTTGGTAATTCCTTTATGACATGGTCAGGAGGAAGGGACTAGACCATATCCCTTAGTGAGATCTCGTCCAGGTTCATGATCTTCTTATGGTCACCCTATCCGATATTTCTCAGCGAATACATTGTTCTGTGAAAGAACAATATCTTTTTTCAAGTCATATTGGAATCATTTGATGACTTAACACATGTTCAAGTAAATGCCATGCTAGAAAAATGAAAACTAGATAGAAGTATTAATAATATTGTACCCGGTCCATATTATATTATTGGTGTTTTTCTTCCTTTCTGTTCTTTGATTTACTAGTTATTGCATATCTACTATTTTGACAGGGTTTCAGTCCTAGTGTGTGGACGTTCCCCTGGTAGTCTTTATAACTATCTCGCCTCTCAGAAGTAAGATACAATTAAAGCCACAATTCCTCAATAAGTTAATGAAGGCATTTGAATAATGTGGCTTTGTAAAAAGTATCCAGCTGTCATTCCCTCCGTCTTCTCCTTTAATCTGTCATAACTGGGAAAAAGCCAGATTTTTGTAGAATCTCTAGAATGTTCTAACCTTTGCTCACCACGTCCTTCCTGCCCTCTCATGTCTAGAAGTGCCACTAAAGCTCAGTGTCTGGGAAGCGAGTCCATGTCAATGCCCATTTCCTTCACTATCTCCCAGCGCTTCTGATCCCCTGCCCATACCGCTCCCTCACTCCTCTGATCATCCTGACTGCTCCACAGACCACTTCAGACCTTGCAGCCTTGCAGGCTTAACTATTACCTGCCAGACTCAAGGTCGAACCCAAGCTCCATCTTTATTGAAACCAATCCAGGCCCTAGATTCTTCTGTGTATGTCTTATAGAGACCGAGGCATTAGTTCCCAGGGCTTTAGGCCACACATTCATCTCCTATGGACTCTTGCCACTACTCACATTTCTGTAATGCAAATTAATGTGTACCATTGACACATGGGGGAACGATACCAGTATCACATGGAACAGTGGTGGGGAAAGAAGAAAAGTCCCCAGGGAGGCCACTGCATGGGCATGAGAAACTTTTCAGCTGTATTTTAAGAATATTGACATTTTTTCATTGCACTCAGAGCTTCCTCTGCAGGACCTTACCCGAGAGGCCTGTGACAAGTTGCAGGAGCTCTTTGGCCACTTTACGTGCCAAACAGCTCAGTGCTCCCCTGCCAGCAGCATTGCCCAACACCCATTACGCCTGTTCTAAATAAAGCAGGCTGCTGACAAGCCCACTTGACAGTCATTGTGCATTTTTCATATCCAGTGACACTGAGGTTCCAATTGTTTTTCTTCATACTCTGGTCACTAGGTATGTTTTGGGTAGTGTGCCCTCTCCTAGTTTTCCATGAGCTCTATTGTTTGGAGTGCACAAGGGTTTTCGTATGTGCGTCTCACATCATTGCACAAGTACACGTCCTTGGTGCATCTCTGCCCTTCCAGAGTGAGGACGTGGAGACTCCATCTGAGGCTCCATCAGCTATCCATTGGCTGTATCAGACATCATGGTGCTGTCTCACATTTCACATCTGTAGCTTCGTGCCGGCCACACTTGTACCATCCTCCAAACCTGATGAGCAGAGCACTTCACCCTCCTAAGCTCATCAGCTTCTCACCTGTTACATGCATTCTCCCAGACTCTTTGCCAGTGAGGTCATTGGTGTCTTTCTAGACATCCCACTGTGCCTGAGTGTCTGGGGATGGATGCGGTGTCTGCTTGGCAGGGGGGTGAGGGGCGGGAAAACTCAGGACAACCAGCGACTTAACACTGCCAATTTCCCCCCAAAGCTGTTAGTGCACCCTGGAGCTGAGAGTCATAGGCCACAACTGCTCCACATTTAGTGGATAAACAAACCATAAATAACTCCATGGACACGTCGTAAACTTGGGGCCGACCTGTCTTTTTCAGCCCATCTGTCTCTAAAGGCTAAAGGAGTAATGTGAGCTACGGGGCCTCCTTCCAAGGGGCTTTAAGCAACATGAAGGGATCAAAACTTAAACCAGAAGTTCTTATGGGTGGAATGGAGCAGCTGGGCTCCCCCTTTGCTAAAGCCAGAGCAAGAGGAAGGGGCTGGTGTAATTGAAGGAGGGGAAAGTACAGATCAGAGGAAGAAGAGAAAGAACTGAGACTCGATTCTAAGAGGCATGAAGGGTCTCCTTTGGAAAACACTTAAAAATATATATATATATATATATATATATATATATATATATATATATATATACTCACACACATGCATATGCATTCTCTTGCATGATAGAAGACACTTTTATCCTCAACTGAAAAAAAAGAGAAAGTTGTGGGAAACCAGGACTGCAATTAGGCCCCAAATAGATTGAAACTGTCCCACATGTGTATTCTCTTTAGTCTACACAGGTTTGTAAATCTTTTCTGTGACCTGCCTTTAGGAAGTGCATGTACTCTGCAATTTGCTGTTGCCTCCACCACTCCCTAATGTCCCACCCGACAGTCTCACAGTTGCTGCTCTGGCCTCTAGAATAGAGTTCTCAACCTCAGTCTTAATAATTCTTTGCAGTGCGGCTGTCCTGTGCATTGTAAGATGTTCTGCAGCATCCTTGACTTTTAGGGATGCCCTTAGATGCCAGTAGCACCCACCCTCCTGCACTAACAACGTGTGGCAATCAAAAATTTCCAAGCGTCGCTTGTGGAACCAAATTGCCCCCAGTCGAGAATAACTGCTCCAGAGATATATGAATTTCCCATCCACGGATTAGAGGTTTTGTGAGGATGAGAGAGGTAAAGTGATTTACTCCAAGCCACTAGTCAGTGTTAGTGCTAGGAGTGAGATTTTATACTGTAAGATATTTTATACTGTAAGATTCTGTACTCTTAGCACAGTGCTCTGTCTCCCCCAGTGTTAATAGTAACCCTTCAAATTACTGGTTTCTCATCAGATAGAGAATTCCCTGAGTCTTATAAGCAGAATTTATCAGAGGTAGATTACTTGTCTGTTTCAATATATACTTTGGGGTAAAATGGCCAGCTGATTATTCCATCTCTGAGCTCAGTTTCCTCACCCATTAAAGGGAGCCATAGTGGTACCTTATATCAAGCCAGTCTGTACTGGTACAGCTAGAGGGGTGGTTGAGGCTGGCATTATCCAATTGGTTGGTATTTATAACATTCTTCTTGTTAAATATTTCCAGGATCATTCTACTTGTCTTACTGGGAAGTTGTGAGGATTAAATAAGATGTTCCAAACAGTGATGGACATGTTCTAAACTCATGACACTGAAAGCGATTATTTTGATTGCCCAAAGGCACACTCAGGTAAAAGAAGGGAGATCCTACCTACCTCTCTGACCTTATGCCCTCCCATCTCCCTCCAGCCACAGTGGAGCAGTCCTGTTTTTTCCTCCACTTTGGGCTCATTCCTGCCTCAGGGCCTTTGCACTTCCTGTGTGTAAACTAATGCACAACCTCCTTGACTCTTCTCTTTCCTGTTTCTCCTTAAAAAAACAAAACAAACCCAAAACCCCTAGCTATACACTCTGTTCATTGTCAGGACTTTAAATCTAAACATTATGTTTAAATAGACAGGAATAGTGTAAGTAATAAACATAGTAATCTTGTGAATGTCACTTTCTTAGGTAGTAGATTTAAGGTCTTTTGTCTTTGAAATCAGCCTGGTTGGCTTTCTCTACTGGGTGCTAAACAGAGGAGTTTGAATTTTAGGTTGGCCTGTGACTGTTTTTGTAGGATTTTCAGTTCTTCCTAGAGCTCACGTTCAGATCAACTCCCCATATATGTGCTCCTGAAGCTGTGTCCTCACTTTGCTTTAGAGAGGAAGGGACTATCCCTCTTTCACCCCCAGAAATTCTTCCCCTTCAATCTGGGCTGCTGTTCAAAGACTTTACAGATACTTCCATCCCCTTCAGTTCTAACCCCTGAAAGTACGCCTCATCTTTCCAGATTATCTCCATTGGCCGGACTGCCTGCTCAGGTGACTCAAATCCGAGAGGATAATTTTGACCAAGGTCCAAATGAATGTGTGTGGAAAGAGAGAGAGAGCTCAGTGGAGCATCCAGGCATTTTACATTAGGAAACATTACTCATCGCAGGCTCTAAACACCAGGATGGCTGGATGCCTGAGTGGAAATTCAACGTCAGAGCAAATCTCATTATAGGAATTCAATCTACCACCTAAAAGGATGACCACTCTTCCCTTGACAGGAAATTTTAGAACCAATTCTTGTTGTTTCACCCCTGCAGTGCAAACTATTCAGAGTTTAGTAAGCACATCATGAGATTCATGGTTTCCAGAGTACTGGGAATCTAAACCCTCGGGGGTATGCTGGCTTTCAATGGTCTTTCCAGTATCATTATATTACCTTACCATCCATGAACCTCAATATTGCTCCGATCGTTTTTAAAGAGAGAATTGGTTGGGGGCCCAACGAAAATATTGAAAATTATCATTTTTCCCCCTGAATTTGTAAAAGGGACATACGATCAGAAGTGACACAGATCTTCTGCTTCTGCTTCTGCCTGTGCACAGCTTCTGCCTTCCCGGGTATTTCTTGGGGTGCTCACTGGAATTCTCTCTTGTGTTCACCAATCTGTCTGTCAAGTGCAGGTCACTGAATACTTAGCTTCTGTTATATTTTCTGTCTATTGCTCTCTCTGGTCCCCTGATCACTGTCTTCAATTTCCAAAGCCACTCAGAGGAATCTAATGCTGCCATCACCAAAAATGACCTCCATGTTAATGCCAACGGGTCCATCACCCTCAGTTCAAGGGTAGTGCTGTGGCCCAGGTCAAGGTAGGACAGTGACACCATCCCCAGTTCTCTGTCACACATTTCTATTTAAACTGTACTCACTGAGCCCTTAGTGGACTTGCCTCTCACCCCACTTGCCATAGTCCATGAGGCCAGGTAGGGTATCAGACACCATCTCTTCTTCTCCCTCACCATCCGCTGCTTGCATATGTCTTCCTCTTTCCCTCGCAACCAGAAACAAACGCCCCCATGCACAGGACTATCTGGGTTATGCCAGGAAGGAGGACACAAGTCTTTACCTTTATGAGATGACAGACAGGACTGAATAATAGTGTCATTATCGTCCATCCGAGTGGATTTCCTTGGTCTAGAATTCTTTCTCCCATAGTTATGTTCTTTTGGTTTTCAGTTCTCATCCTACAATCTTGACTTCCTAGGATTTTGCATTAATTCAGGGCCCCAAGCCATGAAGAATTCAATGTAGATCTCGTGTGACTTGGACCTCACAACAGAGACTGAACAGGCAGGTGTCTATACAACCCTCTCTCCTTGGGATTGGTTTTGGTTCTGTTGTTAATCTACCCTCAACTGAATAAGGCCAAACTGACGTATTCCCTAACAAGGGATGGACAGAGAAGGGAGAGCTGTCCCCTCTCCAGAAGAAAGTACCTTGTAATTCCATATGTACCTAATGTTCCCTATTTAAATTCTACCCACCCTTTAGGACCCAGGTACATGTCATCTTTCCTTTGTGGTCCCTTTCCCTTCTCCTAACACTCATACAAACATTGCGGTTTTCGTTTCTTCTCCAAATGCTCTCATAGATCTTTATGATCAAATTAAAGCCATTGAAGCACCTCGTACCATTTATATGTGTTGCCTCTAATAAGATGCACATTTCTTGAGATTAAGTACAGAGCCCTTTAACCACTGATATCATGCCTGATTCTGTGCCTTTCTCATGGTAGATGCCCCAGAATGCTTCTTTAATTCCATTTCACAATTTTGTTAGAAAAGGCAATTCTTTGAAATGAGTGTGGTACTATGGGAGTCTTTCTCATCATTTTTGTTAAACTTTATACTCAAATTCATAAATATCTAAAATAAGAAGCAATCACCCATCATTTTTCAAACAAAATGTAGTTATTTTCACTAAAACTCCATATAAATTATCAACATTTTCCTTATTATCACAAGAAACTCTTTTGAGAGAATGGTTCCCATTCATTTCCACAAAAATCAGGATTTTAATTCTAATTAAGAGCCTTTTCCTAGGTCCTCTGTTGGGATTAGAATTGAGATTTTTAGAAATACGAAGTCTTCAGGGTTCTTTGTAATAAATAGACTGTCAGTGACACTAGGGACTTGTGAAATATGACATCATAATGTTAATAATTTGATCATATAAAATGTCTTCAGTGGATTGTACAGCATGGGATATATCTGGTTTAAAATGGGGCTGAGAATATTTAGCATATTTAAAACACTTATTTTTATTCATTTGTATATTTATTTAATTATTGCACACCTCATTCCAAAAATTATTTATGGCATGAGATCTAAGTTGGATTTGGTTTGTGACATGAAGACCTATGAGTTTAATTAATCCACAAATTCAATGTGATCCAAAAGTAATAACCTCACGGTGACTGCCCTGGGCAGACCCCCTCCGGAGGGAAGGATTCATCTCTGGGTACAGCAGCTTAGGAGGGCTGACAGAGATGGAACACAAAGCAGGGTGAATAGTACAATGTAGAGCTCAGGAATAGGGTATTAGTCTTGGGAAGCAAAGAATAAAGATGAGAAAGAAATGCCTCCAACTCTCAGGAGAATTTTCACATGGAGCAACCTACACTGCTTTCTCAGACTGAACCAGGATCCACGTACAAAAGCTACAGTGACGCAGATTCTCAAGCACTGAAAGGAATAATTTCTAAACAAAGGTAGCTAATAGAAGATGCAGCTGTCTTGTGGAAGAGCTTGCTGGCCACCTGCAGGGACACTGTGTGAAAAGTTTGTCCTCTCTGGTCCTCCAAGGCCTGGGCCAGGGAGGGGTGAAGCCTGGGTGCTGAGCCAGCCCCAGTGGCGCCTGTTACTGGGATAGCAGCCTTAAGAGGTCCGGTGCCAAGAAAAGGAATGCAGGCAGTAAACCCAAGAGTGATGTAGAAGGACCAAGAGCCAGGTGTGTCATGAGTGGGTCACAAACCAGGAAAGGCAGAACAGACGGGAAACGGGGTGAATAGAGTAGGGGTGGGCGGAGACAAGTCAATCTTAGTTCATGAACTCATTCCATCTGTCATGGCATTCTACTAGCATGAAAGTTGGTTATTTCACTGGACCAGGTGGGTGTTTTTATAATTAGAGATGCACGCCTGACAGATTCCCGATTTAAGAGGAGATTAGATTTCTAACTCGAATATTCTGTAAGCCAACGGGTCGGTATCCATTTTTACTTGACTCTTTTATTTCTGTCCGACTCATTGCCATCAACAGAGACACTATGAATAACCCTGTGGCTTCATCCATACCCTTCAGATAATTGTATCTTCTCAAAAAGTAAGCACTAGGTTACAGAGGTGAATACCTGAGCTCTTCACTGAACCGCCCTGGTCTTTGGATTTCTTATTTGCAAGAAAAACCTGCAAGATGAGAGGAACAAACACTAATTCTAACTAAATTACCAGGGGTGGAGGAGAGGCTGTACTTTATTAATTCTCTTTTGTCACTTGCAGATATTTTCCTTACACCAGGAATCATATTCCATGACACATGTTAGGAAATATTGTTTTCTTGCCTCCCAAGTACATTCCCCTGGTTCCCAATTGATGATACAAGCTGGGGAACCATTTAAAACACAACTGAAACACTTCCCTGACAGTACTGGCTGTAGATATCATAGGACACTGGATGATGGAGGACAGACAGAGCCCAAAAGCAATGGTAGGAAAAGGGGAGAATGTCAAAAATATCAGCATATGGGAATAGGTCTCTGAGACCCAGTTTTAAAGAGCTTTGTAGAATAAGAACAATTCCTATCTCCAAATGACAGCTTCTTATTGTGGGTTCCCCTCAAAACAGAGTGTGAGATAAGGCAGATGTGTGAGTGGTTTATTCAGGAATGTGATCCTAGAGTGCATGTGTGAGCGACAGGGAAACTGACCTGGGCAGGAGAGAGTGTCCATCCAAAATGCATCATTGAGGTGGTAACCACTAGAGGTGACTAGGTACTTGATGCAGGACTGTCTGAGAAGCTTTATATAATACGTTTTAGAACTATTCCCCCAGAAAGGGAGCGGGGGAGGACATCTATCCAGTTCCCATTTCCCATTTTCAAGTGTTACCACACAAGTGTTAAGCCTCTGGCTCTTTGGGGCTGTGTGTGAGAAATGCTGAGGGATTGCCACCGGCATCCCAAGCTGTGACCTCAGTGAAGCTTAGGGTGTGAAGCAAGGAGGTCTGGAGCCACCAGGTGCTTCATGGCTGAGGCTTGAAGAAGTCTTCTGGTCACTATGGCCATGGGGAAATTAGAGATGAAATAGATGGGATTTGTAGTAATACACAAAAATTGTCAAATATATATGTACAACCCATGTTTCTCTAGATTTCACCCTTGAGGGTATGCAAATATGGTAACCCCCAAATTCTCACTGTTACCCCAAAGTTATAACTCCCAGCTGATCATATCACACATAGTCCTGAACACGTCTGATCAGTTCCCACAAAAGATCTGCTAGGCATTCCTACTGCTTCTCTTGGGGACTGCTGGTCCCTTTGGGCTGCCACCTCTGCTGGCCACATCTGCTCCTTCTCATTAGAATTGCCAGCTCCGCCCCTCGATGCTATGCTGCACTTAAAATTCTTTCTCCCCTGCAAATTCAGGACTTTGTTATTTGACCAGACCTCTTATTTCCGGTTCATTCATCTTGAGTCCTTTCTCAAGAGACCTCTCAGTCCCTCATGAAATAGATTCTTGGAAGTGTGGTCTCTAGGCTTCCCATTGGTGAGCACAGCTTAAAGTTGGGACTAAATCCACATAAATACTAGCTTGAACATGTACTGTAGACATAAAAGAAATGTCATTTCTGAGATTTATGAGATCTGTTCAGAGGAGGCGTTTAAAGTAGTTGGAGCTAGCAGACCTAGCTCCAAATTCTTGAGAGAGAGAGAGAGAGAGAGAGAGAGAGAGAGAGAGAGAGAGAGAGAGAGAGAGAGAGAGAATCTTGATGCTCAGCTGGAAGGTAAAATAAGTGAGCATTCTAAGTCTCCTATATTTTTCCTGTGTGAAAAACGATGACTACTTCATGCCACTAGATGCATGAAAAGTGATTGTCTTCGGGGAAAAGATGGTATTTTTGTATTGGACTAGATTCTGAAAGTCGTCTCCTCCGTGCCTCTTACTTTGTCATTGTCCTTGAGTTTCTAACATTATCCAGAGAAGGTATTTTATAGACTTTTATTATGTATTTAATGCTATTAAACTGTGCTCACTATCTAGAATTCTTTGCAAACGATTACTCTAACGCCCACGTTGAGCCCATTTCTTAGTCAAACTCTAATGGAGACAGAGAACAGCTGCTACATTCTGTGTGCCCTGTGGACTTGATAAATATGCTTTGACTGATTAACTATTAGGTTGGTGCAAAAGTAATGGTGGTATAAAAGGTTAAAAATAATTTTAAAAAGTGCAAGTACTTTTGCACCAACCTAATAGATGGTTACTCTTCCCTACATCTCAATTTCTCATATTTCTATTTTTTTAATTTTTTTTATTTTATTTTATTAAATTTATTGGGGTGACAATTGTTAGTAAAATTACATAGATTTCAGGTGTACAATTCTGTATTACATCATCTATAAATCCCATTGTGTGTTCATCACCCAGAGTCAGTTCTCCTTCCATCACCATATATTTGATCCCCTTTACCCTCATCTCCCACCCCCTACCCCCCACCCCCCTTACCCTCTGGCAACCACTAAACTATTATCTGTGTCTATGAGTTTCTGTTTCTCATTTGTTTGTCTTGTTCTTTTGTTGTTTTTGGTTTATATACCACATATCAGTGAAATCACATGGTTCTCTGCTTTTTCTGTCTGACTTATTTCACTCAGCATTACTCTCTCAAGATCCATCCATGTTGTCACAAATGGTCCTATTTCATCTTTTCTTACCACCGAGTAGTATTCCATTGTGTATATACACCACAACTTCTTTATCCATTCATCTATCGAAGTACATTTTGGTTGTTTCCATGTCTTGGCCACCGTAAACAAAGCTGCAATGAACATTGCCCGGGATCAGTTGCTGCTAAATGATTCCTTCCGAGTAGAGCTAATCCCAGTTCCAACAGAAAATTTAAGGCCATCTGTCAGTCTTTTCACGTGCAAATACTTCTCCTCTGGATCCCCTCCAGTCCTCCAGTGCTCATGCCAAGTGTCCTAAGGTCAGTGAAGCTGGTTCTCTTTTCCAAGGAATCTAAACCTTTCTGAGGTTGAGTTAACTTGTCTTCCCATGCTTCTTTTGGAGGATACGAGTGAGCTAGAGAAAAGGATAGAGGCAGAGAGCCATGAAGAGGCATCTTTGGGGTCAGGAAGAAACTGTCGCAAAAGGGTAACAGGATGCAGACTATTGGAAGATGAGATACAGTTCCTACATAGGCCTGTTTTTTCATAAAGCACTGACTCCAGCTCAGCTGTTTTTGTCAGTTAATCATGGCTGCTGAGCTTGTAGACACTGACAGAAAGGGATCTTCTGAAGTCATTTTATGTGGCTTAATGTCTCCAGACAGAACTTGACTTAATATGCTTTACACAAACACTGAAGAGAAGGGGTAGAAACAGAAAGGTTCGAAATGGAAATCGATGTAATTAATAATAATAATAATAATAATGGCTGATACTTATTGAGCACTTACTGTATGATAGGCTTTTGCTCATTTGATTTTCAACCCTATTGTATTAGTCTGGACCCTTTCAATTGCAAGTGATAAAACCTTAATCAAACTAGTTTAAACATAATTTATTTGCTTTGAACCCTGTATGTTTTGATTTCCGGGTCTATGTAATTTAAATGACATGAATAGAACTCAGTCTCATTCTTCTTCTCTAAGCCTGGCTTTCTCTGGGTTAGCTCTGTTCTCAGACAGGCTCCCTCTTGGTGGCAATTTAGTTACCAGTAGCTCTAAGCTTATGTCCTATCTCTATAGAAAAAAAGGGATTATTTCCACATATGGTTCTGACCGTTTTCCAGAACAGAATCTCATTAGCTGTGATTGGATCGTGAGTGCATCCCTGAGCCAATCAATGGCCATAGGTGTGTGATATTCAGTTGGCCAGGCCTGAGTCCCATGACAGTCACTGGGGCTGGGACAGGGAAAGGCATGATTGTGGAGTGAGCCCCACTCACAGCACAAGAACGGAAAGCAAGAAGATTGGTTCCCAAAGCAAATTTGCAGTTATAGAAGAAGGAACAAAGGCTATGGGGTATTACTTAATTTGCCCAAGGCTAGACACCAAGTCTCAAGTGTCCCTTTCCTGTATGGTACCAGTTTAGAGTTAGCCAAAAGAGGAATCGGTGGAAGATTTGAGAGGTGAGTTACGCAGAAGCCCTTCCTCTCCAAATGTTGTCATGGCCAGACATACGAGTTCAGACAATTAAGTTCATGAACTCATCCTAGAAAAAGTGCTACATACCTCATTGCTGAATATCACCATGGTCACCTTCGAAATACTCCCCTTGGGAAGCTATGCACCGATACCAGTGCCTAGTCCACCCCTCAAAGCAATTTCAGAACTCTTTTTCTGGAATGGCCATCAGACCTGTTGTCGTATTACACTTGATGTCCTGAATGTCATCAAAATGTCTTCCTTTCAATATTTCCTTTATCTTCGGGTAAAGAAAAAAGTCATTGGAGGCCAGATCAGGTGAGTAGGGAGGGTGCTCCAATACAGTTATTTGTTTACTGGATGAAAACTCCCTCACAGACAGTGCCTTGTGAGCTGATGCATTGTCATCCTACAAGAGCCATGAATTGTTGGTGAAAAGTTCAGGTCGTCTAACTTTATCACGCAGCCTTTTCAGCACTTCCAAATAGTCAACTTGGTTAACTGTTTGTCCAATTAGCACAAATTCATAACGAACAATCCCTCTGATAGAAAAAAGTTTAGCAACATTGTTGCAACAAGTTCGCGAACTTAATGGTCAGAGCTCATAGACACGGATGGCCACAGAGGCGCCTAGTTTGTTCTTTATTTGTTCAGCTTGTCTTCTCCACTCTTAGCCCTGTTGATGACAGCAGCCCAGGCCACTACCAAGCACTTACCTGTGAACCCACAGACAGTGGTTTCCATAGCCCGTCCTCAAGCTTCCCCTAGTGGCCCCACCTTCATTGCAGTGTGTGCTTGGCTTCTCAGGTTCTTCTGAAAGCTCTGACATGTCCACCTTCAGCACTGAGCCATCCACCCTCACCACTGACTCAGACAGACTTCCTAGTGACCCATTCTCTAATCTAACACTGCCTTTAATGCCCCAGCTTCTTCTGTATTTGCACAAGGTCTAATTCCTAATAACACACCTGCTTCCCATAATGCTTACAGTGGCTCTGTCTTTCTGACTGACACACAGGATGAGTAAAAGTGACATATATCCAAGAGGCCCATTATCCTCATCTCATATATGAGAAAATAAAACCAAGGATCAGGGTGGTGAACATTTTGTCCCAGAATCACGCGACCATTGAGTGGGAGGGTCGGGATAGAAATTTAGAATTGAACTCAAAATTTAAACCAGTTTTAAAACTGTTTAGAAACCGGGTTTATCCAGGCCTATCTGACCCCAAAGTCTAAGCTCTTAGCTACCAGCTAAACTAACCTGGCACATGTACTTTTCCTTGCTTGCTTTTGAATTATAGCAAGTTTCACTCTGGCCTTTTAAAGAACACAGGTGAATATAAGGCAGAGTTCTTTGGTTTTCTGAAAAGAGAACAAAATAAACAATATTAACACTAAGAAAAGAGATTACAGATAAACCACTACTGAAAAAGCACAATCTATATAAAGCCATTATAAGCATTATGGGAATAAAAGGTTTAATTAGGAATTAGTCCACTGCTTGAGATTTGAGAAAAGAAAGCGGGCACCTCATTAGTCCTCATTGACCAGAATGAGGCTTGGCTTATGCCCTGTCGGGCTGTGAATCCTTCCCTAGCACATCTGCCCTCCCTGGGGACCATAGCCTGATTTTTGTGTCCCTCGCTGTAGGTGGACATGTCACTGGTGACCTGCTGTGGTAGTGACCAGCCAGACCCCACACGTGGGTACTGTCCTGGGTATTCATGGTCCTTCTCACATGTTACATTGATATTTGCTTCTCATACAGCTAATTCAACATGTACCCCCTGCCAGTGTGGGCATAAAAACTGGAAAGAAGCAGTATCCTTCTTCCCTTCAACATGCAAAGGAGCCTGTGAGCATTGCTGGGTTTTTACCAAAGCAGTCAAGGTCTTTATGACAAGGAATATAATTGTTACTTCAAATACTGCTTGTGTCATTTAATATTGGGAAATTTGAGTGGGAGGGGAGGGAAATTAAAGGGTACAGATTAAAATTAAAGACACAAATGGTTTTTAGAAAATGTACGTAAAGTGGATGGGTGCATGAATGAACGGAGTCAGGAGAGAAATCCTCTGACACGTTTGGCCTTATGAGAATGGAAGCGTGTCCTCTGCTGCGTCCTAGGAGCCAGGGTGCCTGTTCCACAGCTCAAAAGTGGTGTTTGCTAAAGGAAGGAGTCGACTGAGGGAGACTTCATCCTATGAACTCTGCAAAATCAAGAATAAGTAGAGAGAGTGGAGGTGACAGTGCGTAGGTAGGAGTCAGAGTACTCCTGGCAAAATAGTTCAGTGGCATCTCAGTCATGTAGGGAAATACTGGCATGTTGAAGGACTAGAGCCTCACATTCTGATTCCCAGGCCTTGGCTAATTCAGGGTGACACCAGGAATTTCACTTCTCCTTCTCTTTTCTGAGTCTCATTTTCCACCATCCATAAAATCAGGTTGAATTAGGTGGTCCCTGAGAACCCTTTGGGCTATGTGATTAGATAGAGTTGGGAGAACCCAGAAAAGGCCAGTGTCCTTGTGGGTATTGGTGGTGTGGGTCCTTGGCGAGGTGGGAAGGAGGGTGCAGCACCTTTGAATGGCTCCAATCTCCATCCTGCCCCTCCCTCTTCCCCTCTGCCTGCCCTCTGCTTTGCCAGTCTCTGTGAACCCGCTCTGCCTGGTGCCTATGTTTCCTGGCAGCCTGGTTGGCAGACACCTGTAGGAGCAGTACAGAAGGGACATCTCTGAGCGGAGCAGATGAGGACAGAGGATGCAGACCTTGACATGGTGCCGTGCTGCACCAGGCCAGAGTCAGAGGGCAATTCGTGTCCCAGCCAGATCCAGGAAGTGGCAGATGCAAGCAGAAAGGACACCCTAGGTGACCTCTGGACTCCAACCAGCACTGGAAATTTTCACAAATGCTAAATCCACTTGCCACTTTACAGGAAAAGCTGCCCCTTGAGCCATCTTTCCTTTAGCAGTTCACTTTGTTTTTCCAGTGGCCTCTGCCTTAACCATCATTGCAATCTGTCCTTGGGCATAGGAGGGTAAATTGATGATCTTGTCGAATGCCGAGACACTCACACTCACACTCACACACGTAATGAAGTGAAATAACATAATCACAAAAACCCACACTCTCCCATGAGCCAACACACATTTGTGTGCTTCCTGGCCTTGACCCCCAAATAAAGTTCGGATCGCTGAAGTTAAAAAGTACCAAGGAAATTCCAAAGCATGAATGCCCTGTCCTCATTCTTTATATTTCTTTCTATCACTATCATTATTATTATTATTTTGACGAATAAACTAATTATAGTGATGATAAATTCATTTGGGCATTTCCGATTTTATTTTCCAAGAACTTCCAAGGGATCCATTCATGGAATGAAATCATCCGGCAGAGACTGGCAGATATGTTGAAGTGCCACTTTCTGGACTATTATTATGTTATTTATGTTATTTGTGGCACAATAATGCCAAATAGAAGGACTGTGGACAAACAAGAGGAGTGGTAGAAAGAGCACCAGGCTTGGAATCAGAAGGTCTGCTTCGTGAAGAAGGTCTGCTTCAATGCTAGCTCTGTGATCTTAAATAGGTAGTGTAACCCCCATAGTTTCATTTACCTCCTTGGTAAAACTGGACTAACAAAATCTACCCAAAAGGTTTAAAATGAGGTTTAAAAGAAACAATCTGGGTGAAGGTATACCTGTCACGTACTAATATTCAACACCATTTGAATAAGCTATGATTAACCCACACTCATGCAGAGTTAATTAATCTGAAAGTTTTGAAAGCTTCACCATATATACCCCCTTGGTCCTGTTGACAACTATTGTTCAAGATGACCTCTGTGAGGCATTGCAACATCTTGGTGTGCTCCTTGAATAAGCAAATCAAGATGAAACCATATGGTTTTTACCTTATGGGGATTACTGATGTTCAAGAAATTAGTATACAATAAAATAATTTATGCGTGAGGCAATGCCCAGATCTCAGATAACAAATGCAGCCAAATAACCAGAATAATCCAGTCTTCCTGACACAATCATTTCCATGTAAGAAGCCATACCTGCCAAACTCAGAAAAACAGATCCTTTGTGATTTTTTCCTGGAGCTCTAGCATTGAGGAGCTGCCAGAGGAAAGGAAATGCCCTTTTTAGTTATCTTTAACTTTTAGACCCATATTCATCAAGATGCAAACATGTTCCGAAGGGGTGGACTTCTTCCCTTCATTCTGTACCCTAGTCATTTTGTTACCTAGAGGCTATTGAATGGGACATGACAACATTCACTTTACTCTGAGACACCAACTGGGCTTTCCTTTGAATCTAATGCCCAACAATGTTTGTAGCCTTAATTCTCCAGTCTCTTGTTTAAAGTCATAATTAAAAGATGTCTTGAGAAGATTTTGTCTCAGCTGCAGGGGCTTCCGACTAGAGAGGTTTCTTCCTGCTGCATCGGTGCTATGTAAGACTGGCCTGGACAGACACCAATTTTTTTTGAGTTGGCATAGACATACCTCCCGCTAATGAACATGCATGTAGTGTAATTTCCCATAAAATAGCAGAGTTGACCTAAAATTTTTGAATTCTTGATCAATTCGTCTGTGTACAAAGCACAATACATTCAATTCAGTTTTAAAGAAATGCAAACAACTAGATAGAGTGACGCATCGCAGAACTTCGAAACATTTATTAACCCTGGTTCAGATTGATACAATTTTCCTGGGCCTGAGTAAATACATGTCACCTCCCAACTTTGTAATCATAGGTCAACCACATCAAAATGTGATAAAAACTGGACCCTCTAAGTTTGGGATCTAATAACACCTTTTCTGTTAGTTATTGTATTTAGTTCAAACAAACAAACAAACAATTTGAGAATCTACATTGTATGTTATCCAGCCCGACATTTTAGTCCTTTACTTGGAAAATATAGCCTGTATTTAATGTAGTTACTGATATGAATTCATTTATATCTGCCTTTCTACTATGCATTTACTATTTGGCTCATCGGTTTTCTGTTCCCTGTTTAAAAATCCTTTCTTGCATCATACTGGATTAATAAAATATTTTTATTATTCCAGTTTTTGTGTGAACATATTCTTTTACTATTTTTAGTGATTATTCTAGAGATTGCAACATACAGCCTTAACTTATTATGATTGAAACAGACTATTTTACCACTTCCTCAGCATTGCTAGAACCTTTTAATTTTATTACTTCCCTTTGCAAAGCACTATTTTTGTCATTAATTTTAGTTTCATGTATTTTTTAAATCTACCAAATACTGCAACTGTTGTTTTGAAGAATCAATGTCACTTTATATTTTCCCACATATTTATTTTGTCCAGTGTTCTTTATTTTTTCTTGTATTTCCATGTTTTTATCTGGGATGATTTTTCTTTTGCCTGAGTCACTTTTTGATTTCCTGTAGTGCACACCTGGTAATAACAAATTCCACTGTTTTTTTCTTTTTTCTTTTTCCTGAAAAATATTTTTCTTTCAGTGTAAAGTGTATTTTCACTGGCTATAGAATTCTGTTTCATATTTACATTTTTTCTGTTCTTTAGCTTTATCTCCAATCTCCTCAATACATTGTCTCCTGGCTTTCATCATTTCTATTGAGAAGTCAGGTAGCATTCTTACCAATGCTTATCTTTTTCTCTCCGGATGCTATGAAGATTTTCTCTCTGCTTTTAGTTTTCAGCCGTTTGGCCATTATGTGCCTGGATATACTTTGTTTTGTGTTTACCTTGCTTGGGTTTCACTGAGCTTTTAAAATCCACGTGTCCTTCATCAGTGTTTGAAATTCTCAGTCATTATTTCTTCCAATAATGGGCCATTTTCTCTTCTTAGTCGTTCTGGGATGCCAATCATAGATATACCAAACTTTTTGACATGCTCTATATGCCTCCTACAGTTTTTAATTTCTTTTTTTCTTCCCTCCTTGTACCTCAGTTTAGACACAGCAACACACTTGGATCAAATATATCTTAACTGTTATTAGGTCCATTTATTAAATTTTAAATTTCCGACATTGTACTTTTAAATTTCTAGAATGTCTATTTGATGTTTTTTTAAAAATATGGATTCTAATTACCTGTTGAATTTATTTATACCTCCATCTCTCCTGTCCATCGTGTTCTCTAGCTTCTTGGAAATATTAATTGTTCAGCTGCTCGTTGACTTCAGTGGGGTTATGTGTGTAAGAGGTGCCGTCCAGTCAGCTTCACTGCTTGGAGACTCCATGAACGAGTAATGTGCACAATGTCCTGTCCTCAGTAGCCCTGTTATGTCATAATAAGCCCATCAGAAATGGAAAATATTGTAAGCTGAAAATAAATTTAATACACTTGACCTCCTGAAGATCATCGCTTAGCCTAGCCTACCTTCAACGTGCTCATAACACTAGCCTACAGTTGGGCAAAATCATGTTCCTGCTGTTGCCTCATGTCATGGGAGAGCATCACACCACAGTTTGCTAGCCAGGGAAAGGTCAATATTTAAAATTCGAAGTGGGGTTTCTACTGAATGCGTATCACTTTTGCACCATCATAAAGTTGAAAACTCACAAGTTGAACTATCGTTAAGTTGGTACTTATTTTAAAGCCCTTAACTTGTAACTCCAATATCTGAATTATCTCTGGGTCTGCTGCTATTACAGACTGTACATTGTATATGAAATAACCACAGAACTCTGAATGTATATTTCAGATCACTCTGAAATAGTTTCCTCTCTCTGGAATTTTAATTGATCCAGTCCTCATTGCTTCCACGGATCTCTGTTCCTTTGAAATTGTGACTTTTTTTTCTTCTTTTTTTGGGGGGATAATTTTTCGTTTTTTCCTATCTGTGGCAATGAGAACAATGACCCGCTATGAGGTACTATGTCCTGCTCAGAAGATTAAATCATAAGTTTGTGAGCCACACTTTAATTGGTTGACTCTAGTCATTGTCCATTTCTTTTTATAATTAAACATGGGTACAGTAATGTATGAAAAAATTCAAAGCCAAGTCTGGCCATTTTTCTTTTTTTAACCAGTTCCCCACCCTCTCAAAATTATAGATCCACTATTTTGGTAGGCATTCAATCAAAATTTAATGCCTGTTTTCTTTCTAACAAACCAAACATCTATTTAATAGCTAACATAAATTGCAAGACACAGAATATTTTGAGGGCTCTAAACTAAACTGTGTTCTGGTTTCTCTTATTTTTAGCCTACACATTTTAGTAAATGAAATCATCTTTATATGAACAAGATGTATGTGCTAATGCAATAAAGGTTAGCATGTAAATTATGAATTTATATACTGGTAATATGATTTTTTTGGCACAAATCAGAGATGATCTTGACACTTGGATCTTTAGTACAGAAAGTCGAGTTCAAGACCAAAATTATCATCGTTGGCTAAACTTCCAAATTCAATTGGTTTCTATCAACTTACTCCAAATTAAAGAATAAATTGTTTAATTTGCAGGGGCATATTTTGTGGTTGTTTCAACCTGGTAGACACATTAGGAGTCAGAACACTCGACATCAGTCACTCCATAGGACCATTATTCAGACTGTAATTATTGTTTTAACAGGTTGAGCAACTGGTTGGAATATTTTTCAATGCTAAATAATCTTGGCAAAAGCTTCATAATGGAACGCTTTGAGAAATTAATTGAGCCCTTTTGTGTGTTGGAATCTGCCCAAAGTACCTATTGAGGAGATGGCAGATGGTGGGCAATAGATGTGGAGAAGCCAGTCAACTTTTCCATCAAGCTCTGGAGCTATGAATCTGCTTTCAAACACTTATACAAACACCAACTTCAGCCCACATCAACCTTGACTTGTTTGCCATTCAACATCTAACAAAAGCTTGGCTGACAAAGGAGATTCTAAATTGTATGTTTGGTTCAAGTTTGCTTATCTAAAGGAATGGGCATTCTGAGACGTTTTTATTATTTGTTTAGTTAATAAGAACTATGTCGCCTCTGCTTTGTGATGTCAAGAAACTCAGGGGCAAATTTGAACTCTTTTGTTGTATTTATACTAGCTTTTGTGGTCTCTATTGCTGTTTTCTTCCTTATCACGGCCTAGATTTTCTTCTCCTCTCTCCAGTTTTCTTTATTCTTATTTAGTCTTTATTTCATTGAGTATATTTGTGCTGCAAGCGACCACATATCTCTTTGAGCATGAGGTGGCACATACAGTCATATGTGAACTGAATGTTGGTTTCCTTGAATCTCTGGGTTCTGTGTCCCCATCCCTGTGACCCCAGTCGGTTTTGACTAATGTTCACATGATTTCGGTATCTGTTTCCTCTAATCCTAACTCTAGTCAGAAATACCTGGATGAAGTGATTTCCCCTTTGAATGATCAAGAAGAGATTCTACATTTTTCTGAGTTTCTAGTTCTCCCAGTGCTTCTTTCCCTATTTATTTCCGTCAGAATTACTGCAGGATAACTTAATGTGCAGATACTTAGAGTGCAAGGAGCATCCACTACAGACCAGGAAAGCATACAAGAGTGAGACAGTGTCTTTTGAAGCAAAATCATCTCATCTAGCAGCACAGGCAGTGTGTGTGGTCCACTGGCCATCAGGCCCTTACCAATTAGAATCATTTGATGACTTAACACATAGTCAAGTAAAAGCCATATTCGAATGGCTTTTACCTGAATCATAAAAACGTGATAGAAGTATTCATAATATTATACCTGGTCCATATTATATTATTGGTATATTTCTTCTTTTAAGAAAAGAGCTAGTAAGGGGTGCGAAGAAGGCCTTAAGAGGGGACAACAGTTCCTTTCTCTATGGGCCAAGGCTATCACTAGTTAGAAAAAGAAAATTTTTTCTTCTTATATGAATGCTACCTCATTGAGCCCATTGGCTGGTGGGACCTGGCAATGTCTGGGTTATATGTAGACAAAGGCAAACCTTTTACACAAAGTTTCTACAGGCACGTCTATGGGGAAAGTGATTATAAGGTATTTACAAGGTCAAGAGGGCAGTGTCTGACCTGACTATGAGCAATTGCCCAGTGGTGCCACCGATCTATCTTTTGTTACCAAGGTCACAGTGGTCAAGACTGGAAAGTTGGACTTGTGCTTTTTTCCTGTTGTCCCCCATCCTTGAGATGTAACTTTTGCAGGCTCTGAGTCAGTCCTTGAAATGGAACTTTCTGAGTTGTCAACAGAGCCATGTCATGGAGGCGGGTCTTCAAAGTCACCTCGTGGGATTGGTAATGGAAAAAAGCCTTCTAACGCCACACTATAAGGGCGAAGACACAGAGGCATAATGCAGTGAGCATGGGGGTGGGCAAAATATATGTGTAATACTCTAAGCTCTGGATTTTTGTGAAGGATACATGGGAGGCCTTAAAAAAATTCCCCAATCTACGTCAATATAATTGCATCGAACTGCCCCCATATCTCTTGTTACAAAGCCCTACTGAGAAGCATGCACTTTAGAGTCAGTTTGAATCACAAAAACTGACACTGTGACATAGTGGTTAGGACAGAGCTAGATGGTCATTCCAATTCCTGCCCCAGAAACCTTACAAATTAGCCTGTGTCTTCCAGGATTGCTGGCAAATGGATACAACCAGGATTGTAGGTCTACAGACGGCAAGAATAGTCTATTAAATCTACTTATTATTGGGGAAAAGGAATGAGCCAGGGGAGATGGATGGGGCTGACATAAGAGGATCAGCGAAAGTTGGCATAGAGGGCAGATATCAATTCATTCTGCTTTTCAGAGGAAGATTTTATCCCCAAGTCGCCGTGGAGTCGGGAGAGATTTTGAAGCAGTGTCTTGATGGGACCAGGTAGCGCATCCCGTTGGCTGTGGGAGTGGCACTCTGGGCCTGGCAAGGGGAAGAATGTAGTATGATCTATGTGACGTGCTTTAGGTGTCTTACTGACCAAAAACACATATTCCATACTTCTTTCTCTTACATTATTTACTATTACTGTGGAGACTATTTGCACAACACCAATCACTTGCTAAAATTAAAAAGAAATAATTCTCAGTTAAGTGTTGTTTTGCCTCCTTGGAACCCCAAAGATAAATCTCGCTAATGTTGCCTCAAAATGACCCAGTTATTTATTTGATTGTTGTCATCATCACTTGGTTTTGTTTTCTGTTTATGTTTGCTTTCCACTTGGTTTAGTTTGGTTGAGCTTGAAGTTTATGAAGCCCCGTTCTCTGTGGTCCACTGTCTCTCCAGGTGGAATCCATCTTGTTGAGGCCTATTCCAGCTGCCAGGGCAGGCCCCAGGGTCCTGTCTTCAGGAGCTCACAGGATCTGTCTTCTCTTCAGGAGAGTTAAGTGTTAACACTATCCTGAAGGCATTTGCCTTTCAGGAAGATGAATGGAGTTCAGTGTGCAGCAGATAAACTCATCTGGGAGGAGCAGAGGAGAGCTGAGCTGTGTCAACACGGCCTAAGGGCAGGAGAGAAGCAAATTGATTACTCAGGTTATCTCCACCCTGCCCCTCCCGCTCCTTCCATTTTCAATTCTAGTACAATTTGATGTCTGCATAAATGAGGAGACATACAAAAAGGAAGCTTGTTAAACAGCTGCTTTAAGTGCTCTTCCCTACAAGATGCGAAAATGTACCTAGGAATGTAGCAAAATGGATAAAATTGGATTTTCCAGGGTGAGCTTTCCTTGGAGTTGTCAAGGATGGGGGGCAGGGATGCAGGTGCAAACAATGTGAGGCCCCCAAGGGGCTGCTTGAGTACTGATGCTCGCAAAAATTCCTTTCTAGGCGGATGAGACTGTTGAGGATATAATTCATGCTCCTAAGAGAGGGTTACGCAAATTGTTTCATAAGGATAGAGGCTGAGGGCATCTGCCAGGGATCACCCTCCTCCACCCTTTCCCCATATAGTGATGACTATCCTTGAAGGAGGGGACCTGAGATATGCTGCCAGGCACATCTGTACAGTATCGCATCTCCAATGTCTGGTCTGTCTGGGGGCCTTCTTCTGGCCTCTGAAGTGGATGGGCAGCTTTCAGACAGATCTGCTTTTACCTTCCATATGATACAGACCTCTGCAAGGTATCATGGCTTCAAAACTCTTTCCTTGAGATGCCCCTAGTTCCTAACATTTGGAAAAATTTTCTCCAACATTTCCCCTGGGACTTTTCTCCCTCAATGGTCTCTGTTTAAATGACTTGGAGGTAGGGTAACCTGTGTCAGGAAGGTTTCTCCCTTTCTGTGATTTGATAAAAATGGGAATAACCTTTTGCCAGCTGTGAGATCTTAATCAAGCCATGCTCCCTTTATAAATGCATTACTATCTCAAGCTATCAGTGGAATTCCCTCAATTACCCAGTCTTGCAGGTTTGTCATGTGAGATTGATCATGTCAAGCTATTAAATAGACATTAGCTATTAATACTACTGCCACTGATAATCCTGATAATAATGAGAGAAACAGTTGTCACTTTGCTAGCATTATGGGAATTATCAAAAGACCACAGGACTATACACACACACACACACACACACACACACACACGTGTCTGTGTGTGTGTATAATTTTTTTTTCCCTATCAGAAAATGGTTTCAACCAATTCAGACTGTGGTGGGTGTTTGGGCAGAAAACTAAATAAACCAGGTGAGAAAGAGAACTTTAGTATGGTAGTGTAGAGAGAAATTTTGTACAAGGTTAACTTGCAGCTGAACAAGAGTGCTATCTCCGCGTATGTCTTTATACCTTTTTTCAATGTAGCCCTTTATGAATGGGTGCTCTGGTCTGAAAGTACCCCTCCCCAAATTCATAGCTGAAACCCTAATCCCCAGCATGAAGGTATTTGGAGACGGGGCTTTTAGGAGGTACTGGGATCAGGAGGATAGAACCGTCATTCTGGGATTAGTGCCCTTACACAGGAGGCATGAGAGAGCTTGCTCTCTCACTGCTGTCTATCACGTGAGGACACAAGGGCAAGACAGCCATCTGCAAACCAGGAAGTGTGCCTTCAGCAGGTCCTGGACCTGCTGGCACCCTCATCTGGGACTCCCCAGCATTGAGCACTGTGAGAAATAAACGTCTGTTTTTCAGCCACCCAGTCTGTGGTAATCTGTCATAGCAGAAGATGGTTATGTGCTGTAAAATGACATGCAGCCAGATGTTCTGGCCGGTCTTTGGGCCTGCAGCACAGATGCCCTGGATGAAATCGTTCTCCCCAACTTCTGCTTCCCCAGCCTCTGCAATTGATGGGTTTTCTATGGACATTCAGGCGCTCCTGGCTGATGCATATGGGTGACCTGCCTTTCCCTGTGGCCATGCAGCTCTGGGTACACACAGGGACGGTGGGTGAGGGCAGGACTATTGCCTGACCTCATATTTAATGGACTGAGGTGTTCCCAACTGAGGAGAAATCATAGGACCGGAGAATGAGGCTCCTGAGAAGGAATTTGCTCTAAGGGAAGAGGCAGACTAGACTTACAAACTAGACGCTGCACCAAGACTTAGATTATGAGAAGACCAGCAGGCACAATGTGGCATGTGAGCTGGAACTTCAGATTCAAATGGGCACGTGTGTCATGTGAACAGAGGCCAGGTGAACAAAATGGTACAGTGATTTCAATATATAAACAGTGCCACACTTTGACGCTCAAGCAGTGAAATGAAACACAGGGGGCATTGTCTTTCTTCTTGCATGAGGGCTGTAAGAAAGACCTCGGGCTTTGCCATCTCAGGTTCACCATCATTGGACATGGCAGATCTCCTGAGTACCTGGGACCCAGGCCTCTGGTTTCAGAGTCTTGTCTTCAAGGGCACATCTGGGCTCCTGCTTTGCTTGTAGGAGATTGGCCAGGATTGATGTGCAGCCATAGGATAGTCTTTGGGATAGTAGGTCAAAGGAGTCCTGGAAAGAGCCTGGAATTCCAATCAGTAAAGAAGATGTGGTTTCAGAGCATGTTATCTTGGGCATAAATGTGTGTGAGATTTAATGACTACTTGCCATTTGAAGAATTCTACAGCACAAGATGACCCATTCCCCAGTTGCCCACGCCTAAGGGTTTCCTGGGAGGCAAAACTTTCCATTCTAAAATTGGGAATATAACATAACTGCAACATTTACACACACACACACACACACACACACACACACACACACACACACCCGGGGTGCCAAAAAAATGTATACACATGACTTGTATTCATCTTTTGTTATCAGTATATTTTGAATATTACAATTTTAATATAATTTTTTCCTTTCTTAAAATGTGTATACATTTTTTGGCACCATCTGTGTGTGTGTGTTTGTGTGTGTGTGTGTGTGTGTGTGTGTGTATTCTTGTACATAGGTGAAGATACCTTAAGAAAAATAATCAGACTATATATGAAACTATACAACACTCATGTCAGTCTGAGAAGATTGAAGACTCATCCTGCACTTTCTCTTGTAATATCTTAACTTTACATGTATTGAGGAAGTACCCACCCAAATTCTTAGGTAGTCTAGTCCAGAGGGCTAACTTGTAGAAGGAGATGAATTATTTGTGAGCCAACTTGGAGAAAGATGGATTCCAAACAGCAAAGAATAAGACTCATTGTGCAAAGTCTCTAGCACCTGGAATTGGCCTCCCTGCCTCCACGCCATAGTTTTCTTCCCCTAGCCAGGATGTGGAAGAGTGGATTCTGTCCAAAAAGGAGAAAACAGAGTCCCCAAAAGAAACAGGTCTCCATTCAGAGAAATGAAGGCTTTTTAAAATTTTTCTACATAGCCCCATTCAGAAACTGTCCAAGAAGGGCTGATTCTCACCCTGTGGAAACCATTACTATGGGGGTTTAATGCAGCACCCTAACAAATAAACAAAGTACCATTTCCAAATTGAACAGTTTATCTTGTAGGAAGAATTTTGTTTTCTTTTCATGCTGGGTCTAAATTTGGCATCCTATGGAAGTTTTATTACATAGCATTACCTGAGAGCTCAGCCAAAGGTCCCAATGCAAGAATGGCAGCTGGGAAAGGTTGAATGAATGGACCATTTTTTTCCCCTTCCTTCCCTTCCCTTAACCCCATATGTTTCTGAATTTCTGGCTCATAAATTTAATTAAATAAATATTTTAAAATATGGAAGACAGAGAATGTGAGAACTTAATAAATACGAAACGAGCTTCTAAATCTGTGGACATGGCATTTGTAAGCCTGTGCTAGGGGTTTAGGGAGAGAGATATCGCAAAGCCTTTATAGTGAAGATTAATTAGGATTATTCTGGAATGGAAGAAAGATTTCATTATCTAAAGGTGGGGGTAGAGAAACCATGGGAGTGTGGATAGTCCTAGGAGCTAATGCTGTTATTAAAAGCTTGCAAGTGTGTTTGTGGGAATGGAGATATTTCTATAATCTGTTTGTTGTATTAACTTCAGGAGGAGAGGGACAAAGCAAACATGTATTGTGTATTTACTTGGTATTTCCTAGAGACACTTGTTGGCTCCAGTAGCAGTACTAGAGCACTAGAGGTTTTTTGGAGATGGCCAGGAGAAGGCTTCAGGGCAATGCCTCAAAGGTATGCCCAGAAGAGGAAATAAGGCTGTTGCACTAACCTGATATTAAAGAAAGAACTAACCCAATTATTGTTTGACTATATGTCCTCAGGCTAAAATGCGTCTAAAGTATTGTGCTATAGAGTGAGACTTGCTTTTTTCACAGAGGCATGGATTAACGAGTCTGAAACTACTCTGTGTGAATTCTAATAATGAGCAAATACATAAATATGTTATAGATAAAGGAGTCAGTGTTTTTATTTCCAGAAAAGGAAGCCATAAACATGGTAAGGAGAAAAAATAGAATGAATTCTGTGGTGTTGCATTAGAACTGGAGCTTTTAGTGTGAACTCATAGCATTTATTACAGAGAGAGAGAGACAGACAGACAGACAGACAGACAGAGAGAGGAGAGAGAGACAGAGCTCAACATATGCAGCTGTGTGTGTGTGTGTGTATGTGTGTGTGTGTGTGTGTGTGTGTATGTGTGTGCGCGCGTACATCTCTTTCCTAGCTCTGTTCTATTAGGGGGCCTAAGCCAATGAACCCCAGTAGCACTGAGCACACCTGACTTCCAGATTTTGGTTTCTAAATACCATTCTTTACTAAAATGAATTAGAGCTCTTTGAAGAAATGGCTGATTCCATGGCTAGAAGGAAAGGAAAATATGAGTCTGGGATATCTTTTTTTGTTTGCTTCAGAAAGTAAGAAGGTACTCAAAGAGTAATGAAAAAATGTCAGCTTGTAGGAGCTTCCATGGGCTAGTTCTGGGACAGTTTGGACATCAAAATAAAATGTGATAATGAAGAATTACAGCTTATTGAATAAAACCAGAGTCCACTGACTTAACTGAGTAGAAGGGACAGCTCTTCCTCATATTAGAGGTCAACTAATAAATGTTGCAAAGATGATGAAATTAGAAAACTGCTATTTGGCAACTATGGCAGGCAGAATAGGAAGCATGTCTCTAGTCAGTAAGCCCTTTTAAACTGGTTGGTAGGACCTCACTGAGCTTGTTGACTGACCTTTGAGAGGCAAAGTATCTGAGTTTTGCAGCACTGATTGTATAAACCTACACAGAGACACATCTCTTTATTTACTAGGACTGTGTTAAAAGCCTGTCCTTTAGGATGATGTGTTGGGTGTGGAATAGGATTCCTCCCCTGCCAGGGACACTGGTGATTTCACCCCATGTTCACATGGGTCTCTGAAGTTGAAGACAAGGGGAGAAGGTCATCTATAGCTTAGCCAAGCTCATTGGGTTAGAGGAACACTGCTTCACGCAGGGACCAAAGCACAACTTTGTA
Source organism: Rhinolophus sinicus (assembly GCF_057876585.1). NCBI lineage: Eukaryota > Metazoa > Chordata > Mammalia > Chiroptera > Rhinolophidae > Rhinolophus > Rhinolophus sinicus. The sequence continues at coordinate 195,895,064 of NC_142517.1, read as the reverse complement.
GCTCTTACAGAGCTTTGAGTGGTGCAGTATACATGGAGAGACTTAATAAATGTTTGTTGAATAAATGGACGAACCAATGAATGGGTAAATTCAGGGATAAATCTTCAATTAGTCATCGAGGAAACTTAGAAAGGAAAAAAATACACGTTTCAAGAAGATGATAATCTAATTTTATATCAATAGTAACATTGACTCTTTTGGAGTCTGAAGACATTTATGAGTATTTGCATCCTTGTTTTTCAGTTCTGACTTCCATTGCATTATCAATGACAGGGAGCGTGCTCTGTGAAATACAACCTTTGCAAATGCTTCCTGAATTTGAACATTATGTTGCTGTGTGATTCCCTCCACTTGGGATTCCAAATGACCCCGAGTGGAATTGCGGGGGCCTTGGATAGCTGGAGAACCGAGGAGAAAGGACATATACACATTGTACACAAGCACACATACACCAGCAATATAAACAGACACCTAACTAGAAACAGCTGTGCAGAGCTATTTAGTAAAAGTTTGAGTAGCTGGAACCAGCATGATTGGGTGGGAAAGAGTTCAAACGTCCCCCATGAGGCCTTTCTAAGGCTTTGCAGGAGGGCAAGAACAAGGTCTGGGAAGTGGGGAAATAGAATGGCTCATCCCGTCCTCCGTGTCTCCGTCCCTGCTGACCCCCTACTTCTGCTCACCCTTTGCAAGATTACATGTTTTTATTTATGTAACATTCAAGCAGAAAGCAGCCTGGAGCACTCTGGGGGTATTAACCAAGAAGAAATACAAATCAGATTTGACCAAAGAAAAAGGAAGCCACAGACATCTGCATGGGAATAAGAAGGATATCATATACTACTTTACCTGGCCTCTTTCCGGCTCAGGAGAGTCAATGAATAAATGATAAAATATATAGTGCATGGAGAGTTAGGAGGCAAGACTTGCAGCATTCAAGGCTGAGTTCCTGACATAAATATAATGTTTATATTTCCCCTAAGTCCCTTGTTTCCAAAGGAATCAGGTCCATCACTAAATAGTATCTCCTCAAATCTCCTCCATGTTCTGAAGTGGGGTAGTGACAAAGGCATGCCTTTATTTTGAAGAGGAGAAATTGACATTTTTAATTAAAGCGGTCTCTTCTGAAGAACAATGTACAATATAATCACAAATTTCTAGATTTGGAAAAATCTTGGAAATCATGTAGTCTAAGTCTCTTATAGAAAACGTTTTCTGGCCCCTGATGAGAAAACAGAAAGAGGGAAGGAAGAAGAATTTTACCAATGTTTCAGAAAGACTTAACAGAATTGGCATTGCAAAGAAGAGATAAAACTCCCAATTCCAATCTTAAAATGGTTGGGTGGTGCACACCACCACCTATGCAACTGAATCTTCTTTCTTACACTCTTTGGTTGTCATCCCAAAATACCGAGCTTGATCACTCGTCTTAGTCGCCTGGTCCATCTGACCCAAATCCGATTCCTGTTGAGCAGCCACAGGAAGCACTGCTGAGTCTGCCCGATTGTTGGCCAGTGTTATTAAGACTCTGTAGATTTGACAAGAGGGATTCCAGTGAAGTTTCAAACAATGGCGGCATCGTTGGGCGAGTCATTAATTCCCAAAACACACGATTGTGTGTGATGGTGGTTTAAGTTTAGAGTTTGAATATTGGCTCTGCCACTTTATAGCTGGATGAATTTGGACACCATCATTATTGCCTCCCTCCCTCATAGGATTAAATTAGATAATATGTGTAAAGCACTCAGTACAGTTCGTAGTGAATTAAAATAGCCACCAGTTATTTAAAATGTAGAAGTACTGTTTTATCACATTTCTAGAATAAATCTAAGCCAATATTTTGGTAAGTTTTAAGCACCAGTATGCACGGGAGCTCGTGCTATGCCATCAAAGCCAAGTGAAGGCCTGGGCTGGCCTGCTGGAAGACAAGAGACATAGTCCAATGGCCCCCATTGCCCTTACTGGCTGCTCAGCAACTGACAGACCATGTGTGTGGTGGGGCCATCCTAGATCATCCAGCCCCAGCCCACTCCCCACCTGATTGCAGATGGAAAAGCAAGCCCAGAGAAGATCAGTGAGCTAGCCTAGTCCAGAAGAGCTGCTCAGCTGACACAGAGAATTGTCGGTTAAGTAAATGATTGTTAATTTAAGCCATTAATTTTGGAGATGGTTTGTTATACAGCCCAAACTAATTGATGCCATTCCTCTCTGTGATTATGCCCCAAATGAACGAACGATAATAAAGAAGATGCCAAGAATTCTCCATCAGCAGAACTATTTTTTCAGTAGAGAGGATGGATTTCCATGGAGTTATCCCTACCCTCTCCCTTGGCCCGTCCTTTTATGGTGAAGAGTGTAGTCTGTGACCCCAGAATGGAGACTACTTGGTTGGGGAACCAAGATCTGGCCTGGCCTCCTTAACATCATGCTCTAACCAGCTGAGACAATCAGCCTGTCTCTGTTGGTGACCCACTCTCTCCGAGACTAGAGCACCCCACCCATCAGTCTTCCCAGAGAAGCAAAGACACATGCGAGCACATAGTAGAAATGAGAGGCAATGCAACTTGGCAGACGCTTGCTTCCCAGCTTTCTGTGTTGGGGTTCCATGAAGGCAGAAATGCCACACTGGAGTCACAGTGCCAGACAGACCTTCTGGCTACAGCAGTCTCCTGTGAGGGTGTCTCTAGAAAGGAAACTGCATGTACTCCAGAAACTCATTCTCACCTTCCCAGTCCTCTCTGGGAAAAAGGTTCTCACTCATGTTGTCCTGTTAGTCTATTTTCTTTATCAATTCTGGGCCATGTCAGGTACCAATTTCACTAGCATTTACTATTTCAAAAAAAAGATCTGTTGATTTGAACATGTCAGTCAAACCGTCCAATCCCCTTCTTTTTACCAATATGTTAGGGTAAGGAGAGAACTAAAAATTATGTTCTCAGGTCAGTTTTTCACTGTTGCATGTTCCACTGACTTCTATTCTTATTTCTCATGGGATCCTGAGCTCTTGGGATCCCTTTTTTGAAGGAAATGGATGTACCAGAGGGTGAGTGTTGCAACTGCGCCAGGACCCACCTTTTCTGCCTTAACATGCTCATGCCTCATTACACTTGTCTTAAACTATTCAGTCCAAGACACTCTGACTGCCATTTGACGAGTCTGACAACTGCCTGTTTTCCCACCTGCGTTTGCTCTCTGTTCATTCGTCTCTCTGATTTTAGCATCCACCCCCCACCCCCACCCCAGGGCAGGTGAGTAGCCCTTGCTCTCGCCCTGAGTCTCATGAAGCATCACCGCAGCTCAGCCCCTCCCCGTCCCAATCTGTGGCACTCTGGGGAGAACGCCTAGAGTCCAGTTCTCAAACCAGTCCATCTTCTTCAGAAATCAGTGTCTCTAAACTATTATTAATGTTTGAATTTCCACCATCAGATAATCTTTGTTTTAAGTCAGGAGCCAGAAAACTTTTTCTATTAAGGGCCAGATAAAAAAAAAAAAATATTTTAGGTTTCACATGCCACATGTGGTCTCTGTCACGGAGTTTTTGTTTTCTTCTTTTTTCAGCCATTTAAAAACATAAGTACCATTTTTGCTGAGGGCTACACATCAACAGGTATGAGCTGGTTTGGTCTGTGGGCCATGGTTGCCCAACCCCTCCTTTAAATTAAAACAGTCTATTCTTCAAACACAAATATGCCTGGAAATGGTGAGTAACTAACTACTCCATGTGAATTAGTTCATTCCCCTTCTTTCTAATCCCAACTGGATGAAACCAGGTTTTGAAGAAGGCGTGAGGGACATGGGAGTGCTTCAGGCCAAGCTGGCTGTAAGTCAACAGGAAGAATGGAAATCCTGAGAGGTCTGGGCAAGGAGGAGGAACGAAAAGGACGCTGAGTCAAAGTGCTATCGTGTGCTGATGGTTGTGGCTGAGGATGCTACTCAAAGCATGTACCAGCTGGCAAGGCACAGGTGCTGACCAGAGGAAGAGGACCCCAGGTAGCCTTTATGCTGGATTAGGGACTGGAGGGGCCTGACATACCAGGCGTTGGCACTGTAACTGCTGGATCAGGTGGGCTTCCCACTCAACTTGCCAGTGGGGCTGAGAGGTGAAAGCGAGTGTGTATTGTAAGGCCTAAAATTCTGTGCTCTGCCTTGACATCTTTGAGCCTCACAGAGTCCCAAAAGCATAACTGTGGGTTCTGATCTCACTAGACATGCCCCACGCTCATCAGGAAAGGCTTCCCACCTGGCTAGTTCCTCCATCAGGTAGGCCAGTTGCACTCTACCTGGTCTTCAACTTAATGGGCTTTCCTGCCAGTCCTCAAAAGTATTCAAGCAAACCAATTGCATCCTCCTATGGGAACCAAGGGTCACCCTATCTTCTTGTTACCACAAAGTCTGCCTTGCACAAATCCTGCTAGTTCACTCTGTTCCCAAGTGCAACCCCTATATGGTCCTGAAAGGCTTGTATGTCCTCCTTCCTTGGGCTGTGAGGGTGTGTCACTAATAAACGGCTGTCAGTCTTATCTTCCCAGTATTGGGTGTTATGTGTTCAGCCACCTTATATTATTTTTGGGAGGGGGCATCCCTCCCCAAAATATGGGGTGAATATGAGGTGATCAGAACAGAGCGTTACTCTGGATCCTGGGGGCAGTGAGTATTAACCAACCAGTAAAGAAGCATCTCAATTTTAGCAACCAGTTCAGCTGTATCTGAACAATGGGTAGGGTTGTGATATAATTTGGAGTCCCTATCACTCCTCTTCCCCAGGTTTCTCGTATTGGACAATGTTTCTCTTCAGTTAGGGAGCCGGAACTGACCCCCGTACTTCAGAGGTGGCCCATCCAGAATAGATTATAGAGTTTTCATTTTGTTCAGAGGTGCCCTGTTCTAGGCATCTCTGCAAGGAAGAAACTGTCAGGCTTCCAATCCACCATGACTACAATTTTTGTGTTGTTGGGAAAGAGAAAAAATAATGTGTCAATGGACAGTGAGGTCATCATGGGATCTCAGGACCAGGAAGAATCTCACCCGTCATCTCAGCCCCTTTATTATACGAAGAAGGACACTGAGGCCCAGGGAGAGGAAGGGATGTGCACCAGGTCACAGTGCGGGGACAAGACGCTGGAGAGAGGAACGGCAAGGAGACAGCAGGAAGGGAGAGGGCAGGTATGACCAAGCAAGATGCGTAAGCTGTTGTGTGTGGTTTATGGTCACCCAAGAATGGGGAAGTGAAACAAGAGCCCCTCGAACAGCAAACTTGCCAACTGCTTGATTTATGTCAGCCAGGAGTAGTTGTCTCAGTAAAAACAAATGGAAGTTGCAAATAAAAGACACTGACATCATTGCCATTGTTAGTCACAGTTTCAGCTGTACTTATGTTAACCTGCCTGACGTTATTACCTACTCAGTGAGATAAGGCAGGATGGATGTAGCACTTCCATTCTTATTAACCCTCCAACATCATACATTCTGTGACTTTCCCAAGTCACACAGCAGAGAGATTCTGACTCTTTCAAGCCCTCTTTCAAGGAGGGGAAATTTAATCCCTGATGGATGGATCTCACTCTTTTGGATCCGTAGGTAGCTCTGTTTTAGTGAAATTCAGAGGATTTTACTAAAAGTAGATGCTGGATTCCAAGTGGATGGAGGCATTTGAAGAGTGCTCCCAGCTAAGAATTAGAAGAGGTGGAGTCTGGCCAAGGCTTTGGCACTGACTAACTCTATGAGCTTAGACACATCATGTCTGGCACTATGTAATAAGGAGTCTGGACCAGATGACCTCTGAGATGCCATCCTGACGTTATGATGGTACAACGGACTTCCCTTCCCAGTCAGCTGATGAATGGACTTGAGCTCACAGAGAAGCGCTCAGAGGCAGACTCCGGGTGGAACTTTCTTACTAAGGTGCATCAGATAAACCTCGCCAAGAGTCTCAGGACTCCCAGAAGTTGCAGTGAATGACCAGAGTGAGCTGTGGGGCATTTTTCTCTCGGGTCTTGCAAACAATAGACTACTTTCTACCCTCAAGACTTGGGAAAAATCAAAATATTTAATAACACTTTCTATGGGCAAAGCTAAGGGAGGGAAACAGGCACTTCCATTCATTACTTTATGATGGAGAAACCTGACAATCACTATGCCAGCCAGGTTATCATAAAAAATGATGTCATATTGATAGTATATACCTTTGATATGAAAATGGAACTCAACCTCTGTGGTCTTTCTCCTCAAACCCATAACCCTAACACAACCATGAGAAAATCATCAGAGAATTCCCAATTGAGGGACATTTAAAAAATACCAACCAGTACCCCTGAAAATTGTCAAAGTCATCAAAAACAAGGAAAGGCTGAGAAGTTGCTATAGCCAAGAGGAGCTAAAGGAGACATGACGACTAAATGTAAAGTGGTATCCTGGTGGGATCCTGCAACAGAAAAAGGACTTTAGGTAAACACTAAGGAAATCTGAATAAAGTATGGACTTTTATTAACAATAATGTGTCATTAATGATTCATTCATTGTGACAAATGTACCTTACAAATATTAAGATGTCAATAGTAGATGTAATTGTGTGTGGGTTTGAGAATTCTCCATACTCTCTTTGTAACTTTTCTCTGCATCTAAAACTATTCTGAAAAAAAAATTATTTAAAAAAATTTGCATTTGTGGTGGGTTTTTTTTTTTTGCATTTGTTTTTATGTTTGCATTTGTTTTTTGTTTGTTTGTTTTTTTAAGGGAAACCAGGAGGTAAAGATTAAAGAGAATTAAAAACAGAAAGAATGAACCTCTCTGGAAGAAACTACACAACATGAGAGGAACTCAGTAGATGAGGCTTCTTACAGTATTCCCTTTTGTCCATTTTTATTATTGTTCCATGGGAATATTTGATCTATTTTTTAAAAAATTATTAAATATAATTCAACATATGTACTATATTATAATTAAATACATTAAATATTTAATGATATTAAATGAATAGAGATCCCAAACAACAATCATTTTCACAATGGCCCCAAAAGGGAGGGATTGAGCTGGGGAGCTGGGTGCTTCACACAAAAGAAAACCAACATGTGGGTCACGATGCCAGAACAGATGAGCGAGCTGCAGAGACTTAATAAGATCGAGACACATAGGCCTCCGCACCTGGAGGAGGGAGGTAGGGGACTGAGAGGACAGGAACAAAGTGAGGTTTACAACAACCAAGGAAAGGTCGGTGCAGCCGGCCCATATGGTCCTCGCCTGGTTTTAAGCTTCTCATGCTCCTGTCCCCAGGAAGTGATGGTATAGGAGTGCTAATGGGAAACAAGGACTTGGATGCAGGAAAAGAAAATGCCCCAAACCTTTGCCTAGCCTTTAAGCCAGAGTTCTGGGAGGCGCTAAGAGATTTCAGGAGCTTCTTTTGTTTATTGGTTTAGCTAGACATTCATAGTTTATTTCATTCATTCATTCATTCGTTCATTCATTCATTCAGTGTTACTATTCCTTTAGTTGAACTAGTTTTCCCACATTTTCTGTGCTCCAGCTTACTAGCCTTCATTCGGAGAAGTCTGTGGACAACGTCATGTTTCTTTCACCATCCACACTATGTATGTGGGCCCTGATTAATTAAGCACTCATCTACATTGGTGCAGTTTCCGGGATTGTTCTCTAGAGAAAGCAAAGTGTAAGTCTTGTGTCCTGTGCGTCATCAGCCAGCTGCTCAGGGAGCAATCATGTCTTGTCTGTCTTGTACATCCCGCAGCCGACTCAGGGTTGCGCCAACTGGTTTTCATGGTTTCAGACCAACCTCTTACCAGTACATTCTCCAGCGTCTGTACTGGGGTGGTCTTTCTTCGCTGAGGGAAACTTATCCTTTATTGTTCCAAACCAGGACACTTTTGGGAGTGAGAGTGTGGTGGTAATAATGCTGCAGGGCACCAGCCGTGAACTGGGACTGTCCCAGGGCAAACTGGGGTGTAAGTTCAGGCCCACCTGTCCTATTTGCCGTGTCAGGTGGAAGAGTACAAATGGAGGCCCACATATTACATCTAAATATTTAAACGCTATGCAGGAAGCTAAGAAAGAAAGAAATGTGTACTGTCGTCTTGCTTCTAAAACATAGACCTTTGCAATGATCATACCCATGTTCATTCCCTTTTCCAATTAATTGAGAAATCCACAGGAAAATACCTGCATCTCTTCTGTGTGTGTGTGTGTGTGTGTGTGTGTGTGTGCGCGCGCGTGCACATGGGTAGGTGGAGGGAGAAGGGGACTCTTTTATCTCCCACCAGGGGCTTTGCTGACTGCCGCCCTACTGCCCCGTCCAATCCTCACCATTCAAATGCCTCCAGAAGGGCCTGAGGGGATTGGCTCAAGCTTTCTACTTACTCTGTTCAGTCCAAGACGGGTAAACTCTGTCTACAGGGTATGTGAACCCACAAGGCACGCCAGTACAGGCCTTTTAAGTTCTCCAAAGAACACTGAGACTGGAAGGCCAGTTCAGGTAGAACTTTCAGACCCCTCCCATTACCTTGCCACAATATGGTGGCTTGTGGCAAGGCAGCCCTCAGCCCCAGCACTTGGCCCCTGGCTGCTGGATCACCCATTCCTGTTTCCTCCCCAGGCTCCTTTCCACACCATGAGGGTCCTTGAGGACACGTGTAGACATTCCAGCTCGTAGTTCCAAGCTGTCTCTGCTCCTCAGAAACGTCTGGGTGCCTCTTGGCCACCCTCTGAGTGAGAGGCACAGTCCTCCACTGGGAAGGGAATTCTGGGGTCCCGTGTACCCAGATCACGGTCTAGAAGGTGAAGCACCAGCTCTGGGTGGGCATGATCCCTGCTCTTGTAGATTCCTTACACTCTGGAGAGGAGCACAATCTCTAGAGGGGTGCGCTCTGAAGTGTGGGGCCCAGGGCAGGGCTCCTCTTGCCTGAATTGTGTCTCCCCAGATTCATTCAAAATAGGTTTAAGCTCTCATCTTCAATGTGTATTTGGAGACAGGTCCTTTAAGGAGGTAATTAGGTTCAATGAAGTCATAAGTGTGGGACCTTAATCTGATGCTGATGTGTCTGGTGCTCTTGTAAGAGGAAAAGACAGCAGAGCTCTCTCTCTCTCTCTCTCTCTCCGTGCTCACAGAGAAGAGGTCACGTGAGGACACCATGAAAAGGTGGCCATCTAGAAGCCAAAGAGAAAGATTTCACCAGAACCCAACCCTGCTGGCACCTTTAACTTGGACTTCCAACCTCCAGAACCATGAGAAAACACATTTCTATTATTTAAGCCACCCAGTCTGTGGCATTTTGCTTTGACAGCATGAGTAGACAAATACGTGTGGGAATGAGTGCCACCCTGTGCCTAGTCACCCCAATATTAGCCATGTTCTCTGTCCTCCAAGTGTTATGAAGAGGGGGCGCTTAAATTAACAAAGGGGAGTTGTAGGTAGAAGAAAGCGGCAGGTGGATTCAGAGCATGGGGCATTACTGGGAAGATGGAGGCCCATGGAACATCGTTCCTCCGTTCCTACATTCACTTAACAAGGATGTATTGAATTACCACTGTGCTAGTCATTGTGCCAAGCATTGGAAATGCAGTTTGAACAAGATAGAAAAACGCCCCTGCACTTAATGGGATGGTAGTAGTGTCAGGATGGCCCCTTCAATCCTAAAAGGATGGATGAACAGCACCCCAGTGGAAAAGCTTGGCTCAGGGATTCCCTCAGCCTCACTCTCCATATGTTCCTCATTGTAGAGGGTGACCCAAAAGGAGGGGGGTCCCTCTGTTGCCTTGGTGATCATTGCTCCCCTGACACCTCTAGGAAGTGGAGGAGGATGGGTGTGATAAACCCTTCCAGCATCCGAGCTCAGCTGGGCCCCAGATGTGGTCCCTGAGGAGCCCGGATAAATTGGGAAGTTGCCAAGAGGTGAGTTTAGCCGGAGCTCTAGTTCCCGGCTCTGTCCGGAAAGGTCCAGTCAAAGCAGTGCCTTTGGAATAACCAATCCCCTACTTCTCCAAAAGTCACTGGGCGAGGACTTTCCTGGACTCCCTGTCTCCTTAACCTACCTGAAATTGGTTTCAATTTTCACCAGCCCAAGATGGGGCGTCTCAACACTTCCTTGCCTTTTTTATTTTCTCAAAAGTAACAAAGGAGCAACGAGGCTTCCCTCTGCTTTCCCACCGTACCCTCTCCAAGCAGAGTGTGGTTCTGACTTCTCAAGCTCAGTTCAGTGTTTCACAAATGGCATTACTCTGAGTCAAGATGACAGATAATATGTGATTCTTCAGGCCTTGAAATAAAGTTGCTCTGATTAGCATTGATCACCTAAATTAAAAAAAAAAGATTTATTTCTCAAGGAGGAATGTTCTTTATTCCCCCATTTCATCTCTTTATTGTCAGCTCTTTCCAAAGCTATAAAAGCACCAGTTGGCCTCATACCAGAACATGCCTGTGGTTGTAGAAATCAAGGGAAAAGGAACCTAAAAACTTTCAACTGCGATTTCCCAGTGAGGACTGAAAGAATACTATGGCTATAAGACTAGCTTTCAAAAAGTTGGGGACATTGCTTTCAACTTCTCCAGTTGTCCCTTTGGAAATGTTAAGGAAGCAAATCTCTAAATTAAAATGATTTGAAAAAAAAAAAAATCCAAAATACTAAAAAAAGGATCAAATCTCCTATTTTGACAGCCGGCTTTCACTGGAGAGGTGGGCGATAACCTAAATGGCATGGTCAGTCACTTGTGTTCATTTTTATCCAGTCTGTCTGTCTGTCTTCCTCAATTCTTGGGGTCTATCAAATTACAGTCGCCTTTCAGGACTGAAAGGATTAATGTAAAAGCCCTGTGCAAACAGAGCAAATTCTGTCTCTGAAATGGAGGGAGAGATTGGAGGCAGTTACTATATCAGTTTTCTAGACTGAAAAGACCTCTTCTGTTTTTCCCAGCAGATTTCACACACCTGTGCCTATCACCACTGCCCCTATTTGTGCCTGCTCTGCAAAGTCTGTCTCTTGCATATTCTTGGCGAGGCTTGGCCCCAGCATTCAGCCCTGAATCTTCAGTGGCCCCCATCCAAGTTCCCCACAATCAAATCAACCTCCTCCCCCACCAACCCCAGTCTCTGTATTGAAACCTAGCCCGTTTCCCAGAGTGCTCAGCCGGGTCTCTCTGGCCCCTCATTCATTCACTGGGTTGGGTTCCTGGTTAGTGATGCAAGAATAGGGCAGAAGAAACGACCACGCCAAACACGCTTCCATGTGTCTCCAGATTCCCAAGGAGGCCATGGCAGAGCATAAATATCCAGTGACCAGGAGCTGCTGTTACCAAAATATCACCATATCCTGATTTAGCTGGGGGTCCTGGCCCTGGGACCCCTTTCCAACCCTTCAATAAGCTTTCTCCTCTTCCACAGAGCCCTCACAGAAAAGTCAAAGGGAAAATGAGAGTGTAGGACTGTCATTATTTAAACCTGCTCACTGTCAAAAATATATGGCAAACATCATTGTGGGTAATCTACTCAGTTGGCAAGACTGAACGTGTGCTATAGGCACCAACTAAGCAGGAAGTAGGAAATAGAAACGTTTATATCTAATGACGTTTTGCAGAACTTTGCAATCAAAATATCTAAGGGGAAAAAACTATCTTCACTTCAGTAAAACTATTTTCACTTCAGTAAAACTTCTAACTCTTGTGTTTTTTAATTTGGTGTTATTTTGAATGTCACATTATTATTTTTTTTACATGCTTCGGGTCTCTTAGTGTCTTACTCTGACCCCACATATCATGGAAATGCTCAGGAGTCATCGCAGAAGAGGCACCAGTACCTAGGAGTCCTAGCTGGTTGCATGATCTTGGTCAAATTGTGTGGCTTCTCTGGACCTTCGTTTCTTTATGTGTCAAACAAAAATTGATCTCAGTGTTTAAAATCCCTTTCAGGTCTAAAAGTCCACGATTCTATAACTTTACAGTAATTTACATTCCTGTACATGAACCAGCTGAAGTTTAAAAGTTATACTCCAATGGTTATTGCCATCATGGCTGGAAGCCATAGTTGCCTGTAGGGCAGAGAAAAAGCTTTGGCGTGCGCCTTTGAATGGCTGCTCCTTTGGGACATGACATGACTTTGCGGCTTTAGGTGGAAAGGAAACTGCATCCTCCATGAAACCCAGCAGTCTTTATGGTCTGGATGCTCAAGCAAACTGTAAACCCAGAAGAGACTACCATGTTCCAATGAAAGAGGCTGATGAAAAATGGTCCCCAGGCCCGCAGTTGTCCAACCTGGGAATTGCCCAGCTTCTGCTCAGCTGAGCGCTCCACTCTGTCGGTAACTGAGAGAATGGAAAGGACCTTCCTTGGCCTCATTTCCAGACCCAATCCATCCACCCCCAAGAGGAATCCTGATCAGAACCTGCTGGGCAGTGAACTCTTGGGGAATGTCGTGTGTCCTAGCCAGGAGATAATCTTTAAGGAGCCTTCAGGCTTTGGCGCCTTGTGATGAAAACCTGGGGTCTTAGGGATCAACCTTAGGAGGCTGATTTCCAGGGAATGCGCCACAGATCTACATGCAAGCCCAGAGTCTCTCAGTCATCAGCTTTGCCTCGGGTGGGCAAGGAGGGCTTTCAACGTCAATGCAACAAAGAACAGCAACTTCACAGCACTGACATTTTGTGTGTGGTTTGCAGGGAGGAATATGCAATTTCTGCAGAAATAATCCAAGAAGGCTTCTTAGAGGAGGTGGGAGCCTGGGAGTGTTTTAAAGAGTGGGGGAGGAAGGCAGTTTGGTAGGCTGGAGATTAAAGAGGAGGCTATCCACCCCCAAACCAAGCTGATTAGCTGTCTGAACGCTAGAGGTTGTGAACTCTGTACTCACACAGTGGGTGGTCTGTACTGTGGTGCAAATTTACCAGGAACCCCAGAAAGTTGTGGGCTATGCTGCCCAGGTTGGGCTGCTGTTTCTGCCCCCTTTAGACTGGGCCAGGAGGCAGCCAAAAGCCTCAGCCTGACAAAGAGTCAAGGCAGAAGTGAAGAGGCAAAAAGTGGTGATGAACTTGGAGGATAGCGACTAGTTGGGCCAGGCAGATAGGTTGTCCAGAAGCCTTCACTGTCCTCCATCTGTCCTTCTCCCTACCCTCATGAGGTCCTCCAGAGCAAGCGCTTCTCCCACCAGATGTTTTGAATCTCCTTTACTTTCCTAATTGAAGTTGGCTTTTCTTTCTGCTTGAGAGAGAAGGGGAGAAACATGCCCCGCAGCCCTTTCCATCCTCTCTTCCCCTCCCCTTCCTTTGGGGTGGAGAAGCTCTCCATTTCCAAGCAGAGGTGGGGTTAGATGGTTCATCCAGCCCCTTCCCAGCAGAAAGCCATTCTCAGAAGAAAGAAGCCAGAGCCTCCCCCTCCCCCAGTAGGGGGAATGTGGTTCTCACCACATCTCCCCCCACCCTTTTTCCCTACAGACATTTGCCTCAATATGATAGCTATAAAACCCATTTCTGCAGAGAAGCTGCACTTTCCAGCTGTCAGTGGGGGAAACAATGCCTCATTGCCCCAGATCAGAAATCTTTCCCTGGAAAGCACTGTGGTCGTTAGAGAAACTATTCACTTTCTCGCCAAGTAGCCCTGGGACCACTAAATTAGAGATAACCATAGTGTAACCCAGTTACTGTTGCACTGGAAGGAGTCACCAATGTGCCTGCACAGTCATCTTTCAGCCTGGTGCTGTTGTTAATCTAGTGTGATATGCCATGATTCTGGGGATCATAAGTGAAGGGACCCATGTAAAGCACCACGGAGTAGCACCCTCTCATTTCATCAGTAACCTACATTTTTCAGACCACCCAAGCCTGAGATAAAAATAGGATCCCAAGAGTAAACCCAGAACTTCTCCAGAAAACTACACTTGTGTTTTGCAGAAATTTAAGCTCCCTTTCAAATTTCTTCCAAGTAGTCCTGGTTTTCTGTCTCGTTTGGTGTCTCCTCAGTAGCCTCAGAGCAGAGAATGTTCCTGATGTGCTCGGCAAGCTTGTCCTCTGGGCTACTGTGTGACATCTGGTGCTTTTATTCTTTCCCACACTGGCTCATTTGGGGTGAAACTGTCACTGGTGTCTGCTGAAGGCATCAATTCCTGCCAGCGTCCAATGTCAAGGTCATTGATGTCTATGGTAGGGCTTTCCTCATCGGTTGCTACTGGAAAAACTGGCACCAAATGTGCAGATGCCCTGCATACTAACATCCCAGCCCTTTTGTTTTTGGTTTGCACTGTTGATGGTCCCACAAAATCACTGTGACTGGCATCAAGGAAAGGGAATCTTCTTTTTCCTCTAGAAGCAATAAGCCATGTTCTGGAAGCCAACACATGTGCCCTGTCACTAACTTTACTCCACGGTTCCTTGTATAAATAAATACCTGGCAGGCTGACTCCATCAGTCCTCTACATATGTTGCATCCTAGCACCCAGATAGTTTCAATTCCAGCTGAGACTAATTCAGAGTTACTATGACTGCAGTAGTTAAGTAGTTAAGAGTTTGGGTTTGAATCCTGGCTCTACCACGTACCAGCTCTGAGTCATCGTATCCTTGTCTGTAAAGTGTGGATAATAATAATCCCTATGTCACAAGATGGTGTTCAAGGCAGTAACCCAAATTCCTCAATCAATTGCATAGAATGTGGTCAATAAATGTTGTCCGTTATAATTTCTTATCACTTAATTTTTACTTAAAGAAGCAGGAGCTGATGTTGAGATGGTTGAGCTGACTTGTCCAAGATTACACGGCCAGGGAGTGGCAAAGGCTCATCCACATGTCTCCAGGCATCTGAATCAGAGTTCAGTCTTCTTAAATAACATCATCTTTCCATAGCGCCACAGGTGAGCTTCCACCAGAACTGTGCTTGATTGGTAGTTTTTTCCTGTTGAATGTCCCTAGTGAGCTGAGGGGACTCACTAGGCAAACAAAGCTTAGGGAAGGCAAGAAAGGGTAGGAACAGGGATCAGACTGCAAATTCTGGTGAAGCTAAGGGAATAGTCTATTAGTCATTTGATGGTGGCAAGTGTCTTCAGCTCCTTGTCTTATGGATAAACCTAGAAAACAAAGCAAACTCCAAAGGAAAACATGAGGCGTGCAGACCAGTCAAGCAGTGTTCAAATCCTGACACACTGATCAATTGTTAGTTGGGAGTCTCTTGATAATGCATTGACTAGCCTCTATGAGAGAGCGAGAAGGGACCTCGATAATTTTTCCCTTATTTAAAGAGGTCAAACTTGAGACCTACAAAAGGAAAGTGACTTATCACTTGTCGAAGTGGTATATCCAAGATCTGGGCAGAGCTTGAACTAGAACCAAGGTTTCATCTCTATTGTAATGTGGTCTGAATTGAGAATGTTTCCCCAAGGACTCCAGAGTCTGGCCTTGAGAAGAGATCAGTTCCCCACATGTCATTCTCGTGCAGGGTGTCCTGGTAGAGCAACCCAGGCTTCACAGACTGTAGACTAGACACAGGCACCCAGTGGAAGCCAGGACGCCCTATTCTTCTGTTCTTCTTGCTGTTGAATCTCCAGGGCCAAGGCCTTAATAGAAAGAATGTTCTCCCACAGCCTAGTTTTACCTTTTAATAAAATGGGTAGCTGTGTTTATGATGGTAATTTAAGGGAGGCGGGTTAATGTACTGTACTACCTATCTATTGGTGCATAACAAATTATTCCAAATTTAGTGGCTTAAGACAATAAAATTGCATTGGAATTTCTGTGTGTCAGGAATTTGAGAGTAGCTTGGCCAGGTGGTGCTGGCTTGGGGTCCTTTCTGAAGTTGCAGTTAAGATATCTGCTGGGGCTGCAGTTATCTGAAGGCTTGACTGAGGCAGACTGGGTTTGCCTCCAAGGTGGCATGGCTTTGGGCTGCAGGCCTTAGTTCCTCCCTACATAGAGGAGAGGTGAATGGCCAGACATGGCAGCCAATGTCCCCCAGAGGAAGTGGTCAAGAGAAACATCAAGAAGCCTGTTGTGATGCTTTTTATGAGCCAGTCTCAGAAGCTGCACACTGTCACTTCTGCCATATTCTAACCTTTAGGAGTGAGTTGCTAAGTCCAGTTCACACTTAAGGAAAGGGGAATTAAGCTCCAACTCTTGAGGCAAGACATATCAAGAATTTGTGACATATATTAAAATCATCACATCCTCTATCAGCCTGAGCATTAGTAATTTGTTTGAAATTCCTCCATTGGTAAACCCAAGAAAGAGAAGAAAATAACTCATTTTCATTTGACAAACAATTTCAATTTATGTCAGTTGTGATTGTGTGGAATGGCACTGACCCGGAGTTGAGTCTCAGGTTCCATTTTACACTCTATGCCTGGCATGCCATCAGCCTTGGGCCTGTCACTTCTTCTGGGCTTCTGTTTCTTGCTTTGTAAAATGTAATGCATGGATTGGAAGGTTTTTAATGTCCCTCTTGGCTCTGATATTCTTTCCTCTAATATTATCTATTAGAATTTAAAATCCATTTATGATTGTCTCTCTTATATGGATGTCCATATCTATCCATATATGTATATATGGATACATGGATATATGTATACATATATGTATACATATGTGGAGATATGTGTATATGTACATATATATGTATATATGCATATACATGTTTATATATACATGTATATATATGTCATGTTTTTATATGTGTCTATATTTCAGAAGCCTATTTAAATATATCTTCATGGCCCTTTAGTTTTAGAGGGAAGGTGAGGCTGTTTATATTACAAGAACATATTTTATTTGCCCACAGCAGCCAGAGCACAGCATGCTATTTCTATAAATGGGGCATGATGGTGTTTTGTTATGAAATGCCTTTTGATGTAGGACAGCCACAGTCCAATGACTTCCAAATATATTTCAGCCTACTGTAAAGAACAAAATGATAGATCTTCTAATAGCCATGGGGTCTCTGCACACATTTCCAGGAACTTGAAGCCATTTACTAAATCCAAACAGAGAAACATTGTTTTAATGGTTATAGATGAGTCCACCGAGCTTTGATCAAATCCTCCCTTCTCCTCCTCCTCCTAGGCCCCGTGTCTGAAGCCCAGCATGACTCAGTCAGCCTGGGTCACAAAAGAAGCGACATACCTGAGCATCTTTTCAAGACAAGACACAAACCCTCCAAGTTGTTCCACAGACAACCCCTGATTTTAACCCACCATCCCCCATCTAAAATATCCATTAATCAGGGGATCTTTATTTCCCTCGAGGGCTACCCACATTTAGAACAAAATGCTTTTGGAAAAAAAAAAAATTGTAAGTAGAAAGAACAATTTAGGAATTAAAGACACTGAGAGTATTGTTCAAGACCCACAGCCCTGGGTCTTCCCTGGCAGTCCCATTGTGCACATACATCCCAGGGAACTGTTCACACAGGTCCAGAAGGTCTTGCTCAAGGCACTCATGGCAGTGTTGTTTGCAGTAGTTACATGTGGTCAGGCGTCCACATACAGGGAAGGGACAAATACACGTGGTCAAAGCATGCTACGGATACTGTGCAATGATTAGATATGTATCAGTTATCTATTGCTGTGTAACAAATTACCCCAAATTAAGCATCCTAAAACAGTAAGCGTCATCTTATAGTCTCTGTGAATCAGGAGCCAGATGAGTC
The DNA here is from genome assembly GCF_057876585.1 of Rhinolophus sinicus. Taxonomy (NCBI): domain Eukaryota; kingdom Metazoa; phylum Chordata; class Mammalia; order Chiroptera; family Rhinolophidae; genus Rhinolophus; species Rhinolophus sinicus. The sequence continues at coordinate 195,877,457 of NC_142517.1, read as the reverse complement.
CTTTGGCTCAGGGTCTTTGACAAGGGTGCAATCAAGTGTTGTCCAGAGCTACAGTTTTTCATCTCCAGGCTCAACCAGACTGGGGTAAGATTGGTTTCCAAGCTCACTCACAAGGCTGTTGACAGGATTTAGTTCCACGTGTTACTGAACTGAGGGCCTGAATTCCTTGCTGAATGTCGGCTGGAGGCCTCTTTCTAGCCCTTGTCATTGGGACTCTATACAGGACAGCTCTCAACATTTCAACCGGCTTCCTTCGGAGCAAGCAAAGTGAGAGAGCAAGAGAGGAAGACAGAGGCTTTTTGTAACCAAATCTTGAACGTGACATCTATTACTTTTGTCACATTGTGTTTATTAGGAGCAAGTCACCAGGTCCAGTCCACGCTCAAGGTGAGGTGACTGCACACAGGCATGAATCCCAAGAGGCTGGAGCCACCTTAGGCTGTCTACCACAAGAAGTGATGGATCCAAGGACCACACAGCACCGAACGCAGTACCTGACAGAAAAAGATAAGAAGAATTAGAATGAAGACTGAAGCAGAATACAACTTGTATAAATTAAAGTACGGAGGGAAAGGTGCTACATGTTTTACAAGGATGCAAACAAACCCATATGTAACAATCACATTGTAATATTTGCCCACTGGGCATGGAGAGTGGAGAAAAAATGAGAATAAATAACCACAGAAATCCAGAGTAAGGTACTGCAGACACAGAAGTAAATGGTGGGCTAGGAACTCAAGACCAAGTTCAACTCCCTGCATCTCAGGTTCAAAAGAAAGAAAAAGTAAAGTAACGAAACACATTGGGTCTCCAATACTCAAGCCTTCACTGAAGGCTCTCACCAAAATCCATGCCTGTGGGAGCTCCCCCATCCTAATGCCACACTGAATTAAAGTCTCCTCAAGGAATCAGAGACTTCTACCAAGTAAAAGTGGCATCTGTGTCAATGTGGCAAACCTTGGAATCTGTAATAAGCTTTAAAATTCAGAGTGTATCAGATGCACCCACAAAGTGACCAACTGTCCTGGGACCAAAAGAATTCCTGAACATGGAACTTTAACTATTAATCAAGACATTTCCGGGAAGACTGGGATGATTTGGTCACCTACCACTCAGAAATCTTGTTTAAAATGCTAAATGTAGCACCCCTTCAAGGAGATTCTGATTCAGTGTGCCTGAGCTAGACCAGAAATCTGTATTTTAGGCAGCGTCAGAAACCCGTCTAATATAGATGATACACAGATTACCCTTTGAGAGACATGACTGTGGAAGGATAGTTTTGAAGGTGCTGCTGGTAGCACCGAAAGTCACAGCCATCACAAATCTTCTGCAGTCACCTAAGGGTAATTCACCGTTACCTGTCGGTAATGGTAGGGCTCTAGTGCACGATTCTAGAACTTGTCTTTCACAGAAGGCAGACCCCAAGATCTAGGAGGCAATGTTCGGGAAGGGGTCAGGACAGGAGTTTGGGGAGGAAGATTTCCCTGTTACAAGAAACCACACCTCATGGCTGGCTTAGCCATCTATAGAAAAGGCTCTCGGAATTCACCCACCCATCAGTGCAATTCAAGGAATGTGCTAATAAGCTAAAAGTGAGAACCTGTAGGTCTTCATGAAGCAGCCTGTCTAAAATGTAATCCCTGTAGAATATTTTCCGTATTTAGAAAATGTAAAAAGTTACACAAATATATTGACAAGAGAGAATGTGATGAGGTGGTGAACAATGCCTCATGGGATCTAGCTGAAGGAGGGTGGGGAGCCCTGATGTCACGGGAGGGGATCTTGAGGGGCTGCAGGTGTATTTAGGTAGATCCATCATTAGGCAGAAGGATGTGTCAGACTGCAAAGTTAGTCAAATACTCCTAGTGACCAATTGTTCTTGCTCTGTTTCTCTATTCACTAGTAACGTTTTGGTGTCCTTTTATCCTTTGTTCTACAAATACAGACTGAATAACTTCCGTGTGAGAGACACTTGGAGTCTTAGAGGTATTTGTACCCTAGTCTTAATTTTTCTATTGGATTTTAAGTCTAATGAGGGTAGACTCTAATTACCAGAGTACTAATATAAACAAAGTATGTTGGTGGTTTCAGAGGTCATGTCTAATGATAAGAGCTGTCATGATTTTGGGTTCCTCCTGAAGCTGGTCCTGGAACAAAAATTCAAGTATGCATTGTTTATTTGGGAGGCAATCTCAGGAAACACATATAGGAGAGTGGAGAGTAAATCATGGAATGAAAGGAAGCTGATAAGAGGCATATGTCAAGCCAGTTACCATCAAGGGCAACTAGTGTTAGAGTCTGCTTGGGAACTCTGAGAGACAATATAAATTCTCTATTGTCCATATATAGACTATGCTTCAGAATTATTGCAAGCAAGGGGGATTCATCCACTAACTTTCCATCTGTCATTGGTTGAGGGCTACTTCTTGGGGGATGAAATCTCAGACATTTCTGGTCTATCCTGTAGAAGAGACGAACATGCTCTCAGATGTTTTCCATAAACAGCCTTGAGACTGTAGAGATGAATACCAAGGGGATACGGGTGGGCTCTCAACAGCATCTGCTCTAATAACTTAGATTTGCTGCATGCTTACCGGGTTCCATGTGCCGGATTAAATGCGTATCATCTCATTTAATGTCTGATTAATAGTCCCCATTTCCCAGATCAGGAAACAGATGTAGAGTCAAAAGTGACTTGCTCATGGTCATACAGTCAGTTAACAGGGTAGCTGGGATTTGAACCATACAGTTAGTCTTTCGAATCCAAGCTTTTAGCCACTGTGCTCTACTGATTCCTAGAAAAGTTTATATCTAGTTCAGGGAATAGAATAGATTTCAAGATGTGGGTGTAAAAACCAGCTGCTTCACGAAGTATGGATCAGATTTCAGTTTGGGATTCAGCGCCAGTATCAAAGTGCAGATGTGTGGATTGAGTTCAAGAATCATCAAGGGTCCTGTTTGGCTGGAATATAAATCACAGTTGAGGGTAAGCAATACTGGGGAAGATTCTCAATGTCAAGGCAAGAAGTTTACACACAGTGGCTGGGCAATAAGGAACTCTTGAGGCTTTTTGATCAAGGGCATCACAGGAGGTAGGCATGAGTCACATCAGAGTGATAATAATATAAAACAGTGTTGAACAGGGAGAAATGAATTTGGCTGGGCTTACCAAATAAAGAACTGGGTACAAATATATGGTGATGGAAGGAGAACTGACTCTGGGTGGTGAACACACAATGGGATTTATAGATGATGTAACACAGAATTGTACACCTGAAATCTATGTAATTTTACTAACAATTGTCACCCCAATAAATTAAAAAAAATAAATTTTTAAAAAAAGAACTGGGAAAGGTAGAAAGCCAGAGAGGAACTATTGCAACCATTCAGGAATTTGAGGACCCTGCTTTCCGAGACCCAGAATCGATGTCGGTGAACATGGTAGCACAGATGGGACTAGCGCTCTGACTAAAGGCTTTGACCATGGCAGGACGTGGAATGTTTAAGTCCTCCAATCCCAGTCTGGGCCCCGCAATGGAGAGAGAACCCAGACTGGCTAACTTGGGCTTGGGCATGGCTGAACTCCACAGTTCACGTTAGCCTCTGGTCATAAGCTTTCCTACCTTAGAGACTGTTTAATCTTTTTGCCCTCGATTGATCAGATTTCAGGTGAACTGAGTAATTCATTTCACTGGGAAAAAAAAAAAAATCAGTGAATGATGGTTTGATGAACCAATTCACCGTGACATTTATAATTGCTGACAAGCCTGAAATACTTTCATTGATTGGCTAGTTGACGCATTGTCTTTCTAGAAAGGGACTCCTCGCCCTCTCTTTTCGATAGCTGTTCTTTCTATTCTGTAACCCTAAATGTACACCTAGTCCAAGATTCCATATTCAGCTTTTCTCTGGATATCATTTTTTTTTTTTTTTAAGATTTTTATTGGGGAAGGGGAACAGGACTTAATTGGGGAACAGTATGTACTTCCAGGCCTTTTTTCCAAATTATTGTCCTTTCAATTTGAGTTGTGGAGGGTGCCGTTCACAGCTTCAAGTTGTTGTCCTTTCAGCCTTAGTTGTGGAGGGTGCAGCTCAGCTCCAGGTCCAGTTGCCATTGCTAGTTGCAGGGGGCACTGTCCACCATCCCTCGTGGGAGTTGAGAAATCGAACTGGGAACCTTGTGGTTGAGAGCCCACTGGCCCATGTGGGAATCAAACCGGCAGCCTTCGGAGTTAGGAGCATGGAGCTCTAACCGCCTGAGCCACCGGGCCAGCCCTCTCTCTGGATATCTTAATCCAAACTCTCAATTATGTTTTTTTTGTTGATTACTTCACATTTGTATCCCTAGAGCTCATCTTTCCTTTGAACATAATTTCCAACTGCTGGTTAGGTGTCCCCACCAGGGTATTCTACTAGTACTTTAAACTCAATATGACCAAAAACCAAGTTTGTCACATTCTTCCACACACAAGTTTGTTTTTTCTGACTTCCCAATTAATATTAATGATGCTTTCATTCCTCAACTTGCCAAGACAGCCCTTGGAATGGCTTTGGACTGCTTGTCAACTGTTCACTCTGTCTAAAGCAATTAAAAACCTTGTTGATTCCTCTCACTACAGTATCTCTTAAAACTGGTGAGACCCTCTCTTTTCACTATAGTACAGTATAGCTCAGTTTTTCATTGCCTATTCACTAGCCTCCTAACCGGAATATATCCCATTCCTTATACTACCCCCCCTTCAAATAAAAGGGCCTTATCCTCATAGTATTTTGCTTTATGTCATATCTATTGTAGCTCTCTAATAATAATAATAATAATAATGATAATAAAAAGCAATTTAGGCACCAGGCATTATTCTAAGTGTTTTACATATATTGTCTTCTTTAATCTTCACAAACCCTTTGAGATATGTACAATTATTAATCACATTTTACAGGTGAGAAAACCGAGGTACAGAGAGGTTAAGTGACTTTCTCAAGATAACCTAGCAAGTGACAGCACCTGGATTTGAATTCAGGGCTCGGTGTCTCCTATGAAAAAAATGCCACATTGAACCTCTTGGCTTCTTGTCTATACTGTGAACTCTTCAGAGTGGGCGTTATGCATATAACCTTGTGACTCTTACGGACTGTCTCACTAAATAGTAGCTACTGTTTGATATATTTTTTTGAATGAATGAAGATTCTCTTTGGCAATGGAACTCGGGGGAGCATAAAGCTGGAAATCATTTTGTCCTGCTTGTCCTGTAGAAGGGAGACTGTACTGAATCCAGTCCTAGGACAGACTTTAACCAGACCAGATCATTTCGGTAGTCCCTGGCTAGGGTAGAAATGACCAAAGAGAAATCAGGCTGCAGCCTACATGAAATCAGACATTGAGCTCCAAAGCTATGCTAAGCTCTGCCTCTCCCTTCAGTTCTATTTTTGGGTTTTCTTTGTTGCATACCTAAAAACTCATACTCTTCTTAACCTAACAAAATAAGAGTCAAAATTAGAGAGATTAAAAAAGACTGAGTGCATCCCATTGCAGGAGATGTTTGCAAATGTAGGTGGGGCAGTGGCTCTGTGGGAGGCCCGATAAAATTACCTTTTGGCTGAATGAGATTGCAAACTTCTTGAGGCTGAGCACTGCTATTTCATGCCTCTACTGCAGGAATTTTCTCTCTGAAAAATCAACGACCCAAGAAAGCAGTTGGTGGTGGGAGGAGGGAAAGTCCCTGAGCTAATACTTGAGGTTGAGACAAAAACGAGCTGCTTTGCCTTCAGCCTGGAGAGATCAACGAGAAGCACGACTGCTCTGTTTGGAGAGGCTCGTCCTCAGTTGGCACCATTCTGAGCACTCAAGTTCTCTGTCAATAAGCACTTTATAGAGGAGATAAATGGATTTGGAGCTGAGGATGAGAGGAGGGTATCTGGGAAAGAATAAACATATTATCTGAGCCCTTCCACCAAACCCCTCACTGAAGTGCTCAGGGTTCAGACAATCTGTTTATCAGAGGCTGGATGGGTAGGAGGGAGACTCTTTCCACCCCAGGGGGTGAAGCAAGCTGCACCGGTCGGGTCTAATAATAATAGACAGCAGTTAAAGACCAGACTCCTGCAGCTTGCTGTACCCACAGTGGTGCCAGCTACTGTGCTACGGGAGTATCCAATGACAGTTTGGCCACCATCTTGACAGCAAGACAAGAAACTGGAACATAAACATTCATTCTAGAGGGCGGGATGGGTGGCGATATGCTGCAAACATGGAAGGTGAAATCTAATACCTGGGCAAATTCAGGAAAAAGTTACTAAGTTTTTTTCTTTTCTCTCTCTCTCTCTCTCTCTCTCTCTTTTCTATAATGAAACCTCTTCCTACATGTCTTTAAATCCAAGAAGAGTTCTTCCCAAGGAAATATAGGTTTGAGAAAAGATAGATCCAGGCACACTCAGGTCCTGAGATACCAAATCATTCATCAATGGCTTTGTTTGATTAAATATGGCTTTCCCACAGAGTACAGGCCTAGGAATCAGGCATTCGTGTTCCGTGTTAAGAATATGGTTCTGAAAAATGATATATTTAGTTACATTCCCCTACAGTGCAAGTCAGGCATTTCCAAATCCCCTAGAAAATCCTTGTCCTTTTAGTAACATCACTGGCGGATTATAAAATCTTCAAATAAATAAAAGTGTAGCTCTTATTTATATTTTGTCAGCGAGAAGCTGCTTGCAGGTCTAGTCCGTTCCCCCTACTGACAAATTTGCTGACACGGTGCATGCACACTCCACTTTGTTCCCCTTCATCCTCTGTTACCCCTCTTCTACATAATTTATGATCTGGCAGCTACTTATAGGTCTGGTTTTAATATCTGTTAAGTCCCCTCTGCCACACGCCCTCCTCTAGCACCCCAGGGTCAAGAAGTTCTTCCCTTCCCATGACACAGCATTCTGCTATAGAATCAATGTCTGTTCTCACTGAATTTGTATTGGAGATGTGGCATGTCCTCCGTTACACCCAACTATTTTCCCTTCTTCTCTTTCCTATGTTCTCCTCCTTCTGTTTGTTGATCATATAACTCTTCCTGCCTGGACTTCATCTCCTGTAGCTTCACTATTAACATGCCCCACACTGAACTCACTTCTCTTACTTCGCTCAACTCTACCCTGTGTCTGTCACTCCCAGCCTCAGAGTCCTCAGCTCAGGCAATAATACTGTTATGAATTGGTTGCCGACATAAAAGCACGAAAAAATCTTAGATGCACCTCTTTTCCTCCCCTTCCTAGTTTCTTTCATCATTGCCGTCATTCACATCTACTTTCAAACTTTCTCTCTTCTCATTCCCAGTTCTTGTTCCCATCAACTGTGAACTGGACTATGGCTACAGCTTCACAATAGGCTCCCATCTGTTTTCTACATTAGCACCAAAGTAGGTACTATGAAACAGAAACTTCCTGTGGTCTCACAACTCGCCTACCCCCCACCAACATCCCAACCCCACTCCCTTTCCCCTGCCTGACCCTAGATCCCTATGAGGAGAAGACAGGGGAGGAGGAGAGGGATGAATCATCATTTTGATGACTTGTACACTGAGTGGGGAGTGCAATACAGTCCTCTTACCTAAGCCAAGTGAGGGAACCACCAAGAGACTGTGGATGCTCCAAAAAATAAAGATTGGAATCCCAGTCTCTCAGTAGAGGTTTGCTTGGCTAGCACACTTGGTGAACTTGATGAACTTCCTGGATGCAACCCTCCCTAACCCCAGCCCCAGCAGGGAAAAGAGAACAGGATAGAAAAGGGGAGAGCCTGCTCTCCCTCCTCTTATGTTGGCACTGAGACATGAAATTTCTTTGGATCAAATGCACACCACAGAACTGAGCTGGGTTTATGCTGTCTTTCCTGCTCTCCCCCCAACTGGGAGTGGCCAAAGTACCCTATCACCCAGTAACAATAGGTAATGACACTGTGGGCGCAGGGGAAGTGCTGTTAGGAAAAAACAAGCGGGAAACTAGTCTCTCTATATCAGGCAACTGATAAGAACCCCCTTCCTCTAAAAGGGTCAAGAGAAAGCATTTGTGTGCCTACCAATAGAAGACATCTACTATTAATCATATTAGCAAAACGGCAGAAACAGCCATCAGAAAGAAGACAGCAGAGGCTACTTAAGCAAGATACGCATATCCCTTCCGTCTTCCATTTCCACCACCTTGCATGGGCTCTAGACTTGAAGAGGGAGGGGAACAGGTTGGCCTGGGGCAGACCATTTTCCCACTTCCATTTCTAGGACTGGAAGTAGAAAAGAAGTGAAAGAAAAGCCATTTCCCCTCCCCCTCCAACCAGAAACAGGGAAGAGGAAAACTTTAGATGGAATATGAGATTATAGCTTTATTTATTTTTAAACCATATGGTTTAAATATATATATATATATATATATATATATATATATATATATATATATATTTATTTATTTTTTTAATTAATTAATTTATTTATTTTTTTAAGATTTTATTGGGGAAAGGGAAGAGGACTTTATTGGGGAACAGTGTGTACTTCCAGGACTTTTTTTATTGGGGAACAGTAGTGTGTTTTTCCCAGGACTCATCAGCTCCATCCAAGTCAAGTTGTTGTCCTTTCGATCTTAGTTGTGGAGGGCGCAGCTCAGCTCCAGGTCCAGTTGCCGTTGTTAGTTGCAGGCGGCACAGCCCACCATCCCTTGTGGGAGTCGAACCAGCAACCATGTGGTTGAAGAGCCCGCCCTCCAACCAACTGAGCCACCCGGGAGCTGAGCAGCAGCTCATTGACTTCATTCTAGTTGTGGAGGGCGCTGCTCGCTAGCCCATGTGGGAATCGAACAGGCAGCCCTGTTGCCCAGAGCTCGCGCTCTAACCAACTGAGCCACCCATCCACCCCCGAGATTATAGCTTTAAATTGGGCATTTCTAATCACTGAAAATGTCCCAAAACTGACCACCAGGAAGTTGCGTCCAAGATGTCATTAGAAGGTCAGAAAGACCTGGTAGTGACTAGGGCAAACTCCCCCAAGCTACTTCATGTTTGCAGCCATTGAGGAAAATGTTCAATAAGTGAGTTGTCATAATGACATGCAAGTGCCATCCCGTCACCCTCCTGATAGAGCATTCCCGGTGACTCCTTATTCCCTACCCTACAGGTTAAAAAGGTACTCTTTGCATGACTCACAAGGCCATAGGTGAGCAAGCCTCTTTGCCTCCCCAGAATCATTTACCTTTGAATTTCAGGTTTGACACTTACAATTATCCCAATGTATCAGGCTCTCCCACTCCTCTGTGTCTTTGCAAACACAGTTTCCTCTACCAAGTGAGCCCCTTTTTACCTAATCTATAAGGAAATTTCATCAAGTCTTGGTTTAAAAACAATCTCTTCTATAAAGCTTTCCTTGACACTTGCAGGCAGAATTACTTATTTCTTCTACCATATTCCCTTTCTACACACAACTCCATTATCTTATTGAGTTAGTTCTCATGGCAGGAATTGTGTGTCTGTCTTTTCACTAGACTCTAAGTTCCATGAAGGCATCAACTGTGTTCTCCCTTGTAACGCCATGCCTAAGTGGGAGGGGTTGGTTAGAAGGACAAATCCAGAGCCCAGACCATGAGCATAACCAGACACCCCATGAAATTTGCTTCAAAGAGACAGCCTTAAATCTATGTTGATATGGCTTTGGGCTGAAGAGACAAAAATCTGATTTTATCTACCAGGTGTCTTTCTATTTACTGGACTTCCTTTTCAAGTCCAGCTGACCCTGAACTCCCAAATTCAGCCAATTCTAAAAGGCCTTTACCTACGCTAACTCAATGTATGCTCTCCCTATCTCACCATGACAAAGTCTTAATTATCTACGGGAAGCCACTTGCTCCATGTCTCTGACCAGGGCTGGTATTTAGTATTGTTAGGATAAAATATATAAAACTCATTCATTACATGCTATGTTTAGTTGTCTCTCCCTGGGTGGAAATCCAATTTCATTTAGATAATAAACTTTTAGGAAGCAGGTCTTATCTTGCTACGTATTTCACATGGTAGAAACCTGTTTAATTCTGTAAATGACTGCTTGAAGTCTTACCTGGGCTGACACTGTGCAGATATCAAATGAAACAGTCATGGCCTCTGCTCTTAAGGCTTCGCAGAGGCTAGTTCTTCTCTGTCTTGAAAGGTTGTCCTCTTTGACCTTGAGAGAAGCTCCAAAGCAGCTGGCCAGGCCATCAGGGCAATCCAGCCTGCAATCACTGAGATAACAAAAATCCCATCTAAATTATTCTCACAGCCTTTTTGGGTTCCAGCCCTGGAGACCTTTCCATCTCTTGTACTCAGTTTTGAATGCATAGTAACTGCCATAAGAATGTGAAATAGAAAGAGAGAGGCCTTAGAATCAGAAATGATTGCATTCAAATCCAATTTAGCCTAACCGAGCTGATCAGATTTCACCACTTATTTTTCCCATTAAATCTTGACTAGATTGACCAACATTTTATAGTTCTAATATAAATACAGGAGGGTGGTTGGGATCGAAGCATAACGTTTCAGATCATTTTCTTGCTTTTCCCCATTCCCTGATTGGCTGCTGCCCCATTACAGATATATCCAACACACACACACACACACACACACACACCCGATTGGTAGTTTCTCTCACTTTTCAACTAAACCCTCTCATTTTCCCTGAAATTATTCCTTTACCATTACCATCTCTCAAAACTCTCGCTAGATTGCAACAATAGTTTTTATTTTGTTCCCATAAATGAAGTATTTTAGGCCCCTGAGGTTTTTCATCTCAATAATTGATACATGTTTCGGGAATTCTAAATAGAAGTAAGTCTGTCTTGATGTCTTTAGTCTTGGAAACAGACAAATATACAGCTAGTCTATAACAGAGAGTATGCATGTGTGTGTGCATTTGTGTGTGTGCATAATATATGTATGTACATATATAAACACATTACACATATAATAAATATAAAGTAGAAACACATTTTCTATTTCTATTCCTTCATTCCACTATAGTCTTATCTCCAAGACAAAAGCTTTCCCTCCCCCCTTTCACTCTGGCTTCTTCCCCTTTTCCTCCCCCTTCATCCCACTGTGCCCCTCCCCCATTAATTTTTAAACCTAGTTTTATCTGGCTCTTTTCAAGGAATCAGCCCTGTGATTGATACTCAGTACCAGAGACCCAGCCTGCAGGCTAAACTCTGGTGTGTCTTTTAGTTAGTGAGGACATAAATCTTCCCCTTAGTTCTCTCTAAGGGATTATTTAAATTGGTCAGATTGAGAATCCATCTATTTCTTTAAAGCACAGCCCATGAATAGCTGTTAACACAATGCAAGAGTTTAGGGCATTAAGCATGTACCTGCAAGTACTTTGCAGTTCTTCACTTCCGTCCCTCTGGGAGTGCTTTCCAGTAGACAGGGGTAGGGGGAGAGAGCAAGGCGAAATAAGCTGATTTATCTGGAAAAGCACTCCTCTCCATCTTTGCCATTTTAATAAAGCTTAGCGTGGGGAGAGATTTGGAGTCCTTCAAGAGCAGGCCCGTTAAAACAATTGAGGAGTGTGTAAAACACAGCTCAGGCCCTGCCTGCCACTCTTCAAACTGACGTCACCTCATAAATCCGCAGGCTCTGTTCCTGGCCCCAATCTTCGAGGCACAGCCTGGACCCATCAGCGAGCTGCTTTTTCTGGAGATTAATTATTTGTTCAGACAGAGGTCAGGTGGAGGGTCTTTAAAAGATTGCTTCAGCGTTTTGCCCCACCCCCTCTCGTTCGGGTGAAAAATGGACCGCCTTGTGCAGTCATGCTGCAGAAAGGAGCACAGGGGATGGAGAGGCCAACCTGCCTAATTTGAAGGGACACTGGCATCATTGACCTACACTGCCCATTAATAGAGGAGGGACTAATAACCAGGGAAGGGAAGGGGCTGTCCCATTGGTTCTTACCTTACTGCCCAGGTCACAGGTTTCCAGTCTGCTGTCACGGCTGTCTGGTCAGATTGCAAATGCAATGAATTAAGAAAGACACAAGGTAGGAGAAGCCAGCTGACAGAGGGACATTGGGAAGTATCTGCATTCAAAAGGCCATGGAAGCTGCTGGAAGCCTCAGTGCTTTCTTTCCAGGACTGGAGTTTGCACATTGACCACCTGGATATCTCTCTGGGGACGCACTTACACACAGTCAAAGAAATAACAGCAAGCACTTAACAGGAAGCAGAAAAGAGGAGAAAAGATTCAGGTGTAGCAGTTGTCAAATGTCTGAGGATTTCCAGAAGGGAGATAGCAGAGGCTGTGCAGTCTGAGCACAGGATACTGGGACATAGATTTCTTTTTTTCTGAGAAAACGGACAGGAATTGATTAAACTGGCGTTGGTCAGAAAGTTACATTTTGTTCATGGATTTTAGGAGACTGGCAAGCCGGGGTTTGTTGATAAATGTTTAACAACTTTCTAGGCTGGGGAGAAGCCCTGGTTTGCAGTGTTTACTGATTTCTGTCGTGCAAATACTCCCATCAATGCTGATTTCAAGTACCAATGTGAGGTCACTGAATGTGGAGATGTGAAGTGATGTACAAAGTAGTCTCTTCTGAGCTGGGGGAGCCAGCTCCAGTCCACGGTTGCTTGTAATACATACACTAAAAAGGTTATTAAGTTATGTTCTCAATTCTGCTGCTATGAGATGCTTCACGGTACAACTAAAAGGTTGGAGCCCTGTGTTAGTGCGAATTCTGCTCTGCCACTCACTCCTAGCTGTGCATTTATAACTCGTATACGTGCCTTTGTGTGTATTATGTTTCAATAAAAAGTTGAAATATTAAACCATGTAAAATAAAGAACTCTTTCCATCTCTGACAACCGTAAACACAGCATTTCTCATCGTTTTTTTCTCTAATAGTTCTCATCTTTTTGGTGAGGCACAGGATTGGGTTGCAGTGACAGTGGGTGAAAAGTGGAATTTCAGACTGTGACTAGTGTGTGGTCCCCTTTTTGAGGAATTGGAAAGAGAAAGCTTAGCTTCCTTCCAGGTAAAGGGCCTGATTGACATAGCCTGATGGGATCATAGAGAGTTCTGGAATGCAGCTCCACTCATAGCCCTTGGCTCCTCTGCATGCCCCAAATAAACACAGACTGTTGATGGTGGTTTCAGATGAATCCCCCTGCAAGTGCTGGCATAGCAGGCTGAGGCGGCCATGGGGGCCTTACCCTCCAGGGAGGGAGCCCAGAGCAGGGCTGCCACACAGGGGCTGGAGTTGGAGGAGTAGAGGGGAGGGAGGGTCCCTGAAAGCCAATCCCAGCATCTTGTGGTTTGGCAATTGGCCTGGAAACCCTGGGGCCTTCTGGGGAAAAGCCAGGAAGGGAGGACAGGGTGAGGGAGAGAGGGAGGGGGACGAGGGGGACCTGCTTTCACAAGGCAGGGCTGGCTGTTTGTGCCTGTCAGGGCCAGAATTATTGGCTCTTTTCTGGAGTAAGGTTCTACAGGGGGGAGGAAAGTAAACTGACGTGCGCTGGCTAAGGCATGTTCAAGATCTCCTTTCAACGTCACAACAGCCCCATGAGGCATATTTTCATCACCATTTCTCAGATGGGGAAACTGAGGCCCAGTGGATTAAAGGACTGGTCCCATGTTAGCACTGGTCCGCTGCTCTGTCATGAATCCAAGCCCATCCATCTCCATCCATCAGTCCTTGTGGCTGTGATCTGTCCTTCCAACCCTCCCTGCACAAACATAAAACTCAGCACGGACTCCTCGCAAGGACACTACCCCTTGGCTCTCATACAGAATAAACAGGCAAGTCTCTAGATGCTAAAACCCTGTCCCCAAATGAAACAAAGGCGGCATGGCCACCTGCTGCCTCTCTTCCTGCGCCCACCCCACCTTCTGTGTCTTTCTGGCTCCCACTGCCATTTTGTACTTCTCAATTTAAAAGTCAAACACTAAAATCTCTAATTGCTTTCTTTGAAGAACTTTTGTTGAATTTTTATGGTTTAGATGGTTTTTTTTCCCCTTATTGATGTGGTGGGAGTTTTGCAGGCTGGGAGGGACAGCGAGAGCTTTTTCTCTAGTTTGAGCAGGTCTAGTGTATTGGTTTGCAAACAGGAATATGTGTACATGGGGTTCCATAGATTACAGTGACAATACCTCTCAGCAGTAATGATAGTAACAACTAATGTAGATTGAACACTTACTATGTGCTGGACAATACATCAAGTTCTTTATAAAAATCACGTCTTTAATCCTCACGCCAACCCTATGTACTAGTAGAACCTATTATCATTTCCATTTTCATATGAGGAAAAACGAGGCTCAGATTAGTTACGTTAAAGCTTACCTAAGTTCTCAAAACTTGTAAATAATAAGTCTGGTGCCAGAATCTGTGTCATTGTTCTATGTTGCTACAAACTCCAAAATATGTGTGTATGAATAATATGCTGAACCATGTGAAATGGCCATTTTGTAGGTCAGGGACTGTCTAATATTAGCAATTTCAGATGGTTCAACCTAAAACACCAAATACATAATCCCCTTACCACTCACCAGACTTGATTATCTTTGTACTTTGATGCCTTCCATAAACAGGCCCTCAATCAGTAAATGTTTTCTGAGAATAAGAATGAGGGATTGAGTGAGTGGCAGAGAGATGATCTATGAATTATCAGAAGCAAAGGCAGACTTCAGTTACGGGGGGAATGAGCCTGGGGGCAGGAGAGAGAGAGAGAGAGAGAGAGAGAGAGAGAGAGAGAGAGAGAGAGAGAGGGAGAGACAGAGAGAGAGACAGAGAGAGAGAGACAGAGAGAGAGACAGAGAGAGACAGAAACAAAGAGACAGAGAGAGACACAGAGAGAGAGACAGAGAGAGAGAGAGACAGGGAGGGAGGGAGGGAGGGAGAGAGAGAGAGAGAGAGAGAGAGAGCGCGCGAGCGCATGTGTACGTCAGGACCTGCGTCATTGATGGGTGAGGTCCAAGCCCCTTGAAAAGCTTCATCCTGTCTTCACCTTCCCTATGCTACTGTCCAACCACTCGTGTTTCCATCCCATATTTGTCACTGTGATAAGATTGTTTTATCACAGTGTAAATATTATTACCTCCCAAAGAAATTACTGAACAGATGTTCTTTTGAAGAAAATGTTACAGCATTAACGAACTCCCGTAACCCCTTTGTACACCAATAATCCAGGTTGCGACAGTGTTGGTTTCAGTTGAAGGGGATCTGACTTAGAAAATCATTCTGTGGCTGAGCCCCTGGAATCAGTCTATCTTCTCATCTCACTTCTGTTTTCCCTCTCTTCTCATCACCTGATAGGATCAAAGGAATGTAACCTTTGAAACCTCTGCAGCCCAAGTAACCCTAGCCCAGCTTTGACAGAGAAAATGGTCAGGGTATCCCAGGAGCAAAGATACCAAATTTTAAGAGTTAAGAGACAGAAAGCCAAAGCTTAAAGTTCCATTCCTCCTTCTTGGAAGCCTTTGGACAAGATTCAGGAGAGAAAATGAATAAAGTCAGCACAAGGAGTGGACAGAGGAACACGCACCCACGAAGTACCACAAAGAGGAGAAAGCAAGACAGACAGGAAGACAGGCCCCCTGTTCATCCCTGCAAAGCATGACCTCCACACACTTTAATTTTCTATTGCTCATCCCTGTTAAAATATTTTTAATACATTACCAAATAAACATGTTTATTGCAAATTATTCACACTTGCTACCATATTATGCACATCCAAGAGAGAAACAAAACTATACATTGAAAAATGGATAAGATAAAAATGAGTAAGGAGACAAGTTACATTTTCTTTCCACGTCCTCAAGGACTCATCGGGTGCATCCCCTGGGTTAAACTCATGCTATTTTGGAGGCCTTTGAGTGACAACAGTGCTGTCCATAGACATACAATGCAAATTGCATATGTAATGTATAATTTTCCAGTAGTCTTGTTTAAAAGATATAAAAAGACATTGATGACATTGCTTCTAATAATGCATTTTATGTAACCCAATATATTTCAAGTGTTATCATTTCACTGGGTAATCAAATAAATATTGAGTTCTTTTGTCACGAAGTCCTTAGAATCTAGTGCATATTTTATACGTATGGCACATCTCCATTTGGAAAAGCCACATTTCAAGTGATCAACAGCTGCGTGTGACTAGCAGCTTCAGTATTAGACAGCATAGAGTTCGAGGAATGTGACCTCAGGACGAATGGGAGCCCTAGGGACCATCAGACCTGTGTCTGCAGTCAAGGCCGAGCACAATAGAACAAGTATGCCCATCTGCCTTTGCCGGGTGTGAGCTGCAAGCTTCCAGTCCCTTTAACCAGACAGCCTTGAGGTAAGCATAGGAAGTTCAGGGTCATGGGACGCCATTAAAAGGGAATTTTACATCAGTACGTGAACATAGGCACACATGGCAGTAAAGAGGGCGTGGATGTACAGCAAACAGTGAGTATGGGTCACTGCGGACCAGTGAGTAGCAGATTATTAAAATTTTACATGTGTCAACTTTTACATGTGTCTACTTAGTTTGGGTTGTCAAAATGCATATTTATTTTTAAAATAAATTTAAATGACAAGAATCTTTTCAAGGGCATGTATTATGTTTTTCAGAGAATATACAGTCATAATCCTTATTGAAAAAACAATATTTCTCCAGTCATTGAGACCTGTATTTACCCATAAAGTCAGTGTGTTCCTCATTATTAATAAAGAGGTGTGTGTGTGTGTATGTGTGTGTGGTAGAAGGAGGGTGAGGAAAATTATGTTGGGTTTAGGGTTACCAGATAAAATACAGGCCTCCCAGTTCAATTTGAATTTCAGATAAACAATGATTAATTTTTTAGCATAAGCACGTCCCATGAAATATTTCCTTTGAATGATCCAGGCATAACCTCAATATTTGCATAGGACATACATATTTATACTAAAAATTATTCATTGTTTATCTGAAATTCAAATTGAACTGGGTGTCCTATATTTATGTTTACCGAATCCAGCAACCCTATTTGGGCAGCCATTGTCACAAATGAGCTACAGGGGTCTTAGGGGCTGCTTTTCAGCACGTCAGGGAAAGTGCTACGTCCGAGGAAATTATTCCCAGCAGTGGTTCCCACCTGGGATGGGCGTGCGGGGAGAGCTTCTGCTGCCTCCTGCCATGATACAGCAATTATGAAAGTAGTTTATCCCCCAGTCTCGCATTCTCTCTCCATATTTTTCCTTCAGATAAGATCTTAAGTTTCTCAAGTTTAAATTTCTCCTCTAGAGGTATTTTCAGAAAGTTTACTCGAGAGAGACATTACAATTCTTGAATGTCCCAAATAAGCACATTACTAACCATGGCAGGCAAAGTTACTTGTTTTCATCTTGGCCTTCAAAGAACTTATATATATATATATATATATATATATATATATATATATATATATATGGCTATTTTTATTGCACATCTACATATAGCACAGTATTGGGATAATAGCAAGTGGTGTGTGTGTGTGTGTGTGTGTGTGTGTGTGTGTATCTGTGTGTGTCACTACGTACAGGGCATTCCACTGCTTGTCACCGACTGCTGGTGTTCAGATGGACATTGACTTGCAGAAAACCAAAGAGCATAAAATCCTACGTAGCTCTCCTCATCAAATTCAAATTTTAGGTTTACCAGCCAAGGTTTTGTTCTTTTGAATGATCCAGGGATAACTCCAACAGCTACCTTGTCAATCCCCCCCACCATGTAGACCCTCAAGAAGTTACCCTGGGTGCCTGCTGCAGGAAACCACACTACCCTTTCCCAGGGGCTTTAGTGGTGCAAGCATCCTTTGATCCAGAGCTTCCTAATGTCTAGTCCATTAGCAGAATTGCTTTTTCCATCACACCCTTCTTTACCAGGTTCAATTAGCTCTGTCTACGGAGTTCATACCACAGGTAGAAGGACAGATACTTACTCCCATCTCCAAATACCTCTGTGTGCATCTTGAATGTGAGCCCGAGCTAGTGTGATAGTCCTGCTGGCTCTCTGAACTCACGTCTTCATCTTACCCTGCCCCTGCCGTCTGAAGCACACAGTCACTGCGGGGCCTGAGGACCAGAATGAGCTAGACCTCTAAAGAGATGTGTCATATGGGGAGCAAATCATAATTCTAAAGCTGAGAGGTGTCTTGCAAAGTCATGTTGTTTATCCTCTTGTCCCTGGAAAACAGCAGAAATCATGGTAAGGACAAGTTCTTGGATTAAAAGTATCTCAGTGAGAGACCACAAAAACTGAAATTGTGAGGGTTAATACATCAAGAAGGGCAACAAAAACAGCATTTGCACTTCTTGAGAATCTTGGAAGAAAATGATTGCTGTTATTTTCTTTTCAAATAGAGCTGAATAAATTAGTATGAAATGAGTCCAACTGCAGCTACAAACAAGAGACCGTCCTGATTTCCAAGTCACAATGGGTACTCATCCCTGTCTCCACCTTGGGCTCTTCTCACTTTATCCTGCACCCTTTCTTTGATTCTCTCCACCCAATTTCTTATCTTAACTCTATTTTTTCATTTGTTTGTTTGTTTGTTTTGATTGACTTACCTGCTATCCTGGAGACAAGGAACCAGGCCCTTTGAGAGCTCTGGTTGCCCTATGGACCTGGGTTCCAGAATACCACAAAGGCTAATGCCTTCCTGTAAATTCAACTGGCAGAAGGGTTTTTATTTGCACACAGAACATTTTCAGTAAAGACAGGTGTATCTTCCTAAGACTATACATAGATCATTAAAGCTGAGTCCTTTAAAATATGGACGATGTTGATGATGCATCTGAACCCACATAGCACCCCTTCTCAGGAAACTTTATATGTCAGGGAAGGATTTACTAGTCTAAGAGACGAGGCAACAACTAAGTCATCTTTTGCAAATACCTACAAGACAATAAGCTAACTCAGTTGATGATATATCTCAGTAAAAAGCTGTTGAATGAATGATGATTTGCTAATACATTGTGTTCTGCTAGAAGGAGATTAAGTCCAGGTCACAGAATAAGGTGGTGGCCTAAAAGGGATTTAGCGTGTTCTAATCCATCATAGGATTTGCATCACATACTCCGTATTGTGTACGTTTTAGGCAAACTACTTCACATTTCTGAATCCCAGTTTCCATAGGTATCAAATGGGGGTAATAACAACTATTTTACCCCCCTCACATGGTGATTATAAGAATTAATGGCACCATAAAGACCTATACAAACATATAGAACAAAATATAGTGGAAAATGTTACAACCCCAAATTTAAAAAGAAGCATGAATATATAATTCAGATAAAAAGCAATAAAAAGTATTATTAAATTTGTAACAAAGTTCAACCTCATCAGTCCTCAAAGAAATAAGAGTTAGATTGAAATAATATATTTTAGGGATGTACAAAGTTGGCTCCAGCCTTGGTATTCTCAACCACATCAGCTATTGAACTTTACCTTCTTCCTTCTTCAACATCAATTCTGCAATCCCGAAACTTTAGTGTAGTTAAAGCCTGTGCTCTCATAGGTTCCTCTCAGAAGTAATCAGAATAACACTGTGAGTAATGTGAAAAATGCATATTCATAAGCAAAATAAGGTAAGCATTCTAAGTACAGTCTTCAGTGAGGATTTCCTTGTGTGCTTTACACATTAAAATTCTACTTTATTTGAAGTAGACATGTACATGATTTATTGAAAGTAAAATATTGCAGTAATTTTGATTCTGAAAGCTGTTAATTTCATGAACACGAAATAATTGCTAAGAATATCCAATTAGCTAAACAAATGGGAAAATATATTTCCAGCTAATACTAATATTAAAAGAATATGTTGGCTAGATAAATTTACAAAGAACATTATATGCTTTTTGAGGGCACACACTTATAAATGTTTCAATAATAATGAGTCGGCATAGTAAATACGTTCTTAGGTAGATATATAATTGATCATAATTTTAATCTTTCTGGACTTTTTATGACATACTTGCATTTATAAAATAAAATTAACATTAAGCAAAACACAAAATAACCTTTAAGCACTATGTTTAATTTTTTGTTGTTTAATTCCATTTAGGTCATGAATCACTCAAGAAAACATGATTTATTAATGTTTTAATATACTATGAGGTTGGTATGTACTATGAAGCAGAATGTTTACTTTGTCATTTCAAAATGTATTAAGGAGAAAAGATTAACATTCTTGATACATTCTACATTGACATAATAAAGAATATTAAACGTGAAAGAAAAATATTGGAGAAAAATTCAAATTACCCAATACGTCTTACTTCCCCACCAATCACAAATGAAAGAGATTCTATTTACAAATGTTCAGGTAATGAGTGAAAAATTATAGCTGACTATTCTGAGAAAACATTATCCCTGCTCTATAAGTCAAACTTTAGAAATTTAACTTAAATATTTTAATAATAAAATTGTTAATTATATTAAAATTTTAAACAAAATTTCAAAGTAATTTTTGTATCTCCACATTGCATTTTGTGACGATGATAATATTTGGCTTTACCTTTTATTTCAGACAAATGTGATTTTGACATTCTCCCATTTACTATTTGGCCAAAATCTTTATTCAGTATATGCGTAAATTTAATGTTTTGAAAGATTGAAATCAAATCCTTCTACTGTCAGGATGTAGTGACATAGGCACTTTCATATACTGTTGGGAAAATATACGATCATTTTTCTGGAAAACAATTTGCGAACATTTATGAAACAAAAGGAAAAAACCTTCTGAAATGTTTAATAGATGGTAGCTTAGGTAATAGCTGCCACATAAATCTGATATTCTTGGTATACTCTAAAAAATAAACTAGACAAAGCCCGTGCATCAACATAATTAAATTGCTGGTGGTAATGTCACATGGTATAAGCCTCATGAGAGGAATTTGCAATAGCAAATAAAACTATATCTGTGTTTATCTTTTGGCCTGACACTATCACTTCTTGGAATTTCCTTGAAGATTCAAAAGGTTATACACTGCAGCATTATTTATAATTGCAAACTATGGGAAGCAACCTATATATCCGTGCATAGAAGAGCTGTTGAATGAACTATGCTACCATCACACAATGTCACTAAGAAAAAGTGTAGAAAGAATTCTATAAACTGATGTTGAGTGATTTTCAGGATATTTTGTTAAGTAAAAAAAAAAGCAGGCTACAAGAGTATAAAGGGTACACTACCTTTTGTTTAAGAAAGGATAATGAAGAAAATAAGCATGCATCAGCTCCTTTGTGCAGATGATAGTAACAGCACAGTCAGGATAAGCCACAGACTAATGAGACTGGGCACTATATTATTTTCTATTGTCACAACTTAGTGGCTTAAAACAAAACCCATCTATTAACTAACATTTCTATAGGTCAGAAATGAAGGTGAACTTAACTGGCTTTTCTGTTGAGAGTACCATAAGGCCAAAATCAAGGGGTCTGCCTGTCTGGGTTCTTATCTGGAGACTCTGGGGAAGAATCCACTCCCAGGTGGATTCAAGCTGGCAGAATTCAGTTTCTTGCCTTTGTAGGACAGGAATCCATGTTTCCTTGCTGGCTGGCAGCTGGAGGCTGCTCCGCTTCTAGGATCTGCCTGTATTCCTCATCACATGGCTCTCTCCATCTTCAAGTCACAAATGATGTTTTAAATCTTTAATTTTCCTGACTTCTGATATCACCCAGAGAAAACTCTCTGCTTTTTAAAGAACTCCTGTGATTAGCTTACTCTCCCTTTTGCTTTATAACATAACATAATTACGAGAGGGATCATTGATCGTCATTTATAGAATTCTGTCCACCACTATTACACGTAAAGAGTGAGTGAGAAGGAGGTTCAAAGAATGGATGGAATGGAGAGACGACACTTTTTTTGTACATATCTATTGTGCAGTTCTGACTTTTAAAATCATGTTAACGTTTCACATAGTTAAAAACAAACAGAAAAGAGTGTCAAGGAGAGGGGGGAAAAAAAATCCTAAGATGCAATTTAAACAAAAGCAAGTGAACCCAGCCAAAAATCAAACAAATAATAAAACCATACTAATGTGGGAAAGAAAAACCTAACCCAAATAACTTCTGAATATAGCATTTAAACTATATTCCCTGAGGTTAAAGGAAACAAACAGCTTTTAAACAAATGTTGAACTCCAGTTAGTAGGCTTCTTTTCTTCACAGAGTCATACGTTAGCAATTTTGAAAATACTTTTTATATTGTGAGCAAATAAATACATGCATTGTGGAAAATGGACGCCGTGTTTCTCACTTGTTGGGTAAGGAAGCCCAAGTGTGGGAAGGATGAAGGATAGAATCAATCCTGTGCCCCTGACTTGGAGTGAAGGTGTCACTAAAAAGTCACGGTTTTTAATAAATAGGTATAGAGGACATAGATACAGATATGGATATTATATATGTACTTGTATGGATGAATATATGTGCATACATACATCTGTTTTCTATCTTTTTGATAGGACCTAGAAAAAATAATACCTGGGTCTAAATGCCATTTGCCACTAAAATAAACCAAGACTCTTTTGAGAAGTGTCTGCTCTTGGGGCTACAGTAGAACAAATACAAAATGAGCTGCAAATATATTTTTGTGACAAAAAAGTAAGGAAGTGCTCAAAGGATGATGTAGTATGTCAAATGGATACAGCAGCCAGTTTGAATAGGCTTAGACTGGCCAATACTGGGACAATTTGAACATCAAAGTAAACAATCATAGTAAAGGAATGTAATCCACCCAATAGAATAAAAACCTTTACAGTTCACACTGACATCAATGGGTGAATGAATTAATAAACTTATAAAATGGATGAGCAGGGAAAGTTTTTCTCACATTGGAAAGCCAATCAGTAATCATAAAAAGAATGATGGGATTAAAACATTACTCTTTGGTCACCATCATCATTTAAATTGATTTAGGTAAAAATCTTCAATGCATGGTTAAGCTGATGTGTGAAAGTCTGAGGAGTAAGGGGATACTTATATAATCTCAATGTACCTCCCTACAAGATACTTAGTAATTATAAGGAATAAAACAGCAACTGTCTAGAGGAGAAACCTGGCAGACAACACCTTAACCAAGTGATGGAAAGAACCATTTCCAGCTATGACACAGATAGATACTATGTGTCTCCCGATATTATGTGCTAAGAATACAGTGACACCTCTGTGGTAGTCTCGCCAAAATTACATAACTTAAATCTAATCAAGATAAAACATCAGACAAACCCAACTTGAGGGAACTTCTACCAAATAATTCTTCACAGTTGTCAGTGTCATGAGTGGCAAAGAAAGACTGAGAGACCTCCAAATGTAAGCAGCCTAAAGGGACATAGTGACCGAAAGCAAAGCGTGATCCAGAATTTTCTTTTGCCATTAAAAACACCATTGGAACATTTGGAAATATATAAGTAAGGTCTGTAGATTATATGTACAATGCATCAATATTATTGTCCTGATTTTGATCAATTGTTTTGTGTTTATGTGAGAAAATGCCCTTACGTTGAGGAAGTACACACTGTAGCTTCAAAGGGTTTAGGAGCAGAGTAGCGTCAAGCCTGCAACTGACTTTCAGATGGATCAGAAAAAGCATATATGTATACAAATTTATATATATGTCATAT
This sequence comes from Rhinolophus sinicus, assembly GCF_057876585.1. NCBI lineage: Eukaryota > Metazoa > Chordata > Mammalia > Chiroptera > Rhinolophidae > Rhinolophus > Rhinolophus sinicus. Next base: position 195,853,842 of record NC_142517.1, on the reverse strand, counting down.
ATTTCATATGTATATTGATTTGGGTTTATAAAATGGCCTCAAATTCGACTCTTCAGCATTCGTCTCTAGATATGGTTCGACTAAAGCAGTCAAGGCCAAGATCCAGAGTGGGGCTCTATTGCTTTCCTGTTACATAATGACACCTACTATACACAGCAAGGTCAGCTAGAGGCAGAAAAAGTGGGAAATGGCATGTTCCCCACTGTAGGAAGTCACTGACCAGGGAAGTGACTACAGGAAGTTCAAGTACATTATCAAGTACATGAGGCCGACCCCACCTGATCACCTGGGGGACAAGACAAAAGGGCCAAGTGCCTGAGCTACAACTGAGCATCAGCACTAGCGCCAAGAAATACTGTCCTCACAGCTTCAGGCTCCCACAAGTACCCAAACTCAGGTAAGCCCTGCCTCCTTCAATTGTTGGAGAGAGACTCAGAGTGTCCCTTTTCAATGTGTTGGGAGAAAGCTCTACCTTCCTGGACTCAGGTGGGCAAAGTGGGAGTTTCCTCTCTACACCCTGAAAAACCCAACAGTCCTTCAGCCCTTGCCACAGAGCAAGATGGGGGCAAGAACCCCTGCCAGTGCCTAACCATCAAAGACGGCCCACGACTGCGATCTGCCCAGGACCACCCAAGCCTCAAAGCCTCTAGCTGTTGTTGACATGAGCCATTCTGGCCATCATGCTGTCTTTTCCGGATACAAGCAGAAGTTCCATAGAGATGAAGCTTGTTCATTACTCTTGGGGAGGACAGAAAACACTCCTCTGACTTCCTGAATGAAACAGCCCTCCCCACCAATAACAGATACATGCTTTCCCGGTTGCCTCTCCGATAAGTGAGCGCCTATTTTTGTTAAACCAAATGATCGCTGTCAATACTGCTCAAACCAACAGATACTCCAGCTACTTAAAAACAGCTAGACAGTGTGGCTGCGAAAGCCAGCCCCCACTACCTATCCTGTCAATTCCAGCTCTTCACTAAATAAATCTCCTTCTCTGTAATCGAATTCCATCCTCAGCCACGGTACCATCTGCCTCTCCTTGCCTAGGGGCATCAGTCTGCTCATACTGCAAGAGCACCACCCAGATCACCTGCTAAGTACGATGCAGCCAGGCTCCCACTGAGTTCTGTGCTTTTTAATGTTACACTTTGTGCAACTATGATTCATTCCTGGCCCCATTTGCAGCACCTCTGTATTGCTGGTCCCATTGGAAATCTCTGCTTCTCTCCCTGCTGATTAACCTCCAAACTCAGGCTGGAGTCTTAGCATTCTTGTGCCATAAGCAAAGGCCAACCTGCAGCATATTCATAAGTTGCAAGAGAAAAATGGTGTTGTGAACAAAAAGAAAAAGTACATATTTGCTCTCGGGCCTGAACTAGCCTATGCCATTTGGCCTGTGATAGACGACACTGCCATGTAAGAGAAGAGAAATAGAAAGTAGTTTGGGTTTTCTTTCTTTCCTTTCTTTCTTTTTTTAGGGGACAATAACCCACCAACCTGTAAAGCATGACGCCCCCAAATACCAGACTATGACCAACTGTCTTGGTTTGGGTCCATTGCTCCCACCCAGGCCCCCAAGCGGGGACCCAGGAAGCTAGTGTAGGCTGGTGGAGTGAAGCAGGGGTAGAGGAAAGGGTGGCACAGGGTGTCTAATGGGGCTGGTTGGCACTGTGGCTTCACACTGCTGGGGACTGCTGAAGAACCGTGTAGATTGTGCCTCAGAATTGGGACTCCAAAAGATAGGGGAAGTTGGAGTGAGGCAGAACGATTACGGCCTGCTGCCCCTGTATCATTTGCTACTACACCAGATAATCAGATTAGCAGTTCCTCTCCCTTTGGTGGGTGCATGGGGGTGATGGTGGGTACCCACTTACCACCCACCAGTGATAAGACCAGGAAGTAAGCCATATTGAATGGTACCTAGAAGAAATGACACCTATAAAAGTTGAATATCTTGTGCCTCTTCTCCTTAATAGATACCCTATAAGTAGAGGTTTGTCTCTTCTCTATTTTTAGGTCTTCTGAGACTTGTATGGCCGGGGAAGCTCCTGTATATAACTTTGATTCTTTGGATTGTCGTTTTTAAGTATAATCTTACTTAAAAAGAGGGGAATGTTAGTTATCTCTTGCTGCTTAGCCAAGTAGGCTAAAACTCAGAGGCATAAAACAACAAACATGTATTATCTCAGTTTCTGTGAGTTGGAAATTCAAAAGATGCTTCGCCGGGTGACTTCAGCTCAGGGTCTCTCATGAGGTTGCAGTTAAAATGTTAGCCAAGGTTGCAGTCCCCTGAAGGCCTGGACTGAGTCTGGAAGATCTGCCTCCAATATGGGGCACTCATGACCATTGGCAAGAAGCCATAGTTCCTCACTGCCATTTGCAGGGGGCCTCAGCAGCTCTGCATGTGGGGTTCTCCACAGGGCTGTTGTGTGACCTCATGGCTAGTGGCCTTCCCCAGAGCAACTTATCCAAGAAAAAAGAACACTGAAGGTGCAATGTCTTTCATGATCTGCTCTGGGAAGTCCTACTCTGTCCTTGCGCCCATTATTTTGTTAGAAGTCAGTCATCAACTACAGTTTGCCCTTGAGAGGGGGGGAAGTAAGCTCCAACTGAAAAACAAAAAAAGATGTAGTAAATAATTTGTGGGCATATTGTAACACTACGGATCCTATGTGGAATGGATAGAATAATGTCTGAAGGGTCCAAAGTCATAACTCCTTGAATTCAGCTGCGGTGACTATGTCATAGTGGAGTAGAGGGAGAATTGGGTTCAGATTGACTTGAGTGTATGTCCTGGCCAAGGCCAGTTTCACGGGCATTCAACGAGCAGTGTCCCCCAGGGCCGTCTACTGATGAGGGCCCTGTGCTTGGTTCAGCTCTCTGTGATTGCCGTCTCATAACTCAGGAATTTTCTCTTTTGCTTGTGTTTTGTAAGTGAAATTCAATGGAACCTTGGGGCATACGTGAGCAGAGGAGGTAGCCACAGTACAAGTGTTCACTGCTGCTTCTTGGTGCTCTATTTGCATTTCATGTTCATTATATCCCATGAGCACAGGATTCTGGTGGAACCATAATGTACCATTTTACATGGTTTGTTAAGAATAAAACACATACGTACAAGTTACAAAATATGAATTGTGTAGTTTCAGGAATTTCTCATAGGAGCCAAATGTTCTTTTGCATTTAACTCCTATGCACTTGCATATTTGCATTTAGAAGTGTCATCGGACAACATAAAGTTGAATGGTGAAATCCATTCCAATAATTTATAATTTTGATTTTTCTTTACTTGGAACAATACTAAGTAGGAAATAACAACAACAACAATAATAAATAAAACACCATGACAAGTCAAGAAAGATCATGAAAGAATGGAAAAATCTTTGTATTCTACTACTTATGACAATTTTTCCATGCTTTTTGGTCAGAGTCCCACATTTCCATTTTGCACGGAGACTGAAAATGAGGTATCTACCCTGGTCCTGGCCCTGTCTGCCTCATGCTTGTTCCACAGAAATTCCCAAATGACTCATTTCTCCAAACTTTAGATTATATAAAATGGTATGTATCTTATGAGATTGTTAGAAGGATAAAACAGCAAAATTCTTATAAAAATTTAGCATAGTGTCTGCCCGGCATATGCTCAGTACATGAACAATACATACTCAATAAGTGAATGAGAGTATTGCCAGTCGGTAATCACGGGGGATATGGCTGTACCCCGGGAGGTCTTGAAGAAGGTAGTGACAGGTAAGGGGGCAGTGGAGGTGATGGTAAAGGGGACGGCAGTGGTCGGTTGTGTCAGTAGTGGGGATGATGGTGGACACGGTGGGGAGAGTGCATAGATAGGTGCGTAGAACTGGATGCAGAAGATGGAGTGTGACACAAGAAGCAACTCAGAGTTCATCATAGGACTTAAAAGGTCATGCCTTCAACCACAGGCTTCTCTGTTCTTATAGGTGCTGCTTCACCTATGTGCTGGGTAAACTCTGAACAGCTTACTGGGGCACATTAGCTCCTCATGAGTTTTATTTGCCCTCAGATTCTCTACTCCGCTCACTTTTCTCTCCAGTCAGATGTACTTGAAATTTTCCAGGCATATTTTGCAGTTTCTTCCACCCTAACTGTATAGTCTTGGTACTTGACTTTGTGAATGCTGTCCCCATTACGTTTGGAGGAAATACCCTTCTTTTCTTTGTATTCACCCTTTAAAACTCAAACGTTCATCACAATGTCATTGTCACTTCCTTCCTAGAGATGTTTCTGGGCCATGTGCTCGCCTTGTCTCCCTCAGATGTTGTCACTGACTAATACTGTAAGTGCTGACTCGTCCCTTACTGGACTGAGTGGAGGCGTATAAGGAAGGACTGGAGACTCTGAGAGGAATGATACATAACTCATAACTTGGATGAAATATGAAGAGAAACAAGCAGGAGGGAGTATGTGTGAGGCGTGTTCTTTTTCATCTGTGAGACTGGGAAGCAGAGTGGGAGTGGAAACAACAGATAAGATGAGACAAAGACACCAGGTCAAAAAGTGCCTCCGTCTGGACAAGATGGGGGCATCTCTGGCAGTAAGGTCCATGAGAAGGTTTTAATTCCCACAAAAGATACAGTGTTCCCTGTGTGTCTCGGAATGTTAATTTACTTTCTAGTTTATCTCAGATGAATTTTCATTGGATTGCATCTTTGGAGAATTCTGAACTTTGATCACTGTTAGTTTTTCTCCTTGACGATGAATCTCATCTACTTGACCTAAGCCACCAACTGAAAAAAAACAAGCTACCTTATTGCTAACACCTTGCAATCTCACTATCTACCTCCAGAATCTCAGCCATGGAGGTCAGTGCTTTCCTGCACTTGACTGGACAGGAAGGGGAGTTTCTTCCTACATACCAGTGCCCTTGTCTTAGCTCAGTCTTTCTGGGACCATCTTGACTATTCCTTGCCCCCAGAGAACTCTGCCTCTCACATTTCCCAGATTATGGCAAGAAAAAAATGAAAGTTAAAAAAAAAAAAAAAAGAAAAAGGTTTATTTACAGTTTCTTCTGCTGTAATGTGCTAGTTGCCTTCTTAAGAAATTCAATATTACAAGAGAAATCGCATTTACAAAACCACCGTTACTCTGGGAAAAGGCAGTTATTGACAAGAGAAGTGTAGATTAAAAAGGGTAACTTTTTCCCTGTATAAATGCAAAAATAAAGTTGATTTTAATAGTTTTAAATTATTTTGTTATGGCTAAAGTAAGCAAAGTATAACAACTTGATTAGTAAGTGATCAAAACAAATCTAAACATCTCTGAGAAAAATTCTCAAGGGGGCAAAAAAATGTCCAAAATTAGCAGGTGTCCAAGTAAATTTCAGACCAGTTCCCAGCTATCAACGTTAAACAAAAACACAGAATGCCAAATGAATAGCTAGCTACTCAGACAAAGCAGCTGTGGATTCCTACACAGTTGACCCTTGAACACCTGGGGATAGGGCCACCGACCCCTGTGCAGTTGAAAACCCACATATAACTTTAGATTCCTTGGAAACTTAACTACTAATAGCGTACTGTTGCCCAGAAGCCTTACCAATAACATAAATAATCAATTAACCATGTATTTTGTAGGTTATATGTATTATATACAGTATTTTTACAATAAAGTAAGCTAGAGAAAAGAAAAAGTTATTAAGAAAATCATAAGGAAGAGAAAGTACATTTACTGTATTTTTTTTTTTAAATCTGCATGTAAGTGGACCTGCCTAGTTCAAACCCATGTTATTCAAGGGTCAACTGCAATGTCTTTGAAATACTTTGCTCCTCAATATATACCTATGTGCTGTACTAGTCACCAACTGCAGAGGCATTTTAACCGACAGTAGTGGGCATGACGCCAGGTACATGTAATGAGGTTATATACGCTTGGGCAATAATAGAAATGACTGAAATGCAGAAGGATGATAATTTGTAGGGAGGTGAATATAAAAGATAAAAATTAGCATCCTCAAGTCATTTTTACAGAAGTCCACAGGCATTGCTTGTAAAATGGATGCTATAAAGCATTAAAGGAGGTATATTCACAGGAGCAAAATATGTTTCGAGCTGAGGAGAGAAGGTGGTAGTCATCAGCCAGGTCAGGAGGACTGGAAAAATCTAGGGAGAGAGAATCCAACTTCAAGAAAGAAAGAGCTGAGCAGGAAGAAGGAAGTGAGAAACTGAGAAGCTGACGTACATATCACGGGCCTAAGGTAGTGGATCTGTGGTGCAGAGATTAGGGACGGGGTTAAGAGGAGAAAGGGGCAGAAGAGATGATCCATATCTTAGTTTAGACACGTGTTACTGAGGAGAGAGCTAGGGCACTTGTAGAACAGCCGAGTGATGTTGCCACGATCTTCAATTCAAAGAATGCTCCAATGGGAGGGACCCCGGAACCCATCTAATCCAAACCATCCATTATCATCAGGGTAAACTGAGGTACAAAGAAAGACATGAATTACACAGAGTTATGAAACTGAAGGTTGTAATTCAATGCTTTTTCTGTTACATCACAAAGTTAATATAGGTCAGATGGGTATACCTAGGATCTATATCAGAATGTAGCTTTTGCCTCTAGAAACAGGAGGTATAAAGATAATCAGTTCCGCTTGGAAATAGCAAATGTGGTAAAAAAAAAAAAAAAAAAAAGAACCTGCTCCAAATTCCCTCCCCAAATTAACACCTGATCATCCAGCATTTACCAAGTTCAACACAGAAACCACTGGCTCAAAATTGCTTTCTTGATAGACTGTAAGCCCTCAAGGTGAGGGACCAAGTCTCATTTACCTTTCCTTCTTCAACATCTGGGCAACAGTCTTTTTTCAATAAACATGTGTGTCTTTCAACAAGTAATTACTTTATCCCCAGGATTCCGTGTATTCCTATTCCCCTCATATTACATAGAAATTCACTGAAATCAGAGAAGTAAAACAAAAAGTCTATGATCACAGGATGAATTAAGAGCAGGACTCAAGTCTGCGCTTCTCTTTCTCCTCCCTGTTGGTGTTGCTACTTCTCCGAGGGGCCGAGGACACAGGTGAGAGCTGAGACAAAAGTGGATACAATATTGAATCAAAAGACAGCAGCTAAATAATCTGAAAGGCAGAGTCTAGACAAAAGATCTATGAACTGGAATATGAATACTCAGTGAGAACTTCTTTAGCGTCTAAGCCTGGAACGGTTTGTAGCCATCTTGGAATTTGCAGCATCTAACACAGGGCTTGGCATATGGTCCCACATTGCTACATGAGGGAGCAGTTCCAGTTACATAGTAATAAACAGTATGTTTTGTAGGTAGACTATTCCTCAACATTTATTGAGTACCAGCTTAGTGCTTCAAAGTTGAGTCAAGGTGATAGAAGCCTTCACTGTTGTGAGATAAACACACTGGTTATAGTCTTTGGCCTGAAACTCTTTTACTGTGGGAAAGCCAGTTTCAATGATGATTTGAAGGTCAAATGGGGTCAACATCAAAACAATACAGCATGTACTGGACTGTGGGCAGTGGGCAAAGAGAAAGAGTTTTTTTGAGAACTACACATTGAGGAATAATCAGGCCCCTTGATAGCATTATGCAAAGATGGCAGCAGTAAGTGGAATCCAATAATCAGACTATGAAAGAACACAATTTGAGCTAGTGGTGGAGAGGGAGGGAGAGCCATAGCTTAGCATCCCTTTAGGGTTTCTCAACTCTAAACATCCTCAAAGAAGAGCCACCCCACAGACTCCCCAGGACCATCATTCCAGTTTATTTATTATACCACAATGTTAAGTGTGTGATTAGTGACATTTCACCAGAATTGAGAGAAGTTCACATGGGTTGGATTTTGTTTTTTAGTTACTAAGGGATAAACAAATTCCAGTTACTTTCTTGACCTAGCATTTGCAGAAAAGGGGATAAAACAATTTTGAGGAACAAAAAAAAATTGTCTTGGTGAAGAAACATCAGATCAGAATGTAATTCCCTTGTTCCTGTTTTTCTTAGAAAGCATTTCCATTCTGCCTAGTTCTGGGAACAAAGCCAAAGCCAAAGCCTGCTTTAGAGGAACGGAGATTTCCAGTAAGTTAGGCGGGTGAGGGTGGCTGGGTGGGTGGGAGCCTGGGGAAATTTTGTGGGGGGATAGCTCAGACACCTATGAGCAAGCTTGGGATGGGTCAAGTGCTAGGTCTATGCCTTGTCGTCTGACTGACAATGCCTCTGAGAAATGTTTAAGGGTCAGGGATGGGGTAAGACTGAACCAGAAGACAGAGCCTGGACACCTCCCATTCCCTTGCCTCAAATAATCAACAAACCACAAAATCAGGGTGGGAAGGGAGGGAAGGAAGGAGGCCCATGTGGAGATAGGCCGCGTTTTCCCACCATCTCTGCTGGTCCCACCTACATCACGCTAGACCCAGCTTTCACAATACCACCAGTCTCATCCTCTGAAGCCTGTCCTAGAAACCATGCCTGGAGATCAAGAGCCACATTCTTCCTCCTTCCCTTCTCTCCCAGTCACGTCCTTGTATCTGTTTTCCCGGCATGGTGAATGGAAAAAGAGCAGAGGGTCCTGAATTCAGAAAGGAAATAAAGAAAAAGACTAATGCTCTTTGAACACAAAAATGCACAAGACATTTTGTTAGGTGTTTTATCTACCTGTCTTATTCGTCTGATCTTCCCAACTTAGAAAACTTGGGCTTCAAAGTTTTACACTGGTTTCTACACTAAAGGGTTGAGCAATTGCGGATGATCCTTGCTAAGGAGTGCAGAGTGTGTATAAAATGTGGGTCATGGTATTTTCATGGCATCCCCAGACAGATGTTGCAAAAATCATATGGGATAACGTACAAAGAAACACTTGGTAAGCTGTACAATGCTGAACACATAAAAGGGATTATTGTGTAGTTGATTATATGATTGTGTAGTTGATAGTATTTAGTTAATAAACACCAGTCTGGGAGATCCCCCTGCTTGAGAAATGGGTGTTTCTTCATTTACCTCAACCATGTATTCAGACTCCAATCCAAAGTCATGTGGAAATTGGCCTCAAACATTTACCATACCTTTGGCACCAGCCAGCAAATTAAACCTTGCTTCTTGCCACTGTCTTTGTTTGCAATGCAGCTTCCAAAGGGAGAAACCAAATCTCAGTTTCCATTAATAATGAAATGAAGGAGTTCAAAACCTGACATCCTGACCTTGAGCTCAACAGAGGAAGAAGAATTGGTGGTGATGAGGAAGGTGCAAGTGCAAGGTGAAGGTAGGAGCCGAGTGTCTGGAGGGAAGATATTGCTCTCATCGTGAGAGTAGGTGCTTAACTGAGGGTGTCTTCTGGGAGCCATCATTGTTCATGGACGGTCAGGAACACCAAATCATTCTGGGACAAAATAAGAGCTACTAGAGAATAAAATTAGTGAGGGAGACTGCAGGAAACTGGCCAGAAGAAATTTTAAAAGGAAGGAAGAACGCCAAAGCATTTGATCACCTGCTGTGTGCCTGCGATGAGGTTATATTGTACATTTTTACTTCTCTCTGTGATTTCATATCCCCCAGTTCACCTCCTGCTCTCTTGCTGCTGACGTGTTACGTCACTGGAGAGCAGATTATCTCTGGGTGGGAATATTCTAGTAGCACAAATTCTTTAGGAATCCAGACAGTATCCACCCACTGACTGCTAGAAAATAAATCTGGGTTGAGAAGAGAATTGACAGAGAAGGGTGGAGAGATGCAGCTTGGGGTAATGATGATGGTAGAAAAATGATTTTCTATTAGAAAAAAAAATTATTTTCTATTAGGAAAAATTTCCACACAGCAACTCGGATTCCTTCCCACTCAAAGCCCAATTTCTGCAGTGACCTTCCTTTCCTCCCTCTCCAGCTCTTGTCTCTACCGAGCATCTGCCAACACTGGGCTTAACCACTAGACTCCATCACTGTGGGGAAAAGCTGAGATAAGCGTGGATGCAAATCCCAGTTTCTCCACTTACTAGCTAAGTGGTCCTGCTTTGTCCGTTAACCGCTCAGACTCAGTTCTTCTTCTATCAGATGTATGTTCGTAAAGTGTTAAATTGAATGCCTAGTTCAATAATTGGAGTGTTTATTATTACGTTAGTATCAAACACCCTGCTGTCACCTCACAAGCAGCGACTCAGGCCCCTTCGCAGGAACTCACAGCAGCTTCATAGCAGCTGGAGCTGCCCCTGACTGCCAGCTCAGAATCCTCCGTGTGACACACCTTGAAATACAGGGCCACAGTCAGTGTCTCCTACGGTCTGAACTCATTATTTGTTCACATTCGATTGTTTGCTGTTTGAGGTCAGGATTGTGTCTGTTCTATCTTCATAGTCTCAGTAACTAGTACAATAACCTGGCACACAGTAAGTGTTTAATAAATGCTGATTCCAGAAAAAGTGCTGATAGCTAGGAGATGACAGCTGGATGATTAATAATAAGGTAATAGTAAACACTCCAATTATTGAACCAGGCCCTGTGTTCAACCCTTCACATACATACACCTAAAGAACTGAGTCTCTCCAGACTATCTCAGTGCCGAGGTGCCTGGAACTGACACTTCTTTCAGGTCCGTGATCACTCATCTTGAGGACCGGAAGTCTCGGTGAACAACAGCGGTTCTCTGTCCGGAGTTCTTTCCTTATACCACACTTTTCACAAAGTATTTCCTAATACCTCCTTATCATCCCAATCCTTACCCACTTCCGCCATCAACATAGCTCATTACCCCCAATTCAAAAATCAGAGAAGAGGCCAATTGATCCAAAAAGAGAATTGAACCTGTTGAGAATTACTAGAGAAGCAAGTGTTCTGTTTGCAAACAGACCAAGGGAAAACATAACAATAGGTCATACATTATTGACTTAATTTAACTTGAACTCTATTTCATCACCAAATTCTTGACCTTCAGGTCAAAAGTCTTACTGTCAGAAATATGCAAAAACAAGCTCTCCAGGGAAATGGGAGGCTGAGTGTCCCACTAAAGAGTTTTCCTCCAGTCTGAGGTTCCCAAGTGGCTGGAAGGGGACTCTCAGGCTGAAAATGGGGCCTGGTGTGAATTTTCTCATTATGTGAAGACTGCTGTTGGACAGACTTGAGTTCTGTATCCCAGTACAGTTTGGAAGTGAACGGTAATTCAAGGTCATTGTTGCCTTCTATATCACTTTATGATAAAGAGCAAAGTCCCTTGTTTAAAAATAAGAAAAGAGAAAAGAGGAAGGAAGGAAGGAAGGAAGGAAGGAAGGAAGGAAGGAAGGAAGGAAGGAAGGAAGAAGAATCTTTGGAAAATAAGAATCACATTCAGTAAGTGATTCCAACATGCTTCTTCAGAATAACAGAATATGATCATGGGTCTGAAGTTTTAAAATTCTAAATATTTTTTTAATGGGGTTATAAACTTGAAACAGAACATAAAGTTGTCAAGACTTATTTGCAACCTGATGTTAGGAGCAGCTGACTAGGCAATTCAGCCACTGTATACAAAGCATACAGTATATACTTTATACACTATGTATATATAAACCTCTTCATGTCTCCAGTGGTCCCATCCAAAACTGACATGTTGTGTCACATGTTACGGTCACATGTTAAGGGAAATGCCTGTTTCTCTGTGAAAGTAGCCAGAAGCAACACTGTGAAATAATTATTCTGCAAGCTTTTCTAATTTCAGTGATCTGTTTCTTGTTAAGCAAATGTCTAAAACCCAAGTTTATACATCAATCCGTCCATCTCCTTGAGTAAAATGGCATAAGAATATGATTTTAGGTGTTCATAAGCAAGAATCCTAATACAAATTTTAAAGTCTCATTCTTCTGTAAGGGAATTTGTCTCATACGGCACATGGATATTTTGCCCATAATTCCAGGAACTCTGCCTGGCCGGAAAGATGTTTTGCCTAGGGCAGCTCATCTGCTCCAAAGGGAAAGGAAAGTTGCGTGGCACCGTAAAAATAAGCTTCTATGGAGTACTGCTTTATGTACATAGAAATAAGTCAAGGAATATATTTGTGGGGGTATTCCTCTTTATTCTGGAGTTATCTACTTCCTTGATCCTACTCAAACCTTCAGAGAAAAGCCCTCTAAATCTCTTGTGTAATGATAGCCTGGTGGTTTTTTTTGGTCAGCTTCTCCACCATTTATTAAGGCATGTGTTCGCAGCATTTTGAACTGTCAAGTCAAAAGGCTCAAGATTTAGTTTCTTCTAGCCAAGAATGTAGGCCAAAGACCACTGTGGTGCCTTGCGTATCGAAATGTCCTGTGTTAGAGTTTTAGGCTGATCATTTTCACTCCCTTCTCTCTTCAGAGAACTGAACTAATTGAGACCTAGACCCAGGAATTAAATGGAGATCATCAACTTAAATGTTTGTGTAATTGAACTGGAGAGCACTTTGCATGTGAGGTCAAAATAGGCTACCTTATGTTTGCGCTCATGTTGAAACCTTGGGACCAAAGGACCAATCCATTTTGCACAGCTGATGCTTATTCAGTCAGCCACAATTTAAATGCAACTTTCCCATGAGACAGGAAGTCCTGGGGGGATGGGGAGTGTGTGGAGGGTCAGTTCCCCAGGAGTTTCTGACCTTTAACTTGCTAACTACCGTCAGGCAGGATCATGGATCGATGGATTGTGGTCTTCCTTTACCTCATTAATCAAATAAGTCTCCCCTCCCATGGGAGAAGCTATCTGGGTCTGGAAGGAAGGTGAGAGGAGATCTCAACAGTGATTTTGTCAGGGCAAAAGTTAGTCTTCTGTCATCCAGCAAGAATGTGGGAAGAGGAAAACATGGTTGTCTCTATGCCCTTGTCATGGTGTAAAGCAGGATAACAGAGCAGAGATAAAAGAGCGAGGGGCTCGGGACTCTGACTGAGTATGTTTAAATCTTCCTTCTGTCAATATTTGGGTGACTTTGGAAGGGTTTTTTGAGCCCTTCTAAGCCTCACTTTCTTCAAATGCAGTATTAGTGTGAAGGCTTAAAGCAGCAATGAGCTGGAGTCCTCAGCACAATACCTACCTGGGCAGGAAGGAATCCTAAAAACACACTCACTGTTGTTCGTTATTTGGCTCCATTGCACAGAGACGTCTTCATTCTGCTGCCATGCTTAAGTTTCCTTCCTTACATTCATGTTTCTCTGCTTCAGTGATGGCATACGAATAAAAGAAGCCAAACCTGTAGAAGTGGGATGATGTAGGTAAAGATGAGCAACTTTCTGTCACAGATTCAATCTTCCAAAACTTGAGTGTCCACTTTGTGGAGGGGGAATGGGGACAGTCACATAACCCTATGTATCCAATGAATACCCCAGGTTCCATTAAAAGGTCATGTATGCAAAGGGGTCCCCAAATGCCCAAGGAGCCAATAAGCCAAAGAATGAGGCAGACAAGTCCAGCCTGTTGGTTTAGAGAGTTTGACAGGGAACTCACACACAGAAATGGGTCCTGGGCAGCCACAGGACATTGTTCACTTTCTAGACCACCCTCATTTATCCACCCTTAGAGATGAACCTAAGAAAAGTGTGTATGTGGTCGGGGGAGAGGAAGAGGCCAGATACCAGCAAGCCCTGGGGCCAGGGTGCGCTAAGAGATAGATAAGATCCAGGGCTCCTGCCCCAGAGGAAGGAGTGATGGAGACTCTGTGACTATCTGGAAAACTCAGTGTACATTCTAGACCCCACGGGCGAAGCAGAGGAGGCCAAAGTTCTGGGCTCATTCACTCAGAAGTTTAGCTGAAGGATTAGCTTCAAGATGGAGTCAGCTCTGTCCACACACGCTCTCACATTGGTCCACATTTGCCCAGAAGACTGAGGAAGACACTGGTCTCGAAGGAAAGAATTGTTGGTGTGTATCTCTTCTCCGAGACCTTCCCCACCAAGTAGTGGGAGCTAGACCAAAGGACGTTAACGACGCTCATTTCCTTTGCAAGTCACTTCCTTCAGGGGCCCTCTGGTAGTCAAAAGGTGGGGCCAATTTGAAATTCTCTGGTGAATTGGACTGAAGGGGGAAGATCAGAGTTCCTTGAATTAATCTGAAGAGATAATGAGAGCTTTAATGAGATGTGACTATGAGAATAATAACTAAGATAGTTGGAAATCAACATTTTAATAGATTTCCAAATTGTATATGCTACATTGGTTTTGTTCAAAGAATTAGCTCTCGGGTTTAGTCCTCAATTTTATTGAATTTATATTTTGGTTTCCCAGTTCATTGATTTTCGTACTTACTATATTATGTCATTCCTTCTGTTTTCACTTCATTTTTTTTCAAATAATTAAGGTAAATATTTAGTCCTGTTATTTTCACTTGCTAATAAAAGAGAAGCTTAAGATTATGAATTTGTCTTCTCATTAAGTCTTTGACTATATGTCATACATTTAGTAATGTAATATTTTGTTGTAGTTTAGTAACAGCAGTTTCTAATAAATACTAACTGCAATTTTGATCTCCTCTTAACATCTAATATTCACATAGGAAAGAGGTTTTTTTTAATTAAGAGTAGCTGTTTATACATTTTTTATTTTAATGTTATTATTAATTAATCAACTATATGTTAGTGAAAAAATATTGCATGGATGACATTAGCTCTTACAGGTTTATTAAGATTTTCTTTCTACTATATTACCAGTATTTGAGGGCATAGTGTGAACACGTAAAAAATGCTATATATATGTCGATATGTCACATATATATGTATACATAACCATATATATCTGATACACATGTACTCATATTCATATGTATTAATATAATATTAATTGGTTGTTTACATTTTCATTGACTTTATTTTTTATCTACTTCATCTGTCAAAAACTGATATGCGTTTTAGAGTCTCTCACAATAATTGTGTGTTCATTTCTTCTTACATTTTCCCCTCATATTGTGTTTCTAGGCATTATGGGGTTTTGTTTTGGTTTTTATAGTTTGCTGTAAAATTTTCAGTGTATAAAGACACCTTCACTATGGATTATGTCATCAGTCAACATAATATTTTTGAATCATGTTGCTGCCTGTTGCCTTTTATCTTACGTTTTGTTTGAAAGTTATATTGGCACTACTGCTTTTGTTTTTTGTTCTCTTCATTTTTGCCTGGAAAATACATTGTGTGTGTGTGTGTGTGTGTGTGTGTGTGTGTGTGTGTGTGTGTGTGTGTGTGTTTCTCATGCCATTTTTAAGGTATTTCTCTTAAAAGCAATAGGCCATACTTTGTATTGAACCCAATCAAAGTTCTTGACTTTAAATTGAGGAATTCACAATGGATACATCTGGTCTCCCTTCTCTCATCAACAGGAGGGGAGGTGGGGCAGTGCAGTGACTAAGCATCAGTCTGTGAGTAAGATAAGCCAGGGTTCAGACTCTGCATCTGCCTCTTGTCTCTGTGTGACCTCAGGCAAGTGATTTATTCGCTGTGAGTCCTTGTTGATTCATCTGTCATATTGAAATAATAATATTACTAAGGTTGCTATAAAGAGTCAATAAAAAGTAGCAGAGCGAAGCATCTAATAGTGTCTGACCCATTGTAGGCATGCAACAAATGTTCATCAGCATTTTATTTATAATATAAGTATTATGTTCTTCTATGCATATGTCCCATTATTTTAAGTTTTATGTTTGTCATTCCTTTACTTATTTTCTGTA
The DNA here is from genome assembly GCF_057876585.1 of Rhinolophus sinicus. Lineage (NCBI taxonomy): Eukaryota > Metazoa > Chordata > Mammalia > Chiroptera > Rhinolophidae > Rhinolophus > Rhinolophus sinicus. The sequence goes on along the minus strand of NC_142517.1, from coordinate 195,838,204 downwards.
TTTTGATACATAGACTAGATTTGTTTGCTTTTCTTTTCACTAATGATTTCAAAGGCAAACATTTATTTTTAATCAACTAATGATCACCTTTATATTTTCTGAAGACATTATTTGAATTATATTTTTTGTGAGATTATCACAATCAAAAGCACTTCCCTTTATGTAATAGTTATAATTTAGAAAGTCTTTTACTTGCTGCCCTGCTTTGCCTCCCCAATTTTTATTAATATAAAAAAGGGGTTTCCACTGATAATTCTTTTGAAATAAATTAATATTTGTATAAAATATATTTTATTCATAAACATAACATTTTCTTTGTTTTATAACCATATTGATAATTAGAGACAACTCTGTTTAACAGATTTAATACCAATGATCCAGTCCTAATATATCATTATTTCCTAATTTTTATTATTTTTTTATGTATATATATCCCCCAATATATCTGGAAATGGTTTTCACACCAAAGACAACTGACTGAGTATGACATCCTTACACTACAAACCTTTGGCCCAAAGTTCTGAGGCCGTTGCCCTAGTCTGATTTGGTTTGTAGGATTGAAGATAATTCTGCTGTGGACTTAGATTCTGGCCCTGTGTTTTGTTTTGTTTGCTAGTGTGGGTGAGATGCCTCCCTGCCCTCACCCTGTCACACCAACATGGTGAACTAAAGTTGTGGTTGTTTATCTGTCGCCTGAGCAGAAGGTGGCTTTGACATAGAAGTTCAGTTAAAACTTTACTTTTTACAATTCACTGTAGTTCACCTGAGTTGATACCGTGAATAATCACATTTGCTACAGAGATCAAATAAATTCAGCTTTAGTGGAAAATGGGGGTTCTTTTTTTACCCAGAGGAAGAATCACAAAAGAAATGTGGGAATCAGCTCTACACCCAGGAAACTATGAGTCCCCATGAAAAAATTCAGCTTCTAATCCTTTTCCATGCCTGGCCCTTTATCTTCAAATAGAAGGGTCCAGGATACATTTTTTTTCTTTAATTAATTTAGTGATTCATATGCAACTTAGTCAACGGAAATAAATAAAACACGATCACTGCCTTCAGGTTGCTTAAACTATGCCAACGGAAAAGATAAGAATTGCATAAACATGTTATAATATACAAACATCAAATGTAAAAAGCATTTTACAGAGGGGTCCGGGTTGCTTAGTGATGAGAGTTAGGGGCAAAGTGGGCTGTTCATGTTCTTAGCAAGATCTCTGCACCTGGAAGCAACCAAAAAAGAGGCTGGATAACCATTAATGTGGAAACATCTGTAAAATGGATGATAGAACACTGGGCTCTAAGGACCTTCCCAATTTTGAGATTCTATGAGAATGGAAGAATTTTAAATAATAGCGTCTTGGAACACCCCTAACCTGAGCTCCCCCCTCTTTTCAAAGTTTCTATATCTGATTCAGTCTTCATGGGTGCTCCCCAAATCTCCAGCATTTTCATAGCTCCACTCCACAGTGGCCCTGTCATCTCAACTACTAAGAAAGCATCAACTATAATTATTTCTCTACATGTATGTTCCATCTTCTAAGAGGAGTCAGTTCCTGAAACACAGGGATAAGTTCTAAAGTTCTAGTAACAGAAAAAACGCAAAAGGATACCTGTCATTCTGTTAGCATTGGTCGCCTCGGGAGGATGGAATGGGGAGATTATCATTTTTTTTTTCTTTATGGGCTTCCATAAAATTGTCTTTGTTGCCTCAAATATATAAAGTTTTACTTTCATTCTTAAGAAAGTCAGTGAAGGACGAGAAAAGAAAGAAATGAAAAGAATAAGAAAAAAAAAGAAAGTTCTATATATCCTGCCATACTGTCCCACCCAGAGAGAAACTGTGACTATTTGTTGAACAAATCAGTTCTCTACTTGCCCATCTTGGCTTCCACTCCGGGGCTCACCTCTGGCCTCTTCTTTCCTGATTTCACTGAGGCAAGGCAGAACCATTAGCATCGCTACGACTTAATTTCATTCTGTTTACTCTGGCCCTGCCATACCAAGGACACTCCCAACCCACAGAAAATTATTATTATTTTTTTTCCCCTCTACTTCCAAAGTGGGAAAGAGCTAAAAAACCACAGATAACAGAGGAGTGTTTCCTTTCAGGCTGAGAGTTCCTGAATGAAAGGGAAAGCAGGGCCTCAGACCCTTCACGCCAGCTCCTGGCCTAGCGTGGAACAGACCCACATGGTGGTTTGAGGCTGAGAGCTGAGCTCTTGCTTCACCTCGGGATCTTAAAGAGCTTTTCAGCTGCCCAAAGCCCCAATTTCCTCCACCGCACCCAGATGCAGCTGAGTCAGGACTGGCCCAGACATCATGCTTGAAGGGGCTGTGTTTGCCTTTGTTGCCAGCCCTGCCTCCCTTGCCAAGCCCATTAGCCCTCTCCTAGACTATCCTGGGCGCTTCATCTGCTGGGCCCTGCTTCCTGTCCTCTGCCCAGCAATCCAGAAAATGCTCCTCTTCCACTCTTATTGAAACTTGCAGAGAAAAGGGGGGATATAGGAAGCAAGGCCCTGCAAGCTGACAGCTCATGAGCTGGGCGAATTTGCACAAGTGGCTTTTCTGAGCCTGGATTTCCTCGGAAAGCAGAGGGGGTGAGGAGCGTCAGGGACCAGCAGGGTGAGTTGCCAGAGCATGCTGGACATGCCGTGGCCACGTGCCCACTTGTAAAATGAGCATAAGAATTACTGCTCACAGGGGAGAGCAGAGAGTTAATGAATCAGCCTGTGGCACACTGTTGCTGCTTCCATATCAGCTCTTCCCAGTATATTATTTCCAGCCGGGCTTGCTCTCTGATAATTCCTTCACTACCTGAAGCTCATGCCTCAAGCTAAACCAGAGGTGTGGCTTAATAGGAGGGTTGGGTAACAGCTGTGCTTTCTTGTGGTGATAGCCTTCTGAGACACGGCTCTAGCTTCTGTTATCTAACCTATTAGAGGCTGTAATGGAGAGAAAGAAGCAAATACTTGTGGATTTGTGGAGACCACCAGTCAGAAGATATTTGATACATACGAGTCTCCAACTCTGCTTATATGGGGATCTTTCATCACCTCCCCACAATCTGATCTTCGTCTCCTCTATCAAAAATGAATATCTTACCTCGCCCTTTCACCAAGTCCATTAACAGACAGATGAATCTTAAAATCTATCCCCCTGAGCATGGGCATTCTCCAGTCACACATCACTTAAGCCCATGTCTGGCAAATTACATTCTTCTTGTGAAGAACTATGATGAGAGAAAAAGAAAGTAGCGACAGAAAAGAAAGCCCCTGGGGAAGCTCCAATCTAGCCAAATACAAGATGCAGGAATACACCAGGGTGCTCAATAAATGCTAAACAAACCAACTTTTTCTTTTTCTTTTCTTTTTTTTTTTTTTTTTTTGCCTTCGGGTCTGAAGTTCTAGGACGAAGGTACAGGTTCAGTCTCCTTCAAGACTATCTTCACAACCCATAAATGGGGCACTTGGGAGGGTGGGGATAAAGGGAAGGAAGAGTAGGACAAGGTCAGCAGCATGCATCCTATGACTTTCTCCTGTATTTAGACTTCATACAAGCTACATTTATTGTTATTTTCCAAGCACTCAGCTCCTCATGTAATCTTCCTAGGAAGCCCATGAGTAAGGTGCTGTGGTGGCCTCCAGAGTAAAGGTGAGGGTTGTGAGGGTGGACAAAGCTATGAAACTAACCCACCAGCACACGACTAGGTAATGGCAGGGTTGTGTCATTCATAGGACTGAGGCCCTGCTCTAACCACCCCACCACACTTTCTGCTCCCGCGTCAATTCAGAGTGACACTGGACCATCCACTTCCTGGCTCCGGTTCCACCTTCCTTCTCTATACCATGAAGGGGGTAAGTGAAATATGCTCTATGTTCCCTTCCACCTTCGTGTCTTCATAGGTCTTTGAGCTCTTCTCTTCTCCAGTGCAGAGGGAGATTAAAGAAAGCCCACTGTTTAATTCCCAGGAAAGCTAGTGAGATTCCACACTCAGCATTAAATGTATAAACATTTGTTGGCATCCCCAGACTGCCACAAAAATCAGAATTCTTCCTATAGATTGTCACCCCAACCCATCCATCCATTGCCCACTGTCCCCACCCTTTGGTAGAGACCAAAGCTGTATAATGTTACAGATGGAAAAAGCCTTTTTTTTTTTTTTCTTTTGTAACTCCCACCAAACTGTACTCATATCCAGGATCTCTGAAACGCTTTCCCTGGACACTCTTTTTCCATATTTTTTCACCCTCAGCATCCCACTTTCCCTAATGCCACAGACAGGCTTGGGCAAGACACCACCGAGTTATATTTATAAAAATAATATTCATTTCCCCCCTTCCATCCCCAGTGAAAGAGGAAGGAACTAACTTCATTTAAGCATGGAAAATAAAACTGAACACAACAGTTGCTGGTTCCAAAGCCCCAAACCAGTCCCTCGCATTCTGTTGTGGTTGCATGGAGTTGAAGGCAAAGGGGGGGAAATGCTATTTTAAGTTTCTGTAAAGCATTGAGGAAAAGTGCAGAAATACATCCAGACCCCCAAGTTTGTGCAGAAGATATCCAATTCCTTCATTCAGTGCAGTAGTAGGCTAATATTAGAATTTCTGCCTTAATAAGCAGCTATTTAAAAAAGAAAAAAGCTCCCTTATTATAGGGAGGCACTCTCGTGTTATTGGTGGGAAACTCCCAGGAAGAATATGGGAAAGAATCTGCAGCCAACAGACACAGCCTTAAATGTGACTTTAAATTCAATTTTAAAAGGGGGACTTAGCTGCCATAATTAAAGTCTCTCATCTCTGAGTCTGCAAACACAGAAATATGCTGCTCAGGAATTTAGACATTTATCACAGACTTTAGATAGTTGCTAACTTTTCAGCTGCCTTTGGATGTTTGCAAGATGTACATGCCTCGTTTTCTCCCCCAAAATATGCAATATCAGATTTAGCTAGTGGAAAATGAACATATTTTGATACCAGAAAATTCTTCTGGTATTAAGGGAGGTGGAGGGAACCAACACAAGAAATAAAATTCTTCGGGTTTATTGGTTTTTTTAATTTTTGACTCAATTAGGATTACAATTAGAAAATCTAACTCTAAATGGCTTACATAATGATAATTTATCACCTTCCTTTCTCATTGAATGAGAAATTCAAAGTTAGGGTGGTTTCAAAATTGGCTCATTCAGTGGCTCAATTATATTGTCATGGATCCAGGGTTATTGTTTCTCCCTCTTTCTGCTTTACCATCCTCCATATATCAGCTTTGTCCTCAGGTTCATCTACCTTTTGATCACAAGATGGTTACTGAACTGCCAGCTATGGCTTGCAGCTATTATACCTTCTAGAAGAAAAAGAGGTGTTTCTCTTTCTGTGTGTCTATTTTTGAAAGCAAGGAAAACTTTTCCAGAAGTCTCCATATACTTTCTTCATGACTTGTAGACCAGAGTTTCGTCATATTTCTATTATGTGGCCAAGGTCATAAAACCACCATGACAGACTTAGACCAATCAGGACCCTCACCACATATATGACCTTGCAGTGGAGGCTGGATACCAAATAAGTACCCAGTTTTCTAGGAAGTTGGAAGTTAGAAAGAAAGGAATGGATGTTTTAATAGTGTGTGCTATACTCAGAATGGAACACTTTCCTGATACCCTGTATGATTTCACACAGAGAGCTCCAGAGGGGGAAGTTCAGAAAATACAGTGGGATTTGTTTTCTTATCTGTATCACAACTATTTTTCCAAAATTGCATATCACAGCAATGTAAATGTCTTTATGGAAAATAATAGATGAAAAACAATACAAAAACAGATTACTGGGTCTGAAAAAATCAGGATATATAGGCACTCTACATTTCATAATTAGAATAGAATAGAGTTTACGTGCACAGACTCTAAAGCCACAGTGCTAGAGTTCATGTAATGCCTCTTCCACTTACTAGCTGCGAACTCTGGGCATGTTATTTAACCTCACCATGGGAAGGATAACAACACTTTGTTAGTAAGACAAAAGGAGTTAATATTGGAACAGGGTTTAGAAGAGTGTCTGCCATGCGGAAATTGTTATAAAAGTATAATGTGTAATTATTAATTTATCTCTCCATACACAAACAAACCCTTTAGAATCTCTATCCTTAGGTCAATGTGTGTGTGTGAGAACATTTGCTGAACAAAGGAATATAGGAAATTCCTCCTTCTCAAACTTTTCCTGCACTGTATTTATCTTGACCAAAAGATAAATTACATTTTTTTCTCTGGTTAATTTTTTAAAACCACAGTCCAACCCAAAACTTAAGTAGATAAACTCTGAATTTCTTTCTATTTTTGAAATTTAAATATAGTTGTTATACAACATTATATTAATTTCAGGTGTACAGACTTAGTGAGGTAATCACATTGTAAGGTACATAAATGTTAAATTTCTACTAGAATGAAGGCTCCCATGTGTGGGGCCATATTTGTTTCCTGTACTATTGTATCTCCCACTACTAGATGCAGGTCTGGCACATGTAAGGTCTCAGTATATGTTGTGATTTGTTTTGGAATGAATGAATGAATGGACGTAATAGCTCCTGTCTCAGTCTTAAGTCATCTGTGATAGATATGGTCCAAGCACAGGCCCAAGTTAAAAACTGGGTAAGTGGAAATATTTTCTTCTGGAAGATCTCAATCTTTTATCCTTAAATTCTTCCTTTGGCCCAACCTTTACCAACTCCCATCTCTACCTTCTATCTTCCTGCCATACATGCCCCCACCTTCCCCGCTGAACTTGTAAATATCTACAAATGAACAAATTCATAGCAAAGTAACAGACAAAAAAGACTCAAGGCTGTCTTCTGCTTCTAATTATGATGAAATAAGTCAACAAGACTTACCCTCTCTTATCAACTTAATTGTGTCCCGTAAGAAAACGTTGAAGTCCTAACCCCCAGTACCTATGAATGTGATCTTATTTAGAAACAGGATCCTTGCAGACGATCAAGCTGAGATAGAGTCAGTTGGGTAGACCCTAATGCGATATGACTGTGTCCATATCAAAAGGAGACATTTGGACGCAGAGGCACTTATACAGGGAAGAACATGTGAAGTTATGGGAGAATTCCATCTATGAGCCAAGGAATGCCTGAAGCTGCCAGCAGCTTGGACAGAGGCGTGAAATCTCCTTCAGAACCTCCAGAAGGAACCAACCCTGCTGAAGTTTTGGACTTCTAACCCCCCAAACTGTGAGACAGTAAGTTTCTGTTGTTTAAGCCACCCAGCTTGTGGTACTTTGTTATGGCAGCCCCTGCAAACTAACATACCCTCCTACTGAAAGCAACTATAAAACTGGACAGAAACTACAGACAACTGCTTTTAGGCATTTGGACAAAAGACAGTGCAGGTCTATCATCTTTGAGAGAAGGGAAACACACAAGATAAAAAAATTGAAAGAATTTATCACCAGCAGAACTGCAATATAAGAAATATTAAAGGAGGTTCTCCTGGCTTAAGAGAAATGGTATCAGATGGCCTCTGAATCCACAAGATGAAGGGAGTACCAGAAATATTAAATATGTGAGTAAATATAAAGACTTTCTTTTTTTCTTAACTTCTCTGAAAGATAGCAGGCTGTTTAAATAAAAAAACACACACATTAAATTATACTGTTTGTTACATAAGCAGATGTAAAATATACATTAAAAGCAGCAGAACAATAAAAGGGGGTAGGATACATGAAATTTTAGAGTGATAAAACTTTTATATTTTATGTGAAGGTGCAATATCAATTCTAGGTACTCTGTGATAAGTTAACATTTATATTGTAATTCTTGGAGGCACAACATAAAAATACAAACAAGTATAGCTAAAAAGCCAATAGAGGACAAAAATATACTAAAAAAATATTCAATTAACTTAAAAGAAGGAATTGAAGAACAGTAAAAAAAGATGGGAGAAATAATAAGCAAATAACAAGATGGTAGAATTAAACTCAAATATATCATAATTGTATTAAATTGTAAATAGCCTAAACACTCCAGTTAAAAGGCAAGATTGTCAGACTAGATACAAAAGCAAGAGATGCACTTTAAATATAAAGATACAGATAAGTTGAAAGTAAAATGATGGGGAAAAGATTTATCATGCAAAGAGTAAGCACAGCAAGATGGTGTGGGTGTATTAATCCTGAAGAAAGTACACTTTAACACAGGAGGATTGACGAAGATAAAGAGAGACATTTCAATAAGATGAAAGAGTCAATTCTCTATAAACATAACAATCTGAAAAGCACGTGCACCTAATAAAAAAGCTCTAAAATACAAGCAGCAAAGAGTGACAGAATTAAAGGGCAAGTCAGATGAATCAATAACTCAGGTTTGAGATTTTAATATTCTTCTGTCATTAACTGATAGATCAACTTGATAGTTAGCAAGGATATGGAAGATCTGGATCCTGCTAGCAACAAACATGACTTCACTGAAGTTTATAAAACATCTCATCCAACAATAGTAGAACACATATTATTTTCACAAGCACATGGAACCAAGATAGACCAAATAATGGACAATAAACTAAGTCTCAATACATGTCAAAGGATTTAAATCTTACAGTGTATGTTCTCTGGACACAGTGTCGTTATCTTAGAAATCATATGGTGCTAAAAATCTCCAAATATTATGAAAATTAAGTAACACATTGTTAAATAATTCATGAATAAAAATAAATAACAAGGGTAATTAAAATATTTTAACTGAATGATATTAAAAATCCAATATACAAAATATACGAGATGTAGCTAAAGTAGCACTTTAGCAGGAAATTTATACCATTAAGTGTTCACATTAGAAAAGGAAGGTTTAGGGCAGCCGGTTGGCTCAGTGGTTGGAGCACAATGCTCGTAACACCAAGGTCGCCAGTTCAATCCCCACATGGGCCAGTGAGCTGCGCCCTCCACAACTAGATTGAAAACAATGACTTGACTTGAAGCTGAGCTGCGCCCCCCACAACTAGATTGAAAACAACAACGACTTGATGTGCAGGTGATGGGTCCTGGAAAAACACACTGTTCCCCAATATTCCCCAATTTAAAAAAAAGTTTTAAAAAAATGAAGGTTTAAAATCAACAATCTAACTGTCCGCCTTAAGAAGCTAGAAACAGTAAACTTGAATAAAATAGAAGAAAGGAAATTTCTTTGAATATATGAGTAAATTAACCTCTAGCAAAATTGATCAGGAAGAAAGAGAGGAGGGAGAGAGGGAGGGAGGGAGGGAGGGAGGGAGGGGGGGGGGGGAGAGAGAGAGAGAGAGAGAGAGAGAGAGAGAGAGAGAGAGAGAGAGAGAGAGAGAGAATAAAGCACTAATATCAAGAATCAAAAAGAAGACATCACTAAAAATCACACAGACATTAAAAAGATAATAAGGAAAAAAGATAATAAGGGAATATTATTAAAAAAACAAAACATTAGGACAATAAGTTCAACTACTTAGAAAATATAAATAAATTCATTGAAAACACAACTTACCAACACTAACGCAAAATGAATTTTAAAAATCTGGACAGTCCTATATCTATTAAATTTAATTCACTATCAAAAACCTTCTAAAAGAGACAACTCCAGGCTCAGATCATCTTGATGATGAATTAATTCTGTCAAATACTCTGAAAAATTCTGTCAGACACAACCCCAGAGAAGATATAGAAATAGCGAATAAGCCCATGAAAACGTGGTTAATCTAATTAGTCTTCAGGGAACTGCAAATCAAATCCTAGAAAGAGATATTACTTCACACACAATAGGATGGTTAAAATGAAAAAGATGCTGTGGCAACACCAAATGCTGGACGGTATGTGGAGCCACTGGAACTTTCAGGCTGATGCACTACCCACTGGGAAAACTTCTGGCACTTTCTTACAAATTTAAACATAAACAAACTTATTCTATAACCACCAATTCCACTCCTAGATATTTACCCAAGAGAAATGAAAATATATGATTATGAAAATACTTATGCAAGAGTGTCTGTATGAGCATTTTAAAAATTAGGTATAAACTTTCAGTTATAAATTCTGAAGATCTAGTGTATAGCATGGTAACAACAATTAATACGGTATTATACACTTGAAATTAGCTGAGAGTAGATCTTATGTGTTCTCACCACACACACGAAAAGAGTTAACTATGTGAGGTGATGGATGTTAATTAATACGATCTTGGTAATCATTTCACAATGTATATGCATATTAAATCATGTACACTTTATATACAATTTTATTTGTCAATTATTCCTCAATGAAAGTGGAAATGAATAAAAATTAATAGTTCAAAACTGGAAACAAACCAAATACCCTTCAACAGCAAAACAATAGATTAGGTAAATGCAGTTTGTTTGTACAGCGGACTAGTACTCAGCAATAAGCAGGGAACAAACTACTGATAAATCACAAGACTGATGATCTCACCGACGTCATGTCGATGGAAAAAAGCAGGACACAAAGTGCAATTCCATTTCCATCAAGTTCAAGAACAAGCAGAAGGACACTTATGGTGATCTGCCTCTTTAGTACGGGGTATTGACTGGAAGAAAGCATAAGCAGTGGTGAAGTGGTAACTGGCTCTCTGAAGAGAAAAGATCCTGGTTTGTAGTGTTTGTTGATTTCCCACCATGGCCGTTGTGAAGCTACAAACACAATTTGAGGATGAGATACCCAGAATTGTCTGGTTCCAGCTGGCTCCAGCACACCACTGGCCCCCAGGGACTTTTCTGGGGTGGTGAAAATGTTCTGTACCTTGGCTGGGGTCACAGTTACATTGGCATACACATTTGCCAAAAGTCACTGAACTGTTCAATTAAGATCTGCAATTTCATTGCATGTAAATTTTGTCTCAGTAGAAAAGTGTACAAACTTTCAGCTATAAGATGAATACAGTCTGAGGATCTAATGGAAAACACGGTGACTATATTTCATAACATGGTACTTTATATTTTATATGTATAAAAGACTTTTATATATAAAAGACTCAAGGGGTTACCCCCAGGACGTGAGCATTTAAAAAACTGAAATGCCCTCAAATCAATGGAATGCCCTGCTCCCTGTACCTGGCAGACATAAGAGAGATGGCCCAGGGAGATGTTAAGTGGGAATGTGTGGGCTACAGTGGCAGTGCCTCAGCAGAGGTGGTGGCCTCCACCTGGTGTCTGTCCTGTTTGTAAATCTCTGACACTGTCCCCATAGTTGACCTGATTATGTACATACACCAAACTATTCTGAAAATGAAATCCACCCCATCTCTCATGCTGGTTAGAGAGTCTGAGATGAAGCTTGCCCTCCTCTTTCCTGCGAGTCCAATAATTGGGGCATTATCCTGGGATCCATCCCTCCTTCTGGTGCTGTTGTGACAGCATGTTCTTTGTTTCTGTCTATTTTTCTCTCTAGGTATTTTTGTCTTAGCCCCCGACTTCCAGGAACAACAAATTATGTTTTGCTGAATTCATTCATTTATTCTTAAAACTGTTCCTACATGTCAACTTTGATTTGGGACTTTTCTCTGAGGCCATGTGTAGCTGGTTAATACAAACCCTTTGAAGATGGTGTGAATAACTCCAAGCAACCAAGAGCTCAGCAACAAATAATGAAATACTCATCCTTCAGCAGAGGACGCTGGAACAGAACCGAAATCCTGCTTCCCTACTGCGAGGGGCGCCTCCCAAACAAACCTCCCCTGTAGACTCCAGCAGTCCTCAGATAGATAACAGGCTTCCCCTATTAAGGGATTTTTGTTTCTGAGCACTATTTGGTATTTCATTTTATTTTGGGTCAGAGGCTTCAAAGTTTTACTTCTGTTGCTGTTGTTGTGAGTAAAACCTCCATTATCTCTTCATATAGATCGTCATCGATAGGGGTCTATAAATACACACGGCTTTGTTTATAAAGACATACAGTATGTGCTCCGACGGCTGTGTGTGGGCATACCAGGCTTGTATTTGAAGAAAACTTCTCGGAGCCAAGTTTGACCCAGTGAGAGGCAGCTGGTGGGTTGGGGGTGGTGGGGGGACGGAGAGTCACTGGTTATCAGTATAGAAGCATGGGTGAAGCATGAATATTCTGAGAGCCAAGTATTCACTAGGGACGGGAAGACAGAGGGTGCAGGAAAAGAAAGGGAGGGGGAAGGAGGGAGGGAGAGACAGAGAAACAGAGAGAGAGAGAGAGAGAGAGAGAGAGAGAGAGAGAGAGAGAGAGGCAGGCACACACCCATTCAGCCCCTCTTTTGTTTAGTTTGTTCCACTAGTAGGGACATGCTCAAAATCAAAAGTCTCAGTAGGGGGACCTCACTGCCTGGCTCTGCCAGACAATTGTCTCCTGGCGCCTACAAACGGAGCTGTGTGAATGAGAGAGAGCCACTTGCTCCTAAGCAAAGCCTGAGGACTGAGGGGGGTGGGGAAGAGAATAATTAAAATAAATTAGAGGGTGAGTGGGGGAGGGGAGATCATGCCTGGTCCTGCTGCTCAGCCTGAGGCTCCCAGGCTTGAAAGGGGCAGGGCCAGTCAGGGTGATTCCCAGAAGACAGTCTTCTCCAAGCCACGCCCCCCCTCCCTGCCACAGTGATGGGCACTGGTCCTCCCAGAGCAATTCCAGTGTCCCTGTGGCCTTTGGCCCTAGGATCCGATAGCTTTGCAAGTAAGTAGCAGCAGCGCCCAGTTTGCATATATTTTAAACGCGTTGCACATATTTTTCTCAATCTTTCTATTTTATGAGGGTTTATTTCTTACTTTTTTAATGAAGTAATCAGTGATTGTCAACCAACGGTGATTTTGCCTCTAAAGGGACATTTGGCAATGTCTGAAGATGTTTCTGCTCGTTGCAATCGGGGGTGAAGTAGCATATGTGTGCTACTGGCATTTAATATAGAGTAGACAGACGAAATACAGGACACCCAGGTATATTTAAATTTTAGGTAAGGAAAAAATAATTGTTTTAGTGTTAGAATGTTGTACAGACCATACTATTCTAAAAAAAATACTCAATGTGCATGTGAAATTCAGTTTTAACTGGGCTTTTATTTGCTGGGTGCTACTGAATATCCTACAATGCACAGAATATGCCCCCTAACCCCCAACCAATCCACAAGGAATTACCCAAAATATCAATCAATAGTGCTGAGGTTGGGAAACCCAACAGTACATAGTAATAGAAGTACAGTTCAGATGCTGGAGAGTAGATCATTTCTAATTATGAACATATGTATTGAATAGGACACACATCAAATGGTCGTGAATATACATTTATTTCTATAAACTTTTCCCCCCTAACTCGAAACCTTCAGGAAGGGTATCCTGGGCTTATGCTCCCTCCTCTCTCTACAGAATGGGCTGGGCAGTATTTGCAGTAAGCTGAATGATGGTCCCTAAAGAGATCAGGGATATCTTTAAAGATATCTTAATCTCTGGAACCTGGGAAAGTTACCTTATTTGGAAAAGGGATCTTTGCAGATGTGATTAAGTGAAAGATTTTGAGATAAGGAGATTATTTTGGATTATCCAGTGGGTCCTAAATGCCATCACAAGTGTTCATATAGAGAGACAGACTTGACACATGCAAAGAGGGTGTGATGGAAGCGACTGAGGTGTGGAGATGTTGGTCTTGATATGGAATGACGTGGCCACAGCCAGTAGCCTCTAGACGCTGGAAGAGGCAGGTAGCTGATTCTCCCCCAGGCCCTGCTGGCACCTCTATTTCAGCTCAGTGAAATTTATTTCAGATTTCTGGCCTCCAGAACGATGAGAGAATACATTTCTGTTGTTTCAGACCACCAAGTTTGGAATATTTTGTTACAGCAGCCATAGGAAACTAACACAGTATTCTACTGAGGATCAAAACCAGAGATTACTCTTTTCAGGAAGGCATGTCCCGGGGATAGAACAAGCATGGCCTCCTGCATCCAGGACAGGGAAGCAGAAGCAACATGGGTTTTCTTGATGTTCATCTTTGTCTCATAACGCAGGATATTTCTAGTGATGGGTTTTGAGCTCGGTTATGGTCTGTTGCTGAAAAATAACTGACTCCTCAGATCCCCCTATGATTTTTAAAGGAAATGTGTGTATGTCTCGGCACTTTGAAGCCCCTGTATAGAACTTTAGAAGAAAGTTGCTTAAATGGTGGATTAGTTATGTCTGCTTCCCAGCAACTGTGACTCAACTCAGCTATGGCCAATGAGCTGGTTCCTGGGGGACAGAAAAGTTTGTGCCCTGTGGTCCCCATCTAGGGACCACCGGATTGGAGACAATGAACTTTTGGTTCAGAGGGGGAGACATTTTGTGTGTCATGTGTGTTTTCTTGAAGGTCAGTCATTTGGGGTCCTTTGTAAATATCTTATGAAGAGATTGAGTTCCTGGAGTTAGCTGCACATTTCTTTGAAAGTCTCCAGAAATTTGGCTGTGCTTCCAGGATGGGTGACCAACAGCAGGAAAAGTACACACTTCCAAATGAAAAATAGGAAAACATGTGGGAAGTGCCAACAGTGATAAGAAGTTCTCATCTCTTGAGTAACTAGAAAACATCCCGTGGTCCTTATAAGGGAATAGACAAGATGCTGTGGTCCTCTCCGGGTCTGCACCTCTGGTAGTAATCCCAATTCTTCTCTTGCCTGTCTTAGTGGAACCTGGACTTGAGTGTTTTTCAAAGTAACTCATGGACGTACAATGTGCTTTGCCAAAGCAGGGCGTGTATAGACTTGAAGTGGCCTCAGCTCAGACAGCTGGGTCCTGCGGGGCCTGAATATTCCTCGAAAAACATAAAGATGGCCAGCGTTTACTGAGTGGTCAGCCTTACCTCCAAGGAGCAGGATGCTCGGAGGAAAGGTCTGCTCCAGAAGGTCTGTAAAAATCACTCACTGCTGTTGACCAGGAACGCCAGGGTCTCTGGGTCAAACTCTAGAGTCTTAAGAGAGGTTTTTCATTCTTGCATAGACTCTGCATGCTACTCGCTTGGCAACTTGGGACAAACTCCTATTAACCTCCTGAAGTCTTTATTT
Source organism: Rhinolophus sinicus (assembly GCF_057876585.1). Lineage (NCBI taxonomy): Eukaryota > Metazoa > Chordata > Mammalia > Chiroptera > Rhinolophidae > Rhinolophus > Rhinolophus sinicus. Next base: position 195,823,192 of record NC_142517.1, on the reverse strand, counting down.
CCTTAAATGTAAAATTGGAAGAAAAATGTCTACTTTACAGGATTGTGATTATGTGAGAAAACGTATGTAAAATGCTTAGCACAGGGCCTGGCATAGGGCAAGAGCTCAATACATACGAGCTATTATTCGATGCTTCATTCAGGACTCTGAGGAGTGAAGGGGAGGAGGAGGGTGAGAATTACTGTGCTTTCCCCTGTACAAAGAGACTTTCTATCTATATTATACTAGTATTCTTAATAATAGATACGACGCGGTTTTCCAAATTGGTCTGACAGCACAGAACACATTATCATGTTAAGCAGTTGTCCCTGTGCTTCGTTTATAGGACCCCACCTGTCACAAAGAATGCAAAACCTTCTCCACAAATAGCTGGGCTCCTGCCCTCCGTGTGGGTATGTGTGCGTGGGTGTGTCAAAAATATCTGGACCCTTCCATTTTATGTTAAAGTCAGCTAACACTTTAATCCAAACCCTTTTTATCTTATGTGCCCGCAGCTTGACGACCACAGAGATAGACAAAAGTGCAATTGAAAATAGTTATTTCTTTTCATTTTCTTCTCAGCTTTCTATCCCTCACTAGTCAAGAAAAGGTAGTGCCAACTCCTTTGGTGGTGTTTCTGTGGCAGGGCCACTGGCAGAAGAGGGTTTTTCTCATATCTCCTTTCTTATCAGCAAAACTACAGTCAAATATTTCTCCTGGTTTGTGCTCTTTCCAGTATACTCCGCCCACCTCTCCATGTCCAGAGAGCAAGTTAGAAAACAAGAATCTGATGCTGCCTCCCCCTCCTTTAGTGATTCCCACTGCTCTGGGGCAGAACTTCTCAACTTTGATACCGTTGACATTTGGGACCAGATAACCCTTTGTTGTGGGGGTGGCCCTACCTATCGCAGGGTGTTTAGCAGTATTCTGGGCCTTTACACATTAGATGCCAGCAGCACCTTTTGAGTTCTGACAACCAAAAATGTCTGGAGAGACCTGGTCAAATGTCCCCTTGGGAGGCAAGATCACCCGTGGTTAAGAACCACTGTTTTAGGGTACTTTCATCCTCTTACGTGGCTTACAAGGTCCTGCATGCTTCCACACCCACCTTTCTCTGTGGGTTCTCTCTCAGCACCACCCTTCTGCTCTGGGAGGCAGCCAAGTGGAAATTATTCAGGTCCTGGCCATGACTCCTTCACCTTTGATCCATGCAATTCTGAGTTAGAGGCCCAGATATTTTTCCTGCCTGAGCACTTACTCTATAATAACTGCCTACCTATATATTTTTCTGAAACATGTTCCCTTTCCAACACCCTCCTGCTAACCTGTAAGCATGATGAGGGCAGGGCCCCCATCTCCTGTGCTCCCTTCTGTGTCCCAGTAGCTAGCACAATGTCTGTCCTAACATAGATGCTCAATAAATATTTATTTAATGTGCTCCTTGAAAAACTACTCTCTGGAAGAAAGGAATTTTTCCCTTGGAGCCCTTTAATTTGTAGAGACCATAAGTAGGTCTCACTGACCTGTTTGTCCATACATTAGTGGATCTTAATTATAGGATGGGTGTTCTGGATTTTAAGGTTGATTTCATCAATCCCCTTGACTTGATGCAAGTTTGTGCTTGAGCATTCTGGGCAGACAATTGTCATTAGCTCTTAACACATGATCATCAAAACATTTTTAAAGAGAAGAAAGGGGGCCTGGAGCCAGCAAGTCCCACGTCTGGCCTCTGAGCTCCTAAAAGGAGCAAAGCCAGCATAGCATGGAGTCGGATGAAAATCCAGCTCAGTGCAAACATAGTTAATAAGGGAGCCCTAGAGTATGAAAAGCTGCTGACAAAAATCAGGACTATTTAGTCTAGAGGAGAAGATTGAGAAGCAATCTGATAGTGGTGCTTTAAACTACCTGTAGCCTGGGGCTGTTACAAACAATTCAGATGGATGGTCTGTTTGAGGTGAGTGGACAGGCCTAAACTTGTGTCTACCGAGAGGGGATTGCTTGTTAAAAGAATTTAAGTAGGTATTTTCTAGGGTGTAATTTCAACTGAGCTTTTGGAGCAAGTCTTAGAGTAAAAAGTAAAACAAACTTTGCTTAGGGACTGTCCCAAAATTTCTCACTAATAGGCTATTTACCATGGATTTAAGGTTGGGGCTCACATGAGAATTACAGGCCATCTGGTTTTCCCTCTTAGCTCCAGACAAGGCAGGATGCAAACTAAGGCAGAGGTTTGCTGCTTCTTAAAACACACACACATAAACATACACACACACACACCTAGCTTTGCACACAAGTTCACACTAGTTTGTGCTATTCCCTATCATAGACACTGCTACATGCGCCTCTTCTTCCCAGGATTGTTTCAGAATCGTTTCTTTTGCTGTTACTTATATATCTGGTTGCCTTTATCTTCATTTAGATGAATTACAGAATGTTGGAAGAGAATGTAGACGTCCTGGTTCAGCTTCTTCATTGTGTAGAAGGTACAGCTGAGCCACAGAGAGAATAAAGAACTTTCCCAAGGCTCAGAGAGATTTAAAATATTTGGGTCTAGTGCCAGTTCTTTGGTCCACTCTCAACAATGTTCTCTAATTAAATAGAATAAAGAGCCAACATAAAGAATCTGAGCGCCCTATAAATCTGAGCGCCCTATATCAGAGAACAAATGAAGGAGCATTTAGGATTCCTCAGGTGTGAGCAGACTTTCTCAGCCAAGGTTTCGTGCAAAAATGAAGCCCTACACAAAGCGATTTGAGTTTACTATTTTCTCAATTCCCCCTAAGATGGTACACATCTAGTGTCATTCTATGTGCACAGAAGAGAAGTTAATTATGTACAATGAATGTCCTAAGGTATTTGGGGATTCATATTCTAGAGCAGGGACTGGAAAACTTTCTCTGTCAATATTTGCAGCTTTGTGAACCATATGGCATCTGTCGCAAGGACTCAACTCTACTTTTGTAGCATGAAAGCAGCCATAGACACTACCTACAAGAATGAGTGTGGCTGTGCTTCAATCAAAATTTACATACTGAAATAGCTGGTGGCTGGGTTTGGTCTGCGGGTCGTGGTTTGCCCACTTCTGCTTCAGTGGGACTCTGATTGAAAAGGGATGAGTTCAAGCTACAGAATATACTTATACCCATTGAAGAAAAGGATTTTTCAAGGGCTCATAGAATGACTCAGACAGGAAAGGCCCCTGGGAAGCTCCAGGGATCCATTTACAGTTTCCCCAGGGTACCTCAACTAGGGAGAATAAGTAAGTCCTAAGAGAGAATCTCATTGGCCTAACTGGGCCAATCACTTAATGGACAGTCTCATTGTGAGGGCACAGTAAGGAGGAGAGGGGACTCCCCACACGGAAAACTGAGGAGCTCTAACAAGAAGGGAAAATGCATGTGAGGTCATCAGAAAGCAACATACTTCACTGCAGAATCTTCCTAACTATAAGGGGACATGCTCTCTCAATCCTGGCCTCAAAGCCTTATAGAGAATGCTCAAAAACAAACATAACAACCCTAGACTCAGCTATAGTTTTAACCCCTAACCCAGATCCTGAAATCTCCAGCACATGAATCATAAAATGGGGTCAGGGAAGAGTCTTGGAGAGCTTGTCCAAATTCCAAACAGCCACATGCTGACTGTTCAGTCTTCATGCTAAACCAGCACTAGACTAAAAGCTCTACAAAGGCAGAAAATAAGACTGTTTTGCTCACCTTTGTAATGCCCAGAACCTACTGTTTCATTCTTTTGGTCTTTGATTCACTCATTCATTCAGTTAACAAGTATTTGAGAGCCTTCTCTGTACCAGGCATTTAGCAAGATTCTGGGAATCCAATGGTGTACAAAGACAGACACAGTCCTTGCCCTGGTAGAACCTAATACATTTGGGGTGGGAGAAGAGATGGGCTCTAAAGTTTTAAAAAGTCAAATAAATGTAAACATATAAATGTGATAAATGCAGACTAACAGGAGGGGAATCCATCATACCTGCTTGTAATGAGGACGTAGATATGGTAAGAGGATCTCAGGGAAGTCTTCCCTAAGGAAATGATAATTCTGCTGCAGTCAGAAGGAAGAGACTGAGTTAAGAAGAAGAGGGAGGGAAGTAATGGGGAAAAGCATCCTCAGCGAAGCTGGCAGCATGTGCGAAAGACATGTGGTAGAGGGGAACATGAAAGAAAGCTCATGTGGCTAGAGCATAGAGACACGAAGCAAATGTCCAGATGAGACTGGAAAAAGGAGTGGGGCCAAAATGTGTAGGGTTTTGTAGGGCCAGGTTAAAATTTTGCCTTTTATGCTAAGAGTCTTGAGAAGCAGAGTAGGGAGATACAATTCAGATTTATATATCAAAGATAGAGCTCCAATTTCAAAGTAAAAAAAAAATGGCTTGGAGGGTAGGCAGGAGTAGATACTAAATGAAGAGATCAGTTAGTAAGCGATTGGTGAAAACTTCATTGGAAATCGTGGTAATAGAGATGAAGGTGAGTGGGTGGATTGGAAAGATCCTTCAAGCTAAGTAGAAGAGGTTGGATTGGTGGATAAATTGAAGGTCAAGGGTGAGAAATAGAGAGGTATAAATAACAACTCCTAGAATTATTGGTGCCCATTAAATATTTGTTGACTTATTCAATGAATCCCTGGCCCTCAGTTTAACACACAGGCACCCTTACGATGTCTTCCTTTTTTAAGGCGTGAATTCAAGGCTCACTGATCCCTTTAGCAATTTACTGTCAAGGCTCTACTGAAACAGCTCCTTTTCTGAGAAACTGTCATAACTACACCCTGCTCCCTCTTCCGTATCCATGGAACACCACCCATTCAACTCCATTCCTATTGATGTAATGAATGGCTAGCTGTAGAAGGCATGGAGAGATTATAAGCATTTGGAGGGCAGGTCTTGAATCTTATTCATCCATGTTTTACCTGCTCAGTATTTGGTTGATCAAAGGGGCCAGGAAAGCTTGTTAACGTTGTTGAATTGAGTTGGAGGTCTGGATCGTTCCTCTCAGAGCCTCTAGTATGGTTGGGTGAATAAGACAAAAAGACATTAAAAAAATAAAAAATAAAATCAAACTAAGGAATTGGCATGAGCAAGGGCTGAGGGATGTGGTAGAAGATATAAGTGGACCAGGAGTGGTCCCAAAATTCCCAAGATGTGGTTCAAAATTACTGGACAACACGTTGTGAACACCACATTGCAAGTTACCTTTGCATATTGCCACTTTGAAAACACCTCATATAACACTGTTTTGAATGGCTGTATAACCCCCTTGGGTTGGTCCTGAAGATTTCTCAGGGTTTGTATTGTGGAGAGGAGGGGTACCTTGGGGTAACAGCTGCAGCAAAGACAGAGAGAATGGAATAAGCTCGTGCAAGGGCAGGTCTTGAGAATTCTGGCCTCAGGAGAGCTGAAAGGGGGCAGTGTGGTATCATGGAAAGGACATCAAGAGACAGTCAGATCTCATCTTTAATCTTGAATCTATCTCTTTACTTAGTGGGTGCCCTAAGGCAAGTTGCTAAACTTCTCTCCATCCCAGTTTTCTCATTTGTGAAATGGGGTAATAATAATAATAATAATAATAATAATAATAATAATAATAACAACAACAAAAATATCACTACTTTATAGTGTGTGTGTGTGTGAGTCAAATCAGGAAAAGCACTTGAGAGTGTGTGTTTTGGACACTGAAGCACTGGTATGTATTTCGTTTTCCTGGGGCCCTTCTCAGAGAATCTGAATCCTTGTGGGTGGAGTCACAAAATTCATGTTTTTTGAAAGACCCCAGGGTTATTCTGATATTTTGCCAGTTTTGAAAACTATGTCTCCAAGTGTCTAGAAAAAAAAAAGTAATTTATGAGGTTGCTGGCAAGAAATTGGAGAAAAGTGGCAGAGGCTCGGTCCTACAGTATTTGGAGATGAAAGGGATGTGCTAAAGATTCCCAATGATTCCTTATTCTTTCCCTATTTTTAGATGCTCACTGGAACCTCCAGGGTAAAGGCTTTATCATTCAAAGCTTATTAATTGGAATCCTGGCTTACAGCTCCCTACCCCACTTATCCCTCTACTGCAGATCTGGTTCCCCCAGGACACAGACTGAAGTGGTGAGGAGGCAGATTATTGTGGAGTGCACTCTGGGTCAACATCTGAGAAGGATACAGGATGGGGCAGAAGGAGAAGTGAAGGATACAGGATGCTATAGTGGCGACCAAGGCCTCAGCTGACCCCACATAGAGCTCAGGACCCGGGGAGCCCCTGCAGATGTCCCCACAAGGGGTATCAGGCACTGGGGAAGGGCATGGCCTCTGGTGAATAAATTCCCAGAGGTCATCTGGGTCCTTTCAGGGGCCAGCACTCAGCAGCTGGCAGATTTGTGCTTCAGTCCTGAAAGGATCTGGACCACACAGCCTCATTGCCGCCCAAAGCTCTGCTTTGAGCCCACCTTTCTGTCATGCAGAAACCTGTGGTTCCCCCATTGTTCACCAAAGAGGCTGGCATTCAGAATTCAGCACAATCTATACCTGTGCTATGTGTCTACACCTACTTTCTACTACTTTCCTTTTTATCCCTGCCAAACTTGCTGCTGCCCCTTTCCTAGGAATAACCTACCTTTCCCCTGCATCGTGGATCATTTAGCCTGTACCCCATTTCTCATTCATTTCTCACCATTCTTCAAGGCACATTTAATGAACAATTAAAAATTTTTTTTGACTATCTACAATTTCCCTTTCTCTTGTGGTAATAGTATATGCTCCCTCGGCAACTCCTACCTCTCTCTCTCTCTCTCTCTCTCTCTCTCTCTCTCGCTCTCTCTCTCTGTCTCTCTCTCTGTCTCTCTGTCTCTGTCTCTCTTTGTCTCTCTCTGTCTCTCTCTGTCTCTATCTCTCTGTCTCTCTCTGTCTCTCTCTCTCGCTCTCTCTCTCTATTTATCTATCTCTCTCTCTGTCTCTCTCTCTCTGTCTCTCTCTGTCTCTCTCTCGCTCTCGCTCTCTATTTATCTATCTCTCTCTCTCTGTCTCTCTCTGTCTCTCTCTGTCTCTCTCTCTGTCTCTCTCTCTCTCTCTGTCTCTCTCTCGCTCTCTCTCTCTATTTATCTATCTCTCTCTCTCTGTCTCTCTCTCTGTCTCCCTCGCTCCCTCCTGTTCTGTACATGAAGCACCTTGGCCAGAGATGGTAGCATATGACAAGATCATAACCAACTGTGAAAAGAGCAAAAAAAAAAAAATGTATTTACTTAGAATATAAATTCTAAGTTACTCTTCAAATACTCACTATGTTAAAATCCTGTGAAAACAATCAAAGACTGTGGATATCGGGTCTTTCAGGTTGATTTCCAATAAGCCTAAGCCCCCTCACTCCCTCATTTTTAATAGGTCTCTAGCCCAAGAAGGCTAAGTCAAATATTTTTATAGTTTCAACTATTCTTCAAAAAAGGAAAACAACCAGAGTGTGACTACAACACTGGACTTAGAGCAGGGAACTGAAATCAGGTTTGTATATTCTCCCAATATAAAAACGTATGCCTTTGAGCAAGTCAACTTCCCCTCTGGACTTGTATCTCTCAATTTCTAAGAGGAAGGGTTGCTGACCACTAATGTCCCTTTCAGTCCTAAAAGTCTATGATGATAAGAAAAAGAAGTAGGGAATGGAAACCTACCCATTTCGGCCTCTTCTCATTCTCCTGCGCTCTTGTCTTACAGGATATAATTTTATTGAACACCTAACTGTGTCTCAAATGAGGCACGTTCTCTGGCTCCCAGGCCTTGAGTCACTTATTCCTGGGACTGATTGGTTCCTGTGAGCCCTGTGAATGCCAAGTTATACTATGTCACTTTCCCTAGAAAACTTCTCTTGACCACTTGGATGAGGTTGGGAGTGCATGCTAGGTATTCTTGTAGCATTCTCTCCTATCAAAGAGTACATCTCACTTTTTATATTCATTTACTTAACTGTCTTCATCCTCCACCCTTGCTCCCAAACCTATAATTTATAAAAGTTCAGGAACACATGATAGAAACTTAAAAATTGACACTTGGATGAATTAATTAATTGATGAACAAATGTCACATACGCCAATAAAGAAACAGGGGGACACTGGCTATTATTTGCTTCTGGTCCTAATGTTTCATTCAGATGTTTGTTCATCTTTTTCCCACCAAGGGACAGATGTTCACATCCAACCCACGAGTTGTCAGTGAGAAAGGTCATTAACTCCACCAGGGAGAAATGATTCTGACTGCAGTTTTAACCTCCTTTGATTTTCTAAGAACTGCTTTGAGTACATTCTGTTTTCTAAGACCAGCCTCTCGCCTGCTTCCAAAAGCCTGTTCCAGCCTGTCCAGCTCATCCCTGGCCCTGGTTGCAAGGGGATAGTGAGCCCTGCAGTTTCTGAGCCAGTTCTAGCAGAAAAGCAGAGATTGGAGGAAGCAGGATTTGATATTCTTGGCCTCAGGATGCTCTCTGATTATTATTTTTTAATATCCTGAGAACAGATTAGGATAAAGTAGATTAGGGAAAAGTCATGAGATTTAAGCCATAACTGAGCTTCTCTCCGCTGCAGGCATTCCCTTGAGGAAGGAATCTGGACATATCCTTCATTACAACAGGGCTTGGTCCTGCAGAGTGTGGAGGAACCAAACCAAGTGCAACCCATGAATCGGCTTTCCTTCGTCTCCCTCCATTCCACTTACTAACAGAAACTGACTTAGGTGACACGTGTAAGAAAGATCCAATCACTGAAGGTAGCATTACCTTGTCATGAACAATAAATGACACCTTCTCAACAAATACATTAGCTCTCTTCACATATGTACTGTGAATCTGTTTCAGAATCATAAAGGATCCTGCCTTTCCCCCCAATGGGAATTCCGTTGACTGGTGAGACCCCAAATCCAAGCTCTGAGTGTTGGTAGTTAAAGTTGAAGTCCCTAATGTGCCAATTCCGTTGCCCCAGGATATTCAGAAAGTCCTTCTCTTGGCCTCACAGCCTTTGGTGAGTGACACACATGATGGCAGAGATGAAAAAGCCTGACACAGGCATGGTCACAAAGTGGGATCTCAGTTAAAGCTCATCCATTCAGGCACTTATATAGGTGACCCGGGACAATCCCAGTTTATATCTTGTCTAGAATATATAACCAGGGTTCACTTTCTTCTAAAAAGTGTCCCATTTTGGTGATAGATTTCATGGTCATCCTAGTTATGACTCAGAATTGAATGTGACTCATTTGTTAACTGTTCACTGGAGGATTCCTCTGAAGCAATGCCATCTATTATAGACACACCTCCCCAACAGCACTCACTTGTCCCTCATCTTCTGTCCTCCTTCTCGCCTCTCTTTCTTAAGCCAAAGGCAATGTCACATACTTTCCACTCATTTATACTGGGAGGAACATTTTTGAGACCAGAAAGAAGTGATATAGAAGTCACTCCACCCTCGATCTATTGGCCGGGTCCAACGAACTTTCCTTTTTTCCCACATTTCTTTCTAAGGAAGTCACTTAGATCCCTTAAGACAAAGGCCAGAACATTTCAGAGTTCTCTGGGGATAACAGATGAATGTGTAGCCCAAGAAAGAAAGGCATGACAAATGGTAGGTTCTTGGAGACTCCAACATAGCATTTCACACAACATGCTTCAGGCATGAACGATAATCAGCAAGTGCTGAAGGGAGAAACCACCAACTTAGGGAAATATAGCGGCCTCTATGCAAGCCCAGAATGATAATCAAAACATGGAAACATGCCCTGGCCACATATCTGCCCAATTACTCCAGCTTTCTCAAGAGGAGTTTTGGTAGCAGACCATGTTTTTATTAGAAAGAACCCAAGGAACTGTTATGTTGTACAGGAGGGCCAAATGATATATTTTGATGAAGAAGATGGAGGTCATAATCAGTACAGCATCATTCTAGAATGTATAGCTAGATGAATGAAGTGGTGACATTTTAACTTTTAATATTAGTCTCCATATAGTTCTTTATGATGCCCCATGCATACATGCGAACGTGATTTCATCAGAGTTTGACACACTCTTTTCTCATCATTTTTTATTTGAGCTCCGTTCCATGAGCTTCCTAATCTGATTTGTTGACTGCAGTCTATAGTCTCTGTTTCAGCGAGCCACCCTGCATCACAGTGAGTCAGCACGTGGCACTGGCTCACCTCTGGAGCAGAGCATCGCAGGTGGGATTCAGTGTCCTGGCTATCCTGAGTCCCTCTTCTGACACCTCCACAAGCTGGGGCCAATCCACCTGTCTCCACGCGCTTCTCCAAATGAATGAAAATCCCTAGAGCCAACTGCTACCAGAAATGTAAAATGTTAATAACAATTATGATTAAAAATCCCAAAGGAATGCCTGCAAAGAGCCTGTTCATGATGTGCTGCGTTTTCTAAGCAAATGTGTAGGGAAAAAGGGGAGGGGAAGTAGAACAGAAACCAAGCATAACACCCGATTTGGTGCTGCCAGCCTATCCAGGTCTTGCAAAACAGGAGGCTGTATCCAGGCTAGTTTCTGGGAAATGACGTGGACCTGTGTACAAGCATTTGCTTGTAGGTCCAGTAGAAAGCATCTGCCTGTCAGTTCAGCCGTGAGCAATGTGCTGCCATTGGATCAATTGGACTTAATGTGCAGCTGTGCTCTCACCAAGTGGGGAACTAATTGCTGCACAAATTGTAAATCGGTGACTTCACATGGAAACTCTGACCTAAGGTGAACAAACGAGGACTGCTGGAGATGAGGTGCACTAGCTGGTAAAACAGACAAAGGAGAACCTAGGCCCCTTTCCAAAGGTCTGCAGGTGGAAGCTCTGTAGTTTGCAAGACACTCCAGAACTGAACGCATAGCCAGGAAATGGTTAGAGGAGAAGAAGAAAGAAAGCACCCACCCAAACTGGCTCAAGACAAGGGTCTGATGCGTTTGGTCTCATAGGAAGTGTCACAAACCGTCTCTCACACGCTTTCTTCTATAATATACATTCTTCTTATTCAAAGACTCCATTTCAAATGGGTCAACTGACCTGTAAAGGTTATCCTTTCCTCTAAACAGGAGTGGACTTATCCTCTCTTTGTCGGGTGACTATTTTTAATACTCATACCTACCAATAGGAAAGATGGTTATGACAGTTTAGCTAATCTGCCTTAAGATCTTCTAATCCCCACTAATTGGAGTTGCTTTCTGATATGTAATCTGCTGTTAATTTACTTTATCATATCTCACTCAACTAATTTGAATAAAATAAAAGGAGAACATATTCTGCGATGGCTCCTTATAATTCAGAGAAATACAGTTTCAAAGCTATGATCCCTCACTATCAGACCAGTCTTTGTCACTAAACATGTTGCTGCTTTAGGGCAAGTCAGGGAACATCTCTGAAACTCAATTTCCCCCTTTACAAGGATTTGAGAACCCTGTATAAATACTACAGAAATGATTATAAAAGTATAAAATGTGTTTGCAAATGCTAACTAGGGTTGTGGCTTAAGAATAGCAAAGACTGACTCATTACTGATTTAATCATTAAAAGATCCACCTTTTAGAAATTTTAAAAATAGTAAAGGAATCTTCTGCAAGACTTTCTTCACCAGAAATAAAATAAAATAAAACATGCTTCCAGATTTCCTTCAACTCACATTCCATTTTGCATAGTCTTTGAAAATTATAAAAAGAAATTAAATTTCAGTTGTGGGATACACATTTTGACTCTATCTGGAAGGGTAAACACCTGTTTCCATTAAGTGATCCCAATTTCAAAATCCTCACCTGAGCCGTAAGCCATCATTCTCCATTTGGTAGACAGAGGAATAAATTCTGACACAGGATGGAAACTTAAAAGGTTGGCAACTCATAAGCATTCTTAATTTTCAAAAAACTATACCAAGAATTTCATTGGCAAACAACAATTCTGTGTCTGTGTATATGTGCAAGTGTGTTTTCCCATTTTAGGGTAAAAGTAAATACCAGTGATGTGAAAGCAGTAAGTAACTTTTACTTTCCCGACATAGTTGCAGAAAACCATGGCTGACTTCAGAGAAAGGGACACCAAGAAAAAGAAAAACAAAAAAAAAGGAGACTCTATTTATTTGGGTTTAGTGATGGACTTTAGTGACTACACTTTGTAGGTTGCCTTTCCACCATTTCACCCCTTTCCTCCTTTCCAATAGGACCCGCTGTGGCTCAGGAGTCATAACCTCCTCCGCAAAGTTGCGTTTCCCATCCCAAGCGTGGTGATCCTATGGCCTCGCCAGTGACTGATGTGCATGGGCCTGTTCCCCACATTTGGTTAGAGTCCAGGGGTGTCCAAACTGCGGCCCGCGGGCCAACTGTGGCCCGCGATCCATTTTTTATTGGCCCGCAGCAAATTCCAAAAATATATTTAGTTTACTTACATAAACCAGGTGAGGCAATACGTACTTCACCTCGAGTGAGTGGCCCGGCTGTTTGTGTATTTTACCACATACGGCCCTTGGTAAAAAATGTTGCAAAAAGTTTGGACACCCCTGGGTTAGACACTAATATAGGAAAGGAAGTCTTGGAGATTTGTGGAAAAGACCCCTTCATGTATCTCATGATGCAATTGCTTGTTCTGCTAGAAGGTGTCATGGCTGGAATGAGATAGACTTCTGGGACCCTGAGAGGGGCTAACCTAAGGATGGCAGGTCAGAAGAATAGAGACCCCTAAAATAAAAGTAAAGGTATCCTCATGATATTATTGAGTGGCTGAAGAGCCAACCTTGGAACTGGCCGCCTTCTGGATTTCTTTTTGTATAAGCTATAAATATCCCTATAAGGTAGGTCAGTTTGAGTTGGAAGTTGCTATAGCTGGCAGCCAATGTTATCCTAACTGATTCATTCTCCATCTCTGCTTAAAAGTTGGTGCTGACACTGTGATGGCATTGAAATGATGCTGAATGAATGTGAGGTAAGTGGGCTGAGTTGGTGCCATGTAAACATCAATAACTCAGAGTTGAATGACTCGTCAAATGGATTAAATGCATTTTCTGTCCTGGCATCGTGCTAGGTTCTGGAGTTAAAGACCCAATTTCTCTTCTTCTCGAGTCCAGGATCTAATGCGCTGATAATTTCAAGTGTACGGTCCTGTATTCTCACAAGCCATGAAGTATGCACGTGCTGTTCCGAGTCATAATTTCTCCCACCAAAGAACCTCTGCTTCTTTGTGTCTCACATTGCTTATTAGCAATGATATATGTGCTGCATATGTATTTTTCCCAACCCATTTAATTTAAAAAGGAATGTTTCAGAGCACTGCATCTTAGCGCCATCAGGACTTGCTAAATGGATCATTGTTTTCCATAAAGCACCTGTTAAGTACGAGGCATAATGACAATGGCCTTAGGGGATCGAAAATATAAAAAAATCATTTTTTTATTTGTTTTCAAAAGTCCTACAATTTCAGAGAAAAGACAGGAAAGCAGATAGTTGCTGTTTAAATCAACTCGTACCCTATCAATGTCATGAATGAGGAACCCATCCTTGGGTAGGAGAAGACGGAGATGAATCACGTCAGACTGCTGTGATCAGGCAAGTCTCCGTGAAAGCCATGGAATTCGAGCTGTACCTCGAAAAACATGTAGACTTACAATAAACAGGAGGCAGCCAGGCAGGAGCACTACAGATGGAACGGGCAGCATTGATCCAGCATGGCAGAAGCAATCTGCAAGGCATGCTCACCGAGAGGGCTGATCAGATGTTGAAATGACCCAGAACTGGAGGGCATGGCTGAGCTATTTGGATGACAGAAACCCGACTCCCAAGCATCTTGACAGGCTGGAACCATAGACTGAATCTAACATGATGGAAATGAACTGGGCTAATTGTACCATTTTGCATTTGATTATTAAAGGGAAAATGTTTACAGCCATAACTGCTTATGGGAAAAAGACTTTATTTTTCTGTTGAATGTAAGCTCTATATGAATCAACAACATCATTGCCAAAAAAGCCATGGCACCCCTAGGTCATGTTTCTCTCCAAAACTATAGGATGCCTTTACCTTTTTGTTCAAAAGTGGTCATAACAGGATGTATTAATTTTCCATCGCCTCCATAATATATTGCAAAAAATTTAGTGGTTTGAAAAAAACACAAAATTATTTTCTTACAGTCCTAGAGGTCAGAAGTCCAGTGCAGGTCTCACCAGACTAAAGTCCTGGTGTTGGCATCCTGTATTGTTTTCTAGGGCTTTATGGGAGAATCGTTCTCAATTTGTTCAGGTTGTTGGTGAAATTCTGTTCCTTGGGTTTGAAGGATCAAGGTGCCTGTTTTCTTGCTGGCTGTAAACTGGTGGCTATTCCCAGCTGTCAGAGGCTGTCACATTCCTTGGCTCTGGGCTCCGTCTTCCACCTTCAAAGCCAGCAACGGCAGGTTGAGTCCTTCTCATGCCACATCTCTCTGACACTTCTTCTATCATTGCATCTCTCTCTTCACCACCAGGAAAGATTCTATGCTTTTAAGGACTCGTGTTATTAAATTGCATTGACCTGGATAATCCAAGATAATTGCCTAATCGCAAGGTCTATAGTTTTAGTCATATCTACCATGTCCCTTTGCCACATAAGGCAACATATTCACAGTATTGGGGATTAAGGCGTAAGCATCTTTGGGAAGCCAGTATACTGTCCTCTCATCTAAACTGTTATGCTCAGTGTCGGGTGCCACCCGTGGCTATACATTGATAAACTGGGGCAGATCTATGGGAGTGACCACAGTGGTTATAAAAATGGCTTATTCTATGTCATACAGAATGTAGAGCAGAATCAATGGGGGAAAATTTTAGCTCAATATAGTCAATGTGATTGCTAGTCTCCAAAAAATGGCCTTGATGATATGAGCCATGCCTCTTGGTTTTGATGTTCTTATGTAGCAACCCTCACCTCAACTTGAACTTAGCCTATGACTCACATTAAAAGTAGAGTACACCAGAAGTGACCATGCAGGACTTCTTAGTCCAGCCATGAAGAAGCCCTGGCATCGTCCATTTTCATACTTTGGTGAACCCTGAGCCGTCATGTCCAACTGCTTGCTGGGGAGACCATGTGGAAAAGCAGATGAAGAGGAGAGGAACTGAGGCTACATGGAGAGGGAGAGAAGCCTTATTGTCCCAGCTGAGCCTCCATTTAACTGCAACCCCATAAGAGACCCCAAGCAACACAAGCAGTACTGTTCAGCTGAACTCAACTAAATTACTAACCCACAGAATCATGAGCTAAACAAATGGTTGTTGTTTTAGGCCACTACGTTTTGGGGTGATTTGTTATGTACCAAAAGCTAACTGATACACCTGCTGAACTAATTGTATGTGCACGTTTGCACAGATGTCCAAGCATATCTTGAATTTTTCACCTTACAAACTAGAGTTTGCTTTTTTACAAAAGAAAAACTTTTAATTGCAAAATAACACCACTGGCTTTCACAAATCATTTCAGCTTCCTGCCAGCATTGTGCTTGATTTAATGTATTGTTTACAGACATATGCCTATGTGTATTAGCTTTTCCTGACCTGGTGATTTCCTTGATTACCCAGATGTATGGAACACTCTTAGTCATTTTGCTGTTACAATTTATCTATCTTTAAAAAACTGAAAAAAAATTTAAGTATATCTCAACTGGAACATAAGTCAGTAATTAAAAACAGATGGTTTAACCAGTATGTGCGAAACAAGCGAAAAGACACAAGATAATGAGAGAGAAGCAGGGAAACCAGAAAGCCTCCAAAGTTTTGATGGACACAGTAGTATCACAGAGACTCTATGATGAACTTGACAGCAGAGATGATAGCCTTTCCCCAATGAGAAAACAAGTGGAAGCAATGGGGAGCTGTTGTTCAATGGGTCTAACGTTTCAGTTATGCAAGATCAGTAAGAGCTAGACTTCTGCCGTACAACACGTTGCCTATAGTAAACAATACTGTATTGTACTCTGAAACATTTAAGAGAGGAGATTTCAAGTTAAGTGTTCTTACTACAGAAAAGGAAGGGGCAGGAAGAAATTTTTGGAGGTGATAGATATGTTTATTATGTTGATCGTGGTGATAGTTTCATGAGTGTATGCAGCACGTTAAAACCTATCAAATTGCATACAATACATAGGTGGAGTGTTTTTATATATCAGTTACACTCTAGTAAGCTGTTAAAAAATGCGATTTTGAATTACATCCTCCAAAGTTTTAGATATCTGAGAAAAGAGAAGACGTAGGGGCTGAACAATATCCATAATTACTATTTTTGACATATTTATTATTGCTGGGCCCCAAGCAGGGTACTTTAGGCTTTAGCACCTTTGAAAGCTGACAACAATTCTGCAAGTCAGGTGCTATTATAGTCTCTATTTTACAAATATAGGACATTACCACGAGAGCCATTTTTTGATTGTGTATCGATTGTATACTTTTTAGTAAGCTTTTAATAGACCAGTTCTAGAATTACCTTAGGTAGGAAAGTTCAAATAATAAGAAAAATATGGTGAAGTGCTACACTGCAGCATGCCAGAATCTATTTGGGATGAGGGAAGAAGCATCTAAGTTGCAAAAGTATCCCTATCAAATAACACTATTACATAATCGAAAAAGACAGGTTGAATAACCACTAGAAAGAATAAGTCTTTATGTTATAGTAGTTCAAAGAATACATGGATTTTAGTGATTTTATGGTTTCATTGAATTTTTGTGTGTGTTGGTTTATTTATAATGATGATGTGTGTGAACAAATAAAAAGAAATCTGTGGTGTGGGGAAAAGCAGTGGGAGCACTATAGTATGAAGAAAGAGCTAATGCTCAGTTCTTTAAATATATTGCCATTTAATCTTCAAAAACATCCTCTAAAATTGATGGTGTGCCATCTATATTTTATGTAGCCAGGAACTATGCCAGATACAGTCAAATCTTCTATTTCACTTATTCCTCGCAAGCATCCTGCTAGATGGGTGGCATCATTTTTACATATAAATGCAGGGGGCTCTGAGAGGTTAAGCGACATGTTCAAGTATTTGCAGGTAGAATGAAATGGAGCTGGCATTGTAGTTCACATCTGCTTGACCTTACACATTTTATTGCATCCCTTTACCTGGAAACTGATAGGATATGACCAGTAATGATGGCAGAAAACAAAAATGTGCATTTTATTACTCTCAGGGCTCTAGAACATGAGGGACCTTCAACCGTGGACAGCTGTTGATCTATAGCTTCCAAGAAGAGGGGCAGAGGCTCAAACAGCCTCGAGCTATCGCTCTGTCACTATCTAGTTGGGTATCTTCCACTTTCCACGCCTCAAGTTCATGCTGAGTAAAGTGAGACCTCAAATAAGACAACCTCTTAGAGTTCAGATTT
This sequence comes from Rhinolophus sinicus, assembly GCF_057876585.1. Lineage (NCBI taxonomy): Eukaryota > Metazoa > Chordata > Mammalia > Chiroptera > Rhinolophidae > Rhinolophus > Rhinolophus sinicus. The sequence continues at coordinate 195,805,874 of NC_142517.1, read as the reverse complement.
GAAGGAGTAGGTGTGATAAGGCAGGAAGCCTTTTCTGAATGGCTTACACCAATTTAGCATCGCCACCAGTAAAAGGAAGCAATATGGAAGTGACTATTAGGTTTATTTTTCAAACCCCATGGATCCCACCTCTGAGACCTCTAAAGTGTCTTGCACAAATACATTCATTACAATATTTATTTGAAGAGAAGAAAATTTGGAACAAATAATTGGTAATAATTCAGCTACACAACAAGCTGAATTGATCTGCGATGCTGCCAACACCCCAGGAATGGCTTACTCTCTAGTGATTCTGGGTGGTCTCTTTCATGCCCTTTTAGACTCTTTCTACCCACAGCGTAGCATGTAGAGTGTAGAGTGTAGTCATGCTACCCCAGACCCGCTGAATCAGGATCTACAGGAGGTTCCTAGGTACCTTGACATTTGAGAAGCACTGTTTTAGACCATGGTTCTCCAATGCTTTTCTCTGCATTTTGGGGGGACAGAATGTGTCTCAAAATCAGATTCTAGACAAACTATCTCTCCATGTCACTCCACGTCTAAATTACATATCATCCAGATTCAATTCATGGCCCTATCTTTATATTGATTGCCAACTCTTCTTTGTGAGCAATAGGGAGAGACGGCTCTGGGGGCCACTGACACATGACTGTGTACTAGGCACGTGGCCTTGGACAGCTTTACTCACTTAATCTCTCCAAACTTCATTTTTAGAAGAGAGTGGTAGATTGAAAAATGAGGTATTAACATTTTATCATTCTTGTCAATGTTTCATAAATGAAAGCACCACTTGAGCGAGGGCTTGTTACCAGTACAGCTGCACTCTGCGTACGGAACTATCATGGACAGACATATCAAGGATGGTCTATGTTAGTCATTGGCCTTCATCTGCCAACTGTATTGACAGGTGAATTCACACAGCATCAACTGTGTCCTCAGCACCTTGTAAACCCCTGACAAGAACGTGAATAAACATAAGAAAACTAGAGGTGCCGTCTCAAAGGCAGGGCTACGTTTCTTTTTCTCTCTACTTTGACTCCTGGGGACATGAAGCAGAAAGTGTTGCCTCCTTCAGGATAGTTTGAGTTACAGAACTAGAAGTTCTGTACCTGCAGAGCTTGATCCAGGAACACATTTTACTCTCCTGTGGGCCACACTCGTGCCTGGTAGAAGCAGGGATGAGAGGGAGCTGGGTTGGTGGAGGTTCTATGAGATCACAGATTGAAGCATCTTTGAATAAGGTGGAGGAATGATGGCATCTGCTCCTGCTTCCAAAAAAAAGCAGGTTTGAACTTGGTTGAACTTTGGTTTCACACTCTCTTCTGCATCCTTTACCTTTTCGTTTTAGGTTTTTATTTGATTGAGCATTTAAGACTTTACATTTGGATTTAATTAATTCTTCCAACTCTCTCTAGAGTCTGACTATGGCCACTAACCATGATTTAGTGGAAGCCAAATGTGTTACAAGGAAAGAAAAAAAAGGGTCTTTCTGAAAGCAAGTTTAAGAGAGGCAGATGAGAAACGCACAGGTGTACAGAGCTACCTGTACTCATACACGTGCAACACACACATAAACAAAATCTGTTTGTCAATAGGTGGCCCTGACTATTGTGGGGAGTAGTTACTTCCTCTGCCATGGTTCTCCTCTCCCTGCCTTCATAGCCGACCTCTCCCTTCCACTAACCTTCTTACAGGAGTTCCTGTGGGACTCCTAATGAGTAGAAAGACTTTCAGTGGTAATAAAGCTTCTGGCACAGATTATTAGAGTCCAGGTCTCCTTCCCACTGGTCTTTTCTTTTTGAGATAATTCATTCTGAGTCCCTTAGTAAAGAAAACTTCCCTGATAAAACAGTCACTAAGCTTAGATTACTCTAGAACTCTAGAAAGAAGGAAGATAGCTAGCATAGATATATTCTGAGCAGTTATTTTGTGTTAATTGATTTACATGGTGTATCTGTTTTAGCAACAACCTTAAGAAATAGATACTCTTATCTTTATTTTACAAATAAAGCAAGGCCTGCTGTGGTGGAACAGATTCACATCAAGGGTTTTTATGGATCCATAGGCTGTCCCCTCTTGATAGATACTACCTTAAGAGCATGTCCAAATATGGCCACCTTTGATTTCATAGGAGTATGTCCAGTCTAATCTTTAGGGACCACACATAATAACATTTGGAAAATTCTTTCTTGTTTCCTTGAGAAGACCATAGCTGTGAAAGCTATATATCTACCTCTCCTCGATTCATTTTATTTTTCTAGCACAAAGAAAAGAACCAAGGGTAAAGTGCCCAACTCGGATATTTGTTCTTTCTCTTGTTGGTCAAAAGATATGACCTTCTTTAGTCATTTGATAGAGAATCTGGGGCCAGGATACAGTTCTCTACAACTAGCTTTTCCTCATCGTCTCATATTCTGTTTCATAGCATGAATAAAGATGGTGGCAGCTAAGAAAAGATCAAAGACACCAATACAAATTTTATCATTGAGGGAAAAGATAGTAAAAAAAAAGTTATAAACCATTATCCATTGAATTCATGAGTAATGGCACAGAGTCTGGAAAAGAAACAGCAGCAAATTCACCATAAGGGAATTATCAGAAGAAAGGAAGGATGAAAAGAATTGTGCGTTGCGAGAAGAGCATTAAGAGTAAAAGGGCTTGGATATGAAGCATATAAGCCACAACCCAGCTGAGTGGTCTTGCACAAATCACTTCCCCTCTCTGAACCTCAGTTGACACATGGAAAATGGAGGGGGGAAGGTTGATGATCTCCATGATTCTTTCCTGCTCTAAAATTCTATGTTCTGTAGTAGTGCAGCAAGAGGCAGTTAAACACTGGCCTTTTTTTTCCCCAGAAGAGCCTTTGGGTATTTTGCTCATTAAAGGGATTAGATTCCATTTGCAGAGATGTCTCTCCAATGAGGTAGGGACAGAATGACCCAACACAGTTTTAGTTTTGATTTGCTTTATAAAGTACCTATCCAATTCCCTGGCAAGTTAAGCCAAGCACATCTTCTCATGTGTTCAAGGCATTTGGCTGAAAAAGAGAGCAAATGTCTCTTATTAATGTGTGACAAATCCATATGGAGAAAACACTGTTTCTTTTCTCCCATATGGCACAGCTGAGTAAAGCTGGTTTTTCTGGCCTTGAAAAAGTTCCGTGAACCAGGTGGGTGGTTTATTTCACAGGCTGATGACAATCTCATGTGTCTCTCCCACAGAGGTGGGAAGGGGCAAGAATTCTTCCATTATAACCCAAAGCTATCAGCAAAGTCTGTGACATGGGCCGTTGGCTCTTCTGTCAGGATGCAGGGAAGGTGAACTACTCTGAGGAAGAAGAGAAGAAAACCACAAACGAACTTGTGTCCTGGACCTGAACTTTCCTTGAACCTTAAGATCTTTGAAGTTTTGGGCTGGAAAGAATGGATCAGCTTTTAACTCCTATTCCCACCTTCAATCCTTATGCAGTAAGTTTAATGACATCTTTGGGAGAAATAGGGAGTCGGGTGGAGGGAGCTCTCTAACCTGCCTTCAAACTGTGAGTAAAACTCAATGGCATCTAGCATTAGCCTGATTTTGGCCCGTTGCAAGGCGTGATGGATTAGCTGTTCCCCTTTCCTGATGTTTAGGGTACAGACAAAAAAGCATAGAGGAGATTGCATTGACTAAATATCGATACAGGAGAGTTAGCATGTCCCTAGGTAGCCAGGGAGGTCCCTGGTGGAATAAACAAAGACAGTCATATCCTAAAACTTCAGGTTTTGAAATCAATCCTTCACGCCAGGACATAATGTAACAAGGCCTTGAGGTTAATCATAAAATTCATTTTGGCCTGACAAATGGAACAGATCTGATAGATAAGCGTGGGTTACTTTGCTAATTCCTTTAGGATGGACAAGCTGAACAAACCTGGTAGACGAATTTCATTAAAAGGCGCCAGTTCCCTTCTTCAAACAAGTTCCCTTCTCCAAAGAGCTCAAAGGGAAGGTATAAAAGTAGGAACTTTTGCCTCAGTCATGAGGCACCCCCCATTTGTGACCCCCTGCCGCTCAGGATCTGCAACCTCTTCTCCTGCCTCTAATAAACTATCCTCTTTTTAAAACTTTTTGCCTCTCCCTGGTCCATGTTTCCATTCTTCGGCTTCACGAGACACGATTCCAGCCCGCACTCAGAAACTGCCGGCAGATCCAACATCACCTACATCAATAAGAAACTAACCAAAATAACAGCCGCAAAAAAAGTCCAAATTAGTCGGTACCTCTAAAATAATTCTAATTGTTAAAAAGAGTAAGAAATTATGCTGGAAAGAAACATGTTATTCCTCTGCCCTCCAGTTTAAGCTGGATATGAACTAGGAAGGGATGGTGACTTTCATTGTTCCTGCAATTTGGAGTGACAAAATCAAACATATTTTTCACAAAGAATCTTCTCAAATTAAAACTTTGATTCTTCTCTTTTTCTGTTGTATGAATGAGTAGCTGCTTTACTAAATATGTATTAATATACTCATCATATGCCATATGACCAGAATCAAGCAAATGTGCCTATTTTTCTCTAATATGTAAATGGTCATCACATGCAACTAGGCACAAATGTAAAAGGTTTGCTAAAAACAAAAATCAGTTAAGTGACAGGATATCAGTTTTGGAAGAAAATACCAAAAGTTCCCAATTTAGAAAATCAGAACCAGGTAAGTTATGAAAACAGGTATGGATATACACATGTGAACACACACATACACATATACTTTGATTTCCTAGAAATGGTGATATTAGATATGAACTTGCAATGTATTAGAAAGGTCCGATACTGAACATTGGTGGAATTCTAAATTATGAGAATGATTTAATTGAGTAGTCCAAGCAAGCTGTGTTCCCCTTGGATATACTGATACACTCTTAAAATTCTAAAAATCTAAGATTTCTATCAAAAATCATCTAGTTCAATGGATCAACTCCCATATAAAGTTTCCAAATCAAATTAACCCATCCCTACTAGACTGTTTTAAGGAATGGAAACATCCCCAGACATGTCAAACAATTGCAATCATTAGAAAGTTCTTCCTTATATTAAACCAACATCTATAATCTTCACTAGCGTCCCTCTGGAGCCATGCAGAATATCTGATTTGTTCACATAAAAAATTTTCAAACTTTTCAAGTCACTTGTTATATTCTTCATAATTCTTCTCTGGATTTCAGAGGAAGCATATCAAATTCTTTGAAACCATGTGATAGGAGAAATAGCTGAATGAATAAGTGTAAGAGTGAATGGAAAAACTGGGAGGTATCACCAGGTTGATGAAGAAATTTCTATCAACATTTATCATGGTCATGTATTATGTGTCTACTGAGGTCAAAACAGTATGTACTAAACTCTAAAGGTCCCTTTTAAAGTCCAACACCCTGAACTAATCTCCACAGTCCAAAGGATTCTTTTTAGCTCAGAGTAAAATGGTTCTACCATCGCTTACTTGCTTTGCAGGAGAAGAGTGGTATTACTGAGGGACAGAAGACAGAATATACGCGTTAATTTCACAATGGTCGTCTTAAACCTATGATTCCACAAATAGCTCTAATACTACAAAGGAGCTTAAGATTCTTAGCTTGACAGCCACAAGAGGGCACTAGACTACTACATGGACCTAGCTCTACTTATCACCCAAAGCAAAAGCAAGGGTCAGCGTTGGCACTGACTGACAATGGTAGATGGCCACATCAGTTGAATATCAAGCCTGTGTCTTAAGACACACTATGTAATCATGGATAACGTACAGACTTATTGGCTATGAAACATGTATTCAGATGTTAAGCTTGGGTTATGCTAAATACAGTAGAATTCACATGCAATTAGAAAAAATGAAAAGGGGTGAGGTCTACTCCTAAAATTCTAAGAAACAAGTAAGGTGGTTCTTAAGGCAGTAAGTTCTGAAACCAATAGAGACAACATGGTGATTGTCAGGGGCAAACAGTAGGAGTTAGACAGATGGGAGCCTTTTACATCTACTTTTGGAAAGCCTGACATCTGATGAGGCTCATGTTTGGCCACAAGATTCTCTCCGGACCATGAGATTTACATTGGGCATCACCCAAGGTATTGTCTCTGCTCCTGAAGTGCTCTGTACTTCACAACATTCAAGAAAACTGATCTCAGGCTAAAGAAAGTAGACTGAAAAACCTCTCACAAATACACAACAATGCTACGCAATGTTATCACACTCCTTGAAAAAGCAAACATTTCAGCCAAATAAAGTTGTAGGTTAGTTTGAGTAACATCAACCGACAGCTTATTTGGGTAATGAGGAAGTGTCTACACAATGCCAAAACAGTCAATCAAGTTAATTCAGCCAAATGTGAACCAACACCGGGAAAAATAGTCAAGCAGGTTGTTTGAAATCACAGAAATCAAAGCCTAGGCTGAAGGCCTGAGTTTATCATTTTCAACAACTGTGTTAAATATTGTGAGGAAAACAACTCCTTTGGTATCATAATTTTGTGGGGGGTATACTTATTCATAAAAAATAACCAGATAGATAAATAGATAGACAGATAGATAGATAGAAATAGATATAGATGATATAGATATAGATGTGGATAAAATAATTCAGATTGAGTGTCGTAAAATGAGTTACTTGATTGTTTTAACCAGAGGTTCTTGCTGCAGCAGGAAAGTTTAGGAGAAGGTCATTTTTCTGAAGCAGGGGCTTCACTCTTTGGAGGCAATGAACACCTACAAAAGCACCTAATCCCTGTGAAGAAGTCTCCAGTCATAGAAGTGGGTTTTTGCTGTTGTTGTTTATTTGTTTGTTTGTTTGTTTGTTTGTTTGCAGATCCAGTTGAAATTAGTCTCTTGTTAATTTACCTACATTCTGAGTTCTGGATCCATGACTCTCATTTTCGTACTGTCAAGAACTTGTTGATTTTGATCCTCTTACTTCCGTTGTCCTTCTAACATTTGGTCTGGGCTTTGTCCTGTGGCTTCTTTCCTCCACCGTGGACCAATGAAAGCTCTCACCTTCTGCTTTCTGGCTCCATCCCAATCTTTCTCCTCAGGAATCTTGTTTTTTCTTAATTTGATCTATATATGACATTGCCTCCGTTTTTAGGCCCTTTTTAGTGTCAGGTATATTGAGTCTGTTAACGATATCTTAGCTACATGACTTGGCTTTGATCAACTTTCTTGCTTGGCTTCTATCTTTTAAGTGACTTTTTTTCTCATGAGTTTATGTTTTGCTAAGTTCTGGCCACCGATTTCTGCATATTCCCTGTTTTTGGACTCTTTCACTAGCTTAACACTGCATTTGAACTTCTAGCTTGACTTTTTCAGTTCTGTTTTCAGAGCGCTACTTTTAATGGCCAAACCCACCCCAAATTGATGGTGGCCTTCTTTGCAAGTCTCAGGTTCCACTCCCAGCACAGACCTCATCTTCTGGCACATTCCCCGGCACCACAAGGGAAGTGAATTCAGAAGAGAGTGGCCCAGGACCTTCTCTCATTTTTTTTCCCTATGGTGAGACTTTGAAGCTGCTTTTCTGGCTTGTCTTCCCTCTGTTACCAAACAAACACTTTTTTAAAATTAGGAAATGAAAATGATAGTTCTACTCCTAGCCAGGAGCTCATCTAGTGTGCTCCAGGAAAAGGATGATTAATGGAGCTATGGCATGATGCCTGAGCCAGGGGGCGGCAGCCTGTGGGCAGTAAGAGACACGCCAACCCAGCCTTAGCCTCAGATCAGGTGAACTGGCTGGCTTTGAAGGTCCTTCCAGTTAGCCGGTGGCCGTGGCAGAAAGTGTGCTCCAATAAAGGCCTGGTGGGCACACAGGGCCCAAAGCAACATGGCAATTTTCTGATGTTTTGGTTTATACAGAGAACCAACCTAGACAACCCTGGCCTGCAGGAATTGGCCAGCATCTGGAACATCCAGATTGGTTGTCCAGACCACCTAAATTATATGGATAATGGCAAAAGTTTCCTTTCGCTGAATGTCACATGAACTCACCCAAAGTCCTTTGGGGGTTTGAGGCCCTAGGTGTAATAGTCCTTCACCAAAAAGGAAACAAAATAAAGAAAGAAAAATGTAGGGAATGTAAGTCCTGCTTTGTTAAACGCTCAGAACTAGGAATTGGAAATTCTGTATGGTCTTGGCTGAGCAGTGGTTTTCCACTTCTCTCAATGTCAAAATGAACCTGATGGCATGATACGCAAAAGGCACTTTCATACAATTTAGTTTCATTTGAGGTTTGGGACACCAAAGACTTATGGCAAAAGCCCTTAGATCACTCTCGTTTAATGTTGGGTGGTACCTAGGAGTTCATAAGCATAACCCATCACAATAACCATCTTTTCTCCGTCTCTGCCTGCCAAACTCTTATGCACTATACCCAACCCAAATGCTATTTCTTCCGTGAGATCTCACCCAGATCCTCTCTTCTCTCTTCCTCCGCTGTGGTTCCCTAGCATTTGGTGTGGCTTCCTTTGCTCAACTTGACAAGTCTTCTTTTCACCACTTAAGTTCATTTACTTTCCTTCATTTTGAAACTTTTCCCTCGCTAGTGACCTTTGCAAAAATAAATAAGTAAAATAAAAAAGGAATGTGCAAAAATAAAACCAACCCTTTACTCTCTCCTCTCTGGAGAGAATTTGCAGCTCCTATTCATCGCAAGGAAAGGGGATGAGAACACCAAGGAAATAATGTTAAGATTTGAATAGCACCCTAAGATGAAAACCAGTCACTTTAAAATGCACTGTCTCATTTGATCCCTCCATGAGGCTCTTTCCTCCACAGTAAACTGGTGATTGTAATGATTAGACCTAGAGAGGTAAAATCACTCAGCATATAAATGGGGAGATTGGAATCAGACCTGGATTTTGTCTGTTCCTTTCTCTCCACCATGTTGTGTCCCAGCATGCCCCAGCATCCTCACAGACAAAGGTCTGGGGGAAACACAAAGGGACTTCTATTTTCATCTTTCGGTTCTGACGAGATGAGGATCAACAGGCAGACAGACACACTCGGGAAGAAAGGCTCTGCTCTCTCCACCGGCCCCCTCCCCCAGTGCCTTTATCCCCACTCAGGGTGACCTCTGCAGAACAAGCTTGTTCTGTAATGACCACTTCGTCAGCAGGGGCTGTGTATTTAGTAGCAGGAAATATAAGCTTTTGTGGTCAGTGTGACGTCACCCCACCCACTAAACAGGCCTTTATAATTTGACCACAAAAAGGCTTGAAAGGGATAGACACATACACACAGAGAAAGAGGCGATAGGACTGTCAACAGTTGTCTGTGCAGTGAAAGGAGCATTGTATCTTCCAAATGTTTCCCAAAAGCCTGATGTTTGGCTTGCTGTAGACAAAACATCTGGATGATTTATGGCATTTGCTCTTTGTAGTTGAGTGTCCCAGCTCATCCATTTGTCTCTTCCTCTCTCCTTTCCTTCTTCTCTCCTTCCCTCATTTTCTCCCTTCCTCGCTCCCTTGATTATCTTCTTTTTCTTTACTCTCCCTGAATCTAAAATATCCAAATATGTATTTTAAAAATTTTTGGGTGCTTTCCAATATTTGGACACATCTCACACACACATACACACACACACCACACACACACACACACACACACACACCAATTATATTACTCTTCCCTTGGATACTTCACTGTTAGAACAAAAGAAAAGAGAGAGAGAAACAGAGACAGAGAGGGGGAGGGGAGGAGAGCAGAGACAAAGGAGACAGTTAAAAAGATGGGCTTCCCACGAATGTCTTGGTTTTCAAACTAAATTTTTAGAGGAGAAAATCACCTTTTTTGTAGAGCTAAATGACCCAGTATTTGTCAGTGCGAGTTCGGTAGTATTCCACTTGGATATTTCACTTCACCTTTTGTTTTCATTTTTATTTTATGTGAAGAAACAACACATGTTAGGCTTTCATGTCCACATTCCCTTTAATGAAAAAAAAAAGAGAAAGAAAAGAAAGATTGATGTGGATAAGTAAAACCAAAAAACAGATAACCTGAGCAACGAGGGTGGATAAAAGCTGTCTATGATACATCTGTATTAACTTTGCGGTAGTTTGAAGCAAAGGAGACTCTGTCACAGATTGAGAGAGACGGCAAAGGAAGTCTGGGAAGTGATGGCTCATGCGTCTGACCTCTGAAGTAAGGCTGATAGAAAACCCTCCGATTTGTGCCGCTGTGGAAAACTCCCTCCCAGGGCTCTGAGCTTTCCTCGGAGGCACAGGTAGCAGGAAACACCTGCTTTACTTCTCCCTTGATTTTTTTTCCTTTAGGGAGTATGGGTCCCCTCCCCACTCTTTACTGCAATGCACAAACGGACAAGTCAATTTTCCACATGTCCCAATCTTTCTTAAGAGAGGAAGTCTGGAAACATCTATTAGTAAGTAATAAACTTTGATGGCTTACCTACCCCCCCCTCTATTTTCCCCCTTCCAGTTGACATCTATTATTGCTTCCTCAACCCAGCTCTTCAATGAGGCATAAGACGATACGCAAGTGTGCATTCTGTTCATGAGGAGTCTTAATTTTGCGTTTTGCCGTTTCCCTCCCTGTAACAAAGGGAAGCAAATGAAATTCTATTTTGGAAAGGCATGAAAGACAGATGCAAATATGCATCAGATCAAGAGAGCAGACTTCAAATGTCCTCCCAGCCAGCGGCACTCTGCAATTAGCAGCTTTTTAGATTATCCTTCCACCAGCGCAGAAAATGATGGTCAAGAAACCATCTACATAAATCTACAAAGAATATTAAAAAAAAAATTTTATGAAGTAAAAAAATTATGAAATCCTAGAAAGTTTCATCAGACATTTAAAGATCATTGAGAATCACTACGTCTAGTTGCCTTTCTCCAAACAGGAGAACATCTGAAGCAATGTTTGTAACACTGGTATCACCCCCCACCCCTTCTTTAAGAACAGGGCTTCCTTCTTCTGTTCTTAGTCAAAGGAATTCTTGGATAGAAAAGGGCAAAAGGCAGAAAAGACAAAAAATAGTCAAAGGAATTCTTGGATAGAAAAGGGCAAAAGGCAGAAAAGACAAAAAATTAACTAAAGTGCTATTTATCGTTTTTTTCCACAGGAAAAAATCCTGTGATACGAAATCCTGGTCAAGTTAGAATTATATGTTGCTTTATGAGGATAGGCATGGTGGTGTCATAAAAATATGAGTGAGCTGAGTCAAAAAATCTTACTGAGTCACTAGAAAAATCAGGGATATAATTGTGAGGCCTCGATGAGTCACCCCCTTTTTCTAGACAGTTTAATCTGTAAAATGGGAGGGTTAAACTAAAGGATCTCTGAGGTTACTTTGGCGATGCATGTTTTGTAACATACACAACAAAACAGCGATGACTACCTTACTAAATTTGCTCCTAGAAATCAAGAAGGAAGTGGGAAATACCCCAATAAGAAAGTAGGAAAGGGAAAAAAAAACAAAGTGTATTCACAAAAGAAGTATTACATTAGGTTAGTGAACTGATGAAGAGATAGTCAACCTCCCTAATGATCAAAGAAATGCAAAAAAGAAAAAAGCATGGGCCCTCATTCTTACTTCTGAGCCTGGTCAGAAGGGAAAAGCTTTTCATAACTTTTACTATAGCAGTTTTTATGACAGCAGCACATTGGAAACAACCTATATGCCTCGCTATGATCTATTCATTTCAGAGAATAGTACCATCTGTCAAAAATGATGACATGGATCTATGACTATGCATTAATAATGGAAACATAGCTACCATATATTAAGAAAAAAGAGAAGGTTACAAAACATGTGTAGTACTACTCTGCTTAAGGAAAATGTATATGTACAGTGTGTGTGTACAGGAAAAATTTCAAATGATCACCCCTAACAAAGTGAACAGTGGTTTTCTCTGCTGAAATCATGGTGTAGCAATGTCCTTTATACTTTTCCATGTTGTTGGGGGTGTACAGTGAACATGTGCTACTTTTATAATTAAGAAATGTCATCTCCATTTGGGAATAATGCATAATTACGTAAAATGCTATAAGCAGGCTGCTTATAGAAGAGCACTGCATAGAAACAGAAATAAACCCTTCTTGGGCAGCAGATGGTAAGCAGAACTGTTAACCTTGGTCTGCTCACTCAGAGCCCTGGAATCTTGGGTACCGTTATCAGTTGGTTCTTTCTGGTTCAGATATTTCTCTTTTATAAGTTGCTTGTATTTTCTGAACCTTGGTTTCTTCATCTATAAAATAAGGGTAAGAATTTTCATTTATACTGTAACAAACAGTGATTATGAAATTAGATTTGCTAATTGATAAACCACACTGGAATGATACGTCTATGTATAATTTGTAGTTGTATGTTAACTACTAAGGTTAACAGTTAATAGGATATCCTTAACAAGACAGTGGTGAAAGCTTTGGTCATGAGTGACTTCATTTCATTCAATGGAGAGTTTCCTGAATACTCTGATGTACAACCTCTGTATCCTGCACAGCCAGCTGGTCACATTGCATCATATACGAGGGTCCCAATATTAGCCAACCTTGACCTAGACACAATAGTGTATGCAAAGAAAAAAAAAAAAAGATGCAGGTTCTGCCTTCGAGGCGCTTACCATATAATGAGAAAAACAAGCCAACGCTCCACAAAATGTGGTGTGATAAAATGTTATACGTGCAAGAAAAAATATACTCTAAAAAGCTAGAGAATTTTATATCATTCAGTCTGTAGGTGGAAGCCTCAGAGAAGCTGTGATAGCTGACTAATTTTTAAACAGGAATTTTCTACGAGGAAGATACGGGGAAAGACAGGAGGAGACATCCAAAGGCATTGGAATGTCACATGCATGATACACCAAGTGTTTTCACAAATGAGGTGTCGTGTCTTAGAGTTGGGACGTAAGACGCATGCTGGGAAGTGGAATGAGATAGAGCTGGAGATGCACAGGGACAGGATGGTGGGGGGCCTTGTAAGACAAGCTGAGGGGTGTATACTTTACCCTGTTGGTGACAGAACATGACTAAGATGTTAGATATGGAATGATGCACCTTGATCTCAAATCTGGCCCACCTTCCAGCGGGTAAATTGAAAGGGGATAACCCTGGAAGCAGGTAACCTTAGGAGGACTTCTATCTGTGGCAGGGATAGAGGCAAGTAAGGGTGGTGGTGGGTCACAGTATGGGAACCAGTGTGTGACATGAAGGGTTCTCTCTAGCCCTACTATTGACGGACTGTTAGAGCTCGGGCAGGAATCACTTGACATTTCTGAGTCTCTGATACGTCAGCTGTAAAAAGGAAGGAGGTTTCAGGGTATGGACTAAATCGATCTATGAAACTCACTCATTTATAGAACAGGGATCTTAAGGTAGGTGAACAGAAATAGTCATGGCCATTCTGGTGAGGGCAAGTATCTGAGGATGGAGAGGGGCTGGCATAGGTGCTGGGGGGACTGAACTGAGTCTCTGTCTCAGAGGAGGGGAGGGATATGAGCCAGAGGAGAAGCTTCCCACTCTAAAAAGGTGTGTGGGCAAAGGCAGTGTTTGAGTCCTTAGTGAGCTCACTTTCAGCGACCTGAGACAGGGTCAGTGAGGACTGGGAGGGTCAGAAAGATGAATTTAAGAATAAGCTGAGAAAATACGATACCACAGGAGAATGCTGGGAAGCAGCAGCCACCAGCAGAAATCTCTGGCACCCAATCCCTACCAAACGGCCCAGTTTGGAAGCAGGCAGAGTCCTTCTGTGCTGGGCTCAAAGCGAGCAAGGAGCCTGGGACAGGGGGGTCCTGGGATGTGGAGCAGAGTTCTCCTGGCCAGCAGTGTTCACACTGCAGGACCCCATATTTTTCCCAGTGCATCCCACCTACATTCCCTGACCTGCCCTCCCAAGCCCAACCTGGTCTTCTCCAACTGCCTGATGACCTGGGCTGGAAACCAGGGGAGAGGTCTGTCATGGCTAGATGGCTGCAGATTATCTGGGCCTTGGGATATTTATCTATAAAATGGAGATAATCCATGTGCTACCTAGTGCACAAAGTTTTGGAAAAGAGCACATGTAAAAGGAATGCCTCATAATACTAAAAAGTACTCAAGTATTGGAGTATGAGCATCACCATCTCAGACCTTACTTAACTTTAACCTTCAAGTTCCCTTTCAGGCCAAGATACATTGGAATTTAAAACCAAAAAGATCAGTGTACCTGGTTTCATATGCATTCCTTACCAATATTTTTTGGACAGCTTAACTGGTACAAGTTTATAAAATATGATAAAAGTAGTAAAAATTATGAAAATTTATAAAATGAAAGATCTAGCTCAGAGTAAGAAACCAGCCCACACCTGAAATTAAGCTCATCCCTGTACACCTGGGCCTCTGTTGTCTGGAAAACTTTAGAGACAACAGAGCTCTGTCTTGAGAAATTGTAGGCAAGGACTTTGACCCCAACCTGTTTGTACTCTGTCCCTCCGAGCTTCGTTTCCAAGGAAAGGGGCTTGGTCCAAAAGACCTCTACCATTCCACCTGATTCTGAGCACGCTACACCTTCAGTATTTATTAAGCACCTCCTGTATTCCTCTCGCTATAAGGGACTTGTAGGTGGTAGAGGGAGGGCCATAGGCAGTATATACATTATGGTCTCTACCACAAGAATCTCAGGATAGTTGAGGGAATAAGATGTAAACGTGCAAATACATAAACAGAAAATGAGCAATAAATTCTCTCATCTCTTGTTCCCATCACGCTTTGGATGCATTTGCACCTTATGCCACAGTTCCAAAGGTAATGTGAGGTCATGAGAAGGAACTGGAGGTGGAAGGGATGGGTTTACACATGCATTTCATAGAGAGAGACATTGAAGACACCCAAGATGAGTGATGTGCTGAGCTAGAATAAAGACCCCCGGGTTTTTCAGCTCCTGGTATAGGGAGATGAAAAGGCAAATTGAATAGCCCATGGGCTGTAGAAATAGATGGGTCTGTATTAGAATCTTCTCTGTTGTCTGGGTGACTTTAGGTGGGATAGAGCCTAATATTATAATTTCACAAAGCAACCAGTGGACTCAGGTGAGGTTGTTGCAAGGATTTTGTACTGTGTCAGGCATGGTGCGTGGCACCCTGCAGGTGGGGGTAAAGGAGCTGACAGGTATCAGCTCCTTCTATAACCTCAGGACCCGGGGCTAAAGCCTGTTGAGGAGGACACCTCTCACACATCCTGGAGTGCTCTGCCCTGCTCTTCTTTCAATCAGATGGATGCCTCAGGCCTCCTGGCCTGGAGTCCAGAAGTATGTTGTTGGTGCCTTCAACATGCCCAGGGCTGCTGGAAACTTCTCAGGTGGCAAAGACGCAGCTGACCTGGGCACTAGGGGCAGCCAGGGAAGGGAGAGTGCAGAGCCTGGCTCTTTGGAAGGAAATGGGGTTGAGTCTGGAGAACATCCCCTTTTTTGAAGCCTGAAAAAGCTTTGACCTCATTGTTCTGTAGCCATTATCTCCTTTGGTATAGAGGAGAGGGAGAGGTGAGGGCAGAGGGAAAGATTCTTTAAGTGGAAATAGTTTTTTGTTTTATTTTTAGATTGACTGGATTGGTGTTGGCCATTTGGCGATCAGTCCAACTGGAGAAATTAACTACTAGAGTGGAATCACATCTTGCACAGGATTTAAGTTTAGTTGTGAAAATTTTGCTGTCATAAAGGAAAAAATAAATAAAAAGTATAAAGTAAAATTAGCATAGAAAACCCTCTGGAAAGTTTCTATTTTGGAGACCAGTGTGCCATCTTCCAATAAATCCAGTACAGTTACTTTGACTTTCATCTTTGGAGTCTAATGTGCATATAATGTAACCATGATCCATTGCCAAAGAAACAGATACTTAGACATGTCTTAGCCAAAGAGTTGACACCTACGAATTTTAATTGCTCCTATCATGTATTCTCTATCCATCTTGCATGTTTGATTGGAAAATTATGTCCCCAGTGTTTGCAAGTCACTGCCAGCTACTGGAACCATTTCTCCCTTGTGTTTTTTTAAAGGCAGCATCTTAACTCTTCACCTGTGGGATGAGACTTTCTTGCTGCTCTGCCTCACCCTGAGTAAAATAGGTCTTTTGTTTGTTTGTTTGTTGCCTTCTCACAAACCTTGGATCGTTATTGTGATCTTCAGTTCATTCTTCTTCTCTGTGATGTGACTCAGTTTTCTTACCCACCAGATAACTTTGAAGACGCGTTCAAGTTATTCCAGCCTATGACAATTCCGAGCTAATTCTCCTTTAAATCTATTTTCTTAGGTTATCTTTAAAATGTGTCAAGAGAAAAATCAAAACCCCCTATGTCACACACATTTTGTGTGGGAAAAGAATTGTGCTAGTTGTTTATTCCCAATGTAAGTGTGTATGTCTTTAAAAACATGGCGTTTGCGTGAATAACTGAAGTACGAGACATGCCCTTTCCTGTAAAGGATGCACACCTTCTTGCCTGAGAAGTTTTTTCAGTCTTCTCTCTTTTTAAGAGAATAAAGTGAAAAGAGAAGGACGCCTTTAAAATCATGGTGGAACTCTGGATCTTCTTCTCAGGACAGATTTGGATTTAAACTAAATATCGCCAGGCTGGAATGCAGCAATCCAGCAGCCATCAACTGTCCATTGTTTTCCCTTCGGGTAGCACTGCATTTATATTCTGACAGACAGATGTGTCCGATGGCCCCCAGAGAAGGGCATTTCCCCCACTCGGAGCACTTGGTCAATGATTCCAGTGTCCAAGGAACTTGTCAGTTGTGAAATTCATTGTGTGCTATGAATCTCCTTAGCCATGTTATTAACTGATATCCCCTTGCTCACTCCCCAGTGGACCAGGAGAACAGATGGCTATTATCTTCTGTGGGGCAGAGCATTCAGAGTATAGGAGTCTTTAGGCAATGCTCATCAGTTATTTCCTTTCTTCCATCATCAGTCTTCTTAATAGCATCCCCGCCCCTGCCCTGTACCACAATGTATAAATTCTCGTCAAAATCCCAAGTAAAATACATAATGTGAAATACTTCACTATGGAAATGTTCCATCTCCTGGTTTAAGGTGTCATTGTATCAGCCCCTTCAAATAAGACGACACCTGCCTCCTCCACCTTTGTTTCTCTAACCCTACGTGATGATATATAGAGGCAGGTTTGGAGTGTTTGGTTAAGTCCGACAACTGAATATCAAGATACCAAATATTATCTATTCCTGGTATAAAAATGACAGGCATTTTTTATTAAACTAAAATTACATTAAACTATTGGTGAATTTGTGACTAGGACTTTATAAGGCTTTTAGAGAAAGTATTAGGTTGGTGCAAAAATAATTGTGGTTTTTGCAATTATTTTTAGCCTTTGAAACTGCAATTAGCTTTGCACCAACCTAATATATCATTAAAAAGATCTAGTCTGGATTTTATCAATAGGGATATTTGATAAATTTTATTAACAAATATTTATTTTGAAGATTTTCAGACTCATAATTATGAAATTATGACTTGCTGCTGAAAAGAAATTGATCCCTATTCCATCTTAGTAAAAATTAAATATTTTCTAAATAATGTATATAATTTATTCCTAGAATTTCTGATAATACATACAATAGAGGTAAAAGAAGTGACTACAGGCATTTCACTCTTACTTGCTCACACTGATTCAATTGAAGAGGAAAGGGGATTTTAACTATATGTTTGACTAGCATTATCAAGTTGTTTTCAGTAGGATTTTCCTGCAGAAATAATGGATTATGTTACAAATCATATATAAATTTCATAACAGCTTCTATGTACGTGCCAGGTAAAGTATATTGACTAGATATTGGAAAAAAATGACATTTATTTAAGATGGGAGGAAATCTCTAAAATGATGTGGTCATCAAATACATACATGTGTGAATTGCTAAAAAGTAAAGAAATGGTATTATACTGTAATCTACATTCTTGAATAAATCAGATTGCCATGTATATGCGTATTACCACTAGATGATAAAATTCTCTCTTATAAACACTGAAATTTACATTTAAAAGCAGTACTAGAGATATTTCATAGAGACTTGATGCTAGTTGATGAGATTCTGTAATAAAAATATTACCAAATAAACAACTCAAGGAAATTTCAAAAAAAGACATAATGGAAAAATAAAACACAGAGCCTATTAAAGCGCTTCAAGATATTCTGATCCTACTATTTTGCCTGTGGCCAATGGGCCCAGTTTCTAACCTAGTATATCTAATTGTCCTCTAAGACAACATGCGACATGTCGTAGAGACCAGCAAAGTGCTAGGTAGATAGAAACAGCAATTATGTGTGTGACAGCATATGCAGAGTTTACACGAGAACCAAGCCTGTCTTATAGCATATGGCAGTCCCCAAAGCCATCCAAGGTGGATTCATATAAATTATATAGGAAACAGTTTCCTTTTGAGGTCACATGATTCTAAAAGTCTCTGGGATCCTAAAATCTCAACACGCAAAGGACAGACAATGGTATAATTCAAGTCAAATATATTTGTAAATAGGCAAAGCAAATTATTCACATTTTGCCTAAGTCAGTGGTTTGGGTTTAGATGGTATAAAGCATGAAGGGCACAGTAGTAGATTCAGAAAGAAAACAGCAGGGAAGAATTATCATTTTTTATTTCCCTGCTCAATCATCCTAGGGGAAAGATTTTATGAAAGAGGCCTCTATTTGGAAGTTGCTAGACAAATGAAAGAGATCAAAGCTTTCAAGGAAAAGGTTAAGAGAGCTGTCTCGGGGTAGTATTCTACCCTGGTAGGGAGGGGCCGGCCCGGTGGCTCAGGCGGTTAGAGCTCCATGCTCCTAACTCCAAAGGCTGCCGGTTCGATTCCCACATGGGCCAGTAGGTTCTCAACCACAAGGTTGCCAGTTCAATTCCTCGAGTCCCACAAGGGATGGTGGGCTGTGCCCCCTGCAACTAAGATTGAACACGGCACCTTGAGCTGAGCTGCCTCCTGGCTCAGTTGGTTGGAGCACGTCCTCTCAACCACAAGGTTGCCAGTTCGATTCCTCGACTCCCGCCCCCTACAACTAGCAATAGCAGCTGAACCTGGAGCTGAGCTGTGCCCTCCACAACTAAGACTGAAAGGACGACAACAACTTGAAGCTGAACAGCACCCTGCACACCAAAATTGAAAGGACAACAACTTGACTTGGAAAAAAGGCCTGGAAGTACACACTGTTCCCCAATAAAGTCCTGTTCCCCTTCCCCAATTAAATCTTAAAAAAAAAAAAAAAAAAGTTTAGGGAAAGGAGAGGAGTGGTAATTTCACTGGAAAACTAAGCAGAGGAGCCTAGGAATCGAAAAGCTCCAGGAGTGAGGTTTTATGGGGTTGTGAAAGTGAAATGTGACTACTTCTCAAAGCACGTTTTCAAAGCACAGGCTGAACAGGAGGCATCAGATCCCTTAGAAGTCAGTTTCCTATCCAGCCCATCTCCCTTAACTCTTACAGCCGAAGTCAGAATGCAAGACTCTTGAGGTAAAGGAGTGTGAGGGGCCTATTTTCTCCTCTACCGATAGATGTTTCCATCACTAGTGCGGCAGCCCTGCCACATGCCCTGGTTCCACTCAAGCACCACCCTTGTCAGGAGCTCATTAGCTTCCAACCTGCTGCTTTATATAAAGATAGCCTTAGCTAGTTGAAAGATTTTCTTCACTTCTTTTAAATCTGGGCCATTCTGGATTTGGATTTCCTCAATTTCAAACACAACGACCTGGTGGCAAAGTATCTTCTGGTTCCCTCAGTGCTCAGACAGCCACAGCTACAGCTGCCCCAACCTGTTTCACACTGACCCCGTCAAGGTCCATGCACTATCAGAAAGTCTTTTCCGGTGTAGTCATCATTAACTGAAGCTTATTGTAACAAAGTGGTTTTTATGTCCCAACCTGCTCTCGGCTTGTACACTAACCCTCAATTCCTCATTGTCTACAATGTTTTAATTTAGCTGAGAGACTTTAATAGAATTCAATAATCTTGACTGGCATATATTCATTATTTGTGAGAGAAACTCAGCTATACTAGCTGAAGCATAAAAGGTCATTTATCGTATATATACCAGGTTATCTCGTAAACACCTCAAAATAGGAATATGGGTGGGCATTGAAGGCAGGGACTAATGCATAGGCTTCTCTTCCTGTCTTTAATTTTTGTTTGTCTTCACACCTCTGCTTCCATCTTCTCTCACTAGGTAGACAACCTTTCTTTCTCTTTAGCTACAAAAAAAAAAAAAAAAAAAAAAAAGAAGAAGACCAACAGCCAACAATATCTGAGCTTCATGTGCAATGGAGAGAAACTGCTCAGTTCCAGCTCCAATCGGCTTGGGAAACACTGTGTTCATGCAGCCACCTCTAAGCCAGTCACCGCAGCCTAAAGGCCAAGTTTGGTCACATCCATGTGATGCTTTTACAGTAATCCTTTGATTAGCAAATCCGCTGGGGAGAGTGGGAAATAGCACGAGTGGGAGGGCCTATTCTCCAGGGGTACATGAGCAGACAGCAAAACAGGTTTCTGTGATATACCTAGACCCTATAATTGTATCAATTCTCCTCACTGTTAAGACCTGGTATAGAGTCCAACATAAAATCATCCATTCATCAGGTTAAGGAAACACTTCCATAGTGACTTTCCTTGTTACTTAGGCTCATGTTGTTTTCTCTCCACAGACAGGCTTTTGGGCTTCCTCGGTGAAGGAGGAAACCTACTTTCAGGTCTGACTCTAAAACTGAATTGCTAGGTAAACCCTGGGACTCTGCTTCTTCATATGTAAAATAAATGCTTTGAACACAGTAAGATCCCTTCCAGCTCCAGAATCCTGTGATCTTATGCTACCTTATATTGTTCAATAATGTATCCAGTAGAGTTGGCACTCTCCACGGGTGGCCTCCATCTATTGATCTTCTCTGTATCCACAATATCCAGCAACTGGAGCTCAGTAATTACATGTTTATTGATGTTGGTTGTGGTTGTGAAATATCGATCTATCTTAGAACTTTGAGGAATCCCAAAGCAAATCTGCTTTTAAGCACTTCCCAATATCCATAATGCAAGAAGATAAAAAGGATATGCTAAGACTCTCAGCAAATTTTTGAAACGCATTTATTTCTAAGTTGAAGATAAGTTAAAGACTTTAATACTTTCCAAAGGAAATGGTTTTTTTAATGTAATAGGACAACTATTTGAGAGAGAGAGAGAGAGAGAGAGAGAGAGAGAGAGAGAGAGAGATAAAATAGGAAAAAAACAACCACTCTTGCAAAACCTTAAAATCCCATCACCCCTTGTTATTAGGCTCTGGAAGCACATCCTCCTTTTTGGTTGTGGTTCACACCTTGGTCACAAGACTGAAATATCTTGTAACCTCACTCCAGAGGCAGGCTGAATGTATGGGGATCTCAGCTGCTACCTAATTGGTATGAGGGACGGAACAGGGACCCTGGAGCCACTCTGTGCCCTGGAAGAGGGAGGGAGAGCCACTCTAGGGCAATCTTAGAGTCCAGGAAAGGAGGCCAGAATCAGTGGTTGGTGAGCAAAATAGCTGCTAAAGTGGAAGCTGCTGGAGGTGGAAAGAGATCAGTCTCAACATACGTGATTTAGAAGACCTGAGCAGAACTGCCCTGTTTGTCTAAATCACTCCTTGTCTCAGGTCCAACCTAGACAGACGACTGGGACTCAGGTCCCAAAATCATCCAAAGAGAGACCTCCAACATTCTAGTATGATACATTTCAGCACTTGGTACTATACATTTTTTCCACAAGATCATTTTTACTGTTTTATCCCTTCTTGTGACATACAAATTTGATTACATCATGGTCACAACTTTTCACCAGCAAAAAGCTGGAGAAATATTTAGTTAAAGGGGTAGCTTCTGGTAGGTACCTCACTCTTACACATTTAGCATCATATCCTATATTCAGGTTAATACCTACTCCTGCCCCAATACCTACACACACGCACACCTCAAGCTCCCTTTGAGAGTTGATTCTTTCTATGATCCACACAGGGAAACTGGGGACCAGAGGGGAAGCTCTAGACTAAGTCAGGAAAGTCTGTGAGGCAGAAGGGCTGGTTCTGCTGCTCAAAAGCTGAGAGCCTTTTTCTACAAGTGAGTCTTCTGGGATGCAATCTGGGATGTGGTCAGAGGAGAGATGACACAGGGCTAACACCAACCACGAGTTACAGACTTGTACCCTCACAAGGGACTACTAACAGACTGGCTACCTTCACCACCTCACCCACCCAGGTTCACTTGAATCTCAGAAAAACACACTGACATTGAGATGTGGAAGAAATGACCCCAGAAATGACTAAACCAGATGAACACCATTAAGAGCAAGACTAGGACTGGGGACCATTTAATAATGTGAGAAATAAACTTATGGATATTTTTTTCAATCACCACAATTTTACACAACTAGGATGGTAAAGTGATTGCACTGATGTCTCCAGTTCTTCATTACAACCATCGAGGGCAAAATGTTCTGACTGACCCCTTCTCTCTGGGCTCAGCAGTGTGACTTGCTTTGGCCAATGGAAGTTAGCAAACAAAACACAAGCAGTCTTGAAAACACCTATGTATTGGTGTCTGCTTTTCTGCTTCTCTTGTTCCTTAGTCATGAACATGTGGACGTCCCTGGGCTGACCTGCTGAAGGAATGTGAGAGACACATAGAGGAAGGCTAAGTTTTCCCATCTGCAGCCATCCTAGATTAGCCAGTCCACTTGTTATTTGCAGCTGATATCAACTCCATAAGTGAGTCAAAGGATTCACTGTGTGAGCCTCTACTGAGGCTCACTCAGATCAGCAGAACTTCCCAACAAACCCATAGACTTATGACACAATAAATGTTTATTGCTTCAAGCCACTAGGATTTGGTATCATTTGTTATGCAATAGCTGACTGATACAACTTCTGATAATGATGAGATGATATTGAAGAGAAATATTGGGAGAGTAAATATGAATACTAGCAAGACAGCTGCCTCAGCATCTCAGTGAAAGAAGGAATTTTTGATACTTCAGTGCTAGAGAAAGCATCTCCTTTTGCTTCCCTCCTGGTCATCCACACTCACACCATCCTATACAGCATATTTGCTAAAACAAATCTTTGTCTGTTTCAGTTGTGTGTGTTTGAAGGTACTCCTAGACAGAGGTGTGGTGAGTGTTCCAGTATGTGCATTCGTGCTCATGCTGTGGGCTCAACCCAAAACGATCCAAAATTGAGTTTGAGAATTTAGCCTAGCCTGTCAGATCTCTTTGATCTTATTTAGGGGGCTTATGAGCCTCGTGCCCCATTTCAGATAAAGCAGCAGGTATTTGGCACTTTTCCTAACCATTCACAGGGACCAAGTCCAGGACAGTCAATGGTAAGCTTTTACAAAAGACAGCAAATGAGCTGGAGAGTACAGTGATTGAAGGGAAAAGGAAGAAGAATAGGGGAGAGATAACAGAAAAGTTTGCGTTTCTGCCATCTGACGAATCAAATGGTTTTCTAGCTCTCTAAGTGGAATGTATTTGTTGATTTGCCAGGAATGCCCTTCACAGATTAAATCCTTAGCTGGATGCTGATATAGGGTGTATCCCAATCATCCTTCTGACGCAGGGCATGCCTTTATTAATATCCTGGAGATACTAATGAGGAACACCTCCTTCTTGGCCTCATATTTCTCCTATTGCACCTGGAGCCAATGTAGTAAATAACAAAATGGTCTCCCTCTTTTGCAGTTGCCTCTCATCAAATAGTAGAGTCCATTCTGCTTCATTCCTTTAAATCAGGATTAACCAAGTGAGTTGTTTTAGCCAATGAGACATTAGCAAACATGATAAAGCAGGGGTGTCATGCAGGGTCTCTGGTCCTGCCCCCTGCATAAGAATGCAGGATATGGTGAGGCCAAAAAGGAACACCAACAGTGCCATAGATAGGGGAGTCATACCACCATATTCTCGCCGGCGGCTGGGTTGGAGACACAGGAAGCAGGAGCCACACCATCCACAATCTGCTGTCTGCCTCTTTGCCAACCAACCCACCTGCTAACTGCAATCCCCCCTTGCTAGCTCAGCCACGGCAGTTATATCAGTGGCCACTGGCTAACTGGTTACAGCTGATGGCCAACTAGTTACAGCTGATGGCCATCTACTACCTGAGCCAGAACCTTTCCACATGAGGCCGAGAGCCTGGAAACAGCTCTCTGGGACTCTGTCCCCACACTCCACTCCTACAGGGTCTCACCTCACAATCTATGTGACAAGCATCTTCCGCAAGGGGCCCTGTGTGAGGAACCTGGAGGTAGATGAAATATCCTGGGCACAGCCAGGGTTTTCAGGGTACTGTGCTGGAACAATAGTGGCTCACAGCCAAGGTGCTTACATATTCTCAATGGCGGCTGGTAGAGACACAGATGCAAACATCCACCTGCACCCCAACAAGGGGTCTTCCTGCACCAGTCTTGCTGGCGGCAAGGCGAGACACAGGAAGCAAATATCCACCAATTCCACTACATGGTGGTACGTTCCCAAGCAAAGAGTCAAGTGGTCCATCAAATCAGGGATGGAAGGCAATTCCCCACAGTCCACAGTAATTTGCCAGGGCTGTGCATTGGCCTTACAACGTGTGCCCTCTCCACAGGGCGAGGGCTCCAAGTCCTCCCCAACCTGGGGGTAAAGGACAACCTTGACCTCACCTGCATCTTCCACTGAGGACTCAGCAAGACTTTCCTCCTGGGACTACAAGTCCCACATCTGGGCCACCCCAGCAAACACCTCCCATCCCACAGGACCACAACGACCTTCGCTTTCTCTGGCCTGTGCTGGTTGGAGGACTGTCCACATCTTCCCATCCCTCCACCGGGGTCCAGCTCCCAAGAACAGTGGCTACCGGGCACCACACACTGTGTGGGGACCACAGGTGCTCCCACCCAGAGTCAGACAGCATTGCTACCTGGCCAGAGTCCTGCTCGCCACGCCAAGTATCCAAATTGGTGGAGGCCTCGGTGCAAGATGTCCACAACCCTCGGAGCCAACAGCAGCAGACCGTCAGAAAGCAGGAGATGCCGCCACGGCCAACAGGTGGCATGCCATCCAGAGGCTAGACAGGCCCCCCAATTCACCGAGGGGTCACATCTCTCCCAGGCAGATTGCGTCCCCTGCTCCTGGCGCTGCTCCCCAGGGGCCTCCCGAGACTGAGCCCAGCCCCCACGCGCACAAACTGCTCCACCACCCTCTGAAAATTCTGGCTGACACCACACCCTGTCCGCTGCGCCACATGTCATGCAGGGTGTCATGCAGGGTCTCTGGTCCCGCTCCCTGCATAAGAAAGCAGTATACAGCGAGCCCACAAAGGCACATCAACAGAGCCACAGATAGGGGAGTCATACCACTGTATTATCGCTGGCGGCTGGGTTGGAGACAAAAGAAGCAGGAGCCACACGATCTGTTCCCACAAGGGGTTTAAAAATAACTTACATATAGGAGCATGCCCTCTTGCTGTCTTGGAATCCTGAGCCACCACATGAACAAGCTTGGGTTATCCTGCTGGAAGATGAGAGCACAATCTCCCTCATTGCTCCACTCAGCAATCAGCCAAAACCTCCGGAAGCAGGCTTGCTTAGTAGACCAACAGAGGACTGAAAATGCAGAGTAAACCCTGCAGTAGAGATAGCAGAAGAACACCTGGCCGAGGTTAACCTAAATTGCTGAACCACAATTTAGTGAAGTAAATAGTCATTGTTTCATTCTGCTGTTTGGAGATGAAAAGCCAGCTTACAGAGAGCGGAGCTTTCCCAAGGCAAGAGACTTTTATAATACACAAATTGAACAAAAAGAAACCAGAATTTCATTTGGATTACAGGCTGATGTTTATTAAACTCTCAGTATAATTTCCCTTACTATCCTCCAGGCGACATTTAGAGAAAGATAAGTACTAGAGAATATTTATAAATAACTTTGGGAAGCTTTCCATTTGGGAATTATTTCCATTGTAGCTTATATATACCTGAAGTGTGCATAATCAGGTTATATGTTAAATAAAAACTATTGGGGGAGAGAGGAGGGCAAAATGGATGAAGGGGGTCAAAATGTACAAACTCCCAGTTATAAATAAGTCATGGGGATATAATATACAGCATGGTGACTATAGTTAATAATATAGTATTGTATATTTGAAAGTTGCTAAAAGAGTAAATCTTAAAAGATCTCATCACAAGAAAAAAATTTCCGTATAGAAGTTTTACAGTTTTAATTTTTGCATTTAGGTCTATGATCCAACTTGAATAATTTTGTATGTGTTGTGAGGTAGGGGTAGAGGTTCATTGTTTTCCATATATTTGTTTTAGTACCATATTTTTGAAAATAGTATTCTTAGCTCCTGGCATTTCCCTGGTGCCTTGTGCAAATATCAGTTAGCATATATGCATTAGTCTATTTATGGGCTCTATTTCTAAGCTGTCTCATTGATTTAGTTGTCTGTCCATGCTGATACCAATACCACAACTGTATTATCAAAGCTATGGAGTAAGTCTTGAAGTTCTGTTATGAGAGTTATCTTTTTCCTAAGTTTTTTGTCTATCCTAGTTATTTGCAGTTTTATAGATATTTTAGAATGTACTGTCAGTTTCTACAAAAAGCCTGTTGAGATTTTTCATCTGCAAATCAATTTGAGAAGAATTGATACCAGTGTTAAGTCTTCCAATCTATCTACACAGAATATCTCTCCATTTATTTAGGTCTCCTTTTATTTTTCTCAGCCTTTATTTCGCCCCGTAGTGTCCAGCATGGTGGTCTTGCCTGCCTCTATCAAGTTTATTTCAAAACATTCTAAACTTTTATATGACACTGGAAAAGGATTTTTAAATTACATTGTTCATTTTTCTGTTATAATTGATTTTTTGTATTGACCTTGTATCCTGAAAACTTGCTAAATTTACTTATTATTTCTAGTATTTATTTTATAAATCCCTCAGGGTTCTTTCAATGTAAACAATTCTATCATCTGCAAGTAAAAATAGTTTTACTTTTTTGTTTTTCATCTATATGTTTCTAACTTTCTTGTCTTGCATTATTGCCCTGGCTTAGATCTTAAGTACAATTTAGAAAATGTCTGCTATAGCAGATATCATTGCCTTCTTCTTAATATTAGGGGGAAAACACAATATTTCATAATTGATGCATATTAATATAATAGTAGAAGCATGTTTGTTTGTTTTTTAAAAATTGTTTGAGATGCTTTTGTTTTTTATTAGGTTGAGGAAATTCTCTCTATCCCTAGTTTTCTGAGACTTTTTTTTTCAATTATAAAGAAAACCCAAAATAGACATGCTGCATTTGAAATGTATAACTGAAATGAAAAATTTACTAGAAGGCCTCAACATTGAGGAGCAGAAGATAGAATCAGCAAATTTTAAGATATTTTGATTGAGATTATCCAATCTGAATGAAGAACAGAAAGAAAAAGAAAGAGAGCCTCAGAGATATGTGGGACACCAGTAACAACATACCCAATTTGAGAGCCCCAGAAGGAGAGGAGAGAGAGAGAGGAAAGGACAATAAGAATTTTTAAAGAAATAATGGCCAAAACTCTCCAAATTTGATGAAAAATATTAATCTACCCATCTAAGAAACTTAATGAACTCCAAGTAGGAAACCACAAAGAAATCCATACTTAGTCATACAATCAAACTATCTAAAGGTAAAACCAAAAAGACAATATTAAGAACTATAAGAGAGAAGTGACTCATCATGTACAATTTATGTTCATTGTAATTAACACTTGTTTCTTATAAGAGACCACACAGGGCAGGAGGCAATGGGATGACATATTCAAAGTATTAAAAGAAAAGACTGTCAACTAAGAATTTAATGTTCAGCAAAAATATCCTTCAGAAATAAATGAAAATTTGATTCAAGATAAATAAAAACTGAGAGAACTGTTTGCTAGAACACCTACCCTACAAGAAATATTAAAAGGAGCCCTTCAGGATAAAATAATAAGGTCATTAAATAGTAACTTGAATAATCATGGAGAAGTAAAGAGCACAGGTAAAGATAACTACATAGATAAATATAAAAGACAATACAAATGTATTTTTGTAATTCTTTTGTTCTTCTATCTGAAAAAGGAAAACTGCATAAAGCAATAAATAGAATCTATGTTGATGTGCACACAGTGTATAAAGATATAATTTGTATGACAATAATAGTTTGAAGGAGGAGACGGAAATGAAGCTATATAGCAACAATTTATTGTATATATTTTAAATTAATTTGATATTAATCTGAGCTATACTGCTATAAATTACAGTATTAATTGGAATTGCAGGCCAACCATGAAGAAAAAACTAAAAAGTGTAAAATAAAGAACAAGGGAACTAAATTAGTACACCAGAAAATATCTATTTAACCAAAAAGAAAGCAATAATGAAGGAATAGAAGAAATTTTTAAAGTGTAAAACAGAAAACAAATAGCAAAATGGCAAGATGCAAATCCTATATTATCAGTAATTACATTAAATGGAAATGGATTAAACACTCCAATTAAAAGGCAGAGATGCAGAATGGATCTTAAAATATATGATTGAATTATATGCAGTCTACAAGAGACTTTAGATTTAAAACACACAAATAGGTTTATAGTAAGAAAATGGAAAAAGATATAACATGAAAACAGTATGTAAAAAAGAGGCTGAGTGGCAGGACTAATATCAGACAAATAGACTTTAAATTAGAAACAAATAGGGACATTTTGTAATGATAAATGTCAGTCTATCAAGCGAATATAACAATTATAAACATATGTCCACTTAACAACAAAGCCCCCAAATACATAAAGCAAAGGCTGACAGAATTGAAGGGAAAAATATACAATTGAACAATAATAATTGGAAATATTAATACTTTACTTTTTTGCCCCCTCTCCCCCAGTTTTTAAGCCATTGTTTCTCAGTCTAGTTGTAGGGTGCAGCTCCTTGGCCCATGCTGGTATTATGAGCCTTGCATTCCACCTGGCTGAGGCAGTCGGTCACCACTCGTTGGTCGGCTGCTCACAGCAGCCCATGGCAGCCCATACCGACCTCTGGCTGTTCATGGCAGCCCAGCTTCAGGGAGAGCTGTTATTCACAGTCTTAGCTGTAGAGGCACAGCTCACTGGCCCATGTGGGAATCGAACTGGTGGCATTCAGCATTAGGAGCACGGTGCTCCAACGACCTGAGCCACCGAGCTGCCCAATACTTTACTTTGATTAATGGATATAGAAAAGCATAGACAAAATATCAACAAGGAAAGTAAAGACTTGAACCACAGTCTAAACCAATGAGAAGTAGTAGATGTCTATAGAACACTTTAACAAAGCAGAATATGCAATATTCTTAAGTGCATATGGAGGATTCTCCAGGATATACCATGTATTTGACCATCAAATAAGTTTCAATAAGTTTACATACAACGTATGTTCATACAAAATATGTTCTCCAACCACAATGTTCTCCAACCACAAATAAAATTAAAAATCAATAACCAAAGGAAATTTGAAAAATTTACAAACATGCAAAAATTAAGCAACAAAATCTAAATAGTCACTGTGTCAAAGAAGAAAAACAAGAGAAATTAGAAAATACTTTGACATTGATGAAAATAAAACACAATATACCAAAACTTATGGGATGGAGAGAAAGCAGTGCTCAAAGGGAAGTTTACAGCTATATATATTTACATTTTAAATATCTTGAAACAATAACCTGATCTTCCACCATATGAAACTAGAAAAAGTAGAGCAAACTAAACCCAAAACAATCAGAAGGAAGAAAATAATAAATATTTGAGTGGAAATAAATGAAAGAGAGGATATAAAGCAAGAAAGAAAATTTAAAAACAAAAGATAATTCTTTGAAAAGATCAATGAAATTGACATACCACTAACTGACTAATCATGAAAAAGAGAGAGAAGACTCAAATTACTAAAATCAGGAACAAAGGTGGTGACATTACTGTCAACCTTGCTGAAATCAAACAATCATAAGGAAGTAAGATGAACAATTTTACACCAACAAATTAAATAATTTTGATGAAATGGACAAATTTCTAGAGACACAAAAACTATGAAAACTGACTCAAAAGAAATAGAAAATCTGAATAGATTTATAACAAGTAAAGAGATATAATTAGTAATTAAAAACCTTCCCACAAATAAAAGTCTAGGGCAAGACTGCTTCACTGGTAAATTTTACCAAATATTTAAAGAATTAACACCAATATTTCTCTAACTCTTCCAAAAAATTAGCAGTGGTGATCATTACAAAACCATGTGAATAATCTAAAAATGAATGAAGTTTTATTTTAAAAGGAAGAATTTTATGGTATGTAAATTATATCTCAGTAAAAACGCATTAACATAATCTTCCCTGTGACCCAGCAATTTCACTCTTATATACTCATCTGACAGAAAATAAAGCATACATCTACAAAAAGTCTTGTATGAAGATGTTTTTGTCAGCTTTGTTTACATCATCCAAAAATTAGAATTGATCCAAATATCTATGACCAGAAGAATGAATAACAAAATTGTGGGATATTCATACAGTGGTTACTATACAGCAATGAAAAATAATAACTACAGCAATATGAATAAATTTAAAAACCATTAAGTTGAATGAGAGAGGACAGGCTGCAAACAGTAGATACAATATAATTAATAATAAGCTTTCTGAAGTTTAAGAGCAGGCAAAATTAACATACATGGTAATAAAAATCAGAAGTATTTTTCTGGGCTGTGGGATTTCATTGGAAGCGGCATGAGGGAAATTTTTTAAATGATTGAAATGTTCTGAATATTGATTGGAAAGGGAATGATATGGATGTATACATTTATCAAAACTCATCAAATTTTACAATGAAGAGTTGTGCATTTCATTGTATGCAATTTTTATGTAATTTTAAAAGTTTTGTTTTAAAAGACTGTGGCCCAATATAAAATCAACAAAAAGTCAGAGGTCATTTTTAACAGCTTTATTAATATTTAATTGACATGTAATAAACTGGAGATACTTAAAGTATGTAATTTGATGTTTTCTGGTGAAGGAGAACTCATGAATAAGGTTTTTAAGGGCGATTTAAGGGAAAGGAAAAGATTTTATGGAGGGAATAAGGAGGCGTGTACATGAAATAATTACTGGAAACCTGTGACAATTAAATTACATAGGGGTAGAGACCAAAGGCTATAGCTGAAACTCTCCTGGAGGAAAGAGTAAGAAGTGTTAACTACTTGACCATTTTCTTTTCACTCCATCAGCAGCCTACTAAAGCCTCACAAGATCACAGGCCTCAGTCTTTCAGCTCATCTATTTTTTCTTTTATAGTACAGATACTTAGAACACCTTAAATGCCTTGTTCTCCATTTTCAAGGACTTCTGTTGGTGGCAATGGTGGCAGAGTTGGAGATGGGGGTGGATGAGAAGAACTCTTTTCCAAAACGATGAGATCTATCAACCATTCCCAGAAAATCACAGCTATTTCATGAGAAGAGGGTCAACGAGGTCTTCAATTTACATTTCTTTCTAGACTTTCTCCCCACATCTCCATCACTGTCCAGCCATGAATCCAATCTGTTTATTATATACTACAAGAAATGATATATAATTAGTTATGGCCTGAAAACTGTCCAGCAGCCTGGTTGCCAGGATTTTAAGCGTACTCACAAGGGCTGGTTATAGCCTCGGCACAATGGTCCTGAGAAGAGAAACAAAGATACAGGGATCAGTCTCACTCTGAGTCCATTGATGAATCCACATGACCTTCACCTAACATGGAATATTCTTCCCATAACAACTCTGGTTTCTGGAACCTTAACCTGCAGATAACCAACCAGATCATTTAATGCCATACTTCCCACATCTTCAGCTCTAGTCACCAACTCCAGACTAAAACTTTCACTTTATATAGAGCAAAAAGCACTGCAAAATGAATATCAATGAGAGATCTAAAAGAAAAATGGATGTATTGATGCTCTTCAGCTTAGAATTCCACCCTCCCATCAACTCCACCCAATACCCCAGCCCCCAAACCAAACTGTTTACTCAAATTCTATCCAAATGGGCAGCAAAGAGGACCCTTTCCTCTGAAGGCTGCCCGGTTTTTGCTGAGGGACCACTCCTAGCCCTGGAGAATATCCCCTTGCTCCAGAAGAAGCCATTATAAAATTAACTGGCGATAAAACCGACCACAGGGGGATTGTGGGGCATTTATCTTTTTCAAATGCCTTGTTGTTTTTGTCCATCTGGTTGCATTTAGTCCAGAGGTATAATTTCCAGTGCTGCTCTTTTCTGGTAGACCATACAATTAAGGTATTTGAAAAACAAACAGCTCTTAACCACTGCATGGTAAGGAGCTAGTTTAGCAATCTGTGACCCATTTTCCCTGAGTAAACACAGTTCTATGTCCAAGATGGTCATGGTCATAAAGCAAGAACTGAAAGTCAGGAATTATTGTTTAATATAATAATAATCTCACCTCTTCTGGCAATCCTCAAAGAAGAGAAAATGAGACTTGAAGAGGTCAGGGAGAAAAGGCTGTTGAAGAAATTATACTTGTTGTGGCTCATCTCATGAATCTTTAATGTTTTCTTTAGGGCTTTCATAAAATATATATATATATATATATATATATATATATATATATATATATATATATTTAGTACACATGGAAGGGAAAGAGTCAATGGTGGTAGGCTTATTCTGGCAGACATCATGGTGTCAGGGAAAGAAGAATGACTGAGTCATATTCAAAAGAAGCTTGGCTGTCAATTTCTGAAAACTGCCACGCTACGTTATATGTGCAAAATAATGGTAATATAGTGACCCACGTGCCCTTTTGCTTATACCTGGGTCATGATACTAATTTTGCTTTTAATAGTGCATTCTTCCAAATACGTGTCACCCTTCAACATCACATGGGAAGTTTGCACATATTTTTACATAATGCTATGGTGCAATCCATTTTCAGAATCTTGCCAAATGTTTCATTAGAGTATAAAATGAGTGTGCACACATGTGCGCACACACACACACACACACACACACACACTGTTCAAAAGTGCCACTCATAGCTCAGTCATTCATATTGTTCAACAGCTTTGGCTCTGAATGACTCTCCTCCACCCGCTCAATCAAATCTCACCCAAAAGGGATGAAGACATCTTACCAGTAAAGAAATCCAAAGTAATTGGTGCCAGTTTTTGAGGGTCCTTTGCAAAATAAGAGTCCCTAGATGTTTTAAACCTTGCTGATGTTCTTGGGGCACAGTGCTCCAAGAATTCTAAACCAGAATTTAGAGAGGGAAGCAGTCACAGCAATTTTGCAGTGACACCTTCACCTATGCAGGAGCCATTTCCTCAAGGGCATGTCCCATGTTCTCTCAATCCTGTTCTGACTTGCCCTGAGAAGAACCTTTCATTTTGATTCCACCCTTGAGTCGGTGGGAATAAATTGACCTCAATTCCTCTTCACTGAGAGACATGGGAAGGTTCCTCTTGATAGTAGTACATCCTGCACACGAGAAGACACGTGGTAGATTGGAGACTGGCACGAACAATGTGTGTGCAGCATGCACTTGTGTGGGTTCCTAATCCTGGTTTGGGCATTCGAGATGAGACTGTGTTATACTGGGTTTTCTGTTTTCTTGTTTTCCCTCATTGTATGGATTGTATTTGGAGAATCTAGGGGTGATGAATGAGATAATCCATTTAAAGAGTGGGAACTTGTGGAAAGAAAGGTATTATGACCTTAATTATATAATATCTGTATTTTCTTACCCTGATCCACTTTCTCTCTCTCTCTCTCTCTCTCTCTCTCTCTCTCGCTCTCTCGCTCTCTCGCTCTCTCGCTCTCTCGCTCTCTCGCTCTCTCGCTCTCTCGCTCTCTCTCTCTCCATCCATTTCCCATATAACATATATGCATTAAGCACAAATGTGCTGGGTACTAGCCTGCGAGGAATATCAAGGTGATGACGGGCCCTCCCTGACCTCAAGGGGCTCCTATTTTAGTCTCTGTTTTTGTTTACTGTCATCTCCAGCTCCTACCATTTCCCTGAAAATAAGACCTAGCCGGACCATCAGCTCTAATGCGTCTTTTGGAGCAAAAATTAATATAAGACCTGGTATTTATATTATATTATATCATATTATATTATATTGTTATTGTTATTATTATTTATTATTATTATTATATTCTTATTATTATTATAAAGACCCGGTCTTAATATTATAGTAAAATAAGACCAGGTCTTATATTAATTTTCACTTCAAAAGACGCATTAGAGCTGATGGTCTGGCTAGGTCTCATTTTTGGGGAAACATGGTAGTTGTAGCACATCACCTCGAGGTATCAGATATGAACATTTACTTAGAAAAGGAGGTTGGGAGAACTTAATTCAGCCTTTTTTTGTTGGAAGGATGTTATCTTGAAGAAGTAATCAAACTGGAATGATAACAGCAGGGCAAATCAGATCAGGTTTAAAAAAGTACTGTGAATGTGTTAAGCTCCTTATGGAAGCAGAATCAACCTCCTGCCCAGGAGAGCTCCAGGATCTGGGGTGCCGTCCCCTCCCTTTCCATCACAATTAGATGTGGCTTAGCTTACGGAGATGCACCAAATGGCTGGTGTACAAATTCCCATGAGTTTTCCATTTGACAGTTTCCCAGGTTTTGCACATCCTCTTTCCCACCCACCAGCGATAGTTGCCCCCCTCCTCCCAGAATACTGAGACAGTTCCAGGGCCCCCTTCCCTTGTACTCTTCCAGCCACCTGTGCAGCTGAGCGCCTCACACCCCTCAGCCAGCTGCCGAGTGAAGTCACAAGGTATTTTGGTCCCAGTGACAGAGGTGTGAATGGCAGCTTCCACCCAACTCAGATGAGATCATGCATGTGAATTCTCTCTACAAATGATAAAACCTTGATTAGACAAATGCAGGAGGTGGTTACTTTACAACCCTGAAGCTCACTGGCTCAGATGCACAGCGGGCATGCCATAGGGAAAGGCTCACTCTTCCTACCTCAAGGGAGTCCACTTCCTTCCCCCACTGACAGCGTTCCCATTTCCTAGATCTGTCTCTACTGGAGTGAACTGAGTTCAAGAGCTAAGGATACAAAGACAGGATACACGACTGTGTATTGATCACCAGTGTTGCAAAATGTAAAGGGTTTGCCCCCACTCCCACGGGGGCATGAAGTGTCACTAAAGATGAAAGCAGCCAGCCTTCAAATGAGTTTTCTCTGATGAGTGAGTTCTTATACTTTTGGAATGCCTACAGGTCACCTCACATGCTGTGTCTCCAACGACTAAGTGAAGAGAACACTTGAAGCATAAAACTGGATAATTCAGGAAGAACTAGAAAATGAGAAAGGACTGTTATTTGGAATTTCTAATTCCCCAGAGGTCCACTTACCGGGGCCTGCCTTGATATAGACTCCAAATACCAGCTCCTGGCCTCTAGTCTTTTCCTGAGCTAATCATTTCTCCACTTTATGAGGCAAATTTTAAAGGCAAATCTGATCATTCACTCCCCTACTTAAAACCTTCCACAGGTTCGCATTCCCTAAGCCCAACCCCCAGCCACTTATTATTTAGAGCATAGACCCTCCATTCTCTGCAGCTGACATTTCTCTCCACACCCTCAACCATCCTGTCCTTTTTCACAGGCTGTGTTCTCCTCCGTATGCAGATCTCTTGTGGTTCCTCCAACACACAGTCTCTGGGTGTGTGTAACCTACCACGTCCAGAGCATGCTGTAAACAGCCTCACAGCCTCCTTGTTTCTTCTCAGAAAACTCCTATTCATTCTTTAAAACCCAATTGAGACGTTATCTGTTCCATAGCTCCTTCCCTCACCACATCTGATCTTCTCCATCTCTCTGATTTCTTTGGTCTTTTAATGACTCTGTCACTGGCTCTTACATATTTAATTAACACATAATAGAGTAATAATTAAGTTGTAAGCTTTGGAGTCAGACTGTCTGGATTTGGGAAACTTGTCTAACACTCTGTTTCTTGCTTCATTCGCTTATAAAAATGGGATTAAATAATCACACGCACCCAGGGGTTATTGTGAGAATTGAATGAGTAAGTGCTGGGAACACCGCTAGGCCTGTAGTAAGTACTCAGGAAATGTCAGTCGCCATCACTGTAGTCACTTCCCTGCTCTCGTCAAGCATGAGGCCCCGGGTGCTGAGTCTGCCCAACACATATTTCTGCCCAGCGCCTTGGAATGGGTAACTTTTTTTTTCCCTTTTCAATTTACAAGTTTTAGCCAATAATTTTTATTCTGGCCTAATTTTGGAACTTTAAAGTCTATCATGTAATTGCCTGAGGCCCATGCAGCTGCGTTTTATCCAAAATTTCCCATTTCAAGCCAACAATCCAACTAAACTGACTTGTCTTTACTTTTTGGCCCCTAGTTTCCTCTCTGCCTCTCCTTCCTGATTCTTTTCCCTCCTTACCACCTCTTCTATCTTTGGCTCCTACCTTGGGTTCTGTATTTCATTCTTATGACTATTTGAACATTTGGAAAACGGAAAACGGAGTGGGAAAGGGAGAAGTTGGCAGGAAGGGACTATAAAATAAGGTTTCTCATGAGCTGACCGTGAAGGGGTGGTCTGCGCAGAGGGGAAAGGTATCCGTCCTCACTCTGCTCCCACACATTCTCAGAGTGAGGCAGATATTCCACCCATGTCAGAATCCTCTGGGGTTGTTTTTAAAATGCAGACTCCCAGGTCACACAGTCCAGCCCTTGTGGACCAGTACCAGCCCTACAGGGGGAGCCCAGGATTTTGCAAGTTAAACAAAACCCCCAGGGGTTCTGTGCACAGTCACACTGGACAGCCCCTGGCCTAGAGTCATGAGCTTAGATTCTGCTGCTGGAATGAACGTGAACTGCCAAGGTGTGATGCGAGCATTGTGTGTTCTAACTAACATGCCTCCCGTCTTCCTGAGATTCCCATTTCTGCTCCGCAGGGGGAGCCTTCTCCTGGAAAAACTGACTTAAGCTTCTTTCCCCAGACAGAGGGTCACAAATGACATCACATCCACTACATGTGATTAAACCCACCCACCCCACCTCTGCACTTTGTCCACGCACTCCACCCAGAGCTGTGACTGTGAGTCACAAAGCCACAGGCACGAAGCTCTTCCTCTGATCCCACTTTCCAGTCTCAGGCATTATCTCAGGTGATTTCTTCTTACAGCTTAATTTATTTTTAATTATCATAGGTGATTTGTGAAGATACTTTGCTTCTAAGGAAGTGAGATGCTACAGATAAAGCTGAAGCTCTCCATGACCCTCTCCTTTCATAACTCGCTCCAGATGCAACTACTGTTATTGTTTGATGTGACTCCTTCTGGAAACACTAATTACATTTACATTTATGGAAATGTATACAGAGAACATTGTGTGGGGTGGGGCAGGATTTAGGGCTGGTTTTGTATTTTTAAATAAATTATATCAGACTACATCATTGCTCTGTAGGTCAGCTGGGGTTTCCCCCCCCATTTAACTTGTTTTTGAGTTTTGCCATGTCTTCATTAAGCTCTACCTCATTAGAAAGAAAGAAAGAAAGAAAGAAAGAAAGAAAGAAAGAAAGAAAGAAGGAAGGAAGGAAGGAAGGAAGGAAGGAAGGAAGGAAGGAAGGAAGGAAAACTACATTGCATTATCTCATATGGATGCTCCATTACTTATTTAGCATTGACACTATTGATGGATTTTAGTTTGCTTTTTCATAAAGGGGTTTGCAGTAAGCACCCTGGCTGGTGCCCACTGTGTACTCGTGTGAGTTTATCTCTAGAAAGACACTGAGATGTGAAATAGGAGGTGAAAGTCTATCCATATTTTAAATTTAATAGATATTGTCAAATGGTTTTGCAAATATCGGTATTAATTTTTAATGCTTCCTCTCCTATTAGGAAGGTACCTGATCCCCAAGCCTTGTCAGTTGTTTTTTGCTGGTCCATTTTTCCTAAATTCATGGGCCACAGGCTATGTGTCTTCTTTCATATGTCTGTCCTGGTGTCTGTGACAGGGCTATCTGGACAGGCTGGGGAGAGGGTGAGAGGTGGTGTTCACGAGTGACCCAGTCACCCAATCCATTTCCACCCAGTCCATTTCAGAAGGCCACCCTTCGGAGGCAATCAATAGCCTCACACCTGTGTTTTACCCAGGGTTGTCCAGATTGACATTTATTTCCATGAGGCTGTTGAGCCATCTTTTGAGTAGGAAAACGCAACCTATTTCAGGTGGATTTATTGCGCATCTGATAGGGGCTTGGGTGATGTTAGATATTGTGCATTTTAGATGTGAACACAGGCTTTTCCTCTTGTCCCCAGGGAGCTTGTGACTGGGTTAAAAAGGCCAAGGCCATCAAGAGCATTAAATGGGTCATAATACGTGCGGGTCATTAAGTATAGATCAAGCATTAGCAAGTTCAAGTGCATGGGAGAAGGTGACTTTCTTTGAGGGCAGACAGATCTGGAAAGCTTCAAGAAGCAAAGGAATATTGAGTAGGGTGTAAATTGGTGTGAAGGTTTTGGCAGGGAGGAAAAAGGCATTGAAGAAGGGAAGAGCTACTTGAGGACGGATTTGGGTGTTGATGCGGATGGACTTGATGGCTGCAATAGCAAGCCTAAGCAGGAAAGCTGGGAGAAGTAAGGTTACATGGGTGAGGTGAGATTAGATGGGATGGGAGTCTCTTAGCTGCTAAGTGATTTCTAGGCCATTTATGCGTTACTTCAACAAGAATTGAATATGGATTCAGTTTCTGCTCTGTAGTAGCGCCTGGTCGCCAGTGCCATGGGAGATGGACTGTCCAAAGAGTAGAGGTGGAAGCCAGGGTGTGTAAGAAAGGACTAATTAAACTGGTCTTCTGAATTATATTGTGAACAGTTAGGAGCCGCCATGGGAAATGTAGACGTAGAGGTGAAGGCACCTCAGGGAATAAGAGAATGAAGGAAGAAGACGGTTTTTACGTAGGGCCACTAAGAGATGCCTTACAATGACGTCAGCCTATAACCCAGACCTGCTCAGGGGACCTGCTCTGAGTGGATTTCTCATGTCAAATGCTTTTTCAGGCTTGTCCATTATGTCAGTCTCTCCTCCTCCTCCTTCTCCTCCTTTTCTTCCTTCTCTCTCTCTCTCTCTCTCTCTCTCTCTCTCTCTCTGTCTATCTCTCTCTCTCCCCTCTCTCCTTCTCTCCGTCCCTGCCTCCCCGTCCCGAAGCTCCTCTGCATGCCTGCCCCCCATATGGTATACTTGGTTAGAGGACACTAACCATGAAAAGAAATCGGATGGTGAGAGCATCTCCTCCTAATCCTTGAGGTATTCAGGCTCCACCTTTCCAAGCTTTGTTGGGTTCCTTCTTGGATTTCCTATCCTATCCTAAAAGCTCCCACTGTAGAGATGGGATGAAGGAGCAGCTCAGAATGTATCCCCTGTGTAGTTTGAATGAAAGGGTAAAAGGACTTGCTGCTGAAATAATCTGAACGCCCAATTGCTGCCTGCAAGGAAGGAGAAAAAAGGAGCTGAAATGTCAACCTACTGATCCTGCTTCTTCTAAGTATGTCTGCCTACTCACCAGTGCTTTTCTCCCGTCACCACTCTACCCACCACCAAATAGCCTCTTTTGTGCCTAGGGGACTTCATTCAACAGTTATTGAGCAGCTGTTTAAACAACACACAATACGTTGTGTTAGGTGCTGTGGAGGAAAGCAAGATGAATAAAAGCCAGCTCCATTATTACACTGGAGCAGCTGACTCAGTTATCTGTAGAAATGTTTAGTGACTGTCACTGCTCAAATATTTCAATATCAATGCAGCTGGTATATCAGTGATCTCTCTGTGTCTCTGTGTCTAACCCACCCACCCACCCACCCCCTTTCTTTCTGTCTCACTCATTCACCTTCTCACTTGAAGGCAGGAGGGTAGATGAAATGGCTGTCCCTGGTTTCATGGGATATGAAACACATACAAAATCTCTGCTAGCAGGACATGGCATGTATCTAGACTGAGATTATGGATAATGAGGGATGCATATTTTTTCATAAAATTTAGATGTGTTAACATTTTGATTCCATTCCTTGTGCAGGGATAATCAGATATTTCCAGAGGGTCCTGAGTAGTCTATGGCCTCATTAATCAATTCTCTTTGTCTTAATGGTGATGGAGGTATTTTGAGCAAAAAAAGCGTACCTATAAGAGTCCTTCTCACAGCTTCACACTGTTTGGAGTCGTCCTCTACACATGGAAAGCTTACTGGAAAAAAAGCTTTGGTCTGTGTTCTGACACATGCTCAAAACTTTTTGTGTTAAATAAATTATAGCTAAAAGCGACCATTTTTGTTTCAGTGTAGAATCTGTATTTTTTTCTGCAATAGAGGCTGAACGTATGGCAAGAATGAGACTTCAGCTCATGAGCTAATTTGCCAGATGATTATGGTCTGGCCTTTCTTCATTGTGGCTGCCCTGGTTCTGGCTCCTGAATGCTTAACTCTCCTTGAGAAATCTGATTTTTCCCTAAATGTGTTACAGGAAGTGTTTTTCCAAGGAAATAGTAGTATACGTAAAGTGAAAATGATACATCATTCTGTAGGAATGTCCATTTCCTTCATAGGAAACTCCATGGCTCCCCACAGGAATCACAGCCACACCCTGCACCCCAAGACTTAGATCTGCGCACAATAGCAATAGTCCACAGTGTATTTGACAAACTGGGGCTTATCCCATCTACAATAACACCAGACCTGGGCCAGGCTGGGGGACTCCCTTGCCACCTCCTACCGTGGTCTTTCTTCCTGCATTAGA
Source organism: Rhinolophus sinicus (assembly GCF_057876585.1). NCBI lineage: Eukaryota > Metazoa > Chordata > Mammalia > Chiroptera > Rhinolophidae > Rhinolophus > Rhinolophus sinicus. The sequence goes on along the minus strand of NC_142517.1, from coordinate 195,765,070 downwards.
TAAAGTCGGAAGATGTTTCTGTCTCTACTGTAAAAGCTTGGCCTCCTGTGAGAAACTGCTTAAACAAAAATATCTACATTTCACCAAAAAATGAACAGTGCCGTTTTGGATATTGAACATTGGGTAAATAAATATTTGAACAAAGGCATTATTTAAAGATATATCCAAGTTCAATTACTAAACAGAATTTTTATTATTAGTTCAAAGCATCAGCATTGTGACACTTCACTGACTTAAGAGGTAGAAATTCTGGAATAGGAGGTATTTACTACCCACCTACTGTCTGAAATATTTAGGTTTACAAAATGTGTTCTTGCTAAAATAAATGAGGGAGGGTATTGTGGACCTATGATTAAATTCCTTTTTCCACTCTAAAATACAAATACTCCTTACAATCCCCAAAATTGTAGCTTTCTAATTTTAAAAATTTTATATACAGACTCCACCAAACCCTCTTAATTCATAATTTGCTCAAGGAGACCTCAAAATTGACCATAACACAAGATAGTCAGAGTACAGATACAGTGCGGTAGGCAATTAGAGATAGCCGGCTAATGTGCAGCTGGAGGGTTAGAAAGACTGGGAATTATTATTCATGGAGTTGAGGTGAGGACATTGAAATGCCTTCTGCTTTCCTCTTCACACAAGCACAGGGAATTCCACCAACATAGGTATCAGTTGGTTTCCAGCCAGAGAAAGCAGAAGTGAAGGCATGGAATTATAGTTCTGTACATTCAAAAGTGAGATTATTCATTGGTGATCATGGTTGTTTGCCTGCATATGCGCCTGGAAGTGTGCAGGCACACACATTTGGACTCTGGTGAGAGCAGACTTTCTACTGAAGTATAGGCCAGTCCAGTATATTTACCCCCAGCTGGGAAGCAGAAGAGAAAGGCTGGATATGGGAAAAAGTACAGAGTTGTGGCAGAAGCCCCTAGTCCCCTCATCTCAACATGCCCAAATGGTACTCAAGGAAAACCAGGAAGCAGTATTTGGCAGAATTGTCACAGATTGTCAGATAGTCAATCAGCAGTAGGCTTTGGACTCCCACCCCAGGTGAGATGGGTCCAGGCCATCAGGAATACCAAAAGATCTTCAAGCTAGAAAAGTTAGAACGACAATCTTCAAAGACTTAGGGAATTAAAGAGTTGTAAGACTTATCACAGAGGATTTTGAGGACTTACAAGTTTTGTAAAGTCCCATTTCTCCTCTTTTTAATTGTGTACCTCCATAGTTCCTGTCTTCTGCCTACATTTTGGGTGATATCATGAACCATCGTTTAGAGTATACTATACTATAAACCCCAATATGTCAGGGGGAAGGACAGACAGGTTTCTTCTTGATGGTTCCCCAGAGTGTGGTTGATAATAAAATATGTTCAGCCCCATTTTCTCTAGCCAGTATTGTACTGCATTTTCAACCCAGATTACAATAGAGCTTTATAGAGTCAAGCAAGGAATAAAAATGAGACTTTCATGAAGTCTAAACAATGAATGATCAAAGACCAGAGAAAACAGTAGGGTGTAAAAGGGGAGGGAAAAGAAGAAAAGGCTTTTACATTATAGCTTATTCATTATCTGGAACCCACCAGAAGGCCAATGAGAATTTGCTGGCAGGCTGACATGGAGCTTCCTTATGTGTCATGGTGGCACCTAAGATGGTATCATAGTTACAGCAGGAGCAGTAGCTTCCACTCTGGACAAACTATGCTAAGAGAGCTGGTCAACATGGAAGTGGAAAGACTTGCTTCTGTCCTGACCCAGGCTTGGCAGCATAGATGCTTCCTGGATTATGCAGCCAATAGGTCCCATCCAGTCCTACTGAGTGAATTATAGAGAGGGAATAATCACCTTCTTGGGAATGGAAGGATTAATGCCATGGGCTTTCCCATCACAGCTGGAAACCTGACCGGGGAGATGAGAAATTACATCTCCTTAACTTCTGATTGGTGAGGCCATAAACAGTTAGGAAGGTTATATGAAGATCATCTTCAGCTGATGCCAAGAGGTTAAGGCCAAGGATAAGTCCACCCAACTCTAAGAGACCGTCAAGAAGGACAGCATTACAAACAAGCAGAGTATTAATGGGGAAGGACAGCGTTCATGGGAAACATGCAGACATATACACCACTCATGTATAGGGTGGAGCCAGATAACGCTTACTGTCTGAAAAAGCATTATGCAAAGAAGAATCAGGTCAAAAAGAAGGAAAAAAAATGGAGGAAGTAGAATCTGGACTGGAATTTTAATGTCTTGCTTAATGCCCAGCAGGATAAAGGGACAGAAAATTGAATCCTGGTGTAGAAGGAAACAGTGAATTTGCCATAATCAATATAGTATTTCTCCCACCACTCTCACCACTCTCAACCCTTACAGCTGACAGGCATTTCTCATTGACCAACCTCTCTGCATTCGATTGGTGGTGAGCTGTCCATCAGAATCCCTGAATGGGTAACTTTGGATAGACTAGAAGCCATTCTCACTTTGCCAGGTGGACAATGCCAGTGAGCCCACACCTTGTTTCATCAGATTTTGAACACCTGGCCAATATTGCTCCCAGTGAATACCCACACCCCTGGTAGATTAAAAAGAGCTTGACATGCCCTCCTATGTCTGAGTGATTAAGATAAAATGAATACCCCATCGGGATAGGAAATAAAAGAAAATGTGGGAGTCATGGACCAAACCTCAGTAGTCAGGTAATACCATGAAGTAAGCCAAGGAATGAATCGGACTAAAAAGTAAGTTGGGAGAATCCACCATGCCTGTTAAAAAGGCAGCCATCCCCAAAGCAGCAAATCAGTTTTGCAGCCACTCTGTTCTAATTTCACCATCAATTCTGTAGAATAGAAACCCTCCAATTTTTGTCTTGCCCACTCTCTAATGGGCAAATGCACAGTTGGCATTGAGATGATGCACATAATTATTCCAATCTAAACAAATCTACAAGACGCCAATTTTCATTACAGTCCACAAACAGATGACAGTCAAAAACAAAAACAAACAAACAAAAAACTAATACTTTTGTGTCAAGGAACACCAAGGATTACCAGCAACCATCAGAAGCTAGAAAGAGACAAGGAAGGATTTTCCCCTAGAGCATTCAGAGAGAGCATAGCCCTGCCAACACTTTGATTTTGAATTTCAAGCCTTCAGAACTGTGAGGGCTTACTGTTGTTTCTAAACCACCCAGTTGTGGTAATTTGTTATGGCAGCTCGACGAAAGTCACAGAACTCCTCTCTCCCCTGTTCCCTCCGGAAATGTTCTCTCAGAAAAGGGGTTGATGGTGGCACACTCCTCTCTCGGAGACGTGCCACAAAAAGCCCATAGGGGAATGAGGTTAAGGGAAGACCAGGTGTTAAGCCCGGGAAGAATACTCTACTGGAATATCCATCCTTAGTAAGGCATTCAAATCACTCTGTGTTTCATGAACCCTGAAATCGCTCCATAAAATCTGTACTGATAATGAGCCAGTCCCTACTCAGCAAGTTAGGAAGAGAAAGGCAAGGGCAGATATAAATAACTTTACTGGTAGTGTATTATACGCCACACACTGGTGTACATGCTTCACATGAAATACCTTATTTAATCCCCCTAAATACTCTCTAAGATAGAGATGATTATTAGCCTTACTTGATGCATTCAGAGCTGTGTCAAAGGGGTTAATTTGACTTGCTCAAGCTCACACAGTTAATAAGTGGTAGAACCAGGATTTGATCCCAGTCAGTCCCTGAATAACTATTACAAGTTAAGAGACTGGATCACTTAGAGGCCTTTCCATCCAACCTGTTGGCCAATTAGGAAGAGCTTCCATTAGATCTGGGCAGATGGTGATTCAATAGCAGGGATCTCATTGCCTTACCTGACAGTCCCTCCCCCCCATAGGAAGACCTGAGTCACTGGTCTCAACTCAAATGCCTTCAGGAGCTAGCTGAAGGGATGTTAGTGAAAGAGGTAGGCAGGATGGCCATGACCTGCAGAGAGCAGGCCACCTGAAGATATTCCTGATCAAATAAACAAATAAACAAACACAGGGGGAGACAAAGATTTCAGCCACTCAGCTGGCCTCGGGGGCTCTGGTCGGATTCAGTCCAAGTAAAGTAAGAGCCCAGCACCAGCCCCAGAGCTGTATGCTGAAACCCCAAGCAACCTGTGTTATTAGAACCCAGACAACATGGAGTGGAGGCAGTCGTAATGCCCTGTTCTCAATGGCCAGAGAGGACTTAAGAAAACAGAAAGAAAAGAGGGAAGAGAGGAAGGGAAGGAGGGGAATAAAAGAGATCCTGCTCTATCCCAATCTCTAATCATTCTGGGTAGTGGCTTAGGGCAGTATAGAAAACCCAAATTTTTCGGGGAATGTAGATAAGACAGCTTTGGTAGAGTCTTTGACTTGTTCTATTTTTGAGTATTTGACTTGTTCTATTTTTATCAGAAACCTCCTTTTGTTAATACTCCAAGTAGATCCCACCTTGGGCCCTACAGGAAATTAAGAAGAATAAAGCGAGTCCATCCCAAACTGCCTCCATAGAGGGTGGTTAGGGAGTCAATGATTTTACAGATGGGGGTAGCCCCACAGCTGGCCTCCAGGAACTAAGCTCCAGCATAAATTCATTTGCCATCAGGGAATATATTACATAGACAAGAGGCTTATTAAATTATCCATCAAAATTGTCAATCATTTCTTTATTCACAAAATCTCAATTTCTCTTTGACTCAAGTGCTATTGGTATCATTATAGAAAGCACGATTGTTATCCATTTTTTTCCTTCATCCTTTATTAGTCAGCATTAATCTGGATCCAAATGAGAGCAAAGTGGGACATCAGCCCATGGTCTGTGGCTGAGTAGAAGGAATGCTGTGATTACTAATCACAGGCCTGGTTCCTAGAGTCCGCTCTGCCATTAAGCTAATGCCTGCATGGGGACAGTGAGAGGCCCTAACTCAGGCAATCCCCGTGTTTCCGTTCACCTCTGATATTTGATGATTCCACAATTGCACACAGAACATCACTCTTGCTGTGACCAAGGCTGCCCTCTTGTTTTAAGGGTTCCCACATCCTCCCCAGAGCCCAGACCAAGAGAAACAGTGGAACTCAACAAAAGGGACCCACAGCCAGGCAGCTGTCCATTTACACATACCCAGAAGACGTTTTACATAGGACATGGTCCATCACATTTGCAGAATACGTTTTTCTAGACCCATGCTTCCTGTGAAAAAGGTTTAATTTTCCTAGTGGGGTGAAGGAGCCCTGATTCCCAGAGCAAACCCTTAACGAAACCTGATCTGGGTCCAACAGCAAGCCATCATAAGTCCCAAACCAAAAGAGGTCTAGTAATGAAAATGAGAGAAAATTATATGAACAAAAATATATCTCTCTCACTACTATTTATGTCTGTCATAAGGATTCAGTTGATTGTCATAACTTATCATATGTGCTCTAGAGAACAAATACCACAGGAGCCAAAATCCATGATTTCTCTCAACCACCAAGCGCCAGCTGTAAACCAAGACACCCTGGTTCAGCATTACTGCTCTCCACAGTGGGCAGTGATTCCCAGGTTGTATTGGGGTTTGGACCAGAGTCTGTGCATGGTAAGTGAGCAGCTGGTGAGTTTGTTTGGCTCCCATTCAGATTCAGTGCCGTGGACTCCTCCCCAAAATATGCTCCTTATTGTGATTGGACTTAGCAAGTCTAATTTTCCGTTTTCTGTTGTAGTGAGAACGATTCTGATTTAGACTATAAACTTTATGAGGTCAGGAGTTGTGTGTCAGATATTCTTTTATATTCAAGAAGTGGCCTAGTGGTTGTCACCTGAGTGCTCAACAAATAACTTACTGAGTGAATTCATGAGTACCGTTGGTAGTATGTGCTGTCCTCTCCCTGCCCATCCACACATACTGTCCTCTATCTAGTCTGGGTCTGGCTCTGATATGTATTCAAAACAAAGGACAGAATGGCAACCCCACACATGTACACCCAGTGAGGCTGCTATGGTACAGACCCCACCCACCCCAGGAATGGAGCATTAGCCTTCAGTGAAGGGAGAAAAGGCTTTGTAAGGAAAGGAATCTCACTTTCCTCTTTGTTTTTGTCCTTGGTAAGACCTGGATTCTGAAAATCTTCTCAATGGGAGGCATTCTCAGCCCTAAAAAGTTAAGTGAGCCTCAGGAAAAAGGGACAAAAGCATACCAGCTTCGGACCTGTGGCAGACCCTCTCCTAAGAGAGAAGGGTCATAGAGAAGTGAGAAATATTCAAGACTTGTGTGCTGTCCAGCCTGGCTCAGAGGGTTTGAATACTGGTCATGGAGGGGTAGAATTTTCCTTGAGAGGCCCCTGTGTTGCTCCTCTCAGGAACCGAACATGGCAGGATACATTGGGCAATATACTAGGTGCCGGATAGTTGAGAGAGAAATCCTACCCCAGCAAGGGTTCCCAGAACTGAAGGAGGTCACTGCTGTGATTCTTACAAAACCTTGGAATCCACGAGGCCTACATAACAGTGGACAGACTTTTAAAACAAGAAGCTGGCCGTATGTCCCAGTTTGCCTGGGACTGTTCAAGTTTATGCCTACTGTTCTAGTGTCTTCTCTTATTTCGCTTTTTTTGGCGGGGAGGGGATTTTTCATATTCCAACAAAGTATCATCATTAATAGTCAAATAAGCCATTAGGGGTTTGGTTGAATTTCATTTTGCAGTTGCAGTTCCCTTCATGGTCATGTATAGCAGTGTGTGAAACACATTTTAATAGATAATTACATTTGAAAGTGACCAGCAATGATTCATCGCCATTTTCTTGACTTTTCACATATAACATAATGGACGTCTTTCTTTCAGTGAGAGTCTGTGGGGTACTTTCTGGTAAAATAAAATGCTTGGACATGAGCTCCTTGGGGCAAGTAACTTCCTCGGTTCTCAGGTAGTTGTGGGAGAAGAATTCACAGTTGTCTCCATGCCAGCCACTTGGTGTACCAGTCAGTTCCTGTGGTCTGTGTCATGGACTACGAGAAACTGACAGGTCAGTGAATGGGGGGAGGGGTGGGAGGGGGGATGTGTCCATAGGAAATGTGGGGTTTATAGGTTGTATAAACATGAGACATTTGGAAGAAAGAGAGTCTAAGCAGTCTTGCTGCTAAGCATACAGAGTACTGAATGTTCTTGCTACAATAGTTTGTTTCATCTATTATACGACTTATGTATAACTGTTTTTTATTGTTTCATAATGCTTTTCATTTTATAAGAAACCCTTTGGAAGCAATAAAGTAAAAAATAAGAGCAAGTTTAATGAAAAATTAGGTATTGAATTTCCATTTCTCAAACAAGTTGGCAGTGAACAGGAAACTTGCACAAAGTGTTTGTCAACATTCGCCATCCATCACAGGGGCTGTAGTGGTCTTACTACTCACATGAAAAGTAGAAAACACAAATCTGCTGAAGAACCATTAGTATATTGCTCTCGAATGTTTTGGTTACTTTTAGGAAGAATATGCTTGAAGATGACAATTTAACCTGTAGGTTGCAGTGTGTTTACATATCATTTGGTGTAACGTGACTTTTTGTTTAGATAAAGTGACTATTCTAAATTCATTTTGCTCACTTTTGATTCCAGTTTTTTTTGTGTGTGTGCATGTATGTAAAAAGAAGCTAAGCTCTTACGTGTTGGCTTCATTAGCAGAGGAGGAAGTTGGCAAAAAGTTAAATGAGGAGACTTTTGTATAAATGTCATAGATACTTCCAACAAAAAATTCCAATTTCGGTTAATTCCAATTATTGTTCTCTCTTGTTTTTACATTCAATTCATGGAATCACACTAAGGCCTTTTAAAGTTCATTCTGTTGAAAGTGAAACATCAGCTATGATTATAAATGCTGCTGTAAATTCAATTAAAAGTGCGATATTGAAGATAACATTGATTTTTGTAATGATTATATGAATACAAATTATATGTGGAGAATGTCATGGTGAAACAATGTTATTACTAAATTAAGAAATCAGTAGACTAGAAATATATTTGACATTGGTTGTGATGTACAGATAATTTAGAATTTTATTCAAACAAACTTCAATGTTCTACATAACAGATGTAGTCTGGACTATCTTGCAACGCCTGATAGTAAAGAAGTACAAAAACAAAACTACCAATAATTCAGGTATGTAAAAGGAACACAAGAATCAGCAGTAAGAGCTCCCAGTGTCCAAAAGGGGAACAATTTGGGCAACAAAATAAATAACATAGTCTTGGGTTATAACCCAAAGGAAAAATACATATCCACGAGTCCATACTGATATAAATAAATTATTGGATAAATATATAAGTGGGACAGAGGAGACAAATATTTCTTACAGAATTCTGAATAACTTGCTTAGATACCCCCCCTACAGGAAGAGCTTAATGCCCCCTCTTCCTGCCCTAGTGTGTGGCCTACACTTAGGGATTGGCTTCCAAAGAACAGACTCTGGAAAGGGGGGTAAAGTTAACTTGACAATAGAGAACGCTGGTCCTCACTAAGTAAATCAGGGGATCCAGGTAAATATCACCGGTGTCGATTCATGTTGATAGCTTGTGCCCCTGAGATGATGTGATGAGGACATTTAACCTATGTGGTCTTCTTCCCCCAAAACCCATAACCACAGGCTAACCATGAGAAATAATCAGAGGAACTCAAATTGAGGGACATTCTATCAAATGTCTGGCTAGCATCCCCTAAAACTCACAAGGTCAGGAAAACCAAAGACCGAGAAAATGTCATAGATCAGAGGAGATGAAGGAGACATGACAGCGAAATGCAATGTGGGATCCTGAGTGGGATTCTGGATTACAAAGAGTGTGTTCATCAAAATCTAGTAAAATCTGAGTAACCTGTGGAGTTCGGTTAATAGTAACGTTGGTTTTTTTATGTGACCATATGTACCATGGTAACGTAAGCTATTACCAACGAGGCAAACCGTGTGGGGCATGCAGGAAATCTGTACAGAGTAGCACGGTGGAAAACTTTTAGAAATATTTTAATATACACAGAAAAACTCCACTACAAATTTATGTGATGAAGCTGATATGGAATACAAAACCATAATTCAGCATGGCAGAATACGCATTTACTCTTTGCTGCTCCTGCGAGACAAATTTTAAAAATATTTGATCTGTTAAAGAATTACTTAGTAAATCAACCTAAAGCCCCTTCCGATAAAGGCATGTAACTATTTTGTGAAGCCAGTTCTTTAAATTTTGTTTGTATTTGACTCAAAATGTATTGGAAATCTTGCATGAAAGTATGCAAGGAGTAGACAGCCGAAAACATTAGCATTTGGCATTTTTATTCCACTTTAGTTGTTGACAACAAAAATTACAAACTGGAAGACTTGGAAGTATATCCCATTAAGGGAGGAACTGAACAAATTGAGAGAGAGGAGGAGAGAAAGAAGAGATTTTCCATGAAATAAAATACTTGGGATACACTTATACTAAAAATGTATTCTTTGTTGGTCTAAAATTCAAATTTAGCTGGGATTCCTGTGTTTTTATCTGCCTAATCTGACAACTCCAATAGTGGAGAGAAGACTGACTTCCAGCCCCACCCCATTTGTCCAGCAAACTTCTATAAACCTGGCTCTGTGTGTGACGCTGGGGATAAAACATTAAAAGACATGAGTTCATCATTGAGACTCCAGTCCCTAATAACTTACTGTGTGGTCTTGGAGAAGTCACTTAACTTCTCTGAAATGCATGTCTTCATCTGTAACATGGGGATAATTGCAGTCCTAGGCTAATTTGTACACAAATAGAGCTCTGGGTGTGAAGGAATTTTGGAAAACTCTGAGTTGTTAGACAAACCTATGCTTTAATTACTCCACGAAGCATTTTTTGGCAACACTAAAACTAGGGCAGACTTTGGGCCAAGTCCCCTACGTGTGTCCTCATGGATCCAATATTTTGCCAGATTGCCCTGATGTAAGGAGCCAGCCTCCTCCCCCACCTCCTTTTCATCTTGTCAAAGCTACTTCCCCCAATCTGAGCCTCAACCCTGGAAAGAAGCAGGAGGGATTCAAAGCCAGCCTGCAGTAGAGTAAACAGTCGGACCCACAAAGACCAGCAAACCCCTCTTTGTGTCAACATGGGTTCTCTGATGGGGAGAATTATGGCAAACAAGCAGAAGCACGTGTCTAAGAGGATGACTTTCTCTAAGTACCCACTCAGGGACCCCGAAGTGCTCACTCCACACAGCTCAGGAGGCCAATGAACCCTTGAGTGAATATGCCAAGCCTGAAACGCCCCCTCAAAGTCTCTGCATCTAGGCTTCAGGCGGGAGTGTGACTGAGCACTGCAGAGGCTGCAGAGTGACTCCTGTTCTCCAATGTCCCTCGGGAGGGAGAGACCTGTGCCTGCCCCATCACCCCCTTCACGTCCTCTACTGCCCCATGAAGCTGATGAAGTCCTGGTTCCACTACTCAGAGGTTTGAAGCTGGTAACACTCTATTAGCAAAAACACCACAGCCCAGCGGGGGACATGGACCATATTCAATGCTTATATTTTTTGTTATTATTTTTATGTATTAGTGGCAAGAGGCCAACCAATCATCCCTAGACTTAGAAATCTAAGATGATAATCAGGATAGAATACATTTTTTTTTTTTCATAAGACAAGATGTTTTAAAGATTAAATGGTGCTGCTTAACTTAATTTTCTTGTTCTGGGTAGAAAACCTTTATTTGATGGATTCTTAGATTGAACAAAGCTGGAGAGGTTGCCCTACTCAAACATTACTACAGTTCACAAAAGTATTCACTAAGTATGCATCACAAACATGGAATGAAAACCAGTGAAAATTATTTCAGCACAAAATACACAAGGATGTGACTTGTACTCCCTGGAGATCTGGTAGCCATTTCCCAGCAACTCCTTACCTGGGATCTAGTGAAAAGTCTTCATCAGGGCAACCAAGGGAAGTCAGTGCCAAGACCAGGAGGGACTTCCTACTCCCTGATCCTGCTACGATGGAACCTTCTGACACAACCGCTGGCCTCCTATCCCCTCTGTGTGCTGGAGGGCAGGGCTCTCTTTCCTGGGGCCCTTACCTACTCAGTCTCTCATGATGTGCTTTCTCAACACTGACTAGAGTCCCAAGATTTTTTAAATTGACTTTTATATAAGGTTTTCTTCTCTGATATACTTACTAAAACACTCCTTTCATTTGGGAATGGCTTTTGTCCAATGCCAGGCCCTCGACGCTCCCCAGCTCAGGTCTCTGTTGTACAACCATGCTCTGCAGTGAGAAGCAGGAAGAGATGGGTGGGTTACCCACTCTGCCTCTATTATCATCAGTATGCATAGATGAAATCGACTCCCTTTCTCTTATCACATGAAAAGAAAGCAACTAGAATGATTTTCACCAAATTTGGGATGCACGTTTGGGATAGTCTTCTAAAATATTAGTTATAGCAATGAACATGAAATTTGCTTTGGGAGGCACTGGTGGAGCCTGGGAGGTACTGGGCGGTCGTCCTCAGAGCAGGTTTCAAGGGCTGCTAATCGATAGAGAGATTAAGAGGATACAGACAGAGAAAACAGTGTTTTTAAATGAGTCCCCAGATAAAAAGTCACAGCACAGATGTTGATTTACCCATTAGAATGACTGCTCACAGCCCTGGGAGGTGTGTGTGTGTGTGTGTGTGTGTGTGTGTGTGTGTGTGTGTGTGTGTGTAACGTTTACTATGCACCATGTTCTGGGCATTGCGTGAAGTGTGTTATATGAATTACATTTTAAAAATACCTAAGGTAGTTATTATTATCAGTCCTAGTGCATGGATGGGGAAAAAAGGTCCAGAGAAGGTACTAGCTGTGTGAACTTGGGACAAATTATTTAAGTGGAAATCTAAAGTTTGAAACCCTGACTATGCTAGAATCACTTTTTGAAGTTTGTACTCAAAACATTAACAAGATTGCCCCCCTCTGCAACGTGTCTTCAGGCCCACTGACTGCGGTGCAGGTGGCCGGGCAACCCGTCCCTGCACACACGCTGCGGTCTGTGTTAGCATCTCGTGATGCGACCCGGTCTGTCTGTACTGTCGACTCAGCCAGGAACGTCAGGCAGACGCCGGGCAGGAGCCTGTTCTATCAGCTGTCATCTGACCTGAGGGAGAAGCATTCCAAATACAAGGCAGAAGCAATTTTAGCAGGAGGTAAAGAGGAACTTTCCTCCCTAGAGGTTTGAGTGACATCAGAATGGATAAAAACAAGGGAATCGTATCATCTACTTTCCAGAAGAACTTTAAAAATAGCAGCAGCCACTTTCTGTTGCAATGGTGGTAACAGTATATGTGGGCCACATCTGTAGGTGATGCCAAACCAATTATTGCAATGCATCAATTCAGGAAGTAAATGCAATTTATGTCAATACTGTGCAAAGTCAAATCCATTTGAATTGTCAGCTTGACTGGTAAAATCTTGGCAGCGGATAACTTGGGCCCTAATCTACATCAGAGGGCTCTAATTGTTCAGTTTAGTTGTCTAGAGTGATCACACCCACCAAAGTACCGCTGAGTTGCTGTACCGTGTTGCCCTGGGCAGTGGAAAGAACTCGGCGCCAGTGTACTCATACATTCATTCATCAGGCACCTACGATTTTCCACACATGACGCTGGATGCTGGAGTCACAGAGTGAACGAACTGTGTTCCTTGTCCTTGAGAAGCTCGTAGCCTGGAGGTTGGGGTTCTAGTCTCAGCTGTAATATTCATAGCTTCATGCTCTGTACAAGTGACTTTCCCTTTTTTCTAAGTCTGGCTCCTAATCTGTAACTCCTAATCTGTGAAACCCTTTGCCTGGTTCGGGCACCAGTTTACATGGCTATGCACTACTATTTGCTAGCATCTTCCACATATGTACCAGGCACTGCATTTTGCAGAGATAACATGGCAAGGATGCCATTCCTCCCTTTGAAAAGTCCTATGGGAGGAAAAGAACATTGAGGCTGGAGAGTAAAGTACCATGAGGTGTAATGTTGCATTACAGGGTAACAAAGCATGAGGGGGGAGGGCTCAGGAAGTAGGCTCCCTGGAGGGAAGCTAAGTGGGGTCAGAGGTTACGGAGAAGTTATTAACAGATTAAGTGAATAAGAGGAGGAATTTCAGGCAAAGAGAAGATCATGAGCAAAAATATGGTTTTAGAGATTTACAAGCAGTCTAATATGAATGGAGGGTAAGAAGGTAGAGGGACAGAAAGACAATGGAGAGAAAAGGAGACATGGGGAGGAAACGTGGGGAAGGGAAGTGAGAGGAGAGAGAATATGGAAATATGGAAAGGATTGAGAGGCAACACAGAAGTGCAAAGTGGGGACCAGATTATGAAGAACTTTGTCCCCCCATGCTTAGGAGTTTGGACTTGAACTTGGGAAAATCAAGAGTCACCGAGGGTCTTCCACAGCCGAATTCTGCAATTGGAAGGGAGCTTTAGAGCACAATATGTGAAACATATATTGGAGGGGAGTTGGGAAGAACAGTCCAGAAGTTGTTGGGTGATTTAAGGCTTCATGGAAATAATTTCCTCTCCTCTCTCCCTTCCTCCTTCCTTTCTTTCCTCTCCTCTCTCTTGCTCTCCTCACCTCCCTTCCCCTCCGCTGTCCTCATCTCTTTTCCTTTGGGTGCTGGGGAAGCCATGGAGGCTTCGCAGGCAGGAAGGAATGCAGTGCGGGCGCTCCATGGCTCTGAACCCAACAGAAGTGGTTTTGTGACTGTATAAGGAGCTGGTGACATCCATTCCTGCTGAAATTCCTCGCTGTCAAGGCCAGGCTCCAGCCCATAAGAAGGCAGGGACTGCCTGGAAGTGATTCATCTTGGGTGGCACAGATGATTCCAGATTCTAAGAATCTCAACTATGTGGCTTGACTGAGCACCCTGGACTACTGAGCTGTTTCTCTTCTTTCCTTGTGTGGCTTTGGCCCAGAAAAGGGTGCCAGGTTTGGTCACATCCATCCTCAAACCCAGCAGCTCTGTAACTCTAAGCAGAAAGACCTGACCTGAATGCACAATCAAGGTATTTTCAATATAAGGCAAGTAGAACCAAGGGGGAGCTAAACACCAGAAGTTCTACTTGAAAAAATCAAGTAGGTCCCACTATATAATCTCCCTATATGAGTAAGGAAATTGAGTATCTAAATAATTGAAGAGCAAGTACAGGAGGTAACTATCAGCAGGACGGAGCTTCAGCATGAAGTGATGGTTAAGATTGAAGGACTCCATAGCCAGACTGCCTGGGCTGGAATTCTGAGTCCCCGTTGATGAGCTGTGCAGACAGAGCAAGTCATATCACCTCTCCATGACTCAGTTTTCTCATCTGCAAAATGGGGATAATAATAGTACCAACCTCATTGGCTTGCCGTGAAAATTAAATGAGTTAATACTTGTGAAATACTTCGAAACAGCTCCTGGCACCTAACAAGGGTTATAGAAGTGTCTGTTAAATAAAAATAAAGAAAATCACCTTTTCCTCAATAAATAAGTTGTACAGGGGTTCCTGGAGGGCAAGTTGAGGAGTGCAATGACATCCTTTAGGTTCTGGGTGAAAGATACCTGAAAATAGAGAAGAACTTGTGTCCAAGGGTACATATTAATGGTGATCCAGCAGATGGGGTTTGCTGGTAATGTCTTTCTATTATGTCCTCATAATAAAAAATCTGAACAGAGAAGCAAAAGAAAAAGGAAAGGAACTTTTAAACCCTTAGATTTCAGGCTGAAATGAAGTCTGTTTAGGTTAGCAGATAGGGAATACAATTTCTAACAGTAAGCTTGAGGGGAAAAAATATTACAGACCTGGGGTTGTGTGGTTAAGAGAAGGAAATATGGAATGAGAATAACACTACACCCCCACGTAACCCTCTACAGGCAAACGACTTTACCCAGACAGAGGGTAAGATTGCCCCTGCATCTACCTTTCAGAAGATAAGACTGTCTCTTAGGCTTGACCCAACCCAGTCAGTATCTCACTGGCTTAGGACCTCCGTGCTGGCCACAGGGAGAGGGCTAATCCACAGTGCCCTTCTCGTTCCACTCTGTTCTTCCTATGTGAGGCTGAATTCCCTTGCTGAGCTCCCTGAGATCTGGTCCTAGGCCTGGACCAGCAGGAAACACCAATTCTTTCGGTGTTTAGGTTTGCTGGCTACTAGAATAGTATGTCTTGCCCAGTCTCTGTCCCTTTTTCCTTCCTCTGAGCATCTTCTCTTTGCTTCCAGATTCTTGGATTCCCCCTTTGCTGCACCATTGCTCCTTGGGACCCACCATCCTTGGTCTTTTCTGAAGAAACCAGAGAGAGAGTTGCAAGTTTGCAGTCCTCAGTTTTCCTTACAACATTGTCTATGTTATGGGAGAGCCTGTTTCAAGAGGTCTTTGACCCGACTACCCCAAAGCCATTTGTATGATTAATAGAGATACACGGCCATGGAGGAGACAAAAAATTCAGAGGCTGTAAGTCTCCTCCCCCACCCCCGTAGACACACCTGATTCTCTACCACATGCACAGAGACACACCAACACACGCGTATTCCTCCTCGTCTTCTGGGTGTGTAACCTTAGACAAGTACCTGCCACTATTATTCGCTTTGATTTACTGATCTGTAAAGTGGAGACAAAATAGTTTCTGATCTAAACATGTGTTTTAAATGAATGCAATGATAAATTAATGACTAATCAACACTTGCATCGTGCTTCATCTTTTATGACTGCTGTTTATGTCCAGCAGCAATTAATTAAGCAGCGCATCACAAAGAAGAGGGAGGATGGAAGACAGGTGGCTTAGTGAAGGGCTGTGTGAAGACTGGAAGTTTCAGGGCTTGACATACCACATTTTCTACCCAGTCCCCAGAAAAGAGCCCCTGGCCTTCTTTATCCCACTACTTAGTTCATGGTTGACATACAATAAATAATAGTGGCAAATAAATAGCAAGAATATGACCCCAGTCCTGAATAACAATACTGGCTTAAAGAGATACTAAGCAGATATTTAATGTAGCTTTTTCTTATTTGTCTCTGAACTACACTCACACACACACACACACACACAATTTCCCATTTTGAATGATACTCTGGGGAGTTCGGAGAGAGCTATGTGTACTATAAAAGGAGGGTCCTAGGATAAATAAATAACCTATTTTTAATCTCAATCAGAAAAAAAACAAAATTCCAGATGAAATTCCAGATAAAATTCCAAATGAAGTCCCATGCTTTGTGGATTTTACATCAAATAAAAGAATTTCTGATTGTAAAGATTATAATATACCAAAATGAGTAACTGAAAAACGAGGAATCTTCATAAAGAATCTTTTTAATGATTTTTAAAAAGGATTTTTGTTGTTGTTGTTGTTGTTTCTCTCACAGTTCTGCAATGAGTAGGATTCCATTCTGCCTAGAGGTTGGGGTATGTAAGACATCAACTCACAATTCCTCTTTATCTTGAATTTAATTTTCCTGTGTTTCTGTGAGCATTAAAATTAAAAGCACAAGATAGCTGTTATAAAATGGACTAAAATTGGAGTAAAGACTCCATCATTTATTGTGAGGAATAAATGAGAATAAAGTATGTAAAATGCTTAGTGTAATATCTGTTATAGAGATGTATTCAGTAAGTGTTAGTCTTTAATGATCATAATGGTGATGATAAAATGATACTTTTGTATTCCTTGCAGAGGGAATCTTTTAGTGCAGAGAAGGTGTTAAGAGGCAAGAATGTGTTTAAAAGGAGTTCCCGACAACCTTTTCCATCGCCGATCCCATTTTCTGAACCTTGACTAAAAACCTTGAGAAAAAATCAAGAGCCCACATTTTCCCTGCAGTATTAGTCATCACCAGTCTATAAAAATTAAACTGACTTTCTTGGCATGAAACACTGATAGCTTGGATGTCGGCAGAGATTTATGGTCAGTCTGTGAGTTGATTCATTCGATGTGTTTTGTTTTTTTCCCCATCCTAGGACGTGATTTTGGTCATTTACTACAAGAACGCATAACCAAAAAGAAAACAAGGGGGGGAGAAGGGGGAAGGGAGGGAAACCGAACTTGAAAACCTCACCTAAGACCAAAACAAGCAAATTATTATCGTTCTTAAAAAATGGCTGGTGGCAGGGTTAGAGAGATGTGAGAAGGGAGAAAGGAGTTGAAGCTTTAGATGCAAAAAATATTTGTATAAACGATTAGGTAGGAGACACTGAAAGGGCATAAGCCTACTAGTCCAGGGCTTCCTAAGAAATGGGCTGGAAGGATCTGGGAGCTGTAACAGAGGTGGCAAACTGGTGGCCCATTGGCTGAGCTGAATCAGCTGTTACGGTCAGCCCCCATTTTAAAAAAAAAATTAACTTGAGGATGTTTTTAACAATTAATCATTGGAAAACTTCATCTCAGATTCTGGATTTCTGGCTTCTTTTGAAAGATCAGAAAATGAGACAAAGCAAAGTCTGTCCTCCCTTAGAGCAAATGTCACTACGGTCCCTCTTATTCAGTATGTGTTCCCCAGTTTGTCATGGCTCACATTCTACTTCTTTTTGAATTACATGTAGCCAGTTCCGTTGCCAGGATCTTCCTATCCCTTGTAGGCACTGAAGTTTTCATCCCTCAGCAAAAAGGCACTGAGAGCATGAGACAAGACATCGGGTTGTCTGTTGAAACATGGTAAAAGAAAGGTGGCTTCTAAGTAATGAGGTAGTCAACAGTGCTTCAAAAGCGCCATTATAGGTGTGCGGTGTGAATTCGGTGAGAGAATGCAGGTAACGAGCCCTGGCACAGTACATGGCACCTAGTAATGGGCCCACAAGCAGTGATTCAGGTGGTTATAATAGAAGTAGGAGTTTCAGCTGTGTGTTCATCATTAGGGTACCGGAGGACTCTGTCTGTCATAAGGCAGGCAACAGCTATATTATTTTTCTGATTAGGAAAATAATACAGGGCTGTGCTACACAAAGGATGGTCTGCAGACAGTCGATACCAACAGCACTTGACACAAATGCAGATCCTCAGGCCCTACCTTGAACCTACTGAATCAAAATCTCTGAGCATGGGGTCTGGGAAAATCAGCTTCCCAGGTGTCTCTGATGCACACTAAAGTTTGAGCAGCATTGATAGAACAGAGTCCTATCTGTTCTCATGCAAACACATACACACACACACGTACACACATGCACACACATTTAGCATACACAAATTCTACTCTAAGTGCTAGACAACAAAAAATAAAATAGATGTTACCCCTTTTCACTCTTCAAATTAGACTCCAGCCTCCATTTCCCTGGAGAAAAGGGAGGCAGAATGGCCCTCTAAATACAAAGAAAAAGAAAATAACTAAATTTTTGGATCTGAGCACCCACGGGCCCAGATTTAATGGATTTCAGAATAATTTAAGGAGTCTGTGAACTGATAAATGGATATGAAAAATGTGATTTCTCCGTACAGTGGAATATTATTAGGCCTTAAAAGGGAAGTTCTGACACGTGTTACAACATGGATGCACTTTGAAGACATTGTACTAAGTGAAAGAAGCCAGCCGCAGAAGACCACCTACTGTGTAATTCTGTTTATATAAAATATTCAGATTAGGTCAATCTCTAGTGACAGAAAGTAGATTAGTGGTAGCCTAAGGCTGGGGTGAAGTTGGAGGAAGTTGAGGGGTGACTGCTAATGAGTACAGGCTTTCTTTTGGGAGAGAGAAAAATAAAGTTGATTGTGATTATTCTACGATTCTGTGAATATACTAAAAACTATTGAATTATCCACTTTAAATGGGTGAATCATATGGTATCTGAATTCTATCTCAATAAAGGTGTTATAAAAAATAGCAATTTATGGGAATTTCACGGCTAATTCTAACTAAATTCAGGTTTTGCCCTGACAATTGTCTTTAGAACCTAAGCCCCCAGTAACATTTGACTCCACCATGTAAACTAATTGTGAAAGACCTAAATATGGATGCTACCTTAGAAATTCTCCATTCCAACAACAATTATAACATTTTAGTATATTGGATGATAAATTACTAGGACTAAAAGAGGCTTCAAAGATGATCTAAAGTAGTTCTTTCAAACTTTTTATTTTAAAGATGGGGAAATCTTGTTCAGTGAAAATCTGACCAATACTCAAATGAAAAGCAAATAAAAGTGGTGCTGTTCTGGTAGAGCAGAAGGGATGGTTTTGGTGCCTCACTCCTGTAGCAACTTCTGAGGAAAGATCAAAGGAGAAAAGTTTGAAAGCCATAGACCCAAGTCACTTCTCTTCTGTGTCCAGATAAGGTCATAAGGGCTTGGAGTGGGGTGTGATCCAAGGGCACACAGGGAGAGGTTCTCGATTCCGATTCCCATTTAGTTTTTCATCTCACGTATATGGCTTTTGTCTCCACCACTTGAGGAATAGCTTCACAAACATGTCTTATGTGTGTATGCACAGGTGACC
Source organism: Rhinolophus sinicus (assembly GCF_057876585.1). Lineage (NCBI taxonomy): Eukaryota > Metazoa > Chordata > Mammalia > Chiroptera > Rhinolophidae > Rhinolophus > Rhinolophus sinicus. Next base: position 195,745,653 of record NC_142517.1, on the reverse strand, counting down.
TCAGGTAGTTTTTGTGTTTATGTGAAGACAAGAAAGTTGGTTCAGTTAATTCAACCAAACCACTGGTAGATTCAGTAGAAGAATATGAAGGAAAGTGGTGAGAAATCTTTCTGAGCCTATGTTTTGATTTTGGCGTTGGGTAGACTTATTGACCACCTGAATAGTTGCTTCTCTGCAAAAGCCCTTGAAGTCACTATTGGTAAGGTACAAAATGAGCTCAACTCATAGAGCTGTTGTATCAAATAAAAGAGTGCACATAACGGGGCATTTTGTAAACACACAGATTCTGTATTTTTCAGAGGGAAAACTTGTGGCAATGAGTTGAAGAAGTTTGGATCAAGGTAGAGGCAAGAATTAAATCCTGACCTCCTGTTCCTAGTCCATATTTTCATCCTTCCAAACCACATACATAGCAGGAAGGATTTACTCTTGACCAGGGTCAACAAGCCATAGTTGCTTTCCAAGTTATGGCAACCAACACAGTAGGACATTGTACGGAAGAGGCAGCGTACACATTCCTTCCCTCCACCCCTACCCCACCCCTATCAATCACCAAGAATTTCCTTCCTTTTTTCAAAGAGTAAAGAACTCTTACTTGAGTCCTTTTTCTCTAATTGCAGAGACCCCATAGCAGCTTTCTATAAACTGGGCCTCAGTAATCGCTTATGTGATTTTTCGACCTCCTTTGTACATGCTTCAAAAGCTGGAGACCTGGGTCAATGTATCGTCAACAGTGAGTGGATAGAAGTAATTAAGAAAAAGAAGACTCAATAATGAAATGTTGATTTAAAACTTAGATCACGTAGTTTCTCTTCCATTAGTGACTGTAGATTAGGTGGAAATATGGTATACAGATGCTCTTAGGATCCTCTGTCTTCAAGATGGTTCTTGTGAAAATGTAGCCTCCTAAGGCAGCACTGTCCAATAGCATTTTCTATGATGATGGAAATATTCTATAGCTGTGCTTTAGTCACTAGCCAAATGTGGCTATTGAACACTTGGAATGTGGCTAGTAAGACTGAAAAATTACATTTTAAATTTTAATTTAATTTTAATTAATTTATATTTAGATGGCCGGATTGGCAACGGCTACTGTATTGGACAGTATAGTTCCATATAAGGTACTAGTATGTCTAAGCTCAGAACAATAGAAGTTTAATATTTACTTATTCCACATTGTTAAGGAGAAAAACAATAATAAAAATCGGATTATCAGAAAGTGTTTGATCCCATTTTTATGTTAGTTTAAAGTATGTGTATAGATGGAAAGGCTATATTCAAAATATTAGTAATATGTGTCTCTGGGAGTAGAATTATAATTGTTGTTTTTGCTTTTCTGTATTTTCTATTTTCTCTAAAAGAAACAATTTGCTGTAAAATTTTTAAAGTGATTGTTTCTATAACTGGCTACAAACTCCACTGCTATCTCCAAGCACAGTATTTGTAGAAAGCAAATATCTATCATGTATTTGAGTTTTTCCCATGGCCAGAAATGTACACAAACATGTACAGCAGTTGGAAGATGTAGAGACACAAAGGGACCTGGATATGTCACATGCAGACATGAAGAAGAGGGTTGCAGAGAGCCCCCACCCTTTCATGCCCTGGATAGGTGCCCTGGAGAGAAAACAGGCCCCCAAAGGCCTGGGTACCCCACCCCCACAGCCCGTGATTTCAAGAAGGCCCCTTAACTCAGAGGTGCGTCATAGCCCTGGTGCAGTAGGTCCTGAACCCAGGACGAAGCCAGTGGGAAGGTCAGACTTAGCACACCCTCTAATAACAGACACAGACCCAAGTGGGGGCCAAAAAAATGCATTACATCATCTCAAGTTATTATCCTCAATCAAAGCCTCCATCTCTTAGGAATAAAAATTGGGTGGGGTGGAGAAACAGGAGGAGAGAGGAAGCAGGCTGGAAATATGTTTGGTTGCAGACAGATCATTCTTTTGGGATCATGAAGTTATTGAATACTAGAGGGGTCATTGCGTCCATTTTCCAGCCTCCAATGTTGGGACCCACATCATCTTAGGTAGTTGCAAAGCTATTCTGTTTCAAGCCCTACAGAGACAGTGGTAGGGACAGAAAAGAATTTCTTGTGTTTAATCTAACTATCCCCAGGTGATAGTTTATGATACTTGCCTATTGCTTTGCTAGAGATGTCTCATTCTATTCTGTGTGCATACACATGTCTTCTTTCACTGCCCCACACATAGTGAATATTCACTTTATGCATGTATTATTCAGGTGTTACTTAGAGATTATTTCTTTCATTGTTTTCAGGTAAAGAAGCTGAGCTAAGGGGGGAACGGGAGAAATTCAAACTATCAATGGTGTAAATTATATTGTGGGTGGCTATTCAATAACTGTTTCTGATGATAGAGTTAAGAAAATAGGACCTAACTTTCTTTATTTCTAGATTCTTTACAAATGTATGACCAAAGTCCTACAGGACTAAGAAAGAAGATTGGAATAACTCTTCCTATGCTTCGATATTTCTCTTCCTTATAGCTGACCCCCCAAAATAGAACCTACTGAGATAGTTCCTCACTAAAAGTGGGAATATTTTTCATGTATTTCTAGTTCTCTCTTATATTTGCTCTTTTCCTCCCCTGATCAAACTAAGAAACCTTCATAAGAAGAAAACCCACAAAATTTTCCATTTTCCATCCTCCATTCAAAAGCCAGTGGATTTTCTTCATACTAAACTGATTTAAACTCAAGGTCTGGAGTTTCACTAATCCATATATGAGAAGAGAGACAGGTGAAATTGAATCAGGATGAACTGATCAGTCTCCAGGGATAAAGTAGGGGGTACCCTCTGCCCCTGAGGACACTACCTGCTACATTTATAAAATCCCATTTTTTTCTGACCAAGGCAGGTCTTGCTGAATCTGTTCTGTAATACCCACACTGTCACTCCCAATAGGCAAAGAAGGTTGAGGTTCCAGGACGGCAGCTGAGGTAGGTAAAATGGATTTGGGATTTGGGGATGGAGAATGGAAAGGGAAGGGTCAAGGTATATCATAGCAATAAGATAGGGTAAAAGAGGGAGAGAAGAGGCACCACGAGCTGTCTCTTGGTCAGAGTTGAGGTCAGAGATATACTAACCATGCTGGAGTTGAAGTTCTATCTTGAATTATAGTATCAGAAAAGGAGAGGATGGGATACTATTAGGTGGATGCAAAAGTAATTGCGGTTTAAAGGGTTAAAAATAATTGCAAAAACCACAATTACTTTTGCACTAACCTAATAGTCTGAGGAATGTCTCCTCAGTGTAACAGGAAATCAGTGGAAGCTCTTGAGCAAAGGAATGATATGGCAAAAGTTGCATTCAGGAAATATTCATGTGTAGGGAGTGCACAGGCTTCATTTGCAGGAGAGAAGAAAGATGGCAAACAGAGACTCCAGGAATTCTGATCTGAGGTGGTGAGAGCTTGGAGAGCAGATGGGTAATGGGATAATAGTAAAAATAACATAGTGCACATTTACTGGGTGCTGGCTATGTGTTACCCATTGTGCTAAGGGCTTTTTACTTACATATTACATTTCATCATTACAGTAACCCTGTGAAGTAAGTACTATTGTTATTCTTATTTTCAAGTGTGGAAACTGAGGCTTATAGCTGCTGAGTAAAAGCACAAGTAAGAGATGCATTTCAGAGGCAAATCCCAAGGATTTGGTGAGCAGGCAGTGTGCGAGGAAGGACAAGAATGTTTTAAGAGCAGGGATAACTGGGATGGATCTCTCAGTGTCAGCAATAGGAGAAGGGAAGCTTTGCAGGAGGAGTAGGTTTGGTTAGGAGGGAAATCCATGAGTCTTTTTGCTCCATATGAAGCAAAATTCACATTTTGTTATGATTTTCAAACACTGTATTCTAAGTTCCTAGAACACTTTCTCAATAGGACCCCTTTCTCCCCCGATATTTTTACATTTTGGGAAATAGAGCTGGTTGAGCTACCTCACCTATAAGGCTTGATAAGAACACTATAAGTGGGGGTCTAGCAACAGACAGTGAGGAGAATCCAGCTACCTTCTGGTCACCCACAGGACTGACTGAGGCCCTGCTCTTCCCTACTTCATTGTCCTATCCACATGGCTCTCATATACCCCAGGCTCCTGCACCTGGGGGGACAAAGCTGACTTCAATTCCCTACAAGGTCACGGGTGTCATTCCCAGCCCTTGGATTCCCTCAGGTCATGGGAAGACTAGAGCAGTAAAAATGTCTCTGTGAAGGATGGGACTTCTGAGGGGGGTTGGAAGCAGGCATCTTCCAAAGACCACGGGGAGGAGGGGAGGGCAGTTTTGACGTCAAAGAGCCTCCAGGGTCCTGACACAGAATTAGATAATGGCTTTTTTCCTGAGGGAGCAAAGCTCCCCTTGTCCCTAGGGTCTTGTATAAGTCGGACCACTACACTGTTAGCCACAGATGAAAGTTCTATATTAACATTGAGAATCTTCCCCCATTAGGCTTGTCTTAGAACACATGAGTGTGTGTGTCACACACGTAGGTTTTGTGTCTAGAACACATGAGTGTGTGTGTCACACACGTAGGTTTTGTGTCTAGAACACATGAGTGTGTGTGTCATACAGGCTTTGTCTGGGTAGAATTTATGTGATTACTCTGGATCCTTATTCCCTCTCTATGTCCTCTATACTTCTCTTCAGCAACCACCCTCTCCTTTTTTTGACTGTCCTCTTCCCCTTTCTCTCTTCACCCTGCAAGTTAGCGAAACCTTAGGCTGCATGACTTCCATGAGAGGAATGAGGGCAGAGAACATTTCCACCCTCTTCTCTCCCATTAAACCCATCAACTGGAAGTCAGTCACCCCATAAACAAGTTAAATAGCTACCTGGAGGAGGCAGAAGACCTTTTCTAATGGTCTGAAGTATGGGATTCAAGCCCAGTGGATGAAATCCCCAAAATGCCCATCCTCAATTATGGTGTCCTTACCAAGCCTTACCGGTGCTCAGCAAGACTCCCCACACCATCTCCAGGTCTCCAGGTAAAAACTCCCCCAATCTCTCTTCAACTAGAGGATCTTAAAGGAAAGAGTCAAATCTGTAGCTTTCTCGACTTGGGCATTTTCAAAGCAGCCCAGAGTTCTCTTTCTTTTCCATGTCAGAGGGCAGGATTCTCTTTGCTTCAAGATCTCCACCTAATTGCCTGACCATGCATTGTTACTTCACCCATTGTTACTTCTCTCAGACAAATGGTAGCCCTTTTCCATTAGTACATGAGTAAATGATCAGCATCTCATAGCTGACCATTTGGATCCTCACTTAAATTATTTTTGTAGAAAATGACAAGAAACCCATCAATCAAGCAACAAGTTAGTATTCTCCCTAATGAGAATAAACTTTCCAGATGGTCAAGGACTTCATACATTATGCTCCCCACCCCACCCCAACCATTAGGAACGTGTAGATACATTCTTAATGGTTTATAGTGATTTAACAATCCTCCTCATTTGAATCTCTTGGGGTATCAGTGTTGAAAGACTGAATGCCTAGGTAGAAGGGTGCTGCCTGGAATAAATCATCTTTTCTCATTGTGCCAGCTAAGCAGGAAAGTTTTGGTGTGCTAACTCTTCTCCCCAAGATTCACTGGCCCTCTAACCACACTCTTTGTTGGGAAAAGGAGTTTCTTCATAAGTTGTGCCTACACAACGGTCTGACTGTTAAAGGACATGATAGTGACGTACAGGGTCCCAGTTAGCCTGGAGAGTGTGTGAATCTAAAGGTTAATTTTTGATTTTGAGTTATTTTCAATCCCATTCCCCATGTTCTTCTCCCACACGAAGATGGTAGAGTCGATGAGCTCCCAGGGATCCTGGTACTTTCTGTGGCTATTGCTGTCTGTGATGGTTTTTGTTGTCAAATATTCATCAGATTAGAGTCCAGAGTACGTGGAACTGGGAGAATGGAGAGAGTGCACACCCCATGTGAACACCCACATGACTCCAATAAATCATAATAATTGACATCATCAGCAGCCCCAATGTGAAACTTCTATGTCCACGGAGAAGTCTCTAGACTCATGTTTCCTTCTTTCCACTCTCTCTTCCCTTCATTTCAACCTGCTCCTTCCTGCCACCACTGCCTCACTTCCCACCGTCACCATATCACAGCCGGACCATTGCAAGAGCCTCCTCCACATCTTCCTGGAATGCTCGGAAATGACCTGTCCTCTTGGGGCAGTACTGTTTCTTCTTTCCCTTTTTCTCCACTTCTGTAAATTTTGGGGTTCTTTGGATAGTCCTGTTTCTTTTGCAACTTTCCCACCAACCCCACTAACATTCAAATTAAAAAGAAAAAGAAAAAGGCCCTATGGAGAGGAGCAAGTAGGCAACATGTCCATCCTATACCTTTGCCCATAGTCAGTCCCCCAAGATCTCAGCTATTAATAGCTACTGTAATGACCTCCCCTGCCCCCAAATTACCTGTTGGGGCCCAGCTCCTATTCTTTCCTAGAAGAGGAGCCCAAACATCCAAATCTCTGTACCTCAGGCTGTGCCTGGCTCTACCCAGACCCAGTTGTTTACTTTCTTAAGTGGACATGTTTGACTTATCTAAGGAACAAACACACACTGAAGGCATTTCTACACCTCTCCCTTCGGTCAATCTGAATTAGCAACGTGGGAGCCAGTGGGCTACCCCCTCCCAGAACCTCAGAGTAGAGCAGGTAGTAGATTAACTGGTGTGAGTCCCCATCCGTACCCTTTGATTAGTAGCTAGCCCTGCGGATCTTTGTTCTCTTGAACTTCCATGCGTACCCTTCAGCTGTGACAGCCTGGGAGAGGGTGGGGGTGCCCAGAAAGAGAGAAACGAAGCAAATGTGCCACCCAAGTGGTGCCACCAAGTAGCACAAACTCAGCTTCCCAGCACCTCGCACCCTGAGAAATTCAATTATCACTCTGAGACACACAGCCCAGAGGGACTCACAGGTCTCAGGTAAGGTGCCAACAATAAGGAAAAGAAAAAGGAAATAAAGAAAAAAAAAAGAACTCCTGACCCTGCAATGCATTTGTTTGATAGACGCAAAATGAAAATCTGACATGCCTCTATGAATTAGGCAGGGCAGAAAAGGGAGGGGGGGGGGAAGGAAAAACAAACAAACAACAACAACAAAAACCCCAAATGTATTCATTTTGCTTTGTAGGATGACGGAAAAGGTAAAGCATGGGCTCGGGATTAAGCAGCAATTAGGTTCTACTAACTAGAGAATTGATTTGAGGTCTTTTAACCTCTCCGAGCCTTTGATTCGTCACCCAAATAACCCTCATACATTCAGAGACCCATATGATTCCGTGTCAGACACGTGTCACATGTAAGAAGCCACATCCAAAAATTAAAAGTAATGAAGATGGAACTCATTTATTATTCATGCCTCTCTGAAGATTAAAGAGGATGGAAATACAGGGTACTCAGAAACACTTATTTAAATTCTCTTTTCTCTCCAACCTACTTTCTTATCCTACTTAGTCTGGGGCTGGTCTCCAGGGGAAAATAAAAAGCTTTCTCTTTCACTCCCTATTCATACAGTTTTTCGTCATTTGCATCCTCCCTCCCCACCCGCCAAGGACTGCAATATCTAGAGCAACTTATGTTTTCTTCCAGCAAAAAATTCTTTACTCTTGCAAAAGCATAGGAGGCAGAAACTGAACTAGGATTTACGGGATTCTTTTTTTGAAAGGTTAGGAAAGGAGTAGGCCTGTAAAGAATCCTAAATTATTGATTTTTGTCCCTGTTATTAATTTTTGTCCCATAACTTCTAACTTCTCCTTTCTCACCTCACAAGTTTGTTGTGTAGATCAAATAAGATACTGCACATTCTTTTGGAAAACGATAAATCACTATAATCAGGAATACAGCACTTTATGTGAGTCTATGATAAAAGGATTGGCACAATTTTCCTTTCCTGGATGCCAAGGCAAAAATATAGGGAGAAGAAAGGAAGAGTTTCTCCTTAAAATAACCATGTAAATAAAATGATTATACCTCTGAGACTGTCAAACGTATCCCTGTATTGTTTAATATGTCTGTATCTTACTTTTCCAATTTTAGTATCTCTAAGGACAAGGTCTTTTTTTTTTTGTCATATTGTGTCTCTGTAAATGGGGCCAGACCGCCATTGATTAATTAATTTATTCAAATAATAAATATTTGTCGATGAATTACTCATTTCTTCCCATATTGTTAAAAAAGAAAATCTTCCAGGAGCCAGGTTCTGGGTATCAAATAAATCATAGCCCTTTCACTCAAGGAGCCCACCATCTAGTGGGTGAGATGAGAATGTAAGCAGACATTTGAAGTCATTGATTCGTGACGTCAAAGGAAAGGTTATGGGTTAAGAGCCCAGCTCAGCGAAGCAGGTGCTGTCACTGATGCCGAACCCAGATTCCAATTCCCCTGCGGGCTAACCTAGAGAGAGCCCAGCAGCTACGGTGGACAGTGCTCTCCGGCCATCCCTCAGCTCTGTACATCCCTCCTCCCTTGCCTACGTCCTGTAAAAGAAACTGAAAAAGACAGATCACTCTTGCCCAGCTTCCCTTGAAGTCAGAGGTGTCCATAGAACCCAGTTCTAGCCAGTGCAGAAGTCTGTGTGGGAGCTTTGGGAGAATTTTTCTTCCCTGTTAATACAAAAGAAAAGCA